>NW_026948761.1:1322762-2640524 GCF_035770615.1 Melospiza melodia melodia
TGCCTTGTATTTTTGATTGTATTCAAGATATGGTCAGTAGAATAATAGAAAAACCCTGGCAGACTAACCTCCTTGTAAAAGAAAAAAGGGGGAATTTGCTGGAGAGTTTTGTTCAGACATGCCATAATCATATACAGCTGATGGAAAAGTAAAAGGCAGCTGTAAGCAGCAATTCTCAAGCCTGTTTCTGTAAACAACAAAGTTCTCAGGCACATTTCTGAAAACAGCAGAAGTTCTCAGGTTGTTTTTTAATAACAAGTAAATATTTTGTCCTTGGATAGGTATGGGAAAGCAAAACTGACAAACATGGAGGCCTTGACAACCATTCATAACAGGATGAGACAAACAAGTCTTGGTCTCAAAACCAAACTACAGGTATTGAAAACAAAAGGAGGGGTTGATGTGTAATCGGTATCCAATGATGAGCTCGGGTTTTGCAATATGTATGAACTTAATTAACACTGTTATAAAATGTGCATGGTGGATCAATAAATCGGAGTTCGATGCTGATCAAAGGATGGGTCGTCTCCCTTCGCTTCTACAGGCAGCATTTGCAGGGGAACCTGCAGGGCTTCTGTTCCCTACACAGGAGAGTCTGTGTCAGCAGTGTCTGTCATTTCCGCAGTTTGCTGGGACAAGCAAGACACCTTTGAAAATGTAGACTGGCAGAGTTTCTTTGAAGGCCTTCTAAAAACTCTGCAGTTGTTCCCAGAATTCAGAGAAAGCTTATTTCTTTTTCACTTTTGTCATGAAAGGATTTGACTGTCTAACTTAATAACCTTTTACTGAGTGCTAAAATAGTTATTCCCTTTGAAAGGAAGTGCAAACTGTAAAGTAGTGAGTGTCTACTTCTGAACCCTAGAGTTGCTGCTGTGGTCTTCTGTCGCAGACATTTCTTCACAGAAATCCTTTCTTTCGGATTTCTGTGTCTTCTGGAGGCCAGAGGCCTCAGAAGACAAGGCAAACAATTATTATCAGATGCTGTGGAATGTAACAGGAATTTCTTGATTAACTAATTTTCTATGTTTATAATTAAGGGCCAATCACCAGTGCAAGCTAGGGGACTGAGTCCTTGAGCCACAACTTTGTTGTAGATTCTTTCTATCTATTCTTAGCCTAGCTCAGCTGCTCTGCAAACCTCTCTCTATATTCTATTTAATATAGTCATAATGTATTATATATGATATATAAATAAATCAAGCCTTCTGATCTAGAAACAAAATTCACTGTCTCTTCTCTCACCAGCAGCGATCCACTCAGGCGCTGTAATACTCTTCCAAAATCAAACTGCCAAGGCTCAGGGGAATTTTAGGAAGCTTTTCTGGGCAACTGGTTAAGCTGAAGGAGAAAAGTCAGCAGTCAGCAAGCTGAAAGGAAGAGTCAGCAGTGACCTTGCTGCAACATGAGGATAGGGAGTTGAGATTAGTCCTGAATATATCCTAAGAATATGTAGAAAGTATCAAAAGTAGAACCATAGGAATGTAGAAGTAGGCGTAGGTGCTGATATGTAAGCTGACCAATCCTGAGCTCAACTTTTGCAATATGTATGAAGCTCATTATTAACTGTATTTATCCCGCCGTACTGATCAATAAAATTGAGCCTGTGATGATCAAATTGATGTCCTGGTTCCCTTCCGCTGACAGTATAGTTTAACCAATAGATTGCTTGGCTTACAGAATATTCATAAGCTTATTATTTGCTGTATAAGTGTTTGATGCTTTCTTCAATAAACTGGACCTGTGATGAACCATCTGGTGTCCTGGTCTCCTTCCTTCGACACCTAGGTGTGATGGGCAGGCACAATTTCCCTGCTGACACAGGGACTGATGACAAACCCCTCTGTTGTCAATGAAAACAAAAGAAAGGAAGAAGTTTCTGCCCATTGGAAAGTCCCTGTTTGCCCTGAAGGACTCTGCCTCTTCTTTCTCAGCAGCAGCTCAGCAGCCGGACGCCAAGGACAAGAGAGGGAGGGGTGGTTGATTTGTGTGACAATTTAACAGCCCTTGCAAACAAGAGCTGAGTCTGTCAGTAACATCTCTGCAGAAGCAAGTCCTTGCCGAGCCCGCAGAGCTGAGTCACTTGTGTTTAGTTTGCATTGAGGTAATGGCACGGTGGGTTTTCATGCTGCAGGTGTGGCCCCTGTGACAGCAGCCTGTTCATCCTTCAGGGGGTTTGCACTCACAGGGACAGTGCTGCTCCTGCCAGCACACCACAGTTTGTCCTCATGCCAAAAAGTCTGGGCAGAACTTCTTAAAGGAGCATTTTCCTTTTGCTCTCAAACCAAAGATTTAGATGTAATGGTATAATAGAAACAAATCTCTTCCCCTGTTGTCTGTTGGGACAGGAGGAAAATCCTGTCACATCCAGATAGCAAGGCACTGATTTCACTTCTACGCTGGAAATGACTTGCAGGAGCAAGTAAATAAAATTCTCTGCTAGAACAGTGAAGTCATGCCACTCTAAATCAGTGTGGTGCCTGAAGGGTTTTGTAGCAGGGTTGCACCTAAGTTGATGCTCAAGAAGTTTATAAGGTCCAACATAGACCTAAGGTTTGCGCAGCAGAGTTTAGGCTGACAGCAAAGGGAGTGTAAATTAAATGGTCTTTCCAACCCAGATGGCTGATGAGAATTGTTGGTATTTGTGCTGTCCTTCCTTGTTTAAAGGATAGCAACATATTTGATGAGATTTTGGAATTGCAGCTAAAAGTCATGGCCAGATTTAGTCACCTAAGTGGTTGTTGTGCATTTCTAATTGTGGAGGTCAATATCAGTGTAGCTGCTTCTGGTAATACAAAAAGCTCTTTCAAGACACTTCTTAAGAGAAATGTCTTTTTCCTTTTCACTCTTAACTGCATAGCCCCTCCAGGATGTACAGCAAAGAGGTTATCTAGATTGTCCTTTCACAATAACAGAAAACTTCCCCTTTAATCAGCCTGAATTGCATGATTCTCATCTGTATGAAGGAATTTCATTTAGTCTCTGCTGTAAAGAAGTGATTTCTATGCAACAGGGTTGATAAAGGGAGGACCCAAATTAACAAGAGGGGTATTTGTAAGAGCTGCCATTACTCATCACACACTTTAAACAACCCATACCACCCAGCCCAAAGCTAATATGGCTCCATGTTAAACATTTCTGATGGATTACACATCCTTGTGTGAAGATGGAATTAGGATGTAAAGCCAGTATTTTTGCATATACAAGCATTGTGCAAGAACATTGCATCTTCAAAATGGAAACCAAATATCACCTGTACAGGGTAAATGCTGCAATAACATGAATACACTTCTTCCATCAGGTTCACAGGCAGCTTAACCAATTCTGTGCTTGCAGATAATCTGTTCTGGCATCTTTTGGGGCCCTGAACCAGGAAGGTCACACTGAAATACTGTGAGACCATGAAAATGTCTCCAGATCCAAACCAGTCTCCAGGTGACACAAGTGACTGCAGACATCTCCAACAACCCAGCGGAGGCCAGGTTTGCTGTGTTCTCTTTGTCATTGTGGGTTTGTAATTCAGACTCACAGAGGAGCTTGAGTTGGAAGGGGCCTTAAAGACCCTCTAGATCCAACCCCTCTGCCATGGGCAGGGACACCTTCCACTAGACCAGGTGGCTCAGAGCCCCTGCAAGCTTTGGCAAATACCCAAAGACACCTTTTCCTCTGTTTTGCAAGGTCAGATTTCCATGTTCACTTTCACAGATGGCTCCAGTCTGACACAGGGCATTGCTGATTGGTCACTCTTATCTCCACAGCCCAGCAGAGATCCTGTTTTGGATGGCTCTCACTGCTCCTAAGGCCCCAGGGATCAGCCACTGCCTCTCCTCCTTCTGCTTTCCCTTCCAGGATCAGAGATTTCCTGCTGCTTCCTCCACATCTGAGACAACTGGAGGAGATGAGGGGCTGAGGATGTGGCTTCTGACAGAGAGTTGATAACGCTCAGCTGAGTATTTTATTCTCCTGCCACTAAGCAATCAGGCTGCTGCTGAAATTCCTCCTGCTTGGAAAGGGCTGGTGTGAGCAGCAGGAATTGTTGCTGTCTGGAACTATTCCAAGAGCTGGACAAAAGAAGCATTTTGTGGAAGGCCACCAGCTGCCCTTGGTCAGCAGCACAAGGTGTGAGGTCCCCTTTGAAGGCCATCCCTGCACAAGAACAGCCTGGCCTTCCCCAGTGCCCAGAGCACCTTCCAGGCTTTTGGGCTGGCCTCGTCCCTCACCCTGGAGAAGCAGGTTGCTGTTGGAACTCTCATATCCACAGTTTCTGGCTGGATTGCCGTGTAGTACCACAGACAGCCCTGGAGACACCGGCACAGGCTCCATCTGCAATACAAGGGGACTTTGTTCCAGCTTTTCCCTTGGACCAGCGTGCAGCAAGCCCACCTGGGCCTCATTCAGGTCTTTGTGGGCTGGTAGTCAGCTTCTGCTGGGAATTTAAAGCTTTCACCCTACTCTCCCCAGCAAATAGTGGAGCGAACCCAGCTGCACCACCCCCCGAATTTCACTCTAAAAACCACAATTTTTATTTTCCTCTATTCAAGCCTTGAAAAAAACAAACTTTACTTGAGTGAGCTGGAGGCACAGTGTCCTCCAAGACCATTCTTGAGTAGGACAATATTGCAGGGGAAGACTGGCAAACCCAGAGTTTACTGGTGCTTAGGAAGCTTTGCTAAACCTTCCCACGTGCAGTGCTCTTGCACCTCCTGAGCTCCTGGAGCCCTCACTCAGCTCAGGCACAGTTTGGACAGAAGGGGATGGTTCCGTCTGTCACATGTGGGGACAGGAGGAGGGAAGACCTTGCAAACACTGCCACGAGGGCAGGGCTGTTTTCATTGATGATGCCAAGTGGTAGTACATCATCTTTGATTAAATGTGAGGTGCTGAAGGACAAAAATTCTCAGTGATAAGGAGTGTCTCCACTCACACAGCAAGGTAAGTGGAAAGAGCAGTCTGTATTTTATGGGAGGTGTTCAGTTTTTCACAAAACCTTTTTGCAGAAGACGTGCCTAGGCAGGGGTGATTCAGAGCATTTTATCAGCCTCACAGAGTATCCCCACATCTGCTTTACCACATTTTCTCTCTTTTGTTCATTGTGAATGATTTCTCCTGCCAGGGTTGCTCCTGCTTGGAGTTCTACTCTCAGTGGAGCCCTGGAGTTTCTTCAGCTGCCTCTGCAGCGAGTTCTGAGCCAACGTGGGGCTCTGCTGCCAGCCCAAATCTGCCCTTCCCCTGCCCAGCCTGAGTGCAGGTGGGGCATGTGCTGGGCATGGCCGGAGATTGGCATGGCCAAAATCCTCCAGCATTTACACCTGCTCATGGCTTTGGGTAGCACAGATCACAGAACACCCATCGCAGCTGACAAATGGCATTTCTTGCAGATTGCTACACCAGCACTGCTGATCCACAAATACACAAGAATCAATTTCAGCTGAAAAATGTCATTTATTACAAATTGCTGCACTCACGCTGACAATATAGAACTATACAAATCTCAATTTAAGTTAAAACCAGGAATTTATTAGATTATTACAACCAGTCTTTGTAAAAATATACAAATACTAATTCAGTTAACAAAACTAAATTTATTGCCAACCTCTACAACAACTCACTATACACAAAGATCAATTAGGCATTTAAGAACTTTATTTATTACATATAACTACAAATGAATAAATAGCAACACAACTGTATATAGGAAACAGAACTAAACAGATAGAATAACAACCATGTATACTTAGATAGAAATATACATACATGTAATTACAAACAAATATGTATATATACACGTACATATATACAGAGGGTACATCCCTAAACACCACACATACAAAAATAGTCCTATATAAATAGCAACCCACAAATGTGCATATCCAAATGATATCTTTAGACATTTCTACATAACAGATATGTCTAGAGATGGACAGACATGTCTATCCAAATGGACAATGCAATTCTAGACATGTCTACACAGAACTCAAAGCAGAGGGATCCCAGCTGCCCCATCTTCAAAGCCTCTCGCTCAGTCTCCTCCTCCTGTGCAGAGCAGCTCTCCTGGACAGGGACAGGGACAGCAGATGGGACATCTGGCAAGCAAAGGGAACACTGAGTGAGTGTGGGGATGTTTCCCTTGGCAGCAGCTGCACTTCCATCAGGGCAGAGGAAATGTCAGAGCCTCCCCAGGGGGTCAGAAAGAGAAAGCAGCTGGGCAGGCTGGGCTGTGGTGAGCGCAGCCGCGGCGGGACTGTCCCGCAGCCCGGCAGCCCGGCAGAGCCGGCACAGCTCCCGGGCCCTGCGGCACAGCTGCCTTGCCCAAGGACAGCCCCTGTGCCAGCCGGGGCAGCTGTGCTGAGCAGCCCCAGCACGGGCAGGGCCCGCTCCTGCCCCGCCGGGCAGTGCCCACGGCCACAGCCCACGGCAGCCTCAGCCCCACCTGCCTCCCCGGGCCTGTGGCCTCAGCCGGGCTCTCTCCAGGCTGGCAGCAGCAGGGCCCCGTTCACTTCTCTTGCTGCTGGCCTTCAGCTCCTCCCTGCTGGCTCCCGTCAGTCTCCAGCTGTCCTCAACGTCTTCATGGCAGCTGTGGCAAAAGTGGAGGCTCTGGAATTGCTTCCAAGACCTGGCAGAGCTGCAGTCCCGGAGCCCTCTGTGCTCCCTGCTGGCCCTCTCCATCCCCTCAGCCCCGCCATGCTCTCGGTGAAGCCCCAGCCGCCTTCAGTTTCTTCAGCCCCTCACAGTCCTCTCACACCCCTCAGTCCCTTCTGAGCCATCCCGTCCCCTGAGACCCACCACCATGCCAGCCTGTGCCACTTCCCTGTGACCTCAGTGCCACCAAGGCCCTCGGCTGCCCCACAGCCCTCAGCCCCAGCAGCAGCTCAGGGTCACCGTCCCTTCAGCACCACGGCCCCCTCAGCCCCCTCAGCCCCCTCAGTCTCACCGTCCTTCAGCAGCTCCTCAGGGACAGTGTCTGGGGCCAGCGGCAGCTCCCACCGCTCCAGGGACAGCCGGGGCTGGAAGTGCTGCTCCACCCGGCCCGGCCGCCAGCTCGGACCCAGCACAGGGACAGGGGACACAGGGGGCACCGGGGGAAAAGCAAGAGGTGAAAAAGGCAGCTGAGGGGGGAAAGAGGTACAAATGCAGCCTAGGCCTACACAAACAGCAATCCTTCCATCTGTCTCTCCATCTAAACATTCCTGTTCCTCCTACTATATAACTATACATGTTTATAAATGTAACTTCATAAATATATATATATATATATAAGTATTTTACTCCACACATATAAGAATCTAACTCTGAAAATATTTAAATGTAAATACATAATAAAATATATCACATCTATAACTATATACATATCCACATTTAACTACACAGACCTATCAATATATGTCCATAGAAATAGAACATTATCCTCTATAAATGGAACTATATCCACTAATAATTAAAACCATAGAAATCTATAAACATATCTACAAGCAGAGTTCTACCTGCCTGATGGCCACAGGCTCTCCCCTGTCTCTTCCAGCCCTCCTGGAGATATTGGTCACGTGGCATCTGGGAAGCAAAGGGAACGCTCAGTCAATATTGGCCCTTCTGCACCTTTCCCTTGGGCAGTAATTGTCCTTCTACCAGGGGCTGTCAAAGATTACCTGAAATGCAGACTCTCACTTAGCAATTTGAAGCAATGTGCCCTTAAAAGAACAGGGACCATCCCAAGGGTTCAAAAGCGTGCTTCAAAGCATTGAATTATCTCGATAAAGTCCCAGCCGCCACAGTGCAAAGGGCACCCAGGAGAGCTTGAAACACAGACAGTCCCAGCTGCCACAAGAAAGCCCAGCCTTGTTCTTTCTCTGAGCTGACAGAGAGACCTCAGTCCTCACTGAAATGGCTGAAGCTGAAGGTGCTGGGAGCTGAGTCATGAACCAGCTCCATTACCTGCCATCTACAAACTGCCCTCTGCAGGGAGCAGCAGCTGCTCCAACTCGACCATCAGCTCTGGCAGGAAGGGCTGGGAGGGACAGAGCTCCCTACAAGGCCTGCAGGCTGCACCAGCTGGGCTAAGGAATGGATCCACAGTGCTCCTTCTCTCCTCTTAGGCCTCCCTAATCAGGGGTCATTCAAGCTTTTCCTTCTGATACTGGAGTTACTGTGATTTTTCAATTGGTTGGCCTCTGATGTTGTGCTCCTTGTTTTTCTTGTGGGTCAGGACCACTGGAATTACATTTAGTCAGTGATTTGGACTTCTACCCTGACTTTTTGCTCTTTTTTTTCCCCTGTTCCTTCAAGAGTCGCTCAGCCTAGCCTCCCCTGGCACCCTGCAGTAAATTTATCCACCAACTTCATCACAAAACTGGGACACCCGGCTTGGTGACACAACTCCCACAAGGTCAGGTTTATTCCCTGCTCTCTGCCCCAGCAGAGGACTCCATGTCAGAGCCTCTGGAGAAGCCTGGAGGGCAGGGCTCAGGGAGGTTGTGCCAGCGCAGGATTTGAACTCAAGGCACCAGGAAGCACCAACCCTGCTCAGGGCAGCCATCTCACAGCTCTCTAAACCAGTGTGGGCTCTGTCCTTACCAGGCTCCTCGGGCTCCTGGGAACTGTTCCTGCAGCTCTCGGTGCCAGATGAAGCTTCCTCTGCTGCAGCTCTGTTCACAGGCTCCCCTCCTGAAGAATCAGGGGCAACACCAACATTGTCCTGAGCAGAAAAACAGAAAGAAAGGAACCCAAAGATCACTCACTATTTTGCTGGAATCATATCAGGGATGCAGTAACTGTCCTTCTCCAATCCCAAAGGACATGGAGACCAGAGGAGGGAACACTGCCCACACAGTTCACATGACAAGCCTTTTAAACTCAGGATTCAGGGGGCCAAGGCGAAACTGAAGCTCTCACAAAATGACCTTTGAGACAAAACATGAACACAGAAAACCAGAAGACACCAAGTGAGGGGACGTGCCCCCACGCTCTGACCCTGCCTTATCCCAGAGCTGTGAGAAATCAGCCAGCACAAAGCCAGGGGCTCTCCTTGCTGCCAGCATGGCTCCCAGCCCTGCCCAGGGCTGTGTGCTGCAAACCCACAGGCAAAGCACACGTTTCTGCCTGGCAGTCTCAGCACCCCCAGCCAAGTGCTCACACAACCCATCACAAGGTGCTGCTTCTGCGAGCCCTCTGCTGCTGCCCCGCGTGTGTCATCCAGGCAAACATTGATGCACCCAGGCTATTTCCAGGATCACATTTGTGATCAGTGGCAAAAATCTGTAAATCGTTAGGGTGGGGAAAAAAACCAACCCAAAAGACAGGAAAAGCCAGACAACCAAGTAGTGTTTCTATTCCTATACTCTATACTGAGGATGCAAACGTCCACAATGAAGCAAATTACCTTTGGACACAAAGATATTCTCCCTATGACCAGTTTCAGAACATTCATCTCTTCTGCCATAGTCCGTCCATCAGAACCCTAAAGATTCTGAACATGGTTCCAAGCCTGCAATGTTTCCTTTTATTATGGAATAAAATGCTTCTCTAAGCTGCTATGTGTGACTTTACAGAAGACAAAAGTCATGCCACTTGAGAATAAGGCATTGGCAAATCCAAAAAATCCCACTCTCCCCCTTGAGTCATAATCACAAATGTACTGCAGGCAATGGGTCAGCACATCAACAGAAGACAGACATTCTTTGGCCAACAGTGTAATAATCTGCAAAGGACAGAGAGCTGCAGCTGCAGCCCAGCTCCAGCCACGGCTCTGGGAGCGCCCACACGCTCGGCAGGGCTCACACAGCAGCAGCAGCTGCAGCCCAGTCCTTGCTTTGCCTTGGCCTTCCCACCCAAAAGAGGCACAGCCCACATCTGCTGCAGCTGCAACAGAGGCATCTCTGGCATGCCCCTCCCTGCACGGGACATTTGGCCTTCAGTGCCACTTCTCCAAACACTCTTCTCCTCTTTCCCAGCAAGTAAAACCTCTTCTTCATTTCTTCTTCATCCCCTCTTTTAGAAATCTTTCTTTACCAAGAATAATTCAATAACTAAATAATAATGAAATAAGTTCAATTAAAGAAGCCTTTGCTTCTTAACCATGTAACAAGGTTCAAAAGTTCTCAGTCCAGCCCCTTTTATCCCAATCCAATGGAATTACCTGTGCAGAGGGAGATCTTTCAGACAGGGACCTCCTGATCTCCCGAATCATTTTCTCTACGGCAAGGCCCAGATCTGCTGGTGGCCATTCCTTCTCCCCAAGTGCGTTCTGTGCTGAGCTGGAGGCCGTCCATGCTGCACAGGCTGCACTGCCGGGTGGAGTGCTGGGCCCTGAAGTGCCCGGGGTGGCTGCAAGAATCCAAACACATTGGTCAGGCTCCACAACGTGGCTGTGGGACACAGAGCTCTAGTGCTGCTGTGGATCAAACATCACGGGAAGCACACAGCAAAACCAGGCAGAGAATCTTTTGGCCTCCTAGGTGCCCCTTCCTAGTAGGCTTGACAACTTCTGGCCGAGAATGACAGAGCCTTGTGGGAAAATACTTCAAACGGTCACTTTTCAGGACCTTTTGGAAAAACAAGGTTACAACTCTTTTCTTACCTCGTGCGTCGTAGGCTGGGGGTTGCTGCTCCCTGTGGAGCTGCTGGAAGCTGCAGGGCTGCATGGCGAGCACCTCCCGCTCGGCCGGAGGCAGCCGCTCCCCGTAGAGCTCCTGCGAGCGGCTGCGGGGCCCCTCCCGCCCGAGCGGCAGCGGCCGCTCCCCGTGGAGCCCGAGCAAGTGGCAGGGCGGGATGCCGAGCACCGCCCGCTCGGCGGGCGGCGGCCGCTCCCCGTAGAGCTCCTGGAAGCGGCTCGGCCCCTCCCGCCGGGCCGGCAGCGGCCGCTCCCTGTGCAGCAGGTGGAAGCTGCAGGGCGGGCGCCGGGCGAGCAGCGGCCGCTCCCCGGGGTGCTGCTGGAGGCGGCCGGGCCGGGGGCTGCGCAGCTCCCGCCCGTCCGGCAGCGCCCGCTCCCTGTGCAGCAGGAGGAAGCCGCTGGGCAGGCGCCCGGCCGGCAGCGGCGGCCGCTCCCTGGGCAGCGGCGTGAAGCGACCGCGCCCGTGCCGCCCGTCCGGCAGCGGCCGCGCTCCGGGGAGCTGCTGGGAGCCGCGGGGCGGGCGCCTGCGGCCATCCCGGCCCGCCGCCGGCCGCTGCCTGTTGGCCGCGCTCCGGCGCTTGATGCGGAGCAGGAGGTCGGGGCGGTCGCGGCGAAAGCAGGGGTTGCTGTAGTGGAGCCAGGCCCCGGCATCGCCCGGCGCAGCCGAGCCGAGCCAGCCCGGCACCTTGCGGAAGCCGTAGCGGTAGAGTTGCCGCACGAAGCTGCGGAACTGCGTGGCCCTGAAGGTGTGCGGCACCGGGGCCGGCCCATGGCCACGGCCCCTGTGGGCGCGGCCCGAGCTGAGCAGCTCTCGCTCCAAGAGGGAGCGGTCGATGAGCAGCCCCTGGGCGCGGCTGTCCCAGCGCACGGAGCGGACGCGGGGGCTGTTCACCAGGCGCCAGAGCTTGGCGGGGAAGGTGCGGGCGCTGAGCCCGGCGGGCAGCGGCAGCTCCGCCATGGCATCGATCGCCGACTGTGGCCACAACGCCCGCAGCGCAACGGCCGCGGCTGCGCCGGCGGCGCGCGGCCTGAGGGGAGCACTGCGCTCGGGCCCGCGGGGCCGCGCGCGGCAGAGCCGGGGCTGCGGGCACAGCGCGGGCGGGGCGGCTCCGGGGCTGGCCGGGCTCGGCTCGGCTCGGCTCGGCTCGGCTCGGCTCGGCTCGGCTCGGCTCGGCTCGGCTCGGCTCGGCTCTGCACAGCACGGCACGGCACAGCACAGCAGGTTGTCCCCACTCTGCATCCCGTGCCTGGGTCACCATCGGTGACAGAGAGGAAGGACATTGCTCTGTTTTGGCTGGGAAAAGGATGAAAAGGGGTGATTAGAAAACATTCATTTGGTCTCCTTTTCCACAGACTAGCTGGTTTTATTTCACTATGCCTGTCTTTGGCAGAGTTGGCACATTTCTCGTGATTCGGAGTCAGCTACAGCAGCAGGAATGGGAAGCAATTTTGTTAGCATTGATATCAAAGCCAAAGTGCTGCCCCATGGATGGATGTTGCTTTCTTCAAGGGATTTTTGGCCTAGAGCTGTAGCAAACTCACACTGGTGTCTTCCCAAGCAGTGTTGCCTTTGTATTTCCACAGGAATCACCTCTTCTTTTTTTTCCCCCCATTTGGGGAGAGCTCCAATGCAAATGCCTCCTGCAGCCAACTCTTGTCACTGTAGACTGACAAAGGAGATCTGGCAGTGGGGAGAGACTCCCTAGAGCTGCTGTGGAGAGCTGAAGGGGGAAGCTTTGTCCCTTAGTCTTGAAGTCTTGTTGGGGAGCTGCTCGTGCTCTGGGGGACGGACACCAGTGGTGTTTATCCAAGCCTTGCAAGTTCATTCCTGTAAAGAAAGAAAGTATACGGACGCCAGATAGAGAAACAAGGTGTATGGGAGAGAGACGGGGAAAAGGAGAGGGGTAATAGAGAAAGGAGCCCTCCGCAGGCAGAGATCAATCTTCATGGAGGTAATGATCGATGCTCAGTTTATTGCAAATCTCAGGGTACATTTATATGCAATGCAGGGTTCAGCAACGGGAGAATACTTATAAGTGGTTACAAAGTGTTACGTGTAGGACAAAGAGCTAACATATCTTTGGTCAGGTACACAGATTGGCAAAAGTGTCAGCAGAACATTCTGCCCCATATCTTCTCTTCACATCCCTAGAACATCTTGCTTCACATCTCTTTTCCTGGGGTACATCTTGGCAAACTTCTTTATATTGTTTGCCCAAGGGCAGCATGCTTCTGGTCTAAGGCACTTATGCAGGGTTGTGCATCTTGTTTCTATCCAGTGTCTGCTCAAAATGCTCTACATTCCTGAGCTTCCTGACACACCACAGAGACTTTGGGGTTGGTGTATTGGCAAACAAATTTCAGTCTGGGAACTTTTTGAAGTTCCCAGTTCTTTTTATTGTTTTTTCCTTTCCTCCAGAAATACTGTCATAATCTAATGCTTCCAGAGAATCTTTTCCTACTTTTTGGGAAATTCCTTTTGCTGTCCTCCCAGACCAGGCCAATTCCCAGGGCTCCCTCCCAAAGTGAGGTGTAGCCCATGGACTCCACTCTCCAGCTGGAACAGAAGGAAACACAGAGTTTGCTGTTGTGGGAGAGGAGCTTCTCTTTCCTGCCTGCTTTCCCTTTGGGACAGGTTGGTGTGTGCTCATTTGATAAAGGCAGGTTTAAACTCTGAAGCAGCTGTGTTTCAAACTGCTCCCTTCTCCAGCTCTTCTGTGGGTATCCTTGGACAAAAGGCCTCTTGGTGGGAGCTCTCTGTGGCAGGTTAAGGAAGGAGGTTGATACTTCAGGGTTGTGACTGCTGAAAGCAGCTGGTTTCTGGAGGTGTCCAGAACTGGGAGTGGCTCCTTTTCTCACCTGCCTGCAGAAAAGGAAGTTGCAAAGTGGGAATTTCATTTGTGGAGATGGCCATCAGGGGTGTTTGCCAAGAGATGGGCTGGCAGAGAGGCAGGTCTCATGCTAAACTGGCTGTGTGTTTGTTTTGATGGTGGAGAGGGTCAGAGATGCAGACACAGACACCAGCTGAAGGAACAGTGTAATTTACTGTAATGGAAAAGTGCAAAAAAGAGTCAGGAAAGGATAAGCTAAGCATTGCACCTCAGCATTATTACAATAGGGTCCTTCTGGTGATTAAGGAAGATCCATCACCAGGTACCCCAATGGTTTCCCCTTCATCCAGAGCTGCACATCAGCTGGGGGAAGCTGTCCCAGCCCAGCCCTGCAGAGCCACGGCCGGGAACCGGGAAATCCTGCGGTGCCTCCACCTTTGGCGGCCACGAGGCTCCCGAGTGTGCTGTGAGAGTAGCCCGGCTCCGACAGTGCTGGGCGAGCAATGTGCCAGAGCTTCTGCTGGGGGCACAGCTGGTCTCATTCTCCTCTTGGTTTTCTCCCCGAGCCTGCCCAGGGCTCAAGGAGGAACCAAGGCCAGGTGTGGCCATGTCAATTTTCCTCATGCAGAAAGGTGAAGACGTGTTTCACCAGTGAATGGATGCAACAATCCTTTTGATAATAACACTTGTTTAAGGAGCAGATACATGGAACATTGGTTTGGGAAGGTCACCTAGAGGGCAGCTTTGGCTCAGGTCCTGTTGTTGAGGCTTCAGTCAGGGTCTGTTGTTCAGGCCCTTCAGTATTTTGTGGTGCAAATCACACCTGTGCAGAGCTGCAAACAAACAAGTCTGTCTTAAGCACATTTGAGACAGGGAACAGGATTAGCCCTGCAAGGCCAGGCTGGGGCCAGGAGCAGAAGGCCAGCACCCTGCTTTTGCCCACAGGCAGCCCTGCAGAGCAAGCAGCCCCTCCTGCCCAGGGGCTGAGGTGCCCGAAGCTGCCTCCCCGCTGTGCAGCTCTGCAGAGCCCGCGGGGCGCAGGGTCCTGGGCAGCCAGGGCAGCCCGCTGCCTTGGAGCACAAGGAGTGGCCCAGAGAGAAGCTGCTGCCCTTTGCTTTGGAACTGTTCCTCAGAGTCTTGTCATTAATCCACAGCGTCTGATGTGTTTTCCTTTCCTCTCCCAAGTTTAACACAGCTTTTTGAGAAAACTGACTGATGTAGCTTCTGGTGGTGATGGTGGTGCTTTTGTCTGCAGGTGAGGGCAGGTGATTTGGACCAAGGACGGAGTCCATTGGTAACACCCCAGCTTTGCCAAGTCAAGAAAACCATTCACAATTGGGCTACCAGTGCTGAGCAGTTTTCCTAGGTTTTGGAAAGCTACCACCTGAAGAAACCCAACAGATTTTCCTCCAGGAGGACACCAGCAGTAGCATGATGCCAATGTTTTCCACCCCTTTTCTGTGTCTTTTAAGAGTTCCACAGTGGACAGCAGGAATGCAATAACCGGTGATAATGTGCTTTGAGAGCTCTGTGTTGTTCATTGCCACATGAGTGTTCATGACAAGCTGGACACCCCACTCGTGGCTCTGTCGAGTTAAATTCATCCCAATTCTGTGCAAACAGCAGCCCCGAGATGCTGAGAAGAGCAAGCACAGTGGGTGGGTGTGCATGCACGCACCCGGGGGCTGACTGCTGTGTGTGCAGATGGTTTTGCACTGTTGTAAATCTTCACTCTCCCACGATGAAAGACTATTTCAAATATATATGTTAAATGAAAATATATATTAAAAAAAAATTGTCCAAAAATACATGTGCATTAAATTTCATGCATATTATATAGTATATATTTTGACTGATATAATATAATATAATATAACATAACATAACATAACATAATATAATATAATTAATATAATATAATATAATATAATATAATATAATATAATATAATATAATATAATATAATATAATATAATATAATATAATATAATATAATATAATATAATATAATATAATATAATATAATATAATATAATATAATATAATATAACATAAGTAGTAACATATAATAATATAATATAATAACATATTATAAATATTATAATATATTGAATATATGAGATCATTTTTGAAGCCATTGCTTGTGGGCGTATTAGACAATCTCCTAGTGTTTGTACATTTTTGCTTTCTGCTACTGCTGATCCTAGCAGCAACTCCCTGTCAGTTCTTCCAGGTCACTTCACACAAAGGGATTCCATCATTTCAGGGCCTGTGAGAGCTTGGCACTGAAATGCCAAGTTGATTCCCAGCTCTCCAGCCTCCTTCTGGATTTTGGGGCATCTCAGCACTTGTGTCCATGGCCCTGCCTTCATCCCCAGCCTGCAGCAGTCACAGTCGCTGCTGCCTCCCTCTTGCTGCAGCTCATTTGCCAAAGTGCTGCCAAAGGCAGCAGGGCTGGATCAGGATCCCTGCTGGCTTCTGGTCTCTGGGATGAGCTTCAGGGGGACACTTGGAGCACTTTCCTAAAGAGCTGCCCGTGGGATGAGGGATTTGTCCTCCCTGGGTTGCTCCTGCTTGGATTCTGTGCTCATGGAGCCCTGGAGTTTTCTCAGCGGCCTCTGCAGCGAGTTCTGAGCCAACGTGGGGCTCTGCTGCCAGCCCAAATCTGCGCTTCCCCTGCCCAGCCCGAGTGCAGGTGGGGCATGTGCTGGGCATGGCCGGAGATTTTCGTGGCCAAAATCCTCCAGCATTTACATCTACTCATGGCTTTGGGTAGCACAAATCTACACTTACTTCCGTTGAAACATTGCATTTATTGCAGATAGTTACACCCGCACTACTAATGTACAAATACACAAACATTAACTTAAGTTTAAAAATGAAATTTATTTTAAATTGCAACAGCTATGCTACCAATATAGAAACACAGAAATATCAATTTATGATTAAAATCTAATTTATTCTGAGAAATGTGCTATGTAAATATATACAGATATCAACTTCAGTGAAAAAAAAATTATTGCAACCCTCTGCAGCAACTCACTGTACACAAATATTGAAGTTACTGAATTGAAGATTAACAATTAAATTTATTACATATTAGTACAGCCATACAGCCCATATACAAATACAGAAACATCAATATTCCTCTCTAAAGAATCTTAGATCCAGAACTAAAGAAATAGAATTTTAGAACTATACAACTCCATACATAATAAATAGAAGTAAATACCTATATAGGCATAACAATATAGAGATGTAAACATGCATTACATATTTCATGACATATAACATGACAATATAATACAAACATAACAGACCTGTCTATAAATACACAAATATCAATGGACGAATAAAACAATCCAGACATCCCCAGCAATAGAAACGCACAGCTACAGAGCTGTACAAGTATGTAAACAGATGAATATACACGCATCAATATAACAATATACACACATAATATCCCTATACAAATATCAGTCAGTGTATGTAAATATCCCTATACTTGTAACTATCCAAATCTAGCTACACATCCATAAACCGCGCTAGATCAGGAGGGATTGCAGCCGCCGATGTTCCCAGGCTCTCGCTCGGTCTCCTCCTCCCGTGCAGAGCAGCTCTCCTGGACAGGGACAGCAGATGGGACATCTGGCAAGCACAGGGAACACTGAGTGAGGGTGGGGACGTTTCCCTTGGCAGCAGCTGTGCTTCCATCAGGGAAGAGGAAATGTCAGAGCCTCCCCAGGAGGGTCAGAAGGAAAAGCAGCCGAGCGGGCCAGGCTGTGGGGAGCTGTTCACTTTGAAATAAACAGGGCCAGGAGACTTCTTCTCCTGTGTAATGCCTTTATTAAAAAGTGATCAGCTCAGGATTGGGCGGCTCGACGGGTCTGCAGCGTCCGTCGTCTCCCAGGGCGACTCAGAGGAGGAGGATATGCGCAGCTCTGTCCACCAGGGGCAGAGCTGGGGATCAGATCCTCTTGGGAGCCTTTTTGGGTCTCCTGATCCCATAAGATGGTGTCAGATGTTGCCCCTCCCATTCAGTCGGCCTGGTCTCAGCTCCGGGGTCAACTCCCATGGTCAGGGCGAGAGGGTCCGAAGGTGTTCCGCATCTCTGCAGGCTCGGCACTCGGTTCCTCACGTCCAGACATCACTCTAGTCTCTCAACTCTTAGGTGGCTCGTTGTTTTTGGGGTTTCTCCATGAGTTTGGAGATGGGGGTCTCACAAAGCATTCTGGTCTTGCGAGTCACTTTGCATAACCCCCCCCCACCTTCTCAGGTGTCTTCACTATTCTGGGAAAGGTACAACTTAGCTTCGGGCAAGGTCCCCACCCAGGAGAAGGGCCATTACCTCGCCCCGGCCAGGGCTTTTACTAATACAAAAACAACCATTAACGACAACGACCCGTGATTACAATAACAAAACACACAGAACTTGGGCAGGGCCAGTGGTCTGGCTGCCTTTTTGAAACTTTTTCTCATAAAAAATATTAACCGAGTTTTTGTTCATAACAGTCCCCCCTCTTTTTCTTTGATCGAGCTTAAACTCTAAGCTCGCATCAACTCTTAATTTTTGTTTTGAATCTACTATAAATCTCTTGTGCACTTTGGTAATCACGGTTAGTTAACCTTGTTACTTTCCTTGGTTTCTTCAGGTTTGTCTTCACGGCAAACACTATTTTACTGAAACAGATAAATAAGCATAGTAAAAATAGCAATTTTCCAAGTGCACACACAGCGAGAAAAACTACCTTTTCCCACACATCCTTTTTGAAAATCTCCAGGTTCTCCCACCTACTGGGATCAAGTGTAGGAGTTTGATCTTCATTATTTACACATACTAACCTTTTTATTTCGTTTGAAATGTTCCTAATAATTGAATTCTTTATTTTTAATACTGCCTGGAGCCGAATAATTTTGTTTAACATAGATATTGGGATCCGAATTTGGCTTTTACAATTTTGGATTTTCTCAATTTCTATTTCACTGTGCCTGTTCTGTTTAATTTCTCCCAAATTATTATATATAGGAACTCCCAAACTTGATCCAGTTTCTTTGGGCAACAAGAAAATTGGTTTTATCACTCTAGCGGTGCAGCTGCCAGACGAGATCAAATCTAGGGGTTTAAGGCTCCCCTGAAATGTGTTCCTAAAGGGGTTTATCTCTTTTCCAGTACACTCATATAAATACTTGTAACAAACAATTTTTCTTACCATTTTCACCATTTCTTTGCTTTTTACTATATCTGCTGAGCTTGTTTCAGCAGCATCCCATTTAAAGCACAACCAGGCTTCCCCTATAGGGCACTCTCCTAGGAGTGGCTGCCTAAAAGTGGCAGTATTGTATATTATCCAATACACTCTCTTATTTTTTTGATAAAAGACCAATTGGGAGAGGTTAACACAATCAGGGTTAGAACTGATGTGGACTCTCGACAAGGAGCTCACTTCCTCCTCACAGAGGGGTTGGTAGCATTCATTGCACGGCTCAGCTGGGCTCCCCAGAGCACCACCAGCAATCAGAGCCATCAGCACTACCCTTCCAAAGAGTCCGGTATGGGTCATCTCACACAGCCTGCCCACCCGGCCTTGCCTCTTGGGGAACTTTACTGAGGAAAAGCTTCCAAGCTCTTTAGAGTCCCTTCTACCCGTTTCTCTGGTTAAACCTCTCTTGGTCTGTTCCCTACCAATTTTGGTTTCCCCTCCCAGGGGAGTGTTCTGTAGAGGATTAACCTGGAGTCTTTAGAAATAAATTGGGGAACTTAACCAGAATTACTAACATAATTTACACAGAACAGTCTTAAAATATTTTAAGCAATATTAGAACTCTGATACCAATTTTTTTCCCACACAGTTCAGTCTTTTTGACTCTTCCTTCTGAGAGTCATCTTTAAATCACAGTATACTCAGGTGAATTAACTTGTGAAGCAGATGAATCTTGTCCAGCGCCGGGGGGTGAGAGTGATGTGGACTCTGGTCCAATGCCAGAGGGAAAAACTGGGACTCTGGCCCAATGCCAGAAGGACAAAGGGGTGGAGTCCGGTCCAATGCCAGAATGCCAGAGGGAAAAAAAAACTGGTGTTGAATCCTGGTCCAATGCCAGGGGGTGAGAGTGATGTGAGTCCAACCTTTTCCTTTTGGTCTGCACAGTCGAGTTAGTAATGAAGAGTACCTGAAACGGGCTTTCAAACACAGGCATTAGTGGTCTGCAATTTAATGAGTTTATCAAAACTCAGTTTCTCTGTTTAATGTTATTGGTTAATTTCTCTTTTTCCATAGCTTGCATGTTTCATCAACTTCTACATACTCTGTATTTTGCAAGGAGTTGTATTTCTCAGCTAACTTAACTCCCAAAGTATTTTTATTCCCCTATTTTTCTGTGTATTTAATTCACTGGTTTTTCTGTTCTATTTTTCAAGATCTTATCTATTTATCTCTTGCTTCTGTTTCTCACTTTCACTTACAGCTTAAATACTTCTTTCAACCCCTTACACTTGAATTTTTTTCTCTTTTTTTTTTCTTACGCCATTCTTCTACACAATACACTTCCCTCTAAGGAGATGTGGTAAAACTTATAATGCACAATCTACATTACCTCTATTCTAATTTGTCTATATTTATTCTCACACATTCCTTCACACCCTCAAGACACAAACTGGATCATTATTGCTAGAAAATCACTGTGGCTCCCCTCACCTTGGGGTTGGCCCACAGGTCTCAGCATCTCTGGGCCTCCTGGAAGGGCCCTGGCTCTGGCTGCCTCTCGTGCACATTCACCTGTGAGGCTGTCTGCGTGTCACTCACACTCTCGCAGCTACGGCTCCCTCACACACCTGAGGAGCACTAGTCTAGTTTGTAGGTCACACACACACTTTGGCCACAGCCCCCACCCGCCTGGGGGACACAAGCCTGGTTTGCAGGTCACACATACACACACTTCCACTGCCCCCTTCCCACCTGCCCAGGAAGTTGAGGCTGACTTTGTGACTCACTCTCACGCACACAACAAGACAACAATAAGGTACCTTTTACTTTCACATCACTTATTACAAGTTAAGTATTACTGGCCAGTTTTGGTGCTATTGGATATCCTTTCTACCTAGTTGTTTTTTGTCTAAATTCAGATGTTTTTCACTATACTATACTATACTATACTATACTATACTATACTATACTATACTATACTATACTATACTTCTTAGTACTTTGTTGAGACAGGACTTATCTGCTCCTGTATCTACTCAAAAATTCTAATTCTTCATTTAAGGGTCCCACTTCAAAGTTTACCAAGGGCTCTTCTAGATGTTACATCAGGTCCCCTATAGTGTAAAGCTCCTGACCCTCTAATCGTCACCTTTAAGGATCTTCCCTAAATTATCTTGTTCCCTGGCTATTGCCTCATCAAGACTGAGTTTTCTACAAAACCTCCTGACGTGTCCTGCCTTTCCACAGTAAGAGCAATGTCGCTCTCTCAAAGGGCCTTGAGGTGTCTCCATCCCTCTTGTACCTGACAGTACTGACCTATCCTTGCCTCCTCCTGGTGGTGGACCCGCCCACCCTGCACTTTCTCTAGCTACAGCAACCATGATCTTAGCCTTGGCCTTTGCTTTATCTTCCTCCCTCCTTAAATACACCTTCAGTGCCTCTTTTAATAACTCATTAATGTCCTTCTCTTGCCAATCTTCCATCTTTTCCAGTTTTCTCCGTATATCAGGCCAAGATTTGGTAATAAATTGGACTTTTAGTAGCATTTGACCTTCTGGGGTGTCTGGGTCTATTCTAGAGTACAACTGAAAGTTCTGCCTTAGGCGATTAAGCCAGGCAGCAGGAGCTTCATCCTTCTCTTGTGCACCCTCAAATGCCAATTGGGTATTAGTTCCTTTGGGAACTGACTCTTTGATCCCCCGTATTATCAAAGACCTATATTCCCTCATGGCCTTCCTACCCTCCTCCTGATTAGGGTTCCAGTTGGGCTCCGTTAGTGGCAATTTCTGTTCACCTGATGGCACCTGGGGTCCTGGACTGTTATCTTTCTCCCAAATTTTTATGCCAGCCGCCCTTATCATCTGGACCTCTTCTGGGGAAAATAATATACTCAGGATGGAATTCATTTCCCCCCAAGTGTAGATATTTGGACCTAGAAATTGATCCACTTGTTTGGCTATGCCCACTGGGTCCTCAACTAAATGCCCCAAGTCTTTCTTGAATCCCCTCACCTCAGAAGCAGTTAGGGGAGCATTCACAAAGCCAACACCTCCCGCCACTCCTCCCATAGGAACCTCTCTGAGGGGAAAGAGTCTCTCTGCCTTGGAGGTCTTGGATCTGGTGCTACAGTATGGCCCATCTTCAGATGCCAAACTACTTTCAGGGTTCTCTGGGTTACCCTGAACTTTCTGCCCATCAGCAGGTGTATTTGCTGATAGCTGTCTACTGGGCGAGGAGGCATTTGTGTCCCAGGTAGAAGGAGGTAAAGGGACAGCAATAGGAGGGGGAGAGGGACCTGAGTAGATATTAATCGGAGCTGGAGAAGGGGTGGAGAATGCAGCAGGTGGAGTAGGCACTTGTGGTGGTGCAGAAGGAACTGGAGGAGATACTGGGTTCATCATAGCAGAAGCTGAAGAGGTGGAAGGAGGAGTTTGAGCAGGTGGTGATGAGATGGCAGCCGGGGGAGGAACCGGACCTGCCATTTGAGGTGCTTGAAGAAGAGGATTATAAGGTGGAGGAGCAGAAGGAGGCAAATAATCCAGGGGGTCCCATCTTTTACTAGTTCTATCATCCCCTCCTTCATTCCCCTCTTTCTTCTTCTGTACCTTATAAATTCGCACCCCTTCATCCTCAACAGCGCTCTTTACCCAGCAAGCTACATACAATAATTGCTCAGGATCAGTATCCCCTCGAGCTGTCAGATAATTGTTTAATTGTTGGCACATCCACTTATCCTTTGTCCCACACCAAGGCCATCCTCCTTGCAACTCTAATTCTGGCCACGCTTCCATACAATAATGGATCATTTTCACTTTATCTAATCCCTTCGTGGCCTCTATAGAATCCCATTTTACTAACAGTTCTCCTAAGGGACTACTAGGAGGTATATCCCTCAGTCTCTTGCCAGTCTTTTTACTACTACAACATCCCATTTTTCAAGTCTCAATAAAAAAAATCCCGAAGGTGCCTCTACTGACCGGGAATTTCAACAAAAAAAACCTTTCTTGAGGAGCTCCAGCCTCCTCCACTGAACTTCAAATTTACTGCCTGATGCTCAGGACTTTATACTGAAACAACTGCCCAATCTCTTGATTGCCCAACTTCCCAGAGTCAGGTCTTACATCTATCGGGACTTAAACACACGAAGCCACGGCCAAGAATCCGGGTCGTGCCTGACACCCTCAGTCAGGAGAAACAACTGCCTGATTTTTAGTTTGCCTAACCTGCCAATTTTTAGGCTTCACCGTATCAGGACTTAAAAGCAAACCGCAGCCTCCTTCGCTGGGGTTTGTGCCT
The DNA here is from genome assembly GCF_035770615.1 of Melospiza melodia melodia. Taxonomy (NCBI): domain Eukaryota; kingdom Metazoa; phylum Chordata; class Aves; order Passeriformes; family Passerellidae; genus Melospiza; species Melospiza melodia. Next base: position 1,345,691 of record NW_026948761.1, read on the forward strand.
GACTCCTTTGTCAGGACTTACTTTGCCTGCAGGGCTTGTGAAACACCCGAATCCTTCTCGGGACTGACAAATCTTACTCGAATCCTTCTCGAGACTTACAAAAGTGCCTGACCTCCCTTCGTCAGGACTTACTTTGCCTGCAGGGCTTGTGAACCACCCGAATCCTTCTCGGGACTGACAAATCTTACTCGAATCCTTCTCGAGACTTACAAAAGTGCCTGACCTCCCTTTGTCAGGACTTACTTTGCCTGCAGGGCTTGTGAACCACCCGAATCCTTCTCGGGACTGACAAATCTTACTCGAATCCTTCTCGAGACTTACAAAAGTGCCTGACCTCCCTTTGTCAGGACTTTGGGGTGCGTGCCACTCATACACAGTAATTCACTCCGCACGCCCGGAGTGGGGGGGCCCTTTATTCCCCCTTGGGAGATGACTCACTCACACTAATTCCACTCGCGTCCCCCTGTTCCTGGCCGCTTTTCTCGCGAAAAGACGGAACCGCAGTAATGAGGGGTCCACTCTCGCTTCGAAGGTCCGGCTGCCGGCCCTCGTCTCACTCACACACACATGCGCACGTCTCCCGCTCCCGCCACCGAGTTTCTCACCAATCCGGTGCTCCGGTGCTCCTCTGCGTCGCTGTCCTGAGCCGGTCTCTCTGGTCCTGGTAGCCAGCTGTCCTCTGAAGATCCAAGATGGCCAGTCCTGAGTCCTCTTGCGGCGTGGCTATCCCGGACGAGCCCCCAGCTGAAATAAACAGGGCCAGGAGACTTCTTCTCCTGTGTAATGCCTTTATTAAAAAGTGATCAGCTCAGGATTGGGCGGCTCGACGGGTCTGCAGCGTCCGTCGTCTCCCAGGGCGACTCAGAGGAGGAGGATATGCGCAGCTCTGTCCACCAGGGGCAGAGCTGGGGATCAGATCCTCTTGGGAGCCTTTTTGGGTCTCCTGATCCCATAAGATGGTGTCAGATGTTGCCCCTCCCATTCAGTCGGCCTGGTCTCAGCTCCGGGGTCAACTCCCATGGTCAGGGCGAGAGGGTCCGAAGGTGTTCCGCATCTCTGCAGGCTCGGCACTCGGTTCCTCACGTCCAGACATCACTCTAGTCTCTCAACTCTTAGGTGGCTCGTTGTTTTTGGGGTTTCTCCATGAGTTTGGAGATGGGGGTCTCACAAAGCATTCTGGTCTTGCGAGTCACTTTGCATAACCCCCCCCCACCTTCTCAGGTGTCTTCACTATTCTGGGAAAGGTACAACTTAGCTTCGGGCAAGGTCCCCACCCAGGAGAAGGGCCATTACCTCGCCCCGGCCAGGGCTTTTACTAATACAAAAACAACCATTAACGACAACGACCCGTGATTACAATAACAAAACACACAGAACTTGGGCAGGGCCAGTGGTCTGGCTGCCTTTTTGAAACTTTTTCTCATAAAAAATATTAACCGAGTTTTTGTTCATAACAACTTCTTTCTGGCATCCCAGTTGCTCTGAGGGAACTCCCTCATGTCAGGTTATTGAACCACCTCTGCACTTATCAAGACTGTGGCCCCCAAATCAATCAGTATTTATGTCTCCAGCTGCTTGCACCAATGACAGGGAATGTCCTCTAACAGTGCTGGGGCACAAAGTTACCTTGCACAGGTCACCTGACAGGGCCTTGTTCTTTCTCTGCTTCCTGTGTTTCTCCTTTCCTTCCACTTGGAATTTTTACAGCATTTCTTTTTCTTTCCCCTTGATCAGTGCTAAAATGGGTGTTTCTCTTCCAAGTTTCAGTTTGTTCAGTGATCCTGTCAAGCCTTTTCTCAGAAACTTTTATCAGGGAATTGAGTGTTAATTTCAGCAATTTTGTTGATTTTCTGTGAGATTTATGCAAGTGTTCTGTTCATTGGGCACCATTTAGGAAGGTACAAAAGAGAAAAAAGGATGTTCTGTGTGTCAGTTCACTAGTGGAATATTCATGCATAGAGAGAGTGATTAGCTGAATTTTACATCTACTCCTAACCTGAAAGTGCAACAGGTAATTTGGGGAGAAATTTTAGGCCCATTTCTCCTTCTACCAGCCTGTATTCAAATGTAAAGTAAATAGAGCAGGGTGAGAATGTCAGTGCTCAGTTCCTGAAGTGCCTTATTAAGGTGTTCTTAAAGTAATGGAGATAAAATCTGGGTGGGCATTCCTAATTTCCAGACCCTCATTGTCAATTTCATTGACTCTGAAAACAGCAGAGGCGTGCACATCATACCTGATCAATCCATTTGGGGATGTTTTAGGTTCAGATTCTCTGAGGCTTTAGATTTTTAGGTCTCTACACAATGCTTCCAGGAATCTAAATAGCTTTCAGAAATTAAACTTTTCTTCTTTTTTCCTCAGGCTTTGCACTCATGTGCACCAGAGACCTTTAGTGAATGGATTTCACTTTAATCCATCTCCAAGCTGAATCTCCCAGCTGTGTTCACACTGGTGGTTTGTGTGTCTCTTCTGCACAGTGCAATTTTAAAATCTTCATTCCTTATTATCTCTGCCCTTCTTTTTCTGTTTTAGCTTGCAAATGCATGCAGATGTATCAGAAATGATACACCTAATTTCTGATGCATCAGTTCCTGTCTAGCAATTTCATTTTATCCTGTTCTGATGTCATGCTAGCCTTATATGTTTTATTCTAAGTGGACTCCTGTTTTCTTGCATGTGGAAGTTTTACAATGCAATGCTCTCATTCACCTGCTTTCATGAAACCCTTCATTAACATTAGAACAAGTAACTCTGTGACTCCCTTCTGCTTTGTAGAAGATTTGGGAAACTCAAGTCCTGCTCAGCTACAGAAAAACATACATAGTGCTTGGTAATTCCCCTAAGAGCTTAAGGTAATGGTAAACAACTGCAGCTTATTCATTTCACAGAAATTGTGAGAAAAGACCTTGCAAATATTGAGAAGTGTAGTGCAATAATGATGGGCATCCCTCAGTTATCCAGGCAGACTGCTGTCACTGGCAAAATTCCCTATTTTCCAAAGGCTTTCATTTGCTTTGGCTGTATGGCTGCAGGTCACATTTCCCTTGATTTAAGGAAGTATCTTGGCAGGTATTCTTGGTGATATATCTTGCTAATTCTGCCCTTGGAGGAATTACTCAGTTCTGCAGTGCTTATTACACGCCCTGTTCTAAAAGACTTATTTGCTATTTTTCCTCTCTCTGTGTTTTCACACTTGTTCAACAAGGTTTTCTTTCTAAGAATATTAATCACAATATCCCAAAGGATTAAAAAATGCTTAGGTATTTTTTCCCTAAGTATTTACTAAAGTAAAATAATCATTAAAAAAAAACTGTATGCATGCTGGATGTAAAATACAAAGAGAAATAAACTTGAGAGTTCTCCCAAAAACCTTAAGAAAAAACCCCATGTATTCTATAAAACCCAGAGTATTCATCTACAAAATGGGCATGTTCTAGAAGAGAAAATTTGTGCAACAGTTCTACACATAATTCTATGCTTTCAAGCTTTTGCCCTTCAGGGGCAGTGCCATTCTCTGAACTGTAATGCTCCGAGCATGTTCTGCTCACCATGGCAGCTTTCTGCTCTGCCCTGGTACAGATCATCCTCCCAGCAAAGGGGGAGTGCAGCCACCACAACTTGCAGCACCTTCCCTCACAGCAAGAACCTGAAGGAGAAAGATGGCTTTCACCAGCTGCTGCGGGTTCTAATAGTGCCACCTCTCAGCTGCTGAAAGCCTGAATTTCTGTGTTGCAGTGTGTTAGTTTATTGAGTCAAATGTTCTGTTATATAGTGGTATGTTCAAGTGTTCCCCGAGTTATTACAGTTAGTCTCTCCCCTATGTTATGCTCTCCTACCCAAGTGTCCGTCAAGGAATCCCCTCCCTCCTCACCAGATTTTTTCCTGTCTGTCAATACAACCCGGCCCCTTTGCCCCATCCCTCAGCCCAAACCCTACCCTTTGTTCCAGAAAGTTCCCTGTCTCTCACCCCAAGATCAAATCCCTATCCCAACGCCCTCTCCTCCCCCTGTTCTGATTTGTTGTAGCCCTCAAAACCACACCCCAAGAGTCGCTTATTGGTTACTATATGGTGTCCACCCCCTGTTTTGAAAGATTTTAAAAACTTGTGCACAGAGGTGCTGGGAGGTTCTTTCAACATTTGTTCCCTTTGGGAATTCTGTTCTGTGAACCTTTGCCCCGCCTCTCCTGAGGAATTTGCTGCACTTTACACCGCAGAAGGGCCTCCTGTGCTTCCTCCACTCCGTCCTCCAGCGGTCTCTCCTGCTGGGCATTTGGTCTAGAGGTTCTGGCTCAGGCAAACCCTAACCTAGCCAGTTCCTCACTCTTGCCATTATCCCTGGAGCATCACAGAGCTAGCCAGGGCTGCAGAGGGCAGTGACAGTGACCCATGCCCTGGCATGTCACAGCCCCCAGAGCCACACCTGCCAGGCCACAAGCCCCAGCCCTGGTCCCCACTGCCGGCCTCAGGGGCTCCTGGGCATCCTCACCCTGAGTGCAAAGGCAGCCTCAGGAGCCCCCCAGGGCGCTCTGGATTCAGGCTGCAGACACCCTAAAGCCAGCACTGAAAGGGACATGGATGGGGACTGCAGCTGGATCTTCCAGTGCTCACCAGCCCTGACTGCTCTCTAAGTGAACACAAACCTCATTTGCAACACTGTGAGCACATTGATCCCGCTCGCCTCTCCTGGAACGTGGTGTTCCCACATCCTACACCAGCCCTTTGCAGGGAGTGACCAGCTCCCAGCTGCTCTGCTACCCTGGCCTTACTTTCTCTTTGCCAGCAATGAACTTAACGGATACACTCCTGAGAAACCTAGCACAACATTTGCTTCTCAGGAGCTCTTTGGCAAAAAAACTCCACTAATCCCTAGTTTTTGCACAGAGAAGGAGGTCCTGACAAAGCCTAAGGCACAGGCAGGGCTCTGGCATATGAATTCCTGAGCCACATGATTCCACCTATTGTTGTTCCTAGCAACTTTGCTGATATTTTAGAGCCAGTTCTGGACAGGGGCTGCTGCTGACAGGGTAGGAAAATTTGGCGAAAAAGAGGTGCAGGAGACAACAAAAAAAAACCAAGGGGGAAAACCCTTAGAAATACAGAGCACAACAGAAGTCCTTGGAGATGGTTGAATAGAAAATGCCAGCAGCAGTGAGCAGAGCCCGAGGTTGCTCACTGCCACCCCAGGGGCTCCTCAGTCCCCGGCTGGTTTGTGTCTGATGCAGCCCTGCCTGGAAAGGGCTCCAGGCTCTGGTGTTCCCAGCTTGCTTCAGGCTACATTCTTAGCAGCACTGAAAGAAGAGGTGAAACAAAGAGACATTTTCTGTGCTGCCTGCAAACTCTTCTCCTTCGGTGCCACTGCCAGAGATCATCCCTCTGTCAGCTTGGCACTGTGCCTGCTGCATCCTTGTCCCTGTCCCTTGCATCAGCTCCTGCACATCATCAGCACTCGCTGCCCCACATCATGAACAGAGAGAGCTGTGTCAGAAGAGCAAGGATGGAATTTTCTTGGCCTTTCTAACAGACATAAGAAGCATGAGTCCAAATAACTTTGTTGTTTGTTCTGCTCTCCTTTTTTATAACTCTTTTCTGCTTTAATGTAAAAGCCTCTTTTCCTGCATGGATGGAATGATCTGGAATTGGCAGTTGCCTCAGGCTGTCAGACACCATGGGAGTTTTCTCTTGTCTCTGATGAGGATTTGGTGAATTTTCCATTGGTCCCTTGGTGGTGTCACAATGGGCTGAGCTCAGCGGCCAACTCTGCTGTCCCCAGGGGATGCATTGGGACGCCAAGCCCCTCAGGGCTGGGATTCGGGGTTGGGTGTGTTATGTTTTGCCCAATTACCCCATCATAAAAAAACCAAACAATATTTAAGGTAGCAGCAATTTTAATTGAATAGTTTAGAAAATATATAAATAAGGGATAGTTTGGTTACAATAATAGCGCAGAAGCAAAAGATATTGCGGGGTACGGAGGGCAGAGTTCAATGACCCTTGCCACTTTACATACAAGCTTGCCAAGTGAAAATCACCCCTTATATGCCATATGTCAATACCATCTCCTCCTATTTTCGGTTCGTAACTTTTCTGTCTCTGCCCTCCTTACCACCTTTACCACGCATGCGCCATCACTCGGTTTGGTGGTCGCACAAGTCTTTGGTGGTCGTCACTGATGAAGGCCCTGTAGTCTTCTTCGTTGTCCTTCAATTCACCTTTGGGTTACACATGTGCACCAAGCCAGTATAATGTAAGCCAAAACTAACGTATCACTGCATCTACATATCAAGGCAATAAATCCCTTATAATTAGCATTTTTTGGGACCGAACCAGGTTCTTGGTCATTTTTAGTAACTATATCTTCAGCTTCTTTCCTGTGGTGCTTGATGAACATCTGCTGGGAAGGAAAGGGGGGGGGGGGGTGGAGCCCCTCCTCTCCCTCTCCTCTTTGGCATTACTATTTTTAACTTATTTTATTATTTCCAGATATTAGTTACTGTACCAATATTGATTACTGTTTCAATTTTTATCAGCATGAATCATACCTATTTACCACAGGTGAGCTTGGAGCGCCTGGAGTCTGGGCCCATGAGGAGCTGCTGCTGGCACGGGCTGTGCTTACCCCGCTGTGCCGAGCAGCTGCGACCGTGGAGACACAGGCAGGAGCTGTGGCCGAGGCCGGCAGGCGGCCCGGGCCAGCTCTCAGCTGCAAGGACGCCGGCAGCCTGTGCCCTGAGGCCGTGGCGGGCGGTTTGCGGGCAGGGCTTTTCCGAGCCGGCCGCAATGTGCTGCCTCCCGTGTGGGCCCGGCTGCGGCAGAGGCAGGCAGGAGTGCGGCGGGGCCGGCAGTGGCGGGCAGAGGCCGCAGAGAGCAGCAGCCCGGCCCGGCCCGCTGCGGAGCGGCAGGGTGTTGCCGGCCAGCCCTCAGCTGTGTTTGTGCGCACAGGGCAGGAGCAGAGACCGCAGCAGAGGCAGGAGCCGCGGCAGGAGCTGGCCATAGCGGCAGCTCGCCGTGCCCGGGGCCGCAGCTGCAGCTCTCTCCTGCCGGCCAGAGCAGCAGCCGCTCGCCTCCGAGGCTCCGGCGCTACCTGAAGACGAGGGGCCCGGCCCCCAGCACGCCCTGGAGCCCCGCAGCGAGAGGAGCCTCTGGCGCCGCAAAGGGCAGCGCAGAGGGCGCAGGGTGAGGAGGAGGACATGAGGCTCGCTCTGGGCCGCGCTGGGGCAGTTCTGCCCTGTCAGCCTTTGCCTTGAGCCCTTTGCTTCTTTTCCATGAGCCCTGATCCCTGTCCTTGGCCAAGGGCCCCCACAGCCCTTTCCAGGGCTGCAGGAAAAGCTGCCTCAGTCACAGAATCACAGAATCACTGGCTTGGAAGACAGACATTTTCAAGATCATCGAGTCCAACCCATGCCCTAACACCTCAACTGAAGCACGGGACCGAGTGCCACATCCAGTCGTGTTCTAAAGGCTTGCAGGGATGGTGAGTCCACCAGCTCCCTGGAGGGGTCTGTCCCAGGAAGAACCAGGATAACACTGGGGCCTTCTACCCCTTGGCGCTTGGAGCTCTGGAAGTTTGTCTTTCTGCTTAGGCAAAGGCCATGGAAAAGGACTGGGAAAAGTAGTCACAAATCGAGTAGCCTACAGAGCTCTAAATTGATGTGCAAGGAATACAGAAAAGATAGAAAAGAAAAAAGGCCAAACCCAAATGGCATCAGCAAAGTCTTGTGCATGAACACATAGCTGCAGAGGATCTTCTCAGCCCTATTTCTTTGTATTTCTGGGAACCAGAGAAATCCTGCTTGAGCCTCTGGGGAGATAGGTTTGGGAGGTAAAAGTTAATTTCTTTTTTCTCCTTGGGGCAGCTCCTATTGCCGGCATCAGCTGAGCCTCTCTCCAGCCTGATGCCTGTTCTGGTTGTTGCAGCAAAACAACTGATGGCAGACAGAAGACACTGGCGCTTGCAGAGATGTGACTTTTTCCAGTGCCAGCTGTGAGTGGCAGTCAGAAGAAAAACTCCTGAAAGCACAACTCCATTGGAAGATTGCCTTCCTTTTCATTCCGATGCTCTAGATCCACTTCTGAATTGTCAGTTGTTCGTTAAGGATGGGAAGTTCTCTTTCATTATTTTTTTCATGTGGTTTGGAAGTGGAGGAAGCTCTCGTTCATTCACAAACTCCAGACCAAAGTGCCTTTGGAAGATGCCCCTCATGGCAGTTTTTGCCCAGCCATGGTACTTGTGGATATAAGAAAGCAAGGGCAATGGTATTTGCAGCCAAAACCCAGCAAAGCTTGGCTCAGCCAAAACATCCTGGGGAGATAGAGGCCTCCAGCTGTTCCTAGAAATCAGCAGAGTTCCAGCAAATGGTTGTGTAGCACTAAGTGCAATCTCTTTGCCTGGATCAGAGCCTTGATCAGCTGAAGAAGCAGAAAGATCAGCAAGGAGCTCCCAAAGGCCCCTCACATTTTGATTTTGCTCATCTTGTGTAAGTTCGCAACTAAACGTGCATTTGCATTTGAGCTAATGAGAGAAAAAAAAAAGTGAAAAGAGGCTTTATGGCATATGGCAGGGCCATGACATTGCACAAGAGGAATCACTGGTGTGCATTTCATTGGACCTCTCTCAATCCTACAAAAGTATTGTAGCCCTGATTTGAAATAGGCTGGTATGAACCAACTTGGAGAGACAGAGACTAAAATGGCTTATGGGTTTTTTTTTTTAAAGTGAGAAAAACTACCCAAAGGGTGTTGTTTTGTGACATTTTAAAATATACTACCTCAAAACTACAAACTGCAATAAATTAAGAATTTTAAAAGGTGTGTTTTGGTATATGAATAATAAAAACTACAAAAAATGTGCAGATATGAATGCATGTTTTCATAAAAATCATGAAATTCTAGACAAAAAAATACATGCCCTGAAATACAATACAAAGGCAGATAGAACTGTACTTGAATGATCTCTTTTTAGATTGCTGGAGTTCTTTCCCTGTGAAGAGGAGCTAGGATATTGCTGAAGAAAACTGGCACAAGAAGGATGGGGCAGCGTGCCGTGCTCTGTGCAGAGGCTGCCAGGGGCTGCCCGAAGAGCGCCCTGCTGCAGCCAGAGCCCTCCTGTCCTGGGGCCCGGGAACAAAGGGCCAGGGCAGCCACCTCCTCCTCCTCGTCCTGACCCTGCCACCGCTCCCTGCTGCTGCTGCTGAGGGAAAGAGAAGACTCTCCTAAGGCCCCATGAACGAATGCACTTACACAGCCCTGGGGATGCCAGTGAAGGAAACCATGTGTCATGTAATGCATATGTGACCAGAGTCACCAAACACCACCTAAACATGGAATTGTTGCACCTCTCTAGGACAGGCAGAAATTTAAAGAATTAACTGGAGACTTCAGGGCACAAGAGGCCAGAGGAGGGAAACAACTCTGAAGGGAAAAACCATCATATCTGGAGGGGAAAACATCTCCGCCTGCTCAGAATCGGTTGAGGGAACATGTCTCTAATCCTCTCCAGAAAGGGATGCTTTAGGTGAGCTTTGCACCTCCAACTGCCTTGGACCAGAGCCAGGAAGATTCAATTATGTAAATGTTACATAGATAGATAGATAGATAGATAGATAGATAGATAGATAGATAGATAGATAGATAGATAGATAGATTTCATTACTGAAATTTCTCTTTACTGTCCTCTCTGTTGCTACAGATATCAGAACTTGGTAGCCAGTGCCACACTCAACTACAATCCTGAGATTGCTCTCCTGTTGCTTCAAAAAAGCACACTTTTGGGGAATGTGGAGCATGTAGGTCCTTACAGAAAGGGATCAGACCCAGAGCATTGCACTGGGAACTGCACTCTTTGTGCATCTGTGCTCAGGCAAGTTCTTCTCTTGGACTCGACCACACTGGTGGAGCTAAACTGGCTGGAATCAGAAATGCAGCCCAGCCCCTTCCAGCTCCTGTGACCTCTGAGGAGCAGCTGGAATGCAAGGGCATTGACCTCCTGCTGAATTCCCAAACACAACACACACTGATTCCCTGGGCTGCAAAAAGGCATGAGCACTACTAAGCTCAAAGTGATCTGTAAGGCCATACTGGCTGGCCTGGAACCACAACAGCTCCTTCTGTACCAAGGTCCCTGCACAGAATAATGTGTTCTCATGCAAAACTACTGCATTCTCCAGAAGTGATACCTTGGAAATTAAAATTCTAGCAGACGCAGTCCCAGTGCTATAAAAGGGCAGAATATAATGATGAAAAGAACCTTAGCTGGGAGAAAAAGAAAATGAATAAGCCTCTTGTGGCTCAAATACTTGGATGCACTGATGAGATGCTGACGGTCCCTCACAAAGCTCCTGTTGTCCAAGCTGAAGCTTCCTCAGCATCTCACTGGCCTTGTGCTGCACCCCTTGCCCAGCTCCCCTGTCCTTCTGTGCACACACTGCAGCCCCTCCATGACTTTCTGCTTCCCAGGGCCCACAGCTGCACACAGCACTCCAGCTGTGGCCGCAGCGCTGCCCAGCACAGGGCCACGCTCCCTGCCCTGCTCCTGCTGCCCCACTGCTGCTGGCACAGCCACCGTGCCCTTGGCCTTCTGGGCCCCCTGGCCCCACGCTGCCTCATCTTCAGCTGCTCACGGCCGCCAGCCCTGCGTCCTTTGGGCCCACGCAGCTCCCCAGCCACAAAGGTGCCCATTGCACTTCAGACACTGCAGGCATCATTGCAAGATGACCTTCCTGTTCGGAGCAAAACAAGACAGCAGTCAAGGACTTGCAGCTTCACCCCCACTCACAGTTCCAAGGCACTTGCCAAAGTTGAAGACTTCACCACTAAACGGATCAGCAGAAACTATCCCCTTCTGCTGTTTGCAGCTTCTCAAAAGCCAAAAGGCAATTGGGTCATCAGTGACTCTACAAGTGAAGAACGACTCAAGAAAACTGCAGAACACTTCCACAAGCCAAAAACACCTTTCCAAAAAGGGAAAAGAAACAAACAAAGACTTTTGACTGCCAGCACTACTATGTGTGCCCTTGGCCATAACACTGCAGAAGCCCCGAGCTGGACCTTCCCTGAACCAAGCAGCCAGAAGCTCAGCCAGAGCCCCCAGCTCTGCACTGCCCCAACAGGACAGGTCAAAGGCCAATTTCTAGCTGTCACTGCCTGCAGGAAATAGCTACGTCCTGCAGAACTCCAGCACTCAGCATCCTCGGCCAGACACAGCAAGTGCTGACTGCTCAGAAACTTGCACCTCTGCCGTGCACTAAAGACAGCTCCCCCCACAACGGGCACTTACTCTCTTGGAATGATGAGCAGGCCGTAGTGCGACCATGGCTGGACAAAGGCGTTGGTCGTCTTTCTAATTTTCCTCCTCTCTGGCTTCTTCTGCAATAGCAGAGAGAACCAGGGGAAAGACAGCTCTTGCTCTTGTCGCTGGTGGCAAGAGAGAATCATGGGGGGACAGGCCCTTACCTAGCACTTATAACCCCATTTCTCCTCACATCCACAGCCATATCTTCGAAGGAGAATTCATGAACATTGTTAACAGTAGCATTCTATGTCACTCCAATCTCTACTTATGTGCAAAAAGAGTCAAATAGTTGATTGAAAAGGAAACAGCGTATATAGCAAAAAGTGCAGGAACAAGATGGTGAATCATTATCGCACTGCTCTGCAAGTTTGCAGGCTGTGCTGGAGCACCAGAAAAAACAAGACTTTTGAAAGTGTGCAAGTGTGCAAAAATGCCTCAAGCAAGAGGATGCTCCTGCACTGAGCAAGGCCTAGGGCTGCTCTGACACTCAGACCTTCCATGCACCAAGGCAACCTTCTGATGTCACTACAACGAGGTGGCAACCATACTCCGACAAGACAAAGCAAATGCTCTGTGTTGGTCTGTGAATTTATGCCAAGCAATAACCAACCTTCCATGCAGCAAACAGAAAATAGTCTGGGAAGATCTCCTGCGTCACAAAGCAGCACAAATTCTCCTTGTGGGCCAAATCCTGTTGTTCACGGGATCGAAAAGGAACTCCAAGAGCGACCACAGCTGTGGTCGCAGCGCTGCCCAGCACAGGGCCACGCTCACTGCCCTGCTCCTGCTGCCCCACTGCTGCTGACTCAGGCCACCATGCCCTTGGCCTTCTTGGCCACCTGGCCACACACTGCCTCATCTTCAGCAGCTCAAGGCCACCACCCCTGGCTCCTTTTGGCCCACGCAGCTCTTCAGGCACAAAGTTGCCTGTTTGATTTCAAATACAGCATCCACCATTTCAAGATGGCCTTCTTGTTCCACAACTGCATCTTCTAAGGTGATGGCATTAAATTTACAGGAATAGAATTCTCAGTCTCTCTGACTAAATTTTACTGGGCTGATTCTACTCTCTAGGATGTTACTCTTAGTTCAGTGTTCCCCTCTGGCTGCTGTCAGCAAGTGACATTTTCTCTGCAAAACTGAATTTGTACTTCTTGAGGGCTCTGAGATGGAAATTAGGAACTCTTCACTTATGCCTATCTTAGCTCTGTTGAAGGCATCAAAATGAATTTTCTTTCGGTCTCCCTAGCCGGCCCTCTACTGCTACTGGCCAAGCTGACAGCTGGCTCTACAATTCTTAAACACCAGGAACATGAAATGTCCCTTTCTCACTCACCTCAGGATTAGCACCGCTGAATACACGCTTGAGGTTACCTGTAGTGGGCAGGGGAAATCAATCAGATGCTGTGAGAAAACTGCCTGGGCTGCTGAATCCCACAGAACAAGTCAACCCAAACAGAGATGATTTCCTGTCCCTCCAGGAGACACATTTCATTCACACAGCCAGCAAGGGATCAGGACAATATTCTTGGTTGTGCCTACACTTTGGCCTGTTTTGCCAGTAAATGACTACAACCATGATGAAGAAAATGCAGATTGTACTTTAACACTCAAAGCTCCTGTTCTACCAAAGACATAAAACAGCTTCTAAAATCCTCTCTTTCAAGTACTTTTTAAAAAAATTAGTTGCATGCACCAATTGTCATTAACTTGCTGGAAAAAGTTGTTGCCCAGAAAAGTTTCCCCAAAATCCTCCTGAGGTCTGGCAGTTCTTTGTGAAACAGCACAACAGTAGCTCCAGGGTTCTGGAGCAGATACTCACTGCTTTGGAGTTTGCATTTCATTGCAAAGGGAAGATCACTGTTTTAGCAATCAGTCAAGGGTCAAGGTAGACAGTCAGATCCTTTCAGGAGAAACTGTAGAAAAAAAGAAGCTTCCCCTGAATTCTGGGAACAACTACCTACTATTCTTCCTAATCGCCATACTCATCCTAATCATCGCCAACAGCCTATTCGTCTTGTTCACTGGCTGAGAAGCAGTCGGAATCATATCCTTCCTACTAATGAGCTGATGACACGGCCGAGCAGACGCCAACACCGCTGCCCTCCAAGCCGTACTTTACAACCGAATCGGAGACATCGGACTTATCTTTGCATAGCATGACTAGGTTCCACCACAAACACCTGAGAAATCCAACAACTTTCTACCCCATCCCAATCTCCTACACTACCCCTACTAGGCCTCATCCTAGCCACAACCAGAAAATCCGCTCAATTCGGCCTCCAGCCATGACTCCCAGCTGCAATAGAAGGGCCAATGCCCCTATCTGCCCTACTCCACTCCAGCACAATAGTAGTTGCTGGAATTTTCCTACTCATCCGAACCCACCCTCTATTCAATAATAACCAAACTGCCCTAACCCTGTGCCTCTGCCTAGGAGCTTTATCCACACTATTTGCAGCCACGTGTGCCCTCACCCAAAACGATATTAAAAAAATCATTGTCTTCTCCACTTCAAGCCAACTAGGACTAATAATAGTCACAATCGGACTAAACGTACCCGAACTAGCCTTCTTCCACATCTCAACTCACGCATTCTTCAAAGCCATGCTCTTCCTATGCTCAGGCTCCATCATTCACAGCTTAAATGGAGAACAGGACATCTGAAAAATAGGAGGACTCCAAAAAATATTTCCCACAACCACTTCATGCCGTACCATTGGCAACCTCGCCCTAATAGGAACACCATTCCTCGCAGAATTCTACTCAAAAGACCAAATCATTGAAAGCCTAAACACATCCTACTTAAACACTTGAGCCCTACTCCTAATCCTTCTAGCCACATCATTCACCATGGTACACACAATCCGCATAACCGTACTAGTGCAGACCGGCTTTGTTCCACCCTTGACCCCAATAAATGAAAATAACCCCGCAGTAACTTCCCCTATCACTCGCCTTGCGCTGGGAAGCATCCTGGCAGGATTCCTCCTCACCTCATTCATCAGCCCCACAAAAACCCCTCCAATAACCATGCCACCCTCTATTAAAATAACCTCCCTAATCGTAACAGCCCTAGGCATTGCTGTAGTTCTTGAAATTTAAAAAATAGACCAAAGACTCATCCTCACAAAACAAGCCCCCTTCTCAGTCTTCTCAACATTCCTAGGATACTTTAACCCCCTAACCCACCACCTAAGTATAACCAGCTTCCTCAAAGGAGGACAAAACATCGCATCCCACCTAATTGACCTCTCCTCATACAAAATATTAGGTCTAGAGGGGCTAGCCAGCCTACAACTTATAGCAATCAAAACTGCCACCACCCTCCACTCAGGCCTAATCAAAGCTTACTTAGGATCATTCACCTTATCCATTCTCATCATCCTCATATCCACATACAGAAATAACCAATGGTCCTCAACCTTTGTAATAACCACCAAATCCTCAAAATCATCATCAACACCCTAATTGACCTCCCAGCACCATCAAACATCTCAACATGATGAAACTTCGGGTCTCTAGTAGGTGTTTGCTTAATTACTCAAATTGTCACAGGTCTTCTGCTAGCTATGCACTAGACAGCAGATACCCATCTAGCCTTCTCCTCTGTCGCTCACATATGCCGAGACGTACAATTCGGCTGACTCATCCGCAACCTCCACCCAAACGGACCCTCCTTCTTCTTCATCTGCATCTACCCACACATCGGCTGAGGACTCTACTACAGCTCATACCTAAACAAAGAAACCTGAAACATTGGAGTCATCCTCCTCCTAACCCTCATAGCAACTGCTTTCGTAGGATACGTCCTACCATGAGGCCAAATATCATTCTGAGGAGCTACTGTAATCACAAACCTATTCTCTGCCATCCCTTACATCGGGCGAACACTAGTCAAATGAGCCTGAGGCGGGTTCTCTGTCGACAACCCCACACTGACCCGATTCTTTGCTCTCCACTTCCTCCTTCCCTTTGTCATCGTAGGCCTTACTCTCGTCAATCTCACCTTCCTCCACGAAACAGGCTCAAACAACCTGCTAGGCATTCCCTCAGACTGTGACAAGATCCCCTTCCACCCATACTACACCATCAAAGACATCCTAGAGTTCGTACTAATCCTCTCCCTACTCGTCTCATTAGCCCTATTCTCCCTCAGCCTCCTAGGTGACCCAGAAAACTTCACTCCAGCCAACCCGCTAGTCACCCCTCCTCACATCAAACCTGAGTGATCTTTCCTATTTGCTTACACCATCCTCTGATCCATCCCAAACAAACTAGGAGGCGTACTAGCTCTAGCCGCCTCAATCCTCATCCTGTTCCTCACCACACTACTACATACATCGAAACTATGATCAATACTCTTCCGCCCCCTATCACAAATCCTATTCTGAACCCTTGTTGCCAACATCCACATCCTAACCTTAGTAGGCAGCCAGCCAGTAGAACACCCCTTCATCATCATCGGCCAACTAGCCTCATTCACATACTTCAAAATCATTCTAGTTCTGTTCCCCCTTGCGGCTGCCCTAGAAAACAAGCTACTTAAACTTTAATTAACTCTAATAGTTTATAAAAACATTGGTCTTGTAAGCCAAAGATTGAAGACTAAACCCCTTCTTAGAGTTACCCCACCACCCACCTCAGGAAGAAAGGACTCAAACCCTCTGCTCCAACTCCCGAAGCTGGCATTTTTAACTAAACTACTTCCTGACCCTACCGCTAAACAGCTTGAATCGCCCCCCAAGACAACCTCCACACAGGCTCCAACACCACAAACAAAGTCAACTACCCTCACCCCCCAATCAAAAGCAATCCCAGCCCCTCTGAATACAACACAGCCACCCCACTGAAATCCAACCGGACCGACCACAAACCCCCACTATTCACCATCCCCTCGTCCGTCAACAACCCCAACACATCCCCTATAACAAGCCCCACCATCACAACCAACCGCATCCCAAAACCATAACCAAGAACACCCCAACTACCCGAAGCCTCCGGTTAAGGATCCGATGCCAACGACACTGAATACACAAACACTACCAACATTCCCCCTAAATAAACCATAACAAGTACCAAAGGAATAAAAGGGACCCCCAAACTCACTAGTCAGCCGCACCCCACAACCGCTGCTACAACCAGCCCCAACACCCCATAGTAAGGAGACAGGTTAGATGCAACTGCCAAACCCCCTAGAACAAAACACAGCCCGAAAAAAAACCCCAGATTCTATCATAAATTCCCACTTGGCCTCTCTCCGAGATTTACAGCCTGAAAAGGCGTCGTTACAAAATTTAACTATACAGGAATACCTAAATACGTCCGTCATTCCTTCCCCCTCCCCCCCAGCACATTTTCTTCTTGCTTTCAGGGTATGTATAATAATGCATCACACTCTCTACCCCATCAGACAGCTCATGAAGTGTAGGATAATCCACATTACACGTCAAGCTCTTCCACCAAAAACCAAAACATTATCTCCCAAATGGCTGGTATTCAGCCAACCTACCTACCAGGCACATTCTTGCTTCAGGTACCATACAAGCCACGTATTTCTACCCAAGGCCAAGTCGCAAGCACCACCCAAAGACCCAGGATCTTACCTAATGTACACAACACCCAGCCTAGAGAATGAGGAATATCCCAGTACACCTTTGAATTCCCCTAGTGTACAGTATTCGCTCGCCTCCTAGGTAATATTCTCAGCCAACAGCCTTCAAGCATTCTCAAGCAAGAGGACATGGTTATCTATTGATCGTGCTTCTCACGAGAGCAGAGCTACTCAACGTCATATGTGCTTTAGGTTATTGCCCTCAAGCGCTTACCTCTCCTATACTTGCTCTTTTGCGCTATTGGTTGTAACTTCAGGATCATAACTTGCTTCATTCCCTCCTCCTTGCCCTTCACAGATACAAGTGGTCGGTTGAATACTCCTCCCTAACTTCATTACCTCAGCATACACTTGTTTTCTTTTAGCATCTCTTCAATAAGCCCCTCAAGTGCAGAGCAGGTGTTATCTTCCTCTTGACATATCCATCACATGGCCGCCGAGCATATGAATCCCCTAACACCCAGAATGTCATAATCTAATGGATAAGGTGGTTGCAAACTTGGCACTGATGCACTTTGACCCCATTCATGGAGGGCGCGCTGCCTACCTCTAGACAACAGATAGTGTAATGGTTGCCAGACGTATTAATTATTTTATCATTCACTAGGAATTAACATTTAAATTCCATTTTACGCATCTATTTTTCTATCTAGACTTTATTTTTTTATCAAATAACTAAGCCACATATCCCCACATTGTCCAAACTACTTACCATCAATACACTTTCAATTAACTTTCTTCTATATTCCCTATTGTCAAAAATAATAACCAGCCACCATCATCACTCCTCTAACCACCCCCAAACAAACATAATATTAATTCCAAAGCTAGCCCCTCTCCAAAAACCAAACCAAAACACAAACCATGATGACAAACCATCAACCAACTATCCACCAAATTTCACGTCCTTGTAGCTTATAGAAAGCATGACACTGAAGATGTCAAGATGGCTGCCACACACACCCAAGGAGAAAAGACTTAGTCCTAACCTTACTGTTAGTTTTTGCTAGGTATATACATGCAAGTATCCGCGCTCCTGTGTAGATGCTCTGAACACCTCAATCAGGCAGATAGGAGCGGGCATCAGGCTCACCACAACCGTAGCCCAAGATACCTTGCAATTGCCCCACCCCCACGGGTAATCAGCAGTAGTTAATATTAGGCAATGAGTGTAAACTTGACTTAGCCATAGCAAATCTAGGGTTGGTAAATCCTGTGCCAGCCACTGCGGTCATACAGGAGACCCAAATTAACTTTATAATGGCGTAAAGAGTGGTCACATGCTATCCAAGTAGCTAAGATTAAAAAGCAACTGAGCTGTCACAAGCCCAAGATGCCAAAAAGGCGTCCCCATCAAAGAAGATCTTAGAACAACAATTAATTGAACTCCGCAAAAGCCAGGGCCCAAACTGGGATTAGATACCCCACTATGCCTGGCCCTGAATCTTGATGCTTACACCTACTAAAGCATCCGCCTGATGCTTTAAGCACCAATGCTTAAAACTCTAAGGACTTGGTGGTGCCCCAAACCCACCTAGAGGAGCCTGTACTGTAATCAATGATCCACGATATGCCTGACCATTCCTTGCCAAAACAGCCTACATACTGCCGTCGCCAGCCCACCTCCCCTGAAAGCCAACAGTGAGTGCAATAGCCCCACCATGCTAACAAGACAGGTCAAGGTATAGCCTATGGAATGGTAGCAATGGGCTACATTTTCTAAGTTAGAACATAACGGCAAAGGGGTATGAAAAAACCCCTTGAAGGTGGATTTAGCAGTAAAGTGGGACAATCGAGCCGTCTTTAAGCTGGCCCTGGGGCACGTACATACCGCCCGTCACCCTGCTCGCAGGCGCCCCCCCCCACCCCCCATAAACTAATAAGCTATTTAGCCAAAGATGAGGTAAGTTGTAACAAGGTCAGTGTACCGGAAGGTGCACTAGGGCTACCAAGATGTAGCTTAAGCAAAAGCATTCAGCTTACACCTGAAAAATGTCTGCTAACACTAGATTGTATTGATGCTAAACTCTAGCCCAATCGACATGACCTGGAATAACAAAGTTACTCCCCCGCACCCAACTAAAGCATTCACTAGTCCCAGTATAGGCGATAGAAAAGACATCATTGGCGCGATAGAGACCACGTACCGTAAGGGAAAGATGAAATAATAATGAAAACTAAGCTATAAACAGCAAAGATCAACCCTTATACCTTTTGCATCGTGGTCTAGCAAGAAAAATCATGCAAAATGAATTTAAGTTTGCTACCCCGAAACCCAAGCGAGCTACTTACGAGCAGCTGTTATTGAGTGAACCCATCTCTGTGGCAAAAGAGTGGGATGACTTGTCAGTAGAGGTGAAAAGCCAATTGGGTTATAGCTGGTTGCCTGTGAAACAAATCTAAGTTCACTCTTAATTCTTCTCCAAGGAAAACCTACGAACCCAAATGAAGCAAATTAAGGGACATTTAAAGGAGATACAGCTCCTTTAAAAAAGAATACAATCTCTACGAGCAGATAAATACTGGTTTTTCCAACTGCATCATGGGCCCTCAAGCAGCCATCAACAAAGAGTGTGTTAAAGCTCTACACTACAAAAATATAAGAACCTCATGACTCCCTCCCCATTAACAGGCTAACCTATATTCAAATAGGAGAAATAATGCTAGAATGAGTAACTAGGGTCTTCCCTCTACGACACAAGCTTACATCTGTACATTATGAGCAAACCACCAATATACGACAAATCAAACAAGCACAGTATTAAGTATCTTGTTAACCTGACAGAGGAGCGTACATTAAGAAGGATTAAAACCTGTAAAAGGAACTAGGCAAACCCGTCAAGGCCCAACTGTTTACCAAAAGCATAGCCTTCAGCAAACCCAAAACAAGTTTTGAAGGTGATGTCTGCCCGGTGACTCATGTTCAACGGCCGCGGTATCCTAACTATGCAAAGGCAGCAGAATCAATTGTCCTATAAATTGAGACTAGTATGAATGGCTAAACAAGGTCTTAACGTTCTCTTACAGGCAATCAGTGAAATTGATCTCCCTGTACAAAAGCTGGGATAAACCCATAAGACAAGAAGACCCTGTGGAACTTGAAAACCAGCAACCACCTTAAAACACATACTCACCTACTGGGTTCACTGACACATAAGCTTCTGGTCTGTGTTTTTCGGTTGGGGCAACCTTGGAGCAAAACAAAACCTCCCAAAATTAGACCACACCTCTAGACTAAGAACAACCCTCAACGTGCTTATAGCATCCAGACCCAATACAATTGATCGATGGACCAAGCTATCCCAGGGATAACAGCGCAATCTCCTCCGAGAGTCAGTATCGACAAGGAGGCTTATGACCTCGATGTTGGATCAGGACATCGTAGTGGTGCAGCCGCTACTAAGGGTTTGTTTGTTCAACGATTAACAGTCCTATGTGATCAGAGTTCTGGAGCAATCCAGGTTGGTTTCTATCTATGATGAACTCTTCCCACTACAAAAGGATAGGAAAAGTGAGGCAAATACCACAAGCAAGACTTTGCCTTAAGTAATGAAAACAACTAAATTACAAAAGGCTATCACACCACACCACGTCCAAGAAAAGGACTAGCTAGCATGGTAGAGCTCGGAAAATGCAAAAGGCTTAAGTCCTTTAACTCAGGGGTTCCAATCCTCTCCCTAGCTTAACCCAAACCACCCTCAATGACCAACTACCCCCTCTTAATTAACCTCATCATAGCCCTCTCCTATGCCCTCCCAATCTTAATCGCAGTAGCCTTCCTTACACTAGCAGAGAGCAAAATCCTAAGCTACATTACAACAGTAGTCCTAGCCCAACTATTCAGCCTTCCCTGAAGGTCTGCCAGTCTGCATTTTCAAAGAAATGCTTGTCCCAGAAAACTGAGGAAATGACAGACTCTGCTGCCACAGACTCTCCCATGGAGCCATCGGAAGCCTTGCAGGTTCCCTTGTAAATGCTGCCCCTGTGGCTACAGACACCCCCTTTTTAGCTGAACACCTTGACAGGAGCTTTACCAAACCAGAGGTATCCTAATGCTCTTTCTGTTTCAAAATCAGAAACTCAGTCACTAAGAAAGAGCAGGAAGACATACAAAAGCCAGGTTAGGATACACCTTAACCTAAGTAGAGAGGAAACATCTACTTACCTGTGAAATGTGTCACAAAATAGGCACCATAGGTAATGCCATAAGCAGCGAAAAGCAAAGGAGCAATTCGCTCAATCATTTTAACACTGTTCTGCAAGTTTGCAGGCTGTGCTTACACACTGGAAAAAGCAAGGCTCCTGTCAGTGTGCAGCAGCCCACTGACAATTGCCTCAATCAGGAGGATTCTGCTGAACTGAGCAAGTGCTAGGACTGCTCTGACACTCAGGCCTTCCGTGCACCAAGGCAACCTTCTGATGTCACTACGACAAGGTGGCAACCATGCCCTGACATCACAAAGAAAATGCTCCATGTTGGTCTGTGAATTTATGCCAAGCAATAACCAACCTTCCCTACAGCAAACAACAAATAGCCTGGGAAGTTCTCCTCTGTCACAAAGCAGCACAAATTCTCCTTGTGGGCCAAACTCTGTCTTTCAAGGGATCCAAGAGGAACTCCAGGAGTGCACAAAGCACCTACAGCCTGTACCCCAACTGAGCACTCAGATGGCACCCAAGCAAAGGAAACAAGACCAAAAAAATGGCCCAAAGCATTGCTCATCTGAGAAATTACCCTTCCTTTAACTTTTTAAAGGTTTATTAAATCTTAAGAAAAGGCTGTATAAGGAAAGATTGCAGCACTGGGAAGTCTCCATGATTAGCAGCCACATGCTCATCTACAAAAGGGATGCTCTGCTTTTTATACCCTTAGCCCCTCACAATGTTTTGTCAGTGAACTCTTTCTCTGCCATCAAGTGGTGGAGATTACTTTCTTGCATCTTGACTGGAGGTCAGGTGTTGTTACACCCTGCCTGCTGGTCACAAGCCAGCCCTCCCCAAATGCCCTGACTACCAAGGCTATTACAAGGGGGATAAGAAAGAGGACTATGGGAGGACATATTACAATCACAGCACTTTACATTTGAACATAATATCTATCCACATAATATCTACCTCTTAATTGTGACGGCCAACTATTACATTACTCACCTCTAATGCACAGAACTAAGAGAGAAGGCACTGTTGGCATAACAGCTGAAATGCTTCCTAACAAATCTCCCCACATATTTGCACCTTTATTGGACATGCCCAGGACTCCTGTGGATGTACATCTCTGCCTTTCTTCCCCTTTGGAAGCAGTCAAACTGGTAACTTGTGGGGAAGCCAAGGGCTTTGTGGGGCCTGCATTGCTCTGCACGCACACAGGCCACTCATGGAACAGAGCTTTGGTGCCTAAAAAGATCAACCAGAGGAAAACAGCTGGAGGAGGTTTCATTTGGACCTTTCTTAGCCGCTAACAGAAGTTGTCAAAAAGAAAGTGACCAAGCAAGGCCTGATCCCTGCTGCCAGCTCAGGGTTAGAAAGGAGGCATTACTTGATTTCAGTGCTGGGTGCACAGGGAATCACTTCCCTAAGCCCTGCACACCCAGCAATCTCACCTAGTAGTTTGTATCCATGGAACTAAGACATATTCAATACTTTGCTGAAACTTACTGGCTAAACATTACCTCCAATTTTTTGACATATTTCAATCACTTCTCAGAATTTATTGACATCAGAGTAGGAGTGTCCTGTAGCTCCCTGCTGGTCATTGTGACAGGTTCAGGTGACCCATGCACAAAATAACCCAGGACAAAACTGGGCTTGCAAAGCAAATTCATTCTATTAGTTGCAGTAGCATATAATACATACTGACCTCTGGATTCCCAAAAATCCACTGAACAGGAGAAGGAGTTGGAGCGTGGTGCTCGGCAGCAGGGGCAGGTAGGCAGTGCACTTCCAGGACATCCCCTGGATCAAAACGCTGTGCATCTCATCCTTCTCAACCCTTCAGCCCAGAACTAGGCCTTGTATCTCCTGCTTAGGAGTGGAATTTTACAGCAGGAGTTAGAGCAGCAGCTCACACATGCCTGGCGTGTGAGATGAGGCCATGATGGCTCAGGATGACTCCATGACTCCCTGCCACCAAGGGCTGCATTGTGCATTGTTCTCCTTTCAAAGCTTGACTGCTCACCCATTGACCAATCCATTGTTTCTCTTTCAAGGGTCATGGTCCCACCTGCTAAACAAGACACTTTTCTTCATTGTCTTGTCAACCTGCTCAAACATGGATTAAATATGGCAGGGCCTGGGACACGACTCCAGTTCCTGACACAGTCATTTGGGAAATATTCCCATTCCTCAAACTCTCCTTTGGTGGTCAAGAGCCTCCTAAAACACTTTCTTCCTTTTGAATGCATTCCAGCTACCTTCTTAGCAGGACCACTCTCCTTATTCTCAAGGCCAAGATAGCCACTTGCACACAGTAAGCACTGCAGTGGGGGAATACATGGTTCAGCACTCCTGTTAAAGCTAAAGGAATTCAAAAGACTATGCCCTGTTTGTTAGACTAAATGCCTCTCCTTCCTATTCTGAGAATCAAACACCAGTGTTTCATCAATACACCCTGCAGGTGCTCTTGCTGAGTGAAGCCACATTGCTGTGTCAATAAAGCAGCCGGGACTCAGTTTCTTCATGCAGGAAAAGCCAATTCTTTATTCACATAACTCATTTTTATACTGTTTTCACAGACTTGTGTTCAACTCCAACTGGCTGGTAGTTTCCTTGCCACACAATTTATTGCTTAGAAGGTGTATTAGTGTGTACATGTTAAGACTCTCTCTTTTTAAGACTCACTGTTACTCAGGTGATTACATTTTTCTTTCGTGGATGCTCATGGGACAGGTTTCTTGTTTATTACAGATGCAAACAGTTTTCTTAGCACTATAGCTTGTGCTAACTGCACTCATGACTATTCCCATGGGAAGTTAGCTGGCTGCACATAGAAGATGGAACAGGCCAGCTGGGAATTTACCGCAGTGTGGTAAATAGGTATGATTCGTGCTGATAACAATTGAAACAAGAATCAATATTGATACAGTAATTAATATTTGTAAATATTAAAACAGGTAAAATTAGTAATGCCAAAGAAAAAGGGAGAGGAGGGGCACCATGCCCCCCCCCTCCCCCCCGCAGATGTTCAGGAACAGAAGGAAAGCAAGAGATAATGGTTGCTAAAAATTAACAAAGAAGGAACTCTCTGGTTGTGTTCCAGGAAAATGCTAATTATAAGGGATTTATTGCCTTGATACTCTGTCGAAGGAAGGAGACCAGGACAACAGATGGTTCATCACAGGTCCAGTTTATTGAAGAAAGCATCAAACACTTATACAGCAAATAACAAGCTTATGAATATTCTGTAAGCCAAGCAATCTATTGGTTAAACTATACCATCAGCTCTTCCTCATTCCTTTGGGCCTACGTTCTCTACTTCTCACGTCTCGTTGTCCATTTCTTTATCATACTCAGCTAGGCCCAAGGACACCTTATCTTGCAGGTGCAAGACTTGGAATTAGCCACGGTCTTGTACTTTTCCATTCTCTAGTCAGCTTAATTCCCAACAGACACCTGCCTGCAAGAAGGCCTCTGCCCTAGTTAGGACATCTTTACCAAATTAATTCGGCTGTGTCCTCTCTTCTCAAGCCACTCTTTGACAAAACTCTCCACAATACTCAGATGTAGTAATTATGTTAGTTTTGGCTTACATTGTATTGGCTTGGTGTAACCCAAAGGTTAATTAAAGAACACAGAGGAGGACTACAAAATCTTCATCAGAGGACCCCCAAAGACTTGTGCAACCATCAACCAAGTGGTGGCATATGGATGGTAAAGGTGATGATGAGGGCAGAGGTAGAAGTGTGAAGAATCGAAAATGGGAGGAGACGGCATTGACACATGGTATATAAGGACGAATATTCACTTGGCAAGCTTGTATGTGATGTGGCAAGGGTCCCAGAGGCCTGCACTCCGTACCCCGCAGTTATCTGTTGCTTATGCACTATTATTAGAAACAAATTATCCCTTATTTTAATCAAATTCTATTCTATTCAATTTTATATTTTTATATTTTAAATATTCAATTAAAATTGCTACTACTTTTAATATTGTTTGGGGGTTTTTTTTATGACGGGATAATTGGGCAAACATAACAATAGGTAGGCCTTATTTTATAAGGCCTTTCTTTTCTAATAACCCTACCTGTGTGCAACACATTATGATTTTTTTTCAGAAATTAATGAAGAAAATGCAAATTGCCTGCGTAAACCCTTCTGCCCCCTTCCAAATCAGTTTACTCCTCAAGCACATGCCTCAGGCACATCCCTGATGTGCCTCTCTCCCAGCAGCTCAGAGCTGCATTGCACAGCGCTTGCTGTGTGCCAGAGAGCACAAAGCAGGCTGGCATGGTGGGCCTGAATATTTCTGCCAAACACTCTGCATCTCACACCTTTGCTCTGGCTCAGTGCAGAACTGCAGGATTGCAGGCGCTTCCTCTCAGAGCTGCGTGAGGCGCTGGCTCCTGCAGATGTGCCCTGCCAAGCTGTTCCTGCCTCACGCTGGCCTCGCTTCCCCTGGCTCAAGTGCCGGGCCTGAAGGAGCTGCCCTGTGCTCCAGCCTGCCGAGCAGCCCGGCTCCCTGCCCCAGTGCCCAGAGTGCTGCACACACTGCTGGCCTTTGCCAGGAGTTGTAGGGCAGCCAGCAGAAGAGGAGGAATCCTCAGCCAGCCCAGCGGCCCGCGGCTGCCCTTGGCCTTTCTCTGCTCCTGGGCACACTCCAGATGGCCAATGCCTCCAGGCCGGGCTGTGCCCAGCATGGCTGCGCTTCCCCTCGGCAGCAGCCAGCTGCCACCTGGGCTCTGAGAGCGGAGGATTCGCCCGCTCCCACGAAGAGGCACCCAGGGCCCAGCTGCTGCCTCTTGCAACTCCAAGGGCCTCCTTCCAGCCTGCCTCTGCTGGGGCTCAGGCTGCTCCAGCCTCTGCCGGGGCTCTGCTGGGGCTCCAGCCCGGGCAAGGCCGGGCCCGCTCTCACCTCACAGGCGCTGACAGCTCTGCACCACAGGAGACCTTCCCGAGCACCCTCTCTGATCTTTCTGCTTTCTCACTTGAGCAAGGCTCTCCTCCAGCCAAAGAGATTATTGCATTTAGGGAGCCCCAATGCTCTCCAGTCACAGCTGAAGGCCTGCATCTGTAAAAGATGTTTGGGCTGCCCCATTCTTCCTGTGCTTTTGCCTTTAAATGCCCTTGCCCTTTCTGCCTAAAATAGAAGTACCAAAGATGGCCAAAAACAGACCAGTGGGCCATATTCCAAAGGCAGTGTGGTCTGGAGAGGATGAATGAAGAACATCCTTCTCCACTTTCACACCATGCCAAAGACACTGTTTCACTTTCCACCTTTAAGAAACAACAGACAATTCAGAAGAAATTCTCAAGTTTATTCGCAGAGTGAGAAGGAAGGGAATCTTCGAGGTGAGTTGTGGTTTCAGAAACTTTATTGATTTTCAATCCTACTCTGCAGTCCTATTAGACAATTGTACTCTAACCCTAACCCTTACCTTAACCCTAATCCTTATCCTTATCCTTATCCTTATCCTTATCCTTATCCTTATCCTTATCCTTATCCTTATCCTTATCCTTATCCTTATCCTCATCCTCATCCTCATCCTCATCCTCATCCTTATCCTTATCCTTATCCTTATCCTTATCCTTATCTTTATCCTTATCCTTAATCTAATCCTAATCCTAATCCTAATCCTAATCCTAATCCTAATCCTAATCCTAATCCTAATCCTAATCCTAATCCTAATGCTAATCCTAATCCTAATCCTAACCTACAATCCTACTCTAAACTGATTGAGGAATAAATGGTCCTGATGTGATTGTCACATTCTTGTCTCCTTCCTCTTCTTCACTGAAACAATCAGTGGCACCAGGCTGGACGCAGGCTCAGCAAATCTTACAAATGGATGCTGCCCAAAGGGAAAAAAACCAGATCAACAAAAAACAATGAACCATGACTTTCCAAGCTCAGTGCTTCACAGGATTCCTCCTGCTCCTAGAAGGATGCAGGAAGAGGAACAATGGGACTGTCTACACCTCCATCTTTATGTGCAGACTTTGCCATCACAGGCAAACCTGGCCCAGAATCCCCCTCATCCATTTATACAGGTGTCTTCATCTTGCTGAGATTTTAGCCCTGCCAGTGCTCTAGAAATGGTGCTTTCTGTCCTTGGAGTTTCTTCTTTTCAGGAAACTCCAAAGCCTCTCATTGGTCCCTCTCTTTGAAAGACAGGCACTGTGCTGATTCCCACAGGGAGAGAAAGCAGTGTCTACCGTTCCATGCCCTGCCCCTCGTGTGCTGGATGGCACCTTCCTTCCCAGCAGGGCCAGCCCAGTGGCACTGGGCCCTGCAGTTCCCTCTCTGCCACACAACCTGGCAGTAACCCTGGCACAGTTCCCATCTGCTTGAGCGTGCCAGGCAGCAGATGGGACTGGGACAAGTCCCTCCCAGCTGTCCCTGTTTGCATGGCAGAAACCTCTGAGGGTGGGCTGGGGGGCACCAACCAGGGCCCCTCAGAGGCTCACAGTGAGCCCCCCACAGCCCCTCCTGCCCACAGCCAAATCTCTGACTGCTCAGCTGGGACTGGCTTCCTTGGGTTCCTCCACCACCATTTCATGTCTCTGTACCCTGCATTGCTCTACTTCAATTCTTTTGCCATTACATAAAACTGAACACCCCACCAAATTACAAAAGAAGGTGACAGAAACAGCCAGAGGACCTCTCTGACTCAGGAAATGCAGAGAGAGGTGGGGTTGCTCAGTTTTGTCAAGAACAGGCCCCAGGGAGACTTTATTGCCACTTTCCAAAACTTCAGAGTGGCTTTGAGGAAAGTGGAGGACATCTTTTTTAACAGGGCCAGTTACAATAGGATGTGGGTGAATATTTTTTAACACAAATAGGATCTAATCAGAACTTGTTTACTCGGAGCATGATGTGACCCTGGCACAGCTTGCCCCAAGAGCTTGTAGGTGCCCCATCCCTGCAACCATTCTGGCTCCAGTGGGAATGGGCTCTGAGAAACTTGATGTCTTTAAAGATGTCCCTGCTCATTGCAGGACACTTGCACCAGAGGACATTTGCAGGGCCCTGCCAGCCCAGCCCAGTCTAGGATTCCTCAGTGTTTTCATTTGAAGAGCACCAAGAGTGGAGATGAGGAGGAAGGGAGCCCATCTGCTGCCTTGGGCTTGAGTGGAGGAGGAGCCCATCCCTCAGAGCCTGTTTCACCTGCAGCCCCTTCACATTTTACCTGCAGGAGCTCCTTGGCAGACCAGCGCCGCGCCTCGTCTCTCTGCAGGCAGCAGCTCAGGAAGTCACGCAGGCAAGATGAAAATAGGTTGGGCTGCTGCAGCTTTTGTCTTCCTCCTGTGGCTATCAGGAGTTGGGGCTGGGGAAAAAGGCGACACCAGGCTCCACCTGCTTCTTTCCCATCTGTCACTGCTCTCCCAGATCCCACTGATTAAGCTCCACTCTGCAGTGGCAGTTTCTGCCCTGGCAGAGACCCAGAGATGACTTTCCTTTACCAACCAAAAAACCCAAACCCCGATGCAATCACAGCCTCTCCAACATCTCACAGATCTTGCCTTGGCAGCTGATTTCATTGACTGACCTAGTTAGTGGGAACTACATCAGCACAAGCATATTTCCTTCCCTGACGATTCATACCAGCTTGAGAGGCTTTTTGGAAGAAGGACTTTGCTATACTAACTCTACTGTATCCAAGGGTTAGTACATGGAAAGTATTTCTGCAGTGCTTCTTGGTCCCTTAAGCACCGCTGCCACAAAACAAACCTAATCAAGCTTTTTGCTTTGTTCTTGAAAAGAATGGGAATTGGAGGGAAAGAAAGGAAATCCACCAGGTATTCCTCAGGTAAGGAAACAAATCTTTGGAATCTCATCTTCAACACAGACACGTTATGATCCATGCACAAATGTACTGCGATGAAAACGTCTGCTTGGACACACAGGAGCCACCTGCAGCTCTGTTTCTCAGCAGTCTGAAAATTTCTGCTTTCCTTACATGGAAAAGAAAAACCTTTCATGGTCAAATCAGAAGGAGAGGTTCCATCCCTACAGTCACCCTCTACTCATTTGGCTACTCGAGTCAATGCATGAATGGTAGGCCCATCCCAGAAAGTGCCAGGAAACAAATGGGAGGTTTTGGCAGGCTCTCCACATCACCAGGCTCTGGCATTGTGACGGGCAGAATGTGGCTTGGGCTGGGAGAGAAACACAGTCACTGAGTGTTTCAGCAGCACTGCACAAGAAGCAGAAGAGACTCTGTGGCCTTTATACCCTCATGCCTGGGTTTCAGGCACGTTTCCCAGTGAGAAGAAACTGCACAGGGGGTTAAGTTCCTCTCTAAAAACCAGTGCCTTAGCAACTTTCATGTGTTTGGGCTTCTTTTCTTCATTTCTGGAAATGTAACACCAGTTCTGAGAGGCTTGCCTTGTGGTTTTAGGGGCATCTTCACAGACAAGTGGGAACAACTTGAAACCCAAAGCAAATGTTGCCTGAGAAGAGCTGGGGAGTGTTTGCCTGTGGTGAGGCTTGAGCTGTCTGGCAATCCCCTTCCATGATGTGCAGAAACATCCAGCTGCTCCCCAGAACTCAGTCCCTCTGGGCACGCAGGCCTCTGGAAACACCTGACGATTCCAGCCTTTCTCCTGCTCAAGAGCATCTAACCTAAGCTGAGCTCCAGTTTCTTCAGCAAGGCCAAGGATGCTCACTTCCATGCAGCTGACAGTGTCCATGGAGCTCAGCAGGGCTTTCTGATACTCCTCAGTCCAAGGAATTACAGTGTAGATTGGCAAGACATCGGCTGATCCTTATCCAGTGTGGTTCATGTGGAACCAAGCTCTAACACGCTGACAAGTCAGAGGCAGAGAGCTCATTCTGCTTTTGCAAGATGGTATTTAGAAACATAAGACACCGATTTGGAACTATTCAAACCTCAACTTGCAGAATCCATCTCAAATAGACAAAAAGAACAATGGCAAGAGGCCTTGGAGTCTCCATAAAAATGCCCACCACTGTCATGATAACTCTGTGCTCGTGGCACTGAAATAGAGGGTGACCAAAGAGACTTTGCTATTATCCTCTTCAACCCAAAGGAGAATTTCAAATCCAGAAATTGCAATGCACTCCCCTTGTGTACAAATAATTTATGTGGCTTTCTGTCCTTTTCCCACATCACCAGAGGTGACAAAGAGGGTTTTATCCTGACTCTCAGCTGAGCTCAGCCACTGGCCATGGTGGGAGCTGGAGCCCTCCCTGTCATTATAACAGTGCAGGCCAGGGATGGCGCTGCTCCTGTGGTAAAGAAACACAGCACTGGTGTCAACTGCCCACGCTGGATCCCAGCTCAGGCACCTGCCTGCAAGCTCATAACTTGTTAAAGTACCCAGAAACAGCCAAGGGTTTGGCAAACAATTCTAACTGCAGTTGGAGAAAAACACATCCAAAACTTATCCAGGCCACCCACACACGTGACTGAACAATGTACAGATGACTTGAAAGCCTGAAAGTTTCAACGACCACAGGATTTGGAAAAGATACTACACAATGGAAGAGAAGAGCTGCATTTAAAAAATGAAAAAGCAAGCAGAACTGCTTGGGCATTGCTTTGGTAGTAGGTTTTTTTCTCTTTTCCTTTTTTGTTTACTTTTCTTTTTCCTTTTTTCCTATGTTTTCTATAAAATTGAAACTGGGAAGGTCTAACCTCTATTTCTCAGGATATTTATCACATGTCTACCCTGTCCACTGAAAAATTCTTGTCCTTCAGAAACAGAGTTCCAACATTGTTCAAAAAACAAGTGAGAAATGCCAGGCATGGCTGGAGGCCAAAGTGGCAGGTTTCTGACCTGGTTAGGTTTCTGAACTGCCACTTCCCTTTCTGATACAACCAAAGCTACAGCAGATGCTGATGTGTTGCAGGGGCATTTTCAGAAGGGGACCTTGGTGGAAGTGGTGCCAGCAGATGGCAATGGGATTTTGTCCAATGGCACACAGAACATGGGACAGGTGAGAAAGACAGTGGGATCAGTGAGTATTTGCACCTTACCAAGACAGGAGTTGCATTCCAGGAAGGAACTTCTTGTTCCACCATTTCGATGCCCACGATTCCCAAAGACCATATGTCCACTTTGGGGCCACATGGTTGACCTGTCACCACTTCAGGCGCCAGCCACCCAGCAGCGCCGGCCACGGAGCTCCATCTGCCCTGCTCAGGGGTGAGCTGAGCAAGGAGGCCAAAGTCAGCTGTGGAGAAAAAACAAACCGTGAAAGCCAGCTCCAATTAGGAAACCAAGCAAAAGAATTCCCCACTCTCAGGCTAAGAATGTGCTGTTGAATCTCCTGGAGAACTGTCCACACTCGATTTCCTTGGGGCTTTAGCCAAGGGAGTATGGAACTGGCCACTTCCAAAAAAACCCAGGTTTCTTAATGCTGCTCACGCAGTGGACTTCATTCCCCTGAAGCTTTAGATTGTAGATCCCTCTGTCTAGAAGGGACACACACAGAGCAAGGCCACTCTTGACTGCTTGTGGTTCCTTATACCTCTGTGCACGTTGCAACTGTGCCCTCAGCTCGCAGCAGGGGTCCCTGCACTGCCACCAGCACCATTTTTGGGGAGCTGGCAGTCACACGAAGCAGCCCCACACCCACATCCCTGGAACGCTGCACCTGACCAAGAATATACTGACCCAGCTTGACAGAACCGTCAGTTCTGAGAAGGATGTTGCTGCTCTTCACATCTTGGTGGATGATGTGGTTTGAATGAAGAAAATCCAGTCCTTGCAGGCACTGAGCGAGAAAACAGAAAGAGGAGGGCAAAAATGAGTAATGTGATTTCATCACACAAGAAAGGAGACAAAGAATCTAAAAGATTCCCTCTCCAGGGGAATGGGGAGTAATGGCAGAACAGTAATGGCCACTGAGAAGCAGAACTTGCTGCTCCAACACTTGCAGAGCAGGACCTTTCTGAGGAAAGGCACGTCAGCTTTTGAAAGAGCAACAGCACCTGCTGTTGTAGGCTGTCCCCTGCAAACCAGCCAGGATGACTCCTGCTGTAGTGGACGTGCTTTTTCCATGCAGAGGACAAAGGAGGGGTTTGGAAAGGAAAAGTCCCTCCTTTTGGTGTTTAGTGGATCACTTTTGTGTGGGAGGCTGCATGGAAAAGATTTTCTTGCTGGCCTCAGCACAGGCTTGTAAGTATCACACCAGTCACTTTGCGGAAACAAAGAGCATTTTGGCTGCACTTCTATCCTTTTCAGCTGAGGACTCTGGGAAATGAGTATTTTTTTCTTTTCTGGTCATTTCAAATCCTGCCACCAGCACCTTTCCTTTTACAGGCAAGGAATGCAGTGAAGACAGACTCCAGGCAAACATTTAGAGAGGCAAGGTGGAGAACAGCAAATACAAATACAAGAGAGAGCTAGAATACAAGGGCAGGAGATAAGAGTACTGGCACTGAGTACAGGGAGTGCAGGGGCACTGGCAGGCCTTTGCCTTGAGATGCTTTTACTTGCCCATAGCATACCAGCAACACAGAAACAAAGCTTGGCACAGGAAATCACTCCAGCTCTGAGCCCCTGTTTCCCAGACAATCCTGCCCAAGCCCCTGGAAACACAGATGGGATTGCTGACCTCCCGACTGATGGCTGCCATCTCATCTTCCGACAGGTAGGTCTGGCTGATGACGTTGCTCAGAGTGCCTCCATCCATGTACTCCATAACCAGGGACAGTTCCTCACCCACAAGGTAGCTGAAAGAAGGAAACAAGGGCATGGAGATGAATGTACATGGCTAAGTTGCTGTTTGGAAAAGACAGGTTGGTTCTTCTTTTCAGGTCTCTTTGAGACAAAGACAAAATAAAGGAAGAGACATTCCCTCTTGGCTGTGCATTGTTTGCCATCTGTGCAGTCTCAAGGAGAAAGGCACAGCTGCAAAAAAGGAGATGTCTTAGATGGGCAGCAAGCAAAATGTGCAGTTTTGTAACAGCCCAGATAAAAAAACCTGTCATGCATGGTGTTTCTGGAAAAAAAGCACCTAGTCTTCCTGGCATGCATAGCAATGGAAAACAGTGGCAACAATCCAAGGGAAATCCTTGTTAGTTTACCTGGACGTAAGAAGACACTTGAAAAAAATCAAGCTCCAAAACAAAGTGGTGGCTGTGAATATAGAGATCATTGATTTAGTAAGACACAACTCATCCGGGTTTTTGAACAATTTTCAAATACCATGTGCCAGCGAAGACTCATGCAGACAAAATGCAATCTCTTCCCATCCACTGGAGATGAAAAGAGCAATAATAATTAGCCAATAATTACAGCTCTATTTTCTGCCAGTGACCAAAGTGGGATTTTACCTTGCATGTTTGCAACATGCAAACAAACATTCATGGGACAAAAGCACAACTCACCTGTCTAAACAGTTGACCAGGTTGGGATTTCTATTCACCTTCATGACCATGAGTTCGTTGACTTTTAATTCCTTCTTCCTCAGTCCTTGAAGCTGTATTTTCTTGATGGCCACCTAAAACGACATTGAAAATCAGTAACTTGAGAGGTTGGTGGCATGAGACCACAAGACACGTGGAGCGAGTGATTTTGCAATGACACATCTGAGCTGTGCCAAACTGCCTTGTGATTAGGCACTGCAGTAATCAGGAACTGACATTCCAACAGTCCATTTCTCTGCTCCCTTGGGAGCCAGTTACAGGACACGTGGGGCCACTGACATTTTGCCTTGACCACTTGGTAACAGCGGTGTCTCAGTTATCACCCACAAACCTCTGACCACACTCTCTGCTGCTTTGTTTGGGACTCAGAAGAAGTAATCCATGCCTTAATAATCTGTGGATACATCTTGGGCTATGGGCAGGGCTTAGGTCTTTCAGGGACGCCTTGCAGATCTCTCCCTATGTGCAGTTCCCAAGTGCAGCACTGCAGGTGGCTAAGGAACTACCAGTAACTTTCAGATGGATTTTCTGGCAGCCAGAAATGAGAATTCAGGCCTCTGAAGCTGTAGCCCCAAAGAGCAGTGAGGTGCTCAAAGGTGCCACCTTTGTTTTAGCAGTGGAGAGCGAGTGAGCGCGTCCTTCTCTGAAAGGAACCGCTGCCCTCCGTGCCTTCCTTCTGGCAGCTGAGGAGGACAAAGTCCCAAATGTGTTTTGTGGGCTGGCACCAGTCTGTGCTTCTTGTGCCTTTTCAGCACAGCTCTGCCCAAAGCTCCAGCCACAGCTCACACCAGAGGGGAAAGCCCTCGAGTGCAGCAGAGTCTGCAGGGGCTGTTGACATTTACCTCTCCTCCTGTGGCAGTGTCAAGTGCTTTACAAACATCTCCAAAAGTCCTAGAAACAAAACAGAAGCAGAGAGAGGAGAAGCCATTTAGATCTTGCAGTGAAAGCCAGCCCACACAGGTGATCTGTGCTGTAAATACTGCAGACCTGCAGGACACTGGAAGCATTGAGATGTGTTTGACAATGCCTTCTGAGAACACTTAGGAATTCTGATCAGCACTGAACATCTAAGCCCAGTGCCTGAACACATTTGCAGCTTGTCTGACTTCACACTTGATACCTATTCCACCAGCAAAACACCTGATGCATAGTTTTGTAAAATTAACATTGCTTGGACTCACCCACTGCCAATATTTTCCAGTTCAATGTATTTTAGAATAGGATTTTCCATCTTCACCATTCTCCCTGAGGGAAACAAAATGCAAGATGTTCACTTCAAAGCAGAGATCTCACCTTCTAGGAGATACAAAAGGCAGCCCCACTGTCTGGAGCTCTGAGCCCTCCCTTTGTGGACAGCTGGCTAACAACAACAGGAACAGGAACTGGAACAACAAGAAAAGAACAGCAGGCCGACAGCACAAGTGGCTGGCACAGAGACTGATTTCCAGCATCCTTTTAAGTGAGAGACCTCTTGACAGCAGGCACACAGGGAAGCACAGGGAGATACATTCAGAGGAGACTGAGACCAGAAGAGAATACCTACCAAGGCAAGTAAGTTTGTCATCTAGAAACATTTAGGAGAGCTGGAACTAACAGTGCCTTTGTTTTCTTGGGAATAAACACTGTGAGATTTATAAAAGGTTTCCTACTTGCTAAGATTAAGTGCACCAGGACATCTAGAATCAATTCCTCTGAACAGATGCCAAGTTCAGAACAGGAGGAATATTGCCAAGTGTTCCCATCTTTTCCACCTTGCAGCAGTTTGCCAGAAGAATGCCTCTGTGTTTGTAAACCAGAGCAGCTCATGCTAGAACCAATCCCCATGGGGCTTTCAGCATCAGGACCCTCACCCTTTATGAGCAGGCTGAGCTCACAGACGCCCTTGCCCGTGCCCCATGTGAAGAACCGCGCTGCTTCTCTTCACCCTGACAGCGCGGATCAGTCGCTCCCATTGCACTCGCCCTCTCGGCACCGCACATGTCCCCATCTTCCCAACTCGGCACGGCGGGCACGGGCACAGAGGACAGCAGAGCTCCTCAGGCGTCCCTGTGACACAGAGAGCTGCCCAGAGGAGATGCTGACCCTCTTGTGAGTCCAGGCCGTGTGAGGCAGAAGCCGGCCCAGAGCAGGGGCTGCTGCCTCAGGCAGCTCCGCGCTGCAGCAGCCGGGCAGCAGCGGGACCCTCCCAGCTAAGGAAGGCTCCAGTCTCTGCATTTCCACAGCCCTCAGGGACAGGGCAGAGACCACAACAAGGCTGGCAAAGCCCAAGCATGAGCATGACAGGCACTGATGGGAAGAAGCCAGAGTGAGCCTGAGCCCCGGACAAGCTGTTGCCCCCATTCAGGACACAACAGGATGGGCTTTGAGATCAGCCACACTGAGGCACAGATCAGTGCCCTTTTTGTCCCAACAGCTGATGGTAGACACAGAATCCACTGGGCTCTCTTCTAAACCCTACCAGATCTTATCTGAGAGCACAGCACTGGCAGCTGTTAAGGGCAAGAAGCAGATTCATTGGGTTGCGCTGCAGAATCACAAAGGGCTTGATGTGTTCTCCTAGAGACTGATCTCAGCAGGGCTTCTGCCAGTGGCTAGGACTCAAGCAGTCACAGCCTTCTGCTGATCCAGGAACAATCCCTGCTTCTGCCTTCGGCAGAGAGGGAAGCTCAGGCAAACTCCAGCCAGTCTAAGCTGCCCTCAGAGGCAGCAGGAACACCCAGAACTCTCTCTTGCTGCCTCGGAGCACTGCCAGCACTTCTGTGACACTAAACTGATCAGAACCCTTGGTACAGCTATGCTGACTCGTGCACACAACACACTGTCCCTCAGATAAGAAAGATGCCAGACGTACTCTGTAGCTCCAGGGAGTCACCCGCTGTCTCCTGTTGCTGAGCAGCAGCTGGGTCAGCACGGGAGGTGAACCAAGGGCTCAGGCTCCATTTCTTCAGCTGGAGAGCAAAGGCTCCTTGGGATGGCACTGCTGCTTCTGCTGCAGCTTCAGTGTCAGAGTCGGTGTAGATCTGAGACAAGAAATGAGTTGATGTCAGGAAGGTGTGGCAGAGATTGCCCTGAAATGCAAGAGAGATTGCCATTTGAAATGCAAGCCCTTAGGAAGCTGCTGTCAGCCACATGCAGAGCTCTTCAACTGGATTGCTTTGGATGTCCCCTTGTGAAACCAAATGGTCAAAAGCAAAGGCTGGTTTGACTCGAGTTCATAGCCAGTTTCTTGTTCTAAAGGATGACTGCAGCAACGACCGCTCCACCTCCTCCCAAAGACTCCTTTCCCCCTCCTAGGTCTGCAGATACATTTGCAGCTCCTCATTCTAATGTTCTACCTCCTGCCGTGAAATTCTCTTTCTCTGCACCTTCCTAGGGACGAGCTTATCCTGCAGCTTCCCTGGATGGGTTAGTTCCTGGGCCTCATGCCAGCTTCGGGGCTCTTGGTTGCCCGTCATTTGCTGGAACTCTCTGCAGGCTGCCGGGTAGGATGGCGACACTTCCACCTCAAGTCAAACAGAACAAAGCAGTCAGAGACTACAGCTTGTCCCCGTCAGCCAGGAGTCATCGACTGGGAAGAAAGTAAAGGACAGGAGCAGATCTGCAAGTGATACAGACAGCTTGTAGCTCGTATTCCAAATCTATGTGAGTGACCATGTTCACCTGCAAAAACACCTCAAGAAACAAGGTCACCTGGAAGAAGCCAGCAGGAGTTCATTCAGATGACTGCTGGCTAAATGGCCAAAGGAGTAATGCCACTGTCTAGAGCATCAGCTGAGATCCAGCAGAGCAGGAAGTGCCCTTGAGAGCAGCTCTGACAGAGGCCTCATCAGGATGGTACTCAGAGGCATCACCCACCCCTGCTGCTCTGCACTGGAAAGGCAGGGCAGGCAGAAACCACCCTTGGGTGACTGCAGTGCTGATTGCTATTTCCCTCACTTGCTTTTCTAGAGCCTTTTGCTCCTGAAGGAGGCGATTAATTTTCTCTTGGATGATTTTAATTTTTTCGTCTAGCCTCTTCTTCCTTGCCTTGGTCCTAGTCTCAGTTTCCTGCAGCTGTGTCTGCATCTGTTTGTCAATTTTCTGTAAACAACAATGGAAAGGACTCTCTCTCATGAGTGGAGTGGCTGCCATTCCT
This sequence comes from Melospiza melodia melodia, assembly GCF_035770615.1. Lineage (NCBI taxonomy): Eukaryota > Metazoa > Chordata > Aves > Passeriformes > Passerellidae > Melospiza > Melospiza melodia. The sequence goes on from NW_026948761.1 coordinate 1,383,281, forward strand.
TCATTCACCTGTTTTTGATTACCCCTGTGCATAGGGAGATTCTTCTCCTCTTGGATGTCTTCATTCCTCCTCTTCACCGCCATGATGGCACTCTGAGCTTCAGGCAGCTCTGCTTGTGGCTCTGCCTTGATGTTCTGTACACACAAAAGCAGAGCAAGGGACTGAGAGCTGCCATCAGGCTCAGCTTTTCCCTCTTTCAGCCTCAAAATCACATTTATTCAGCCCCTTGTTTCTGCTTCCCTACCCAGCTCTGCTTCCACTGTAACCCTCCTGTGCTGGTACTGATCTCTGCAGATTCCAAGGCTCTGTCTTTCCAGTGCCTGTGGGACTCCTGGCCTCCTCAGTCCCAAGAGCTCTGGTTTATGCCCCTCTCCCTGCCCTTCCCTCTGTCCTCTGTCCCCTGGCCAGTCAGGCTCACCTGGCCATTCTCCTGTGGCTCTTCCACCTGCTGCCTGCGCTGCTCTTCCTGCTCTCGGGCTGGGAACAGCTCTCCCTGAGTCTGGCATGGCATCTCAGATGAGGCAGTGTGCTCCTGCTCTTTCTCTAGAAGCACCTGCACAGAAAGCAGGAGAAGATGGGTTTCAACTTCCCATACGCCCTTTGTGGGCCAAGACTCAAAGGCTGCTGGGCTCACACGTTCCCAAAGCACTGTGCTGCTGCTCTCCCGGGTCGTTCTCTGCCCGAGGGGAGGCACAGATTCCAGAGTGACCCTGGCCCTACAATCAGGGGCCATCTGGGACTGAAGCTCCAGCAGCCTCTCAGGCAGCTGACAGGGAAGGGGTGGCATTTCTCAAGGGTCTGGTGAGGGCCTCTCTCTGCTTCTGCCATGTTCTGTTTGTCTCTCCTGAAGGGATGCCTTTAGGTGAGCTTTGCATCTTCCACTGCTTTGGAGCAGAGTCAGGAAGATTTAAATAGATACATAGATAGACAGACAGATCTCACTTTTATAATCTCTCTTTACTGTACTGTGGTAATTACATTCTTTGAATGGAGAGAGATATAATTCTCTCTCCTAGGTTTTTTTTAAGGGAAGGTAGTGAGAAACTTAGCGAAGAAGAGGAAACAATTCTAATCTCTACTGGCTGTTCTTGTTTTTTAGTATATGAAGAATGTGTTATAGTGATTGTTTTCCGAAAGTGATTTGTTAGTTGGATTTTAGTGATAGTTGTTTAGATTGATTAGCTAATTAGATAAAAGACTGCCTGGAGACAGTCACGAGTTTTTCTTTAGTAGCTTTTTAGTGAAGTATCTCTTTAGTATAGTTTTAATATAGTACTAGTGTAATATACCATAGCTTAAGAAAGCATTTGTTTAACCTTCTAAATCATAGAGCCAAAGCACATTATTCCCCACGTGGGGGTCACCCTGAATCAATCCTGTCCTTTCTGTCACTACACACGTCAGCACTCGGCAGCAGTGCCCCAACCAGCAGCCATCCTGAACTTGCTCTCCTGTTGCTTCAGTAACCCACACTCTTGGGGAATCTGGAGCATGTAGGTCCTTATGGAATGCAACCAGACCCAGAGCATTGCACTGGGAACGGCTCTCTTTGTGCATCTGTGCTCGAGCAAGTTCTTCTCTTGGACTCGGCCACACGGATGGTGCTAAAGTGGCTGGAATCAGAAATGCAGCCCAGCCCCTCCCAGCTCCTCTAATCTCTGAGCACCAGCTGGAATGCAAGGGCATTGATTTCCTACTCAGTTCCCAAACACAACACACACTGATTCCCTGGGCTGCCAAAAGACACGGGAGCCGTTAACTTGAAAAGGATGGGCAAGCCCTACTGGCTGGTCTGGCACCAGAACAGCTTGTTCTGCACCAACATCCCTGCCCCAAACTATGTGTTCTTGTGCAAAAATACTGCATTATCCAGAACTGCCTCCTTGAACACTAAAATTCTAGCAGAATTTCTGCCAGTGCTGTAAAAGGCCAGGAAAGATTGAGAAAAAAGCTCCCTTGCTCCCTGGAGAAGGAGAAATTGCACAAGGCTTCTCCTTCTAGCAAACAAACAAATCAACAAAATATGAAAGTCTTACCCACTCCAGTGTCTAAAGCACTTCGATGCAGTGAAGGGATGTTTGGCAGGGAAACAGCCCTCGTGCTGAGCATTGGCTCGATGGATCCAAGGCAGGGATCTATGGAAGTCTGCCTGAAGGTCCCTCATGAGCCCCCATTGTCCAGGCTAAAGCTCCCTCAGCACCTCCTCCCTGGCCTTGTGCTGCACTCCTTGCCCAGCTCCCCTGTCCCTCTGTGCCCACGCTGCAGCCCCTCCATGACTTTCTGCTTCCCAGGGCCCACAGCTGCACACAGCACTCCAGCTGTGGCCGCAGCGCTGCCCAGCACAGGGCCACGCTCCCTGCCCTGCTCCTGCTGCCCCACTGCTGCTGGCACAGCCACCGTGCCCTTGGCCTTCTTGGCCCCCTGGCCCCACGCTGCCTCATCTTCAGCTGCTCACGGCCGCCAGCCCTGCGTCCTTTGGGCCCACACAGCTCCCCAGCCACAAAGGTGCCCATTGCACTTCAGATACTGCAGGCACCATTGCAAGGTGTACATCCTGGGTTTAGCATTACAAGACAGCAGTCAAGGACTTGCAGCTTTGCTCCCACTCTAGGCTCCAATGCAGTTTTCAAATGCAGTTTTCAAAGCAGACTACACAATAGAAGGTATCAACAGACACATGCAGTGTCTGGTTTTTGTCTCAGAAGAAGGTTTCAGAACTACTCCCTTTGTTTCTTTTGCCACGCCTGACAAGAATGCCCCCCCACAGCTTCGTGGACAACACAGTCATCTCCTTGCAGCTTATCCAAGACCAAGAAACAGGCAGACTCAGAGCACCTATCTGCTCTGGTACCGGCTGCTCTGCCTGAAGGGGCAAAAGAGCAACCTGGCAACAAAGGCACCAAAATCCCTGACTTCAAGCAGCAACTCTACATCCCCAGTGTGTCTCTGAAATACTCCCAAGTAAGCACACTGAAGAAGTTTGTGGAGACAAAGCACCAGAAAGAACTTGTGTGGTCAGATCAACATTTTTTTTTGTGCCTGCAGCTACTTGGCCAGTCTGTGCAGGGGGACAGGTCTCTCCACGCCACAGTGTCCCCTGTGTATCCAACAAGGCTGAGCACAGTGTCTTTGACACGCTCCCTCCTCTGGGAACAGGGAGCCTTCGTGCTTCAGGCTGGCCCCTATCAAAATGCCAGGAAGCTGGTGCTAAACATGACAGACCAAAGCCCATTGTCCAGCTGTCACAGGCTGGGGGCAATCACTGGGTCCTGGCAGGACTCCAGCACTCAGCATCCTCAGCCAGCAACAGCAAGTGCTGGCTGGTCAGAAACTTGCAGCTCTGCCCTGCACTAAAGACAGCAGCACACACAGCTGGCACTTACTGGCTCAGAATGTTCAGGCTGTGGTGTGAGCACAGCTGGAGGCTGGCGCTCATCCACCCCATTTGCCTCCTCTTCGGCCTCCTCTCCATGAGCAGAGGGAGCCAGAGGAGAGATTGCTGTTGGTTCTGTGATCTGTGGACAGACAGCAGTGTGAGGGACACAAAGTTACCTATAATTTATAACCTTATTTCTATTCAGCCCTTTATGCTATTCAGCTCTATTTCTACAACCAGCTCTGCTAAGGACAAATCAGAAACTTTGATAGCAATGGGATTCTAAGTCACTGACACTAAATTTAAATGGGCTAATTCAACAGAATTGCTAATAGTTCTGAATTAGACATTTCGCCATGGCTACTATCAAGAAGCAACATTCTCTCTGCAAAATGAGCTTTTCATTCCTTGAAAGTTCTGAAATGGAAAATTGGGAAATAACCAGTGATGCCTTTGTTATTGCTGCTGCAGACATGGAAATGGATTTTCTTTCAGCCTACCCAGCTGGCCCTCTACACTCTACTGCCACAGGCCAAGCTCACAGCTTGCTCTACAATTCTTAAGCACCAGGAACATGAAATGTTCCTTTCTCACTCACCTCAGGATCGGCACCACTGAATACACGCTTCAAGTGACCTGTAGTGGGCAACGGAAAATGAACGAGTGCTGTGAGAAAACTGCCTGGGCTGCTGAATCCCACAGAAGAGAAGAAGTCAACCCAAACAGAGGTATTTCTCTTTATCAACATCCCTCCGCATGACATAGTTCCTTCACACAGCCAGCAAGAGATCAGGACAATAATCTTGGTTGTGCCTACACTTTGGCCAGTTTAGTCAGTAAATGAATACAAACATGATCAAGAAAATGCAAATTGTTCTTCAACACTCAGTGCTTCTGTTCTGTCCAGCGGATAAAGCAGCTATTGTTCTCTTGTCTTTCAGGTACTTTTTTAAAAAAAGAAGTTGCATGCACTAATTCCCATTAAGTTGCTGAAAACAGTCACCCAGAAAAGCTTGCCCCAAATCCCCCTGAGCTATGGCAGTTCTGCTGTGAAAGAGCACAGCAGCAGCTCCAGGCTCAGGAGCAGACACTCACTGCTTTGGTGTTTGCACTTCACTGCAAAGGGAATCACTCTTTTAGCACTCTGTCAAGGGTCAAAATAGACAGTCAAATCCTTTCATTACAAAATTTGGAACAAAGGAAGCTTTCCCTGAGTTCTGGGGAGAACTACAAAGTCTTTAGAAGGCCTTCTGAGAAGGCCTCCCAGGCTGCATTTTGGAAGTTGTCCTGCTTGTCCCAGCAAACTGAGGAAATGACAGACTCTGCTGCCACAGACTCTCCCGTGGAGGGAATGGAAGCCCAGCAGGTTCCCTTGCAAATGCTGCCCCTCTGGCTACAGACACCCCCTTTTTAGCTGAACCTCTTGACAGGAGCTTTACCAAACCACTGGCATCCTAATGCTCTTTCTCTTTCAAAATCAGAAACTCAGCCCTCAAGAAAGAGCAGGAAGACATACAAAAGCCAGGTAAGGATACACCCTAACCTAAGTAGAGTGGAAAACTCTACTTACGTGCAAAGTGTGTAACGTAATACGCGGAAAAAGAAATGCCATAAGCAGCAAAAGCTGCTGTGGCCAGATGGTGAAACATTGTCATTTTTGAAAGTTAGGTAAATAGAAGAAACAAGGCTCTTGTCAGTGGGCAGCTACCCACTGACAAATACCCCAACCAGAAAAGTTCTCCTCAACTGAGCAAGGCCTAGGGCTGCTCTGACACTCAGGCCTTCTGTGCACCAAGGCAACCTTCTGATGTCACGACGACAAGGTGGCAACCATGCCCTGACATCACAAAGCAAACGCTCCATGTTGGTCTGTGAGTTTATGCAAAGCAATAACCAACCTTCCCTACAGCAAACACAAAAGAGCCTGGGAAGTTTTTCTGTGTCACAAAGCAGCGCAAAACCCCCTCATGGGCCAAACCCTGTTCAGGGATCCAAGAGGAACCCCAGGAGTGCCCCAAGCACCTACAGCCTGTACCCCAGCTGAGCACTCAGATGGGACCCAAGCAAAGGAAACCAGACCAAGATAATGGCCCACAGCATTGCACATGTGAGAAATGACTCTCACTTTTAAAATTTTAAAGGTTTAGTAAACCTTAACAAAGGACTGAATAAGGAAAAATTGCAGCATTGGGAGTCTCTGTGACTAGCAGCCATGTGCTCATCTACAAAAAGGATGCTCTGCCTTTTATACCCTTAGCCCCTCCAAAAGTTTTGTCAGTCAACTTTTTCTCTGCTGTCCATTGGTGGAGATTACTTTCTTGCATGCTGACTGGAGGTTGTTACACCCTGCCTGCTGGTCACAAGCCAGCCCTCCCCCAATGCCCTGACTACCAAGGCTATTACAAGGGGGACGGGAAAGAGGACTATGGGAGGATATATTACAATACCATCACTGCACATTTGAACATCCATGTAACATCTACTTCTTAATTGTCAGAGCCAACCATTGCATTACTCGTCTAGAACACACAGAGCCAGGAGAGAAGCTACTGTTGGCATCACAGCTGAAATCCTTCCTAACAAATTTCCCCACATATTTGCACCTTTATTGGACATGCCCAGGGCTCTGGTGTGTGTACATCTCTGCCTCTCTTCCCCTTTGGCAGCAGTCGAACTGGCAGCATCTGCCCACCAGCAGCAGCTGCTCCCAGCTGGGAACGCCACTGGCGGTGCTGATTTCCAGAGGCTTCTGTGTGCCAGGGGAAGCCAAGGCAGGAGCGGGTTGAACGGTGCTGGCGCTGCTGCTGCTCTGTGCCAGAGAGCCCCGGCTGGGCAGGGCACGGTGCCCACTGCGCTGCGGGCTCCTTCTCCTGCCACAGCTGGGCACACCTGGCAACAAGGCATGACAACCTGTGGGCAAGCCAAGGAGTTTCTGGGGCTGCACTGCTCTGCACACACCCAGCACACCTGCAGCACACAATTTTAACCCTCAAACAGGTAAACCAAAGGGAAACAGCTGGAGAAGATTTCATTTTGACCATTCTTATCTGCTCAACAGAAGTCTTCAAAATGAACGTTACCAAGCAGGGCCCACTTCCTGCTGCCAGCTCAGGGTTATGTCGTGGGTTGACAGCCTTTATCCCAATATCGTGTGTTGTGTCTGGCAGCTGTGCCTTTTCTCTCTTCCCCCACCCCGGCCGTCTTGCTGCGGCGGGGCGGGGAAGAGAGGGGGGGAGTGTTTGACCAGGCCTTTTTGCTTTTGGCTTTTTGCTGCTTGGCTTGGCTAGCCGCTTTGCTTGCTTGCTTTCTGCTTTTTTGCGCTGTTTTTTTTCTTTTCTTTTGTTCCCTCTTTCTTACCCTCCCCTGAAGATACTGGACCGGCTCCGGACCTGACCTGAGACGTCCAGGACACCTGGAGCTTGCAAGAGAAGCCTGGTGCCCTCACCATACACAGTCTGTTTCTTTCCTTTTCTTGTGTTGGGGAGTGTTCTTTTGTTACTTGTAAATAAATAGGTTTTGTTTTCCACTTTGCTCCTCCGAGAAATTCCTTCCCGAACCCGGTGTTGGGGGAGGGGTGGTTGGAGGTTTGTTTTGTTTGGGGGGCTCCCTTTTGGAGATTTCCCCTAATTTGTCCTAAACCAGGACAATATACTTTTTGGTGCATTGGCCGGGAATGGGAGGCCAAAAAACAGTGGAAAAAAAACCTATAACAATAATATTTTGATTTTGGCTATTTTGGTGGGCATATTGGTGATTCATAATGTCATTTGGAGTGGAAGCTTGCCGGTATTTCTGGTCCCTAGGGGTTTTTGAAGTTTTAATACTTTTGTGGTCCCTGGGGTTATTTCCTTACCCAAAAATAGCTCTGATGTTGTCCCTAAGAAGTAGCTTTTGTAAGCGGGGGGCACTAACCAGAATAGTCATTGTGCTGGTCTTATGTGTGATGATGTGTCAGATAAAAATGCTGGACTTTATTTCAGGAATGTATGGATTGTTGTTATGGTTGTTTACTCAGTTTGTTTGGGGAGAAGAAGGGGAAGGGGCATTTCAGCCTTTGTCTTCCTTCTTGTCCTCCAAATTGTTGACATCTCTATTAGAAAATACTGAATTTCCCCTGAGTTTGAAAGAAACCATCTTTCTGGCATTTAATTTATTAAGCCTTTCCTATACTGTCTGGAGTGTGTATAAAATGAAGACTGAGATTTCTAGAGGGGCTAGAGACACTCCTGACTTAGGAGTAAAACAAAGCAGGAAAAATCTTGACTGGAGTGGGAAATGGGAGGACATGGGCCAGACTTTAAAGGAATTTTCCGATCCTATAGACTGGGACTTTCCATCTGATCAAATTCAGGATCCAGTCGAGGTGGCAAAGTATTTGAGGAAGAAGTGCCATGGTAATACTAAGGAGGAAAGGGTTACTGCAGTGAGCTGGGCCTTGGCGTTTGTTTACCGTACTCTGCTAGATACTGTGGAGCAGCAGATAGCAGAAAGGGAACAGGGAGATAAGTTAGTTACTATCCCAGTGACCCAGGCTGCAGCTAACATCCCAGGCTCCAGGCTAGCAGCTGAATCAGACAATAGGCCCCAACCCATGGCTGTTGCAGCTAATACAAGAGGTGGAAAGTGTAAAGGCAAGACTGATCGAAAGGTGGAGGATGATGAGGATGATGCAGGAGAAGGACCCTCACCAAAATCAGAGGCCAGATCAAGGGGCACAGAATCTGGAGCTAATATTGACTCCTTTTCTCTGAAGGACCTCAGAGGCCTAAGAAAGGATTACAGACGACAACCTGACGAATCTATAATTAGTTGGTTAGTCCGCCTTTGGGATGCTGCAGGGGAGGTTACGATTTTGGATGGTACTGAAGCGAGGCATTTGGGATCCCTGTCACATGATCCTGTCATCGATCAAGGTATGATGAGGGGGGCTAACCCTCACAGCCTCTGGGAACAGGTCCTAAGAAGCATAGCAGAACGATACCTGTGTACGGATGATCTCTATATGCAGCAGACACGGTGGAAGACCATAGAACAGGGGATCCAACGCCTGAGAGAGATGGCGGTGGCAGAGCTCATTTTCTCAGATGATACAACAACTAGGAATCCGGACCTGGTACCATGCACACCTGTAATTGGAGGAAACTTGTGCGACTTGGGCCACCTGAATACGCTTCTGCCCTAGCAATAATGAAGTGGGATGATACATATGAGACTGTGCTCGATATGGCAAAGAAGCTTCGAGCGTATGCAGATGCTGTGCATGGCCCAACTCATGCCAGAATTGCAGCATGGAAACCCGACTGCAGAAACTAGAGGACAAAATAGAGGAGAATCATAAGAAACTCCGGGAAGAGATTAAGGAGGACCTTATTCAAATCTCAGCTGTACAAATTAGAGGCCCTGGTGTCCAACGCTGGCGCTCCTTTGATGGGGAGAGAAGGTACATCCCACGGGCTGAGTTATGGGCTTTTCTGCGTGAGTCTGGAGAAGACATGAGGAGATGGGACAGAAAACCCACCGCTGCTTTGGCACAACGGGTGCGTGATTTGAAGAAAAGAGAAAGTATCACCAAAAGGATAGCAGCTCCGGTCGCTTGTCACTGAGATGTTAAGTATGCTGATGACGATGACATGTCTGATCCCCTTGAAGGAACTTCTAAGGCATATGCCCAAGGAAAGAAGGACAATCGGGCTTAGAGGGGCCCTGCCTCCAGCCAGGAAGAGGCACGGGAGAACCGGGTTTTTTGGAAGGTGTGGATCAGATGGCCTGGCACATCAGAGCCACAAGACTATGAAGCATTGGTTGACACTGGATCACAGTGTACCTTAATGCCATCGGAACACGTGGGGACAGAACCTGTTTCCATTGCTGGAGTGACGGGGGGATCACAACAGTTGACTTTGTTGGAAGCTGAGGTGAGCTTGACTGGGAAGGAGTGGCAGGAACATCCGATTGTGACTGGTCCAGAGGCTCCGTGTATTTTGGGCATAGACTTCCTCCGGAATGGCTATTACAAAGATCCTAAGGGATTCAGGTGGGCTTTTGGAATAGCTGCAGTGGAGATAGAGGGTATTAAACAATTGAATACCTTGTCTGGACTATCAGAGAACCCATCTGCAGTAGGACTCTTGAAGGTAGAGGAACAACGAGTGCCAATTGCCCCCTCAACAGTGCACCGCAGGCAGTACCGGACAAATCGAGATGCCGTGATCCCCATCCACAAAATGATCCGAGAGCTGGAGAGCCAAGGGGTGGTCAGTAAAACCAACTCACCCTTCAACAGCCCTATCTGGCCCGTGCGAAAATCTGACGGAGAATGGAGACTGACTGTGGACTACCGTGCCTTGAATGAAGTGACTCCACCACTGAGTGCGGCTGTACCGGACATACTGGAACTGCAGTATGAGCTGGAGTCCAAGGCAGCAAAGTGGTACGCGACCATTGATATTGCTAACGCGTTTTTCTCCATCCCTCTGGCAGCAGAATGCAGGCCTCAGTTTGCTTTTACATGGAGGGGAGTGCAGTATACCTGGAACCCACTGCCCCAGGGGTGGAAACACATTCCTACCATCTGTCATGGACTGATCCAGGCTGCACTAGAAGAGGGTGAGGCTCCAGAACATTTACAATATATTGATGATATCATTGTTTGGGGGAACACGGCAATAGAAGTGTTCGAGAAAGGAGAGAAGATCATTCATATTCTCTTGGAAGCCGGATTTGCCATTAAGAAGAGCAAAGTCAAGGGACCTGCCCGAGAAATTCAGTTTTTGGGGGTGAAGTGGCAAGATGGACGGCGTCAGATTCCTGCGGATGTTATTAACAAAATCTCTGCTATGTCCCCACCAACTGATAAGAAGGAAACACAAGCTTTCTTAGGTGCTATAGGTTTCTGGAGGATGCACATCCCTGAGTATAGTCAGATTGCGAGACCCCTTTATCTGGTTACCCGCAAGAAGAACAACTTCCATTGGGGTCCTGAGCAGCAGCAAGCTTTCATCCAAATCAAGCAGGAGATCGCTCATGCTGTAGCCCTTGGTCCAGTCAGGACGGGACCAGATGTGAAGAACGTGCTCTACTCTGCAGCCGGGAGCCATGGTCTGTCCTGGAGCCTTTGGCAGAAGGTGCCTGGCGAGACCCGAGGCCGGCCATTGGGATTTTGGAGTCGGAGCTACAGGGGGTCTGAAGATAACTATACCCCAACAGAAAAAGAAATCTTGGCCGCCTATGAAGGAGTCCAAGCCGCCTCGGAGGTGATCGGTACAGAGACACAACTCCTTCTGGCACCCCGACTACCGGTGCTGGGATGGATGTTCAGAGGAAAGGTTCCCTCTACCCACCATGCCACCAATGCTACTTGGAGTAAGTGGATTGCCCTCATTACGCAGCGCGCTCGAATTGGGAAGTTAAATCGCCCTGGGATCCTGGAAATAATTACAAATTGGCCCGAAGGTGAAAGCTTTAGTGTCGCGGATGAGGAACAAGAGCCAGTGACCCGGGTTGAGGAAGCTCCGCCATACAATCAGTTACCAGCAGAAGAAACGCGTTACGCTCTATTCACCGATGGTTCTTGTCGCGTCATAGGGATGAAGCGGAGGTGGAAAGCAGCTGTATGGAGTCCCACTCGACGAGTTGCAGAGGCTACTGAAGGAGAAGGCGAATCCAGTCAATTTGCTGAAATCAAAGCTATTCAACTGGCCCTAGGTATTGCAGAGAGAGAGAAGTGGCCAAGGCTCTATTTGTATACCGATTCTTGGATGGTAGCCAACGCTCTATGGGGATGGCTGAAGAGATGGAAAGAGGCGAACTGGCAGCGAAGAGGAAAACCAATTTGGGCTGCGGAAGAGTGGAAAGATATCACTACTCGGTTAGAGAAGTTACCTGTGAAGGTTCGCCATGTAGATGCCCATGACCCCAGAAGTAGAGCTAATGAAGAGCAGCAAAACAACCAGCAAGTACATCAGGCTGCAAAGATAGGGGAGTTGAAGATAGATCTCGACTGGGAGCATAAGGGAGAGTTATTCTTAGCACGATGGGCCCATGATGCCTCAGGCCACCAGGGTAGAGATGCCACCTATAAGTGGGCACGAGACCGAGGGGTGGATCTAACCATGGACAGTATCTCTCAGGTTATTCGTGACTGTGAGACGTGCGCTGCCATTAAGCAGGCCAAGCGGGTGAAGCCCCTCTGGTATGGGAGGCGGTGGTCTAAGTACAAATACGGGGAGGCCTGGCAGATTGATTACATCACACTGCCTCAGACCCGCCGGGGCAAGCGCTATGTACTAACCATGGTAGAAGCCACCACGGGATGGTTGGAAACCTATCCTGTGTCTCATGCCACAGCCCGTAACACTATCTTGGGCCTTGAAAAGCAGGTCCTTTGGAGGCACGGTACTCCCGAGAGAATTGAGTCAGATAATGGGACTCATTTTAAAAACAATCTTATTAATACTAGGGCAGGGGACATGGCATCGAGTGGATATACCATATACCCTATCATGCACCAGCTGCAGGGAAAGTGGAAAGGTATAATGGATTGTTAAAAACCACCTTAAAAGCATTGGGTGGGGGGTCTTTAAAAAACTGGGAGCAGCATTTGGCAAAGGCTACCTGGTTAGTTAACACTCGAGGTTCCACCAACCGAGCAGGTCCTGCTCAGTCTGAGCTCCTTAATATAGTAGATGGGGATAAAGCCCCAGTGGCCCATGTCAGAGGTTTGTTGGGAAAGACAGTATGGATCAACCCTGCCTCGAGTACAGACAAACCCATCCGTGGGATTGTCTTTGCTCAAGGACCAGGTTGTACATGGTGGATAATGCAGAAAGATGGAACAACACGGTGTGTACCTCAGGGCGACCTGATTGTGGGATGAGACTCATATATGAATGTCATTGTTTGTTGAATGTGAGACAGAAGGAAACTGTAAGTGTCAAAGTTCTGAGCAAGTAAGATGAGAGGAATGTGTAAGTGTCAAAGGTGTGAGTAAGTGAAATGAAAGTTTTTATTGTATATTCACGATACGGGATAAGGGGTGGAGTGTCGTGGGTTGACAGCCTTTATCCCAATATCGTGTGCTGTGTCTGGCAGCTGTGCCTTTTCTCTCTTCCCCCACCCCGGCCGTCTTGCTGCGGCGGGGCGGGGAAGAGAGGGGGGGAGTGTTTGACCAGGCCTTTTTGCTTTTGGCTTTTTGCTGCTTGGCTTGGCTAGCCGCTTTGCTTGCTTGCTTTCTGCTTTTTGCGCTGTTTTTTTTCTTTTCTTTTGTTCCCTCTTTCTTACCCTCCCCTGAAGATACTGGACCGGCTCCGGACCTGACCTGAGACGTCCAGGACACTTGGAGCTTGCAAGAGAAGCCTGGCGCCCTCACAACACAGTCTGTTTCTTTCCTTTTCTTGTGTTGGGGAGTGTTCTTTTGTTACTTGTAAATAAATAGGTTTTGTTTTCCACTTTGCTCCTCCGAGAAATTCCTTCCCGAACCCGGTGTTGGGAGAGGGGTGGTTGGAGGTTTGTTTTGTTTGGGGGGCTCCCTTTTGGAGATTTCCCCTAATTTGTCCTAAACCAGGACAGGTTAGAAGAGAGGCAATCCTTGATCTCAGCACTGGGTGTGTGGGGAATCACTTCCCTAATACATGCACACCCAGCAATCTCACTTACTAGTTTGTGTCCATCGATCTAAGACATATTCAATACTTTGCTGAAACTCACAGGCTAAATATTCCCCTATCACAGACATCTTTTCATTAAAATCCTTTCGTTAGGATTTTTCCTGCTGAAGCTGAGAAGTTTCAGCAACAAAGTGTAAACCATGGTTATCTACTGCTGTGGAATGTAACAGGTGGATGCATGATTGGTCTCCTGTGGATGTTTGGATTTACTGACCACTCATGGCAGAGCTGGGTCTCGCTCTCTGCCAGGAGACAGACCTTTGGTATTCATTCCTTTTATATTCTTAGCTTAGCTCGCCTTCTGACAACTTTTCCTTCTATTTCTTTTAGTATAGTTATAATGTAATATATATCATAAAATAATAAATCAAGCCTTCTGAACATGAGGTCAACATTCTCGCCTCTCTCTTCATCCTGCAACCCTTGTGACCATCATCACATTCCCTTAAATTATTTGATTTACTGATTGATACTTATTGACACTTAAATCACTTCTCCGAATTTACTGACATGAGAATAGGAGTGTCCTGTAGGTCCCTGCCGGTCTTTGACATAGGTTCAGGAGGAGACAGACCCATGCACAAAATAACCCAGGACAAAACTGGGCTTGCAAAGCAAATTCATTCTATTTGTTGCACTAGCAAATAATACATACCAAGCCCTGGATTCCTAAAAAGTTGCTGAGCAGGAGAAGGAGGTGGAGTGTGGTGCTCAGCAGCAGGGGCAGGTAGGCAATGCACTTTCAGGACATCCCCTGGATCAAAATGCTGTCCATCTCATCCTTCTCACCCTTCCAGCTCAGAACCAGGCCTGGTATCTCCTGCTCAGGAGTGGAATTTCCCAGTTACAGCATTGGCTCACACATGCCTGGCGTGTGAGATGAGGCCAATGAATCCAGGATTTAAAAGAACTGGAAGAGTTAAAATTTTAGCAAGATTTAGTTAGGGGGAAAGAGTATAGCAAGAAGAGTAGAAATAATAGGGGATAGTTAATTTTTATCAGATAAGGTAGTTTAGGCTAGGGTAATATATCACTTGCCTGTCTTTACTATATTTAAAGAAGCAGGATGGGATGCGGATTTCTTTGTGACAAAGAAGAGGACCATAGCCTGCACCTGGGACCCAAAACTTCAACTACAGCCAAGGGGTGCGAAAGCCTGCCAACAGCTCATAAGTAAAGAGATCAAATTGAGGAAGACGTCTTGGCCTTCATCAGAAAGAGACCATTCCCCACTTGAAAACCCACTCACCCATGTGATGTGAAAGAATCCGCAAATGTGAAGGAACTTTGGACTCAGTTATAATACATTTGAATACAAAGGGGGTAGGTGGGGTTACCTAATGAATATGTATTAGTTGTTTTGGGAATTTTATGAATATGTAAGATTTTTTTAGATCAGTAGAGAGACAGTGCTTCTTCACACGTCTTTAGGAGACAACTCCTCCCGTGCCTGGCTGTAATAAACACACCACCTTCTACCTTTAACTGTGGTGAGTTTTATTCCACACCTCATTTGGTGACTGTGGCAGGAACGCTTCCCTGCTCCAACGAGAACAACCGGGCTCTGGACGTCTCTGGGCGCTGCCAGGACTTTCCTTTCCTGGAGGCACCTCCGCTCTCGGCTGCTTCTCGTGGGGGACAGACAAGACTGCTGGCACTGTGGAGAAAGGGAATGTTTAACTCTGTATAAAGTAACCTGTAAGGCGTATGCAGGGGAAGGGCTGTTCACAAGTCACACAGAGATGTCCTGTGCACAACGTACGCCTGTACAGTTTGGGTGTGGGTCTGGCTGCTGGCAGAAAGGATTTGCTGTGTTAATAAGGACCTGCTAGGAATTCTGGGGGTGAATTGAGCAAATCCTGTTTTATTGCTGCTATTTTTCCTGTGTGTTGTAATTGTGGCTGTGTTTTCAGTGTGTGAATGTTTGAGGAAGATGATGTGGGTGGATGCTGATGTGGTGTATGGTGTGTGTTGTGTTGAGAAGAGTGAGCTCTCTGTCCCCTCATAAAGAGATATTCCCTTCCCGGTGAGCCTGTGTGTGTGGACTTTCTAGTTGCAGGGGTTGGTACTCCCTGTGACACCTGGTCCTTGGGAATACAGGGGGGTTGAGTGGTTTTTCTCCCACACTGTGGTCATTTGGGACTGCACGGTTGTGTTTCGGGAGATTTCAGGATTTTGTTTGCAACAACTGCAGAAATTTATGCAGAAAACTACAGTGTGGTGATTTATTATGTTAAACTATGGTAGTTCCTTTCTACTGCCCCACTCTCCGAGCATTTAAAGTCTCCTGCCACGAGGTGGACGCTCTCTTTCCTCCCCTGGACATCCTCTTTCCTTTCCTGGACACTCCCTTTCTCTCCTGGAGCTGTTCTCCATTAAAGCTGTGGGACTTTGGTCCTGGGAAGAGAGAGCGCCTCTCGTCTTTTGCTTTTGTCCTTGTCAGTGTCACTGGGTCCACAGCTCGCCAAACTGATCCCCCACGAGATGAAAACCGACAAATGGCCCCACATACACAGCTCAAAAATTGGCCACATTTTTGATGGACTGGGGTGTTCGCCACATTTTTGGAATTCCCTATTCCCACACAGGTCAGGCAATTGTTGAAAGGAGGCACCACACTCTAAATCCCATTCTAGATCAGCAAAAGGGGGAGTGGCCCAAGCAACACCTCAGATGAGGCTGAGCAAAGCTTTATATGTCTTTATGTTTTGAATAGCGCATTTGCAGGACCTAATCCTCCAATTTTTAGGCACTTTTCAAACAGCACACAGGAAAAATTGAAAGAAAATCCTGCAGTTTTGATCAGAAACCTTGAGTTAGGACAAATTGAAGGACCATTTCCACTAATCACTTGGGGCAAAGGGTATGCTTGTATTTACAAAGGTGTCGGACCTAAGTGGGTCCCCGTGAAGGACGTGAAACCGTCTCATACACAAGAGCACACCAACAATTCCACCAGCAGGGAAATGAGCATGCAGACGTGAGCCGCACGGAGAAGCTACGGTTCATGCCAGACGTTCCCTGTTCAATGTGTGAAAGCTTCCATTCTGGAGTTTGATGTTGATTTTTGGACTGTGAACATGGTTTGTATCATAGAGCTCTTTCAGCAAAAGCATGGTGTCCATTGTGTTCAAAAGAATTCTAAGATATCCAGATTTGTAAAAAATGAAGGTTAGAGGGACAGTTTAGTGCCCTATAGTTGGCCAGTCCCTGAACAAATGCTAAAAGATTTGCTTGAAAACTGAAATAGATGAGGAAACTTTTGCCAAAAAACAGCTGAACAGGAACATGGAGCTTGATCAAATGATATACTGGCACTTGTTGGTTTTGCTTGCTTGCTTTTGCATGCATACATGCCTGTAGATCAACCAAAAATGAATGTTTGCCTTGCTTTAGCCAAGTCAGCAGGCTCAGACACCATGCATTTGACCAATTTGAGCCCAGACAAATCCTTTGCAACCCATTTGGTCGGTGTGCCTGTGCCAGCCAAGGAGTAACCAATACCCAATCGTGACAAATATTGGTGTGAGGCTGCCAACGAGACCAATCCCATAACAGCTGGCATCACTGGGCCCCTGATCATCTTAAAGCACCTTCTGAACCTCAAGAATTGGAATTCTTGGTTCATTGGTGATGGAATTTTGTGCTGAGTTTCAGTACCAGGGAGATCAACAGTTGAATGTTACTCCCCATCATCCTGAGGACAGATACTCAAGTTTGTGGTGCAATTGTACTACCCCAGTGCCCCCTAAGGGTGAAACTGCTGATGAGTAGATGACCTAGATGAGTCCTCAAGCCAATTAGCAACAGAATATTGGCTCATTTGTGGAGATAGAGTCTGGCAGTACATTCCCTCAAAAATTAAATGTGGCCCATGTAGCATCAGACAACTCACTGTAATAGCACCTAGCGTTAAATAAGCCATCAAGAGAAAACAGAGCAAAAAGATGTGCCCATCATTATAAAGAAAACTGTAATAGCAATTTCCGACCCTAGGGCCCTGCAAAATGAGGTACATCGAATTTATTTCTCCATCAACTTGCCTCGGGGGAGGCATTGAAACCATTACACCGATTGGGGTGTTGGCTGAAGAAAGAAGACAGTGCTACTTCCATTGAAATTAGTGACATGATGACTGATGTTAGTTCTGTCAGACATGCAACCTTACAGAACAGAGCAGCAATTGATTTTCTTTTACAGGCACATGGGCATTGCTGTGAGGAATTTGAAGGATTGTGTTGCATTAACCTGTCTGATCACTCACTGAATCCATCCACAAAAGCATACAAAAGCTGAAAGATTTGACAGCTCCAGTTAAAGAAGATGGTGGGTCATGGTTAGATGATTTGTTCCAAGGATGGAGCTTTGCACCTTGGCCAACTTTGTAGAATAGGTCTCTATATGTATTGGGGGTTTTGGTAGTGATAGTAGTAGTAATACCTTGCATACTTTGGTGTGTGTAATAAATGATGGACAAAACTATCAAAAAGTTTTTATCATACAAGAGAGAGAGGGAGGAAATGGATTCAAGAACTCACAGAGAGTTCTTGAAATCTCACAGAGATGGTGGGTGAAGGTATAGACATGGAGGAAGGTTTTGAATTAAGACCTTGGAACAGGCTAAACTTTTTTGGACAATGACTTGTAATTGCTGTCAGACATGACTTATGCCCTTTGAACTGACTGGACTTTCACAGCATTAAAATTGCTGTCTTGGAATATAGCAAGGCTTAATGCTAGCAAAAAGGATGGTTTAAGCAAGTAATAAGCAGGTATGCTATAGTAAAAGTATGAAATGCAAGGTAGTTAACAAACAACATGGTTACAAAGGTTTCTTTTTAGTTGTACCGAGAGAGGGAATTGTGGGAATCCTTCAAATCAGACGGTTTTGGGAAAGCTGCAAAAGGCAGGCCTCAGAGACAGCAGAACTGCAATTAGAGCTAAGCAGCAGCCATAAGACTTGTCAGCAGAAAAGTTATATAAGTAGTAGAAAAATAAGGACAAATAGAACAATGCTCTGTGTATTAATGCTTGGCTAGAATGACTCCCTAAGCTTCAAAAAAGTATCTCTAGCAAGATATTAGGAACTTCTAAGCTTAATAATGGAGCTCTGTCCATTGTGTTTTAAGGCTTACAAGCAGGTATTGTATTCAAAATAAGCAAGCAGTGTTTTAACAAAAGGTACGTGTGCTTATAGTGATTGGATAGAACTACTGTCAAAATGCTTTTGCTTTGTGTGATTGGTCAAAAAACTTTTAAAGTAAGTTGTAACATTAAGTTCATTGCCTGCTGCCAGCGATGTGAGCTGCTGGCATCTTCCCATGGTCATAACCATGTAATGAGACTGATGCTGGAAAACAAACAGCTCGAGGCGCGTTCCTCAGCAGCCCCGTCCTGTTCGTGATTTGTACACAGACCCCCAGCTGGCAATAGTATATAGGTGTTAAATTACATCTATGATAAATTAATATGTATTATTTCATTCATTTTGATATCGTTTCATTTCATATAGATTTATATCTTTTCATTTCATATAGATTTGTTTTCTTCCTCCAGCTTCGGAGTGTGATGATTTACCGCAGTGCAAAACCTTCTGCCCACTCAGCAGTGCGCCCCCAGGTGTGTGCATGCACACCCACCCACTGTGCTTGCTCTTCTCAGCATCTCGGGGCTGCTGTTTGCACACAATTGGGATGAATTTAACTCAACAGAGCCACGAGTGGGGTGTCCAGCTTGTCATGAACACTCATGTGGCAACAAACAACACAGAGCTCTCAAACCACATTATCACAGGTCATTTCATTCCTGCTGGGCACTGAGGAACTCTTAAAAGACACAGAAAAGGGGTGGAAAACATGGGCATTGTGCTACTGCTGGTATCCTCCTGGAGGAAAATCTCTTGGGTTTCTTATGGTGGTAGCTTTCCAAAGCCTAGGAAAACTGCTCAGCATTGGTAGCCCAATTGTGAATGGTTTTCTTGACTTGGCAAAGGCTGGGGTGTTAACAATGGACTCTGTCCTTGGTCCAAATCACCTGCCCTCACCTGCAGACAAAAGCACCACCACCAGCAGCAGAAGCTATATCAAGTCAATTATCTAAGAATGCTGTGTTAAATTTGGGAGAGGAAAGGAAAACACATCGGACACTGTGGATTATTGACAAGACTCTGAGGAACAGTTCCAAAGCAAAGGGCAGCAGCTTCTCTCTAGGCCACTCCTTGTGCTCCAAGGCAGCCGGGCTGCCCTGGCTGCCCAGGACCCTGCGCCCCGCAGGCTCTGCAGAGCTGCACAGCGGGGAGGCAGCTTCGGGCACCTCAGCCCCTGGGCAGGAGGGGCTGCTTGCTCTGCAGGGCTGCCTGGGGGCAAAAGCAGGGTGCTGGCCTTCTGCTCTTGGCCCCAGCCTGGCCTTGCAGGGCTGATCCTGTTCCCTGTCTCAAATGTGCTAAAGACAGACTTGTTTGTTTCCAGCTCTGCACAGATGTGATTTGCACCACAAAATACTGAAGGGCCTGAACAACAGACCCTGACTGAAGCCTCAACAAGAGGACCTGAGCCAAAGCTGCCCTCTAGGTGACCTTCCCAAACCAATGTTCCATGTATCTACTCCTTAACCAAGTGTTATTATCAAAAGGATTGTTGCATCCATTCACTGGTGAAACACGTCTTCACCTTTCTGCATGAGGAAAATTGACAAGGCCACACCTGGCCTTGGTTCCTCCTTGAGCCCTGGGCAGGCTCGGGGAGAAAACCAAGAGGAGAATGAGACCAGCTGTGCCCCCAGCAGAAGCTCTGGCACATTGCTCGCCCAGCACTGTCGGAGCCGGGCTACTCTCACAGTGCACTCGGGAGCCTCGTGGCCGCCAAAGGTGGAGGCACCGCAGGATTTCCCGGTTCCCGGCCGTGGCTCTGCAGGACTGGGCTGGGACAGCTTCCCCCAGCTGATGTGCAGCTCTGGATGAAGGGGAAACCATTGGGGTACCAGATGATGGACCTTCCTTAATCACCAGAGGCACCCTTTTGTAATAATGCTGAGGTGCATTGCTTATCTTATCCTTTCCTGACTCTTTTTTGCACTTTTCCATTACAGTAAATCACATTATTCCTTCAGCTGGTGTCTGTGTCTGCATCTCTGACCCTCTCCACCATCAAAACAAACACACAGCCAGTTTAGCATGAGACCTGCCTCTCTGCCAGCCCATCTCTTGGCAAACACCCCTGGTGGCCATCTCCACAAATGAAATTCCCACTTTGCAACTTCCTTTTCTGCAGGCAGGTGAGAAAAGGAGCCACTCCCAGTTCTGGACACCTCCAGAAACCAGCTGCTTTTAGCATTCACAACCCTGAAGTATCAACCTCCTTCCTTAACTTGCCACAGAGAGCTCCCACCAAAAGGCCTTTTGTCCAAGGATACCCACAGAAGAGCTGGAGAAGGGAGCAGTTTGAAACACCACTGCTTCAGAGTTTAAACCTGCCTTTATCAAATGTGCACACACCAACCTGTCCCAAAGGGAAAGCAGGCAGGAAAGAGAAGCTCCTCTCCCACAACAGCAAACTCTGTGCTTCCTTCTGTTCCAGCTGGAGAGTGGAGGCCATGGGCTGCACCTCACTTTGGGAAGGAGCCCTGGGAATTGGCCTGGTCTGGGAGGACAGCAAAAGGAATTTCCCAAAAAGTAGGAAAAGATTCTCTGGAAGCATTAGATTATGACAGTATTTCTGGAGGAAAGGGAAAAAAAAAAAAAAAAAGAATTGGGAACTTCAAAAAGTTCCCAGACTGAAATTTGTTTGCCAACATACCAACCCCAAAGTCTCTGTGGTGTGTCAGGAAACTCAGGAATGTAGAGAGCATTTTGAGCAGACACTGGATAGAAGCAAGGTGCACAACCCTGCATAGGTTGCCTTAGACCAGAAGCATGCTGCCCTTTGGCAAACAATATAAAGAAGTTTGCCAAGATGTACCCTAGGAAAAGAGATGTGAAGCAAGATGTTCTAGGGATGTGAAGAGAAGATATGGGGCAGAATGTTCTGCTGACACTTTTGCCAATCTGTGTACCTGACCAAAGATATGTTGGCTCTTTGTCCTATATATAACACTTTGTAACCACTTATAAGTATTCTCCCGTTGCTGAACCCTGCATTAGCATATAAATGTACCCTGAGATTTGCAATAAACTGAGCATCGATCATTACCTCCATGAAGATTGATCTCTGCCTGCGGAGGGCTCCTTTCTCTATTACCCCTCTCCTTTTCCCTGTCTCTCTCCCATACACCTTGTTTCTCTATCTGGCATCCGTATGCTTTCTTTCTTTAAAGGAATGAACTGGCAAGGCTTGGATAAACACCACTGGTGTCCGTCCCCCAGAGCACGAGCAGCTCCCCAACAAGACTTCAAGACTAAGGGACAAAGCTTCCCCCTTCAGCTCTCCACAGCAGCTCTAGGGAGTCTCTCCCCACTGCCAGATCTCCTTTGTCAGTCTACAGTGACAAGTGTTGGCTGCAGGAGGCATTTGCATTGGAGCTCTCCCCAAATGGGGGGAAAAAAAGGAAGAGGTGATTCCTGTGGAAATACAAAGGCAACGCTGCTTGGGAAGACACCAGTGTGAGTTTGCTACAGCTCTAGGCCAAAAATCCCTTGAAGAAAGCAACATCCATCCATGGGGCAGCACTTTGGCTTTGATATCAATGCTAACAAATTTGCTTCCCATTCCTGCTGCTGTAGCTGACTCCGAATCACGAGAAATGTGCCAACTCTGCCAAAGACAGACAGACATAGTGAAATAAAACCAGCTAGTCTGTGGAAAAGGAGACCAAATGAATGTTTTCTAATCACCCCTTTTCATCCTTTTCCCAGCCAAAACAGAGCAATGTCCTTCCTCTCTGTCACCGATGGTGACCCAGGCACGGGATGCAGAGTGGGGATAACCTGCTGTGCTGTGCTGCGCCGTGCTGTGCAGAGCCGAGCCGTGCTGAGCCGAGCCGAGCCGAGCCGAGCCGAGCCGAGCCGAGCCGAGCCGAGCCAAGCCAAGCCGAGCCGAGCCCGGCCAGCCCCGGAGCCGCCCCGCCCGCGCTGTGCCCGCAGCCCCGGCTCTGCCGCGCGCGGCCCCGCGGGCCCGAGCGCAGTGCTCCCCTCAGGCCGCGCGCCGCCGGCGCAGCCGCGGCCGTTGCGCTGCGGGCGTTGTGGCCACAGTCGGCGATCGATGCCATGGCGGAGCTGCCGCTGCCCGCCGGGCTCAGCGCCCGCACCTTCCCCGCCAAGCTGTGGCGCCTGGTGAACAGCCCCCGCGTCCGCTCCGTGCGCTGGGACAGCCGCACCCAGGGGCTGCTCATCGACCGCTCCCTCTTGGAGCGGGAGCTGCTCAGCTCGGGCCGCGCCCACAGGGGCCGTGGCCATGGGCCGGCCCCGGTCCCGCACACCTTCAGGGCCACGCATTTCCGCAGCTTCGTGCGGCAGCTCTACCGCTACGGCTTCCACAGGGTGCCGGGCTGGCTCGGCTCGGCTGCGCCGGGCGATGCCGGGGCCTGGCTCCACTACAGCAACCCCTGCTTTCGCCGCGACCGCCCCGACCTCCTGCTCCGCATCAAGCGCCGGAGCGTGGCCAACAGGCAGCGGCCGGCGGCGGGCCGGGATGGCCGCAGGCGCCCGCCCCGCGGCTCCCAGCAGCTCCCCGGAGCGCGGCCGCTGCCGGACGGGCGGCACGGGCGCGGTCGCTTCACGCCGCTGCCCAGGGAGCGGCCGCCGCTGCCGGCCGGGCGCCCGCCCAGCGGCTTCCTCCTGCTGCACAGGGAGCGGGCGCTGCCGGACGGGCGGGAGCTGTGCAGCCCCCGGCCCGGCCGCCTCCAGCAGCACCCCGGGGAGCGGCCGCTGCTCGCCCGGCGCCTGCCCTGCAGCTTCCACCTGCTGCACAGGGAGCGGCCGCTGCCGGCCCGGCGGGAGGGGCCGAGCTGCTTCCAGGAGCTCTACGGGGAGCGGCCACCGCCCGCCGAGCGGGCGGTGCTCGGCATCCCGCCCTGCCACTTGCTCGGGCTCCACGGGGAGCGGCCGCTGCCGCTCGGGCGGGAGGGGCCCCGCAGCTGCTCGCAGGAGCTCTACGGGGAGCAGCTGCCTCCGGCCGAGCGGGAGGTGCTCGCCATCCAGCCCTGCAGCTTCCAGCAGCTCCACAGGGAGCAGCAACCCCCAGCCTACGACGCACGAGGTAAGAAAAGAGTTGTAACCTTGTTTTTCCAAAAGGTCCTGAAAAGTGACCGTTTGAAGTATTTTGCCGCAAGGCTCTGGCATTCTCGGCCAGAAGTTGTCAAGCCTACTAGGAAGGGGCACCTAGGAGGCCAAAAGATTCTCTGCCTGGTTTTGCTGTGTGCTTCCCGTGATGTTTGGTCCACAGCAGCACTAGAGCTCTGTGTCCCACAGCCACGTTGTGGAGCCTGACCAATGTGTTTGGATTCTTGCACTTCAGGGCCCAGCACTCCACCCGGCAGTTCAGCCTGTGCAGCATGGATGGCCTCCAGCTCAGCACAGAACGCACCTGGGGAGAAGGAATGGCCACCAGCAGATCTGGGCCTTGCCGTAGAGAAAATGATTCGGGAGATCAGGAGGTCCCTGTCTGAAAGATCTCCCTCTGCTCAGGTAATTCCATTGGATGGGGATAAAAGGGCTGGGCTGAGAGCTTTTGAATGTTGTTACACGGTTGAGAAGCAAAGGCTTCTTTAATTGAAATTACTTCATTATTATTTAGCTATTGAATTATTCTTGGTATTGAATTCTTCTTGGATTTCTAAAAGAGGGGATGAAAAAGAAATGAAGAAGAGGTTTTACTTGCTGGGAAAGAGGAGAAGAGTGTTTGGAGAAGTGGCACTGAAGGCCAAGTGTCCCGTGCAGGGAGGGGCATGCCAGAGGTGCCTCTGTTGCAGCTGCAGCAGACGTGGGCTGTGCCTCTTTTGGGTGGGAAGGCCAAGGCAAAGCAAGGGCTGGCTGCAGCTGCTGCTTCCTGGAGCCTTCTACTACTTCCCCATGTGTGTCCTCCAGGCATCACCTTGGCCCCCTGAATCCTGAGTTTAAAAGGCTTGTCATGTGGGCAGTGTTCCCTCCTCTGTGCTCCATGTCCTTTAGGAGTGGAGAAGGACACTTATTGTATCCCTGATATGATTCCAGCAAAATAGTGAGTGATCTTTGGGTTCCTTTCTTTCTGTTTTTCTGCTCAGGACAATGTTGGTGTTGCCCCTGATTCTTCAGGAGGGGAGCCTGTGAACAGAGCTGCAGCAGAGGAAGCTTCATCTGGCACTGAGAGCTGCAGGAACAGTTCCCAGGAGCCCGAGGAGCCTGGTAAGGACAGAGCCCACACTGGTTTAGAGAGCTGTGAGATGGCTGCTCTGAGCAGGGTTGGTGCTTCCTGGTGCCTTGAGTTCAAATCCTGTGCTGGCACAACCTCCCTGAGCCCTGCCCTCCACGCTTCTCCAGAGGCTCTGACACGGAGTCCTCTGCTGGGGCAGAGAGCAGGGAATAAACCTGACCTTGTGCGAGTTGTGTCACCAAGCCGTGTGTCCCAATTTTGTGATGAAGTTGGTGGATAAATTTACTGCAGGGCGCCAGGGAAGGCCAGGCTGAGTGACACTTGAAGGAGCAGGGGAAAAAAAGAGCAAAAAGTCAGGGTAGAAGTCCAAATCACTGACTAAATGTAATTCCAGTGGTCCTGACCCACAAGAAAAACAAGGAGCACAACATCAGAGGCCAACCAATTGAAAAATCACGGTAACTCCAGTATCAGAAGGAAAAGCTTGAATGACCCCTGATTAGGGAGGCCTAAGAGGTGAGAAGGAGCACTGTGGATCCATTCCTAAGCCCAGCTGGTGCAGCCTGCAGGCCTTGTAGGGAGCTCTGTCCCTCCCAGCCCTTCCTGCCAGAGCTGATGGTCGAGTTGGAGCAGCTGCTGCTCCCTGCAGAGGGCAGTTTGTAGATGGCAGGTAATGGAGCTGGTTCATGACTCAGCTCCCAGCACCTTCAGCTTCAGCCATTTCAGTGAGGACTGAGGTCTCTCTGTCAGCTCAGAGAAAGAACAAGGCTGGGCTTCCTTGTGGCCGCTGGGACTGTCTGTGTTTCAAGCTCTCCTGGGTGCCCTTTGCACTGCAGGGGCTGAGACTTCATTGAGATACTTCAATGTTTTGAAGCACACTTTTGAACCCTTGGAATGGTCCCTGTTCTTTTAAGGGCACATTGCTTCGAAGTGCCAAGTGAGAGTCTGCCTTTCAGGCCATCTTTGACAGCCCCTGGTAGAAGGACAATTGCTGCCCAAAGGAAAGGTGCACAAGGGCCAATATTGACTGAGCGTTCCCTTTGCTTCCCAGATGCCATCTGACCAACATCTCCAGGAGGGCTGCCCTGCATGGCAGGAAGAGACAGAGGAGAGCCTGTGACCATCAGGCAGGTAGAACTCCTCTGCTTGTAGATATGTTTATAGATTTCTATGGTTATTTATTAGTGGTTATAGTTCCATTTATAGATGATAGTGTTCTATTTATATAGACATTTATTGATAGATCTGTGTAGTTAAATGTGGATATGTATATAGGTATAGATATGATATAATTATATTTTATAATATATTTACATTTGTAGATTTTCAGAGTTAGATTTTTCTATGTGTAGAGTAAAATATTTATGTATATATATGAAGTTACATTTATGAATGTGTATAGTTATATAGTAAGAGGAATGTTTAGATGGAGAGACAGATGGAAGGATTGCTGTTTGTGTAGGCCTAGGCTGCATTTGTAGCTCTTTCCCCCCTCAGCTGCCTTTTTCACCTCTTGCTTTTCCCCCGGTGCCCCCTGTGTCCCCTCTCCCTGTGCTGGGTCCGAGCTGGCGGCCGGGCCGGGCGGAGCAGCACTTCCAGCCCCGGCTGTCCCTGGAGCGGTGGGAGCTGCCGCTGGCCCCAGACACTGTCCCTGAGGAGCTGCTGAAGGACGGTGAGACTGAGGGGGCTGAGGGGGCTGTGGCGCTGAAGGGACAGTGACCCTGAGCTGCTGCTGGGGCTGAGGGCTGTGGGGCAGCCGAGGGCCTTGGTGGCGCTGAGGTGACAGGGAAGTGGCACAGGCTGGCAGGGTGGTGGGTCTCAGGGGACGGGATGGCTCAGAAGGGACTGAGGTGGGTGAGAGGACTGTGAGGGGCTGAAGAAACTGAAGGCGGCTGGGGCTTCACCGAGAGCATGGCGGGGATGAGGGGATGGAGGGGGCCAGCAGGGAGCACAGAGGGCTCCGGGACTGCAGCTCTGCCAGGCCTTGGAAGCAATTCCAGAGCCTCCACTTTTGCCACAGCTGCCATGAAGACCTTGAGGACAGCTGGAGACTGACGGGAGCCAGCAGGGAGGAGCTGAAGGCCAGCAGCGAGAGAAGTGAACGGGGCCCTGCTGCTGCCAGCCTGGAGAGAGCCCGGCTGAGGCCACAGGCCCAGGGAGGCAGGTGGGGCTGAGGCTGCCGTGGGCTGTGGCCGTGGGCACTGCCCAGCAGGGCAGGAGCGGGCCCTGCCCGTGCTGGGGCTGCTCAGCGCAGCTGCCCCGGCTGGCACAGGGGCTGTCCTTGGGCAAGGCAGCTGTGCCGGCAGGGCCCGGGAGCTGTGCCGGCTCTGCCGGGGCTGCGGGACAGTCCCGCCGCGGCTGCGCTCACCACAGCCCGGCCCGCCCAGCTGCTTTCTCCTTCTGACCCCCTGGGGAGGCTCTGACATTTCCTCTTCCCTAATGGAAGTGCAGCTGCTGCCAAGGGAAACGTCCCCATACTCACTCAGTGCTCCCTTTGCTTCCCAGATGTCCCATCTGCTGTCCCTGTCCCTGTCCAGGAGAGCTGCTCTGCACGGGAGGAGGAGACCAAGCGAGAGGCTTTGAAGATGGGGCAGCTGGGATTCCTCTGCTTTTAGTGTTCTTTACAGATACATGGACTTGAACATAGACAGGGATTATTACATCTGTATTTCTGTATGTGGGTTGCTATTTGTATGGATTTATTTCCATGTGTATATTCTTGTATTTATGTATATTTATTTTGTTATGAATGCATGCTATTTGTATATATACATATATGTTTGAAATTACATATATGTGTATCAGTTTATCTCTGTATACATGGATATTGTTATATCTGTGTTAATTTCTATTTCTTATGGGTACAGTGGTGTAGGTATCTCCTTTGACATGATTTTTGTTATATGGCTTTTAAAATAGGAATATTGGTATTTGTATAGGTATATAAGTCTATTTGTATAGGTATATTTATCTGTTTATGTATGTAATTCTATTTTCATATCTATGGATGTATTTTTGTATTCCTAGATGGGCTTAATCCTTGTAGTAATATGTAATAAATTAAGTTGTTAAACGCCTAATTTTTCTTTGTGTATAGTGAGTTTTTGTAGAGGTTGGCAAGAAATTAACTGAGGTTGGTATTTGTATATTATTACATACACAGGTTGTAATAATCGAATAAATTCCAGTTTTTAACCTAAATTGAGATTTGTATAGTATAGTTCTGTATTGTCAGTGTGGGTGTAGCACTTTGTAATAAATGGCATTTTTCAACTGAAATTGATTCTCGTGTATTTGTGGATCAGCAGCGTGGCTGTAGCAATCTGCAAGAAATGCCATTTGTTAGCTGTGATGGGTGTTCTGACATTTGTACTACCCAAAGCCATGAGCAGGTGTAAATGCTGGAGGATTTTGGCCATGCCAATCTCCGGCCATGCCCAGCACATGCCCCACCTGCACTCAGGCTGGGCAGGGGAAGCGCAGATTTGGGCTGGCAGCAGAGCCCCGCATTGGCTCAGAACTTGCTGCAGAGACTGCTGAGAAAACTCCGGGGCTCCACTGAGAGTAGAACTCCAAGCAGGAGCAACCCTGACAGGAGAAATCATTCACAATGAAAAAAAGAGAGAAAATGTGGCAAAGCAGATGTGAGGATGCTCTGTGAGGCTGATAAAATGCTCTGAATCACCCCTGCTTAGGCACGTCTTCTGCAAAAAGGTTTTGTTAAAAACTGAACACCTCCCATGAAATACAGATTGCTCTTTCCCCTTCACTTACCTCGCTGTGTGAGTGGAGACACACTCTCCTCATCACTAAGAATTTTTGCCCTTCAGCACCTCACATTTAATCAATGATGATGTACTACCTTGGCACCATCAATGAAAACAGCCCTGCCCTCGTGGCAGTGTTTGCAAAGTCTTCCCTCCTCCTGTCTCCACGTGTGACAGACGGAACCATCCCCTTCTGTCCAAACTGTGCCTGAGCTGAGTGAGGGCTCCAGGAGCTCAGGAGGATGCAAGAGCACTGCACGTGGGAAGGTTTAGCAAAGCTTCCTAAGCACCAGTAAACTCTGGGTTTGCCAGTCTTCACCTGCAATATTGTCCTATTCAAGAATCATCTTGGAGGACACTGTGCCTCCAGCTCACACAAGAAAAGTTTGTTTTCTTCAAGGTTTGAATAGAGGAAAATAAAAATTGTGGTTTTTAGAGTGAAATTCAGGGGGTGGTGCAGCTGGGTTTGCTCCACTATTTGCTGTGGAAAGTAGGGCAAAAGCTTTAAATTCCCAGCAGAAGCTGACTACCAGCCCACACAGACCTGAATGAGGCCCGGGTGGGCTTGCTGCACGCTGGTCCAAGGGAAAAGCTGGAACAAAGTCCCCTTTTATTGCAGATGGAGTCTGTACTGGTGTGTCCAGGGCTGTCTGTGGTAAGACACGGCAATCCAGCCAGAAACTGTGGATATGAGAGTTCCAACAGCAACCTGCTTCTCCAGGGTGAGGGACAAGGCCAGCCCAAAAGCCTGGAAGGTGCTCGGGGCACTGGAGAAGGCCAGACTGTCCTTGAGCAGGGATGGCCTTCAAAGGGGACCTCACACCTTGTGCTGCTGACCAAGAGCAGCTGGTGCCCTTCCACAAAATGCTTCTTTTGTCCAGCTCTTGGAAAATTCCAGCCAGCAACAATTCCTGCTGCTCACACCAGTCCTTTCCAAGCAGGAGGAATTTCAGCAGCAGCCTGATTGCTTAGTGGCAGGTAAATAAAATACTTAGCTGAGCGTTATCAACTCTGTCAGAAGCCACATCCTCAGCCCCTCATCTCCTCCAGTTGTCTCAGACGTGGAGGAAGCAGCAGGAAATCTCTGATCCTGGAAGGGAAAGCAGAAGGAGGAGAGGCGGTGTCCGGTCCCTGGGGCCCTGGGAGCAGTGAGAGCCATCCAAAACAGGATCTCTGCTGGGCTGTGGAGATAAGAGTGACCAATCAGCAATGCTCTGTGTGAGACTGGAGCCATATGTGAAAGTGAGCATGGAAATCTGACCTTGCAAAACAGAGGAAAAGGTGTCTTTGGGTATTTGCCAAATCTCGCAGGGGCTCTGAGCCACCTGGTCTAGTGGAAGGTGTCTCTGCCCATGGCAGGGGGTTGGATCTAGAGGGTCTTTAAGGCCCCTTCCAACTCAAGCCTTTCTGTGAGTCTGAATTACAAACCCACAATGACAAAGAGAACACAGCAAACCTGGCCTCCGCTGGGTTGTTGGAGATGTCTGCAGTCACTTGTGTCACCTGGAGACTGGTTTGGATCTGAAGAAATTTTCATGGTCCCAAAGTATTTCAGTGTGACCTTCCTGGTTCAGGGCCCCAAAAGATGCCAGAACAGATTATCTGCAAGCACAGAATTGGTTAAGCTGCCTGTGAACCTGATGGAAGAAGTGTATTCATGTTATTGCAGCATTTACCCTGTACAGGTGATATTTGGTTTCCATTTGAAGATGAAATGTTCTTGCACAATGCTTGTATATGCAGAAATACTGGCTTTAAATCCTAATTCCATCTTCACACAAGGATGTGTAATCCCTCAGAAATGTTTAACACAGAGCCATATTAGCTTTGGGCTGGGTGGTGTGGTTTGTTTAAAGTGTGTGATGAGTAATGGCAGCGTTAACAAATACCACTCTTGTTAATTTGGGTCCTCCCTTTATCAACCCTGTTGCATAGAAATCACTTCTTTACAGCAGAGACTAAATGAAATTCCTTCATACAGATGAGAATTGTGCAATTCAGGCTGATTAAAGGGGAAGTTTTCTGTTATTGTGAAAGGACAATTTAGATAACCTGTTTGCTGTTCATCCTGGAGGTGCTTTGCAGTTAAGAGTGAAAAGAAAAAAGACATTTCTCTTAAGAAGTGTCTTGAAAGAGCTTTTTGTATTACCAGAAGCAGCTACATTGATATTGACCTCCACAATTAGAAATGCACAACAACCGCTTAGGTGACTTAATCTGGCCATGACTTTTAGCTGCAATTCCAAAGTCTCATCAAATATGTTGCTATCCTTTAAACAAGGAAGGAGAGCACAAATACCAACAATTCTCATCAGCCTTCTGGGTTGGAAAGACCATTTAATTTATGCTCCCTTAGCTGTTAGCCTAAACTCTGCTGTGCAAACCTTACGTCTGTGTTGGACCTCATAAACTTCTTGAGCGTCAACTTAGGTGCAACCCTGCTGCAACACCCTTCAGGCACCATACTGTTTTAGAGTGGCAGGACTTCACTGTTCTAGCAGAGAATTTACTTTACTTGCTCCTGCAAGTCATTTCCAGAGCAGACGTGAAATCAGTCTGGATGTGATAGGATTTTCCTCCTGTCCCAACAGACAACAGGGGAAAAGATTTGTTTCTATTATACCATTGCATCTAAATCTTTGGTTTGAGAGCAAAAGGAAAATGTTCCTTTAAGAAGTTCTGCCCAGACTTTTTGGCATGAGGACAAGCTGTGGTGTGCTGGCAGGAGCAGCACTGTCCCTGTGGGTGCAAACCCCCTGAAGGATGAACAGGCTGCTGTCACAGGGGCCACACCTGCAGCATGAAAACCCACCGTGCCACTAACTGGATGCAAACTAAACACAAGTGACTCAGCTCTGCATCCTCAGCAAGGACTTGCCTCTGCAGAGATGTTACTGACAGACTCAGCTCTTGTTTGCAAGGGCTGTTAAATTGTCACACAAATCAACCACCCCTCCCTCTCTTGTCCTTGGCGTCCGGCTGCTGAGCTGCTGCTGAGAAAGAAGAGGCAGAGTCCTTCAGGGCAAACGGGGACTTTCCAATGGGCAGAAACTTCCTCCTTTCTTTTGTTTTCAGTGACAACAGAGGGGTTTGTCTTCAGTCCCTGTGTCAGCAGGGAAATTGTGCCTGCCCATCACACCTAGGATCTGAACAACCTGGATTTTTATTGGTGTAAAATCCACAGTGACCTGACCTTCTGCAGGAATATGGAGAGAAGAGTCAAAAGGGATTCCTGGAATGTTGCAATAAGCAGAAAATGGTATTAAACATATATAGATAAAAAGGCATAAAAGCTCATAAAAGCTCATATGGAACTGATTTAAACCTAATAAAAAGAGGCATTTTATTGTAATAAAGAGTGAGGGTTGCAGACCACAGTGTGAGATATAGCTACTCTTCATAGTTTAGGAAGGTTTATTAAACCTCATCAAAAATACAACAGAAGACTGAATAAAGAAAAAAAGTTACAGCACCAGGAGCAAAAGATTTTCCTCGCCATGTGCTCAGCCCCCACACTGGAGACTTTCCCTTTTTAACCCTTTAACCCCTCCCAAAGTTTTGTCCATCAACCCTGTCTTTGCTGTCCAGTGGTGGAGATCTCTTCCTCAAATCCTGATTGAGGGTCAAGTGTGGCCATAGTGACAAGCCAGCCCTCCCAGATGTCCCAACCCCTTGGGGACATCTGGGAGTCATAGTGACAAGCCACCCCTCCCAGCTGTCCCTTGATAACCACAGGATGGGGTGCAGCATAACTATAAATCTATAAAACTTTTCTTAACTTATATACATGATATTTTTCTATTAATTGTGAGAGTCAATCATCACATGACTCATCTATTGAAATAAACAGGGCCAGGAGACTTCTTCTCCTTTTTATTGCCTTTATTAAAAGTGATCAGCTCAGGATTGGGCGGCTCGGCAGGCCTGCAGCGTCCCGTCGTCTCTCCCAGAGCGACTCAGAGGAGGAAATGCACAGCTCTGTCTACCAGGGGCAGAGCTGGGGATCAGAACCTCATGGGAGCCTTTAGGGCCTGCTGAGCCCTTCAGATGTTCGTTTGGTGTGAGTCTCGCTCCCCTCCCAGACCTGGCCCGGGGGATCTCAAAGACACGGTGAGGAACGATGAAGGTTTCCAGCATCTCTTTCAGGCCCAGCACTCTGCTCCTTACATCCAGACATCACTCCAGTCTCTCAACTCTTATTTGGCTTGTTGTTTTTGGGGTCTTCTCAGTACAGTGGGGGACCCATGCTGCATTGTGGTCTTGGAGTCACTTTGCATAAACCCCCCACCTTCTCAGGTGTCTTCACTATGAGAAAGGTACAACTTAGCCTCAGGCAAGGCTCTGCTGATACAAAAGGAGCAATTAGCCTCAACAACCCGTGATTACAATAACAAAACACACAGAACTTGGGCAGGGCCAGTGATCTGGCTGCCTTTTTGAAACTTTTTCTCATAAAAAAAACATTAACCAAATTTTTGTTCATAACAGTCCCCCCTTTTTTTCTTTGATCGAGCTTAAATTCTTAGCTCGCATCAACTCACAATTTTTTTGTTTTGAATCTACTATAAATCTTTTGTGCACTTTGGTAATCATGGTTACTTAACCTTGTTACTTTCCTTGGTTTCTTCAGGTTGGTCTGCACGGCAAGTACTATTCTACTAAAACAGATAAATAAGCATAGTAAAAAGAGCAATCTTCCAAATACACACACACTGAGAAAAACTACCTTTTCCCATACATCCTTTTTGAAAATCTTCAGGTTCTCCCACTCACTGGGATCAAGTGTAGGAGTTTGATCTTGATTATTTACACATGCTAATCTTTTTATTTCGTTTGAAATGTTCCTAATAATTGAATTCTTTATTTTTAATACTGCCTGGAGCCGGATAATTTTGTTTAACATAGATATTGGAATACGAATTTGGCTTTTACAATTTTGGATTTTCTCTATTTCTATTCCACTTTGCCTGTTCTGTTTAATTTCTCCCAAATCATTATATATAGGAACTCCCAAACTTGATCCAGTTTCTTTGGGTAATAAGAAAATTGGTTTTATCACTCTAGCGGTGCAGCTGCCAGACGAGATCAAATCTAGGGGTTTAAGGCTCCCCTGAAATGTGTTCCAAAAGGAGTTTATCTCTTTTCCAGTATACTCATATAGATACTTGTAACAAACAATTTTTCATACCATTTACACCATTTCTTTGCTTTTTACTAGATCTGCTGAGCTTGTTTCAGCAGCATCCCATTCAAAGCACAACCAGGCTTTCCCTATAGGGCACTCTCCTAGAAGTGGCTGCCTAAAAGTGGCAGTATTGTATGCTATCCAATACACTCTCTTATTTTTCTGATAAAGGACCAATTGGGAGAGGTTAACACAATCAGGGTTAGAACTGATGTGGACTCTCGACAAGGAGCTCACTTCCTCCTCATAGAGGGATTGGTAGCACTCACTGCGCGGCTCAGCTGGGCTCCCCTGAGCACCACCAGCCATCAGAGCCATCATCACTACCCTTCCCAAGAGTCCGGTATGGGTCATCGTGCACAGCCTGCCCACCCGGCCTTGCCTCTTGGGGAATTTTACTGAGGAAAAGCTTCCAAGCTCTTTAGAGTCCCTTCTACCTGTTTCTCTGGTTAAACCTCTCTTGGTCTGTTCCCTACCAATTTTGTCTTCCCCCAGGGGAGTGTTCTGTAGAGGATTAACCTGTAGTCTTTAGAAATAAATTGGGGAACTTAACCAGAATTACTTATTTACAGTCTTAAACTTTTTACCAATATAGTTTACACAGAACAGTCTAAAACATTTTAAGCAATATTAGAACTCTGATACCAATTTTTTTTTCCCACACAGTTCAGTCTTTTCGACTCTTCCTTCTGAGAGTCAACTTTAAATCACAGTCTACTCAGGTGAATTAACTTGTGAAGCAGATGAATCTTGTCCAGAGCCGGGGGGTGAGAGTGATGTGGACTCTGGTCCAATGCCAGAGGGAAAAACTGAGAGTCTGGCCCAATGCCAGAGGAAGAATGGGGTGCAGTCCGGTCCAATGTCAGAATACCAGAGGGAAAAAAACTGGTGTTGAATCCTGGTCCAATGCCAGGGGGTGAGAGTGATGTGAGTCCAACCTTTACCTTTTGGTCTGCACCGTCGAGTTAGTAATGAAGAGTACGTGAAATGGGCTTTCAAACACAGGCATTAATGGTCTGCAATTTAATGATTTTATCAAAACTCAGTTTCTCTGTTAAATATTATTGGTTAATTTCTCTTTTTTCCATAGCTTGCATGTTTCTCTCATCAACTTCTACATACTCTGTATTTTGCAAGGAGTTGTATTTCTCAGCTAACTTAACTCCCAAAGTATTTTTATTCACCTATTTTTTCTGTGTATTTAATTCACTGGTTTTTCTGTTCTATTTTTCAAGATGTTATCTATTTATCTCTTGCTTCTGTTTCTTACTTTCACTTACAGCTTAAATATTTCTTTCAACCCCTTACACTTAAATATTTTTTTTTACACCATTCTTCTACACAGTACACTTCCCTCTAAGGAGATGTGGTAAAACTTGTAATGCACAATCTACATTACCTCTATTCTTTGTCTATATTCACCCTCACACATTCCTTCACACCCTCAAGACACAAACTGGATCATTATTGCTAGAAAATCACTGTGGCTCCCCTCACCTTGGGGTTGGCCCACAGGTCTCAGCATCTCTGGGCCTCCTGGAAGGGCCCTGGCTCTGGTTGCCTCTGGTGCACATTCACCTGTGAGGCTGTCTGCGTGTCACTCACTCTCTTACAGCTATGGCTCCCTCACACATCTGAGGAGCACTAGTCTGGTTTGCAGGTCACAAAAACACATTTCAGCCACAGCCCCCACCTGCCCAGGGAACAGTATCTTGGTTTGCAGGTCACACACACACACACTTCCACTGCCCCCTTCCCACCTGCCCGGGAAGTTGAGGCTGACTTTGCTTGTGACTCACTCTCACGCACACAACAAGACAACAATAAGGTACCTTTTACTTCCACATCACTTATTACAAGTTAAGTATTACTGGCCAGTTTTGGTGCTATTGGATATCCTTTCTACCTAGCTGTTTTTTCTAACTTCAGATGTTTTTCACTATATTATACTATACTATACTATACTATACTATACTATACTATACTATACTATACTATACTATACTTTTTAATACTTTGTTGAGACAGGACTTATCTGCTCCTGTGTCTATTCTAATTCTTCATTTAAGGGTCCCACTTCAAAGTTTACCAAGGGCTCTTCTAGATGTTACATCGGGTCCCCTATAGTGTAAAGCACCTGACCCTCTAATCGTCACCTTTAAGGATCTTCCCTAAATTATCTTGTTCCCTGGCTATTGCCGCATCGAGTCTGAGCTTTCTACAAAACCTCCTGACGTGTCCTCGCTCTCCACACTAATAGCAATGTCGCTCTCTCAAAGGGCCTTGAGGTCTCTCCATCCCTCTTGTACCTGACAGTACTGACCTATCCTTGCCTCCTCCTGGTGGTGGACCCGCCCACCCTGCACTTTCTCTAGCTACAGCAACCATGATCCTAGCCTTGGCCTTTGCTTTTTCTTCCTCCCTCCTTAAATACACCTTCAATGCCTCTCTTAATAAGTCATTAATGTCCTTCTCTTGCCAATCTTCCATCTTTTCCAGTTTTCTCCGTATATCAGGCCAAGATTTGGTAACAAATTGGACTTTTAGCAGCATTTGACCTTCTGGGGTGTCTGGGTTGTCCTGGTTTAGGACAAATTAGGGGAAATCTCCAAAAGGGAGCCCCCCAAACAAAACAAACCTCCAACCCCCCCTCTCCCAACACCGGGTTCGGGAAGGAATTTCTCGGAGGAGCAAAGTGGAAAACAAAACCTATTTATTTACAAGTAACAAAAGAACACTCCCCAACACAAGAAAAGGAAAGAAACAGACTGTGTTGTGAGGGCGCCAGGCTTCTCTTGCAAGCTCCAGGTGTCCTGGACGTCTCAGGTCAGGTCCGGAGCCGGTCCAGTATCTTCAGGGGAGGGTAAGAAAGAGGGAACAAAAGAAAAGAAAAAAAAACAGCGCAAAAAGAAGAAAGCAAGCAAGCAAAGCGGCTAGCCAAGTCAAGCAGCAAAAAACCCAAAGCAAAAAGGCCCTGGTCAAACACTCCCCCCCTCTCTTCCCCGCCCCGCCGCAGCAAGACGGCTGGGGGGGGGAAGAGAGAAAAGGCACAGCTGCCAGACACAACACACGATATTGGGATAAAGGCTGTCAACCCACGACACTCCACCCCTTATCCCGTATCGTGAATATACAATAAAAACTTTCATTTCACTTACTCACGCCTTTGACACTTACACATTCCTCTCATCTTACTTGCTCAGACCTTTGACACAGTTTCCTTCTGTCTCACATTCAACAAACAATGACATTCATATATGAGTCTCATCCCACAATCAGGTCTCCCTGAGGTACACACCGTGTTGTTCCATCTTTCTGCATTATCCACCATGTATAACCTGGTCCTTGAGCAAAGACAATCCCACGGATGGGTTTGTCTGTACTCGAGGCAGGGTTGATCCATACTGTCTTTCCCAACAAACCTCTGACATGGGCCACTGGGGCTTTATCCCCATCTACTATATTAAGGAGCTCAGACTGGGCAGGACCCGCTTGGTTGGTGGAACCTCGAGTGTTAACTAACCAGGTAGCCTTTGCCAAATGCTGCTCCCAGTTTTTTAAAGACCCCCACCCAATGCTTTTAAGGTGGTTTTTAACAATCCATTATACCTTTCCACTTTCCCTGCAGCTGGTGCATGATAGGGGATATGGTATATCCACTCGATGCCATGTTCCCTAGCCCAAGTATTAATAAGATTGTTTTTAAAATGAGTCCCATTATCCGACTCAATTCTCTCGGGAGTACCGTGCCTCCAAAGGACCTGCTTTTCAAGGCCCAAGATAGTGTTACGGGCTGTAGCATGAGACACAGGGTAGGTTTCCAACCATCCCGTGGTGGCTTCTACCATGGTTAGTACATAGCGCTTGCCCTGGCGGGTTTGAGGCAGTGTGATGTAATCAATCTGCCAGGC
Source organism: Melospiza melodia melodia (assembly GCF_035770615.1). Classification (NCBI taxonomy): domain Eukaryota; kingdom Metazoa; phylum Chordata; class Aves; order Passeriformes; family Passerellidae; genus Melospiza; species Melospiza melodia. Next base: position 1,420,467 of record NW_026948761.1, read on the forward strand.
CTCCCCGTATTTGTACTTAGACCACCTCCCCCCATACCAGAGGGGCTTCACCCGCTTGGCCTGCTTAATGGCAGCGCACGTCTCACAGTCACGAATAACCTGAGAGATACTGTCCATGGTTAGATCCACCCCTCGGTCTCGTGCCCACTTATAGGTGGCATCTCTACCCTGGTGGCCTGAGGCATCATGGGCCCATCCAGCTAAGAATAACTCTCCCTTATGCTCCCAGTCAAGATCTATCTTCAACTCCCCTATCTTTGCAGCCTGATGTACTTGCTGGTTGTTTTGCTGCTCTTCATTAGCTCTACTTCTGGGGACATGGGCATCTACATGGCGAACCTTCACAGGTAACTTCTCTAACCGAGTAGCGATATCTTTCCACTCTTCCGCAGCCCAAATTGGTTTTCCTCTTCGCTGCCAGTTGGCCTCTTTCCATCTCTTCAGCCATCCCCATAGAGCGTTGGCTACCATCCAAGAATCGGTATACAAATAGAGCCTTGGCCACTTCTCTCTCTCTGCAATACCTAGGGCCAGTTGAATAGCTTTGATTTCAGCAAATTGACTGGATTCGCCTTCTCCTTCAGTAGCCTCTGCAACTCGTCGAGTGGGACTCCATACAGCTGCTTTCCACCTCCGTTTCATCCCTATGACGCGACAAGAACCATCGGTGAATAGGACATAACGCGTTTCTTCTGCTGGTAACTGATTATATGGCGGAGCTTCCTCAACCCGGGTCACTGGCTCTTGTTCCTCATCCGCGACACTAAAGCTTTCACCTTCGGGCCAATTTGTAATTATTTCCAGGATCCCAGGGCGATTTAACTTCCCAATTCGAGCGCGCTGCGTAATGAGGGCAATCCACTTACTCCAAGTAGCACTGGTGGCATGGTGGGTAGAGGGAACCTTTCCTCTGAACATCCATCCCAGCACTGGTAGTTGGGGTGCCAGAAGGAGTTGTGCCTCTGTACCAATCACCTCCGAGGTGGCTTGGACTCCTTCATAGGCGGCCAAGATTTCCTTTTCTGTTGGGGTATAGTTATCTTCAGACCCCCTGTAGCTCCGACTCCAAAATCCCAATGGTCGGCCTCAGGTCTCGCCAGGCACCTTCTGCCAAAGGCTCCAGGACAGACCATGGCTCCTGGCTGCAAGGTAGAGCACGTTCTTCAGATCTGGTCCTGTCCTGACTGGACCAAGGGCTACAGCATGAGCGATCTCCTGCTTGATCTGGATGAAAGCTTGCTGCTGCTCAGGGCCCCAATGGAAGTTGTTCTTCTTGTGGGTAACCAGATAAAGAGGTCGCACAATCTGACTATACTCAGGGATGTGCATCTTCCAGAAACCTATAGCACCTAAGAAAGCTTGTGTTTCCTTCTTATCAGTTGGTGGGGACATAGCAGAGATTTTGTTAATAACATCAGCAGGAATCTGACGCTGTCCATCTTGCCACTTCACCCCCAAAAACTGAATTTCTCGGGCAGGTCCCTTGACTTTGCTCTTCTTAATGGCAAATCCGGCTTCCAAGAGAATATGAATTATCTTCTCTCCTTTCTCGAACACTTCTATTGCCGTGCTCCCCCAAACAATGATATCATCAATATATTGTAAATGTTCTGGAGCCTCACCCCTTTCTAGTGCAGTCTGGATCAGTCCATGGCAGATGGTGGGGCTGTGTTTCCACCCCTGGGGCAGTCGGTTCCAGGTATACTGCACTCCCCTCCATGTAAAAGCAAACTGGGGCCTGCATTCTGCTGCCAGAGGGATGGAGAAAAAATCGTTAGCAAAATCGATGGTCGCGTACCACTTTGCTGCCTTGGACTCCAGCTCGTACTGCAGTTCCAGTATGTCCGGTACAGCCGCACTCAGTGGTGGAGTCACTTCATTCAAGGCACGATAGTCCACAGTCAATCTCCATTCTCCGTCAGATTTTCGCACAGGCCAGATAGGGCTGTTGAAGGGTGAGTTGGTTTTACTGACCACCCCTTGGCTCTCCAGCTCTTGGATCATCTTGTGGATGGGGATCACGGCATCTCGATTCGTCCGGTACTGCCTGCGGTGCACTGTTGAGGGGGCAATTGGCACTTGTTGTTCCTCTACCTTCAAGAGTCCTACTGCAGATGGGTTCTCTGATAGTCCAGACAAGGTATTCAATTGTTTAATACCCTCTATCTCCACTGCAGCTATTCCAAAAGCCCACCTGAATCCCTTAGGATCTTTGTAATAGCCATTCCGGAGGAAGTCTATGCCCAAAATACACGGAGCCTCTGGACCAGTCACAATCGGATGTTCCTGCCACTCCTTCCCAGTCAAGCTCACCTCAGCTTCCAACAAAGTCAACTGTTGTGATCCCCCCGTCACTCCAGCAATGGAAACAGGTTCTGTCCCCATGTGTTCCGATGGCATTAAGGTACACTGTGATCCAGTGTCAACCAATGCTTCATAGTCTTGTGGCTCTGATGTGCCAGGCCATCTGATCCACACCTTCCAAAAAACCCGGTTCTCCCGTGCCTCTTCCTGGCTGGAGGCAGGGCCCCTCTAAGCCCGATTGTCCTTCTTTCCTTGGGCATATGCCTTAGAAGTTCCTTCAAGGGGATCGGACATGTCATCGTCATCAGCATACTTAACATCTCGGTGACAAGCGACCGGAGCTGCTATCTTTTTGGTGATACTTCCTCTTTTCTTCAAATCACGCACCCGTTGTGCCAAAGCAGCGGTGGGTTTTCTGTCCCATCTCCTCATGTCTTCTCCAGACTCACGCAGAAAAGCCCATAACTCAGCCCGTGGGATGTACCTTCTCTCCCCATCAAAGGAGCGCCAGCGTTGGACACCAGGGCCTCTAATTTGTACAGCTGAGATTTGAATAAGGTCCTCCTTAATCTCTTCCCGGAGTTTCTTATGATTCTCCTCTATTTTGTCCTCTGGTTTCTGCAGTTGGGTTTCCACTGCTGCAATTCTGGCATGAGTTGGGCCATGCACAGCATCTGCATACGCTCGAAGCTTCTTTGCCATATCAAGCACAGTCTCATATGTATCATCCCACTTCATTATTGCTAGGGCAGAAGCGTATTCAGGTGGCCCAAGTCGCACAAGTTTCCTCCACATTACAGGTGTGCATGGTACCAGGTCCGGATTCCTAGTTGTTGCATCATCTGAGAAAATGAGCTCTGCCACCACCATCTCTCTCAGGCGTTGGATCCCCTGTTCTATGGTCTTCCACCGTGTCTGCTGCATATAGAGATCATCCGTACACAGGTATCGTTCCGCTACGCTTCTTAGGACCCGTTCCCAGAGGCTGTGAGGGTTAGCCCCCCTCATCATACCTTGATCGATGACAGGATCATGTGACAGGGATCCCAAATGCCTCGCTTCAGTACCATCCAAAATCGTAACCGCCCCTGCAGCATCCCAAAGGCGGACTAACCAACTAATTATAGATTCGTCAGGTTGTTGTCTGTAATCCTTTCTTAGGCCTCTGAGGTCCTTCAGAGAAAAGGAGTCAATATTAGCTCCAGATTCTGTGCCCCTTGATCTGGCCTCTGATTTTGGTGAGGGTCCTTCTCCTGCATCATCATCATCCTCCACCTTTCGATCAGTCGCATCATCCTCATCATCCTCCACCTTTCGATCGGTCTTGCCTTTACACTTTCCACCTCTTGTATTAGCTGCAACAGCCATGGGTTGGGGCCTATTGTCTGATTCAGCTGCTAGCCTGGAGCCTGGGATGTTAGCTGCAGCCTGGGTCACTGGGATAGTAACTAACTTATCTCCCTGTTCCCTTTCTGCTATCTGCTGCTCCACAGTATCTAGCAGAGTACGGTAAACAAACGCCAAGGCCCAGCTCACTGCAGTAATCCTTTCTTCCTTAGTATTACCATGGCACTTCTCCCTCAAATACTTTGCCACCTCAACTGGGTTCTGAATTTGATCAGATGGAAAGTCCCAGTCTATAGGATCAGAAAATTCCTTTAGAGTCTGGCCCATATCCTCCCATTTCCCACTCCAGTCAAGATTTTTCCTGCTTTGTTTTAGTCCTGAATCAGGAGTCTCTCTAACCCCTCTAGAAATCTCAGCTTTCATTTTATATACACTCCAGACAGTATAGAAAAGGCTTAATAAATTAAATGCCAGAAAGATGGTTTCTTTTAAACTCGGGGGAAATTCAGTATTTTCTAATAGAGATGTCAACAATTTGGAGGAGAAGAAGGAAGACAAAGGCTGAAAAGCCCCTTCCCCTTCTTCTCCCCAAACAAACTGAGTACACAGCCGTAACAACAATCCATACATTCCTGAAACAAAGTCCAGCATTTTTATCCGACACATCATCACACATAAGACCAGCACATCTGAAGTGGGTTTAGGGAGTGACGTGGAGACATTTGGGGACATCAGGGACACTTTGGGGACATCAGGGACACTTGGGGATACCAGGGACATTGAGGGGACATCAGGGACAGTTTGGGGACATCAGGGGACATTTGGGGACATCAGGGACATTGAGGGGACATCAGGGACATTTGGGGACATTAGGGACAGCTTGGGGACATCAGGGACATTTGGGGACATCAAGGATGCTCTGGGGACACCAGGGACACTTGGGGACATCAGGGACAGTTTGGGGACACCAGGGACACTCGGGGCCATCGGCGCCGTGCCGGTGTCCCCGGTGTCCCTGTGATGCTGTCACTGTCCCCCAGGTGGACAAGGGCGTGGTGCCCCTGGCTGGCACGAACGGCGAGACCATGACCCAGGGTGAGTGACAGTCCTGTCCCCAAGGCCACCATGGTGTCACCAAGGCCACCGCCCTGTCCCCAAGGCCACCATGGTGTCCTCAAGGCCACTGCCGTGTCCCCAAGGCCACTGCCCTGTCCCCAAGGCCACCATGGTGTCACTGTCCCTGTCACCACCCTGTCCCCAAGGCCACCACCGGGTCCCCAGTGCCACAGCCCTGTCCCCAAGGCCACCACCATGTCCCCAAGGCCACCACTGTGTCACTGTCCCTGTGACAGTCCTGTCCCCAAGGCCACCACTGTGTCCCCAGGGCCACCATGGTGTCCTTGTCCGTGTCACAGCCCTGTCCCCAGTGCCACCATCCTTGTCACAGTCCTGTCCCCAAGGCCATCATGGTGTCCCTGTCCCTGTCCCTGTCCCCAAGGACCCCATGGTGTCCCCAGTGCCACACTGTTTCCCTGTCCCTGTCACCACTGTGTCCTCATCCCTGTCACAGTCCTGTCCCCAAGGCCATCTTGGTGTCCTTGTCCCTGTCCCAGCCCTGTCCCCAAGGCCACCATGGTGTCCCCAAGGCCACCACTGTGTCCCTGTCACTGCTGTGTCCCCATCCCTGTCCCAGCCCTGTCCCCAAGGCCACCGCTGTGTCCCTGTCCCATCCTTGTCCCCATCCCTGTCACAGCCGTGTTCCCAAGGCCACCATGGTGTCCCCAATGCCACCGCTGTGTCCTCATCACCGCTGTGTCCCTCTCACCGCTCTGTCCTGAGTGCCACCACTGTGTCCCCATTGCCACGATTCTGTCCCTGTCACAGCCCTGTCCCCAAGGCCACCATGGTGTCTCCAGTGCCACCATCGTGTCCCTGTCCCTGTCACCACTGTGTCCCCATCCCTGTCACAGCTGTGTCCCCAATGCCACCGTTCTGTCCCTGTCCCAGCCCTGTCCCCATCCCTGTCACTGCTGTGTCCCCAAGGCCACCATGGTGTCCCCAATGCCATCGCCGTGTCTCTGTCACCGCTGTGTCCCTGTCCCAGCTGTGTCCCCAGTGCCATTGTGGTGTCCCTGTTCCTGTCCCTGTCCCAGTCCCAGCCCTGTCCCCAAGGCCACCAAGGTGTCCCCAGTGCCACCACCATGTCCCTGTCACCGCTGTGTCCCTGCCACTGCTGTGTCCTGAGTGCCACCACTATGTCACCCCAGTGTCCCCATCCCTGTGTCACCATGGTGTCCCCATCCCCCTGTCACCACCATGTCCTCAGTGCCACCACTGTGTCCCTGTCACAGCCCTGTCCCTGATGCCACCACAGTGTCCCTGTCCCTGTCACAGCAATGTCCCCGATGTGTCCCCAAGGCCACCACAGTGTCCCTATTCCTGTGTCATACCTGTGTCCCCAGTGCCACCACTGTGTCCCCATCCCTGTGTCACACCTGTGTCCCCAAGGCCACCACAGGGTCCCTGTTCCTTTGTCACCCCGGTGTCCCCAATGTATCCCTGATGCCACCACTGTGTCCCCATCCCCGTGTCACTGTCGTGTCCCTGATGCCACCACAGTGTCCCTGTCCCTGCCACAGCCATGTCCCCAATGCCACCATGGCGTCCCCAGTGCCACCATGGTGTCCCCATCCCCGTGTCACCGCTGTGTCCCTGTCCCTGTCCCAGCTGTGTCCCCAGTGCCACCATGGTGTCCCCATCCCTGTGTCACCGCTGCGTCCCCGTCCCTGTCACAGCTGTGTCCCCAGTGCCACCATGGTGTCCCCATTCCCGTGTCACAACTGTGTCCCTGTCCCTGTCACAGCTGTGTCTCCTATGCCACCACTGTGTCCCCATCCCTGTCACAGCTGTGTCCCCATCCCTGTCACAGCCCTGTCCCCAATGCCACCGCTGTGTCCCCGTCCCTGTCACAGCTGTGTCCCCAATGGCACCACAGTGTCCCCATTGCTGTGTCACAGCTGTGTCCCCAGTGCCACCCCGGTGTCCCCATTGCTGTGTCACTCTCCCAGCCCAGCCCGTGCCACCACAGGGTCCCGTGCCGCTGATGTCCCCAGTGTCCCCAGTGTCCCCAGTGTCCCCAACGTCCCCGATGTCCCCGATGTCCCCAATGTCCCCAGTGTCCCCAATGTCCCCAATGTCCCCAACACCCCCAATGTCCCCAATGTCCCCAGTGTCCCCAATGCCCCAATGTCCCCAGTGTCCCCAATGTCCCCAGTGTCCCCAATGTCCCAATGTCCCCAGTGTCCCCAATGATGTCCCCAACGATGTCCCCAATGTCCCCAAATGTCCCCAATGTCCCAAAATGTCCCAGAATGTCCCCAGTGTCCCATGTCCCCAATGTCCCCAATGTCCCCAGTTCCAACTTTTCCCTTTCCCCACCCATTTTATACCAATGTCCCCAATCCATTTTTCCCCAATTTTCCACCGATTTTCCTCATTTTTTCACCATTTTTTCTCAAATTTCCCCCCATTTTTTCTCAATGTCCCCAATGTCCCCAACCCCTGATGATGTCCCCGATGTCCCCAAGGCTGGACAGGCTCTTGGAGCTCCCTCAGTGCCCTGTGTCCCCAGTGTCCCCAAGGTCCCCAATGTCCCAATGCCCCCAGTGTCCCCAATGTCCCCAATCCCATTTTTTCCCAATTTTCCACCAATTTTCCTCTTTTTTTCACCGTTTTTTCTCAGATTTTTCTCCAATTTTTTTCCAATTTTTTTCTCAATATCCCCAACGTCCCCAACGTCCTCAGTGTCCCCAATGCCCCCAGTGTCCCCAGTGTCCCCAGTGTCCCCAATGTCCCCAGTGCCCCCAACACCTCCAATGTCCCCAGTGTCCCCAGTGTCCCCAAAGCTCTCCAGGTCCTCCATGACCTCAATGTCCTCATTGACTTCATTGACCCCAATGTCCCCAATATCCCCTGTGTCCTCATTCACCCCAATGTCCCCAATGTCCCCAATCCCATTTTTCCCACTTTTCCACCATTTTTTCCCCAAATTTCGGCCGATTTTTCTCATTTTTTCACCATTTTTCTCAAATTTTCTCCAATTTTTTCCAAATTTTTTCTCAATGTCCCCAATGTCCCCAGTGTCCTCAATGTCCCCAATGTCCCCAATCCCATTTATTTCCCAATTTTCCATCATTTTTTCTCAAATTTCTGCCGATTTTCCTCTTTTTTTTACCGTTTTTTCTCATTTTTTCACCGATTTTTCTCAAATTTTCTCCAATTTTTTTACAAATTTTTTCTCAATGTCCCCAACATCCCCAACATCCCCAACGTCCCCAATGACCCCAGTGTCCCCAATGTCCCCAATGTCCCCAATCCCATTTTTTCCCAATTTTCCACCAATTTTCCTCAGTTTTTCCCCGTTTTTCCTCGTTTTTCCACGATGTTCTCAATGTCCCCAGTGTCCCCAATCCCATTGTTTTCTCAAATTTCCAAAGATTTTCCTCATTTTTTCATCATTTTTTCTCGCTTTTTCACTGTTTTTTCTCTGATTTTTTTCCAAATTTTTTCTCAATGTCCCCAATGTCCCCAATGTCCCCGATGATGTCCCCTGTCTGTCCCCAGGTCTCGATGGCCTCATGGAGCGCTGTGCCCAGTACAAGAAGGACGGCGCTGGCTTTGCCAAGTGGCGCTGCGTGCTCAAGATCACGGCGCACATGCCCACGCGCCTCGCCGTCATGGAGAACGCCAACGTGCTGGCGCGCTACGCCAGCATCTGCCAGCAGGTCACACCCTGTCCCCAACTGTCCCCAGGGTGCGGGGAGGGAGCTGCAGGGCAGGTGACACCAAGAGGTGGCATCTGGAGGGGGTTTGGTGGCATCTAGAGGGGGTTTGGTGACATCTAGGCTGGGTTTGGTGTCACTTGTAGAGGGTTTGGTGGCATCTGGAGAAGGTTTGGTGACATCTAGAGAGGGTTTGGTGGGACTTAAGCATGGTTTGGTGGCACTTGGAGAAGGTTTGGTGACATCTAGAGAGGGTTTGGTGGCACTTGGAGAGGGTTTGGTGGCATCTAGAGAGGTTTTAATGGATCTAGAGGGGGTTTGGTGGCATCTGGAGAGTTTGGTCCATCTGGAGGGGGTTTGGTGGCATCTAGGAAGGGTTTGGTGGCACTTGGAGGGGGTTTGGTGGCACTTAAGGATGGTTTGGTGGCATCTAGACCAGGTTTGGTGGCTTCTGGAGAGAGTTTAGTGCCATCTAGGCTGGGTTTGGGGACACAAGGAGGTGACTCAGGTCCATGGAGAACACCAACATGCTGGCGCGCTACGCCAGCATCTGCCAGCAGGTCACACACTGTCCCCAACTGTCCCCAAGGGTCCCCAAGGGGCCTGGGCTTGGGAATGGGGGCATCGAAGGATGGTGGCTGGCATCTAGAGGGGGTTTGGTGGCATCTAGAGGGGGTTTGGTGGCATGTAGACCAGGTTTGGTGGCATCTAGAGGGGGTTTGGTGGCATCTAGACCAGGTTTGGTGGCATCTAGAGGGGGTTTGGTGGCATCTAGACCAGGTTTGGTGGCATCTAGACCAGGTTTGGTGGCATCTAGACCAGGTTTGGTGGCATCTAGAGGGGGTTTAATGCATCTGGAGAGGGTTTGGTGACACTTAGGGATGGTTTGGTGGCATCTAGACCCGGTTTGGTGGCACCAGAGAGGGTTTGGTGGCACCTGGACAGCATTTAGTGGCATCTAGGCTTGGTTTGGTGGGACCTGGAATGGGTTTGGTGGCATCTAGACAGGGTTTGGTTCATTTAGAGAAGATTTGGTGGCACCTGGACAGGGGTTGGTGGCATCTAGACCAGGTTTGGTGACACCTGGACAGCATTTAGTGGCATCTAAGCTTGGTTTGGTGGCATCTAGAGAGGGTTTGGTGGCACTTGGAGAGGTTTTGCTGACATCCAGGCTGGGTTTGGTCCATTTAGAGGGGTTTGGTGGCATCCGGACCAGGTTTGGTGGCATCTAGAGGGGGTTTGGTGGCATGTAGACAGGGTTTGGTGGCATCTAGAGGGGGTTTGGTGGCATCTGGGCCAGGTTTGGTGGCATCTAGAGAGGGTTTGGTGGCATCTAGAGAGGTTTTAATGGATCTAGAGAGGGATTGGTGACACCTGGAGAGGGTTTGGTGACACTTAGGGATGGTTTGGTGACATCTAGACGGGTTTGGTGACATCTAGGCTGGGTTTGGTTCATCTGGAGAGGCTTTGGTGGCATCTAGACAGGGTTTGGTGGCACCTCAGTGCCCTGGGCTCCCCTCCTGTTGTCCCCACCGTGTCCCCATTGTGTCCCCAATGTCCCCAATGTCCCCTGGTTGCTGACATGTCCCCAATGTCCCCTTGATGTCCCCAGAAGAGCATTGTCCCCATCGTGTCCCCAATGTCCCCAGCGTCCCCATCGTGTCCCCAGTGTCCCCATCGTGTCCCCAGTGTCCCCATTGCCCCCAGTGTCCCCCCTGTCTCACATGTCCCCAATGTCTCCTCGGTGTCCCCAGAATGGCATTGTCCCCATCGTGGAGCCCGAGATCCTCCCTGACGGTGACCACGACCTCAAGACGTGCCAGTACGTCACTGAGAAGGTTGGTGCCACCCCCAGAGTGTCCCCAAGTGTCCCCAAAGTGTCCCCAGGGGCGGGGTGACACCGGGAGGTGGCATCTGAGGGAGTTTGGTGGCGTCTCCAGAGGGTTTGGTGGCATCTGGAGGTGGCATCTGAGGGGGTTTGGTGGCACCTGGGTGGCTTTGAGTCCCCTCCAGGTGTCCCCAAGCTGTCCCAGTGTCACCTCCTGGTGTCCTGTGGTGGTTAGTGACACCAGGAGGTGGCACCTGGACAGGGGATGGTGGCACCTGAGGGGGTTTGGTGACACCTGAGGGGGTTTGGTGGCACCTGGACAGGAGTTAGTGGCACCTGGACAGGAGTTGGTGGCACCTGCTGTGTCCCCAGTGCTGTCCCCGATGTCCCTGGATTGTCCCCAGTGATGTCCCCAGTGTCACCCCCAGGTGCTGGCAGCCGTGTACGGGGCCCTCAGTGACCGATGTCCCCAATGATGTCCCCAATGATGTCCCCAATGTCCCCAATGTCCCAATGTCCCCAGTGTCCCCAATGTCCCCAATGTCCCAATGTCCCCAATGTCCCCAATGACCCCAATGGCCCCAATGTCCCCAATGTCCCCAATGTCCCCATGTCCCCAATGTCCCCAATGTCCCCAGGTGCTGGCAGCCTTGTACAAGGCACTCAGTGACCGATGTCCCAATGTCCCCAATGTCCCCAATGTCCCCACTGTCCCCAATGATGTCTCCAGGTGCTGGCAGCCGTGTACAGGGCCCTCAGTGACCGATGTCCCCAATGATGTCCCCAATGTCCCCAATGTCCCCAGGTGCTGGCAGCCGTGTACAAGGCGCTCAGTGACCAATGTCCCCAATGTCCCCAATGTCCCCAATGATGTCCCCAATGTTCCCAATGTCCCCAATGTCCCCAATGATGTCCCCAGTGTCCCCAATGATGTCCCCAGGTGCTGGCAGCTGTGTACAAGGCGCTCAGTGACCAATGTCCCCAATGATGTCCCCAATGTCCCCAATGTCCCCAGTGTCCCCAATGTCCCCAATGATGTCCCCAATGTCCCCAATGTCCCCGGTGATGTCCCCAGGTGCTGGCAGCCATGTACAAGGCGCTCAGTGACCGATGTCCCCAATGTCCCCAGTGTCCCCAATGTCCCCAATGTCCCCAATGTCCCCAATGATGTCCCCAATGTGCCCAGGTGCTGGCAGCCGTGTACAAGGCGCTCAGTGACCACCACGTGTACCTCGAGGGGACGCTGCTGAAGCCCAACATGGTGACAGCGGGACACGCCTGTGCCACCAAGTACAGCCCCGAGGAGATCGCCATGGCAACGGTCACCGCGCTGCGACGGACCGTGCCACCCGCCGTGCCAGGTCAGTGTCACTGTCACCTGTGTCATTGTCATTGTCAGTGTCATTGTCACCTCTGTTTCATTGTTATTGTGCCATTGTCACTGTGTCACTGTCACTGTCACTGTGCCATGGCCACGGTCACCGCCCTGAGGAGGACGGTGCCACCCGCCATGCCAGGTCAGTGTCACTGTCACCCGTGTGTCACCTGTGTGTCACCTGTGTGTCGTTGTCATTGTGATTGTCATTGCCATTGTGTCATGGTTATTGTGCCATTGTCACTGTCACTGTGTGCCATGGCCACGTTCACCGCCCTGAGGAGGATGGTGCCACCCGCCGTGCCAGGTCAGTGTCACTGTCACCTGTGTGTCATTGTCACCTGTGTGTCATTGTCACTGTCACCTCTGTGTCATTTTGTCATTGTCATTGTCACATTGTCACTGTCACTGTCACTGTGTGCCATGGCAACGGTCACAGCGCTGTGACGGACCGTGCCACCCGCCGTGCCAGGTCAGTGTCACTGTCACTGTCACCTGTGTGTCATTGTGATTGTCATTGCCATTGTGTCATTGTTATTGTGCCATTGTCACTGTCACTGTCACTGTGCCATGGCCACGGTCACTGCCCTGATGAGGACGGTGCCACCCGCCGTGCCGGGTCAGTGTCACCTCAGTGTCACCTCAGTGTCCCCACAGGGATCACGTTCCTGTCGGGGGGTCAGAGGGAGGAGGAGCCTCTCTGAACCTCAGCGCCACCAACCGCTGTCCCCAATATCCCCAATGTCCCCAATGTCCCTGGGCTGTGTCTGAGCCATCCCCATGTCCCCAGACTGTCCTGATGATGTCCCCTCAGTGTCCCTCCAGGGGTCACGTTCCTGTCGGGCGGCCAGAGTGAGGAGGAGCCTCCATCAACCTCAACGCCACCAACCACTGTCCCCAATATCCCCAATGTCCCTGAGCTGTGTCTGGCCTGAGTGTCCCCAGGCTGTGTCACTGTCCCCAGGCTGATGTCCCCATGTCCCTTTGGTGTCCCCGCAGGGATCACGTTCCTGTCGGGGGGTCAGAGTGAGGAGGAGCCTCCATCAACCTCAACGCCATCAACTGCTGTCCCCAATGTCCCCAATGTCCCTGAGCCATCCCAGTGTCCCCAGATTGTTCTAACAGTGTCACAGTGGTGTCACAATGATGTCACAGTGTCCCCTCGATGTCCCCGCAGGGATCACGTTCCTGTCGGGTGGCCAGAGTGAAGAAGAGGCCTCCATCAACCTCAACGCCACCAACCGCTGTCCCCAATGTCCCCAATGTCCCTGAGCTGTGTCTGAGCTGTGTCACTGTCCCCAGGCTGGTGTCACAGTGCTGTCCCCAATGTCCCCACAGGGATCACATTCCTGTCGGGTGGCCAGAGTGAGGAGGAGGCCTCCATCAACCTCAACACCATCAACCGCTGCCCGCTGCCGCGTCCCTGGGCGCTGACCTTCTCGTACGGCCGTGCCCTGCAGGCCTCGGCCCTCAAGGCCTGGGGCGGCAAGAAGGACAACACCAAGGCGGCCCAGGAGGAGTACGTCAAGAGAGCCCTGGTAGGTGGCACCTGGAGATGTTGGGGACACCTTGGTGGTGTTGGGGACACCGTTGGGGTCTTGGGGGCGTTGGGTGTTTGTTGGGTTGGGTTGACGGTGGAGAGATGGGAGCTGAGGAGCCACATCTGAGGTGGGTTCAGAGGGTGAGGTGGGGATGTCTGGGGTCTCGGGGACATTGGGGACACCTTGGGGACCTTGAGAACACCTCAGGGACCTTGGGGACATTGAGGAGTCTTGGGGACGTTGGGTGTTCCTTGGGTTGGCCGTGGAGAGGTGGGAGCCACATCTGAGGTGGGTTTGGAGATTGAGGTGGGGACAATTCAGGGACATTTGGGGTCTTTAGGACATTGGGGACACCTTGAGGACATTGGGGACACCTCAAGAACCTTGAGGACACCTCAGGGACATTGAGGGGTCTTGGGGATGTTGGGTGTTCTTTGAGTTGGGTCAACCATGGAGAGGTGGGAGCAGAGGAGCCACATCTCAGGAGGGTTCAGAGAATGAGGTGGGGATGTTTAGGGCCTTGGGGACACCTGGGGACATTGGGGACACCATGGGGGTCTAGGGGACATGAGGGGTGTTGGGTGTTCCTTGAGTTGGGTTGACCATGGAGAGACGGGAGCCACATCTCAGGAGGGTTCAGAGGCTGAGGTGGGGACACTTTGGGGTTTTGGGGACACCTTGAGGGCTTTAGGGACACCTTGGGGACATTGGGGTCACCATTGGGACTCAAAGATTTTGAGATGTTGGGTGTTCCTGGGGTTGGGTCAACCAGGGAGAGGTGGGAGCAGAGGAGCCACATCTGAGGTGGCTTCAGAGGGTGAGGTGGAGATGTTTGGGGACACCTTGGGGACACCTTGGGGACATTGAGGGGTTCAGGGTGTGGGAGTGGTGGGGCTGGCAGAAGGAGATTTGGGGGTGACACCTCGTGGGGACACAGGGACAGGGACAGGGTGGCCCAGGAGGTCACTGGCGACCTTGGGGACAGCAGTGCCCCAGTGTCCCCAACGTCCCCAGTGTCCCCAACACCCTGAGTGTCCCCGATGTCCCCAATGTCCCCAACACCCCCAATGTCCCCAACACCCTGAGCGTCCCCAAATGTCCCCAGTGTCCCCAACACTCCCAGTGTCCCCAATGTCATAAACACCCCCAATGTCCCAAACATCCTGAATGTCCCCAATGTCCCTGATGTCCCCAGTGTCCCTTTCTGTCCCCTGCTGTCCCTGATGTCCCCAATGTCCCCAGTGTCCCCAGTGTCATAAACACCCCCAATGTCCCCAACATCCGGAATGTCCCCAATGTCCCTGATGTCCCCAGTGTCCCTTTCTGTCCCCTGCTGTCCCTGATGTCCCCAATGTCCCCAGTGTCCCCAGTGTCATAAACACCCCCAATGTCCCCAACATCCGGAATGTCCCCAGTGTCCCTAACACTCCCAGCATCCTAAACACCCTTGGTGTCCCCAATGTCGCCAATGTTCCCAGTGTCCCCTGCGTCCCTGATGTCTCCAATGTCCCCAGCTGTCCCCAATGTCCCCAGTGTGTCCCCAATGTCCCCAGCTGTCCCTGATGTCCCCAGTGTGTCCCCTGTGTCCCTGATGTCCCCGCTGTGCACTGCGTCCCCGATGTCCCCAATGTCCCCAATATCCCCAGCTGTCCCTGATGTCCCCGTGTCCCCAGTGTCCCCAGCTGTCCCCGATGTCCCCAACGTGTCCCCTGTGTCCCCAGGCCAACTCCCTGGCGTGCCAGGGTAAGTACACCCCCAGCGGCACCACAGGGGCGGCGGCCAGCGAGTCCCTGTTCGTGTCCAACCATGCCTACTGAGAGGTGGACATCTGCACATCTCCTGACCATCCATGGACACCACTGACCATCCATGGACACCCCTGACCTTCTGCTGACCACCCCTGACCATCCATGGACCTCCCCTGGACACCCCATCCATCCATGGACACCCACCATCCAGCGAGTCCCTGTTTGTGTCCAACCACGCCTACTGAGAGCTGGACATCTGCACATCTCCTGACCATCCATGGACACCCCTGACCACCTGCTGACCATCCATGGACCTCCCTGACCTTCTGCTGACCATCCATGGACATCCCTGACCATCCATGCACATCACTGACCATCCATGGACATCACTGACCACCCATGGACATCCCTGACCATCCATGGACACCCATGGACACCACTGACCACCATGGACACCTGCTGGACACCCACTGACCACCTGCTGGACATCACGGACATCTGCTGGACACCCCATCCAACCACTCCTCCTGACCACCCGTGGACATCACTGACCATCCATGGACACCTGCTGGACACTGCTGACCACCCTCTGGCCACCTGCTGACCGTCCATGGACCTCCTGCTGACCATCTGCTGACCACTGACCATCTGCTGACCGCCCTCTGGCCACTGACCTGCTGCTGACCATCCATGGACCGCTGACCACAAGCTGACCTCCTGCTGACCATCCACTGACCACTGACCATCCATGGACCTCCTGCTGACCATCCATGGACCTCCTGCTGACCATCCACTGACCGCTGACCATCCATGGACCTCCTGCTGACCATCCATGCACCTCCTGCTGACCATCCACTGACCAGCTGCTGACCATCCATGGACCTCCTGCTGACCATCCACTGACCACTGACCATCCATGGACCTCCTGATGACCATCCACTGACCAGCTGCTGACCATCCATGGACCTCCTGATGACCATCTGCTGACCACTGACCATCTGCTGACCACCCTCTGGCCATCTGCTGACCTCCTGATGACCATCCATGGACCCCTGACCTCCTGCTGACCTCCTGCTGACCACTGACCATCCAGTGGTCACCCTGTGGTCACTCAGTGATCACGCTGTGGTCACTCTGTGGTCACTCATTGGTCACTCTGTGGTCACTCATTGGTCACCCTGTGGTCACCCTGTGGTCACTCATTGGTCACTCTGTGGTCACTCATTGGTCACCCTGTGGTCACTCATTGGTCACTCTGTGGTCACTCTGTGGTCACTCATTGGTCACTCAGTGGTCACTCTGTGGTCACTCTGTGGTCACTCATTGGTCACCCATTGGTCACTCTCTGTCCCTCGCTGTCCCCCCCAGAGCAATAAAAGGTCTCGGATGAACCCAAAACGCTCCAGGAGTTTTTATTGGACCCCAAATTTGGGGATTTTGGGGTTGTTTGACCCCAGATTTGGGATTTTGGGGTGGTTTTGGGGTGGTTTGACAAAAATATTTGGAGGTTTTGGGGGAAATATTTACCCCAAATTTGGTGTTTTGGGGTGATTTGGGGTGCTTTGATCCCAAATTTGGGGATTTGGAGGTGGTTTGACAACAAAATTTGGAGATTTTGGGGTGGTTTGATCCCAAATTTGGGGATTTTGGAGTGGCCTGACCCCAATTTTTGGGGGTTTTGGGTGGTTTGACCCCAAATTTTGGGGGTTTTGGGTTGGTTTAATCCCAAATTTTGGGGGTTTGGGGTGGCTTGACCCCAAATCTGGGGACTTTGGGTGGTTTGACCCCAAATTTGGGGCTTACGGGGTGATTTGGCAACAAATTTTGGGGATTTGGGGGTTTTGGGGTGGTTTAATCCCAAATCTGGGGGGTTTATGGTGGTGTGACCCCAAATTTGGGGCTTTTAGGGTGGTTTGAGATGTTTTAATCCCAAATTTGGGGCTTTGGGGGTGATTTGGGACAGGATTTCAGCCAAAATTTGGGGCTCTTGAGGTGGTCTGACTCCAAATTTGGGGATTTTGGGGCAGTTTGACCCCAAATTCGGGGGTTTTGGAGCAGTACAGGGGTGATTAGGCAACAAAATTTGGGGATTTTGGGGTGGTTTGGTCCTAAATTTGTGGATTTGTGGTGGCTTGACCCCAAATTTGGGGATTTTGGGGTGGTTTGACCCCAAATTTGGGGATTTGGGGCTGGTTTGGGGTAAGAATTCTGTGTGTCTCGGGCCGACTCTGGAGCCTGGCCCACGCGGTCTCACATGGACAAAGTTTATTTTCTACTCCAACATTTATAATTTATAATTTTCCAAAAGTGACAAAATGTGAAGTTTATTTTCTGAATCCAACATTTATAATTTATAATTTTGCAAAAGTGAAAAAATGTGAAGTTTATTTTCTGACTCCAACATTTATAATTTTCCAAAAGTGACAAAATGTGAAGTTTATTTTCTGGCTCCAACATTTATAATTTATAGATTTCCAAAAGTGAAAAAAATGTGAAGTTTATTTTCTGACTCCCACATTTATAATTTTCCAAAAGTGAAAAAATGTGAAGTTTATTTTCTGACTCCAACATTTATAATTTTTAATTTTCCAAAAGTGTAAAAACGTGAAGTTTATTTTCTGACTCCAACATTTATAATTTTCCAAAAGTGACAAAATGTGAAGTTTATTTTCTGACTCCAACATTTATAATTTTCCAAAAGTGAAAAAATGTGAAGTTTATTTTCTGACTCCAACATTTATAATTTTCCAAAATTCTAAAAATGTGAAGTTTATTTTCTGACTCCAACATTTATAGTTTAGAGATTTCCAAAAGTGAAAAAATGTGAAGTTTATTTTCTGACTCCCACATTTATAATTTATAATTTTGCAAAAGTGAAAAAATGTGAAGTTTATTTTCTGACTCTGGACAAACCAACAGTCCATCAATTTCTCTTCCTCCACAAAGGAATGCAAAACAATGAGTTATTCACAGAAATTGTGTGAGAAAGTTCACCACAAAAATGTCAACGTCAGAAGGCTTATAAAATCTTAAAAACCAGGGCGACATCTCACCCTTTTCAGTTAAAAAAAGAAAAAAAAGAGAAAATTAACAATATGGAAAAGAAACCTTGTGCCTTGTCCGCAGCCTGCAATGAGAGATGGTGATTCAGCATCACAGGATGATTTGAGAGTTATTATTATGAAAAACAAAACCAAAAATTTCAAAACATAATAATACAAATAAATATTCAAAAATTTATAATTATAATTATAATAACAATATAATTAATACAAATACAAGAATATAAATATAAATATAAATATAAATACAAGAATATAAATATAAATATAAATATAAATATAAATATAAATATAAATATAAAATATAAAATATAAATATAAATATAAATATAAATATAGATATAGATATAGATATAGATATAAATATAGATATAGATATAAATATAACTACAAATACAAATACAAATATAATAGTAATAAATACAAATTCAAACACTAAAAAAAATTCGATTTTTTGATGATTTTTATCAAAAAGAATATATTATGATTTTTATTTTATTATTCTGCGGCACAGTGAGATGGCAGACTGTGCACAAAGCCTTTGCCCACCGGCCGTGCGGGGTTTCACCATGCATTCCCCGTTTTGGTTTCTGAAGGAGCCGCTCCCGAGCACCACAAGCGCGTTCTACAAGAGCTCGACCAGTTGTGATAGCGCAGCCCTGGAAAAAGTTATAGACAGAATCTAAAATGTTGGGCTTTGTGCTTTCCCAGATCAACTGCACCTGCGCAAGCAGAATGATAAATTATATAATTGTTAGATGTGATGATTGTTTAGTCATTAAATGTAATTATTATATAACCATAAGAAGAATAGTGAGAAACTATGTTGGAAATTCAGAGGGGGGCTAAATTTATGTATACAATAGAACAATATAAGTTTAATAATTAACATGAAAGTTATGTAACAATAGAGTATAAAACATGATCATTTCAGATGTATGGTCGGAGTCAGATTTGGGTTGAATACACCCCGATTCCCAGAGCTCTTAATAAAAAGCACCGCATATAATCCCCCGTGATTATGTGTTTCTGAACGCTAACAGTCGGAGAACGAGGGACACCAAACTTGTGCGAGACACCCCACAACTGCAGCAACTGCCGCACCTTCTGCGCTGCGCAGGCAGGACCATTGTTGGTTTTCACAGCAGAAGGTGTTGTTATCACATTTCTAGAGTGGCTTGGGGGCGATTTGACAACAAAATTTGGGGATTTTGGGGTGGTTTGGGGTGGTTTGCTTGCAAATCCCTGAGAGTCCCAGCTCTCAGGCTGCCACAGCTCTCAGCTGTCCTATTTTCTATCACATCGGGGTCACCAATCGTTGTATTCGTATTGTTGTTTTCATATTTCTAGAGTCCCATACCTTCTCAGTGGTTTTCTCACAATCAGCTCTTCACAGCAGTGTTGTTCCTGCTTCTTGGTCAGTGCTCCTCCAAGGCTTTCCCTGATGGGCCGACCCACCCCCTTTTATCCCAGTTATCTTCATTGGCCACAGCTGCCGCCCAATTAAGGACATCACAGCTGCGGCCCATTTAGAACAACCAGGATCGGGGCAAGACCACTTGTACAATACATGGATTTTACTACTACTCCTACTGTAGAAGGTATGCCTAGAACGCCAAAGGCCTGCCTCCAGTGGGCGAGGACATCACGGGCCTTCTCCCCAGTGCGAGCAGAAGCCCACACAGCAGAGGAGAACGTGTCCACAGTGACATGCACATACTTGAGCCGGCCAAACTTGGCAACCTGGGTGAGATCGCTCTGCCAAAGCTCCAAGGCCCTAAGGCCTCTGGGATTTATCCCTGCTGGCAAAGGCGGAGCAAGTGTGTGGCAGTCATCACACGACTCGACAATGTCACGAGCCTCAGTTGGCGTCAGCTGAAACTGCTTCTGCCGGGTATGTGCGTTTTGGTGGAAAAACCCATGTGATACCTCGCCCTGTGCGAGTGTATCAGGCTGAGGTGCTACCCACGCTGGGTTAGCCAACTTGTCAGCCCTCGCGTTACCTTCCACTATAAAACCTGGCAAATTGGTGTGACTTCTCACATGCAGAACACAGAATGGATGAACCCGGGCCTGGATGGCACACCACAAGGTCTTCAGTAAATGAAACAAGGCAGGATCTTCAACTTCCTGAAGGGCGGCTGTGGTGAGCTGGGGGTCGGTCTCTTACTCCAGGCAACAACAAGAGGACACAGTCTCAAGTTGCGCCAAGGGAGATACAGGCTAGAATTTCGGAGGAAGTTTTTTACAGAAAGAGTGGTCAAATACTGGAATCATCCACCCAGGGAGGTGGTGGAGTCACCATCCCTCAATGTGTTTAAGGGAAGACAGGATGTGGCACTTGGTGCCATGATCTAGTTGAGGTATTAGAACATGGGTTGGACTTGATGACCTTAAAGGTCTCTTCCAACCTAGAAATTCTGTGATTCTGTGTGTGATTCTGTGATTGCTGACCTCCTTCAAAACAGAATGACCCCACCGCTGTGCGGTATCAGCCACATAGGCGGAATCCGTGACCGAGTTGTAAGGTTCCTGGGAAAATTTCTCAAATGCCATGACAGCAGCCCTCAGTTCAACTAATTGGGCTGACCCATCCTCATGGCCTTCCAGAACCTGCCACCCAGATCCGTCCCTCCAGGTAACAATGGCCTTTCCTGTTCTCCCTGAACCGTCGGTGAAGATGGTGGATCCTTGCACGGGTTCCTGACTATTCTTGGGCCGCAAAGAGATTTGTGTGGATTTTGCCATTGCAGTAGCCTATGGCTGGGCAGATGATAAGTGATCTGCCCTGAAAGGTTTTCCAGAGCACTCTGCAGGGACACACCGTTTGCAAAGCTCCAGTCAAAATCCTCCCGTTGCACCGGGAGTATGATCTTTGCGGGATCCGCACCCATCAATTGCAAACACCGTTTCTGTCATTTGATAATCAAGCGAGCAATCAGCCCAAACAATGCAATTGCCGTCTTCTGCGGCTGATGGGGCAGAAAAACCCATTCCAGAACGTGCAAGGAATCAGACCATTTGTCACTCCATTGACCAATGATACCTGTGGGATGCGAATCTGGAGTGGTGATGAACACAGTGACATCAACGGAGGGATCAATGCGATAAACCTGACAAGCCAAAACAGCTTGCTGAACCACCTCCAACGCCTTACGCGCCTCAGGGGTCAGCGTGCGAGGTGACTTTAGATTGTTAGCGTTCAAAACACAGAATCACGGGGGATTATATGCAGTGCTTTTTATTTAAGAGCTCTGGGAATCGGGGTATTGCCCAAATCTGATCCCAACCATACATCCAAGATGATCATGTTTATATACTCTATCGTTATATAACTTTCATGTTAATAATGAAACTTATATTGTTCTATTGTATACATAGATTTCAGTAAGCTTGGCCCCCCTCTGAATTTCCAACATAGTTTCTCATTATTCTTCTTATGGTTATATAATAATTGCATTTATTACTAAGCAATCATCACATCTAACAATTATATAATTTATCATTCTGCTTACGCAGGTGCAGTTGATCTGGGAAAAGTCAAAGCCCAACCTTTTAGATTCTATCTTTAACTTTTCCCAGGGCCCCACCATCAAGATCAGAGTCTCCTTTCAACAAATCATACAGAGGAGACAGCTGTGCGTCGCTTAGTCCCAAGTACGGACGTAACCAAGTGATGACACCCACCAATTTCTGAGCATCATTCAGTGTCTTCACAGAATGCACAAATTGCACCTCCTGGTGATGGATCATCCATTCCAGAGTTTTGACCCCCAAGTTCTTCCAAGGCGGTTGTTGTTGAACCTTTTCTGGAGCCACCTGCAGTCCATGAACATGCAAAGCATCGGGCAACCGAGGCTGAATCCTCAGCAGCTCATCCTCAGAGGATACAGCCACCAAAATTTCATCCATATAATGATACAGACGCGCATCAGGAAACTGCTTGTGAACTCCAGACAAGGCAGGAGAATTCTGCATGCCCTGGGGCAACGTCCTCCATTGGTATCTCTGCGCAGGCTCAGCCTTGTTAATCGCTGGCACCGAGAAGGCAAACTTCGGTCTGTCATTGGGATGCAAAGGAATCATAAAGAAACAATCCTTCAGATCCACAATGAGGACCGGCAGGTCTGCGGGAAGCATGGTAGGCGATGGCATGCCTGCCTGCAATGTTCCCGTGCTTTCCATCATGGCATTGACCTTCCGGAGGTCTCGCAACAACCTCCATTTCCCAGATTTCTTTTTGATGCAGAAGACAGGAGTGTTCCGGAGACTGGTAGAAGGCTCCAGATGACCTTGTGTGGGAATACACAAAATTAGAGGATTTTGGGAAAGCTGCAAGATGCAGGCCTCAGAGAGAGCAGAACTGTGAGCAGAGCTATGCAGCAGCCATGAGATAGGTCAGCAGAAGAATTATTTAAACTGTAGAAAAGCAAGGGCAAATAGAACAATGGTCTGTGTATTAACGCTTGTCTGAATAGCTCTCTAAGCTACAGAAAGTTTATCTAGCGAGATATTGGGAAGGTTAAAGCTTAATAATGGAGCTATGTGCATTGTGTTTTAAGGCTTACAAGCAGGTATTGTATTCGAAATAAGAAAGTGTTGTTTTAACCAAAGGTACGTGTGCTTATGGTGTTTGGATAGAACTACTGTCAATGTGCTTTTGCTTTGTGTGATTGGTCAAAAAACGTATAAAGTGAGTTGTAACATTAAGTTCCTGGTCTGCTGCCTGGAATGTGAGCTGCTGGCATCTTCCCATTGTCATAATCATGTAACGAGACTGATGCTGAAAAATAAAGCAGCTCGGGGCACGTTCTACAGCAGCTATGTCTGGTTCATGTTTTGTACAAAGCCCCACTGCCGGATCCACCCTGGTCCAACTACTCCTGCACCAGGTTCCGAAGGGCGTCCAGTTTATCTTGAGGGAGGGGCCACTGCTTCTCCCAGACAGGTTTATCCACCAGCCACCGAATAGGAGGCGTAGGACACTCTGCGCCCTTCATCGCAGTGACCCCCATCAAAAATCCGTCCCGATGCGCTCCTCCCAGACAGACAGAACATCCCTCCCCAGAGGTTGGCAGGAGTAGAAGTGACATCAGGCCTGACCCAGGCTGGCTGTCCCTCCAGGTTCGTGACCAGCATAGGCCGCTGGCTCACGTAGCATTGTGCCGTCCCTCCCAGGCCCGCGACAGACGTCCCCACTGGATCCAGGGGCCACTCTGGGAGCCAGGCGGCTAGGGAGAGAACCGTGATGCCAGCACCACTGTCGAGAAGCCCGTGGGGGTGGATTTCCAATGGTGTCACACCAGGAAGGGACAGGGTACACAGCATCTCGAGACGGTCCTTGGTCAGGACAGCAGTCCAGAGAACTTGAGGTGAGCCGGTGGATCCAAAGCCACCAGCTCCACATGACCGGTCAGCTGTCCTGTGAACAGAGGATTTAAAATGCACAAGTTGAGCAAGCCGTGTCCCTTTTGAGATTGTGACTGGAGGGATTGGGTGTGGAGACCATGGCACAAATCTGCCCTGTAAAATCTGCATCCATGAGCCCCAGGGGCACAACGATGCCCTGAAGGGTGGCACTGGACCTCCCCACAAGGAGAGAACTCATGCCCCCGTCCAAGGGATCAAAGGCATCCAGGGGAACCTTGTGTATTTTACAAGATTCTAAGACAACTGTTGCTGCGGTGCAGATATGCACACCTGCTGATCCGCGGGTGCTGGCTGCAAGCCGGCAAAGGAGACCTCCATCGGCTCCGGGGTCTGGAGGGAAGCTTGTGTCTGGGCACGTCCCTGCTGTGCGCTCCGCTTCACGTTTCCCGAGCCCGGTAACGCCTGGCCATTAACATGGACAGTCGCCTTACAAGCATTGGACATGTGATTCGGCCTACCACACTGACCGCACAAGAACATGGGGAATCTGAACTTCTGTGCCTTCTTCCCCTGCTTCTTGCCAGCTGGCGCAGTCCCCTGCTGTGGCCACCTGCCCTGCAGTGCCGCCCAGACCAGCTGCACAGCGGCAGCCACGGCAGCCAACTCCTGACCTGGGGGGTGATGTCCGCACAGGCCTCCGCAATCTGGGAGACAGTAGGAACACCAGGCAGAGCCACTATGACCCTCCTGCAAGCATCATTACAATTACACCTTGCAAGGTTTGCAATCACAACCCTCCTTGCCACAGGATCAGGCACCTGCCTCTCCACAGACCTGCCTCTCCGCAGTCAGCCTTGCAGCAAATGCCATGAAAGGCTCTGTCGAGAGAAGGGGACCAGAACACCAGCTGGTTCATCACAGGTCCCGTTTATTGAAGAAAGCATCAAACACTTTGTGGAGAGTATTATTAATAATTGGTTAGCTGAGAAAGGCCACACTGACATAATGCCACTGGTTAAGCTGAAGGAGAAAAGTCAGCAGTCAGCTAGCTGAAAGGAAGGGTCAGCAGTGACCTTGCTGCAACATGAGGACAGGGAGTTGAGATTAGTCCTGAATATATCCTAAGAATATGTAGAAAGTATCAAAAGTAGAACCATAGGAATGTAGAAGTAGGCGTAGATGCTGATATGTAAGCTGACCAATCCTGAGCTCAACTTTTGCCATATGTATGAAGCTCATTATTAACTGTATTTAACCCACTGTACTGATCAATAAAATCGAGCCTGTGATGATCAAATTGATGTCCTGGTTCCCTTCCGCTGACAAATGGTGGAGAATGCGGGCATAACCGAATCTCTGCCCTTTTTCTCGGATTAAAAGGAAAAGGGGATTACGCCACGGTCGAGGAAGTTGGGTTTGGGTCCTTGCAGCCGGGACGGTGCTGGAATTTGAAGCACCCTTTAGGTTCACAATGGTGACTTAAGCCAATACGTGTTGCAGGAGCCTGGAGAGCCTCAACAGTGTGCGCTGATTAATAGGTATGGATAGGCAAGCGGCATATGATTTATTTACCGCCTATTTAGAGCGGCGAGGGATAAAAGGGATAGATTTAAAAAAGGAGTTACTAGGGTTATTAGCTTATGGCCATGCTAAGAGTATCTTTTCTAATCCTCATACAGTTCATGAGTTATCAGAGTGGAAGAAGTTTGGGGAAATATTGTGGGATACAGTACTAGACGATGATAAGTCAGCAAAGAAATTCGGGAAGTTATGGCAGGTGGTGTATAACACGTTACTTCAGCAGGTCTCTGAGAGAAAGGCAGCAGAAAGGGCAACAGAAGCTCATAAGAGGAATATAGGGTATTGTCGTGAAGATGATCCCCTGGCACCTTCTGTAACTAAGGTACTTATGCCTAAGAGTCCCCAGCAAAGTGGTGTGGAGGATTTTTCTATAGGGGCAGTGGAACCGTCTGCACCTTTCCTGTCAGAGGGGGAGGGCGAGTCGGATGGTGGGGGTAAGAGCAAACCAGCTTTGCCTCCGCCACCAGCTTCAGGCGGGTCGGATGGTGGGGGTGGGAGCAAGCCAGCTTCGCCTCCGCCACCAGCCTTGCCTCCGCTGCTTCCCCTCAGTGAGCCGGCTCCGGTTACAGCTTCGGTGGGGGAAGGGCCCATTCCCCCGCCCGAGCCGGCTCCAGTGGGGGGGCTGATTGCCCCCCGCAGGCTGGCTCTGCTTGAGCCGGCTCCGGTTTCACTGACAGCTCAAGTGGGGGGGCCCCTGCTTCCCCCGCACGAGCCAGCCTCTGCTTCACTGCCCCCCCCGTGCAAAAACTCGGTGTCTGCACCGAAGCGCCAGCAGCATAGCACCCTGAAAAGGCCAGATCCCATCCCAGGGGCGCACCGTGATCCATGGGGGGAGATGGCTAAACAGAGGAGGGAAGCTTGGGCTGCTTTGGCGAAAGAAGTAATGCAAATGGGGGATGGTGAGGCGGTGGAAATAGCTTCTAGTCTTGCATGTCCAGTCACATACACACCACCGTATGATGCACAGGGGAACCTTACGCATAATATAGCAGAATATACTCCCTTAGATTGGAAGCTGTTAACTCAGCTACGTTCTACGGTTAGTCAGTTTGGAGTAAAAAGTGAACCTGTTAGGCAAATGTTAGATTATCTTTTCAATACTCAGGTTTTATGTCCTAATGATTTAAGAGGAATAGTTCGGTTGATATTTACTCAGCATCAGCAGTTATTGTTTAATGCACATGACCCATTACATGGAGTGATAGTAGAGGAGCTGATGGGCTTAGAGGCATTTTTACGTACAGAGGCACAGATGATATCGGGAGAAGATAAACTTAGAGAGTCTGTGTGGTTAGTGAGTGCTGCAATAGATATGGTTAAAGAGCCAGGAGGGTTACCGGCTTATATGGGCATTAAACAAGGTAGGGAAGAATCATTTGGAAATTTTATCGATAGAACAGCTACTGCTATAGATCGGGCTGGTGTTGCAGGGCGCTATTGAAGCAGGTGTGCCTTGCAAAATAGCAATCCAGCAACCCAAAGAGTGTTAGCTACTTTAGGGGCAAATTAGACTATTGAGGAAGCATTAGAGCGAATGGCATTAATGCCAACAGCTTCACAGGCATTTATAGCAGAAGCCTTAAAGGAATTAGGATTAGGGTTGCAAAAGCATAGTCTACTCAAAATCAGGTGTTAGCTGCTCTTGCTTCTCTCCGAAATGGCTCACTGGCATTCACACAAGGAGGCTCGAGGGCATTCATCACACAAGTTGCCGCCGTGACATTGGAGACACCAGCAGCTGCCGTGATATCGTTGCTATCTCCTGTCTTCAACCCGCAACAACAGGGAGCCTTGGCTTGGACTTATCAGCAGCAGTAGACGTCACACTAATGACGAACCGGCCTGAGAGGATACCCACTGGAGTAAAGGGTCCTCTTATATTAAATGGACAAACATGTGGAGCATTATTGCTGGGACGTTCCTCTATAACTATGTTGGGATTATTTGTTTTGCCTGGTGTTATCGATGCGGACTTTACAGGGGAAATACAAATTATGGCTTACACCCTTTATCCTCCGATTAAAATTACAAAAGGACAACGCATTGCACAATTGGTACCACTGTCACAAATGACATCGGGAATACAATCATTTACTGGGCAAGCACGGGATGAAAAAGGTTTTGGCTCTACTGGTGTTACACTTTTAACTGTGGATTTACAAAATAGACCAAAGCAAAAGGTTGAAATTACCTATGGGCATCAAAGCATAACCCTTTATGGATTATTGGATACAGGAGCAGATACTAGCATCATTTCTCCAGAAGCATGGCCACAACATTGGCCTCTATTTCCTTCATCAAACATGCTCACAGGAGTGGGAGGATTTACATTGGCAAGTAGATCGCCGTCTTTGTCTGTGTGCATTGAGAATCAACAAATATCTGCTGCGTTTTCAATTGTTCAACTGCCTCCTACAGTTTCCTGCTTAATTGGAAGGGACATTTTAACACAATTGGGAGTGGTGTTAACTAATCAGCACCCTTTGGGGTAATTGCCATTGCTTGGACTTTCCCCATTCCACTCACCTTGAAAACGGATACACCGGTGATAGTTAAGCAATGGCCATTAAAAGGGGAGAGTCTTATGCATGCCCATGAATTGGTACAGGAACAATATACAAAAGGGCACCTACGACTGTCCACAAGCCCTTGGAATACACCTATTTTTGTAATCAAAAAGAAATCAGGGAAATATCGTTTGATACATGATTTGAGGGCTGTAAATGACCAAATGGAACCAATGGGGGCCTTACAGCCTGGTCTTCCAAATCTAGCTATGATTCCAGAACACTGGCCACTTTTAATTATTGACCTAAAGGATTGTTTTTTCACTATTGGCCTGCATCCTGATGACATGAAGAGATTTGCTTTTACTTTACCAGCAATAAATCGTGGGGAACCAGATAAAAGATTTGAATGGACATCTCTTCCGCAGGGCATGCGCAACTCCCCCACTTTATGTCAGCTTTATGTTGATGCTGCATTACAGCCACTACGTGGTAAATGGCCAGCAACTATAATATATCATTACATGGACAATATTTTGTTTGCACAGCAACAGCCATTCTCCTCTTTACAGATTAACACCATTAAAAATACTCTTGCTGCATATTCACTTGTTATTGCTGCAGAGAAAATTCAGACTACAAAGCCCTGGAAATATTTGGGATGGACTTTGACGGATCAAATAGTGATACTACAAAAATTGGAATTACAATTGGACATTAAAACTCTACATGATGCACAGAAGTTGCTGGGAGACTTACAGTGGCTGAAGCCTATTGTGGGAATACCAAATCACTTATTAGAAGCCCTACGGCCTTTGTTAAAAGGCGTGGACCCTACTACTCCTGTACACCTGACAAAGGAGCATCGTCTTGCCTTGCAGCAAATTAGTAACTGTGTACAGCAAGGGTATGTGTCTCGTCGACAACTCGACCACCCCATTGACCTTACTATCTGGAATAGCCCTTGCCACTTGCTTGGTGCTCTCTCTCAGTTGCAAAAGAAAACGGGGGAGATACGGGTGTTGGAATGGTTGTCACCACCACTACAGCATAAGAAAACAATATCTTCAAAAATTGAACAATTGGCTGCATTAATCAAAAAGGGGCGTCTCAGAATTCTTGAAGTGGATGGTAGAGAACCTGCTACTATTAGATTACCTATGGAAAAAGAAACCTTGGACTGGTACTTGATAAATTCAAAGAATTTACAAGAAGCATTATTGATGTCACCTGCTAAAGTAGAGACTAGTAAATTAGTGCCTAGAGTTTTGCAATGGATGACAGAATGGAACTGGATCACTCGACCTTTGAGAGAAGAAAACCCCATAGAAGGAGCTATTACAGTTTTTGCAGATGCAGGAAAGAAATCAAGTCGTGCTGCTGTTACCTGGCAAGAAAAAGGACAATGGAAGCATCAACTCCTCACAGCAGACCCTGCAGATAGCTTACAAACTTTGGAATTGTTAGCAGTAGTATGGGCGGTGTCCAACTTACAGGAGCCTTTAAATGTGGTCACAGACTCTATATATGTTGCAGGAGTAGTCAAACGAATAGAGGAAGCAGCAATTAAGGAAGTGAATAATAAACGATTGTATGAGTTACTGATACAGTTGAGGAAGGCTTTACGAGAAAGAAATGCAGCGTATTCTGTGATTCATATTAGGAGCCATAAATGGTCTGAAGGTTTAGGAGAAGGGAATGAACGTGCAGATAAATTGGTTACCCTACCCATTGATAATTCTTGTCCTATTGACAAGCACACATTGGCCAGAGAAGCACATAGTAGATATCATCAAAATGCAAGAGGTTTAGCAAAACACTTTGAGCTGAGTTTGTCAGAAGCCAAGGCCATTGTCAGAGCATGTCCAACATGTAGTTATCATAATGGTGGGATAGGTCTAGGCATCGGGGTTAATCCTCGAGGTTTAGAAATAAATGAGATATGGCAAATGGATGTTACACACGTAGCTAGATTCGGTAAAGTCAAGCATGTGCACGTCACTATAGATACATATAGTCATTACATATGGGCTACGGCTCAGGCAGGACAGAAAGCTATACAGGTTATCAGACACCTGTTAAGTTGTTTCGCTGTTATGGGAGTTCCAAAGAGTATCAAAACGGATAATGGTCGAGCTTATATAAGTGCTAGGGTTTGGAAATTTTTGAATCAGTGGTCTGTTAAGCATGTGACAGGTATTCCACACTCTTCTACTGGACAGGCAATAGTGGAAAGAGCAAACGGTACCCTTAAGCAGTATATTGAAAAACATCAAGATTTGACAGACCCACAAGCATGTTTGGCTAAGGTTTTGTATGTGATTAATCATTTATGCATTTTTGGGGAAGATGATACCCCCCCCTGCAATGAAACATCATCCGAGGTCAGGTCAGGAAAATACTAAGGAAACAGAGGTCTGGGTTAAGTATAAGAACCCAAGTACAGGATTATGGGAAAAACCTGCAAAAGTATTATATTGGGATCGGGGGTATCTTTGTGTTTCCTCACCTACAGGGCCTTTGTGGGTGCCTGCTAAGTGGACTAAACCTGTTTTTGATGCAGCCTCTGGTGAGTCACCTTACGGAGGAGGACAGGGAGCGACTGGGGAAGAAACTCCTTCTAGTCCTACAACCACTACTGTTACAATTGAAGGGGTACTCGGAAGCGGTGGACAGAGCACTGACACGTCACTATCAGACGGCCCAGGAGTTGATTCGTTTCATTGACTCATTATCAACTTTTCACTTAACAGATCCAGCGAAACTACATTGCCTTGACTGTCATAATCCACATTGTGCTGCCTGGATAGCTCTACATTGTGGGGGTTGTAAAAGAACTTTTAGGATAGAACAATCATTATTACGGGATTTGTGGTGTCATACTTGTGAACACGAGCATACGTGGGGAAAAAGCTGGCAAGATGAATTAAGGAGACAAACGGGGCAAAACGCATATATAGCTTTAAATCTTTATGAGTCTCCTGAACAGAAGGTTCTTGCTTATTATCGATGGGAAATACAATGTATTGTGAATAGAATTAAGGTTCAAAGTAAATCACGTATAGTTTCTATAAGGTGTAGGAAATTAGTGCCTTTAACACAGCATTCAGTTGTAGGACCCTTCCAAGGGGATCCTGATAGAGCATTAGATTGCTGCATTGATAAGATGCAAAAATTAGGTTTGCAAGTGGCAGGACCAGTGAAATTAGGAGCAGCAAGATTGAAGACAGATAAGAAAAAGAAGGCAAAAAAGGGAACGGTCTCATTTGAATAGGGGTATCAGTGATTGCTAATTAATTTTCTATGATTAGAACACTTTTACAGTTGTGGGACCCTCAGGAGGATATAGTTGTTGAGGAGGATAACGAACAAGAACTACGATTGCGAAATAAGATACGCCTTGTGTTAAAGAAAGACCTTGAGCTGTTAGCCTCATCTAGTAAAAAAGCTGAAGAGGCTTTGATCACCACCATTGAATTGGTTGCTTTGGATTGAAGAACCACAATTTTATACTGGTCCTTTCTTATATTCACTTCCTTGTTATGTTTGCAAAAGGGATAATGATAAGTGCTATGCATGGGTAGCTTTGCATTGTGCAGATTGTAATCAGGTTTATTGGTATTCACAGAGGTCAGTAGATTATTTATGGTGTGCCCCTTGTTCTGGAAGGTGGATTCGAAATTTTATCTGGGTTAGAGCTCGTGAACAAAGTACTGGCCTGCCAGGACGGACAGGATTACAGCTCTTTGAGAGTGCAGAACAGGCGATTATAGCATATCTTAGGTGGAAGTTGCAGGAAAACCTTAGAATATTTGAAATTACTAAAGCCTCACGCATCATAGCAGCTCGCTGTAAAGCTGATTTGCCTTCAAACTTACCTCATGCTATACCTGTGAGCAAAGATGCTGATTTAGAATTAGATCAGTATATTCAAAAATTGACTCAGCCTTACAATAGACAATCTAGCAAACCAGGGAAAAGACAGCGAAGAAAGGAAAAACAACGTAAGCAGAAGGAAGAAAAGGAGAAGCAAAGCAAGCAGAAAGAAAAATGAGGTTTGTTTTTGTTATACTGCTCAATGCTGTAGCAAGTGAAGCAGTAGGAGTAACACACTTTAGTCAACCAAGGGAAAATTTATGGGTGACACTTGCTAATCAAACTAACCAATCATCACTTTGTCTTAGTCTTGGAGGAGTCACTAACCCATTTCGAACATGCCTGGTGGGACTTCCGGTGTGGTCTCCTGGAGAATTTTGTAGTTTGATAAACAATCAAACCTTATGTATGTCTAACATGTCAAACATCACATTGCCGGTGCAACAAGGGTATACTGCAGGTCAGAGTGATGGCTATCGTCAATGCTTACTAATCCAATCACTTAACACCTCTTTGCATTCTCCTCCTGAAGAATTGGATCTTTTTGGAAGTACAAATGCCAGCATATCTAACACTACAGCTGGTGGATGGTTTAGCTTCAAACTTTCGGGTGCTCAGAATTTAAACCAGCCTAAAGAAACATGGGCCACCCTAGATTCATCCCTGAATGTGAGTGAATTCTCTCCACAGCATTACAGTCAATGTAACGGCACAAATATCACAGCACCAATGAAATTACCCACAGGAATATTTTTGATTTGTGGAGACAGGGCGTGGAATGGTATACCAGCTAAACCACAGGGTGGACCCTGTTTTTTGGGAAAATTGTCACGTTTCATCCTAATGTGTCCTTGCTAATGCAGCTGAGTCAAAATTCAAACAGGAGAAAACGTAGCATACATGACTTAGACTGCAGCAAGATAGGAGATCCACGGTTTTGGGGCACATTCAAACAGGTGGTGGTTTCATCTATCTTACCAGGAGGATCTGCCAATAAAGCCGTGAATTTAGCAAAACAATTAGGATGCTGGGCAAGGGATGAGCTGAACAAGACATCACAAATCCTAGACATGCTAACTGCAGATGTGCAAAGTGTTAACCATGCTGTTTTGCAAAATAGAGCTGCTGTAGATTTTTTGCTCTTAGCACAAGGGCATGGATGTGAAGAGTTCGAGGGAATGTGTTGCATGAATCTGTCTGATCATTCGGTGTCCATTCACACTAAGATAAAAGAATTACAACAGGGACTTCATAAACTTAAGGAAGAAGACGGTTTAGGAATTGACGAATGGCTTAAAGGCTTAGGACTCGGACCGTGGCTGAGGAAC
Organism: Melospiza melodia melodia; assembly: GCF_035770615.1. Taxonomy (NCBI): domain Eukaryota; kingdom Metazoa; phylum Chordata; class Aves; order Passeriformes; family Passerellidae; genus Melospiza; species Melospiza melodia. The sequence goes on from NW_026948761.1 coordinate 1,453,115, forward strand.
CTTGTGGTCTATGCTATAGGACTGCTGGGTGTAATTTTACTGTTTTTGCTTATTTTGCCTTGTATCTTTAACTGTATTCAAAACATGGTCAGCCGTACAATAGCAAAAACATGGCAAACTAATCTCCTTGCACAAGAAGAAAACGGGGGAAATGTGGAGAGTATTATTAATAATTGGTTAGCTGAGAAAGGCCACACTGACATAATGCCACTGGTTAAGCTGAAGGAGAAAAGTCAGCAGTCAGCAAGCTGAAAGGAAGAGTCAGCAGTGACCTTGCTGCAACATGAGGATAGGGAGTTGAGATTAGTCCTGAATATATCCTAAGAATATGTAGAAAGTATCAAAAGTAGAACCATAGGAATGTAGAAGTAGGCGTAGGTGCTGATATGTAAGCTGACCAATCCTGAGCTCAACTTTTGCAATATGTATGAAGCTCATTATTAACTGTATTTAACCCGCCGTACTGATCAATAAAATCGAGCCTGTGATGATCAAATTGATGTCCTGGTTCCCTTCCGCCGACACACTTATACAGCAAATAATAAGCTCATGAATATTCTGTAATTTGCACCATCCATTGGCCACACCACAACATCAGCTCTTCCCCATTCCTTAGGGGTTACATCTCTCTTTTCTCATGTCTCTATCACTATTTGTTATCCTACTACAGCTAGGCCCAGGGACGCGCTATCTTACAGGTGCAGAACTTGGAATTAGACATGGCTTTGTACTTTTCCTGTCTCTAGTCAGCTAAATTCCCAACAGGCTCAACATCCCCCTGGACGATGGTTGCAAACGGCTGCCTCGGAGCAGCCATTTCCAGGGTCTGAACAATCGCTGCCATGCCCAGCGGGTGGCACTGGTCAAGCACAAGAGGATCGAAGACAGCCTGCCCCTGAGCATTTGCATAAAGCCCCGTGCCCAACAGCATGTCAGCGACAACCCCACACCTGGGGTCCTGCGGCGCCAGCGCAGCATTCTGCACTTCCACATGGGCTGCCAAACAAGCCCCCTTGGTCTAAAAAACACCAAATTGCACAGGGTCAAAAAGAGAATGTGCCACACGATGGAGGTCATGAGGCGCCAGCACGTCCGTAGCAACCCTCCGGAGAGTGTGCATAACCTCAGCAGACCCCAAACCATGCTGTGAGATGCAAAGCTGTATTTCGTGTCAGGTACAAACAGGCGACGTGTGTACTCGTGAATGCGAAATGTGTGGACATCGACAATGGGATCATTGTGAATTCTAATAAAAAGTGAGGAAAATAAAGCATGGGAAAAGGCCTTTGAACCTATCTTTTGTTTGCAATTAACCCTAGTTGATTTAGGAGCATTGGAATTAAGGTGTTAAGGATGTTCCTTTTTGCTTGCATTTAATCCATAAAAAGCTCTGCAATAATAACCTTCAGAAGTATAATTTTAGAATATTACTTGTATTCTTGAAACGATAGCTTTGGAATATATATATAAAGGAAATATGCTTATCTCACGCCTTTTTGAAGCAGAGGAAAACACCTTGAGAAAGGAAGATGAACATCACCTCAAGGGTTTATGGTTTCGACCAAAGGGAAGCTGGACATCACAGTATTGAGATTTATAGTCTCTGCAATTAAAAGGTGGACACACATCTGGGGAGCTGGACCCCACCAGATGGGATTCGTCTTTCTTCTTTCGGAAGCTGGACCGTCACCATCTGGGGATACTCCTTTGAGATACATACTGAGAAATTAAAATCACAATAGTGTATAGAATTGTGATGTAATAATTTGGAATAAAAATTGCTGATGAGTAAAAAATTTGAAATAGAAACTGCTGAGAAAGCTGATAAGTACCCCTATAAATACCTGTAACCCTGAATTATTGGTGTGCAGTTGGAGGGAAAACTTCCCCCACTGTACCCGGCGCTGTATTGCTCATACTTTACCATAATAAATAATAAATTGATTGCTGCTTGAATATTGGCCTAGTCAAGCTTCTTATTCATAGCAATGCTGAGCAACCACATCACAGACTTCTCTCTCCAGCTTATACGAAAGGGGTTTGTGGGTGTTGTGAGTGACACCCCTGAGCACAGGGAAAGCCTGGGAACCCCCTGGCAAAGCCACCGCACCTGCTGTGTCCCGGTCCTTGGGCCCCACAGGGACAAGAGGAGATGATTGATGGGAGCCAGGTCAACACCACTCGCCCCTGCACCCCCTGCAGCACCGGCAGTGTCGAAGGAAGGAGACCAGGACACCAGATGGTTCATCACAGGTCCAGTTTATTGAAGAAAGCATCAAATATTTATACAGCAAATAATAAGCTTATGAATATTCTGTAAGCCAAGCAATCTATTGGTTAAACTATACCATTAACTCATCCTCATTCCTTTGGGCCTACGTTCTCTACTTCTCACACCTTGCTGTCCATTTCTTTATCATACTCAGCTAGGCCCAAGGACACGTTATCTTTGCAGGTGCAAGATTTGGAATTAGCCACTGTCTTGTACTTTTCCATTCTCTAGTCAGCTAAATTCCCAACAGACACCCTGCCTGCAAAAAGGCCTCTGCCCTAGTTAGGACATCTTTACCAAATTAATTTGGCTGTGTCCTCTCTCCTCAAGCCACTCTTTGACTAAACTCTCCTCACGGCAGAGCCAGAGGAGCCCACTCTGCAACCCAGCAGATACCATGAACAGGCAGGCTCATTCATCTCGTTGGTCTTGGCTTTGGCTTCTCACCAGAAACGCACGGGGTTCCTCAGACACACGGTCACCTGGCACGAGGGAAGTGTCCACAAATTCGACGAGAAAGCGCCACAGCCCCGGGAGCCCACCGGCCTCCCGCCGGCCGTGTCGGCATTCGCGCCAAAGGTAAATACCTCTGTTACAGCGCCCTGATGAGGTCTCCAGGGTGAGAGAAGGATGAGAATCTTGTTTGATGATCAGAAGGCTAGATTTATTGATATATGATATATAATACATTATAACTATACTAAAAAGAATAAGCAGAGAAGTTGCAGAGGCGGCTAAGCTAAAAATAGAATAGAAAAGAATCTAAAAACAAGAGAGTTCTCTGTCACTGTGTTCCAGAGAGCTTGCCCTGTGATTGGCCCTTAATTGTACACACAGAACATGAACCAATCACAGGTGCATCCTATTGCATTTCACAGCAGCTGATAATCATTGTTTACATTCTTTTTCTGGGGCCTCAGCTTCCCAGAAGATGCACAAGTCCCAAAGAAAGGATTTCTATGAAAAAATGTCTGCGACATACCTCAGCGCCCTGTTGTGCTGCAGCCCCGGCATGGGACTCCTTGGTGGGCACAGGTTCCAGCATGGCCCACAAACCCGGTGTGGGCTGGGGCGATATGACCATGGTCACAGGGGTTTTCAGGATGAGAGAGAGACGAGAATGTTGACTCCATGATCAGAAGGCTTGATTTATTATTTTATTATATATATATATACTACATTATAACTATACTAAAAAGAAATAGAAAGGAAAAGGTTCCTCAGAAGGCTAGGCTAAGAATAAAATCGAAAAGAATGAATAACAAAGATCTGTGTCCCGGCAGAGAGCGAGAGCAGCTCTGCCGTGAGTGGTCAGTACATCCAAACACCCACAGGAGACCAATCACGGATCCACCTGCTGCATTCCACAGCAGCAGATAACCATTGTTTACACTTTGGTGCTGAAACTTCTCAGCTTCAGCAGGAAAAATCCTAACAAAAGGATTTTAATAAAAAGATGTCTGCGACAGGACGAGACCGGCAAGGGGCCCCTGTCCCCAACACAGAGGAGGGGAGGGATGCCCAGAGAGGTGCAGCCCGTGGAGCTGCATCACTGCAGAGTGGCACAAGGGAGCCTGGCACAGCCAAATCCACCCCGGGGGAACCATCACCATCCCCTGACGTAGGAAGGAGACCCAGACACCAGGTGGTTCATCACAGGCCCAGTTTATTAAAGAAAGCATCAAAAACTTATACAGCAAATAATAAGCTCATGAATATTCTGTAAGCCAAGCAATCCATTGGTTAAACTATACCATTAACTCTTCCTCATTCCTTTGGGCCTACGTTCTCTACTTCTCACACCTCGCTGTCCATTTCTTTATCATACTCAGCTAGGCCCAAGGACACGTTATCTTTGCAGGTACAAGATTTGGAATTAACCACTGTCTTGTACTTTTCCATTCTTTAGCCTGCTGCTTTCTCAACAGACACCCTGCCTGCAAAAAGGCCTCTGCCCTAGTTAGGACATCTCTATCAAATCAATTCGGCTGTGTCCTCTCTCCTCAAGCCACTCCTTGACAAAACTCTCCACAATCCCCCAGTTGGATCTGTCCCCCAGCACACCGTCCTGGGGCGGGGGAGAGAGCTCCACATCACACAGAAACTCAAACTCCCCCTCGTCCACGTCGGAGACAGAAGGGCTCCACTGGGAACTCCCGGGGGTACAAGAACCAGACCCCCGCCAAAGCTCCTCACACTTTTTCCACTGCACCAGCAGCGATCCCACGTCTGCGGTGCAATCATCAAAGAGGCCTCCATGCGGCGGACCCCCATGAGAGACCGCGCCCCCCTGGAGAACGCCTTCGCAGGGTCCGAAAAGAGCCCTCACTCTCGGGCCCACAGAAACAATCGCTCAAAATCATCCCAGGAAACAGAAACCTGTTTCCACTCCAGGACCCCCCTCCAGAGGTCCAAAACGAGGGAATCCTCCTCGAAAGTCGCAGAGGTTGCCATCACCACCAGAAGAGCAGGCAAAGCACCAAAGAGGGGGGACAACACAACCTCACCAGCAATCCGGACTCTGTGTCTCAGCCTACACTCTGGCAGTCACCAGATGTCACTAGAGTGTGGGATCTCAGCACAGCAGTCCTGATGTGCAGAGTCACCGAGACCACCCTTGGGGGGCTCGGAGGTCTTGGAACGTTGCCAGAAGTGTTTGGTGGTTGGACTTTGATCCTGCACGGGAAACAACACCTGTATGAGGATGGGAGGATCACACGGGGATAAATGGTGAAGGGATAGGTTAATTATAGTGTGAAACACAGGTTTTAGAATCTCGGTACTGGGGGGTTCTAGGGGGACAAGATGGAGGAATTAGGGCGTGTCCTGTCCTTCTTCTTCTTCTTCTTGTCATCCATCTTTTGTGGTGGTGGTGGCACTTTGGGATTGGTTCTTACTGAATGTGCCCTTGTCAATAAGGGTGAAAGGTATTGGGGAGAAAAGGTAAATATCTTATACGTAGTTTTGGGTATAAAGATAAGTGACTGCCCCGAGGGCACTCAGTGTGCTCATGGCTAACTTGCTGTGCGGACCTCTTTTGGGCCAAGAGAAAATATTGTAGATAAGAATTAATAAACAACACTGAAGACTGAAAAACCTAAAGACTCCTTTCGTCCTTTGGAGCGCGGGCTGCCCAAGGCCATCCCGAGCCTTTCCAGGCCATCAAAAACAGCCGAGGATCGGGACACTATAGGACACAGAAGAACAGAAGCGCACACTGCTGTTTTCAGGGTGAAGGAAAAAAGGGAAGTTTATTTTCTGACTCCAACATTTATAATTTTGCAAAAGTGACAGCGCATTGGAAGGTGACAGTGCCACCTCTCCAACAACACTGGACAAACCAACAGTCCATCAATTTCTCCTCCTCTATTAAGGAATGCAAAACAATGAGTTATTTACAGAAAGTGTGTGAGAAAGTTCGCTACAAGAATGTCAACATCAGAAGGCTTAGAAAAACTTAAAAAACCAGGGTGACAGAGGGGTCAATTAAAACAGGGCACGGGTCAATTAAATCAAGGGAGGGTCTTTGGTGGTCACTGGGGCAATTAAATCAAAGGAGGGTATCTGGTGGTTCCTGGGTTAAGGGAGACACTGAGAGAGAAACAGAGCAGGCAAAGAGAGGCAGGAGAGAAAGGAGGACACAAACACAATGACCTGAGAAGGAGGCACTCTGCAAACAAAACTGCAATGGACTGAAAATGAACGGGAAAGAAATCAATAAGTCTGAGAGTTTTATTTGCTATCAAATACATCCCACAAACCCTGACCCACAGAATCTCCATCCCACCAATCTAATTGAGATCCCACTACTCCCAATCACCTCCAAACCCCATCTCACCCTGGTGGCTGTGGAATCGAGTAGGTTTGTGAAGAGGCAGAGCTTTTTTGAGGTGGGAAAACGCCCTTTTGATGTGGGCCTGAGTTCTCTGAGTCTAAGACTGAGCTGTTTTCACTGGGATTTGAGGTGACAGATCCATCCCTCTCGGCTTTTAGACAGCAGAGAGGGGGAGAAGATAAAAAACTTAATGCAAAACCAAAAGGAGAAGCAGCCAGGTGTGTTGCCAACATGGATCACAGGGAATGTGAGTGACCCGGGCTGTGCCCAAAGTGCCTTCTCCAGTGGGGGATGGAGCTGGAGCAGCGGACGAAGCTCTGCCCGCACTCGGCACTCACAGGGCTTCCCTTAGTGGTGCCTCCGTTGGTGTCGGGTCAAGTGAGAACTCCTGGAGAAGCTCTTCCGACACTGGGGACACTCGTAGGGCCTCTCCCCAGTGTGGATGCGCCGGTGCCTGACGAGGTGGAAGTTCTGCCTGAATCCCTTCCCGCACTCGGGGCATTGGAAGGGCCTCTCCTCTGTGTGACTCTGATAGTGCCTGATGAGACGGGAGCTGATCTGAAACCCCTTCCCACACTTGGAACACTCATAGGGCCTCTCCCCAGTGTGGGTCCTCTTGTGCGAGGACAGGTGGGAGCTCTGTGAGAAGCTCTTCCCACACTCCCCACACTCGAAGGGCTGTTCCCCAGTGTGGGTCCTCTGGTGCTTGATCAGGTCGCCCCTCCACCTGAAGCTCTTCCCACACTTGGAACACTCGTAGGGCCTCTCTCCAGTGTGGGTTCTCTGGTGCTTGATCAGGTTGGAGCTCAGGCTGAAGCTCTTCCCACACTCCCCACACTCGAAGGGCCTCTCCCCAGTGTGGATCCTCTGGTGCTTCATCAGGCTGGAGCTCTCCCTGAAGCTCTTCCCACACTCCCCACACTCATAGGGCTTCTCCCCAGTGTGGATCCTCTGGTGTCTGATCAGGTGGGAGCTCCGCCTGAAGCTCTTCCCACACTCCCCACACGTGTGAGGCTTCTCCCCATCATGGAGCTGCTCATGGGGCACCAGCTCCGAGCTCTGGCTCCATCTCTGGCCACCTTCCCGGCCCAGGCTGGCTCTTTCCCCCTCAGATCCCCACCAGCTGCGTTTGCAGCCCCTCCTCGTGCGGCATCTCCAGGGCTTTTCCTCCCCGTTGCCTTCCTGCGCCGTGGAGCCGCTCAAAACGGCCTCTGCCACCAGGTTCTGCCGCGGGCATTTGTCCTCCCTGCTCTCCATGCTCAGCTCCTGCTCTGGGGGAGGAAGGACAAGGACAGGATGGGATTTGCCTCCGTGCCACAGGGAAGGGCAAGGAGATCCCCCAGGGCTGAGCTGCAGCCGGGGCCGTGTTGGGCTGGGAGATGGAGCAGCACAGAGGGGAAAGGGGCACTGACTTCCTCCTCACCTGCCTCAGTGTCCTGGGGCATCTTCCTCTTCCTCACAGCATCGCAGGGGTTGGCAATGGGAAATCCTGGTTTGGGGAAAACAAGGGATGAGCACAGTGAGTTTGAAGGTCCCTCTGCCCGAGTCCGTCTCTACAAGTCACTGGCCACGTGGACTCCATAAAAACCTCCCAAATACCAAAAGATTCAGCCCTGGAAAAGTCTCTGAGGAGTTCCCTGTCCCTGGTCCCTCCCCTCTGGTGTTCAGGGGTTCCCCCCTGTCCCAGCTGCTGGGGTCATGCTTGGATTGGGGGTCCCCCTTCTCCTCAGTGCCCGCCCTGCCCAGGCTGCTGGCAGTTCCAGCAATGCCAAAAGCTCCCCCCTCTTGGCTCTCCCTATTTCGGGATGCCGGGGCTGTTTGGGCTCCCGGGCTCCCCTCTCCCCTCATTCTCTGCTCGGGGCTGCAGCGGCTCCAAGGAGTCCCCCCTGCCCCTCTCCAGGCTCTTGAGGCTCCCGCCAATGGCGGCGCTCCCCCTCTCTGGGCTCCCCACTTTGGGCTCCTGGGGCACACAGGGCTCTGCTCCTCCAGGCTGCCCCTGCCAGCACCGCCACCGGCACCCCCCGATGTCCCCCCGAGGGGCCTTTTCCGCTCTGCCTTGGACCGCTTCATTCTCCAAACATCCCCCCAAAAACCCAACTGGGAGTGACTGGGAACATGCTGCAGGGAACTGTGCTACGCTGAGGGATACTGGGAGTAACTGGAACAAAAGTGAGGGTGAAAGAGAGCAACTGGAACCATGTGGAGCACAACTGGTTCATACTGGCAGGGACTGGACTAATACTGGGAGTGTCTGAGAGCGACTGGGAACACACCCTGCACATCATCCCCCATTCTGGGCCTGACTGGGAGCAACTGGGAGCACGCTGGGAGCAAATGGCATCATACTGGGAATGACTGGGCTGATCTAGGAAGCAACTGGAACCATGCTGGAGGCGGCTGGGACCATACTGGGAGAGACTGGAAGCAACTGGGATTATACTGGGACCACACTGGGAGAGCAGGCATGTGACTGGGATCAAACTGGAGCTTACTGGGATCATATTGGGGTTGAAATGGAGCAACTGGGATCACACTTTGGGCTACTGGGAGCAATGGAGGGAAACTGGGATGATGCTGCAAGCAAACTGGAGAAACTGGGAAGGACTGGATGCATGCTGGAGGCAACTGGGATATACTGGGCATGACTGGGGGACCATACTGGGAGAACTGACACCTTACTGGGGCCACTGGCAGTGCCTGGAAATGACTACAGACATGCTGGGGGCAACTGGGATAACCTGGGAGTGTCTGTCACCATACTGGGGGGACTGGAACCACACTGGGAACACCTGGGACCATGCTGGGGAGAAAGGGGCCCACACTGGGGGCACTGGCATCAGACTGGGAGTGAGTGGGAGCAACTGGGGTTAGACTGCAGGTGACTGGGATCATACTGGGAGTTGCTACACTCATACTGGGATTATACTGGGTGTGAATGGAACCTGACTGGGGGTTACTGGGAGCAACTGGGATCAGCTGGAAGGTTCTGGAACCATGTAGAGAGGACTGAGACTACAACTGGGGCAACTGGGATCATACTGGGAGCAACTGGGGCCATCCTTTGAGCAACAGATGGAAACTGGGATTGTGCTAGAGGAAACTGGGAGTGACTGGGAAAGACTGGGATCATTCTGAGGTAACTAAAACCCACTGGGAGTGTCTCTAACCATACTGGGGGGACTGGAACCACACTGGGAACAGCTGGGATCATGCTGGGAGCAACTGGGACGATGCTGGGGGAAACTGAATCTACCCTGGAGGCAAGTGGGCACAACTGGGACCCTGCTGGGAGGGACTGGGACTGTTATTGGGGCAACTGGGATCATAATGGGAGGAACTGGGAACATCTGGAATTATGCTGGGAACAACTGGGATCACAGTGAGAGCAGCTGAGTCCATACTGGGTTACACTGGGACCGCATTGAGAGCGACTGGAATCATACTGGGAGTGACTGGGAGTGGCTGGTTTTGTGGATTTTGGGCGGTTTGGATTTTGGGGAATTTTACTGGCATTTTAAGGGGGAGCCTTTCTGGGGAAGTTTGGTGTTTATTGAAATTTTTTGTGGCTTCTTTTGAATTTTGGGGGTTTTACTGAGATTTTGTTGGGATTTTTTGGGATTCTCAATGTTTCTGAGTGTTTTATTGGGATTTTTAGGAGATGTTGGGGCATTTTATTGGCATTGTGGAGCCATTTAGTGGGGTTCATTGGGGTTTTGGGGTCTTTCAGGATTTTTGGTGGGATTTGAGGGGTTTTGTGGAGTTTTTTGTGTGTTGCCAATATTTCTTTGGATCTTGGGGAAGATTTTGTGGGACTTTTTATGGTTTTGGGGACATTTTTTGGGGATTTGCAGATTTTAATAAGGATTTTTGGGATTTCAAAGGATTTTGTGGGCTTTTATTGGGATTCTATGGTGTTCTAATGAGATTCTGAGAGATTTAATTGGGATTTAGTGGGTTTTATTTGGACTTTGGGGTTTTTAAGGAGATTTTGGTGCCTCTCAGCTCTTCCCCACACCAAGGGAATGCCCCAAAAGCCCCCCAAAATTCCATGAAAATCCCACAAAATCCCCCATAATTACAAGAAAACCCTCAAAAACCCCAGAGAATCTCTGAAAATCCCAGTGGAACTCACCAAGATTAAAAAATACTCCAAATAATTTCAATAAATCCTTTCTCAAGAAACCCCTCACAACCCCAATAAAATCCCCCAAAATACAAAAGCCCGAAAATCACGCAATTCTCACCCAGTAATTACATCCCAAAACCTCCAATAATTCCTTCGAAACTGACAATAAAATCCCCCAAAGCCCAAAAAAGTCACCTCGAAATCCCCAAAACCCTCGCAAAATCCCCACAAATCCACCCAGAACCCCCCAGACTGAGCGGGCCCGTCCTGGATCAGGGCTGTGAGATGCAAAGCTGTGTTTCGTGTCAGGTACAAACAGTCAAAGTGTGTACTTGCGAATGAGAAATGTGTGGACACCGACAATGGGATAGTTGTGAATTCTAATAATAACTGAGGAAAATAAAGCATGGAAAAAGGCCTTTGAACCTCTCTTTTGTTTGCAATTAACCCTAGTTGATTTAGGAGCATTGGAATTAAGGTGTTAAGGATGTTCCTTTCTGCTTGCATTTAATCCATAAAAAGCTCTGCAATAATAACCTTCAGAAGTATAATTTTAGAATATTACTTGTATCCTTGAACCTATAGCTTTGGAATATATATAAAGGAAATATGCTTATCTCACGCCTTATTGAAGCAGAGAAAAGCAGCTTGAGAAAGGAAGATGAACATCACCTCAAGGGTTTATGGTTTTGACCAAAGGGAAGCTGGACATCACTGTTATGAGATTTAGAGTCTCTGCAATTAAAAGGTGGACACACATCTGGGGAGCTGGACCCCACCAGATGGGATTCGTCTTTCTTCTTTCGGAAACTAGACCATCAACATCTGGGGATACTCCTTTGAGATACATCCTGAGAAATTAAAATCACAATAGTGTATAGAATTGTGACGTAATAATTTGGAATAAAAATTGCTGATGAGTAAAAGATTAGAAATAGAAACTACTGAAAAAAGCTGATGACTACCCCTATAAATACCTGTAACCATCAATTATCGGCGTACAGTTAGAGAGAAAACTTCCCCCACTGTACCCGGCGCTGTATTGCTCATACTTTACCATATTAAAAAATAAATTGATTGCTGCTTGAATATTGGCCTAGTCAAGCTTCATATTCATAACAGGGGGCACCGGCCGGTGGAACAGGAGCCACTTCAGGCGGCCCTCGGAGCTTTTTGGGGAGGGGGCACCATGGGTGACCCCCAAAAACCGGGGGGGGGGGGAACCCCTGCTGTGCCCCCTCCCCCCGAAACCCCCAGACCCCGGTTCAGGGTGGGCCTGGGACCCCCGGGACCCCCAAATCTCCCCCGGGACCCCTCCAGGAACCCCAAACCGCCCAGAGCCCCCCCAGGGTTGGCCCAGGACCACCCTGGACACCAAAACCTCCCCAGGATTCTCAGAACCCCCCCATTTCCCCCCAAAATTCACCCCAGACCCACCTGAGACCCCCCCCGCAAATCCATCAGACTGCCCCAAATCCCCCTCAGACTCCCCAATTCCCCCCAAAACCCTATGAAATCCGCTCAGACTCCCCCAAATTTCTCCCCGGACCAACCTCGCAACCCCCCAGTTCCTCTCACAATCCCCCAAAATCCCCTCAGACCCTCCCACTTACCCTCAGATCCCCCTAAACCCACCTGAGAACGATCCAGACTCGCTCAAGCTTCCCTCCGCCTCCGCCGCGTGCGCCGGCTCCCCCAGCCAAGAGCGGCGCGTCCCGCCGAACTAATCAATCACCGCCCTGCACGGCCCCGAACCAACGAATCACGGCGCAGCTCCCCTCAGCAAGGCCCGCCTCCCCGGCGCCGCCCCAGCCAATCAGAGGCGAGACGGAAGCGGCGCCCCGTTCCCCACCGTGGCCAGGACCCGCCGGGCTCGGGACAGGAGCGGGAGGGGCCTGAGAGGGGATCGGGGGGGTTTTGGGGGGGACCTGGGGGGTCTGGGGAGGGGCCCTGGGGCATTGTGGGGGGACCTGGGGGGAGTTTGCGGATGGGTCCTAAGAGGGATCCCGAAGCGGGGTGGTCGTGGGAGGGTCTGGGAGGGTTTTGGGGAGGGGTCATAGGAAGGTCTTGGGAGGGTCTGGGGGTGTTTGGATGGTCCTGCGGGAGTTTGGGGGCGGCTCTGGGGGGGTCCTGAGGGTGTCCTGTGAGGGTTTTGGAGGTTTTGGGGAGGGGCTCTGGCAGTGTGATAAACAGGGCCAGGAGAGCAGCTCCTTTCAAAAGGCCTTTATTAAAGACAGCTCTGGGTGCGGAACCCGAGGGGTCGCGCACAGCGCCGCTGCTCCCACAGGACCGCGCTGAGCAGGAGGAGGAGGAGCAGCAGCAGCAGCAGCAGCAGCAGCAGCAGCGCAGCTTTGTCTCTCGGCACAGCCGGGGCTTCCGTCCTCACCAGAGTCCTTAGGAAGGCAACGTTGGCTCGGAGCGTAGGGGGATCCTCCAAGCTGAGCACTATTAAAATTATGGGGGCAGGACAGAATCCGGCTCTGCTCAAGGGTGGGTGATTTAGTGCGGTTCTGCTGGGGTAAAGTCATCGTTTATGTGCTGGTTTGTTGTTCAGAGAGGGTTCATGGAGTTCCCACGGCCTCTCATTTAAATTCAGTCTGGGACGGGAAGGGATACAAATCTGGGCTGAGACGGAAAGGGGCACAAATACAGAGTATGCCGGGGAGAGATACAAATACAGGGTAAAATGGTAACACTGGATAGCGGCAACTAAAGGCAAGTCCTAGAACTGTAACGTTCAATGTTTAACAACAGACCAACACTTCAAATTCGGACCCTATCAACTTCATTAACATCAACTAGCAATTACTGCTCTGAAAAAGAGCTCTCATCCCCAGGGTTTCATTTCTCAAATCTATTGGAGCAAAAATGAGCAATGTGCCCTGCTGGTGTTTAGATGTTCTGAGTCCCTCAGCTGTGAGTTGGGTTCCTGTGCTGTCCTGCCTGGTGCTTGCTGGATGTGCTGGAACAAAGAGCTTGGGCCCTTGATGAAAACGACCACAAATGACTTCATTGGGATTTACGGGGCTCACAGTAAAAGGGACGAAGCTCAGGTTTGATCTAGAAAATACCTCCTCCCTGTCAGGATGGTGAAGTCCTGGCTTCACAGATTGCTCAGAGAAGCCAAGTAAATAAAGTTTCAGAATTCTTCATTTCTGTCCCATTCCTATTCCATAAGCCCAGGTTTGGTTTTCAGAGTGCCACCTTGTCAGCTGGTTGCCATTTGTGTCCTGCCTTCTTTCCTGCCTTCCTTGGTCTGCTCCTTTTCCCTTCTCTCTTTACCTGTGGTCTCTCTTTACCTGTGGCAGCTCCCAGCCCAAGACCCTCCCCTGATTTTATTTTTTTTTCCTTCCCCATCCAGGTGCTCAAACAGCCCTGGATGAAGTTATAGAGGCTGGCAGTGAAATGTCTGTGTAAGATCTTGCTGCACTTGTGTCTTGGCCCCTTCAGAATTTGGCAGGAGCCAAATTTGGCAGGAGCCAAATCCTGAAGGGCAGGAGCATCTTTTCCTTGCTGGCAGCTGGAATTGCAGCCCATGGCAGTGTGTGCCAGAGATGTCAGAGGGCGATTGCTGAGGCTGCCAGGGCGCTGCTCCTGCCCTGCCTGCCAAGGGAGCTGTGCAGGGCAGGGTCAGGCTGCAGCAGCTGGCTGGGCTCTCCGAGCAGACAGCAAAGGCGGCTTTGCTGCACATTCTGCAGCTGGGAGCAGAGGGAAGAAGGGCAGGGAGTCCCTGACAGAATGCTGGAATGCTTGTGGCTGGAAGGAACCTGCCCCCGGACCCCAATTGGGCCCAGCCCTGGATGTCCCCTGAGACCCCCCCAGACCCTCTCCCCAAACCCTTCCAGAGCCCCCAAAGCCCCTCCCCAAAACCTCCAGAACCCTCCCAGAACACCCTCAGGACCCCCCAGAGCCCTCCCCAAACTCCCCCCAGGACCATCCCAACACCCCCAGACCCTCCCAAGACCTTCCTACGACCCCACCCCAAAACCCCCCCAGGCCCTCCAAGAACCCGCCCCCCGCCCCGATTCCCTCTCAGGCCCCTCCTGCTCCTGTCCCGAGCCCGGCGGGTCCCAGGAGCGGCGGGAAGGGGGGGGCCGCTTCCGGCTCGCCTCGGATTGGCTGGGGCGGCGCCAGGGAGGCGGGCCTTGCTGAGGGGACCGGCACCGTGATTGGTTGTTTCGCTGATGTACGGCGCGGTGATTGTTTGGTTCGGCGGGGTGCGCCGCCATTGTTGGGAGCCCGTGCGCGCGGTGGTGGCGGGAGATTGTGAGGGGAGAGCGGGGCTGAGGTGGGGACGGGGGGAGGAAACTGGAGGGGTTTGGGGCGGGTCTGAGGGGAAGTCGGGGATTTTTGGGGGCATCAACGGAAAATAGGGGGGTGTGCATGGGTTTGGGGAGAATGAGGGGGTCTGAGGGGGCTTTGGGGAGCTTGGGAGAAACTTGAGAGGGTCTGGTGCGTTCTCAGGTGGGTTAAGAGGGATCTGAGGGGAATTTGGAGGATCTGAGGGGATTTTGGGGGATTTCGAGAGAAACTGGGGCGTTGTGAGTGGATCTGGGGGGTTTGAGGTGGCTCTGGAGAAATGTGGGGGATTCTGAGGGGATTTCATAGGGTTTGGTGGGGATTGAGGGGTCTGAGGGGGATTTGGGGCAGTCTGATGGGTTTGCGGGGGGGTCTCAGATGGGTCTGGGTTGAATTTTGGGGGGAAATGTGGGGGTCTGAGGGTCCTGGGGAGATTTTGGTGTTCAGGGTGGTTCTGGGCCAACCCTGAGGGAGCTCTGGGCGGTTTGGGGTTCCTGGAGGGGTCCCGGGGGAGATTGGGGGTCCCGGGGGTCCCAGGCCCACCCTGAACCGGGGTCTGGGGGTTTCGGGGGGAGGGGGCACAGCAGGGGTTTTCCCCACCCCCCCCCCGGTTTTTGAGGGGTCTCCCATGGTGCCCCCTCCCCAAAAAGCTCCGAGGGCCCCCTGAAATGGCTCCTGTTCCACCGGCCAGTGCCCCCTGATCCAGGACGGCCCCACTGAGTCTGGGGGGTTTGGGGGGATTTGTGGGGATTTTGGGGTTTTGGAGGGTTTTGGGAATTTCGGGATGGCTTTTTTGGGCTTTGTGGGATTTTGTTGGGGGTTTGGGGGGAATTTTTGGGGAGAATTATTGGATTTTGGGATGGTTACGTGATTTTGGGGTTTTTGTTGATTTGAGGATTTTGGATTTTAGGTGTTATGTTTGGGTTGCAGGGGGGTTTTTGAGGGGGGGATTTATTGAAATTTTTAGCAGTTGTTTTAAATTTTGGTGAGTTCCACTGGGATTTCTGGAGATTCTCTGGGGGTTTTGAGGGCTTTCATGTAATTTTTGGGGATTTTTTGAGTTTTCGTGAAATTTTAGGGGGGCTTTGGAGCATTCCTTGGGTGTGGGGAACAGCTGACAGGCACCAAAATCTCCTTAAAACCCCCAAAAGTCCCAATAAAACCCACAAAATCCCAATTAAATCTCTCAAAATCCCATTAGAACACCCTAGAATCACAATAACAGCCCACAAAATCCTTTGAAATCCCAATAACACCAAAAATCCTGATTAAAATCTGCAAATCCCCAAAAAATGTCCCCAAAACCATAAGAAGTCCCACAATATCTCCCCCAAGATCCAAAGAAATCCTGGCAACACACAAAAAACTCCACAAAACCCCTCAAATCCCAAAAAACCCCAAATCCCTTAGGAATCCTACTGAATGTTACCACAATGCCAATAAAATGCCCCAACATCTCCTAAAAATCCCAATAAAACCCCCAGAATTTCTGAGAGTCCCAAAAAAATCGCAACAAAATCCCAGTAAAACAAACAAAATTAAAAAGAAAAGACACAAAAAATTTCAATAAACACCAAACTTCCCCATAAAAACTCCCCCTCAAAATGCCAATAAAATCCCCCAAAATCCAAACCCCCCAAAATCCACAAAACCAGCCACTCCCAGTCACTCCCAGTATGATTCCAGTCGCTCTCAATGAGATCCCAGTGTAACCCAGTATGGACTCAGCTGCTCTCACTGTGATCCCAGTTGCTCCCAGCATAATTCCAGTTGTTCCCAGTTCCTCCCATTATGATCCCAGTTGCCCCAATAACAGTCCCAGTCCCTCCCAGCAGGGTCCCAGTCGTGCCCAGTTGCCTCCAGGGTAGATTCAGTTTCCCCCAGCATCGTCCCAGGTGCTCCCAGCATGATCCCAGCTGTTCCCAGTGTGGTTCCAGTCCCCCCAGTATGGTTAGAGACACTCCCAGTGGGTTTTAGTTACCTCAGAATGATCCCAGTCGCTCCCAGTTTCCTATAGCATTATCCCAGTTTCTATCTGTACTCAAAGGCTTGTCCCAGTTGCTCCCAGTATGATCCCAGTTGCCCCAGTTGTAGTCTCAGTGCTCTCAGCATGGTTCCAGAACCTTCCAGCCGATCCCAGTTGCTCCCAGTAACCCCCAGTCAGGTTCCATTCACACCCAGTATAATCCCAGTATGAGTGTAGCAACTCCCAGTATGATCCCAGTCACCTGCAGTCTAACCCCAGTTGCTCCCAGTCACTCCCAGTTTGATGCCAGTGCCCCCAGTGTGATCCCAGTTCTCCCCAGCATGGTCCCAGTTGTTCCCGGTGTGGTTCCAGTCCCCCCAGTATGGTGACAGACACTCCAAGTATATCCCAGTTGCCCCCAGCATGTCTGTAGTCATTTCCAGGCATTGCCAGTGGCCCCAGTAAGGTGTCAGTTCTCCCAGTATGATCCCCCAGTCATGCCCAGTATATCCCAGTTGCCTCCAGCATGCATCCAGTCCTTCCCAGTTCCTCCAGTTTGCTTGCAGCATCGTCCCAGTTTCCCTCTGTTGCTCCCAGTAGCCCAAAGTGTGATCCCAGTTGCTCCCTTTCAACCCCAATGTGATCCCAGTAAGCTCCAGTTTGATCCCAGTCACATGCCAGCCCTCCCAGTGTGGTGCCAGTATAATCCCAGATGCTTCCAGTCTCTCCCAGTATGGTCCCAGCCGCCTCCAGCATGGTTCCCAGTTGCTTCCTAGATCAGCCCAGTCATTCCCAGTATGATGCCATTTGCTCCCAGCATGCTCCCAGTTGCTCCCAGTCAGGCCCAGCATGGGGGATGATGTGCAGGGTGTGTTCCCAGTCGCTCTCAGACACTCCCAGTATTAGTCCAGTCCCTGCCAGTATGATCCAAAGATGAGCCCAGTGTGCTCCCAGTCCCTGCCAGTATCAACCAGTTGTGCTCCACATGGTTCCAGTTGCTCTTTCACCCTCACTTTTGTTCCAGTTACTCCCAGTATCCCTCAGCGTAGCCCAGTTCCCTGCAGCATGTTCCCAGTCACTCCCAGTTGGGTTTTTGGGGGATATTTGGAGAATGAAGCAGTCCAAGGCTGAGCGGAAAAGGCCCCTCGGGGGGACATCGGGGGGTGCCGGTGGCGGTGCCGGCAGGGGCAGCCTGGAGGAGCAGAGCCCTGTGTGCCCCAGGAGCCCAAAGTGGGGAGCCCAGAGAGGGGGAGCGCCGCCATTGGCGGGAGCCTCAAGAGCCTGGAGAGGGGCAGGGGGGACTCCTTGGAGCCGCTGCAGCCCCGAGCAGAGAATGAGGGGAGAAGGGAGCCCGGGAGCCCAAACAGCCCCGGCATCCCGAAATGGGGAGAGCCAAGAGGGGAGAGCTTTTGGCATTGCTGGGACTGCCAGCAGCCTGGACAGGGCAGGCACCGAGGAGAAGGGGGACCCCCAATCCAAGCGTGACCCCAGCAGCTGGGACAGGGGGGAACCCCCGAACACCAGAGGGGAGGGACCAGGGACAGGGAACTCCCGGGAGGCTTTTCCAGGGCTGAATCTTTTGGTATTTGGGAGGTTTTTATGGAGCCCACGTGGCCAGTGACTTGTAGAGACGGACTCGGGCAGAGGGACCTTCAAACTCACCGTGCTCATCCCTTGTTTTCCCCAAACCAGGATTTCCCATTGCCAACCCCTGGGATGCTGTGAGGAAGAGGAAGATGCCCTGGGACACTGAGGCAGGTGAGGAGGAAGTCAGTGCCCCTTTCCCCTCTGTGCTGCTCCATCTCCCAGCCCAACACGGCCCCGGCTGCAGCTCAGCCCTGGGGGGATCTCCTTGCCCTTGCCTGTGGCATGGAGGCAAATCCCATCCTGTCCTTCCTCCCCCAGAGCAGGAGCTGAGCATGGAGAGCAGGGAGGACAAATGCCCGCGGCAGAAGCTGGTGGCAGAGGCCGTTTTGAGCGGCTCCACGGCACAGGAAGCCAACGGGGAGGAAAAGCCCCGGAGATGCCGCACAAGGAGGAGCTGCAAATGCAGCTGGTGGGGATCTGAGGGGGAAAGAGCCAGCCTGGGCCGGGAAGGTGGCGGGAGATGGAGGCAGAGCTCGGAGCTGGTACTCCATGAGCAGCTCCATGATGGGGAGAAGCCTCACACGTGCATGGAGTGTGGGAAGAGCTTCAGGCGGAACTGCAATCTGATTGTGCACCAGAGGATCCACACTGGGGAGAAGCCCTATGAGTGTGGGGAGTGTGGAAAGAGCTTCAGCCAGAGCTCCAGCCTGATCAAGCACCAGAGGATCCACACTGGAGAACGGCCCTTCGAGTGTGGGGAGTGTGGGAAGAGCTTCAGCCTGAGCTCCAACCTGATCAAACACCAGAGAACCCACACTGGGGAGAGGCCCTTCGAGTGTGGGGAGTGTGGGAAGAGCTTCTCACAGAGCTCCCACCTGTCCTCGCACAAGAGGACCCACACTGGGGAGAGGCCCTATGAGTGTTCCAAGTGTGGGAAGGGGTTTCAGATCAGCTCCCGTCTCATCAGGCACTATCAGAGTCACACAGAGGAGAGGCCCTTCCAATGCCCCGAGTGTGGGAAGGGATTCAGGCAGAACGCCCACCTCATCAGGCTCCGGCGCATCCACACTGGGGAGAGGCCCTACGAGTGTCCCCAGTGTGGGAAGAGCTTCTCCAGGAGTTCTCACTTGACCCGACACCAACAGAGGCACCACTAAGGGAAGCCCTGCGAGTGCCCCGAGTGCGGGAAGAGCTTCGTGCGCTGCTCCAGCTCCATCCCCCACTGGAGAAGGCACTTTGGGCACAGCCCGGGTCACTCACATTCCCTGTGATCCATGTTGGCAACACACCTGGCTGCTTCTCCTTTTGGTTTCGCATTAAGTTTTTTATCTTCTCCGCCTCTCTGCTGTCTAAAAGCCGAGAGGGATGGATCTGTCACCTCAAATCCCAGTGAAAACAGCTCAGTCTTAGACTCAGAGAACTCAGGCCCACATCAAAAGGGCTTTTTCGCACCTCAAAAAAGCTCTACCTCTTCACAAACCTACTCGATTCCACAGCCACCAGGGTGAGATGGGGTTTGGAGGTGATTTGGAGTAGTAGGATCTCAATTAGATTGGTGGGATGGAGATTCTGTGGGTCAGGGTTTGTGGGATGTATTTGATAGCAAATAAAACTCTCAGACTTATTGATTTCTTTCCCGTTCATTTTCAGTCCATTGCAGTTTTGTTTGCAGAGTGCCTCCTTCTCAGGTCATTGTGTTTGTGTCCTCCTTTCTCTCCTGCCTCTCTTTGCCTGCTCTGTTTCTCTCTCAGTGTCTCCCTTAACCCAGAAACCACCAGAGACCCTCCTTTGATTTAATTGCCCCAGTGACCACCAAAGACCGTCCCTTGATTTAATTGACCCCTGCCCTGTTTTAATTGACCCCTCTGTCACCCTGGTTTTTTAAGTTTTTCTAAGCCTTCTGATGTTGACATTCTTGTAGCAAACTTTCTCACACACTTTCTGTAAATAACTCATTCTTTTGCATTCCTTAATAGAGGAGGAGAAATTGATGGACTGTTGGATTGACCAGAGTCATTGGAGAGGTGTCACTGTCACCTTCCAGTCTGCTGTCACTCTTGGAAAACTATAAATGTTGGAGTCAGAAAATAAACTTCCCTTTTCCTTCACCCTGAGAACAGCGGTGTGCGCTTCTGTTCTTCTGTGTCCTCTAGTGACATCTGGTGACTGCCGGAGTGTAGGCTGAGACACAGAGTCCGGATTGCTGGTGAGGTTGTGTTGTCCCCCCTCTTTGGTGCTTTGCCTGCTGTTCTGGTGGTGATGGCAACCTCTGCGAGTTTCAAGGAGGATTCCCTCGTTTTGGATCTCTGGAGGGGGGTCCTGGAGTGGAAACAGGTTTCTGTTTCCTGGGATGATTTTGAGAGATTGTTTCTGTGGGCCCGAGAGCAAGGGCTCTTTTCGGACTCTGCAGAGCCATTCTCCAAGGAGAAGTGGTCTCTCGTGGCGGTCCGCCTCATGCAGGCCCTCTTTGATGATTGCACCGCAGACGTGGGATCGCTGCTGGTGCAGTGGAAAAAGTGTGAGGAGCTTTGGCAGGGGTCTGGCTCTTGTATCCCTCGGAGTTCCCAGTGGAGCCCTTCTGTCTCGGACATGGGCGAGGGGGTGTTTGAGTTTCTGTGCGATGTGGAGCTCTCTCCCCACCCTGGGACAGTGTGCTGGGGGACAAATCCAACTGGGGGATGGCGATGGTTCCCCCGGGGTGGATTTGGCTGTGCCAGGCTCCCTTGTGCCGCTCTGCAGTGATGCGGCTCCACGGGCTGCACCTCTCTGGGCACCCCACTCCTCCTCTGTGTTGGGGACAGGGGCTCCTTGCTGGTCTCATCCTGTCACAGACATCTTTTCATTAAAATCCTTTCGTTAGGATTTTTCCTGCTGAAGCTGAGAAGTTTCAGCACCAAAGTGTAAACGATGGTTATCTGCTGCTGTGGAATGCAGCCGGTGGATCCTTGATTGGTCTCCTGTGGGTGTTTGGATGTACTGACCACTCACGGCAGAGCTGCTCTCGCTCTCTGCCGGGACACAGATCTTTGTTATTCATTCTTTTCAATTGTATTCTTAGCCTAGCCTTCTGAGGAACCTTTTCCTTTCTATTTCTTTTTATATAGTTATAATGTAGTATATATATATATAATAAAATAATAAATCAAGCCTTCTGATCATGGAGTCAACATTCTCATCTCTCTCTCATCCTGAAAGCCCCTGTGACCACGGTCACATCGTCCCAGCCCACACCGGGTTTGCGGGCCATGCTGGAACCTGTGCCCACCAAGGCTCCCCTGCCGGGGCTGCGGCATGACAGGGCGCTGAGGTATGTCGCAGACATTTTTTCATAGAAATCCTTTCTTTGGGACTTGTGCATCTTCTGGGAAGCTGAGGCCCCAGAAAGAGAATGTAAACAATGATTATCAGCTGCTGTGGAATGCAATAGGATGCACCTGTGATTGGTTCATGTTCCGTGTGTACAATTAAGGGCCAATCACAGAGCAAGCTCTCTGGAACACAGTGACAGAGAACTCTCTTGTTTTTAGATTCTTTTCTATTCTATTCTTAGCTTAGCAGCCTCTGCAACTTCTCTCCTTATTCTTTTTAGTATAGTTATAATGTATTATATATCATATATCAATAAATCCAGCCTTCTGATCATCAAACAAGATTCTCATCCTTCTCTCACCCTGGAGACCTCATCAGGGCACTGTAATAGAGGTATTTACCTTAAGCGCGAATGCCGACACGGCCGGCGGGAGGCCGGCGGGCTCCCGGGGCTGTGGCGCTTCCTCGTCGAATTTGTGGACACTTGCCTCGTGCCAGGTGACCGTGTGTCTGAGGAACCCCGTGCGTTTCTGGCGAGAAGCAAAAACCAAGACCAACGAGATGAATGAGCCTGCCTGTTCATGGTATCTGCCGGGTTGCAGAGTGGGCTCCTCTGGCTCTGCCATGTGGAGAATTTTGTCAAAGAGTGGCTTGAGGAGAGAGGACACAGCTGAATTGATTTGATAGAGATGTCCTAACTAGGGCAGAGGCCTTTTTGCAGGCAGGGTGTCTGTTGAGAAAGCAGCAGGCTAAAGAATGGAAAAGTACAAGACAGTGGTTAATTCCAAATCTTGCACCTGCAAAGATAACATGTCCTTGGGCCTAGCGGAGTATGATAAAGAAATGGACGCGAGGTGTGAGAAGTAGGGAACGTAGGCCCAAAGGAATGTGGATGAGTTAATGGTATAGTTTAACCAATAGATTGCTTGGCTTACAGAATATTCATGAGCTTATTATTTGCTGTATAAATATTTGATGCTTTCTTCAATAAACTGGACCTGTGATGAGCCACCTGGTGTCCTGGTCTCCTTCCTTCGACACTGCCGGTGCTGCAGGGGGTGCAGGGGTGAGTGGTGTTGACCTGGCTCCCATCAATCATCTCCTCTTGTCCCTGTGGGGCCCAAGGACCGGGACACAGCAGGTGCGGTGGCTTTGCCAGGGGGTTCCCAGGCTTTCCCTGTGCTCAGAGGTGTCACTCACAACACCCATGAACCCCTTTCGTATAAGCTGGAGAGAGAAGTCTGTGATGTGGTTGCTCAGCATTGCTATGAATAAGAAGCTTGACTAGGCCAATATTCAAGCAGCAATAAATTTATTATTTATTATGGTAAAGTATGAGCAATACAGCGCCGGGTACAGTGGGGGAAGTTTTCCCTCCAACTGCACACTGATAATTGAGAGTTACAGGTATTTATAGGGGTACTTATCAGCTTTCTCAGTAGTTTCTATTTCCAATCTTTTACTCATCAGCAATTTTTATTCCAAATTATTACATCACAATTCTATACACTATTGTGATTTTAATTTCTCAGGATGTATCTCAAATGAGTATTCTCAGATGGTGATGGTCCAGCTTCCGAAAGAAGAAAGATGAATCCCATCTGGTGGGGTCCAGCTCCCCAGATGTGTGTCCACCTTTTAATTGCAGAGACTATAAATCTCATAACAGTGATGTCCAGCTTCCCTTTGGTTGAAACCATAAACCCTTGAGGTGATGTTCATCTTCTTTTCTCAAGGTGTTTTTCTCTGCTTCAAAAAGGCATGAGATAAGCATATTTCCTTTATATATATTCCAAAGCTATAGGCTCAAGGATACAAATAAAATTCTAAAATTATACTTCTGAAGGTTATTATTGCAGAGCTTTTTATGGATTAAATGCAAGCAAAAAGGAACATCCTTAACACCTTAATTCCAATGCTCCTAAATCAACTAGGGTTAATTGCAAACAAAAGATAGGTTCAAAGGCCTTTTTCCATGCTTTATTTTCCTCAGTTATTATTAGAATTCGCAACTATCCCATTGTCGGTGTCCACACATTTCGCGTTCACGAGTACACGCGTCACCTGTTTGTACCTGACACGAAATACAGCTTTGCATCTCACAGCATGGTTTGGGGTCTGCTGAGGTTATGCACACTCTCTGGAGGGTTGCTACAGACGTGCTGGCGCCTCATGACCTCCATCATGTGGAACATTCTCTTTTTGACCCTGTGCAATTTGGGGTTTTTTAGACCAAGTGGGCTCGTTTGGCAGCCCACGCGGTGGTGCAGAATGCTGCACTGGCTCTGAAGGACCCCAGGTGTGGGGTTGTCGCTGACATGCTGTTGGGCACAGGGCTTTATGAAAATGCTCAGGGGCAGGCTGGCTTCGATCCTCTTGTGTTTGACCAGTGCCACCCGCTGGGCATGGCAGCGATTGTTCAGACCCTGGAAATGGCTGCTCCGAGGCAGCCGTTTGCAACCATCGTCCAGGGGGATGTTGAGCCTGTTGGGAATTTAGCTGACTAGAGACAGGAAAAGTACAAAGCCGTGTCTAATTCCAAGTTCTGCACCTGTAAGATAGCGCGTCCCTGGGCCTAGCTGTAGTAGGATAACAAATAGTGAAAAAGACATGAGAAAAGAGAGATGTAACCCCTAAGGAATGGGGAAGAGCTGATGTTGTGGTGTGGCCAATGGACGGTGCAAATTACAGAATATTCATGAGCTTATTATTTGCTGTATAAGTGTCTGATGCTCTCTTCAATAAATGGGACCTGCGATGAACCAGCTGGTGTCCTGGTCCCCTTCTCTCGACAGAGCCTTTCATGGCATTTGCGGCAAGGCTGACTGCGTCTGTGGAGAGGCAGGTGCCTGATCCCGTGGCAAGGAGGGTTGTGATTGCAAACCTTGCGATGTGTAATTGCAATGATGCTTGCAGGAGGGTCACAGTGGCTCTGCCTGGTGTTCCTACTGTCTCCCAGATTGCGGAGGCCTGTGTGGACATCACCCCCCGGGTCAGGAGTTGGCTGCTGTGGCTGCCGCTGTGCAGCCGGTCTGGGTGGCACTGCAGGGCAGGTGGCCACAGCAGGGGACTGCGCCGGCTGGCAAGAAGCAGGGGAAGAAGGCACAGAAGTTCAGATTCCCCATGTTCTTGTGTGGTCGGTGTGGTAGGCCGAATCACATGTCCAACGTTTGTAAGGCGACTGTTCATGTTAATGGCCAGGCATTACCGGGCTCGGGAAACGTGAAGCGGAGCGCACAGCAGGGACGTGCCCAGACACAAGCTTCCCTCCAGACCCCGGAGCCGATGGAGGTCTCCTTTGCCGGCTTGCAGCCAGCACCCGCGGATCAGCAGGTGTGGATGTCTGTGCCGCAGCAACAGTTGTCTCATAATCTTGTAAAATACACAAGGTTCCCCTGGATGCCTTTGGTCCCTTGGGTGGGGGCATGAGTGCTGTCCTTGTGGGGAGGTCTAGTGCCACCCTTCAGGGCATCGTTGTGCCCCTGGGGCTCATGGATGCAGATTTCACAGGGCAGATTTGTGCCATGGTCTCCACACCCACCCCCTCCCGTCACAATCCCCAAAGGGACACGACTTGCTCAACTTGTGCCTTTTAAGTCCTCTGTTCACAGGACAGTTGACCGGTCACGTGCAGCTGGTGGCTTTGGATCCACTGGGCTCGCCTCAAGTTCGCTGGACTGCTGTCCTGACCAAGGACTGTCCCGAGATGCTGTGTACCCTGTCCGTTCCTGGTGCGACACTGTCGGAAATCCACCCCCACGGGCTTCTCGACAGCGATGCTGACATCATGGTTCTCTCCCTCGCCGGCTGGCTCCCAGAGTGGTCCCTGGATCCAGTGGGGACGTCTGTCGCGGGCCTGGGAGGGATGGCGCAATGCTACGTGAGCCAGTGGCCCATGCTGGTCACGAACCCGGCGGGACAGACAGCCTGGGTCAGGCCTGATATCACTTCTACTCCTGCCAACCTCTGGGGGAGGGATGTTCTGTCTGTCTGGAGGGAGCGCATCGGGACGGATTTTTGATGGGGGTCACTGCGATGAAGGGCGCAGAGTGTCCTACGCCTCCTATTCGGTGGCTGGTGGACAAACCTGTCTGGAGAAGCAGTGGCCCCTCCCTCAAGATAAACTGGACGCCCTTCGGAACCTGGTGCAGGAGTAGTTGGACCAGGGTGGAGCCGGCAGTGGCGCTTTGTACAAACCATGAACCAGACAGAGCTGCTGTAGAACGTGCCCCGAGCTGCTTTAATTTTCAGCATCAGTCTCGTTACATGATTATGACAATGGGAAGATGCCAGCAGCTCACATTCCAGGCAGCAGACCAGGAACTTAATGTTACAACTTACTTTATAAATTTCTTGACCAATCACACAAAGCAAAAGCACATTGACAGTAGTTCTATCCAATCCCCATAAGCACAGGTACCTTTGGTTAAAATAACACTTTCTTATTTTGAATACAATACCTGCTTGTAAGCCTTATAACACAATGCACAGAGCCCCATTATTAAGCTTTAACCTTCCCAATATCTTGCTAGATAAACTTTCTGTAGCTTAGAGAGCTATTCAGACAAGTGTTAATACACAGACCATTGTTCTATTTGCCCTTGCTTTTCTACAGTTTAAATAATTCTTTTGCTGACCTATCTCATGGCTGCTGCATAGCTCTGCTCACAGTTCTGCTCTCTCTGAGGCCTGCATCTTGCAGCTTTCCCAAAATCCTTTAATTTTGTGGATTCCCACACAAGGTCATCTGGAGCCTTCTACCAGTCTCCGGAACACTCCTGTCTTCTGCATCAAAAAGAAATCTGGGAAGTGGAGGTTGTTGCGAGACCTCTGAACAGTTAATGCCGGAATGGAAAGCATGGGAACATTGCAGGCGGGCATGCCATAGCCTACCATGCTTCCCGCAGACTGGCCAGTCCTCATTGTGGATCTGAAGGATTGTTTCTTTATGATTCCTTTGCATCGTGATGACAGACTGAAGTTTGCCTTCTCAGTGCCAGCGATTAACGAGGCTGAGCCTGCGCAGAGATATCAACGGAGGGCGTTGCCCCAGGGCATGCAGAATTCTCCTGCCTTGTCTGGAGTTCACAAGCAGTTTCCTGATGCGCGTCTGTATCATTATATGGATGAAATTTTGGTGGCTGTATCCTCTGAGGATGAGCTGCTGAGGATTCAGCCTCGGTTGCCCGATGCTTTGCATGCTCATGGACTGCAGGTGGCTCCAGAAAAGGTTCAACAACAACCGCCTTGGAAGAACTTGGGGGTCAAAACTCTGGAATGGATGATCCATCACCAGGAGGTGCAATTTGTGCATTCTGTGAAGACACTGAATGATGCTCAGAAATTGGTGGGTGTCATCACTTGGTTACGTCCATACTTGGGACAATTTGTGCATTCTGTGAAGACACTGAATGATGCTCAGAAATTGGTGGGTGTCATCACTTGGTTACGTCCATACTTGGGACTAAGCGACGCACAGCTGTCTCCTCTGTATGATTTGTTGAAAGGAGACTGATCTTGATAGCGGGGCCCTGGGAAAAGTTAAAGATAGAATCTAAAATGTTGGGCTTTGACTTTTCCCAGATCAACTGCACCTGCGTAAGTAGAATGATAAATTATATAATTGTTAGATGTGATGATTGTTTAGTGATTAAATGTAATTATTATATAACCATAAGAAGAATAATGAGAAACTATGTTGGAAATTCAGAGGGGGGCCAAGCTTACTGAAATCTATGTATACAATAGAACAATATAAGTTTCATTATTAACATGAAAGTTATATAACGATCGAGTATAAAACATGATCATCTCAGATGTATGGTCGGGATCAGATTTGGGTAATACCCCGATTCCCAGAGCTCTTTAGTAAAAAGCACTGCATATAATCGCTCTGTGATTATGTGTTTTTGAATGCTAACAATCTAAAGTCGCCTCGCACACTGACCCCTGAGGCGAGTAAGGCATTGGAGGTGGCTCAGCAAGCTGTTTTGGCTTGTCAGGTTTATCGCATTGATCCCTCCGTTGATGTCACTGTGTTCATCACCACTCCAGATTCACATCCCACGGACATCATTGGCCAATGGAGTGACAAATGGTCTGCTTCCTTGCACATTTTGGAATGGGTTTTCCTGCCCCATCAGCCACAGAAGATGGCAATTGCATTGTTTTAGCTGATTGCTCGCTTGATAATCAAATGCCAGAAACGGTGTTTGGAATTTATGGGTGCGGATCCTGCAAAGTTCATACTCCCAGTGCAATGGGGGATTTTGACTGGAGCTTTGCAAACAGTGTGTCCCTGCAGAGTGCTCTGGAAAGCTTTTCAGGGCAGATCACTTATCATCTGCCCTGCCATAGGCTACTGCAATGGCAAAATTCACACAAATCTCTTTGCAGCCCAAAAATAGCCAGGAACCCGTGCAAGGACCCACCGTGTTCACTGACGGTTCAGGGAGAACAGGAAAGGCCATTGTTACCTGGAGGGATGGATCTGGGTGGCAGGTTCTGGAAGGCCATGAGGATGGGTCAGCCCAATCAGTTAAACTGAGGGCTGCTGTCATGGCATTTGGGAAATTTTCCCAGGAACCTTTCAACTTGGTCACGGATTCCGCCTATGTGGCTGATATCGCACAGCAGTTGGGTCATTCGGTTTTGAAGGAGGTCAGCAATCACAGAATCACACACAGAATCACAGAATTTCTAGGTTGGAAGAGACCTTTAAGGTCATCAAGTCCAACCCATGTTCTAATACCTCAACTAGATCATGGCACCAAGTGCCACATCCTGTCTTCCCTTAAACACATTGAGGGATGGTGACTCCACCACCTCCCTGGGTGGATGATTCCAGTATTTGACCACTCTTTCTGTGAAAAACTTCCTCCTTAATTCTAGCCTCTATCTCCCTTGGCGCAACTTGAGACTGTGTCCTCTTGTTGTTGCCTGGAGTAAGAGACCGACCCCCAGCTCACCACAGCCGCCCTTCAGGAAGTTGAAGATCCTGCCTTGTTTCATTTACTGAAGACCTTGTGGTGTGCCATCCAGGCCCGGGTTCATCCATTCTGTGTTCTGCATGTGAGGAGTCGCACTGATTTGCCAGGTTTTATAGTGGAAGGTAACGTGAGGGCTGACAAGTTGGCTAACCCAGCGTGGGTAGCGCCTCAGCCTGATACACTCGCACAGGCCGAGGCATCGCGTGGGTTTTTCCACCAGAACACACATACCCGGCAGAAGCAGTTTCAGCTGACGCCAGCTGAGGCTCGTGACATTGTTGAGTCGTGTGATGACTGCCACGCACTTGCTCCGCCTCTACCAGCAGGGGTAAACCCCAGAGGCCTTAGGGCCTTGGAGCTTTGGCAGACCGATGTCACCCAGGTTGCCGAGTTTGGCTGGCTCGAGTATGTGCATGTCACTGTGGACACGTTCTCCTCTGCGATGTGGGCTTCTGCTCACACGGGGGAGAAGGCCCATGATGTCCTCGCCCGCTGGAGGCAGGCCTTTGCCGTTCTGGGCACACCTTCTACAGTAGGAGTCCTAGTAAAATCTATGTATTGTACAAGTGGCCTTGCCCCGATCCTGGTTGTTCTAAATGGGCCGCAGCTGTGATGTCCTTAATTGGGCGGCAGCTGTGGCCAATGAAGATAACTGGGATAAAAGGGGGTGGGTCGGCCCATCAGGGAGAGCCTTGGAGGAGCACTGACCAAGAAGCAGGAACAACACTGCTGTGAAGAGCTGCTTGTGAGAAAACCACTGAGAAGGTATGGGACTCTAGAAATATGAAAACAACAATGCGAATACAATGATTGGTGACCCCGACGTGATAGAAGATAGGACAGCTGAGAGCTGTGGCAGCCTGAGAGCTGGGACTCTAGAAATAAGATAACAACCATATGAATACAACAATTGGTGACCCCGACGTGATAGAAGATATTACAGCCGAGGGGTGTGGCAGCCTGAGAGCTGGGACTCTAGAAATTTGATAGTGACAAGTGGTGACCCCGACGTGATGTAAGATGGGACAGCTGAGAGCTGTGGCAGCCTGAGAGCTGGGACTCTCAGGGATTTGCGAGCAAACCACCCCAAACCACCCCAAAATCCCCAAATTTTGTTGTCAAATCACCCCCAAGCCACTCTAGAAATGTGATAACAACACCTTCTGCTGCGAAAACCAACAATGGTCCTGCCTGTGCATTGCAGAAGGTGCGGCAGTTGCTGCAGCTGTGGGGTGTCTCGCACAAGTTTGGTGTCCCTCGTTCTCCGACTGTTAGCGTTCAGAAACACATAATCATGGAGCGATTATATGCGGTGCTTTTTATTAAGAGCTCTGGGAATCAGGGTATATTCAACCCAAATGTGACTCCGACCATACATCCGAAATGATCATGGTTTATACTCTATCGTTACATAACTTTCATGTTAATTACTAAACTTATATTGTTCTATTGTATACATAAATTTAGCCCCTCTCTGAATTTCCGACATAGTTTCTCACTATTCTACTTATGGTTTTATAATAATTACATTTAATTACTAAACAATCATCACATCTAACAATTATATAATTTATCATTATGCTTGCACAGGTGCAGTTGATCTGGGAAAACACAAAGCCTAACATTTTAGATTCTATCTTTAACTTTTTCTAGGGCTCCACTATCACAACTGGTCGAGCTCTTGTAGAACGCGCTCGTGGTGCTCGGGAGCGGCTTCTTCAAAAACCAAAACGGGGAATGCACGGTGAAACCCCGCACGGCCGGTGGGCAAAGGCTTTGTGCACAGTCAGCCATCTCACTGTGCCGCAGAATAATAAAATAAAAATCATAATATATTCTTTTTGATTAAAATCATCAAAAAATCAAATTTTTTTTTTAGTTTTTGAATTTGTATTTATTACTATTATATTTATATTTGTATTTGTATTTGTAGCTATATTTATATTTATATTTATATTTATATTTATGTTTATGTTTATGGTTATGTTTATTGTTATTGTTATTGTTATTGTTATTGTTATTGTTATTGTTATTGTTATATTCTTGTATTTGTATTAAGTATATTGTTATTATAATTATAATTATTATTTTTAATATATATTTGTATTATTATGTTTTGAAATTTTTGTATGATTTTTTCATAATAATAACTCTCAAATCATCCTGTGATGCTGAATCACCATCTCTCGTTGCAGGTTGCGGACAAGGCACAAGGTTTCTTTTTCATATTGTTAATTTTCTCTTTTTTTTCTTTTTTAAACGGAAAAGGATGAGATGTCTCCCTGGTTTTTAAGATTTTCTGAGCCTTCTGACGTTGACATTCTTGTGGTGAACTTTCTCACACAATTTCTGTAAATAACTCATTGTTTTGCCTTCCTTTATGGAGGAGGAGAAATTGATGGACTGTTGGTTTGTCCAGGGTCATTGGAGAGGTGGCACTGCCACCTTCTGTTCCGCTGTCACTCTTGGAAAACTATAAATTATAAATGTGGGAGTCAGAAAATAAACTTCACATTTTTTCACTTTTGGAAAATTATAAATGTTGGAGTCAGAAAATAAACTTCACATTTTTTCACTTTTGGAAAATTATAAATTATAAATGTTGGGAGTCAGAAAATAAACTTCACATTTTTTCACTTTTGCAAAATTATAAATTATAAATGTTTGAGTCAGAAAATAAACTTCACATTTTGTCACTTTTGGAAATCTGTAAATGTGGGAGTCAGAAAATAAACTTCACATTTTTTCACTTTTGGAAAATTATAAATTAGAAATGTTGGACTCAGAAAATAAACTTCACATTTTTACACTTTTGGAAAGTTATGAACTATAAATGTTGGGGTCAGAAAATAAACTTCACATTTTTTCACTTTTGGAAAACTATAAATGTTGGAGTCACAAAATAAACTTTGTGCATGTGAGACCGGGTGGGCCAGGGTCCCGAGCCGGCCGGGTTGGATTCGTGCAAGAGCCGGAGACACACAGAATTCTTACCCCAAACCAGCCCAAAATTCCCACATTTGGGGTCAAGCCACCCCAAAACCACAAAATTTCGGATCAAACCACCCCAAAATCCCCAAATTTGGGGTCAAATCACCCCAAAATCCCCAAAATTGGGGTCACATCACCCCAGACCCCCCAGATTTGGGACCAAACCACCTCAAACCACCCCAAAATCCCCAAATTTTGTTGTCAAATCACCCCCAAACCTCTCCAGAACCCACAAATTTGGGGTCAAACTACCCCCAAAGCCCCCAAATTTGGGATTAAACCACCTTAAAACCTCCAAATTTTGTTGTCAAACAACCCCAAAATCACCCCAAAATCCCCAAATTTGGGATCAAACCACCCCAAGCCACCCCAAAATGCCAAATTTGGGGTAAAAATTTCCCCCAAATCCCTCAAATTTAGGATCAAACCACCCCAAAACCACCCCAAAATCCCCAAATTTGGGGTCAAACAACCCCAAAATCCCCAAACTTGGGCTGAACCCCAATAAAAACTCCTGGAGCGTTTTGGGTTCATCCGAGACCTTTTATTGCTCTGGTGGGGATAGCGAGGGACAGAGAGTGACCAATGAGTGACCACTGAGTGACCACAGAGTGACCACAGAGTGACCAGAGTGACCACTGAGTGACCACAGGGTGACCACAGACTGACCACAGGGTGACCAATGAGTGACCACAGAGTGACCACAGAGTGACCACTGAGTGACCACAGGGTGACCACAGAATGACCAATGAATGACCACAGGGTGACCACAGAGTGACCACAGTGGCCACAGGGTGGTCAGTGGTCAGCAGGAGGTCAGCAGATGGTCAGGGGTCAGCAGATGGTCAGCAGAAGGTCAGCAGATGGGCAGCAGGAGGTCCATGGATGGTCAGCAGGAGGTCCATGGATGGTCAGCAGGTGGTCAGCTTGTGGTCAGTGGTCAGTGGATGGTCACCAGGAGGTCAGCTTGTGGTCAGCAGTCCATGGATCGTCAGCAGGAGGTCAGTGGCCAGAGGGTGGTCAGCAGATGGTCAGCAGGGGGTCCATGGGTGGTCAGCAGGAGGTCAGTGTGCGGTCAGCAGATGGTCAGCAGGAGGTCAGCAGATGGCCAGAGGGTGGTCAGCAGATGGTCAGTGGTCAGCAGATGGTCAGCAGGAGGTCCATGGGTGGTCAGCAGAAGGTCAGTGTGCGGTCAGCAGATGGTCAGCAGGAGGTCCATGGGCGGTCAGCAGATGGTCAGCAGGAGGTCCATGGACGGTCAGCAGGTGGTCAGCAGATGGCCAGAGGGTGGTCAGCAGTGTCCAGCAGATGTCCAGCAGGTGTCCATGGATGGTCAGTGATGTCCATGGATGTCCATGGGTGGTCAGGAGGAGTGGTTGGATGGGGTGTCCAGCAGATGTCCATGGATGTCCAGCAGGTGGTCAGTGGGTGTCCAGCAGGTGTCCATGGTGGTCAGTGGTGTCCATGGATGGTCAGTGATGTCCACAGGTGGTCAGTAGGTGTGGTTGTTTGGGGTGTCCAGGGGGTGTCCAGGGGATGGTCAGTGGGTGTCCAGCAGATGTCCATGGATGGTCAGTGATGGTCAGTGATGTCCATGGTGGTCAGTAGGCATGGTTGGACACCAACAGGGACTCGCTGCTTGGTAGATGTGGATGGATGGGGTGTCCAGGGGGTGTCCATGGATGGTCAGCGATGTCCAGCAGGTGTCCATGGATGGTCAGTGATGGTCAGTGATGTCCATCTCTCAGTAGGCGTGGTTGGACACGAACAGGGACTCGCTGGCCGCCGCCCCAACAGTGCCACTGGGGGTGTACTTACCCTGGCACACCAGGGAGTTGGCCTGGGGACACAGGGGACAGCAGGGACATCAGGGACAGCTGGGGACAGCAGGGACACAGGGGACAGCAGGGACATCAGGGGGGTTGGGGACATTGGGGACATTGGGGACACCAAGGGTGTTTAGGACACTGGGACTGTTGGGGACATTGGGGACATTCAAGATGTTGGGGACACTGGGGGTGTTTATGACATCGGGGACATTGGGGACACCAGGGACAGTAGGGGAAAGAGAGGGACACTGGGGACATCAGGGACACTGGGGACATTCAGGATGTTGGGGACATTGGGGGTGTTTATGACATTGGGGACAATGAGGGACATCGGGGACATCAGAGGGTGTTGGGGACATTGAGGCCATCAGGGGCATTGGGGACATTGGGAACCTTGGGGACACCAGGAGTGTTGGGGACACTGGAGACATCTGGGGACACTGGGGACACTGAGGACATTGGGGACACTCAGGGTGTTTGGGACATTGGGGGTGTTGGGGACATTGGGGACATTGGGGACACTGGGGCGCTGCTGTCCCCAAGGTCCCCAGTGACCTCCTGGGCCACCCTGTCCCTGTCCCTGTCCCTGTGTCCCCACAAGGTGTCGCCCCCAAATCTCCTCCTGCCAACCCCACCACTCCCACACCCTGAACCCCTCAATGTCCCCAAGGTGTCCCCAATGTCCCCAAGACCCCAAGTGTCCCCACCTGACCCTCTGAACCCACCTCAGATGTGGCTCCTCTGCTCTCACCTCTCCATGGTTGACCCAGCCCAAGTCCCCTCAATGTCCCCAGTGTCCCCAAGTCCCTGAGGTGTCCCCAAGGTGTCCTCAAGGTGTCCCCAATGTCCTAAAGACCCCAAATGTCCCCACCTCACCCTCTGAACCCATGTTAGATATGGTCACCACCTCTCCCTGAACCCATGTTAGATATGGTCACCACCTCTCCATGGTCAACCCAACTCAAGGAACACCCAACGTCCCCAAGACCCCTCAATGTCCCCAATATCTCCAAGGTGTCCTCAAGGTCCCCAGTGCCTTAAAGACCCCAAACATCCCCACCTCACCC
Organism: Melospiza melodia melodia; assembly: GCF_035770615.1. NCBI lineage: Eukaryota > Metazoa > Chordata > Aves > Passeriformes > Passerellidae > Melospiza > Melospiza melodia. The sequence continues at coordinate 1,487,385 of NW_026948761.1, forward strand.
TCTGAACCCACCTCAGATGTGGCTCCTCAGCTCCCACCTCTCCATGATCAACCCAACCCAACAAACACCCAACAGCCCCAAATCCCCAAGACCCCAATGGTGGCCCCAACGTCCCCAAGGTGTCCCCAACGTCCCCAGGTGCCACCTACCAGGGCTCTCTTGATGTACACCTCCTGGGCTGCCTTGGTGTTGTCCTTCTTGCCGCCCCAGACTTTGAGGGCCGAGGCCTGCAGGGCACGGCCGTACGAGAAGGTCAGTGCCCAGGGACGCGGCAGCGGGCAGCGGTTGATGGCATTGAGGTTGATGGAGGCCTCCTCCTCACTCTGGCCACCCGACAGGAATGTGATCCCTGTGGGGACATCGAGGGGACACTGTGACATCAGCCTGGGGACACTGGGACAGCCTGGGTACAGCCAGAGAGCTCAGGGACACTGGGGACATTGGGGACAGCAGTTGATGGCGTTGAGGTTGATGGAGGCTCCTCCTCACTCTGGCCACCCGACAGGAACGTGATCCCTGCGGGGACATGGGGACAGCACTGTGAAACCAGCCTGGGGACATTGGGACAGTCTGGGGACACTCAGAGAGCTCAGGGAGACTGGGGACATTGGGGACATTGGGGAGAGCGGTTGGTGGCGTTGAGGTTGATGGAGGCTCCTCCTCACTCTGGCCGCTCGACAGGAACGTGATCCCTGGGGGGACATCGAGGGGACACTGTGACATCAGCCTGGGGACAGTGACACAGCTCAGACAAAGCTCAGGGACATTGGGGACATTGGGGACAGCGGTTGGTGGCGTTGAGGTTGATGGAGGCCTCTTCTTCACTCTGGCCGCCCGACAGGAATGTGATCCCTGTGGGGACATCGAGGGGATACTGTGACATCACTGTGACATCACTGTGACATCACTGAAACATTGGGATAAAGCAGGAATGGCACAGAAACACCTCAGGGACACTGGGGACACTGGGGACAGTGGTTGATGGCCTTGAGGTTGATGGAGGCTCCTCCTCACTCTGACCCCCCGACAGGAACGTGATCCCTGTGGGGACACTGAGGTGACATTGAGGTGACACTGACCTGGCACGGCGGGTGGCACCGTCCTCCTCAGGGCGGTGACCGTGGCCATTGCACAGTGACAGTGACAATGTCACACTGGTGACACGGAGAGGACACTGAGGTGACAATGACAATGACAATGACACACAGGTGACACACAGGTGACACTGAGGTGACACTGACCTGGCACGGCGGGTGGCACCGTCATGCGCAGGGCGGTGACTGTCGCCATGGCACACAGTGACAGTGACAGTGACACAGTGACAATGACAGTGACAATGACACAGAGGTGACAATGACAATGACAGTGACAATGACACTGATCTGGCATGGCGGGTGGCACCGTCCGTCTCAGCACAGTGACCGTGGCCATGGCACACAGTGACAGTGACAATAACAATGACAATAACAATGGCACACAATAACAATGTCACAGTGACAGTGACAATGACAATAACACAAAGGCAATGACACAATGGCAATGACAATCACAATAACAATGACAATGAGGTGACAATGACACACAGGTGACACAGAAGTGACACTGACCTGGCATGGCGGGTGGCACGGTCCGTCTCAGCGCGGTGACCGTTGCCATGGCACACAGTGACAGTGACAGTGACAATGACAATAACAGTAACAATAACACAATACCAATGACACAATGACAGTGACAATAACAATAACAATAACAATGACACAGGTGACACAGAGGTGACACTGACCTGGCACAGCGGGTGGCATGGTCCGTCTCAGCGCGGTGACCGTGGCCATGGCACACAGTGACAGTGACAGTGACAATGACACAATGACAATGACACAATGACATAGAGGTGACAATGACAATGATGCAGGTGACACACAGGTGACACACAGGTGACAATGACACTGACCCGGTACGGCGGGTGGCACGGTGCGTCGCAGCGCGGTGACCGTTGCCATGGCGATCTCCTCGGGGCTGTACTTGGTGGCACAGGCGTGTCCCGCTGTCACCATGTTGGGCTTCAGCAGTGTCCCCTCGAGGTACACGTAGTGGTCACTGAGCGCCTTGTACACGGCTGCCAGCACCTGGGGACATTGAGGACATTGGGGACATTGGTCACTGAGCGCCTTGTACACGGCTGCCAGCACCTGGAGACATCATTGGGGACATTGGGGACATTGGGGACATTGGTCACTGAGCGCCTTGTACATGGCTGCAAGGACCTGGGGACATCATTGGGGACATTGGGGACACTGGGGACATCACTGGGGACATTGGGGACATTGGTCACTGAGGGCATTGTACACCGCTGCCAGCACCTTGGGACATCATTGGGGACACATGGTGACATCATTGGTGTCCCCTCGAGGTACACGTGGTGGTCACTGAGCGCCTTGTACACGGCTGCCAGCACCTGGGGACATTGGGGACATTGGGGACACATGGTGACATCATTGGTGTCCCCTCGAGGTACACGTTGTGGTCACTGAGCGCCTTGTACACGGCTGCAAGGACCTGGGGACATCACTGGGGACATTGGGGACATTGGTCACTGAGGGCCTTGTACACGGCTGCCAGCACCTGGGGACATTGGGGACATTGGGGACAATGGTCACTGAGGGCCTTGTACACAGCTGCCAGGACCTGGGGGTGACACTGGGGACATCATTCATTGGGGACAATCCAGGGACATCGGGGACAGCACTGGGGACACAGCAGGTGCCACCAACTCCTGTCCAGGTGTCATCAAACCCCCCAGGTGCCACCATCCCCTGTCCAAGTGCCACCTCCTGGTGTCACCAACCACGACAGGACACCAGGAGGTGACACTGGGACAGCTTGGGGACACCTGGAGGGGACTCAAAGCCACCCAGGTGCCACCAAACCCCCTCAGATGCCACCTCCAGATGCCACCAAACCCTCTGGAGACGCCACCAAACTCCCTCAGATGCCACCTCCCGGTGTCACCCCGCCCCTGGGGACACTTGGGGACACTTGGGGACACTCTGGGGGTGGCACTGACCTTCTCGGTGACGTACTGGCACGTCTTGAGGTCGTGGTCACCATCAGGGAGGATCTCGGGCTCCATGATGGGGACAATGCCGTTCTGGGGACACCGAGGAGACACTGGGGACATGTGAGACAGGGGGGACACTGGGGACATTGGGGACACTGGGGACATTGGGGACACGATGGGGACAATGCCGTCCTGAGGACAGTGGGGACAGGGGGACGTGTCAGACAGGGGGGACACTGGGGACACTGGGGACATTGGGGACACAATGGGGACACTGGGGACACGATGGGGACAATGCCATTCTGGGGACACCGAGGGGACAGGGGGACATGTCAGCAACCAGGGGACATTGAGGATATTGGGGATACAATGGGTGGGGTGGGGACAGCAGGAGGGGAGCCCAGAGCACTGAGGTGCCACCAAAACTGGTCTAGATGCCACCAAACCCTCTCCAGATGCCACCAAACCCCCTCTAGATCCATTAAAACCTCTCTAGATGCCACCAAAACCCATTCCAGGTGCCACCAAACCTGGTCCAGATGCCACCAAACCCCTCTAAATGGACCAAACCCAACCTAGATGCCACCAAACCCTCTCCAATGCCACCAAACCCTCTCCAAGTGCCACCAAACCCTCTCTAGATGCCACCAAACCAAGCTTAGATGCCACTAAATGCTGTCCAGGTGTGGCCAAACCTGGTCTAGATGCCACCAAACCTTGTCTAGATGCCACCAATCCCCTCTAAATGGACCAAACCCTTCCTAGATGCCACCAAACCCTCTCCAATGCCACCAAATCCTCTCCAGGTGCCATCAAACCCCCTCTAAGTGCCACCAAATCCTGTCTAGATGCCACCAAACCCCCTCTAGATCCATTAAAACCTCTCTAGATGCCACCAAACCCTCTCTAGATGCCACCAAACCCCTTTTAGATGCCACCAAACCCCCTCTAGATCCCTTAAAACCTCTCTAGATGCCACCAAACCCTCTCTAGATGCCACCAAACCCCCTTTAGATGCCACCAAACCCCCTCTAGATCCATTAAAACCTCTCCAGATGTCACCAAACCCCCTCCAGGCCACCAAATCTTCTCTAAATGAACCAAACCCTGACTAGATGTCACCAAACCCATTCCAGGTGCCACCAAACCCTCTCTAGATGCCACCAAACCCTTTCCAAGTACCACCAAACCATGCTTAAGTCCCACCAAACCCTCCCCAGATGCCACCAAACCCCCTCTAGATCAATTAAAACTCCTCTAGATGTCACCAAACCCCCTCCAGATGCCACCTCTTGGTGTCACCTGCCCTGCAGCTCCCTCCCTGCACCCTGGGGACCCTTGGGGACCCTTAGGGACCCTTGGGGACAGTGTGTGACCTGCTGGCAGATGCTGGCGTAGCGCGCCAGCACGTTGGCGTTCTCCATGGACCTGAGTCACCTCCTTGTGTCCCCAAACCCAGCCTAGATGGCACTAAACTCTCTCCAGAAGCCACCAAACCTGATCTAGATGCCACCAAACCATCCTTAAGTGCCACCAAACCCCCTCCAAGTGCCACAAAACCCTTCCTAGATGCCACCAAACCCCCTCCAGATGGACCAAACTCTCCAGATGCCACCAAACCCCCTCTAGATCCATTAAAACCTCTCTAGATGCCACCAAACCCTCTCCAAGTGCCACCAAACCCCCTCTAGATGTCACCAAACCTTCTCCGAGTGCCACCAAACCATGCTTAAATCCCACCAAACCCTCTCTAGATGTCACCAAACCTTCTCCAGATGCCACCAAACCCTCTACAAGTGACACCAAACCCAGCCTAGATGTCACCAAACCCCCTCTAGATGCCACCAAACCCCCTCCAGATTCCACCTCTTGGTGTCACCTGCCCTGCAGCTCCCTCCCCGCACCCTGGGGACAGTTGGGGACAGGGTGTGACCTGCTGGCAGATGCTGGCATAGCGCGCCAGCACGTTGGCGTTCTCCATGATGGTGAGGCGCGTGGGCATGTGCGCCGTGATCTTGAGCACGCAGCGCCACTTGGCAAAGTCAGCGCTGTCCTTCTTGTACTGGGCACAGCACTCCATGAGGCCATCGAGACCTGGGGACAGACAGGGGACATCATCGGGGACATTGGGTACATTGAGAAAAAATTTGGAAAAAAATCGGAGAAAAAACAGTGAAAAAGCGAGAAAAAACGGTGAAAAAATGAGGAAAATCGGTGGAAAATTGGGAAAAAGTGGGATTGGGGGCATTGGGGACATTGGGGACACTGGGGACACTGGGGACGTTGGGGACGTTGGGGACATTGGGGATGTTGGGGACATTGAGAAAAAATTTGGAAAAAAATTGGAGAAAATTTGAGAAAAATTGGTGCAAAAACAAGAAAAAATGGTGAAAAAATGAGGAAAATCGGTGGAAATTTGAGAAAAAATGGTGGAAAATTGGGAAATAAATGGGATTGGGGACATTGGGGACATTGAGGACACTGGGGACATTGGGGACATTGAGAAAAAATTTGGAAAAAATTGGAGAAAATTTGAGAAAAAATGGTGAAAAAACGAGAAAAATCGGCAGAAATTTGGGGAAAATGGTGGAAATTGGGAAAAAATGGGATTGGGGACATTGGGGACATTGGGGACATTGGGGTGAATGGGGACACGGGGGACACTGGGGACATTGGGGTCAATGGGGTCAATGAGGACATTGAGATCATGGAGGACCTGGAGAGCATTGGGGACACTGGGGACACTGGGGACATTGGAGGTGTTGGGGGCACTGGGGACATTGGGGACATTGGGGACACTGGGGACACTGGGGACATTGGGGACGTCGGGGATATTGAGAAAAAATTTTGAAAAAAAATGGAGATAAATCTGAGAAAAAATGGTGAAAAAAAGAGGAAAATTGGTGGAAAATTGGGAAAAAATGGGATTGGGGACATTGGGGACGTTGGGGGCATTGGGGACGTTGGGGGCATTGAGAAGAAATGGGAGAAAATTGGAGGAAAAAAGTGAAAAAGTTGGAAAAAATAGGAAAAAATTGGACGAAAAATGGGGAAAAAACGGTGGAAAACTGGGAATAAATGGATTGGGGACATTGGTATAAAATGGGTGGGGAAAGGGAAAAGTTAGAACTGGGGACATTGGGGACATTGGGGACATTGAGAAAAAATATGAGAAAATTTGGGAAAGAATTGGAGAAAATTTTGGGGAAAAATTGGGGAAAAATTGGATGGAAAATGGGGCAAATAGGGCAGAAAATAGGGGAAGAAATGGATTGGGGACGTTGGGAAAAATGGGTGGGAAAAGGGGAAAAAGGGATTGGGGGAAAATGGTGGAAAATTGAGAGAAATGGGATTGGGGACATTGGGGACGTTGGGGACATTGAGGAAAAATTTGGAAAAAATTTGAGAAAATCTGAGAAAAATTGGTGAAAAAATGAGAAAAAAAGGTGAAAAAAGGAGGAAAATCGGTGGCAATTTGAGAAAAAATGGTGGAAAATTGGGAAAAAAATGGGATTGGGGACATTGGGGACATTGGGGACATTGGGGACACTGGGGGACATTGGGGACATTGGGGGTGTTGGGGACATTGGGGACATTGGGGACATTGGGGACACTGGGGACACTGTGGACATTGGGGACATCGGGGACACGGGACCCTGTGGTGGCACGGGCTGGGCTGGGAGGGTGACACAGCAATGAGGACACCGGGGTGGCATTGGTGACACAGCTGTGAGACAGCAATGGGGACACCGGGGTGGCATTGGGGACACAGCTGTGACACAGCAATGGGGACACCGGGGTGCCATTGGGGACACAGCTGTGACAGGGACGGGGACACAGCGGTGGCATTGGGGACAGGGCTGTGACAGGGATGGGGACACAGCTGTGACAGGGATGGGGACACAGTGGTGGCATTGGAGACACAACTTTGACAGGGACAGGGACACGGTGGTGACATGGGGATGGGGACACCATGGTGGCACTGGGGACACAGCTGTGACAGGGATGGGGACACAGCAGTGACACAGGGATGGGGACACCATGGTGGCACTGGGGACACAGCTGTGACAGGGACAGGGACACGGTGGTGACACGGGGACGGGGACACGGTGGTGACATGGGGATGGGGACACCATGGTGGCACTGGGGACACCATGGTGGCATTGGGGACACAGCTGTGGCAGGGACAGGGACACTGTGGTGGCATCAGGGACACGACAGTGACACGGGGATGGGGACACAGTGGTGGCATCAGGGATACATTGGGGACACTGGGGTGACAAAGGAACAGGGACACAGTGGTGGCACTGGGGACACAGGTATGACACAGGAATAGGGACACTGTGGTGGCCTTGGGGACACATTGGGGACATTGCTGTGACAGGGACAGGGATACTGTGGTGGCATCAGGGACAGGGCTGTGACAGGGACACAGTGGTGGCACTGAGGACACGGTGGTGACACGGGGATGGGGACACCATGGTGACACAGGGATGGGGACACTGGGGTGACACAGTGGTGGCACTCAGGACACAGCAGTGACAGGGACACAGCGGTGACAGGGACATGGTGGTGGCATTGGGGACACCAAGGTGGCCTTGGGGACACAGCAGTGACAGGGATGGGGACAGGGCTGGGACAGGGACAGAACGGTGGCATTGGGGACACAGCTGTGACAGGGATGGGGACACGGTGGTGACAGAGACAGGGACACGATGGTGGCACTGGAGAGACCATGGTGGCCTTGGGGACAGGGCTGTGACAGGGAGAGAACCGTGGCAATGGGGACACAGTGGTGGCACTCAGGACAGAGTGGTGACAGGGACACAGCAGTGATGGGGACACAGCGGTGGCATTGGGGACACCATGGTGGCCTTGGGAACACAGCTGTGACAGGGATGGGGACAAGGATGGGACAGGGACACAGCGGTGGCCTTGGGGACAGGGCTGGGACAGGGATGGGGACACAGCAGTGACAGGGACACAGTGGTGGCCTTGGGGACACCATGGTGGCCTTGGGGACAGGGCTGGGACAGGGACAAGGACACCACAATGGCCTTGGGGACAGGACTGTGACAGGGATGGGGACACAGTGGTGACAGGGACACAGTGGTGGCACTGGGGACACCATGGTGTCCTTGGGGACAGGGACAGGGACACCATGATGGCCTTGGGGACAGGACTGTGACAAGGATGGGGACAAAGCGGTGGCACTGGGGACAGGGCTGTGACACAGACAAGGACACCATGGTGGCCCTGGGGACACAGTGGTGGCCTTGGGGACAGGACTGTCACAGGGACAGTGACACAATGGTGGCCTTGGGGACATGGTGGTGGCCTTGGGGACAGGGCTGTGGCACTGGGGACCCGGTGGTGGCCTTGGGGACAGGGTGGTGACAGGGACAGTGACACCATGGTGGCCTTGGGGACAGGGCAGTGGCCTTGGGGACACGGCAGTGGCCTTGGGGACACCATGGTGGCCTTGGGGACAGGGCGGTAGCCTTGGTGACACCATGGTGGCCTTGGGGACAGGGCTGTCACTCACCCTGGGTCGTGGTCTCGCCATTGGTGCCAGCCAGGGGCACCACGCCCTTGTCCACCTGGGGGACAGTGACAGCATCACAGGGACACCGGGGACACTGGCACGGCGCCGATGGCCCCGAGTGTCCCTGGTGTCCCCAAACTGTCCCTGATGTCCCCAAGTGTCCCTGGTGTCCCCAGAGCATCCTTGATGTCCCCAAATGTCCCTGATGTCCCCAAACTGTCCCTGATGTCCCCAAGGGTCCCTGATGTCCCCTCAATGTCCCTGATGTCCCCAAATGTCCCCTGATGTCCCCAAACTGTCCCTGATGTCCCCTCAATGTCCCTGGTGTCCCCAAGTGTCCCTGATGTCCCCAAAGTGTCCCTGATGTCCCCAAATGTCTCCACGTCACTCCCTAAACCCACTTCAGATGTGCTGGTCTTATGTGTGATGATGTGTCGGATAAAAATGCTGGATTTTATTTCAGGAATGTATGGATTGTTGTTATGGCTGTGTACTCAGTTTGTTTGGGGAGAAGAAGGGGAAGGGGCTTTTCAGCCTTTGTCTTCCTTCTTCTCCTCAAAATTGTTGACATCTCTATTAGAAAATACTGAATTTCCCCCGAGTTTAAAAGAAACCATCTTTCTGGCATTTAATTTATTAAGCCTTTTCTATACTGTCTGGAGTGTATATAAAATGAAAGCTGAGATTTCTAGAGGGGTTAGAGAGACTCCTGATTCAGGACTAAAACAAAGCAGGAAAAATCTTGACTGGAGTGGGAAATGGGAGGATATGGGCCAGACTCTAAAGGAATTTTCTGTTCCTATAGACTGGGACTTTCCATCTGATCAAATTCAGAACCCAGTTGAGGTGGCAAAGTATTTGAGGGAGAAGTGCCATGGTAATACTAAGGAAGAAAGGATTACTGCAGTGAGCTGGGCCTTGGCGTTTGTTTACCGTACTCTGCTAGATACTGTGGAGCAGCAGATAGCAGAAAGGGAACAGGGAGATAAGTTAGTTACTATCCCAGTGACCCAGGCTGCAGCTAACATCCCAGGCTCCAGGCTAGCAGCTGAATCAGACAATAGGCCCCAACCCATGGCTGTTGCAGCTAATACAAGAGGTGGAAAGTGTAAAGGCAAGACCGATCGAAAGGTGGAAGATGATGAGGATGATGCGACCGATCGAAAGGTGGAGGATGATGATGATGATGCAGGAGAAGGACCCTCACCAAAATCAGAGGCCACATCAAGGGGCACAGAATCTGGAGCTAATATTGACTCCTTCTCTCTGAAGGACCTCAGAGGCCTAAGAAAGGATTACAGACGACAACCTGATGAATCTATAATTAGTTGGTTAGTCTGCCTTTGGGATGCTGCAGGGGAGGTTACGATTTTGGATGGTACTGAAGCGAGGCATTTGGGATCCCTGTCACATGATCCTGTCATCGATCAAGGTATGATGAGGGGGGCTAACCCTCACAGCCTCTGGGAACGGGTCCTAAGAAGCGTAGCAGAACGATACCTGTGTACGGATGATCTCTATATGCAGCAGACACGGTGGAAGACCATAGAACAGGGGATCCAATGCCTGAGAGAGATGGCGGTGGCAGAGCTCATTTTCTCAGATGATGCAACAACTAGGAATCCGGACCTGGTACCATGCACACCTGTAATGTGGAGGAAACTTGTGCGACTTGGGCCACCTGAATACACTTCTGCCCTAGCAATAATGAAGCGGGATGATACATATGAGACTGTGCTCGATATGACAAAGAAGCTTCGAGCGTATGCAGATGCTGTGCATGGCCCAACTCATGCCAGAATTGCAGCAGTGGAAACCCAACTGCAGAAACCAGAGGACAAAATAGAGGAGAATCATAAGAAACTCCGGGAAGAGATTAAGGAGGACCTTATTCAAATCTCAGCTGTACAAATTAGAGGCCCTGGTGTCCAACGCTGGCGCTCCTTTGATGGGGAGAGAAGGTACATCCCACGGGCTGAGTTATGGGCTTTTCTGCGTGAGTCTGGAGAAGACATGAGGAGATGGAATGGAAAACCCACCGCTGCTTTGGCACAACGGGTGCGTGATTTGAAGAAAAGAGGAAGTATCACCAAAAGGATAGCAGCTCCGGTCGCTCGTCGCCGAGATGTTAAGTATGCTGATGACGATGACATGTCCGATCCCCTTGAAGGAACTTCTAAGGCATATGCCCAAGGAAAGGAGGACAATCTGGCTTAGAGGGGCCCTGCCTCCAGCCAGGAAGAGGCACGGGAGAACCGGGTTTTCTGGAAGGTGTGGATCAGATCGCCTGGCACATCAGAGCGACAAGACTATGAAGCATTGGTTGACACTGGATCACAGTGTACCTTAATGCCATCGGAACACGTGGGGACAGAACCTGTTTCCATTGCTGGAGTGACAGGGGGATCACAACAGTTCACTTTGTTGGAAGCTGAGGTGAGCTTGACTGGGAAGGAGTGGCAGGAACTTCCGATTGTGACTGGTCCAGAGGCTCCGTGTATTTTGGGCATAGACTTCCTCCGGAATGGCTATTACAAAGATCCTAAGGGATTCAGGTGGGCTTTTGGAATAGCTGCAGTGGAGATAGAGGGTATTAAACAATTGAATACCTTGTCTGGACTATCAGAGAACCCATCTGCAGTAGGACTCTTGAAGGTAGAGGAGCAACGAGTGCCAATTGCCCCCTCAACAGTGCACCGCAGGCAGTACCGGACGAATCGAGATGCTGTGATCCCCATCCACAAAATGATCCGAGAGCTGGAGAGCCAAGGGGTGGTCAGTAAAACCCACTCACCCTTCAACAGCCCTATCTGGCCTGTGCGAAAATCTGACGGAGAATGGAGACTGACTGTGGACTATCGTGCCTTGAATGAAGTGACTCCACTACTGAGTGCGGCTGTACCGGACATACTGGAACTGCAGTACGAGCTGGAGTCCAAGGCAGCAAAGTGGTACGCAACCATCGATATTGCTAACGCGTTTTTCTCCATCCCTCTGGCAGCAGAATGCAGGCCTCAGTTTGCTTTTACATGGAGGGGAGTGCAGTATACCTGGAACCGACTGCCCCAGGGGTGGAAACACAGCCCCACCATCTGCCATGGACTGATCCAGACTGCACTAGAAAGGGGTGAGGCTCCAGAACATTTACAATATATTGATGATATCATTGTTTGGGGGAGCACGGCAATAGAAGTGTTCGAGAAAGGAGAGAAGATAATTCATATTCTCTTGGAAGCCGGATTTGCCATTAAGAAGAGCAAAGTCAAGGGACCTGCCCGAGAAACTCAGTTTTTGGGGGTGAAGTGGCAAGATGGACGGCGTCAGATTCCTGCTGATGTTATTAACAAAATCACTGCTATGTCCCCACCAACTGATAAGAAGGAAACACAAGCTTTCTTAGGTGCTATAGGTTTCTGGAGGATGCACATCCCTGAGTATAGTCAGATTGTGCGATCCCTTTATCTGGTTACCCACAAGAAGAACAACTTCCACTGGGGCCCTGAGCAGCAGCAAGCTTTCATCCAGATCAAGCAGGAGATCGCTCATGATGTAGCCCTTGGTCCAGTCAGGACAGGACCAGATCTGAAGAACGTGCTCTACCTTGCAGCCAGGAGCCATGGTCTGTCCTGGAGCCTTTGGCAGAAGGTGCCTCGCGAGACCCGAGGCCGACCATTGGGATTTTGGAGTCAGAGCTACAGGGGGTCTGAAGATAACTATACCCCAACAGAAAAGGAAATCTTGGCCGCCTATGAAGGAGTCCAAGCCGCCTCGGAGGTGATTGGTACAGAGGCACAACTCCTTCTGGCACCCCAACTACCAGTGCTGGGATGGATGTTCAGAGGAAAGGTTCCCTCTACCCACCATGCCACCAGTGCTACTTGGAGTAAGTGGATTGCCCTCATTACGCAGCGCGCTCGAATTGGGAAGTTAAATCGCCCTGGGATCCTGGAAATAATTACAAATTGGCCCGAAGGTGAAAGCTTTAGTGTCGCAGATGAGGAACAAGAGCCAGTGACCCGGGTTGAGGAAGCTCCGCCATACAATCAGTTACCGGCAGAAGAAACATGTTACGCTCTATTCACCGATGGTTCTTGTCGCGTCATAGGGATGAAACGGAGGTGGAAAGCAGCTGTATGGAGTCCCACTCGACGAGTTGCAGAGGCTACTGAAGGAGAAGGCGAATCCAGTCAATTTGCTGAAATCAAAGCTATTCAACTGGCCCTAGGTATTGCAGAGAGAGAGAAGTGGCCAAGGCTCTATTTGTATACCGATTCTTGGATGGTAGCCAACGCTCTATGGGGATGGCTGAAGAGATGGAAAGAGGCGAACTGGCAGCGAAGAGGAAAACCAATTTGGGCTGCGGAAGAGTGGAAAGATATCGCTACTCGGTTAGAGAAGTTACCTGTGAAGGTTCGCCATGTAGATGCCCATGTCCCCAGAAGTAGAGCTAATGAAGGGCAGCAAAACAACCAGCAAGTACATCAGGCAGCAAAGATAGGGGAGTTGAAGACAGATCTCGACTGGGAGCATAAGGGAGAGGTATTCTTAGCACGATGGGCCCATGATGCCTCAGGCCACCAGGGTAGAGATGCCACCTATAAGTGGGCACGAGACCGAGGGGTGGATCTAACCATGGACAGTATCTCTCAGGTTATTCGTGACTGTGAGACATGCGCTGCCATTAAGCAGGCCAAGCGGGTGAAGCCCCTCTGGTATGGGGGGCGGTGGTCTAAGTACAAATACGGGGAGGCCTGGCAGATTGATTACATCACACTGCCTCAAACCCGCCAGGGCAAGCGCTATGTACTAACCATGGTAGAAGCCACTACGGGATGGTTGAAAACCTACCCTGTGTCTCATGCTACAGCCCGTAACACTATCTTGGGCCTTGAAAAGCAGGTCCTTTGGAGGCACGGTACTCCCGAGAGAATTGAGTCGGATAATGGGACTCATTTTAAAAACAATCTTATTAATACTTGGGCTAGGGAACATGGCATCGAGTGGATATACCATATCCCCTATCATGCACCAGCTGCAGGGAAAGTGGAAAGGTATAATGGATTGTTAAAAACCACCTTAAAAGCATTGGGTGGGGGGTCTTTAAAAAACTGGGAGCAGCATTTGGCAAAGGCTACCTGGTTAGTTAACACTCGAGGTTCCACCAACCGAGCGGGTCCTGGTCAGTCTGAGCTCCTTAATATAGTAGATGGGGATAAAGCCCCAGTGGCCCATGTCAGAGGTTTGTTGGGAAAGACAGTATGGATCAACCCTGCCTCGAGTACAGACAAACCCATCCGTGGGATTGTCTTTGCTCAAGGACCAGGTTATACATGGTGGATAATGCAGAAAGATGGAACAACACGGTGTGTACCTCAGGGAGACCTGATTGTGGGATGAGACTCATATATGAATGTCATTGTTTGTTGAATGTGAGACAGAAGGAAACTGTAAGTGTCAAAGGTCTGAGCAAGTAAGATGAGAGGAATGCGTAAGTGTCAAAGGTGTGAGTAAGTGAAATGAAAGTTTTTATTGTATATTCACGATACGGGATAAGGGGTGGAGTGTCGTGGGTTGACAGCCTTTATCCCAATATCATGTGTTGTGTCTGGCAGCTGTGCCTTTTCTCTCTTCCCCCCCCCCCCCCCCAGCCGTCTTGCTGCGGCGGGGCGGGGAAGAGGGGGGGGGAGTGTTTGACCAGGGCCTTTTTGCTTTGGGCTTTTTGCTGCTTGGCTTGGCTAGCCACTTTGCTTGCTTGCTTTCTTCTTTCTGCGCTGTTTTTTTTTCTTTTCTTTTGTTCCCTCTTTCTTACCCTCCCCTGAAGATACTGGACCGGCTCCGGACCTGACCTGAGACGTCCAGGACACCTGGAGCTTGCAAGAGAAGCCTGGTGCCCTCACAACACAGTCTGTTTCTTTCCTTTTCTTGTGTTGGGGAGTGTTCTTTTGTTACTTGTAAATAAATAGGTTTTGTTTTCCACTTTGCTCCTCCGAGAAATTCCTTCCCGAACCCGGTGTTGGGAGAGGGGGGGTTGGAGGTTTGTTTTGTTTGCGGGGCTCCCTTTTGGAGATTTCCCCTAATTTGTCCTAAACCAGGACAACCCAGACACCGCAGAAGGTCAAATGCTGCTAAAAGTCCAATTTGTTACCAAATCTTGGCCTGATATACGGAGAAAACTGGAAAAGATGGAAGATTGGCAAGAGAAGGACATTAATGACTTATTAAGAGAGGCATTGAAGGTGTATTTAAGGAGGGAGGAAGAAAAAGCAAAGGCCAAGGCTAGGATCATGGTTGCTGTAGCTAGAGAAAGTGCAGGGTGGGCGGGTCCACCACCAGGAGGAGGCAAGGATAGGTCAGTACTGTCAGGTACAAGAGGGATGGAGAGACCTCAAGGCCCTTTGAGAGAGCGACATTGCTATTAGTGTGGAGAGCGAGGACACGTCAGGAGGTTTTGTAGAAAGCTCAGACTCGATGCGGCAATAGCCAGGGAACAAGATAATTTAGGGAAGATCCTTAAAGGTGACGATTAGAGGGTCAGGTGCTTTACACTATAGGGGACCCGATGTAACATCTAGAAGAGCCCTTGGTAAACTTTGAAGTGGGACCCTTAAATGAAGAATTAGAATAGATACAGGAGCAGATAAGTCCTGTCTCAACAAAGTACTAAAAAGTATAGTATAGTATAGTATAGTATAGTATAGTATAGTATAGTATAGTATAGTATAGTATAGTATAGTATAGTGAAAAACATCTGAAGTTAGAAAAAACAGCTAGGTAGAAAGGATATCCAATAGCACCAAAACTGGCCAGTAATACTTAACTTGTAATAAGTGATGTGGAAGTAAAAGGTACCTTATTGTTGTCTTGTTGTGTGCGTGAGAGCGAGTCACAAGCAAAGTCAGCCTCAACTTCCCGGGCAGGTGGGAAGGGGGCAGTGGAAGTGTGTGTGTGTGTGACCTGCAAACCAAGATACTGTTCCCTGGGCAGGTGGGGGCTGTGGCTGAAATGTGTTTTTGTGACCTGCAAACCAGACTAGTGCTCCCCAGGTGTGCGAGGGAGCGATAGCTGTAAGAGCATGAGTGACACGCAGACAGCCTCACAGGTGAATGTGCACCAGAGGCAACCAGAGTCAGGGCCCTTCCAGGAGGCCCAGAGATGCTGAGACCTGTGGGCCAACCCCAGGGTGAGGGGAGCCACAGTGATTTTCTAGCAATAATGATCCAGTTTGTGTCTTGAGGGTGTGAAGGAATGTGTGAGAATGAATATAGACTAAGAATAGAGGTAATGTAGATTGTGCATTACAAGTTTTACCACATCTCCTTAGAGGGAAGTGTACTGTGTAGAAGAATGGTGTAAAAAAAAATATTTAAGTGTAAGGGGTTGAAAGAAATATTTAAGCTGTAAGTGAAAGTAAGAAACAGAAGCAAGAGATAAATAGATAACATCTTGAAAAATAGAACAGAAAAACAGTGAATTAAATACACAGAAAAAATAGGTGAATAAAAATACTTTGGGAGTTAAGTTAGCTGAGAAATACAACTCCTTGCAAAATACAGAGTATGTAGAAGTTGATGAGAGAAACATGCAAGCTATGGAAAAAAGAGAAATTAACCAATAACATTTAACAGAGAAACTGAGTTTTGATAAAATCATTAAATTGCAGACCATTAATGCCTGTGTTTGAAAGCCCGTTTCTGGTACTCTTCATTACTAACTCGACGGTGCAGACCAAAAGGTAAAGGTTGGACTCACATCACTCTCACCCCCTGGCATTGGACCAGGATTCAACACCAGTTTTTTTTCCCTCTGGCATTCTGGCATTGGACCGGACTGCACCCCATTCTTCCTCTGGCATTGGACCGGACTCTACCCCTTTCTCCTTCTGGCATTGGGCCAGAGTCCCAGTTTTTCCCTCTGGCATTGGACCAGAGTCCACATCACTCTCACCCCCCGGCGCTGGACAAGATTCATCTGCTTCACAAGTTAATTCACCTGAGTAAACTGTGATTTAAAGTTGACTCTCAGAAGGAAGAGTCAAAAAGACTGAAGTGTGTGGGAAAAAAAAATTTGTATCAGAGATCTAATATTGCTTAAAATGTTTTAGACTGTTCTGTGTAAACTATGTTGGTAAAAAGTTTAAGACTGTAAATAAGTAATTCTGGTTAAGTTCCCCAATTTATTTCTAAAGACTCCAGGTTAATCCTCTACAGAACACTCCCCTGGGGGAAGACAAAATTGGTAGGGAACAGACCAAGAGAGGTTTAACCAGAGAAATGGGTAGAAGGGACTCTAAAGAGCTTGGAAGCTTTTCCTCAGTAAAATTCCCCAAGAGGCAAGGCCGGGTGGGCAGGCTGTGTGAGATGACCCATACTGGACTCTTGGGAAGGGTAGTGCTGATGGCTCTGATGGCTGGTGGTGCTCTGGGGAGCCCAGCTGAGCCATGCAGTGAATGCTACCAACCCCTCTGTGAGGAGGAAGTGAGCTCCTTGTCGAGAGTCCACATCAGTTCTAACCCTGATTGTGTTAACCTCTCCCAATTAGTCCTTTATCAGAAAAATAAGAGAGTGTATTGGATAGCATACAATACTGCCACTTTTAGGCAGCCACTTCTAGGAGAGTGCCCTATAGGGGAAGCCTGGTTGTGCTTTGAATGGGATGCTGCTGAAACAAGCTCAGCAGATCTAGTAAAAAGCAAAGAAATGGTGAAAATGGTAAGAAAAATTGTTTGTTACAAGTATCTATATGAGTATACTGGAAAAGAGATAAACTCCTTTTGGAACACATTTCAGGGGAGCCTTAAACCCCTAGATTTGATCTTGTCTGGCAGCTGCGCCGCTAGAGTGATAAAACCAATTTTCTTATTACTCAAAGAAACTGGATCAAGTTTGGGAGTTCCTATATATAATGATTTGGGAGAAGTTAAACAGAACAGGCAAAGTGGAATAGAAATAGAGAAAATCCAAAATTGTAAAAGCCAAATTCGTATTCCAATATCTATGTTAAACAAAATTATCCGGCTCCAGGCAGTATTAAAAATAAAGAATTCAATTATTAGGAACATTTCAAATGAAATAAAAAGATTAGCATGTGTAAATAATCAAGATCAAACTCCTACACTTGATCCCAGTGAGTGGGAGAACCTGAAGATTTTCAAAAAGGATGTATGGGAAAAGGTAGTTTTTTCTCACTGTGTGTGTATTTGGAAGATTGCTCTTTTTACTATGCTTATTTATCTGTTTTAGTAGAATAGTACTTGCCGTGCAGACCAACCTGAAGAAACCAAGGAAAGTAACAAGGTTAAGTAACCATGATTACCAAAGTGCACAAAAGATTTATAGTAGATTCAAAACAAAAAAATTGTGAGTTGATGCGAGCTAAGAATTTAAGCTCGATCAAAGAAAAAAAGGGGGGACTGTTATGAACAAAAATTTGGTTAATGTTTTTTTTATGAGAAAAAGTTTCAAAAAGGCAGCCAGATCACTGGCCCTGCCCAAGTTCTGTGTGTTTTGTTATTGTAATCACGGGTTGTTGAGGCTAATTGCTCCTTTTGTATCAGCAGAGCCTTGCCCGAGGCTAAGGTGTACCTTTCTCATAGTGAAGACACCTGAGAAGGTGGGGGGTTTATGCAAAGTGACTCCAAGACCACAATGCAGCATGGGTCCCCCACTGTACTGAGAAGATCCCAAAAACAACAAGCCAAATAAGAGTTGAGAGACTGGAGTGATGTCTGGATGTGAGGAGCAGAGTGCTGGGCCTGCAAGAGATGCTGGAAACCTTCATCGTTCCTCACCCTGTCTTCGAGATCCCCTGGGCCAGGTCTGGGAGGGGAGCGAGACTCACACCAAACGAACATCTGAAGGGCTCAGCAGGCCCTAAAGGCTCCCATGAGGTTCTGATCCCCAGCTCTGCCCCTGGTAGACAGAGCTGTGCATTTCCTCCTCTGAGTCGCTCTGGGAGAGACGACGGGATGCTGCAGACCTGGCGAGCCGCCCAATCCTGAGCTGATCACTTTTAATAAAGGCAATAAAAAGGAGAAGAAGTCTCCTGGCCCTGTTTATTTCAATAGATGAGTCATGTGATGATTGACTCTCACAATTAATAGAAAAATATCATGTATATAAGTTAAGAAAAGTTTTATAGATTTATAGTTATGTTGCACCCCATCCTGTGGTTATCAAGGGACCTCTGGGAGGGCTGGCTTGTCACTATGGCCACACTTGACCCTCAATCAGGATTTGAGGAAGAGATCTCCACCACTGGACAGCAAAGAGGGGGTTGATGGACAAAACTTTGGGAGGGGTTAAAGGGTTAAAAAGGGAAAGTCTCCAGTGTGGGGGCTGAGCACATGGCGAGGAAAATCTTTTGCTCCTGGTGCTGTAACTTTTTTTCTTTATTCAGTCTTCTGTTGTATTTTTGATGAGGTTTAATAAACCTTCCTAAACTATGAAGAGTAGCTATATCTCACACTGTGGTCTGCAACCCTCACTCTTTATTACAATAAAATGCCTCTTTTTATTAGGTTTAAATCAGTTCCATATGAGCTTTTATGCCTTTTTATCTATATATGTTTAATACCACTTTCTGCTTATTGCAACATTCCAGGAATCCCTTTTGACTCTTCTGCAGAAGGTCAGGTCACTGTGGATTTTACACCAATAAAAATCCAGGTTGTTCAGATCCTAGGTGTGATGGGCAGGCACAATTTCCCTGCTGACACAGGGACTGAAGACAAACCCCTCTGTTGTCACTGAAAACAAAACAAAGGAGGAAGTTTCTGCCCATTGGAAAGTCCCCGTTTGCCCTGAAGGACTCTGCCTCTTCTTTCTCAGCAGCAGCTCAGCAGCCAGACGCCAAGGACAAGAGAGGGAGGGGTGGTTGATTTGTGTGACAATTTAACAGCCCTTGCAAACAAGAGCTGAGTCTGTCAGTAACATCTCTGCAGAGGCAAGTCCTTGCTGAGGATGCAGAGCTGAGTCACTTGTGTTTAGTTTGCATCGAGTTAGTGGCACGGTGGGTTTTCATGCTGCAGGTGTGGCCCCTGTGACAGCAGCCTGTTCATCCTTCAGGGGGTTTGCACCCACAGGGACAGTGCTGCTCCTGCCAGCACACCACAGCTTGTCCTCATGCCAAAAAGTCTGGGCAGAACTTCTTAAAGGAACATTTTCCTTTTGCTCTCAAACCAAAGATTTAGATGCAATGGTATAATAGAAACAAATCTTTTCCCCTGTTGTCTGTTGGGACAGGAGGAAAATCCTATCACATCCAGATAGCAAGGCACTGATTTCACGTCTGCTCTGGAAATGACTTGCAGGAGCAAGTAAAGTAAATTCTCTGCTAGAACAGTGAAGTCCTGCCACTCTAAAACAGTGTGGTGCCTGAAGGGTTTTGTAGCAGGGTTGCACCTAAGTTGATGCTCAAGAAGTTTATAAGGTCCAACACAGATGTAAGGTTTGCACAGCAGAGTTTAGGCTAACAGCTAAGGGAGCATAAATTAAATGGTCTTTCCAACCCAGAAGGCTGATGAGAATTGTTGGTATTTGTGCTCTCCTTCCTTGTTTAAAGGATAGCAACATATTTGATGAGACTTTGGAATTGCAGCTAAAAGTCATGGCCAGATTAAGTCACCTAAGTGGTTGTTGTGCATTTCTAATTGTGGAGGTCAATATCAATGTAGCTGCTTCTGGTAATACAAAAAGGTCTTTCAAGACACTTCTTAAGAGAAATGTCTTTTTTCTTTTCACTCTTAACTGCAAAGCACCTCCAGGATGAACAGCAAACAGGTTATCTAAATTGTCCTTTCACAATAACAGAAAACTTCCCCTTTAATCAGCCTGAATTGCACAATTCTCATCTGTATGAAGGAATTTCATTTAGTCTCTGCTGTAAAGAAGTGATTTCTATGCAACAGGGTTGATAAAGGGAGGACCCAAATTAACAAGAGTGGTATTTGTTAACGCTGCCATTACTCATCACACACTTTAAACAAACCACACCACCCAGCCCAAAGCTAATATGGCTCTGTGTTAAACATTTCTGAGGGATTACACATCCTTGTGTGAAGATGGAATTAGGATTTAAAGCCAGTATTTCTGCATATACAAGCATTGTGCAAGAACATTTCATCTTCAAATGGAAACCAAATATCACCTGTACAGGGTAAATGCTGAAATAACATGAATACACTTCTTCCATCAGGTTCACAGGCAGCTTAACCAATTCTGTGCTTGCAGATAATCTGTTCTGGCATCTTTTGGGGCCCTGAACCAGGAAAGTCACACTGAAATACTTTGGGACCATGAAAATTTCTTCAGATCCAAACCAGTCTCCAGGTGACACAAGTGACTGCAGACATCTCCAACAACCCAGCGGAGGCCAGGTTTGCTGTGTTCTCTTTGTCATTGTGGGTTTGTAATTCAGACTCACAGAAAGGCTTGAGTTGGAAGGGGCCTTAAAGACCCTCTAGATCCAATCCCCCTGCCATGGGCAGGGACACCTTCCACTAGACCAGGTGGCTCAGAGCCCCTGCGAGGTTTGGCAAATACCCAAAGACACCTTTTCCTCTGTTTTGCAAGGTCAGATTTCCATGCTCACTTTCACAGATGGCTCCAGTCTCACACAGAGCATTGCTGATTGGTCACTCTTATCTCCACAGCCCAGCAGAGATCCTGTTTTGGATGGCTCTCACTGCTCCTAAGGCCCCAGGGATCAGCCACTGCCTCTCCTCCTTCTGCTTTCCCTTCCAGGATCAGAGATTTCCTGCTGCTTCCTCCACATCTGAGACAACTGGAGGAGATGAGGGGCTGAGGATGTGGCTTCTGACAGAGAGCTGATAACACTCAGCTGAGTATTTTATTCTCCTGCCACTAAGCTGTCAGGCTGCTGCTGAAATTCCTCCTGCTTGGAAAGGGCTGGTGTGAGCAGCAGGAATTGTTGCTGGCTGGAACTTTTCCAAGAACTGGACAAAAGAAGCATTTTGTGGAAGGCCACCAGCTGCCCTTGGTCAGCAGCACAAGGTGTGAGGTCCCCTTTGAAGGCCATCCCTGCTCAAGGACAGCCTGGCCTTCTCCAGTGCCCAGAGCACCTTCCAGGCTTTCGGGCTGGCCTCATCCCTCACCCCAGAGAAGCAGGTTGCTGTTGGAACTCTCATATCCACAGTTTCTGGCTGGATTTCCGTGTCTTACCACAGACAGCCCTGGAGACACCAGCACAGGCTCCATCTGCAATACAAGGGGACTGTTCCAGCTTTTCCCTTGGACCAGTGTGCAGCAAGCCCACCTGGGCCTCATTCAGGTCTTTGTGGGCTGGTAGTCAGCTTCTGCTGGGAATTTAAAGCTTTCACCCTACTCTCCCCAGCAAATAGTGGAGCAAACCCAGCCGCACCAACCCCCGAATTTCACTCTAAAAACCACAATTTTTATTTTCCTCTATTCAAGCCTTGAAGAAAACAAACTTTTCTTGAGTGAGCTGGAGGCACAGTGTTCTCCAAGATCATTCTTGAATAGAACAATATTGCAGGGGAAGACTGGCAAACCCAGAGTTTACTGGTGCTTAGGAAGCTTTGCAAAACCTTCCCACGTGCGGTGGTCTTGCATCTCCTGAGCTCCTGGAGCCCTCACTCAGCTCAGGCACAGTTTGGACAGAAGGGGATGGTTCCATCTGTCACATGTGGGGACAGGAGGAGGGAAGACTTTGCAAACACTGCCACGAGGGCAAGGCTGTTTTCATTGATGGTGCCAAGGTAGTACATCATCTTTGATTAAATGTGAGGTGCTGAAGGGCAAAAACTCAGTGATAAGGAGAGAGTGTCTCCACTCACACAGCAAGGTAAGTGAAGGGGAAAGAGCAATCTGTATTTTATGGGAGGTGTTCAGTTTTTAATAAAACCTTTTTGCAGAACACGTGTCTAGGCAAGGGTGATTCAGAGCATTTTATCAGCCTCACAGAGTATCCCCACATCTGCTTTGCCACATTTTCTCTCTTTTTTTCATTGTGAATGATTTCTCCTGTCAGGGTTGCTCCTGCTTGGAGTTCTACTCTCAGTGGAGCCCCGGAGTTTTCTCAGCTGCCTCTGCAGCAAGTTCTGAGCCAACGCGGGGCTCTGCTGCCAGCCCAAATCTGCGCTTCCCCTGCCCAGCCTGAGTGCAGGTGGGGCATGTGCTGGGCATGGCCGGAGATTTGCATGGCCAAAATCCTCCAGCATTTACACCTGCTCATGGCTTTGGGTAGCACAAATGTCAGAACACCCATAATAGCTGACAAATGGCATTTCTTGCAGATTGCTACAGCCACGCTGCTGATCCACAAATACATGAGAATCAATTTCAGTTGAAAAATGTTATTTATTACAAAGTGCTACACCCACGCTGACAATACAGAACTATACAAATCTCAATTTAGGTTAAAAACAGGAATTTATTAGATTATTACAACCTGTGTATGTAACAATATACAAATACCAACTTCAGTTAGCTTCTTGCCAATCTCTACAAAAACTCACTATACACAAAGATCAATTAGGCGTTTAATAACTTAATTTATTACATATTACTACAAGGATTAAGCCCATCTAGGAATAGAAAAATACGTCTATAGACATGTAAATAGAATTACATCCATAAACAGATAAATATACCTATACAAATAGACTTATATACCTATACAAATACCAATATTCCTATTTTAAAAGCCATATAACAAAAATCATATCAAAAGAGATACCTACACCACTGTACCCATAAGAAATAGAAATTAACACAGATGCAACAATATCCATGTATACATAGATAAATTGATACACATATATGTAATTTCAAACATATATGTATATATACAAATAGCATACATTCATAACAAAAAAATATACATAAATACAAGAATATACACATGGAAATAAATCCCTACAAATAGCAACCCACATACAGAAATACAGATGTAATAATCCCTGTCTATGTTCAAGTCCATGTATCTGTAAAGAACACTCAAAGCAGAGGGATCCCAGCTGCCCCATCTTCAAAGCCTCTCGCTCGGTCTCCTCCTCCCGCGCAGAGCAGCTCTCCTGGACAGGGACAGGGACAGCAGATGGGACATCTGGGAAGCAAAGGGAACACTGAGTGAGTATGGGGACGTTTCCCTTGGCAGCAGCTGCACTTCCATTAGGGAAGAGGAAATGTCAGAGCCTCCCCAGGGGGTCAGAAAGAGAAAGCAGCTGGGCGGGCCGGGCTGTGGTGAGCGCAGCCGCGGCGGGACTGTCCCGCAGCCCGGCAGAGCCGGCACAGCTCCCGGGCCCTGCGGCACAGCTGCCTTGCCCAAGGACAGCCCCTGTGCCAGCCGGGGCAGCTGCGCTGAGCAGCCCCAGCACGGGCAGGGCCCGCTCCTGCCCTGCCGGTCAGTGCCCACGGCCACAGCCCATGGCAGCCTCAGCCCCACCTGCCTCCCCGGGCCTGTGGCCTCAGCCGGGCTCTCTCCAGGCTGGCAGCAGCAGGGCCCCGTTCACTTCTCTCGCTGCTGGCCTTCAGCTCCTCCCTGCTGGCTCCCGTCAGTCTCCAGCTGTCCTCAACGTCTTCATGGCAGCTGTGGCAAAAGCAGAGCCTCTGGAATTGCTTCCAAGGCCTGGCAGAGCTGCAGTCCTGGAGCCCTCTGTGCTCCCTGCTGGCCCCCTCCATCCCCTCAGCCCCGCCATGCTCTCGGTGAAGCCCCAGCCGCCTTCAGTTTCTTCAGCCCCTCACAGTCCTCTCACCCACCTCAGTCCCTTCTGAGCCATCCCGTCCCCTGAGACCCACCACCCTGCCAGCCTGTGCCACTTCCCTGTCACCTCAGCGCCACCAAGGCCCTCGGCTGCCCCACAGCCCTCAGCCCCAGCAGCAGCTCAGGGTCACTGTCCCTTCAGCGCCACAGCCCCCTCAGCCCCCTCAGTCTCACCGTCCTCCAGCAGCTCCTCAGGGACAGTGCCTGGGGCCAGCGGCAGCTCCCACCGCTCCAGGGACAGCCGGGGCTGGAAGTGCTGCTCCGCCCAGCCCGGCCGCCAGCTCGGACCCAGCACAGGGACAGGGGACACAGGGGGCACCGGGGGAAAAGCAAGAGGTGAAAATGGCAGCTGAGGGGGGAAAGAGCTACAAATGCAGCCTAGGCCTACACAAACAGCAATCCTTCCATCTGTCTCTCCATCTAAACATTCCTCTTACTATATAACTATACACATTCATAAATGTAACTTCATATATATATATAAATATTTTACTCTACACATAGAAAAATCTAACTCTGAAAATCTACAATTGTAAATATATTATAAAATATAATTATATCATATCTATACCTATATACATATCCACATTTAACTATACAGACCTATCAATATATGTCTATATAAATAGAACACTGTCATGTATAAATGGAACCATAACCACTAATAAATAACCATAGAAATCTATAAACATATCTACAAGCAGAGGAGTTCTACCTGCCTGATGGTCACAGGCTCTCCCCTGTCTCTTCCAGCCCTCCTGGAGATGTTGGTCAGATGGCATCTGGGAAGCAAAGGGAACGCTCAGTCAATATTGGCCCTTCTGCACCTTTCCCTTGGGCAGTAATTGTCCTTCTACCAGGGGCTCTCAAAGATGACCTGAAATGCAGACTCTCACTTGGCAATTTGGAGCAATGTGCCCTTAAAAGAACAGGGACCATTCCAAGGGTTCAAAAGTGTGCTTCAAAGCATTGAATTATCTCGATAAAGTCCCAGCCCCCGCAATGCAAAGGGCACCCAGGAGAGCTTGAAACACAGACAGTCCCAGCTGCCACAAGGAAGCCCAGCCTTGTTCTTTCTCTGAGCTGACAGAGACGCCTCAGTCCTCACTGAAATGGCTGAAGCTGAAGGTGCTGGGAGCTGAGTCATGAACCAGCTCCATTACCTGCCATCTACAAACTGCCCTCTGCAAGGAGCAGCAGCTGCTCCAACTTGATCATCAGCTCTGGCAGGAAGGGCTGGAAGGGACAGAGCTCCCTACGAGGTCTGCAGGCTGCACCAGATTGGCTAAGGGATGGATGCAAAGTGCTCCTTCTCTCCTCTTAGGCCTCCCTAATCAGGGGTCATTCAAGCTTTTCCTTCTGATACTGGAGTTACCGTGATTTTTCAATTGGTTGGCCTCTGATGTTGTGCTCCTTGTTTTTCTTGTGGGTCAGGACCACTGGAATTACATTTAGTCAGTGATTTGGACTTCTACCCTGACTTTTTGCTCTTTTTTTCCCCTGCTCCTTCAAGTGTCGCTCAGGCTGGCCTCCCCTGGCACCATGCAGTAAATTTATCCACCAACTTCAGCACAAAACTGGGACACCCGGCTTGGTGACACAACTCGCACAAGGTCAGGTTTATTCCCTGCTCTCTGCCCCAGCAGAGGACTCCATGTCAGAGCGTCTGGAGAAGCCTGGAGGGCAGGGCTCAGAGAGGTTGTGCCAGCGCAGGATTTGAACTCAAGGCACCAGGAAGCACCAACGCTGCTCAGAGCAGCCATCTCACAGCTCTCTAAACCAGTGTGGGCTCTGTCCTTACCAGGCTCCTCGGGCTCCTGGGAACTGTTCCTGCAGCTCTCGGTGCCAGATGAAGCTTCCTCTGCTGCAGCTCTGTTCACAGGCTCCGATCCTGAAGAATCAGGGGCAACACCAACATTGTCCTGAGCAGAAAAACAGAAAGAAAGGAACCCAAAGATCACTCACTATTTTGCTGGAATCATATCAGGGATACAATAACTGTCCTTCTCCAATCCCAAAGGACATGGAGCACAGAGGAGGGAACACTTCCCACATGGTTCACATGACAAGCCTTTTAAACTCAGGATTCAAGGGGTCAAGGCGAAACTGAAGCTCTCACAAAATGACCTTTGAGACAAAACAAGAACACAGAAAACCAGAAGACACCAAGTGAGGGGACATGCCCCCACGCTCTGACCCTGCCTTATCCCAGAGCTGTGAGAAATCAGCCAGCACAAAGCCAGGGGCTCTCCTTGCTGCCAGCATGGCTCCCAGCCCTGCCCAGGGCTCTGTGCTGCAAACCCACAGGCAAAGCACACATTTCTGCCTGGCAGTATCAGCACCCCCAGCCAAGCGCTCACACAACCCATCACAAGGTGCTGCTTCTCCGAGCCCTCTGCTGCTGCCCCGCTTGTGTCATCCAGGCAAACATTGATGCACCCAGGCTATTTCCAGGATCACATTTCTGATCAGTGGCAAAAATCTGTAAATCATTAGGGTAGGGAAAAAAACCAACCCAAAAGACAGGAAAAGCCAGACAACCAAGTAGTGTTTCTATTCCACTAAGGAAGCAAATGTCCACAATTAAGCAAATTACCTCTGGACACAAAGATATTCTCCCTATGACCAGTTCCAGAATATTCATCTCTTCTGCCATAGCCCGTCCATCAGAACCCTAAAGATTCTAAAGATGGTTCCAAGCCTGCAATGTTTCCTTTTATTATGGAATAAAATGCTTCTGTAAACTGCTATGTGTGACTTTACAGAAGACAAAAGTCATGCCACTTGAGAATAAGGTATTGGTAAATCCAAAAAATCCCACTCTCCCCCTTGAGTCATAATCACAAATGTACTGCAGGCAATGGGTCAGCACATCAACAAAAAGAGAGACATTCTTTGGCCAACACGTGTAATAATCTGCAAAGGAAAGAGAGCTGCAGCTGCAGCCCAGCCCTTGCTTTGCCTTGGCCTTCCCACCCAAAAGAGGCACAGCCCACATCTGCTGCAGCTGCAACAGAGACATCTCTGGCATGCCCCTCCCTGCACGGGACACTTGGCCTTCAGTGCCACTTCTCCAAACACCCTTCTTCTCTTTCCCAGCAAGTAAAACCTCTTCTTCATTTCTTCTTCATCTCCTCTTTTAGAAATCTTTCTTTACCAAGAATAAATCAATAACTAAATAATAATGAAATAAGTTCAATTCAAGAAGCCTTTGCTTCTCAACCGTGTAACAAGGTTCAAAAGCTCTCAGTCCAGCCCTTTTATCCCCATCCAATGGAATTACCTGAGCAGAGGGAGATCTTTCAGACAGGGACCTCCTGATCTCCCGAATCATTTTCTCTACGGCAAGGCCCAGATCTGCTGGTGGCCATTCCTTCTCCCCAGGTGCGTTCTGTGCTGAGCTGGAGGCCGTCCATGCTGCACAGGCTGCGCTGCCGGGTGGAGTGCTGGGTCCTGAAGTGCCCAGGGTGGCTGCAAGAATCCAAACACATTGGTCAGGCTCCACAACGTGGCTGTGGGACACAGAGCTCTAGTGCTGCTGTGGACCAAACATCACGGGAAGCACACAGCAAAACCAGGCAGAGAATCTTTTGGCCTCCTAGGTGCCCCTTCCTAGTAGGCTTGACAACTTCTGGCCGAGAATGACAGAGCCTTGAGGCAAAATACTTCAAACGGTCACTTTTCAGGACCTTTTGGAAAAACAAGGCTACAACTCTTTTCTTACCTCGTGTGTCGTAGGCTGGGGGCTGCTGCTCCCTGTGGAGCTGCTGGAAGCTGCAGGGCTGGATGGCGAGCACCTCCCGCTCGGCCGGAGGCAGCTGCTCCCCGTAGAGCTCCTGCGAGCGGCTGCGGGGCCCCTCCCGCCCGAGCGGCAGCGGCCGCTCCCCGTGGAGCCCGAGCAAGTGGCAGGGCGGGATGCCGAGCACCGCCCGCTCGGCGGGCGGCGGCCGCTCCCCGTAGAGCTCCTGGAAGCGGCTCGGCCCCTCCCGCCGGGCCGGCAGCGGCCGCTCCCTGTGCAGCAGGTGGAAGCTGCAGGGCGGGCGCCGGGCGAGCAGCGGCCGCTCCACGGGGTGCTGCTGGAGGCGGCCGGGCCGGGGGCTGCGCAGCTCCCGCCCGTCCGGCAGTGCCCGCTCCCTGTGCAGCAGGAGGAAGCCGCTGGGCGGGCGCCCGGCCGGCAGCGGCGGCCGCTCCCTGGGCAGCGGCGTGAAGCGACCGCGCCCGTGCCGCCCGTCCGGCAGCGGCCGCGCTCCGGGGAGCTGCTGGGAGCCGCGGGGCGGGCGCCTGCGGCCATCCCGGCCCGCCGCCGGCCGCTGCCTGTTGGCCGCGCTCCGGCGCTTGATGCGGAGCAGGAGGTCGGGGCGGTCGCGGCGAAAGCAGGGGTTGCTGTAGTGGAGCCAGGCCCCGGCATCGCCTGGCGCAGCCGAGCCGAGCCAGCCCGGCACCTTCTGGAAGCCGTAGCGGTAGAGTTGCCGCACGAAGCTGCGGAACTGCGTGGCCCTGAAGGTGAGCGGCACCGGGGCCGGCCCATGACCACGGCCCCTGTGGGCGCGGCCCGAGCTGAGCAGCTCCCGCTCCAAGAGGGAGCGGTCGATGAGCAGCCCCTGGGCGCGGCTGTCCCAGCGCACGGAGCGGACGCGGGGGCTGTTCACCAGGCGCCAGAGCTTGGCGGGGAAGGTGCGGGCGCTGAGCCCGGCGGGCAGCGGCAGCTCCGCCATGGCATCGATCGCCGACTGTGGCCACAACGCCCGCAGCGCAACGGCCGCGGCTGCGCCGGCGGCGCGCGGCCTGAGTGGAGCGCTGCGCTCGGGCCCGCGGGGACGCGCGCGGCAGAGCCGGGGCTGCGGGCACAGCGCGGGCGGGGCGGCTCCGGGGCTGGCCGGGCTCGGCTCGGCTCGGCTCGGCTCGGCTCGGCTCGGCTCGGCTCTGCACGGCACGGCACGGCACAGCACAGCAGGTTATCCCCACTCTGCATCCCGTGCCTGGGTCACCATCGGTGACAGAGAGGAAGGACATTGCTCTGTTTTGGCTGGGAAAAGGATGAAAAGGGGTGATTAGAAAACATTCATTTGGTCTCCTTTTCCACAGACTAGCTGGTTTTTATTTAACTATGTCTGCCTGTCTTTGGCAGAGTTGGCACATTTCTCGTGATTCGGAGTCAGCTACAGCAGCAGGAATGGGAAACAATTTTGTTAGCATTGATATCAAAGCCAAAGTGCTGCCCCATGGATGGATGTTGCTTTCTTCAAGGGATTTTTGGCCTAGAGCTGTAGCAAACTCACACTGGTTTCTTCCCAAGCAGCGTTGCCTTTGTATTTCCACAGGAATCACCTCTTCCTTTTTTTCCCCCCATTTGGGGAGAGCTCCAATGCAAATGCCTCCTGCAGCCAACACTTGTCACTGTAGACTGACAAAGGAGATCTGGCAGTGGGGAGAGACTTCCTAGAGCTGCTGTGGAGAGCTGAAGGGGGGAGCTTTGTCCCTTAGTCTTGAAGTCTTGTTGGGGAGCTGCTCGTGCTCTGGGGGACGGACACCAGTGGTGTTTATCCAAGCCTTGCAAGTTCATTCCTGTAAAGAAAGAAAGTATACGGACGCCAGATAGAGAAACAAGGTGTATGGGAGAGAGACGGGGAAAAGGAGAGGGGTAATAGAGAAAGGAGCCCTCCGCAGGCAGAGATCAATCTTCATGGAGGTAATGATCGATGCTCAGTTTATTGCAAATCTCAGGGTACATTTATATGCAATGCAGGGTTCAGCAACGGGAGAATACTTATAAGTGGTTACAAAGTGTTACGTGTAGGACAAAGAGCAAACATATCTTTGGTCAGGTACACAGATTGGCAAAAGTGTCAGCAGAACATTCTGCCCCATATCTTCTCTTCACATCCCTAGAACATCTTGCTTCACATCTCTTTTCCTGGGGTACATCTTGGCAAACTTCTTTATATTGTTTGCCCAAGGGCAGCATGCTTCTGGTCTAAGGCAACCTATGCAGGGTTGTGCATCTTGCTTCTATCCAGTGTCTGCTCAAAATGCTCTCTACGTTCCTGAGCTTCCTGACACACCACAGAGACTTTGGGGTTGGTGTATTGGCAAACAAATTTCAGTCTGGGAACTTTTTGAAGTTCCCAGTTCTTTTTATTTTTTTTCCTTTCCTCCAGAAATACTGTCATAATCTAATGCTTCCAGAGAATCTTTTCCTACTTTTTGGGAAATTCCTTTTGCTGTCCTCCCAGACCAGGCCAATTCCCAGGGCTCCTTCCCAAAGTGAGGTGCAGCCCATGGCCTCCACTCTCCAGCTGGAACAGAAGGAAGCACAGAGTTTGCTGTTGTGGGAGAGGAGCTTCTCTTTCCTGCCTGCTTTCCCTTTGGGACAGGTTGGTGTGTGCTCATTTGATAAAGGCAGGTTTAAACTCTGAAGCAGCTGTGTTTCAAACTGCTCCCTTCTCCAGCTCTTCTGTGGGTATCCTTGGACAAAAGGCCTTTTGGTGGGAGCTCTCTGTGGCAGGTTAAGGAAGGAGGTTGATACTTCAGGGTTGTGAATGCTGAAAGCAGCTGGTTTCTGGAGGTGTCCAGAACTGGGAGTGGCTCCTTTTCTCACCTGCCTGCAGAAAAGGAAGTTGCAAAGTGGGAATTTCATTTGTGGAGATGGCCATCAGGGGTATTTGCCAAGAGATGGGCTGGCAGAGAGGCAGATCTCATGCTAAACTGGCTGTGTGTTTGTTTTGAGGGTGGAGAGGGTCAGAGATGCAGACACAGACACCAGCTGAAGGAATAATGTGATTTACTGTAATGCAAAAGTGCAAAAAAGAGTCAGGAAAGGATAAGCTAAGCAATGCACCTCAGCATTATTACAATAGGGTCCTTCTGGTGATTAAGGAAGATCCATCACCAGGTAGCCCAATGGTTTCCCCTTCATCCAGAGCTGCACATCAGCTGGGGGAAGCTGTCCCAGCCCAGCCCTGCAGAGCCACGGCCGGGAACCGGGAAATCCTGCGGTGCCTCCACCTTTGGTGGCCACGAGGCTCCCGAGTGCGCTGTGAGAGTAGCCCGGCTCCGACAGTGCTGGGCGAGCAATGTGCCAGAGCTTCTGCTGGGGGCACAGCTGGTGTCATTCTCCTCTTGCTTTTCTCCCCGAGCCTGCCCAGGGCTCAAGGAGGAACCAAGGGCAGGTGTGGCCATGTCAATTTTCCTCATGCAGAAAGGTGAAGACGTGTTTCACCAGTGAATGGATGCAACAATCCTTTTGATAATAACACTTGGTTAAGGAGCAGGTACATAGAACATTGGGTTGGGAAGGTCACCTAGAGGGCAGCTTTGGCTCAGGTCTTGTTGTTGAGGCTTCAGTCAGGGTCTGTTGTTCAGGCCTTAGCCCTTCAGTATTTTGTGGTGCAAATCACATCTGTGCAGAGCTGGAAACAAACAAGTCTGTCCTTAGCACATTTGAGACAGGGAACAGGATCAGCCCTGCAAGGCCAGGCTGGGGCCCAGAGCAGAAGGCCAGCACCCTGCTTTTGCCCCCAGGCAGCCCTGCAGAGCAAGCAGCCCCCCCTCAGGGTTCCTCAGGGTTTTGTCATTAATCCACAGTGTCTGATGCGTTTTCCTTTCCTCTCCCAAGTTTAACACAGCTTTTGGAGAAAACTGACTGATGTAGCTGCTGCTGCTGGTGGTGGTGCTTTTGTCTGCAGGTGAGGGCAGGTGATTTGAACCATGAACAGAGTCCATTGGTAACACCCCAGCTTTGCCAAGTCAAGAAAACCATTCACAATTGGGCTACCATTGCTGAGCAGTTTTCGTAGGTTTTGGAAAGCTACCACCTTAAGAAACCCAACAGATTTTCCTCCAGGAGGATACCAGCAGTAGCATGATGCCAATGTTTTCCACCCCTTTTCTATGTCTTTTAAGAGTTCCACAGTGGACAACAGGAATGAAATAACCTGTGATAATGTGATTTGAGAGCTCTGTGTTGTTCATTGCCACATGAGTGTTCATGACAAGCTGGACACCCCACTCGTGGCTCTGTCGAGTTAAATTCATCCCAATTCTGTGCAAACAGCAGCCCCGAGATGCTGAGAAGAGCAAGCACAGTGGGTGGGTGTGCATGCACGCACCCAGGGGCTGACTGCTGTGTGTGCAGATGGTTTTGCACTGTTGTAAATCTTCACTCTCCCAAGCTGAAAGACTATTTCAAACATAGATGTTAAATGAAAATCTGTATAAAAAAAAAAATTGTCCAAAAATACATGTGCATTAAATTTCATGCATATTATATAGTATATATTTTGACTAATATAATATAATATAATATAATATAATATAATATAATAATGTAATATAATAACATATTATAAATATTATAATATATTGAATATATGAGATCATTTTTGAAGCCATTGCTTGTGGGGAATATTAGATGATCTCCTAGTGTTTGTACATTTTTGCTTTCTGCTACTGCTGATCCTAGCAGCAACTCCCTGTCAGTTTTTCCAGGTCACTTCACACAAAGGGATTCCATCATTTCAGTGCCTGTGAGAGCTTGGCACTGAAATGCCAAGTTGATTCCCAGCTCTCCAGCCTCCTTCTGGATTTTGGGGCATCTCAGCCCTTGTGTCCATGGCCCTGCCTTCATCCCCAGCCTGCAGCAGTCACAGTCGCTGCTGCCTCCCTCTTGCTGCAGCTCATTTGCCAAAGTGCTGCCAAAGGCAGCAGAGCTGGCTCAGGATCCCTGCTGGCTTCTGGTCTCTGGGATAAGCTTCAGGGGGACACTTGGAGCACTTTCCTAAAGAGCTGCCCGTGGGATGAGGGATTTGTCCTCCCCGGGTGGCTCCTGCTTGGATTCTGTGCTCATGGAGCCCCGGAGTTTTCTCAGCAGCCTCTGCAGCGAGTTCTGAGCCAACGTGGGGCTCTGCTGCCAGCCCAAATCTGTGCTTCCCCTGCCCAGCCTGAGTGCAGGTGGGGCATGTGCTAGGCATGGCCAGAGATTTGCGTGGCCAAAATCCTCCAGCATTTACATCTACTCATGGCTTTGAGTAGCACAAATCTACACTTACTTCAGTTGAAACATTGCATTTATTGCAGATAGTTACACCCACACTACTAATGTACAAATACACAAACATTAACTTATGTTTAAAAATGAAATTTATTTTAAATTGCAACACCTGTGCTACCAATATAGAAACACAGAAATATCAACTTATGATTAAAATCTAATTTATTCTGAGAATTGTGCCATGTAAATATATACAGATATCTGTTGTATTCATATTGTTGTATAATTATATTTCCTGAGTCTCATACCTTCTTGGTGGTTTTCTCACAGCAGATGTTCACAGCAGTGGTGTTGTTGCTTCTCGGTCAGGGCTCCTCTCCAAGGCTCTCCCTGACCACCCCGCCCCCTTTTATCTCAGCTACCTCCATGGGCTACAGCTGCTGCCCAATCAAGGACATCACAGCTGCAGCCCATTTACAATAACTAGAATCAGGGCAGGGTCACTAATACAATACAAAGATCTTTCACTGCCATACATGTATTTACAATACATAAGTTAACTCAGACCCCTACATTTCCCCCTTTTCTTTTAGCAACTTTACAATTACAATATACATATCTGTCCCAGCTCTCAGGCTGCCACAGCTCTCAGCTGTCTTTTCTTCTAGAGTCCCAGCTCTCAGGCTGCCACAGCTCTCGGCTGTCTTTAAACACACACCATCAAATCCCTAGATGTTCCCAGGCTCTTCTCCTCAAAGGCCATAGTCTTACAGCTCTCTGAAAAGCCATAATCTTATAGCTTTCTGCTGTTACACCTCCTTGATTTAAAGGCCTTACTATATTCTAGAGTCCCAGCTCTCAGGCTGCCACAGCTCTCAGCTGTCTTTTCTTCTATAGTCCCAGCTCTCAGGCTGCCACAGCTCTCAGCTGTCCTATCTTCTGTTCCAGCTCTCTGGCTGCCACAGCTCTCGGCTGTCCTATCTTCTGTCCCAGCTCTCTGGCTGCCACAGCTCTCAGCTGTACGGGGGATTCCAAACCTTCATACGATGTTCGTTGTGGCTGCAGATCTTTATCACGTCGGGGTCACCAGATGTTGTATTCATATTGTTGTATAATTATATTTCCTGAGTCTCATACCTTCTTGGTGGTTTTCTCATGGCAGATCTTCACAGCAGTGGTGTTGTTGCTTCTCGGTCAGGGCTCCTCTCCAAGGCTCTCCCTGACCACCCCGCCCCCTTTTATCTCAGCTACCTCCATGGGCTACAGCTGCTGCCCTATCAAGGACATCACAGCTGCAGCCCATTTACAATAACTAGAATCAGGGCAGGGTCACTAATACAATACAAAGATCTTTCACTGCCATACATATATTTACAATACATAAGTTAACTCAGGCCCCTACAGATATCAACTTCAGTGAAAAAAAATTACTTTATTGCAACCCTCTGCAGCAACTCACTGTACACAAATACTGAAGTTACTGAATTGAAGTTTAACAATTAAATTTATTACATATTAGTACAGCCTTACAGCCCATATACAAATACAGAAACATCAATATCCCTCTCCAAAGAATCTCAGATCCAGAACTAAAGAAATAGAATTTTAGAACTATACAACTCCATACATAATAAATAGAAGTAAATACCTATATAGGCATAACAATATAGAGATGTAAACATGCATTACATATTTCATGACATATAACATGACAATATAAAACAAACATAACAGACCTGTCTATAAATACACAAATATCAATGGACGAATAAAACAATCCAGACATCCCCAGCAATAGAAATGCACAGGTACAGAGCTGTACAAGTATGTAAACAGATGAATATACATGCATCAATATAACAATATACACACATAATATCCCTATACAAATATCAGTCAGTGTATGTAAATATCCCTATACTTGTAACTATCCAAATCCAACTACACATCCATAAACAGCGCTAGATCAGGAGGGATTGCAGCCGCCGATGTTCCCAGGCTCTCGCTCGGTCTCCTCCTCCCGTGCAGAGCAGCTCTCCTGGGCAGGGACAGCAGATGGGACATCTGGCAAGCAAAGGGGGAACACTGAATGAGGGTGGGGACGTTTCCCTTGGCAGCAGCTGCACTTCCATCAGGGAAGAGGAAATGCCAGAGCCTCCCCAGGAGGGTCAGAAGGAAAAGCAGCCAAGCGGGCCAGGCTGTGGGGAGCTGTTCACTTCTTTCTGGCATCCCAGTTGCTCTGAGGGAACTCCCTCATGTCACGTACCTCTTCACTTACCAAGACTGTGGCTCCCAAATCAATCAGTATTTATGTCTCCAGTTGCTTGCACCAATGACAGGGAATGTCCTCTAACAGTGCTGGGGCACAAAGTTACCTTGCACAGGTCATCTGACAGGGCCTTGCTCTTTCTCTGCTTCCTGTGTTTCTCCTTACCTTCCACTTGGAATTTTTACAGCATTTCTTTTTCTTTCCCCTTGATCAGTGCTGAAATGCGTGTTTCTCTTCCAAGTTTCAGTTTGTTCAGTGATTCTGTCAAGCCTTTTCTTAGAAGCTTTTATCAGGGAATTGAGTGTTAATTTCAGCAATTTTGGTGATTTTCTGTGAGATTTATACAAGAGTCCTGTTCATTGGGCACTATTTAGGAAGGTACAAAAGAGAAAAAAGGATGTTCTGTATGTCAGTTCACTAGTGGAATATTCATGCATAGAGAGAGTGATTAGCTGAATTTTACATCTGGTCCTAACCTGAAAGTGTAACAGGTAATTTGGGGAGAAATTAAAGCAAAATTTCTCCTTCTACCAGCCTGTATTCAAATGTAAAGTAAATAGAGCGGGGTGAGAATGTCAGTGCTCAGTTCCTGAAGTGCCTTATTAAGGCGTTCTTAAAGTAATAGAGATAAAATCTGGGTGGGCATTCCTAATTTCCAGACACTCATTGTCAATTTCATTGACTCTGAAAACAGCAGAGATGTGCACATCATACCTGATCAATCCATTTGGGGATGTTTTAGGTTCAGATTCTCTGAGGCTTTAGATTTTTAGGTCTCTAGATAATGCTTCAAGGAATCTAAATAGCTTTCAGAAATTAAACTTTTCTTCTTTTTTCCTCAGGCTTTGCACTCATGTGCACCAGAGACCTTCAGTGAATGGATTCCACTTTAATCCATCTCCAAGCTGAATCTCCCAGCTGTGTTCACACTGGTGGTTTGTGTGTCTCTTCTGCACAGTGCAATTTTAAAATCTTCATTCCTTATTATCTCTGCCCTTCTTTTTCTGTTTTAGCTTGCAAATGCATGCAGATGTATCAGAAATGATACACCTAATTTCTGATGCATCAGTTCCTGTCTAGCAATTTCATTTTATCCTGTTCTGATGTCATGCTAGCCTTATATGTTTTATTCTAAGTGGACTCCTGTTTTCTTGCATGTGGAAGTTTTACAATGCAATGCTCTCCTTCACCTGCTTTCATGAAACCCTTCATTAACATTAGAACAAGTAACTCTGTGATTCCCTTCTGCTTTGTAGAAGATTTGGGAAACTCAAGTCCTGCTCAGCTACAGAAAAACATACATAGTGCTTGGTAATTCCCGTAAGAGCTTAAGGTAATGGTAAACAACTGCAGCTTATACATTTCACAGAAATTGTGAGAAAAGACTTTGCAAATATTGAGGAGTGTAGTGCAATAATGATGGGCATCCCTCAGTTATCCACACAGACTGCTGTCACTGGCAAAATTCCCTATTTTCCAAAGGCTTTTATTTGCTTTGGCTGTACTTCGTATGGCTGCAGGTCACATTTCCCTTGATTTAAGGAAGTATCTTGGCAGGTATTCTTGGTGATATATTTTGCTAATTCTGCCCTTGGAGGAATTACTCAGTTCTGCAGTACTTATTACACGGCCTATTCTAAAAGACTTTTATGCTATTTTCCCTCTCTCTGTGTTTTCACACTTGTTCAACAAGGTTTTCTTTCTAAGAATATTAATCACAATATCCCAAAGGGTTCAAAAATGCTTAGATATTTTTTCCCTAAGTATTTATTAAAGAAAAATAATAATTAAAAAAAAAACCTGTATGCATGCTGGATGTAAAATACAAAGAGAAATAAACTTGAGATTTCTCCCAAAAACCTTAAGAAAAAACCCCATGTATTCTATAAAACCCAGAGTATTCATCTACAAAATGGGCATGTTCTAGAAGAGAAAATTTGTGCAACAGTTCTGCACAGAATTCTATGCTTTCGAGCTTTTTGCCCTTCAGGGGCAGTGCCATTCTCTGAACTGCAATGCTCCGAGCATGTTCTGCTCACCATGGCAGCTTTCTGCTCTCCCCTAGCACAGATCATCCTCCCAGCAAAGGGTCAGTGCAGCCACCACAACTTGCAGCGCCTTCCCTCAGAGCAAGAACCTGAAGGAGAAAGATGGCTTTCACCAGCTGCTGCGGGTTCTAATAGTGCCACCACTCAGTTGCCGAAAGACTGAATTTCTGTGTTGCAGTGTGTTAGTTTATTGAGTCAAATGTTCTGTTATATAGCGGTATGTTCAAGTGTTCCCCGAGTTATTACAGTTAGTCTCTCCCCTATGTTATGCTCTCCTACCCAAGTGTCCCTCAAGGAATCCCCTTCCTCCTCACCAGATTTTTTCCTGTCTGTCAATACAACCCGGCCCCTTTGCCGCATCCATCAGCCCAAATCCTACCCTTTGTTCCAGAAAGTTCCCTGTCTCTCACCCCAAGATCCAATCCCTATCTCAACGCTCTCTCTTCCCCTTGTTCTGATTTGTTGTAGCCCTCAAAACCACACCCCGAGAGTCGTTTATTGGTTACTATATGGTGTCCACCCCCTGTTTTGAAAGATTTTAAAAACTTGTGCACAGAGGTGCTGGGGGTTCTTTCAACATCTGTTCCCTTTGGGAATTCTCACCTGCAGAACCTTCCCCCCGCCTCTCCTGATGAATTTGCTGCACTTTACACCGCAGAAGGGCCTCCTCGGCTTCCTTCACTCGGTCCTCCAGGGGTCTCTACTGCTCGGCATTTGGCCTAGAGGTTCTGGCTCAGGCAAAACCCTAACCTAGCCAGTTCCCCACTCTTGCCATTGTCCCTGGAGCATCACAGAGCTAGCCAGGGCTGCAGAGGGCAGTGACAGTGACCCATGCCCTGACATGTCACAGCCCCCAGAGCCACACCTGCCAGGCCACAAGCCCCAGCCCTGGTCCCCACTGCCGGCCTCAGGGCTCCTGGGCATCCTCACCCTGAGTGCAAAGGCAGCCTCAGGAGCCCCCCAGGGTGCTCTGGATCCAGGCTGCAGACACCCTAAAGCCAGCACTGAAAGGGACATGGATGGGGACTGCAGCTGGATCTTCCAGTGCTCACCACTCCTGACTACTCTCTAAGTGAACCCAAACCTCATTGGCAGCACCTTGAGCACATTGACCCTGCTCGCCCCTCCTGGAATGTGCTGTTCCCACATCATACACCAGCCCTTTGCAGGGAGTGACCAGCTCCCAGCTGCTCTGCTATCCTGGCATTACTTTCTCTTTGCCAGCAATGAATTTAACAGATACACTCCTGAGAAACCTTGCACAACATTTGCTTCTCAGGAGCTCTTTGGCAAAAAAAACTCCACTAATCCCTAGTTTTTGCACAGAGAAGGAGGTCCTGACAAAGCATAAGGCACAGGCAGGGCTCTGGCATACGAATTCCTGAGCCGCGGGATTCCACCCATTGTTGTTCCCAGCTAAGTTGCTGATATGTTAGAGCCAGTTTTGGAAAGGGGCTGCTGCTGACAGGGTAGGAGAATTTGGAGAAAAAAGGTGCAGGAAACAACAACAAAAAAAAAAACCAAGGGGAAAACTCTTAGAAATACAGAGCACAACAGAAGTCCTTGGAGACGGTTCAACAGAAAATGCCAGCAGCAGTGAGCAGAGCCCGAGGTTGCTCACTGTCACCCCACTGGGCTTCTCAGTCCCCGGCTGGTTTGTGTCTGATGCAGCCCTGCCTGGAAAGGGCTCCAGGCTCTGGTGTTCCCAGCTTGCTCCAGGCTACATTCTTAGCAGCACTGAAAGAAGAGGTGAAACAAAGAGCCATTTTCTGCCCTGCCTGCAAACTCTTCTCCTTCGGTGCCACTGCCAGAGATCATCCCTCTGTCAGCTTGGCACTGCTGCATCCTTGTCCCTGTCCCTTGCATCAGCTCCTGCACATTGGCACTCACTGTCCCACATCATGAACAGAGAGAGCTGTGTCAGAAGAGCAAGGAGTGCATTTTCTTGGCCTTTTTAACAGACACAAGAAGCATGAGTCCAAATAACTTTGTTGTTTGTTCCTGCCCTACTTTCCGACAAGTCTTTTCTGCTTTAATGCAAAAGCCTCTTTTCATACATGGATGGAATGATCTGGAATTGGCAGTTCCTTCAGGCTGTCAGGCACCATGGGAGTTTTCTCTTGTCTCTGATGAGGATTTGGTGAATTTTCCATTGGTCACTTAGTGGTGTCACCATGGGCTGAGCTCAGCGGCCGACTCTGCTGTCCCCAGGGGATGCATTGGGACGCCAAGCCCCTCAGGGCTGGAATTCGGGGTTGGGCGGGCTCGGAGAGCCCGGAGCCTGGGCCTGTGAGGAGCTGCTGCTGGCGCTGGCTGTGCTCAGCCCGCTGTGCCGAGCAGCCTCGGCCGTGGAGACACAGGCGGGAGCTGTGGCCGAGGCCGGCAGGCGGCCCGGGCCGGCTCGCAGCTGCGAGGACGCCGGCAGCCTGTGCCCTGAGGCCGAGGCCGTGGCGGGCGCTTTGCGGGCAGGGCTTTTCCGAGCCGGCTGCAATGTGCTGCCTCCCGTGTGGGCCCGGCTGCGGCAGAGGCAGGTGGGAGCGCGGCGGGGCCGGCAGCGGCGGGCAGAGGCCGCAGAGAGCAGCAGCCGGGCCGGGCCCACTGTGGAGCGGCAGGGAGCTGCCGGCCAGCCCTCAGCTGTGTTTGTGCGCACAGGGCAGGAGCAGAGGCTGGAGCAGAGGCAGGAGCCGCGGCAGGAGCCGGCCATAGCGGCAGCTCGCTGTGCCCAGGGCCGCAGCCGCAGCTCTCCCCTGCCGGCCACAGCAGCAGCCGCTCACCTCTGAGGCTCCGGCGCTTCCCGGAGATGAGAGGCCCGGCCCCCAGCACGCCCTGGAGCCCCGCAGCGAGAGCAGCTGCCGGCACCGTAAAGGGCAGCGCAGAGGGCGCAGGGTGAGGAGGAGGACATGAGGCTCGCTCTGGGCCGCGCTGGGGCAGTTCTGCCCTCTCAGCCTTCGCCTTGAGCCCTTTGCTTCTTTTCCATGAGCCCTGATCCCTGTCCTGGGCCAAGGGCCCCCACAGCCCTTTCCAGGGCTGCAGGAAAAGCTGCCTCAGTCACAGAATCACAGAATCACTGGCCTGGAAGACAGACACTTTCAAGATCATCGAGTCCAACCCATGGCCAAAACTAAAGCACGGCACTGAAGGCCACATCCAGTCGTGTTCTAAAGGCTTGCTGGTGAGTCCACCAGCTCCCTGGAGGGGTCTGTCCCAGGAAGAACCAAGATAACACTGGAGCCTTCTACCCCCTGGCGCTTGGAGCTCTGGAAGTTTGTGTTTCTGCTTAGGCAAAGACCATGGAAAAGGACTGGGAAAAGTAGTCACAAATCGAGTAGCCTACAGAGCTCTAAATTGATGTGCAAGGAATACAGAAAAGAGAGAAAAGAAAAAAAAGGCCAAACCCAAATGGCATCAGCAAAGTCTTGTGCATGAACACACAGATGCAGAGGGTCTTATCAGCCTTGTTTCTTTGTATTTCAGGGAACCAGACGAATCCTGCTTGAGCCTCTGGGGAGATGGGTTTGGGAGGTAAAAGTTCATGTCTTTTTTCTCCTTGGGGCAGCTCCTGTTGCTAGCATCAGCTGAGCCTCTCTCCAGCCTGATGCCTGTTCTGATTGTTGCAGCAAAACAACTGATGGCAGACAGAAGACACTGACGCTTGCAGAGACGTGACTTTTTCCAGTGCCAGCTGGGAGTGTGAATCAGAAGAAAAACTCCCGAAAGCACAACTCCATTGGAAGATTGCCTTCCTTTTCATTCTGTTAAGAAGCTCTAGATCCACTTTTGAATTGTCAGTTGTTCATTAAGGATGGGAAGTTCTGTTTAATGATTTTTTTTCATGTGGTTTGCAAGTGGATGAGGCTCTCATTCATTCACAAACTCTGAACCAAAATGCTTTTGGAAGATGGCCCATGTGGCAGTTTTTGCCCAGCCATGGTACTTGTGGATATAAGAAAGCAAGGGCAATGGTATTTGCAGCCAAAACCCAGCAAAGCTTGGCTCAGCCAAAACATCCTGGGGAGACAGAGGCCTCCAGCTGTTGCTAGAAATCAGCAGAGTTCCAGCCAAATGGTTGTGTAGCACTAAGTGCAATTTTTTTTTTTTTTTTTGCCTCGATCAGAGCCTTGTTCAGCTGAAGAAGCAGAAAGATCAGCAAGGAGCTCCCAAAGGCCCATCACATCATTTTGATTTTGCTCATCTTGTGTAAGTTTGCAACTAAACATGTGTTTGCACTTGAGCTAATGAGAGGAAAAAAAAAAGTGAAAAGAGGCTTTATGGCATATGGCAGGGCCATGACATTCCACACGAGGAATCACTGGTGTGCATTTCATTGGACCTCTCTAAATCCTACAAAAGTATTGTAGCCCTGATTTAAAATAGGCCAGTATGAACCAACTTGGAGAGGCAGAGACTAAAACAACTTACAGGTTTTTTTTTTTTAAGAGTGAGAAAAACTACCCAAAAGGTGTTGTTTTGTGACATATAAAAATATACAGCATCAGAATTACCCGCTGCAATAAATTAAGAGTTTAAAAATTAGAGTTTTGGTATATGAATAATTAAAACCCCAAAAATGTGCAAATATGAATGCATGTTTTCATAAAAATCATGAAATTCTAGACAAAAAAAATACATGCCCTGAACTACAATGCAAAGGCAGGTAGAACTGTACTTGAATGATCTCTTTTTAGATTGCTGGACTTCTTTCCTTGTGAAGAGGAGCTAGGGTATTGCTGAAGAAAAGTGGCACAAGAAGGATGGGGCAGCGTGCCGTGCTCTGTGCAGAGGCTGCCAGGGGCTGCCCGAAGAGCGCCCTGCTGCAGCCAGAGCCCTCCTGTCCTGGGGCCCGGGAGCAAAGGGCCAGGACAGGCACCTCTTCCTCATCCTGACCCTGCCACCGCTCCCTGCTGCTACTGCTGCTGCTGCTGCTGCTGCTGCTGCTGCTGAGGGAAGGAGAAGATCCTCCTAAGGCCCCATGAACGAATGCACTTACACAGCCCTGAGGATGCCAGTGAAGGAAACCATGTGTCACATAATGCATGTGTGACCAGAGTCACCAAACACCACCTAAACATGTAATTGTTGCACCTCTCTAGGACAGGCAGAAATTAAAAAATTAACTGGAGACTTCAGGGCACAAGAGGCCAGAGGAGGGAAACAACTCTAAAGGGAAAAGCACCATATCTGGAGGGGAAAAGATCTTCACCTGCTCAGAATCAGTCGAGGGAATATGTGTCTAATCCTAGCCAGAAAGGGATGCTTTAGGTGACCTTTGCACCTCCAACTGCCTTGGACCAGAGCCAGGAAGATTCAATTATGCAAATGTTACATAGATAGATAGATAGATACTCAGACAGACAGACAGGCAGATAGATAGATAGATAGATAGATAGATAGATAGATAGATAGATAGATAGATAGATAGATAGATAGATAGATAGATAGACAGATTTCATTACTGAAATCTCTCTTCACTGTCCTCTCTGCTGCTACAGACATCAGAACATGGTAGCCAGTGCCCTGCTCAATTACAATCCTGAGATTGCTCTCCTGTTGCTTCAAAAAAGCACACTCTTGGGGAATGTGGAGCGTGTAGGTCCTTACAGAAAGGGATCAGACCCAGAGAATGCACTGGGAATTGCACTCTTTTTGCATCTGTGCTCAGGCAAGTTCTTCTCTTGGACTCGACCAAACCGGTGGTGCTAAAGCGGCTGGAATGAGAAATAAAGCCCAGCTCCCTCCAGTTTCTGTGATCTCTGAGGAGCAGCCGGAATGCAAGGGCATTGACCTCCTTCTCAGTTCCCAAACACAACACACACTGATTCCCTGGACTGCAAAAAGGCATGAGCACTACTAAGCTCAAAGTGATCTGTAAGGCCATACTGACTGGCCTGGAACCACAACAGCTCCTTCTGCACCAAGGTCCCTGCACAGAATGGTGAGTTCTCATGCAAAACTACTGCATTCTCCAGAAGTGATACCTTGGAAAATAAAATTCTAGCAGACGCAGTCCCAGTGCTATAAAAGGGCAGAATATAATGATGAAAAGAACCTTAGTTGGGAGAAAAAGAAAATGAATAAGCCTCTTGTGGCTCAAATACTTGGATGCACTGATGAGATGCTGACGGTCCCTCACAAAGCTCCTGTTGTCCAAGCTGAAGCTTCCTCAGCATCTCACTGGCCTTGTGCTGCACCCCCTTTCCTGGCTCCCCTGTCCTTCTGTGCACACACTGCAGCCCCTCCATGACTTTCTGCTTCCCAGGGCCCACAGCTGCACACAGCACTCCAGCTGTGGCCACAGCGCTGCCCAGCACAGGGCCACGCTCCCTGCCCTGCTCCTGCTGCCCCACTGCTGCTGGCACAGCCACCGTGCCCTTGGCCTTCTGGGCCCCCTGGCCCCACGCTGCCTCATCTTCAGCTCCTCACGGCCGCCAGCCCTGCGTCCTTTGGGCCCACGCAGCTCCCCAGCCACAAAGGTGCCCATTGCGCTTCAGACACTGCAGGCATCATTGCAAGATGACCTTCCTGTTCGGAGCAAAACAAGACAGCAGTCAAGGACTTGCAGCTTCACCCCCACTCACAGTTCCAAGGCACTTGCCAAAGTTGAAGACTTCACCACTAAACGGATCAGCAGAAACTATCCCCTTCTGCTGTTTGCAGCTTCTCAAAAGCCAAAAGGCAATTGGGTCATCAGTGACTCTACAAGGGAAGAACGACTCAAGAAAACTGCAGAACACTTCCACAAGCCAAAAACACCTTTCCAAAAAGGCAAAAGAAACAAACAAAGCCTTTTGACTGCCAGCACTACTATGTGTGCCCTTGGCCATAACACTGCAGAAGCCCCGAGCTGGACCTTCCCTGAACCAAGCAGCCAGAAGCTCAGCCGGAGCCCCCAGCTCTGCACTGCCCCAACAGGACAGGTCAAAGGCCAATTTCTAGCTGTCACTGCCTGCAGGAAATAGCTACGTCCTGCAGAACTCCAGCACTCAGCATCCTCGGCCAGACACAGCAAGTGCTGACTGCTCAGAAACTTGCACCTCTGCCGTGCACTAAAGACAGCTCCCCCCACAACGGGCACTTACTCTCTTGGAATGATGAGCAGGCCGTAGTGCGATCATGGCTGGACAAAGGCGTTGGTCGTCTTTCTAATTTTCCTCCTCTCTGGCTTCTTCTGCAATAGCAGAGAGAACCAGGGGAAAGACAGCTCTTGCTCTTGTCGCCGGTGGCAAGAGAGAATCATGGGGGGACAGGCCCTTACCTAGCACTTATAACCCCATTTCTCCTCACATCCACAGCCAT
Organism: Melospiza melodia melodia; assembly: GCF_035770615.1. Taxonomy (NCBI): domain Eukaryota; kingdom Metazoa; phylum Chordata; class Aves; order Passeriformes; family Passerellidae; genus Melospiza; species Melospiza melodia. The sequence continues at coordinate 1,532,328 of NW_026948761.1, forward strand.
ATCTTCGAAGGAGAATTCATGAACATTGTTAACAGTAGCATTCTATGTCACTCCAATCTCTACTTATGTGCAAAAAGAGTCAAATAGTTGATTGAAAAGGAAACAGCGTACATAGCAAAAAGCGCAGGAACAAGATGGTGAATCATTATCGCACTGCTCTGCAAGTTTGCAGGCTGTGCTGGAGCACCAGAAAAAACAAGACTTTTGAAAGTGTGCAAGTGTGCAAAAATGCCTCAAGCAAGAGGATGCTCCTGCACTGAGCAAGGCCTAGGGCTGCTCTGACACTCAGACCTTCCATGCACCAAGGCAACCTTCTGATGTCACTACAACGAGGTGGCAACCATACTCCGACAAGACAAAGCAAATGCTCTGTGTTGGTCTCTGAATTTATGCCAAGCAATAACCAACCTTCCATGCAGCAAACAGAAAATAGTCTGGGAAGATCTCCTGTGTCACAAAGCAGCACAAATTCTCCTTGTGGGCCAAATCCTGTTGTTCACGGGATCGAAAAGGAACTCCAAGAGCGACCACAGCTGTGGCCGCAGCGCTGCCCAGCACAGGGCCACGCTCACTGCCCTGCTCCTGCTGCCCCACTGCTGCTGACTCAGGCCACCATGCCCTTGGCCTTCTTGGCCACCTGGCCACACACTGCCTCATCTTCAGCAGCTCAAGGCCACCACCCCTGGCTCCTTTTGGCCCACGCAGCTCTTCAGGCACAAAGTTGCCTGTTTGATTTCAAATACAGCATCCACCATTTCAAGATGGCCTTCTTGTTCCACAACTGCATCTTCTAAGGTGATGGCATTAAATTTACAGGAATAGAATTCTCAGTCTCTCTGACTAAATTTTACTGGGCTGATTCTACTCTCTAGGATGTTACTCTTAGTTCAGTGTTCCCCTCTGGCTGCTGTCAGCAAGTGACATTTTCTCTGCAAAACTGAATTTGTACTTCTTGAGGGCTCTGAGATGGAAATTAGGAACTCTTCACTTATGCCTGTCTTAGCTCTGTTGAAGGCATCAAAATGAATTTTCTTTCGGTCTCCCTAGCCGGCCCTCTACTGCTACTGGCCAAGCTGACAGCTGGCTCTACAATTCTTAAACACCAGGAACATGAAATGTCCCTTTCTCACTCACCTCAGGATTAGCACCGCTGAATACACGCTTGAGGTTACCTGTAGTGGGCAGGGGAAATCAATCAGATGCTGTGAGAAAACTGCCTGGGCTGCTGAATCCCACAGAACAAGTCAACCCAAACAGAGATGATTTCCTGTCCCTCCAGGAGACACATTTCATTCACACAGCCAGCAAGGGATCAGGACAATATTCTTGGTTGTGCCTACACTTTGGCCTGTTTTGCCAGTAAATGACTACAACCATGATGAAGAAAATGCAGATTGTACTTTAACACTCAAAGCTCCTGTTCTACCAAAGACATAAAACAGCTTCTAAAATCCTCTCTTTCAAGTACTTTTTAAAAAAATTAGTTGCATGCACCAATTGTCATTAACTTGCTGGAAAAAGTTGTTGCCCAGAAAAGTTTCCCCAAAATCCTCCTGAGGTCTGGCAGTTCTTTGTGAAACAGCACAACAGTAGCTCCAGGGTTCTGGAGCAGATACTCACTGCTTTGGAGTTTGCATTTCATTGCAAAGGGAAGATCACTGTTTTAGCAATCAGTCAAGGGTCAAGGTAGACAGTCAGATCCTTTCAGGAGAAACTGTAGAAAAAAAGAAGCTTCCCCTGAATTCTGGGAACAACTACCTACTATTCTTCCTAATCGCCATACTCATCCTAATCATCGCCAACAGCCTATTCGTCTTGTTCACTGGCTGAGAAGCAGTCGGAATCATATCCTTCCTACTAATGAGCTGATGACACGGCCGAGCAGACGCCAACACCGCTGCCCTCCAAGCCGTACTTTACAACCGAATCGGAGACATCGGACTTATCTTTGCATAGCATGACTAGGTTCCACCACAAACACCTGAGAAATCCAACAACTTTCTACCCCATCCCAAACTCCTACACTACCCCTACTAGGCCTCATCCTAGCCACAACCAGAAAATCCGCTCAATTCGGCCTCCAGCCATGACTCCCAGCTGCAATAGAAGGGCCAATGCCCCTATCTGCCCTACTCCACTCCAGCACAATAGTAGTTGCTGGAATTTTCCTACTCATCCGAACCCACCCTCTATTCAATAATAACCAAACTGCCCTAACCCTGTGCCTCTGCCTAGGAGCTTTATCCACACTATTTGCAGCCACGTGTGCCCTCACCCAAAACGATATTAAAAAAATCATTGTCTTCTCCACTTCAAGCCAACTAGGACTAATAATAGTCACAATCGGACTAAACGTACCCGAACTAGCCTTCTTCCACATCTCAACTCACGCATTCTTCAAAGCCATGCTCTTCCTATGCTCAGGCTCCATCATTCACAGCTTAAATGGAGAACAGGGCATCTGAAAAATAGGAGGACTCCAAAAAATATTTCCCACAACCACTTCATGCCGTACCATTGGCAACCTCGCCCTAATAGGAACACCATTCCTCGCAGAATTCTACTCAAAAGACCAAATCATTGAAAGCCTAAACACATCCTACTTAAACACTTGAGCCCTACTCCTAATCTTTCTAGCCACATCATTCACCATGGTACACACAATCCGCATAACCGTACTAGTGCAGACCGGCTTTGTTCGAATTCCACCCTTGACCCCAATAAATGAAAATAACCCCGCAGTAACTTCCCCTATCACTCGCCTTGCGCTGGGAAGCATCCTGGCAGGATTCCTCCTCACCTCATTCATCAGCCCCACAAAAACCCCTCCAATAACCATGCCACCCTCTATTAAAATAACCTCCCTAATCGTAACAGCCCTAGGCATTGCTGTAGTTCTTGAAATTTAAAAAATAGACCAAAGACTCATCCTCACAAAACAAGCCCCCTTCTCAGTCTTCTCAACATTCCTAGGATACTTTAACCCCCTAACCCACCACCTAAGTATAACCAACTTCCTCAAAGGAGGACAAAACATCGCATCCCACCTAATTGACCTCTCCTGATACAAAATATTAGGTCTAGAGGGGCTAGCCAGCCTACAACTTATAGCAAGCAAAACTGCCACCACCCTCCACTCAGGCCTAATCAAAGCTTACTTAGGATCATTCACCTTATCCATTCTCATCATCCTCATATCCACATACAGAAATAACCAATGGTCCTCAACCTTTGTAATAACCACCAAATCCTCAAAATCATCATCAACACCCTAATTGACCTCCCAGCACCATCAAACATCTCAACATGATGAAACTTCAGGTCTCTAGTAGGTGTTTGCTTAATTACTCAAATTGTCACAGGTCTTCTGCTAGCTATGCACTAGACAGCAGATACCCATCTAGCCTTCTCCTCTGTCGCTCACATATGCCGAGACGTACAATTCGGCTGACTCATCCGCAACCTCCACCCAAACGGACCCTCCTTCTTCTTCATCTGCATCTACCCACACATCGGCTGAGGACTCTACTACAGCTCATACCTAAACAAAGAAACCTGAAACATTGGAGTCATCCTCCTCCTAACCCTCATAGCATAGCATCCTACCCTGCTTTCGTAGGATACGTCCTACCATGAGGCCAAATATCATTCTGAGGAGCTACTGTAATCACAAACCTATTCTCTGCCATCCCTTACATCGGGCGAACACTAGTCAAATGAGCCTGAGGCAGGTTCTCTGTCGACAACCCCACACTGACCCGATTCTTTGCTCTCCACTTCCTCCTTCCCTTTGTCATCGTAGGCCTTACTCTTGTCAATCTCACCTTCCTCCACGAAACAGGCTCAAACAACCTGCTAGGCATTCCCTCAGACTGTGACAAGATCCCCTTCCACCCATACTACACCATCAAAGACATCCTAGAGTTCGTACTAATCCTCTCCCTACTCGTCTCATTAGCCCTATTCTCCCTCAACCTCCTAGGTGACCCAGAAAACTTCACTCCAGCCAACCCGCTAGTCACCCCTCCTCACATCAAACCTGAGTGATCTTTCCTATTTGCTTACACCATCCTCTGATCCATCCCAAACAAACTAGGAGGCGTACTAGCTCTAGCCGCCTCAATCCTCATCCTGTTCCTCACCGCACTACTACATACATCGAAACTATGATCAATACTCTTCCGCCCCCTATCACAAATCCTATTCTGAACCCTTGTTGCCAACATCCACATCCTAACCTTAGTAGGCAGCCAGCCAGTAGAACACCCCTTCATCATCATCGGCCAACTAGCCTCATTCACATACTTCACAATCATTCTAGTTCTGTTCCCCCTTGCGGCTGCCCTAGAAAACAAGCTACTTAAACTTTAATTAACTCTAATAGTTTATAAAAACATTGGTCTTGTAAGCCAAAGATTGAAGACTAAACCCCTTCTTAGAGTTACCCCACCACCCACCTCAGGAAGAAAGGACTCAAACCCTCTGCTCCAATTCCCAAAGCTGGCATTTTTAACTAAACTACTTCCTGACCCTACCGCTAAACAGCTTGAATTGCCCCCCAAGACAACCTCCACACAGGCTCCAACACCACAAACTAAGTCAACAACCCTCACCCCCCAATCAAAAGCAATCCCAGCCCCTCTGAATACAACACAGCCACCCCACTGAAATCCAACCGGACCAACAACAAACCCCCACTATTCACCGTCCTCTCGTCCATCAACAACCCCAACACATCCCCTACAACAAGCCCCACCATCACAACCAACCGCATCCCAAAACCATAACCAAGAACACCCCAACTACCCGAAGCCTCCGGTTAAGGATCCGATGCCAACGACACTGAATACACAAACACTACCAACATTCCCCCTAAATAAACCATAACAAGTACCAAAGGAATAAAAGGGACCCCCAAACTCACTAGTCAGCCGCACCCCACAACCGCTGCTACAACCAGCCCCAACACCCCATAGTAAGGAGACAGGTTAGATGCAACTGCCAAACCCCCTGGAACAAAACACGGCCCTAAAAAAAAAAACAGATTCTATCATAAATTCCCACTTGGCCTCTCTCCGAGATTTACAGCCTGAAAAGGCGTCGTTACAAAATTTAACTATACAGGAACACCTAAATACGTCCGTCATTCCTTCCCCCTCCCCCCCGCACATTTTCTTCTTGCTTTCAGGGTATGTATAATAATGCATCACACTCTCTACCCCATCAGACAGCTCATGAAGTGTAGGATAATCCACATTACACGTCAAGCTCTTCCACCAAAAACCAAAACATTATCTCCCAAATGGCTGGTATTCAGCCAGCCTACCTACCAGGCACATTCTTGCTTCAGGTACCATACAAGCCACGTATTTCTACCCAAGGCCAAGTCACAAGCACCACCCAAAGACCCAGGATCTTACCTAATGTACACAACACCCAACCTAGAGAATGAGGAATATCCCAGTACACCTTTGAATTCCCCTAGTGTACAGTATTCGCTCGCCTCCTAGGTAATATTCTCAGCCAACAGCCTTCAAGCATTCTCAAGCAAGAGGACATGGTTATCTATTGATCGTGCTTCTCACGAGAACAGAGCTACTCAACGTCATATGTGCTTTAGGTTATTGCCCTCAAGCGCTTACCTCTCCTATACTTGCTCTTTTGCGCTATTGGTTGTAACTTCAGGATCATAACTTGCTTCATTCCGTCCTCCTTGCCCTTCACAGATACAAGTGGTCGGTTGAATACTCCTCCCTAACTTCATTACCTCAGCATACCGACCTCTTACACTTGTTTTCTTTTAGCATCTCTTCAATAAGTCCCTCAAGTGCAGAGCAGGTGTTATCTTCCTCTTGACATGTCCATCACATGGCCGCCTAGCATATGAATCCCCTAACACCCAGAATGTCATAATCTAATGGATAAGGTAGTTGCAAACTTGGCACTGATGCACTTTGACCCCATTCATGAGGGCGCGCTGCCTACCTCTAGACAACAGATAGTGTAATGGTTGCCAGACGTATTAATTATTTTATCATTCATTAGGAATTAACATTTAAATTCCATTTTACGCATCTATTTTTCTATCTAGACTTTATTTTTTTATCAAATAACTAAGCCACATATCCCCACATTGTCCAAACTACTTACCATCAATACACTTTCAATTAACTTTCTTCTATATTCCCTATTGTCAAAAATAATAACCAGCCACCATCATCACTCCTCTAACCACCCCCAAACAAACATAATATTAATTCCAAAGCTAGCCCCTCTCCAAAAACCAAACCAAAACACAAACCATGATGACAAACCATCAACCAACTATCCACCAAATTTCACGTCCTAGTAGCTTATAGAAAGCATGACACTGAAGATGTCAAGATGGCTGCCACACATACCCAAGGAGAAAAGACTTAGTCCTAACCTTACTGTTAGTTTTTGCTAGGTATATACATGCAAGTATCCGCGCTCCAGTGTAGATGCTCTGAACACCTCAATCAGGCAGATAGGAGCGGGCATCAGGCTCACCACAACCGTAGCCCAAGATACCTTGTAATTGCCCCACCCCCACGGGTAATCAGCAGTAGTTAATATTAGGCAATGAGTGTAAACTTGACTTAGCCATAGCAAATCTAGGGTTGGTAAATCCTGTGCCAGCCACTGCGGTCATACAGGAGACCCAAATTAACTTTATAATGGCGTAAAGAGTGGTCACATGCTATCCAAGTAGCTAAGATTAAAAAGCAACTGAGCTGTCACAAGCCCAAGATGCCAAAAAGGCGCCACCGTCAAAGAAGATCTTAGAACAACAATTAATTGAACTCCGCAAAAGCCAGGGCCCAAACTGGGATTAGATACCCCACTATGCCTGGCCCTGAATCTTGATGCTTACACGTACTTAAGCATCCGCCTGATGCTTTAAGCACCAACGCTTAAAACTCTAAGGACTTGGTGGTGCCCCAAACCCACCTAGAGGAGCCTGTTCTGTAATCAATGATCCACGATATGCCTGACCATTCCTTGCCAAAACAGCCTACATACTGCCGTCGCCAGCCCACCTCCCCTGAAAGCCAACAGTGAGTGCAATAGCCCCACCATGCTAACAAGACAGGTCAAGGTATAGCCTATGGAATGGTAGCAATGGGCTACATTTTCTAAGGTAGAACATAATGGCAAAGGGGTATGAAAAAACCCCTTGAAGGTGGATTTAGCAGTAAAGTGGGACAAATGAGCCATCTTTAAGCTGGCCCTGGGGCACGTACATACCGCCCGTCACCCTGCTCGCAGGCGCCCCCCCCCCCCCCCCCCCCCCCATAAACTAATAAGCTATTTAGCCAAAGATGAGGTAAGTTGTAACAAGGTCAGTGTACCGGAAGGTGCACTAGGGCTACCAAGATGTAGCTTAAGCAAAAGCATTCAGCTTACACCTGAAAAATGTCTGCTAACACTAGATTGTCTTGATGCTAAACTCTAGCCCAATCGACATGACCTGGAATAACAAAGTTACTCCCCCGCACCCAACTAAAGCATTCACTAGTCCCAGTATAGGCGATAGAAAAGACACCATTGGCGCGATAGAGACCACGTACCGTAAGGGAAAGATGAAATAATAATGAAAACTAAGCTATAAACAGCAAAGATCAACCCTTATACCTTTTGCATCGTGGTCTAGCAAGAAAAATCATGCAAAATGAATTTAAGTTTGCTACCCCGAAACCCAAGCGAGCTACTTACGAGCAGCTGTTATTGAGTGAACCCATCTCTGTGGCAAAAGAGTGGGATGACTTGTCAGTAGAGGTGAAAAGCCAGTTGGGTTATAGCTGGTTGCCTGTGAAACAAATCTAAGTTCACTCTTAATTCTTCTCCAAGGAAAACCTACGAACCCAAATGAAGCAAATTAAGGTTCATTTAAAGGAGGTACAGCTCCTTTAAAAAAGAATACAATCTCTACGAGCAGATAAATACTGGTTTTTCCAACTGCATCATGGGCCCTCAAGCAGCCATCAACAAAGAGTGTGTTAAAGCTCTACACTACAAAAATATAAGAACCTCATGACTCCCTCCCCATTATCAGGCTAACCTATATTCAAATAGGAGAAATAATGCTAGAATGAGTAACTAGGGTCTTCCCTCTACGACACAAGCTTACATCTGTACATTATGAGCAAACCACCAATATACGACAAATCAAACAAACACAGTATTAAGTATCTTGTTAACCTGACAGAGGAGCGTACATTAAGAAGGATTAAAACCTGTAAAAGGAACTAGGCAAACCCGTCAAGGCCCAACTGTTTACCAAAAGCATAGCCTTCAGCAAACCCAAAACAAGTTTTGAAGGTGATGTCTGCCCGGTGACTCATGTTCAACGGCCGTGGTATCCTAACCATGCAAAGGCAGCAGAATCAATTGTCCTATAAATCGAGACTAGTATGAATGGCTAAACAAGGTCTTAACGTTCTCTTACAGGCAATCAGTGAAATTGATCTCCCTGTACAAAAGCTGGGATAAACCCATAAGACAAGAAGACCCTGTGGAACTTGAAAACCAGCAACCACCTTAAAACACATACTCACCTACTGGGTTCACTGGCACATAAGCTTCTGGTCTGTGTTTTTCGGTTGGGGCAACCTTGGAGCAAAACAAAACCTCCCAAAATTAGACCACACCTCTAGACTAAGAACAACCCTCAACGTGCTTATAGCATCCAGACCCAATACAATTGATCGATGGACCAAGCTATCCCAGGGATAACAGCGCAATCTCCTCCGAGAGTCAGTATCGACAAGGAGGCTTATGACCTCGATGTTGGATCAGGACATCGTAGTGGTGCAGCCGCTACTAAGGGTTTGTTTGTTCAACGATTAACAGTCCTATGTGATCAGAGTTCTGGAGCAATCCAGGTTGGTTTCTATCTATGATGAACTCTTCCCACTACGAAAGGATAGGAAAAGTGAGGCAAATACCACAAGCAAGACTTTGCCTTAAGTAATGAAAACAACTAAATTACAAAAGGCTATCACACCACACCACGTCCAAGAAAAGGACTAGCTAGCATGGCAGAGCTCGGAAAATGCAAAAGGCTTAAGTCCTTTAACTCAGGGGTTCCAATCCTCTCCCTAGCTTAACCCAAACCACCCTCAATGACCAACTACCCCCTCTTAATTAACCTCATCGTAGCCCTCTCCTATGCCCTCCCAATCTTAATCGCAGTAGCCTTCCTTACACTAGCAGAGAGCAAAATCCTAAGCTACATTACAACAGTAGTCCTAGCCCAACTATTCAGCCTTCCCTGAAGGTCTGCCAGTCTGCATTTTCAAAGAAATGCTTGTCCCAGAAAACTGAGGAAATGACAGACTCTGCTGCCACAGACTCTCCCATGGAGCCATCGGAAGCCTTGCAGGTTCCCTTGTAAATGCTGCCCCTGTGGCTACAGACACCCCCTTTTTAGCTGAACACCTTGACAGGAGCTTTACCAAACCAGAGGTATCCTAATGCTCTTTCTGTTTCAAAATCAGAAACTCAGTCACTAAGAAAGAGCAGGAAGACATACAAAAGCCAGGTTAGGATACACCTTAACCTAAGTAGAGAGGAAACATCTACTTACCTGGGAAATGTGTCACAAAATAGGCACCATAGGTAATGCCATAAGCAGCGAAAAGCAAAGGAGCAATTCGCTCAATCATTTTAACACTGTTCTGCAAGTTTGCAGGCTGTGCTTACACACTGGAAAAAGCAAGGCTCCTGTCAGTGTGCAGCAGCCCACTGACAATTGCCTCAATCAGGAGGATTCTCCTGAACTGAGCAAGTGCTAGGACTGCTCTGACACTCAGGCCTTCCGTGCACCAAGGCAACCTTCTGATGTCACTACGACAAGGTGGCAACCATGCCCTGACATCACAAAGCAAATGCTCCATGTTGGTCTGTGAATTTATGCCAAGCAATAACCAACCTTCCCTACAGCAAACAGAAAATAGCCTGGGAAGTTCTCCTCTGTCACAAAGCAGCACAAATTCCCCTTGTGGGCCAAACTCTGTCTTTCAAGAGATCCAAGAGGAACTCCAGGAGTGCACAAAGCACCTACAGCCTGTACCCCAACTGAGCACTCAGATGGCACCCAAGCAAAGGAAACAAGACCAAAAAAATGGCCCAAAGCATTGCTCATCTGAGAAATTACCCTTCCTTTAACTTTTTAAAGGTTTATTAAATCTTAAGAAAAGGCTGTATAAGGAAAGATTGCAGCACTGGGAAGTCTCCATGATTAGCAGCCACATGCTCATCTACAAAAGGGATGCTCTGCTTTTTATACCCTTAGCCCCTCACAATGTTTTGTCAGTGAACTCTTTCTCTGCCATCAAGTGGTGGAGATTACTTTCTTGCATCTTGACTGGAGGTCAGGTGTTGTTACACCCTGCCTGCTGGTCACAAGCCAGCCCTCCCCAAATGCCCTGACTACCAAGGCTATTACAAGGGGGATAAGAAAGAGGACTATGGGAGGACATATTAAAATAACAGCACTTTACATTTGAACATAATATCTATCCACATAATATCTACCTCTTAATTGTGACGGCCAACTATTACATTACTCACCTCTAATGCACAGAACTAAGAGAGAAGGCACTGTTGGCATAACAGCTGAAATGCTTCCTAACAAATCTCCCCACATATTTGCACCTTTATTGGACATGCCCAGGACTCCTGTGGATGTACATCTCTGCCTTTCTTCCCCTTTGGTAGCAGTCAAACTGGTAACTTGTGGGGAAGCCAAGGGCTTTGTGGGGCCTGCATTGCTCTGCACGCACACAGGCCACCCGTGGCACAGAGCTCTGGTGCCTAAAAAGATCAACCAGAGGAAAACAGCTGGAGGAGGTTTCATTTGGACCTTTCTTAGCCGCTAACAGAAGTTGTCAAAAAGAAAGTGACCAAGCAAGGCCTGATCCCTGCTGCCAGCTCAGGGTTAGAAAGGAGGCATTACTTGATTTCAGTGCTGGGTGCACAGGGAATCACTTCCCTAAGCCCTGCACACCCAGCAATCTCACCTAGTAGTTTGTATCCATGGAACTAAGACATATTCAATACTTTGCTGAAACTTACTGGCTAAACATTACCTCCAATTTTTTGACATATTTCAATCACTTCTCAGAATTTATTGACATCAGAGTAGGAGTGTCCTGTAGCTCCCTGCTGGTCATTGTGACAGGTTCAGGTGACCCATGCACAAAATAACCCAGGACAAAACTGGGCTTGCAAAGCAAATTCATTCTATTAGTTGCAGTAGCATATAATACATACTGACCTCTGGATTCCCAAAAATCCACTGAACAGGAGAAGGAGTTGGAGCGTGGTGCTCGGCAGCAGGGGCAGGTAGGCAGTGCACTTCCAGGACATCCCCTGGATCAAAACGCTGTGCATCTCATCCTTCTCAACCCTTCAGCCCAGAACTAGGCCTTGTATCTCCTGCTTAGGAGTGGAATTTTACAGCAGGAGTTAGAGCAGCAGCTCACACATGCCTGGCGTGTGAGATGAGGCCATGATGGCTCAGGATGACTCCATGACTCCCTGCCACCAAGGGCTGCATTGTGCATTGTTCTCCTTTCAAAGCTTGACTGCTCACCCATTGACCAATCCATTGTTTCTCTTTCAAGGGTCATGGTCCCACCTGCTAAACAAGACACTTTTCTTCATTGTCTTGTCAACCTGCTCAAACATGGATCAAATATGGCAGGGCCTGGGACACGACTCCAGTTCCTGACACAGTCATTTGGGAAATATTCCCATTCCTCAAACTCTCCTTTGGTGGTCAAGAGCCTCCTAAAACACTTTCTTCCTTTTGAATGCATTCCAGCTACCTTCTTAGCAGGACCACTCTCCTTATTCTCAAGGCCAAGATAGCCACTTGCACACAGTAAGCACTGCAGTGGGGGAATACATGGTTCAGCACTCCTGTTAAAGCTAAAGGAATTCAAAAGACTATGCCCTGTTTGTTAGACTAAATGCCTCTCCTTCCTATTCTGAGAATCAAACACCAGTGTTTCATCAATACACCTTGCAGGTGCTCTTGCTGAATGAAGCCACATTGCTGTGTCAATAAAGCAGCCGGGACTCAGTTTCTTCATGCAGGAAAAGCCAATTCTTTATTCACATAACTCATTTTTATACTGTTTTCACAGACTTGTGTTCAACTCCAACTGGCTGGTAGTTTCCTTGCCACACAATTTATTGCTTAGAAGGTGTATTAGTGTGTACATGTTAAGACTCTCTCTTTTTAAGACTCACTGTTGCTCAGGTGATTACATTTTTCTTTCGTGGATGCTCATGGGACAGGTTTCTTGTTTATTACAGATGCAAACAGTTTTCTTAGCACAATAGCTTGTGCTAACTGCACTCATGACTATTCCCATGGGAAGTTAGCTGGCTGCACATAGAAGATGGAACAGGCCAGCTGGGAATTTACCGCAGTGTGGTAAATAGGTATGATTCGTGCTGATAACAATTGAAACAAGAATCAATATTGATACAGTAATTAATATTTGTAAATATTAAAACAGGTAAAATTAGTAATGCCGAAGAAAAAGGGAGAGGAGGGGCACCATGCCCCCCCCCCCCCGCAGATTTTCAGGAACAGGAGGAAAGCAAGAGATAATGGTTGCTAAAAATTAACAAAGAAGGAACTCTCTGGTTGTGTCCCAGGAAAATGCTAATTATAAGGGATTTATTGCCTTGATACTCTGTCGAAGGAAGGAGACCAGGACAACAGATGGTTCATCACAGGTCCAGTTTATTGAAGAAAGCATCAAACACTTATACAGCAAATAACAAGCTTATGAATATTCTGTAAGCCAAGCAATCTATTGGTTAAACTATACCATCAGCTCTTCCTCATTCCTTTGGGCCTACGTTCTCTACTTCTCACGTCTCGTTGTCCATTTCTTTATCATACTCAGCTAGGCCCAAGGACACGTTATCTTGCAGGTGCAAGATTTGGAATTAGCCACGGTCTTGTACTTTTCCATTCTCTAGTCAGCTAAATTCCCAACAGACACCTGCCTGCAAGAAGGCCTCTGCCCTAGTTAGGACATCTTTACCAAAATAATTCGGCTGTGTCCTCTCTCCTCAAGCCACTCTTTGACAAATCTCTCCACAGTACTCAGATGTAGTAATTATGTTAGTTTTGGCTTACATTGTATTGGCTTGGTGTAACCCAAAGGTTAATTAAAGGACACAGAGGAGGACTACAAAATCTTCATCAGAGGACCCCCAAAGACTTGTGCAACCACCAACCAAGTGGTGGCATATGGATGGTAAAGGTGATGATGAGGGCAGAGGTAGAAGTGTGAAGAATCGAAAATGGGAGGAGACGGCATTGACACATGGCATATAAGGACGAATATTCACTTGGCAAGCTTGTATGTGATGTGGCAAGGGTCCCAGAGGCCTGCACTCCATACCCCGCAGTTATCTGTTGCTTATGCGCTATTATTAGAAACAAATTATCCCTTATTTTAATCAAATTCTATTCTATCCAATTTTATATTTTTATATTTTAAATATTCAATTAAAATTGCTACTACTTTTAATATTGTTTGGGGTTTTTTTTATGACGGGATAATTGGGCAAACATAACAATAGGTAGGCCTTATTTTATAAGGCCTTTCTTTTCTAATAACCCTACCTGTGTGCAACACATTATGATTTTTTTTCAGAAATTAATGAAGAAAATGCAAATTGCCTGCGTAAACCCTTCTGCCCCCTTCCAAATCAGTTTACTCCTCAAGCACATGCCTCAGGCACATCCCTGATGTGCCTCTCTCCCAGCAGCTCAGAGCTGCATTGCACAGCGCTTGCTGTGTGCCAGAGAGCACAAAGCAGGCTGGCCTGGTGGGCCTGAATATTTCTGCCAAACACTCTGCATCTCACACCTTTGCTCTGGCTCAGTGCAGAACTGCAGGATGGCAGGCGCTTCCTCTCAGAGCTGCATGAGGCGCTGGCTCCTGCAGATGGGCCCTGCCAAGCTGTTCCTGCCTCACGCTGGCCTCGCTTCCCCTGGCACAAGTGCCGGGCCTGAAGGAGCTGCCCTGTGCTCCAGCCTGCCGAGCAGCCTGGCTCCCTGCCCCGGTGCCCAGAGTGCTGCACACACTGCTGGCCTTTGCCAGGAGTTGCAGGGCAGCCGGCAGAAGAGGAGGAATCCTCAGCCAGCCCAGCGGCCCGCGGCTGCCCTTGGCCTTTCCCTGCTCCTGGGCACACTCCAGACAGCCAATGCCTCCAGGCTGGGCTGTGCCCAGCATGGCTGCGCTTCCCCTCGGCAGCAGCCAGCTGCCACCTGGGCTCTGAGAGCGGAGGATTCGCCCGCTCCCAGCAAGAGGCACCCAGGGCCCGGCTGCTGCCTCTTGCAACTCCAAGGGCCTCCTTCCAGCCTGCCTCTGCCGGGGCTCAGGCTGCTCCGGCCTCTACCGGGGCTCTGCTGGGGCTCCAGCCCGGGCAAGGCCGGGCCCGCTCTCACCTCACAGGCGCTGACAGCTCTGCGCCACGGGAGACCTTTCCGAGCACCCTCTCTGATCTTTCTGCTTTCTCACTTGAGCAAGGCTCTCCTCCAGCCAAAGAGATTATTGCATTTAGGGAGCCCCAATGCTCTCCAGTCACAGCTGAAGGCCTGCATCTGTAAAAGATGTTTGGGCTGCCCCATTCTTCCTGTGCTTTTGCCTTTAAATGCCCTTGCCCTTTCTGCCTAAAATAGAAGTACCAAAGATGGCCAAAAACAGACCAGTGGGCCATATTCCAAAGGCAGTGTGGTCTGGAGAGGATGAATGAAGAACATCCTTCCCCACTTTCACACCATGCCAAAGACACTGTTTCACTTTCCACCTTTAAGAAACAACAGACAATTCAGAAGGAATTCTCGAGTTTATTTGCAGAGTGAGAAGGAAGGGAATCTTCAAGGTGAGTTGTGGTTTCAGAAACTTTATTGATTTTCAATCCTACTCTGCAGTCCTATTAGACAATTGTACTCTAACCCTAACCCTTACCTTAACCCTAATCCTTATCCTTATCCTTATCCTTATCCTTATCCTTATCCTTATCCTTATCCTTATCCTTATCCTTATCCTTATCCTTATCCTTATCCTTATCCTTATCCTCATCCTCATCCTCATCCTCATCCTCATCCTTATCCTTATCCTTATCCTTATCCTTATCCTTATCTTTATCCTTATCCTTAATCTAATCCTAATCCTAATCCTAATCCTAATCCTAATCCTAATCCTAATCCTAATCCTAATCCTAATCCTAATGCTAATCCTAATCCTAATCCTAA
Organism: Melospiza melodia melodia; assembly: GCF_035770615.1. Lineage (NCBI taxonomy): Eukaryota > Metazoa > Chordata > Aves > Passeriformes > Passerellidae > Melospiza > Melospiza melodia. The sequence goes on from NW_026948761.1 coordinate 1,547,644, forward strand.
CCTACAATCCTACTCTAAACTGATTGAGGAATAAATGGTCCTGATGTGATTGTCACATTCTTGTCTCCTTCCTCTTCTTCACTGAAACAATCAGTGGCACCAGGCTGGACGCAGGCTCAGCAAATCTTACAAATGGATGCTGCCCAAAGGGAAAAAAACCAGATCAACAAAAAACAATGAACCATGACTTTCCAAGCTCAGTGCTTCACAGGATTCCTCCTGCTCCTAGAAGGATGCAGGAAGAGGAACAATGGGGCTGTCTACACCTCCATCTTTATGTGCAGACTTTGCCATCACAGGCAAACCTGGCCCAGAATCCCCCTCATCCATTTATACAGGTGTCTTCATCTTGCTGAGATTTTAGCCCTGCCAGTGCTCTAGAAATGGTGCTTTCTGTCCTTGGAGTTTCTTCTTTTCAGGAAACTCCAAAGCCTCTCATTGGTCCCTCTCTTTGAAAGACAGGCACTGTGCTGATTCCCACAGGGAGAGAAAGCAGTGTCTACCGTTCCATGCCCTGCCCCTCGTGTGCTGGATGGCACCTTCCTTCCCAGCAGGGCCAGCCCAGTGGCACTGGGCCCTGCAGTTCCCTCTCTGCCACACAACCTGGCAGTAACCCTGGCACAGTTCCCGTCTGCTTGAGCGTGCCAGGAAGCAGATGGGGCTGGGACAAGTCCCTCCCAGCTGTCCCTGTTTGCATGGCAGAAACCTCTGAGGGTGGGCTGGGGGGCACCAACCAGGGCCCCTCAGAGGCTCACAGTGAGCCCCCCACAGCTCCTCCTGCCCACAGCCAAATCTCTGACTGCTCAGCTGGGACTGGCTTCCTTGGGTTCCTCCACCACTATTTCATGTCTCTGTACCCTGCATTGCTCTACTTCAATTCTTTTGCCATTACATAAAACTGAACACCCCACCAAATTACAAAAGAAGGTGACAGAAACAGCCAGAGGACCTCTCTGACTCAGGAAATGCAGAGAGAGGTGGGGTTGCTCAGTTTTGTCAAGAACAGGCCCCAGGGAGACTTTATTGCCACTTTCCAAAACTTCAGAGTGGCTTTGAGGAAAGTGGAGGACATGTTTTTTAACAGGGCCAGTTACAATAGGATGTGGGTGAATATTTTTTAACACAAATAGGATCTAATCAGAACTTGTTTACTCGGAGCATGGTGTGACCCTGGCACAGCTTGCCCCAAGAGCTTGTAGGTGCCCCATCCCTGCAACCATTCTGGCTCCAGTGGGAATGGGCTCTGAGAAACTTGATGTCTTTAAAGATGTCCCTGCTCATTGCAGGACACTTGCACCAGAGGACATTTGCAGGGCCCTGCCAGCCCAGCCCAGTCTAGGATTCCTCAGTGTTTTCATTTGAAGAGCACCAAGAGTGGAGGTGAGGAGGAAGGGAGCCCATCTGCTGCCTTGGGCTTGAGTGGAGGAGGAGCCCATCCCTCAGAGCCTGTTTCACCTGCAGCCCCTTCACATTTTACCTGCAGGAGCTCCTTGGCAGACCAGCGCCGCGCCTCGTCTCTCTGCAGGCAGCAGCTCAGGAAGTCATGCAGGCAAGATGAAAATAGGTTGGGCTGCTGCAGCTTTTGTCTTCCTCCTGTGGCTATCAGGAGTTGGGGCTGGGGAAAAAGGAGACACCAGGCTCCACCTGCTTCTTTCCCATCTGTCACTGCTCTCCCAGATCCCACTGATTAAGCTCCACTCTGCAGTGGCAGTTTCTGCCCTGGCAGAGACCCAGAGATGACTTTCCTTTACCAACCAAAAAACCCAAACCCCGATGCAGCCACAGCCTCTCCAACATCTCACAGATCTTGCCTTGGCAGCTGATTTCATTGACTGACCTAGTTAGTGGGAACTACATCAGCACAAGCACATTTCCTTCCCTGACGATTCATACCAGCTTGAGAGGTGCTTTGGAAGAAGGACTTTGCTATACTAACTCTACTGTATCCAAGGGTTAGTACATGGAAAGTATTTCTGCAGTGCTTCTTGGTCCCTTAAGCACCGCTGCCACAAAACAAACCTAATCAAGCTTTTTGCTTTGTTCTTGAAAATAATGGGAATTGGAGGGAAAGAAAGGAAATCCACCAGGTATTCCTCAGGTAAGGAAACAAATCTTTGGAATCTCATCTTCAACACAGACACATTATGATCCATGCACAAATGTACTGGGATGAAAACGCCTGCTTGGACATACAGGAGCCACCTGCAGCTCTGTTTCTCAGCAGTCTGAAAATTTCTGCTTTCCTTACATGGAAAAGAAAAACCTTTCATGGTCAAATCAGAAGGAGAGGTTCCATCCCTACAGTCACCCTGTACTCATTTGGCTACTCGAGTCAATGCATGAATGGTAGGCCCATCCCAGAAAGTGCCAGGAAACAAATGGGATGTTTTGGCAGGCTCTCCACATCACCAGGCTCTGGCATTGTGACGGGCAGAATGTGGCTTGGGCTGGGAGAGAAACACGGTCACTGAGTGTTTCAGCAGCACTGCACAAGAAGCAGAAGAGACTCTGTGGCCTTTATACCCTCATGTCCGGGTTTCAGGCACGTTTCCCAGTGAGAAGAAACTGCACAGGGGGTTAAGTTCCTCTCTAAAAACCAGTGCCTTAGCAACTTTCATGTGTTTGGGCTTCTTTTCTTCATTTCTGGAAATGTAACACCAGTTCTGAGAAGCTTGCCTTGTGGTTTTAGGGGCATCTTCACAGACAAGTGGGAACAACTTGAAACCCAAAGCAAATGTTGCCTGAGAAGAGCTGGGGAGTGTTTGCCTGTGGTGAGGCTTGAGCTGTCTGGCAATCCCCTTCCATGATGTGCAGAAACATCCAGCTGCTCCCCAGAACTCAGTCCCTCTGGGCACGCAGGCCTCTGGAAACACCTGACGATTCCAGCCTTTCTCCTGCTCAAGAGCATCTAACCTAAGCTGAGCTCCAGTTTCTTCAGCAAGGCCAAGGATGCTCACTTCCATGCAGCTGACAGTGTCCATGGAGCTCAGCAGGGCTTTCTGATACTCCTCAGTCCAAGGAATTACAGCGTAGATTGGCAAGACATCAGCTGATCATTATCCAGTGTGGTTCATGTGGAACCAAGCTCTAACACGCTGACAAGTCAGAGGCAGAGAGCTCATTCTGCTTTTGCAAGATGGTATTTAGAAACATAAGACACCAACTTGGAACTATTCAAACCTCAACTTGCAGAATCCATCTCAAATAGACAAAAAGAACAATGGCAAGAGGCCTTGGAGTCTCCATAAAAATGCCCACCACTGTCATGATAACTCTGTGCTCGTGGCACTGAAATAGATGGTGACCAAAGAGACTTTGCTATTATCCTCTTCAACCCAAAGGAGAATTTCAAATCCAGAAATTGCAATGCACTCCCCTTGTGTACAAATAATTTATGTGGCTTTCTGTCCTTTTCCCACATCACCAGAGGTGACAAAGAGGGTTTTATCCTGACTCTCAGCTGAGCTCAGCCACTGGCCATGGTGGGAGCTGGAGCCCTCCCTGTCATTATAACAGTGCAGGCCAGGGATGGCGCTGCTCCTGAGGTAAAGAAACACAGCACTGGTGTCAACTGCCCACGCTGGATCCCAGCTCAGGCACCTGCCTGCAAGCTCATAACTTGTTAAAGTACCCAGAAACAGCCAAGGGTTTGGCAAACAATTCTAACTGCAGTTGGAGAAAAACACATCCTAAACTTATCCAGGCCACTCACACACGTGACTGAAGAATGTACAGATGACTTGAAAACCTGAAAGTTTCAACAGCCACAGGATTTGGAAAAGATGCTACACAATGGAAGAGAAGAGCTGCATTTAAAAAATGAAAAAGCAAGCAGAACTGCTTGGGCATTGCTTTGGTAGTAGGTTTTTTTCTCTTTTCCTTTTTTGTTTACTTTTCTTTTTCCTTTTTTCCTATGTTTTCTATAAAATTGAAACTGGGAAGGTCTAACCTCTATTTCTCAGGATATTTATCACATGTCTACCCTGTCCACTGAAAAATTCTTGTCCTTCAGAAACAGAGTTCCAACATTGTTCAAAAAAGAAGTGGGAAATGTCAGGCATGGCTGGAGGCTAAAATGGCAGGTTTCTGACCTGGTTAGGTTTCTGAACTGCCACTTCCCTTTCTGATACAACCAAAGCTACAGCAGATGCTGCTGTGTTGCAGGGGCATTTTCAGAAGGGGACCTTGGTGGAAGTGGTGCCAGCAGATGGCAATGGGATTTTGTCCAATGGCACACAGAACATGGGACAGGTGAGAAAGACAGTGGGATCAGTGAGTATTTGCACCTTACCAAGACAGGAGTTGCATTCCAGGAAGGAACTTCTTGTTCCACCATTTCGATGCCCACGATTCCCAAAGACCATATGTCCACTTTGGGGCCACATGGTTGGCCTGTCACCACTTCAGGCGCCAGCCACCCAGCAGCGCCGGCCACGGAGCTCCGTCTGCCCTGCTCAGGGGTGAGCTGAGCAAAGAGGCCAAAGTCAGCTGTGGAGAAAAAAACAAACCGTGAAAGCCAGCTCCAATTAGGAAACCAAGCAAAAGAATTCCCCACTCTCAGGCTAAGAATGTGCTGTTAAATCTCCTGGAGAACTGTCCACACTCGATTTCCTTGGGGCTTTAGCCAAGGGAGTATGGAACTGGCCACTTCCAAAAAAACCCAGGTTTCTTAATGCTGCTCACAGCAGTGGACTTCATTCCCCTGAAGCTTTAGATTGTAGATCCCTCTGTCTAGAAGGGACACACACAGAGCAAGGCCACTCTTGACTGCTTGTGGTTCCTTATACCTCTGTGCACGTTGCAACTGTGCCCTCAGCTCGCAGCAGGGGTCCCTGCACTGCCACCAGCACCATTTTTGGGGAGCTGGCAGTCACACGAAGCAGCCCCACACCCACATCCCTGGAACGCTGCACCTGACCAAGAATATACTGACACAGCTTGACAGAACCGTCCGTTCTGAGAAGGATGTTGCTGCTCTTCACATCTTGGTGGATGATGTGGTTTGAATGAAGAAAATCCAGTCCTTGCAGGCACTGAGCGAGAAAACAGAAAGAGGAGGGCAAAAATGAGTGATGTGATCATCACAAAAGAAAGGAGACAAAGAATCTAAAAGATTCCCTCTCCAGGGGAATGGGGAGTAATGGCAGAACAGTAATGGCCACTGAGAAGCAGAACTTGCTGCTCCAACACTTGCAGAGCAGGACCTTTCTGAGGAAAGGCACATCAGCTTTTGAAAGAGCAACAGCACCTGCTGTTGTAGGCTGTCCCCTGCAAACCAGCCAGGATGACTCCTGCTGTAGTGGACGTGCTTTTTCCATGCAGAGGACAAAGGAGGGGTTTGGAAAGGAAAAGTCCCTCCCTTTGGTGTTTAGTGGATCACTTTTGGGTGGGAGGCTGCATGGAAAAGATTTTCTTGCTGGCCTCAGCACAGGCTTGTAAGTATCACACCAGTCACTTTGCGGAAACAAAGAGCATTTTGGCTGCACTTCTATCCTTTTCAGCTGAGGACTCTGGGAAATGAGTATTTTTTTCTTTTCTGGTCATTTCAAATCCTGCCACCAGCACCTTTCCTTTTACAGGCAAGGAATGCAGTGAAGACAGACTCCAGGAAAACATTTAGAGAGGCAAGGTGGAGAACAGCAAATACAAATACAAGAGAGAGCTAGAATACAACGGCAGGAGATAAGAGTACTGGCACTGAGTACAGGGAGTGCAGGGGCACTGGCAGGCCTTTGCCTTGAGATGCTTTTACTTGCCCATAGCATACCAGCAACACAGAAACAAAGCTTGGCACAGGAAATCACTCCAGCTCTGAGCCCCTGTTTCCCAGACAATCCTGCCCAAGCCCCTGGAAACACAGATGGGATTGCTGACCTCCCGACTGATGGCTGCCATCTCATCTTCCAACAGGTAGGTCTGGCTGATGACGTTGCTCAGAGTGCCTCCATCCATGTACTCCATAACCAGGGACAGTTCCTCACCCACAAGGTAGCTGAAAGAAGGAAACAAGGGCATGGAGATGAATGTACATGGCTAAGTTGCTGTTTGGAAAAGACAGGTTGGTTCTTCTTTTCAGGTCCCTTTGAAACAAAGACAAAAAAAAGGAAGAGACATTCCCTCTTGGCTGTGCATTGTTTGCAGTCTCAAGGAGAAAGGCACAGCTGCAAAAAAGGAGATGTCTTAGATGGGCAGCAAGCAAAATGTGCAGTTTTGTAACAGCCCAGATAAAAAAATCTGTCATGCATAGTGTTTCTGGAAAAAAAGCACCTAGTCTTCCTGGCATGCATAGCAATGGAAAACAGTGGCAACAATCCACGGGAAATCCTTGTTAGTTTACCTGGACGTAAGAAGACACTTGAAAAAAAATCAAGCTCCGAAACAAAGTGGTGGCTGTGAATATAGAGATCATTGATTTAGTAAGACACAACTCATCCGGGTTTTTGAACAATTTTCAAATACCATGTGCCAGCGAAGACTCATGCAGACAAAATGCAATCTCTTCCCATCCACTGGAGATGAAAAGAGCAATAATAATTAGCCAATAATTACAGCTCTATTTTCTGCCAGTGACCAAAGTGGGATTTTACCTTGCATGTTTGCAACATGCAAACAAACATTCATGGGACAAAAGCACAACTCACCTGTCTAAACAGTTGACCAGGTTGGGATTTCTATTCACCTTCATGACCATGAGTTCGTTGACTTTTAATTCCTTCTTCCTCAGTCCTTGAAGCTGTATTTTCTTGATGGCCACCTAAAACGACATTGAAAATCAGTAACTTGAGAGGTTGGTGACATGAGACCACAAGACACGTGGAGCGAGTGATTTTGCAATGACACATCTGAGCTGTGCCAAACTGCCTTGTGATTAGGCACTGCAGTAATTAGGAACTGACATTCCAACAGCCAATTTCTCTGCTCCCTTGGGAGCCAGTTACAGGACACGTGGGGCCACTGACATTTTGCCTTGACCACTTGGTAACAGCGGTGTCTCAGCTATCACCCACAAATCTCTGACCACACTCTCTGCTGCTTTGTTTGGGACTCAGAAGAAGTAATCCATGCCTTAATAATCTGTGGATACATCTTGTGATATGGGCAAGGCTAATGGCTTTCAGGGACGCCTTGCAGATCTCTCCCTATGTGCAGTTCCCAAGTGCAGCACTGCAGGTGGCTAAGGAACTACCAGTAACTTTCAGATGGATTTGCTGGCAGCCAGAAATGAGAATTCAGAACTCTGAAGCTGTAGCCCCAAAGAGCAGTGAGGTGCTCGAAGGCACCACCTTTGTTTTAGCAATGGAGAGCGAGTGAGCGCGTCCTTCTCTGAAAGGAACTGCTGCCCTGCATGCCTTCCTTCCGGCAGCTGAGGAGGACAAAGTCCCAAATGTGTTCTGTGGGCTGGCACCAGTCTGTGCTTCGTGTGCCTTTTCAGCACAGCTCTGCCCAAAGCTCCAGCCACAGCTCACACCAGAGGGGAAAGCCCTCGAGTGCAACAGAGTCTGCAGGGGCTGTTGACATTTACCTCTCCTCCTGTGGCAGTGTCAAGTGCTTTACAAACATCTCCAAAAGTCCTAGAAACAAAACAGAAGCAGAGAGAGGAGAAGCCATTTAGATCTTGCAGTGAAAGCCAGCCCACATAGGTGATCTGTGCTATAAATACCGTAGACCTGCAGGACACCGGAAGCATTGAGATGTGTTTGACAATGCCTTCTGAGAACACTTAGAAATTCTGATCAGCACTGAACATCTAAGCCCAGTGCCTGAACACATTTGCAGCTTGTCTGACTTCACACTTGATACCTATTCCACCAGCAAAACAACTGATGCACAGTTTTGTAAAATTAACATTGCTTGGACTTACCCACTGCCAATATTTTCCAGTTCAATGTATTTTAGAATAGGATTTTCCATCTTCACCATTCTCCCTGAGGGAAACAAAATGCAAGATGTTCACTTCAAAGCAGAGATCCCACCTTCTAGGAGATACAAAAGGCAGCCCCACTGTCTGGGGCTCTGAGCCTCCCTTTGTGGACAGCTGGCTAACAACAACAGGAACAGGAACTGGAACAACAAGAAAAGAACAGCAGGCCGACAGCACAAGTGGCTGGCACAGAGACTGATTTCCAGCATCCTTTTAAGTGAGAGACCTCTTGACAGCAGGCACACAGGGAAGCACAGGGAGATACATTCAGAGGAGACTGACACCAGAAGAGAATACCTACCAAGGCAAGTAAGTTTGTCATCTAGAAACATTTAGGAGAGCTGGAACTAACAGTGCCTTTGTTTTCTTGGGAATAAACACTGTGAGATTTATAAAAGGTTTCCTACTTGCTAAGATTAAGTGCACCAGGACATCTAGAATCAATTCCTCTGAACAGATGCCAAGTTCAGAACAGGAGGAATATTGCCAAGTGTTCCCATCTTTTCCACCTTGCAGCAGTTTGCCAGAAGAATGCCTCTGTGTTTGTAAACCAGAGCAGCTCATGCTAGAACCAATCCCGATGGGGCTTTCAGCATCAGGACCCTCACCCTTTATGAGCAGGCTGAGCTCAAAGACGCCCTTGCCCGTGCCCCGCGTGAAGAACCGCGCCGCTTCTCTTCACCCTGACAGCGCGGATCAGTCGCTCCCATTGCACTCGCCCTCTTGGCACCGCATGCGTCCCCATCTTCCCAACCCGGCACGGCGGGCACGGGCACAGAGGACAGCAGTGCTCCTCAGGCGTCCCTGTGACACAGAGAGCTGCCCAGAGGAGATGCTGACCCTCTTGTGAGCCCAGGCCGTGCGAGGCAGAAGCCGGCCCAGAGCAGGGGCTGCTGCCTCAGGCAGCTCCGCGCTGCAGCAGCCGGGCAGCAGCGGGACCCTCCCAGCTAAGGAAGGCTCCAGCCTCTGCATGCCCACCAGCCCTCAGGGGCAGGGCAGCGACCACAACAAGGCTGGCAAAGCCCAAGCATGAGCACTGACAGGCACTGATGGGAAGAAGCCAGAGTCAGCCTTAGCCCCGGACAAGCTGTTGCCCCCATTCAGGACACAACAGGATGGGCTTTGAGATCAGCCACACTGAGGCACAGATCAGTGCCCTTTTTGTCCCAACAGGTGATGGTAGACACAGAATCCACTGGGCTCTCTTCTAAACCCTACCAGATCTTATCTGAGAGCACAGCACTGGCAGCTGTTAAGGGCAAGAAGCAGATTCATTGGGTTGCGCTGCAGAATCACAAAGGGCTTGATGTGTTCTCCTAGAGACTGATCTCAGCAGGGCTTCTGCCAGTGGCTAGGACTCAAGCAGTCACAGCCTTCTCCTTATCCAGGAACAATCCCTGCTTCTGCCTTCGGCAGAGAGGGAAGCTCAGGCAAACTCCAGCCAGTCTAAGCTGCCCTCAGAGGAAGCAGGAACACCCAGAGCTCTCTCTTGCTGCCTCGGAGCACTGCCAGCACTTCTGTGACACTAAACTGATCAGAACCCTTGGTACAGCTATGCTGACATGTGCACACAACACACTGTCCCTCAGATAAGAAAGATACCAGACGTACTCTGTAGCTCCAGGGAGTCACCCGCCATCTCCTGTTGCTGAGCAGCAGCTGGGTCAGCACGGGAGGTGAACCAAGGGCTCAGGCTCCACTTCTTCAGCTGGAGAGCAAAGGCTCCTTGGGATGGCGCTGCTGCTTCTGCTGCAGCTTCAGTGTCAGAGTAGGTGTAGATCTGAGACAAGAAATGAGTTGATGTCAGGAAGGTGTGGCAGAGATTGCCCTGAAATGCAAGAGAGATTGCCATTTGAAATGCAAGCCCTTAGGAAGCTGCTGTCAGCCACATGCAGAGCTCTTCAACTGGATTGCTTTGGATGTCCCCTTGTGAAACCAAATGGTCAAAAGCAAAGGCTGGTTTGACTCGAGTTCATAGCCAGTTTCTTGTTCTAAAGGATGACTGCAGCAACGACCGCTCCACCTCCTCCCAAAGACTCCTTTCCCCCTCCTAGGTCTGCAGATACATTTGCAGCTCCTCATTCTAATGTTCTACCTCCTGCCATGAAATTCTCTTTCTCTGCACCTTCCTAGGGACGAGCTTATCCTGCAGCTTCCCTGGATGGGTTAGTTCCTGGGCCTCATGCCAGCCTCGGGGCTCTTGGTTGCCCGTCATTTGCTGGAACTCTCTGCAGGCTGCCAGGTAGGATGGCGACACTTCCACCTCAAGTCAAACAGAACAAAGCAGTCAGAGACTACAGCTTGTCCCCGTCAGCCAGGAGTCATCGACTGGGAAGAAAGTAAAGGACAGGAGCAGATCTGCAAGGGATATAGACAGCTTCTAGCTCGTATTCCAAATCTATGTGAGTGACCATGTTCACCTGCAAAAACACCTCAAGAAACAAGGTCACCTGGAAGAAGCCAGCAGGAGTTCATTTGGGTGACTGCTGGCTAAATGGCCAAAGGAGTAATGCCACTGTCTAGAGCATCAGCTGAGATCCAGCAGAGCAGGAAGTGTCCTTGAGAGCAGCTCTGACAGAGGCCTCATCAGGATGGCACTCAGAGGCATCACCCACCCCCTGCTGCTCTGCACTGGAAAGGCAAGGAGGGCAGAAACCACCCTTGGGTGACTGCAGTGCTGATTGCTATTTCCCTCACTTGCTTTTCTAGAGCCTTTTGCTCCTGAAGGAGGCGATTAATTTTCTCTTGGATGATTTTAATTTTTTCGTCTAGCCTCTTCTTCCTTGCCTTGGTCCTAGCCTCAGTTTCCTGCAGCTGTGTCTGCATCTGTTTGTCAATTTTCTGCAAACAACAATGGAAAGGACTCTCTCTCATGAGTGGAGTGGCTGCCATTCCTTCATTCACCTGTTTTTGATTACCCCTGTGCATAGGGAGATTCTTCTCCTCTTGGATGTCTTCATTCCTCCTCTTCACTGCCATGATGGCACTCTGAGCTTCAGGCAGCTCTGCTTGTTGCTCTGCCTTGATGTTCTGTACACACAAAAGCAGAGCAAGGGACTGAGAGCTGCCATCAGGCTCAGCTTTTCCCTCTTTTAGCCTCAAAATCACATTTATTCAGCCCCTTGTTTCTGCTTCCCTACCCAGCTCTGCTTCCACTGTAACCCTCCTGTGCTGCTGCTGATCTCTGCAGATTCCAAGGCTCTGTCTTTCCAGTGCCTGTAGGACTCCTGGCCTCCTCAGTCCCAGGAGCTCTGGTTTATGCCCCTCTCCCTGCCCTTCCTTCTGTGCCCTGGCCAGTCAGGCTCACCTGGCCATTCTCCTGTGGCTCTTCCACCTGCTGCCTGAGCTGCTCTTCCTGCCCTCGGGCAGTGAACAGCTCTCCCTGAGTCTGGCCTGGCATCTCAGATGAGGCAGTGTGGTCCTGCTCTTTCTCTAGAAGCACCTGCACAGAAAGCAGGAGAAGATGGGTTTCAACTTCCCATACGCCCTTTGTGGGCCAAGACTCAAAGGCTGCTGGGCTCACACGTTCCCAAAGCACTGTGCTGCTGCTCTCCCGGGTCGTTCTCTGCCCGAGGGGAGGCACAGATTCCAGAGTGACCCTGGCCCTACAATCAGGGGCCATCTGGGACTGAAGCTCCAACGGCCTCTCAGGCAGCTGAGAGGGAAGGGGTGGCATTTCTCAAGGGTCTGGTGAGGGCCTCCCTCTGCTTCTGGCGTGTCCTGTTTGTCTCTCCTGAAGGGATGCCTTTAGGTGAGCTTTGCATCTTCCACTGCTTTGGAGCAGAGTCAGGAAGATTTAAATAGATACATAGATAGACAGACAGATCTCACTTTAATAATCTCTCTTTACTGTACTGTGGTATTTACATTCTTTGAATGGAGAGAGATATAATTCTCTCTCCTAGGTTTTTTTTAAGGGAAGGTAGTGAGAAACTTAGAGAAGAGAAAACAATTCTAATCTCTACTGGCTGTTCTTGTTTTTTAGTATATGAAGAATGTGTTATAGTGATTGTTTTCTGAAAGTGATTTGTTAGTTGGATTTTAGTGATAGTTGTTTAGATTGATTAGCTAATTAGATAAAAGACTGCCTGGAGACAGTCACGAGTTTTTCTTTAGTAGCTTTTTAGTGAAGTATCTCTTTAGTATAGTTTTAATATAGTACTAGTGTAATATACCATAGCTTAAGAAAGCATTTGTTTAACCTTCTAAATCATAGAGCCAAAGCACATTATTCCCCACGTGGGGGTCACCCGGAATCAATCCTGTCCTTTCTGTCACTACACACATCAGCACTCGGTAGCAGTGCCCCGATCAGCAGCCATCCTGAATTTGCTCTCCTGTTGCTTCAGTAACCCACACTCTTGGGAAATCTGGAGCATGTAGGTCCTTATGGAATGCAACCAGACCCAGAGCATTGCACTGGGAACAGCACTCTTTGTGCATCTGTGCTCGAGCAAGTTCTTCTCTTGGACTCGGCCACACTGATGGTGCTGAAGTGGCTGGAATCAGAAATGCAGCCCAGCCCCTCCCAGCTCCTCTAATCTCTGAGCACCAGCTGGAATGCAAGGGCATTGATTTCCTGCTCAATTCCCAAACACAACACACACTGATTCCCTGGGCTGCCAAAAGACACGGGAGCCGTTAACTTGAAAAGGATGGGCAAGCCCTACTGGCTGGTCTGGCACCAGAACAGCTTGTTCTGCACCAACATCCCTGCCCCAAACTATGTGTTCTTGTGCAAAAATACTGCATTATCCAGAACTGCCTCCTTGAACACTAAAATTCTAGCAGAATTTCTGCCAGTGCTGTAAAAGGGCAGGAAAGATTGAGAAAAAAGCTCCCTTGCTCCCTGGAGAAGGTGAAATTGCACAAGGCTTCTCCTTCTAGCAAACAAACAAATCAACAAAATATGAAAGTCTTACCCACTCCAGTGTCTAAAGCATTTGGATGCAGTGAAGGGATGTTTGGCAGGGAAACAGCCCTCGTGCTGAGCATTGGCTCTATGGATCTAAGGCAGGGATCTATGGAAGTCTGCCTGAAGGTCCCTCATGAGCCCCCATTGTCCAGGCTAAAGCTCCCTCAGCACCTCCTCCCTGGCCTTGTGCTGCACCCCTTGCCCAGCTCCCCTGTCCCTCTGTGCCCACGCTGCAGCCCCTCCATGACTTTCTGCTTCCCAGGGCCCACAGCTGCACACAGCACTCCAGCTGTGGCCGCAGCGCTGCCCAGCACAGGCCACGCTCCCTGCCCTGCTCCTGCTGCCCCACTGCTGCTGGCACAGCCACCGTGCCCTTGGCCTTCTTGGCCCCCTGGCCCCACGCTGCCTCATCTTCAGCTGCTCACGGCCGCCAGCCCTGCGTCCTTTGGGCCCACGCAGCTCCCCAGCCACAAAGGTGCCCATTGCACTTCAGATACTGCAGGCACCATTGCAAGGTGTACATCCTGGGTTTAGCATTACAAGACAGCAGTCAAGGACTTGCAGCTTTGCTCCCACTCTAGGCTCCAATGCAGTTTTCAAATGCAGTTTTCAAAGCAGACTACACAATAGAAGGTATCGACAGATGCATGCAGTGTCTGGTTTTTGTCTCAGAAGAAGGTTTCAGAACTACTCCCTTTGTTTCTTTTGCCACGCCTGACAAGAATGCCCCCCCACAGCTTCGTGGACAACACAGTCATCTCCTTGCAGCTTATCCAAGACCAAGAAACAGGCAGACTCAGAGCACCTATCTGCTCTGGTACCGGCTGCTCTGCCTGAAGGGGCAAAAGAGCAACCTGGCAACAAAGGCACCAAAATCCCTGACTTCAGGCAGCAACTCTACATCCCCAGTGTGTCTCTGAAATACTCCCAAGTAAACACACCCAAGAAGTTTGTGGAGACAAAGCACCAGAAAGAACTTGTGTGGTCAGATCAACATTTTTTTGTGCCTGCAGCAACTTGGCCAGTCTGTGCAGGGGACAGGTCTCTCCACGCCACAGTGTCCCGTGTGTATCCAACACGGCTGAGCACAGTGTCTTTGACACGCTCCCTCCTCTGGGAACAGGGAGCCTTCGTGCTTCAGGCTGGCCCCTATCAAAATGCCAGGAAGCTGGTGCCTAAACGTGACAGACCAAAGCCCATTGTCCAGCTGTCACAGGCTGGGGGCAATCACTGGGTCCTGGCAGGACTCCAGCACTCAGCATCCTCAGCCAGCAACAGCAAGTGCTGGCTGGTCAGAAACTTGCAGCTCTGCCCTGCACTAAAGACAGCAGCACACACAGCTGGCACTTACTGGCTCAGAATGTTCAGGCTGTGGTGTGAGCACAGCTGGAGGCTGGCGCTCATCCACCCCATTTGCCTCCTCTTCGGCCTCCTCTCCATGAGCAGAGGGAGCCAGAGGAGAGATTGCTGTTGGTTCTGTGATCTGTGGACAGACAGCAGTGTGAGGGACACAAAGTTACCTATAATTTATAACCTTATTTCTATTCAGCCCTTTATGCTATTCAGCTCTATTTCTACAACCAGCTCTGCTAAGGACAAATCAGAAACTTTGATAGCAATGGGATTCTAAGTCACTGCAACTAAATTTAAATGGGCTAATTCAACAGAATTGCTAATAGTTCTGAATTAGACATTTCGCCCTGGCTACTATCAAGAAGCAACATTCTCTCTGCAAAATGAGCTTTTCATTCCTTGAAAGTTCTGAAATGGAAAATTAGGAAATAGCCAGCGATGCCTTTGTTATTGCTGCTGCAGACATGGAAATGGATTTTCTTTCAGCCTGCCCAGCTGGCCCTCTACACTCTACTGCCACAGGCCAAGCTCACAGCTTGCTCTACAATTCTTAAGCACCAGGAACATGAAATGTTCCTTTCTCACTCACCTCAGGATCGGCACCACTGAATACACGCTTCAGGTGACCTGTAGTGGGCAACGGAAAATGAACGAGTGCTGTGAGAAAACTGCCTGGGCTGCTGAATCCCACAGAAGAGAAGAAGTCAACCCAAACAGAGAGTATTTCTCTTCATCAACATCCCTCCGCATGACATAGTTCCTTCACACAGCCAGCAAGAGATTAGGACAATAATCTTGGTTGTGCCTACACTTTGGCCAGTTTAGCCAGTAAATGAATAAAAACATGATCAAGAAAATGCAAATTGTTCTTCAACACTCAGTGCTTCTGTTCTTCTGTCCAGCAGATAAAGCAGCTATTGTTCTCTTGTCTTTCAGGTACTTTTTAAAAAAAAGAAGTTGCATGCACTAATTCCCATTAAGTTGCTGAAAACAGTCACCCAGAAAAGCTTGCCCCAAATCCCCCTGAGCTGTGGCAGTTCTGCTGTGAAAGAGCACAGCAGCAGCTCCAGGCTCAGGAGCAGACACTCACTGCTTTGGTGTTTGCACTTCACTGCAAAGGGAATCACTCTTTTAGCACTCTGTCAAGGGTCAAAATAGACAGTCAAATCCTTTCATTACAAAATTTGGAACAAAGGAAGCTTTCCCTTAGTTCTGGGGAGAACTACAAAGTCTTTAGAAGGCCTTCTGAGAAGGCCTCCCAGGCTGCATTTTGGAAGTTGTCCTTGTCCCAGCAAACTGAGAAAATGACAGACTCTGCTGCCACAGACTCTCCCGTGGAGGGAATGGAAGCCCAGCAGGTTCCCTTGCAAATGCTGCCCCTGTGGCTACAGACACCCCCTTTTTAGCTGAACCTCTTGACAGGAGCTTTACCAAACCACTGGCATCCTAATGCTCTTTCTCTTTCAAAATCAGAAACTCAGCCCTCAAGAAAGAGCAGGAAGACATACAAAAGCCAGGTAAGGATACACCCTAACCTAAGTAGAGTGGAAAACTCTACTTACGTGCAAAGTGTGTAACGTAATACGCGGAAAAAGAAATGCCATAAGCAGCAAAAGCTGCTGTGGCCAGATGGTGAAACATTGTCATTTTTGAAAGTTAGGTAAATAGAAGAAACAAGGCTCTTGTCAGTGGGCAGCTACCCACTGACAAATACCCCAACCAGAAAAGTTCTCCTCAACTGAGCAAGGCCTAGGGCTGCTCTGACACTCAGGCCTTCTGTGCACCAAGGCAACCTTCTGATGTCACGACGACAAGGTGGCAACCATGCCCTGACATCACAAAGCAAACGCTCCATGTTGGTCTGTGAGTTTATGCAAAGCAATAACCAACCTTGCCTACAGCAAACACAAAAGAGCCTGAGAAGTTTTTCTGTGTCACAAAGCAGCGCAAAACCCCCTCATGGGCCAAACCCTGTTCAGGGATCCAAGAGGAACCCCAGGAGTGCCCCAAGCACCTACAGCCTGTACCCCAGCTGAGCACTCAGATGGGACCCAAGCAAAGGAAACCAGACCAAGATAATGGCCCACAGCATTGCACATGTGAGAAATGACTCTCACTTTTAAAATTTTAAAGGTTTAGTAAACCTTAACAAAGGACTGAATAAGGAAAAATTGCAGCATTGGGAGTCTCTGTGACTAGCAGCCATGTGCTCATCTACAAAAAGGATGCTCTGCCTTTTATACCCTTAGCCCCTCCAAAAGTTTTGTCAGTCAACTTTTTCTCTGCTGTCCATTGGTGGAGATTACTTTCTTGCATGCTGACTGGAGGTTGTTACACCCTGCCTGCTGGTCACAAGCCAGCCCTCCCCAAATGCCCTGACTACCCAGGCTGTTACAAGGGGGATGGGAAAGAGGACTATGGGAGGATATATTACAATACCATCACTGCACATTTGAACATCCATGTAACATCTACTTCTTAATTGTCAGAGCCAACCATTGCATTACTCGTCTAGAACACACAGAACCAGGAGAGAAGCCACTGTTGGCATCACAGCTGAAATCCTTCCTAACAAATATCCCCACATATTTGCACCTTTATTGGACATGCCCAGGGCTCTGGTGCGTGTACATCTCTGCCTCTCTTCCCCTTTGGCAGCAGTCGAACTGGCAGCATCTGCCCGCCAGCAGCAGCTGCTCCCAGCTGGGAACGCCACTGGCGGTGCTGATTTCCAGAGGCTTCTGTGTGCCAGGGGAAGCCAAGGCAGGAGCGGGTTGAACGGTGCTGGCGCTGCTGCTGCTGCTCTGTGCCAGAGAGCCCCGGCTGGGCAGGGCACGGTGCCCACTGCGCTGCGGGCTCCTTCTCCTGCCACAGCTGGGCACACCTGGCAACAAGGCATGACAACCTGTGGGCAAGCCAAGGGGTTTCTGGGGCTGCACTGCTCTGCACACACCCAGGACACCTGCAGCACACAATTTTAACCCTCAAACAGGTAAACCAAAGGGAAACAGCTGGAAAAGATTTCATTTTGGCCATTCTTACCTGCTCAACAGAAGTCTTCAAAATGAACGTTACCAAGCAGGGCCCAATTCCTGCTGCCAGCTCAGGGTTAGAAGAGAGGCAATCCTTGATCTCAGCACTGGGTGTGTGGGGAATCACTTCCCTAATACATGCACACCCAGCAATCTCACTTACTAGTTTGTGTCCATCGATCTAAGACATATTCAATACTTTGCTGAAACTCACAGGCTAAATATTCCCCTATCACAGACATCTTTTCATTAAAATCCTTTCATTAGGATTTTTCCTGCTGAAGCTGAGAAGTTTCACCAACAAAGTGTAAACCATGGTTATCTACTGCTGTGGAATGTAACAGGTGGATGCATGATTGGTCTCCTGTGGATGTTTGGATTTACTGACCACTCATGGCAGAGCTGGGTCTCGCTCTCTGCCAGGAGACAGACCTTTGGTATTCATTCCTTTTATATTCTTAGCTTAGCTAGCCTTCTGACAACTTTTCCTTCTATTTCTTTTAGTATAGTTATAATGTAATATATATCATAAAATAATAAATCAAGATTTCTGAACATGAGGTCAACATTCTCGCCTCTCTCTTCATCCTGCAACCCTTGTGACCATCATCACATTCCCCCAAATTATTTGATTTACTGATTGATACTTATTGACACTTAAATCACTTCTCCGAATTTCCTGACATGAGTATAGGAGTGTCCTGTAGGTCCCTGCCGGTCTTTGACACAGGTTCAGGAGGAGACAGACCCATGCACAAAATAACCCAGGACAAAACTGGGCTTGCAAAGCAAATTCATTCTATTTGTTGCACTAGCAAATAATACATACCAAGCCCTGGATTCCTAAAAAGTTGCTGAGCAGGAGAAGGAGGTGGAGTGTGGTGCTCAGCAGCAGGGGCAGGTAGGCAGTGCACTTTCAGGACATCCCCTGGATCAAAACCATGTGCATCTCATCCTTCTCACCCTTCCAGCTCAGAACCAGGCCTGGGATCTCCTGCTCAGGAGTGGAATTTCCCAGTTACAGCATTGGCTCACACATGCCTGTCGTGTGAGATGAGGCCAATGAATCCAGGATTTAAAAGAACTGGAAGAGTTAAAATTTTAGCAAGATTTAGTTAGGGGGAAAGAGTATAGCAAGAAGAGTAGAAATAATAAGGGATAGTTAATTTTTAGCAGATAAGGTAGTTTAGGCTAGGGTAATATATCACTTGCCTGTCTTTACTATATTTAAAGAAGCAGGATGGGATGCGGATTTCTTTGGGACAAAGAAGAGGACCGTAGCCTGCACCTGGGCCCCGAAACTACAACTATAGCCAAGGGGTGTGAAAGCCTGCCAACAGCTCATAAGTAAAGAGATCAAATTGAGGAAGACGTCTTGGCCTTCATCAGAAAGAGACCATTCCCCACTTGAAAACCCACTCACCCATGTGATGTGAAAGAATCCGCAAATGTGAAGGAACTTTGGACTCAGTTATAATACATTTGAATACAAAGGGGGTAGGTAGGGTTACCTAATGAATATGTATTAGTTGTTTTGGGAATTATATGAATATGTAAGATTTTTTTAGATCAGTAGAGAGACAGTGCTTCTTCACACATGTCTTTAGGAGACAACTCCTCCTGTGCCTGGCTGTAATAAACACACCACCTTCTACCTTTAACTGTGGTGAGTTTTATTCCACACCTCATTTGGTGACTGTGGCAGGAACGCTACCCTGCTCCAGCGAGAACATCCGGGCTCTGGACGTCTCTGGGCGCTGCCAGGACATTCCTTTCCTGGAGGCACCTCCGCTCTCGGCTGCTCCTCGTGGGGGACAGACAAGACTGCTGGCACTGTGGAGAAAGGAACGTTTAACTCTCTATAAAGTAACCCATAAGGCGTATGCAGGGGAAGGGCTGTTCACAAGTCACACAGAGATGTCCTGTGCACAACGTACGCCTGTACAGTTTGGGTGTGTGTCTGGCTGATGGCAGAAAGGATTTGCTGTGTCAATAAGGGCCTGATAGCAATTCTGGGGGTGAATTGAGCAAATCCTGTTTTATTGCTGCTGTTTTTCCTGTGTGTTGTAATTGTGGTTGTATTTTCAGTGTGTGAATGTTTGAGGAAGATGATGTGGGTGGATGCCAATGTGGTGTATGGTGTGTGTTGTGCTGAGAAGAGTGAGCTCTCTGTCCCCTCATAAAGAGATATTCCCTTCCCGGTGAGCCTGTGTGTGTGGACTTTCTAGTTGCAGGGGTTGGTACTCCCTGTGACACCTGGTCCTTGGGAATACAGGGGGGTTGAGTGGTTTTTCTCCCACACTGTGGTCATTTGGGACTGCACGGTTGTGTTTGGGGAGATTTTAGGATTTTGTTTGCAACAACTGCAGCAATTTATGCAGAAAACTACAGTGCGGTGATTTATTATGTTAAACTATGGTAGTTCCTTTCTACTGCCGCCCTCTCCGAGCATTTAAAGTCTCCTGCCACGAGGTGGACGCACTCTTTCCTCCCCTGGACATCCTCTTTCCTTTTCTTGGACACTCCCTTTCTCTCCTGGAGCTGTTCTCCATTAAAGCTGTGGGACTTTGGTCCTGGGAAGAGAGAACGCCTCTCGTCTTTTGCTTTTGTCCTTGTCAGTGTCACTGGGCCCACAGCTCGCCAAACTGATCCCCCACAAGATGAAAACTGACAAATGGCCCCACATACACAGCTCAAAAATTGGCGACATTTTTGATGGACTGGGGTGTTCGCCACATTTTTGGAATTCCCTATTCCCACACAGGTCAGGCAATTGTTGAAAGGATGCACCACACTCTAAATCCCATTCTAGATCAGCAAAAGGGGGAGTGGCCCAAGCAACACCTCAGATGAGGCTGAGAAAAGCTTTATATGTCTTTATGTTTTGAATAGCGCATTTGCAGGACCTAATCCTCCAATTTTTAGGCACTTTTCAAACAGCACACAGGAAAAATTGAAAGAAAATCCTGCAGCTTTGATCAGAAACCTTGAGTTAGGACAAATTGAAGGACCATTTCCACTAATCACTTGGGGCAAAGGGTATGCTTGTATTTGCAAAGGTGTCGGACCTAAGTGGGTCCCCGTGAAGGACGTGAAACCGTCTCATACACGAGAGTGCACCGACAATTCCACCAGCAGGGAAATGAGCACACAGACGTGAGCCGCACGGAGAAGCTACGGTTCATGACAGACGTTCCCCGTTCAACCTGTGAAAGCTACAAATCTTGAGATTGATTGTTGATTTTTGGACTGTGAACATGGTTTGCATCATAGAGCTCTTTCAGCAAAAGCATGGTGTCCATTGTGTTCAAAAGAATTCTAAGATATCCAGATTTGTAAAAAATGAAGGTTAGAGGGACAGTTTAGTGCCCTATAGTTGGCCAGTCCCTGAACAAATGCTAAAAGATTTGCTTGAAAACTGAAATAGATGAGGAAACTTTTGCCAAGAAACAGCTGAACAGGAACACGGAGTTTGATCAAAGGATATACTGGCACTTGTTGGTTTTGCTTGCTTGCTTTTGCATGCATACACGCCTGTAGATCAACCAAAACTGAATGTTTGCCTTGCTTTAGCCAAGTCAGCAGGCTCAGTCACCATGCATTTGACCAATTTGAGCCCAGACAAACCCTTTGCAACCCATTTGGTCGGTGTGCCTGTGCCAGCCAAGGAGTAACCAATACCCAATCGTGACAAATATTGGTGTGAGGCTGCCAACGAGACCAATCCCATAACAGCTGGCATCACTGGGCCCCTGATCATCTTAAAGCACCTTCTGAACCTCAAGAATTGGAATTCTTGGTTCATTGGTGATGGAATTTTGTGCTGAGTTTCAGTACCAGGGAGATCAACAGTTAAATATTACTCCCCATCATCCTGAGGACAGATACTCAAGTTTGTGGTGAAATTGTACTACCCCAGTGCCCCCTAAGGGTGAAACTGCTGACGATTAGATGACCGAGATGAGTCCTCAAACCAATTAGCAACAGAATATTGGCTCATTTGTGGAGATAGAGCCTGGCAGGACATTCCCTCAAAAATTAAATGTGGCCCATGTAGCATCAGACAACTCACTGTGATAGCACCTATCGTTAAATAAGCCATCAAGAGAAAACAGAGAAAAAAGATGTGCCCATTGTAAAGAAAACTGTAATAGCAATTTCAGACCCTAGGGCCCTGCAAAATGAGGTACATCGAATTTATTTCTCCATCAACTTGCCTCGGGCGAGGCATTGAAACCATTACACTGAGTGGGGTGTTGGCTGAAGAAAGAAGACAGTGCTACTTCCATTGCAATTAGTGACATGATGACTGATGTTAGTTCTGTCAGACATGCAACCTTACAGAACAGAGCAGCAATTGATTTTCTTTTACAGGCACATGGGCATCGCTGTGAGGAATTTGAAGGATTGTGTTGCATGAACCTGTCTGATCACACACTGAATCCATCCACAAAAGCATACAAAAGCTGAAAGATTTGACAGCTCCAGTTAAAGAAGATGGTGGGTCATGGTTAGATGATTTGTTCCAAGGATGGAGCTTTGCACCTTGGCCAAGGGAACTTTGTAGAATAGGTCTCTATATGTATTGGGGTTTTGGTAGTGATAGTAGTAGTAGTAATACCTTGCATACTTTGGTGTGTGTAATAAATGATGGACAAAACTATCAAAAAGTTTTTATCATACAAGAGAGAGAGGGAGGAAATGGATTCAAGAACTCACAGAGAGTTCTTGAAATCTCACAGAGATGGTAGGTGAAGGTATAGACATGGAGGAAGGTTTTGAATTAAGACCTTGGAACAGGCTAAACTTTTTTGGACAATGACTTGTAATTGCTGTCAGACATGACTTATGCCCTTTGAACTGACTGGACTTTCACAGCATTAAAATTGCTGTCTTGGAATATAGCAAGGCTTAATGCTAGCAAAAAGGATGGTTTAAGCAAGTAATTAGCAGGTATGCTATAGTAAAAGTATGAAATGCAAGGTAGTTAACAAACAACATGGTTACAAAGGTTTCTTTTTAGTTGTACCGAGAGAGGGAATTGTGGGAATCCTTCAAATCAGAGGGTTTTGGGAAAGCTGCAAAAGGCAGGCCTCAGAGACAGCAGAACTGCAATTAGAGCTAAGCAGCAGCCAAAAGACTTGTCAGCAGAAAAGTTATATAAGTAGTAGAAAAATAAGGACAAATAGAACAATGGTCTGTGTATTAATGCTTGGCTAGAATGACTCCCTAAGCTTCAAAGAAGTATCTCTAGCAAGATATTAGGAACTTCTAAGCTTAAAAATGGAGCTCTGTCCATTGTGTTTTAAGGCTTACAAGCAGGTATTGAATTCAAAATAAACAAGCAGTGTTTTAACAAAAGGTACGTGTGCTTGTAGTGATTGGATAGAACTACTGTCAATATGCTTTTGCTTTGTGTGATTGGTCAAAAAACTTTTAAAGTAAGTTGTACCATTAAGTTCACTGCCTGCTGCCAGCGATGTGAGCTGCTGGCATCTTCCCATGGTCATAGCCATGTAATGAGACTGATGCTGGAAAACAAACAGCTCGAGGCGCGTTCCTCAGCAGCCCCGGCCCGTTCGTGATTTGTACACAGACCCCCAGCTGGCAATAGTATATAGGTGTTAAATTGCATCTATGATAAATTAATATGTATTATTTCATTCATTTTGATATCTTTTCATTTCATATAGATTTATATCTTTTCATTTCATATAGATTTGTTTTCTTTCTCCAGCTTCGGAGTGTGATGATTTACCAGAGTGCAAAACCTTCTACCCACTCAGCAGTCAGCCCCCAGGTGTGTGCATGCACACCCACCCACTGTGCTTGCTCTTCTCAGCATCTCAGGGCTGCTCTTTGCACACAATTGGGATCAATTTAACTCGACAGAGCCACGAGTGGGGTGTCCAGCTTGTCATGAGCACTCATGTGGCAATGAACAACACAGAGCTCTCAAACCACATTATCACAGGTCATTTCATTCCTGCTGGGCATTGAGGAACTCTTAAAAGACACAGAAAAGGGGTGGAAAACATTGGCATCATGCTACTGCTGGTATCCTCCTGGAGAAAAAATCTCTTGGGTTTCTTATGGTGGTAGCTTTCCAAAGCCTAGGAAAACTGCTCAGCACTGGTAGCCCAATTGTGAATGGTTTTCTTGACTTGGCAAAGCTGGGGTGTTAACAATGGACTCTGTCCTTGGTTCAAATCACCTGCCCTCACCTGCAGACAAAAGCACCACCACCACCACCAGCAGCTACATCAGTCAATTTTCTCAAAAAGCTGTGTTAAATTTGGGAGAGGAAAGGAAAACACATCAGACACTGTGGATTAATGGCAAGACTCTGAGGAACAGTTCCAAAGCAAAGGGCAGCAGCTTCTCTCTGGGCCACTCCTTGTGCCCCAAGGCAGCCGGGCTGCCCTGGCTGCCCAGGACCCTGCGCCCCGCGGGCTCTGCAGAGCTGCACAGCGGGGAGGCAGCTTCGGGCACCTCAGCCCCTGGGCAGGAGGGGCTGCTTGCTCTGCAGGGCTGCCTGTGGGCAAAAGCAGGGTGCTGGCCTTCTGCTCTGGGCCCCAGCCTGGCCTTGCAGGGCTAATCCTGTTCCCTGTCTCAAATGTGATAAAGACAGACTTGTTTGTTTCCAGCTCTGCACAGGTGTGATTTGCACCACAAAATACTGAAGGACTAAGGCCTGAACAACAGATCCTGACTGAAGCCTCAACAACAGGACCTGAGCCAAAGCTGCCGTCTAGGTGACCTTCCCAAGCCAATGTTCAATGTATCTGCTCCTTAACCAAGTATTATTATCAAAAGGATTGTTGCATCCATTCACTGGTGAAACACGTCTTCACCTTTCTGCATGAGGAAAATTGACATGGCCACACCTGGCCTTGGTTCCTCCTTGAGCCCTGGGCAGGCTCAGGGAGAAAACCAAGAGGAGAATGACACCAGCTGTGCCCCCAGCAGAAGCTCTGGCACATTGATCGCCCAGCACTGTCAGAGCCGGGCTACTCTCACAGCGCACTCGGGAGCCTCGTGGCCGCCAAAGGTGGAGGCACCGCAGGATTTCCCGGTTCCCGGCCGTGGCTCTGCAGGGCTGGGCTGGGACAGCTTCCCCCAGCTGATGTGCAGCTCTGGATGAAGGGGAAACCATTGGGGTACCTGGTGATGCATCTTCCTGAATCACCAGTGGCACCCTTTTGTAATAATGCTGAGGTGCATTGCTTAGCCTATCCTTTCCTGACTCTTTTTTGCACTTTTTGCATTACAGTAAATCACATTATTCCTTCAGCTGGTGTCTGTGTCTGCATCTCTGACCCTCTCCACCATCAAAACAAACAGCCAGTTTAGCATGAGACCTGCCTTTCTGCCAGCCCATCTCTTGGCAAACACTCCTAATGGCCATTTCCACAAATGAAATTCCCACTTTGCAACTTCCTTTTCTGCAGGCAGGTGAGAAAAGGAGCCACTCCCAGTTCTGGACACCTCCAGAAACCAGCTGCTTTCAGCATTCACAACCCTGAAGTATCAACCTCCTTCCTTAACCTGCCACAGAGAGCTCCCACCAAGACGCCATTTTTCCAAGGATACCCACAGAAGAGCTGGAGAAGGGAGCAGTTTGAAACACTACTGCTTCAGAGTTTAAACCTGCCTTTACCAAATGAGCGCACACCAACCTGTCCCAAAGGGAAAGCAGGCAGGAAAGAGAAGCTCCTCTCCCACAACAGCAAACTCTGTGCTTCCTTCTGTTCCAGCTGGAGAGTGGAGGCCATGGGCTGCACCTCACTTTGGGAAGGAGCCCTGGAAATTAGGCTGATCTGGGAGGGCAGCAAAAGGAATTCCCCAAAAAGTAGGAAAAAATTCTCTGGAAGGAATAGATGATGACAATATTACTGCAGAAAAGCAAAAAAAGAATAATTGTGACAAACAAACATTCCCAGACCTGAGATGGATCTTCGGGGCCTCTTCAATTCCCCCAATGCCGGTGTGCCTTGGTGATTTTGGGGAAAAGAAGCGTTTGGCCCATTCAGCCTTTGTACTGGCCGCAGGGTGCAGGCCTGTGGCAAGGCCGAGCCTGCCTCGGGGGCTGGGCCTGGGCTGTTGGGCTCGGGTCCCTGGGCCAGGACCACCTCCAGGCCTCCTGATGGGGTTGGGGGTTTTGCTTCCCCCTTCTGGTCCTGGGCCACCGCTTTGTGGGCCAGGCCTGGGGTTCCTTGTCCGTCCACATGGGCCAGGGTCCCCCAAGGCCTCTCTGGCTGCTCTGCTGCTGCTGCTCTTTCAGACAAAGACAAAAAAACGAAAAAAAAACCACAAAAAACAAAAAAAACAAAAAAACCAAAAAAAACAAAAAAAAAAAAAGAAAAGAAAAGAAAAGAAAAGAAAAGGGTTGAAAGAGCTGGCAGCAGCTCAAAAGCATTTTGTTTGATGACTGTCAATGGACCTTTGATAACTATTGATGGATTTTTGTGTAGCAAGCCTGTTTGAGGACCAAAAGGGACTTCAAGAGATGGCAAAGAGGAATATCTTCACTCCATGGACTTTTCCTGAAACTCAGCTCCTTGAACTTGAATTTTCTTTGCATTGTTTTTGCTTTATCTTATATTGTAAAATTGTTTTAGTGATATGATAGAATTTTATGTTCTACAGGTGAAGAAATTCCCTGTTCATTCCACAGGAGCACTTGAGTGATGTTTGATTGGCAACAGATAACCTGTCAAGTGTTGGTCCTTTTCTCTGCATGAGCCCAGCAGAGAAAATTACAAGCATTTTTCTTTTTATTTTAACTAAAAAAAAAAAGGTGACATGTTGCAGACATCTTTTATGAAAAATCCTTTCTTAGGATTTTTCCTTCTGAGAAGCTGCAGTTTCAGCAACAAAATGTAAACAATTATTATCTGCTGCTGTGGAATGCAACAGGTCCACCTGTGATTGGCCCATCTTGGATCTTTATAATGAATGGCCAATCAAGGACCGAGCTATCTCGGACAGAGTCCCAGAGAGCTGCCTTTTGTTATCATTCTTTTCTATTCTTAGCTTAGCTAGCTTATGAGAGGAAATCTTACCTTCTTTTCCATTTTAGTATAGTTATAATGTAATATATATATCATAAAATAATAAATCAAGCCTTCTGAACATGGAGTCAACATTCTCGTCTCTCCCTTCACCTGAAAACCCCTGTCACCACGGTCACAGGAGGGTCTCTCTTGACTTGGTGAGCCCTCAGCCCTCTGTGATATACCTCACCTCAATGCACACTTCAGGTGCTTTGTTGTTTTCTTTTTCTTCCTCCAAAACACCAAGAGATCTAAATTCTTGGTAAAAACAGGACTTCCACTTTCAGTAAAAGTCAAAAAGAAGCTCTGCAAGGCTTCTTCCTAGATACAGATAAAATACTCTGGTGATCTTATCACACCCTGTTCTCAAACTTTTGGCTCCAGCTTCTACTCTGGAACACCATGACTTCCTTGTAATCTGAAAGAGGGAACAAATCAAACCTCAAGAACAGGTCCTACCTTTAAAACCAGTGTCCCTCCCACCAGAAACTTCTTTTCCTGTTGTGATAGATGAGTCATGTGATGATTGACTCTCACAATTATTAGACAAATATAATGTATGTGAAAAGCGCACATTATATGGCTCTATGCAGATATTTACCATATGTATTTTGATGTATTGATTAGTAGTGCTGTATTAACATTTTAATAATATGATAAATGTAGTCTTGTAATTGAAAGGTAGCTTTTGTAATTAAAATAAGAACTATGTCACTGGGATTTTTTTTAAGAAAGGAATGAGGCACTCGCACCCAATAGCAGCCACAGGAAACATAAATCTTTCAGAGAAAAGAATTTATTGCCCTCTTATCAGAAGAAACTAAATTCTTCCTGCCTCAAAAGCACTGTTAGGATTAGAAGGAAGAAGTTGATGATGACCAGACAGAATCCTGTATTTGAATGGAATTTATGCATCATGTATGAAGTGTATGAATATGCAACAGGCCATTCCTTTTAAGGGTTAATCCTTTGTTAATGTGTGTCCTTTTTCAGGCTCCTGCTGCCCAGAAAAAGGTACCCAGACATCCATAACTCTTTGTCTCAATTGTCTCATATTGTCCTAATTCAGCTTGTCCAAATTATTCTAATTGCATTACTATTTTTATAACAATTTTATTACTAATAAACTTTTAAAAATTTTAAAAACAAGTGATGGGCATTTTTCACAATGTATACAGGTTAAGAAAAGTTTATAGATTTATAGTTGTGCTGTACCCCTCACATGGTTATCAAGGGACAGCTGGGGTTGGGACATCTGGGAGGGCTGGCTTGTCACTATGGTCACACTTGACCCCCAATCAGGATTTGAGGAAGAGATCTCCACCAGTGGACAGTCAAGAAAGGGTTGATGGACAGAACTTCAGGAGGGGTTAAAGGGTTAAAAAGGGAAAACCTCCATTGTGAGGGGCCTGAGAACATAGTGGGGAAAATCTTTTGCTTCCGGTGCTGTAACCTTTTTTCTTCATTCAATCTTCTGTTGTATTTTTGATAAGGTTTAATAAACCTTCCTAAACTATGAAAAGTGAGTAGCTATTTCTCACACTGTGGTCTGCAACTCTCACTCTTTATTACAATAGAATGCTTCTTTTTATTAGGTTTACATCAGTTCCATATGCTTTTATGAGCTTTTATGCCTTTTTATCGATATATGTTTATTACCACTATCTGCTTATTGCAACATTCCAGGAATCCCTTTTGACTCTTCTCTCCATATTCCTGCAGAAGGTCAGGTCACTGTGGATTTTACACCAATAAAAATCCAGGTTTGTCAGATCCTAGGTGTGATGGGCAGGCACAATTTCCCTGCTGACACAGGGACTGAAGACAAACCCCTCTGTTGTCACTGAAAACAAAACAAAGGAAGAAGTTTCTGCCCATTGGAAAGTCCCCGTTTGCCCTGAAGGACTCTGCCTCTTCTTTCTCAGCAGCAGCTCAGGAGCCAGATGCCAAGGACAAGAGAGGGAGGGGTGGTTGATTTGTGTGACAATTCAACAGCCCTTGCAAACAAGAGCTGAGTCTGTCAGTAACATCTCTGCAGAGGCAAGTCCTTGCTGAGGATGCAGAGTTGAGTCACTTGTGTTCAGTTTGCATTGAGTTAGTGGCACGGTGGGTTTTCATGCTGCAGGTGTGGCCCCTGTGACAGCAGCCTGTTCATCCTTCAGGGGGTTTGCACCCACAGGGACAGTGCTGCTCCTGCCAGCACACCACAGCTTGTCCTCATGCCAAAAAGTCTGGGCAGAACTTCTTAAAGGAGCATTTTCCTTTTGCTCTCAAACCAAAGATTTAGATGTAATGGTATAATAGAAACAAATCTTTTCCCCTGTTGTCTGTTGGGACAGGAGGAAAATCCTATCACATCCAGATAGCAAGGCACTGATTGCACTTCCACTCTGGAAATGACTTGCAGGAGCAAGTAAATAAAATTCTCTGCTAGAACAGTGAAGTCCTGCCACTCTAAATCAGTGTGGTGCCTGAAGGGTTTTGTAGCAGGGTTGCACCTAAGTTGATGCTCAAGAAGTTTATGAGGTCCAACACAGACCTAAAGTTTGCACAGCAGGGTTTAGGCTAACAGCTAAGGGAGCATAAATTAAATGGTCTTTCCAACCCAGAAGGCTGATGAGAATTGTTGGTATTTGTGCTGTCCTTCCTTGTTTAAAGGATAGCAACATATTTGATGCGATTTTGGAATTGCAGCTAAAAGTCATGGCCAGATTTAGTCACCTAAGTGGTTGTTGTGCATTTCTAATTGTGGAGGTCAATATCAGTGTAACTGCTTCTGGTAATACAAAAAGCTCTTTCAAGACACTTCTTAAGAGAAATGTCTTTTTCCTTTTCACTCTTAACTGCAAAGCCCCTCCAGGATGTACAGCAAAGAGGTTATCTAGATTGTCCTTTCACCAAACCAGAAAACTTCCCCTTTAATCAACCTGAATTGCATGATTCTCAGCTGTATGAAGGAATTTCATTTAGTCTCTGCTGTAAAGAAGTGATTTCTATGCAATAGGGTTGATAAAGGGCAGACCCAAATTAACAAGAGTGGTATTTGTTAGAGCTGCCATTACTCATCACACACTTTAAACAACCCATACCACCGAGCCCAAAGCTAATATGGCTCCGTATTAAATATTTCTGATGGATTACACATCCTTGTGTGAAGATGGAATTAGGATTTAAAGCCAGTATTTCTGCATATACAAGCATTGTGCAAGAACATTGCATCTTCAAAATGGAAACCAAATATCACCTGTACAGGGTAAATGCTGCAATAACATGAATATACTTCTCCCATCAGGTTCACAGGCAGCTTAACCAATTCTGTGCTTGCAGATAATCTGTTCTGGCATCTTTTGGGGCCCTGAACCAGGAAGGTCACATTGAAATACTGTGGGACCATGGAAATTTCTCCAGATCCAAACCAGTCTCCAGGTGACACAAGTGACTGCAGCAACCACCAGCAATGCAGCAGAGGCCAGGTTTGCTGTGTTCTCTTTGTCATTGTGGGTTTATAATTCAGAATCACAGAGGGGCTTGAGTTGGAAGGGGCCTTAAAGACCCTCTAGATCCAACCCCCTGCCATGGGCAGGGACACCTTCCACTAGACCAGGTGGCTCAGAGCCCCTGCGAGGTTTGGCAAATACCCAAGGACACCTTTTCCTCTGTTTTGCAAGGTCAGATTTCCATGCTCACGTTCACAGATGGCTCCAGTCTCACACAGAGCATTGCTGATTGGTCACTCTTATCTCCACAGCCCAGCAGAGATCCTGTTTTGGATGGCTCTCACTGCTCCCAAGGCCCCAGGGATCAGCCACTGCCTCTCCTCCTTCTGCTTTCCCTTCCAGGATCAGAGATTTCCTGCTGCTTCCTCCACATCTGAGACAACTGGAGGAGATGAGGGGCTGAAGATGTGGCTTCTGACAGAGAGTTGATAACGCTCAGCTGAGTATTTTATTCTCCTGCCACTAAGCTGTCAGGCTGCTGCTGAAATTCCTCCTGCTTGGAAAGGGCTGGTGTGAGCAGCAGGAATTGTTGCTGGCTGGAACTTTTCCAAGAGCTGGACAAAAGAAGCATTTTGTGGAAGGGCACCAGCTGCCCTTGGTCAGCAGCACAAGGTGTGAGGTCCCCTTTGAAGGCCATCCCTGCTCAAGGACAGCCTGGCCTTCTCCAGTGCCCAGAGCACCTTCCAGGCTTTCGGGCTGGCCTCGTCCCTCACCCTGGAGAAGCAGGTTGCTGTTGGAGCTCTCATATCCACAGTTTCTAGCTGGATTGCCGTGTCTTACCACAGACAGCCCTGGAGACACCAGTACAGACTCCATCTGCAATAAAAGGGGACTTTGTTCCAGCTTTTCCCTTGGACCAGTGTGCAGCAAGCCCACCTGGGCCTCATTCAGGTCTTTGTGGGCTGGTAGTCAGCTTCTGCTGGGAATTTAAAGCTTTTGCCCTACTTTCCACAGCAAATAGTGGAGCGAACCCAGCTGCATCACCCCCCGAATTTCACTCTAAAAACCACAATTTTCATTTTCCTCTATTCAAGCCTTGAAGAAAACAAACTTTTCTTGAGTGAGCTGGAGGCACAGTGTCCTCCAGGATCATTCTTGAGTAGGACAATATTGCAGGTGAAGACTGGCAAACCCAGAGTTTACTGGTGCTTAGGAAGCTTTGTTAAACCTTCCCACGTGCAGTGCTCTTGCACCTCCTGAGCTCCTGGAGCCCTCACTCAGCTCAGGCACAGTTTGGACAGAAGGGGATGGTTCTGTCTGTCACACGTGGGGACAGGAGGTGGGAAGACTTTGCAAACACTGCCACGAGGGCAGGGCTGTTTTCATTGATGGTGCCAAGGTAGTACATCATCTTTGATTAAATGTGAGGTGCTGAAGGGCAAAAATTCTCAGTGATAAGGAGAGAGTGTCTCCACTCACACAGCAAGGTAAGTGAAGGGGAAAGTGCAATCTGTATTTCGTGGGAGGTATTCAGTTTTTCACAAAACCTTTTTGCAGAAGACGTGCCTAGGTAGGGGTGATTCAGAGCATTTTATCAGCCTCACAGAGTATCCCCACATCTGCTTTGCCACATTTTCTCTCTTTTTTTCATTGTGAAAGATTTCTCCTGCCAGGGTTGCTCCTGCTTGGAGTTCTACTTTCAGTGGAGCCCCGGAGTTTTCTCAGCTGCCTCTGCAGCGAGTTCTGAGCCAACGTGGGGCTCTGCTGCCAGCCCAAATCTGCGCTTCCCCTGCCCAGCCTGAGTGCAGGTGGGGCATGTGCTGGGCATGGCCGGAGATTTGCATGGCCAAAATCCTCCAGCATTTACACCTGCTCATGGCTTTGGGTAGCACAGATCACAGAACACCCATCGCAGCTGACAAATGGCATTTCTTGCAGATTGCTACACCAGCACTGCTGATCCACAAATACACAAGAATCAATTTCAGCTGAAAAATGTCATTTATTACAAATTGCTACACTCATGCTGACAATATAGAACTATACAAATCTCAATTTAAGTTAAAACCAGGAATTTATTAGATTATTACAACCAGTCTGTGTAAAAATATACAAATACTAATTCAGTTAACAAAACTAAATTTATTGCCAACCTCTACAACAACTCACTATACACAAAGATCAATTAGGCATTTAACAACTTAATTTATTACATATAACTACAAATGAATAAATAGCAACACAACTTTATATATAGGAAAGAGAACTAAACACAGATACAATAACATCCATGTATACTTCAATAGAAATATACACATAGATGTAATTACAAACAAATATGTATATATACACGTACATATATACAGAGGGTACATCCCTAAACACCACACATACAAAAACAGTCCTATACAAATAGCAACCCACAAATGTGCATATCCAAATGATATCTTTAGACATTTCTACATAACAGATATGTCTAGAGATGGATAGACATGTCTATCCAAATGGATAATGCAATTCTAGACATGTCTACAGAGAACTCAAAGCAGAGGGATCCCAGCTGCCCCATCTTCAAAGCCTCTCGCTCGGTCTCCTCCTCCCGTGCAGAGCAGCTCCCCTGGACAGGGACAGCAGATGGGACATCTGGGAAGCAAAGGGAACACTGAGTGAGTATGGGGACGTTTTCCTTGGCAGCAGCTGCACTTCCATCAGGGCAGTGGAAATGTCAGAGCCTCCCCAGGGGGTCAGAAAGAGAAAGCAGCTGGGCGGGCCG
This sequence comes from Melospiza melodia melodia, assembly GCF_035770615.1. Lineage (NCBI taxonomy): Eukaryota > Metazoa > Chordata > Aves > Passeriformes > Passerellidae > Melospiza > Melospiza melodia. The sequence continues at coordinate 1,580,131 of NW_026948761.1, forward strand.
GGCTGTGGTGCGCGCAGCCGCGGCGGGACTGTCCCGCAGCCCCGGCAGAGCCAGCACAGCTCCCGGGCCCTGCGGCACAGCTGCCTTGCCCAAGGACAGCCCCTGTGCCAGCCGGGGCAGCTGCGCTGAGCAGCCCCAGCACGGGCAGGGCCCACTCCTGCCCCGCCGGGCAGTGCCCACGGCCACAGCCCACGGCAGCCTCAGCCCCACCTGCCTCCCCGGGCCTGTGGCCTCAGCCGGGCTCTCTCCAGGCTGGCAGCAGCAGGGCCCCGTTCACTTCTCTCGCTGCTGGCCTTCAGCTCCTCCCTGCTGGCTCCCGTCAGTCTCCAGCTGTTCTCAAGGTCTTCATGGCAGCTGTGGCAAAAGTGGAGCCTCTGGAATCGCTTCCAAGGCCTGGCAGAGCTGCAGTCCTGGAGCCCTCTGTGCTCCCTGCTGGCCCCCTCCATCCCCTCAGCCCCGCCATGCTCTCGGTGAAGCCCCAGCCCCCTTCAGTTTCTTCAGCCCCTCACAGTCGTCTCACCCCCCTCAGTCCCTTCTGAGCCATCCCGTCCCCTGAGACCCACCACCCTGCCAGCCTGTGCCACTTCCCTGTCACCTCAGTGCCACCAAGGCCCTCGGCTGCCCCACAGCCCTCAGCCCCAGCAGCAGCTCAGGGTCACCGTCCCTTCAGCGCCACGGCCCCCTCAGCCCCCTCAGTCTCACCGTCCTTCAGCAGCTCCTCAGGGACAGTGCCTGGGGCCAGCGGCAGCTCCCACCGCTCCAGGGACAGCCGGGGCTGGAAGTGCTGCTCCACCCGGCCCGGGCGCCAGCTCGGACCCAGCACAGGGACAGGGGACACAGGGGGCACCGGGGGAAAAGCAAGAGGTGAAAAAGGCAGCCGAGGAGGGAAAGAGCTACAAATGCAGCCTAGGCCTACACAAACAGCAATCCTTCCATCAATCTCTCCACCTAAACATTCCTGTTCCTCCTACTATATAACTATACATGTTTATAAATGTAACTTCATACATATAGATATATTTATATAAGTATTTTACTCCACACGTATAAGAATCTAACTCTGAAAATATATAAATGTAAATATATAATAAAATATATCACATCTATAACTATATACATATCCACATTTAACTACACAGATCTATTAATATATGTCCATAGAAATAGAACATTATCCTCTATAAATGGAACTATATCCACTAATAATTAAAACCATAGAAATCTATAAACATATCTACAAGCAGAGGAGTTCTACCTGCCTGATGGTCACAGGCGCTCCTCTGTCTCTTCCTGCCATGCAGGGCAGCCCTCCTGGAGATGTTGGTCACGTGGCATCTGGGAAGCAAAGGGAACGCTCAGTCAATATTGGCCCTTGTGCACCTTTCCTTTGGGCAGTAATTGTCCTTCTACCAGGGGCTGTCAAAGATGGCCTGAAAGGCAGACGCTCACTTGGCAATTTGAAGCAATCTGCCCTTAAAAGAACAGGGACCATTCCAAGTGTTCAAAAGTGTGCTTCAAAACATTGAAGTATCTCAATGAAGTCTCAGCCCCTGCAGTGCAAAGGGCACCCAGGAGAGCTTGAAACACAGTCCCAGCTGCCACAAGGAAGCCCAGCCTTGTGCTTTCTCTGAGCTGACAGAGAGACCTCAGTCCTCACTGAAATGGCTGAAGCTGAAGGTGCTGGGAGCTGAGTCATGAACCAGCTCCATTACCTGCCATCTACAAACTGCCCTCTGCAGGGAGCAGCAGCTGCTCCAACTCGACCATCAGCTCTGGCAGCAAGCGCTGGGAGGGACAGAGCTCCCTACAAGGCCTGCAGGCTGCACCAGCTGGGCTAAGGAATGGATCCACAGTGCTCCTTCTCTCCTCTTAGGCCTCCCTAATCAGGGGTCATTCAAGCTTTTCCTTCTGATACTGGAGTTACCGTGATTTTTCAATTACTTGGCCTCTGATGTTGTGCTCCTTGTTTTTCTTGTGGGTCACGACCACTGGTATTACATTTAGTCAGTGATTTGGACTTCTACCCTGACTTTTTGCTCTTTTTTTTCCCTGTTCCTTCAAGAGTCGCTCAGCCTGGCCTCCCCTGGCACCCTGCAGTAAATTTATCCACCAACTTCATCACAAAATTGGGACACACGGCTTGGTGACACACCTCGCACAAGGTCAGGTTTATTCCCTGCTCTCTGCCCCAGCAGAGGACTCCGTGTCAGAGCCTCTGGAGAAGCCTGGAGGGCAGGGCTCAGGGAGGTTGTGCCAGCGCAGGATTTGAACTCAAGGCACCAGGAAGCACCAACCCTGCTCAGGGCAGCCATCTCACAGCTCTCTAAACCAGTGTGGGCTCTGTCCTTACCAGGCTCCTCGGGCTCCTGGGAACTGTTCCTGCAGCTCTCGGTGCCAGATGAAGCTTCCTCTGCTGCAGCTCTGTTCACAGGCTCCCCTCCTGAAGAATCAGGGGCAACACCAACATTGTCCTGAGCAGAAAAACAGAAAGAAAGGAACCCAAAGATCACTCACTGTTTTGCTGGAATCATATCAGGGATACAGTAACTGTCCTTCTCCACTCTCAAAGGACATGGAGACCAGAGGAGGGAACACTGCCCACACAGTTCACATGACAAGCCTTTTAAACTCAGGATTCAGGGGGCCAAGGCGAAACTGAAGCTCTCACAAAACGACCTTTGAGACAAAACATGAACACAGAACACCAGAAGACACCAAGTGAGGGGATGTGCCCCCACGCTCTGACCCTGCCTTATCCCAGAGCTGTGAGAAATCAGCCAGCACAAAGCCAGGGGCTCTCCTTGCTGCCAGCATGGCTCCCAGCCCTGCCCAGGGCTCTGTGCTGCAAACCCACAGGCAAAGCACACATTTCTGCCTGGCAGTCTCAGCACCCCCAGCCAAGCGCTCACACAACCCATCACAAGGTGCTGCTTCTCCGAGCCCTCTGCTGCTGCCCCGCTTGTGTCATCCAGGCAAACATTGATGCACCCAGGCTATTTCCAGGTTCACATTTGTGATCAGTGGCAAAAATCTGTAAATCATTAGGGTGGGGAAAAAAATCAACCCAAAAGACAGGAAAATCCAGACAACCAAGTAGTATTTCTATTCCTATACTCTATAATGAGGAAGCAAACGTCCACAATGAAGCAAATTACCTTTGGACACAAAGGTATTCTCCCTATGACCAGTTTCAGAACATTCATCTCTTCTGCCATAGTCCGTCCATCAGAACCCTAAAGATTCTGAAGATGGTTCCAAGCCTGCAATGTTTCCTTTTATTATGGAATAAAATGCTTCTCTAAGCTGCTATGTGTGACTTTACAGAAGACAAAAATCATGCCACTTGAGAATAAGGCATTGGCAAATCCAAAAAATCCCACTCTCCCCCTTGAGTCATAATCACAAATGTACTGCAGGCAATGGGTCAGGACATCAACAGAAAGACAGACATTCTTTGGCCAACAGTGTAATAATCTGCAAAGGACAGAGAGCTGCAGCTGCAGCCCAGCCCCAGCCACGGCTCTGGGAGCGCCCACACGCTCGGCAGGGCTCACACGGCAGCAGCAGCTGCAGCCCAGCCCTTGCTTTGCCTTGGCCTTCCCACCCAAAAGAGGCACAGCCCACATCTGCTGCAGCTGCAACAGAGGCATCTCTGGCATGCCCCTCCCTGCACGGGACATTTGGCCTTCAGTGCCACTTCTCCAAACACTCTTCACCTCTTTCCCAGCAAGTAAAACCTCTTCTTCATTTCTTCTTCATCCCCTCTTTTAGAAATCTTTCTTTATCAAGAATAATTCAATAACTAAATAATAATGAAATAAGTTCAATTAAAGAAGCCTTTGCTTCTCAACCGTGTAACAAGGTTCAAAAGTTCTCAGTCCAGCCCCTTTTATCCCAATCCAATGGAATTACCTGAGCAGAGGGAGATCTTTCAGACAGGGACCTCCTGATCTCCCGAATCATCTTCTCTACGGCAAGGCCCAGATCTGCTGGTGGCCATTCCTTCTCCCCAAGTGCGTTCTGTGCTGAGCTGGAGGCCATCCATGCTGCACAGGCTGCACTGCCGGGTGGAGTGCTGAGCCCTGAAGTGCCCGAGGTGGCTGCAAGAATCCAAACACATTGGTCAGGCTCCACAACGTGGCTGTGGGACACAGAGCTCTAGTGCTGCTGTGGATCAAACATCACGGGAAGCACACAGCAAAACCAGGCAGAGAATCTTTTGGCCTCCTAGGTGCCCCTTCCTAGTAGGCTTGACAACTTCTGGCCGAGAATGGCAGAGCCTTGTGGGAAAATACTTCAAACGGTAACTTTTCAGGACCTTTTGGAAAAACAAGGCTACAACTCTTTTCTTACCTCGTGCGTCGTAGGCTGGGGGCTGCTGCTCCCTGTGGAGCTGCTGGAAGCTGCAGGGCTGCATGGCGAGCACCTCCCGCTCGGCCGGAGGCAGCTGCTCCCCGTAGAGCTCCTGCGAGCGGCTGCGGGGCCCCTCCCGCCCGAGCGGCAGCGGCCGCTCCCCGTGGAGCCCGAGCAAGTGGCAGGGCGGGATGCCGAGCACCGCCCGCTCGGCGGGCGGCGGCCGCTCCCCGTAGAGCTCCTGGAAGCGGCTCGGCCCCTCCCGCCGGGCCGGCAGCGGCCGCTCCCTGTGCAGCAGGTGGAAGCCGCAGGGCGGGCGCCGGGCGAGCAGCGGCCGCTCCACGGGGTGCTGCTGGAGGCGGCCGGGCCGGGGGCTGCGCAGCTCCCGCCCGTCCGGCAGCGCCCGCTCCCTGTGCAGCAGGAGGAAGCCGCTGGGCGGGCGCCCGGCCGGCAGCGGCGGCCGCTCCCTGGGCAGCGGCGTGAAGCGACCGCGCCCGTGCCGCCCGTCCGGCAGCGGCCGCGCTCCGGGGAGCTGCTGGGAGCCGCGGGGCGGCCGCCTGCGGCCATCCCGGCCCGCCGCCGGCCGCTGCCTGTTGGCCGCGCTCCGGCGCTTGATGCGGAGCAGGAGGTCGGGGCGGTCGCGGCGAAAGCAGGGGTTGCTGTAGTGGAGCCAGGCCCCGGCATCGCCCGGCGCAGCCGAGCCGAGCCAGCCCGGCACCTTCTGGAAGCCGTAGCGGTAGAGCTGCCGCACGAAGCTGCGGAACTGCGTGGCCCTGAAGGTGAGCGGCACCGGGGCCGGCCCATGGCCACGGCCCCTGTGGGCGCGGCCCGAGCTGAGCAGCTCTCGCTCCAAGAGGGAGCGGTCGATGAGCAGCCCCTGGGCGCGGCTGTCCCAGCGCACGGAGCGGACGCGGGGGCTGTTCACCAGGCGCCAGAGCTTGGCGGGGAAGGTGCGGGCGCTGAGCCCGGCGGGCAGCGGCAGCTCCGCCATGGCATCGATCGCCGACTGTGGCCACAACGCCCGCAGCGCAACGGCCGCGGCTGCGCCGGCGGCGCGCGGCCTGAGGGGAGCACTGCGCTCGGGCCCGCGGGGACTCCGGGGCTGGCCGGGCTCGGCTCGGCTCGGCTCGGCTCGGCTCGGCTCGGCTCTGCACAGCACGGCACGGCACAGCACAGCAGGTTGTCCCCACTCTGCATCCCGTGCCTGGGTCACCATCGGTGACAGAGAGGAAGGACATTGCTCTGTTTTGGCTGGGAAAAGGATGAAAAGGGGTGATTAGAAAACATTCATTTGGTCTCCTTTTCCACAGACTAGCTGGTTTTATTTCACTATGCCTGTCTTTGGCAGAGTTGGCACATTTCTCGTGATTCGGAGTCAGCTACAGCAGCAGGAATGGGAAGCAATTTTGTTAGAATTGATATCAAAGCCAAAGTGCTGCCCTATGGATGGATGTTGCTTTCTTCAAAGGATTTTTGGCCTAGAGCTGTAGCAAACTCACACTGGTGTCTTCCCAAGCAGCGTTGCCTTTGTATTTCCACAGGAATCACCTCTTCTTTTTTTTCCCCCCATTTGGGGAGAGCTCCAATGCAAATGCCTCCTGCAGCCAACTCTTGTCACTGTGGAGATCTGGCAGTGGGGAGAGACTCCCTAGAGCTGCTGTGGAGAGCTGAAGGGGGAAGCTTTGTCCCTTAAAGTCTTGTTGGGGAGCTGCTCGTGCTCTGGGGGATGGACACCAGTGGTGTTTATCCAAGCCTTGCAAGTTCATTCCTGTAAAGAAAGAAAGTATACGGACGCCAGATAGAGAAACAAGGTGTATGGGAGAGAGACGGGGAAAAGGAGAGGGGTAATAGAGAAAGGAGCCCTCCGCAGGCAGAGATCAATCTTCATGGAGGTAATGATCGATGCTCAGTTTATTGCAAATCTCAGGGTACATTTATATGCAATGCAGGGTTCAGCAACGGGAGAATACTTATAAGTGGTTACAAAGTGTTACGTGTAGGACAAAGAGCTAACATATCTTTGGTCAGGTACACAAATTGGCAAAAGTGTCAGCAGAACATTCTGCCCCATATCTTCTCTTCACATCCCTAGAACATCATGCTTCACATCTCTTTTCCTGGGGTACATCTTGGCAAACTTCTTTATATTGTTTGCCCAAGGGCAGCATGCTTCTGGTCTAAGGCAACCTATGCAGGGTTGTGCATCTTGCTTCTCTCCGGTGTCTGCTCAAAATGCTCTCTACATTCCTGAGCTTCCTGACACACCACAGAGACTTTGGGGTGGGTGTATTGGCAAACAAATTTCAGTCTGGGAACTTTTTGAAGTTCCCAGTTCTTTTTATTTTTTTTCCTTTCCTCCAGAAATACTGTCATAATCTAATGCTTCCAGAGAATCTTTTCTTACTTTTTGGGAAATTCCTTTTGCTGCCCTCCCAGACCAGGCCAATTCCCAGGGCTCCTTCCCAAAGTGAGGTGCAGCCCATGGCCTCCACTCTCCAGCTGGAACAGAAGGAAGCACAGAGTTTGATGTTGTGGGAGAGGAACTTCTCTTTCCTGCCTGCTTTCCCTTTGGGACAGGTTGGTGTGTGCTTATTTGATAAAGGCAGGTTTAAACTCTGAAGCAGCTGTGTTTCAAACTGCTCCTTTCTCCAGCTCTTCTGTGGGTATCCTTGGACAAAAGGCCTCTTGGTGGGAGCTCTCTGTGGAAGGTTAAGGAAGGAGGTTGATACTTCAGGGTTGTGAATGCTGAAAGCAGCTGGTTTCTGGAGGTGTCCAGAACTGGGAGTGGCTCCTTTTCTCACCTGCCTGCAGAAAAGGAAGTTGCAAAGTGGGAATTTCATTTGTGGAGATGGCCACCAGGGGTGTTTGCCAAGAGATGGGCTGGCAGAGAGGCAGGTCTCATGCTAAACTGGCTGTGTGTTTGTTTTGATGGTGGAGAGGGTCAGAGATGCAGACACAGACACCAGCTGAAGGAATAATGTGATTTCCTGTAATGCAGAAGTGCAAAAAAGAGTCAGGAAAGGATAAGCTAAGCAATGCACCTCAGCATTATTACAATAGGGTCCTTCTGGTGATTAAGGAAGATCCATCACCAGGTACCCCAATGGTTTCCCCTTCATCCAGAGCTGCCCATCAGCTGGGGGAAGCTGTCCCAGCCCAGCCCTGCAGAGCCACGGCCGGGAACCGGGAAATCCTGCGGTGCCTCCACCTTTGGCGGCCACGAGGCTCCCGAGTGCGCTGTGAGAGTAGCCCGGCTCTGACAGTGCTGGGCGAGCAATGTGCCAGAGCTTCTGCTGGGGGCACAGCTGGTGTCATTCTCCTCTTGGTTTTCTCCCTGAGCCTGCCCAGGGCTCAAGGAGGAACCAAGGCCAGGTGTGGCCATGTCAATTTTCCTCATGCAGAAAGGTGAAGACGTGTTTCACCAGTGAATGGATGCAACAATCCTTTTGATAATAACACTTGTTTAAGGAGCAGATACATGGAACATTGGTTTGGGAAGGTCACCTAGAGGGCAGCTTTGGCTCAGGTCCTGTTGTTGAGGCTTCAGTCAGGGTCTGTGGTTCAGGCCTTAGCCCTTCAGTATTTTGTGGTGCAAATCACACCTGTGCAGAGCTGGAAACAAACAAGTCTGTCTTTATCACATTTGAGACAGGCAACAGGATCAGCCCTGCAAGGCCAGGCTGGGGCCCAGAGCAGAAGGCCAGCACCCTGCTTTTGCCCCCAGGCAGCCCTGCAGAGCAAGCAGCCCCTCCTGCCCAGGGGCTGAGGTGCCCGAAGCTGCCTCCCCGCTGTGCAGCTCTGCAGAGCCCGCGGGGCGCAGGGTCCTGGGCAGCCAGGGCAGCCCGGCTGCCTTGGGGCACAAGGAGTGGCCCAGAGAGAAGCTGCTGCCCTTTGCTTTGGAACTGTTCCTCAGAGTCTTGTCATTAATCCACAGTGTCTGATGTGTTTTCCTTTCCTCTCCCAAGTTTGACACAGCTTTTTGAGAAAACTGATGTAGCTTCTGGTGGTGGTGGTGGTGCTTTTGTCTGCAGGTGAGGGCAGGTGATTTGGACCAAGGACGGAGTCCATTGGTAACACCCCAGCTTTGCCAAGTCAAGAAAACCATTCACAATTGGGCTACCAGTGCTGAGCAGTTTTCGTAGGTTTTGGAAAGCTACCACCTTAAGAAACCCAACAGATTTTCCTCCAGGAGGACACCAGCAGTAGCATGATGCCAATGTTTTCCACCCCTTTTCTGTGTCTTTTAAGAGTTCCACAGTGCCCAGCAGGAATGAAATAACCTATGATAATGTGATTTGAGAGCTCTGTGTTGTTCATTGCCACATGAGTGTTCATGACAAGCTGGACACCCCACTCGTGGCTCTGTCGAGTTAAATTCATCCCAATTCTGTGCAAACAGCAGGTTCGAGGTGTTGAGAAGAGTAAGCACAGTGGGTGGGTGTGCATGCACGCACCCGGGGGCTGACTGCTGAGTGGGCAGATGGTTTTGCACTGTTGTAAATCTTCACTCTCCCAAGCTGAAAGACTGTTTCAAATATATATGTTAAATGAAAATATATATTAAAAAAAAATTGTCCAAAAATACATGTGCATTAAATTTCATGCATATTATATAGTATATATTTTGACTAATATAATATAATATAATATAATATAATATAATATAATATAATATAATATAATATAATATAATATAATATAACATAACATAACATAACATAACATAAACATAATTACTAATATATAATAATATAATATAATAGCATATTATACATATTATAATATATTGAATATATGAGATCATTTTTGAAGCAATTGCTTGTGGGCATATTAGATGATCTCCTAGTGTTTGTACATTTTTGCTTTCTGCTGCCGCTGATCCTAGCAGCAACTCCCTGTCAGTTCTTCCAGGTCACTTCACACAAAGGGATTCCATCATTTCAGTGCATGTGAGAGCTTGGCACTGAAATGCCAAGTTGATTCCCAGCTCTCCAGCCTCCTTCTGGATTTTGGGGCATCTCAGCACTTGGGTCCATGGCCCTGCCTTCATCCCCAGCCTGCAGCAGTCACAGTCGCTGCTGCCTCCCCCTTGCTGCAGCTCATTTGCCAAAGTGCTGCCAAAGGCAGCAGGGCTGCCTCAGGATCCCTGCTGGCTTCTGGTCTCTGGGATGAGCTTCAGGGGGACACTTGGAGCACTTTCCTAAAGAGTTGCCCGTGGGATGAGGGATTTGTCCTCCCTGGGTGGCTCCTGCTTGGATTCTGTGCTCATGGAGCCCCGGAGTTTTCTCAGCAGCCTCTGCAGCGAGTTCTGAGCCAACGTGGGGCTCTGCTGCCAGCCCAAATCTGCGCTTCCCCTGCCCAGCCTGAGTGCAGGTGGGGCAGGTGCTGGGCATGGCTGGAGATTTGCGTGGCCAAAATCCTCCAGCATTTACACCTGCCCATGGCTTTGGGTAGCATAAATCTACAGTTACTTCCGTTGAAACATTGCATTTATTGTAGATAGTTACACCCGCACTACTAATGTACAAATACACAAACATTAACTTAAGTTTTAAAATGAAATTTATTTTAAATTGCAACACCTGTGCTACCAATATAGAAACACAGAAATATCAATTTATGATTAAAATCTAATTTATTCTGAGAAATGTGCTATGTAAATATATACAGATATCAACTTCCGTGAAAAAAAATTACTTTATTGCAACCCTCTGCAGCAACTCACTGTACACAAATATTGAAGTTACTGAATTGAAGATTAACAATTAAATTTATTACATATTACTACAGCCATACAGCCCATATACAAATACAGAAACATCAATATCCCTCTCTAAAGAATCCCAGATCCAGAACTAAAGAAATAGAATTTTAGAACTATACAACTCCATACATAATAAATAGAAGTAAATACCTATATAGGCATAACAACATAGAGATGTAAACATGCATTACATATTTCATGACATATAACATGACAATATAATACAAACATAACAGACCTGTCTATAAATACACAAATATCAATGGACAAATAAAACAATCCAGACATCCTCAGCAATAGAAATGCACAGCTACAGAGCTGTACAAGTGTGTAAACAGATGAATATACACGCATCAATATAACAATATACACACATAATATCCCTATACAAATATCAGTCAGTGTATGTAAATATCCCTATACTTGTAACCATCCAAATCCAACTACACATCCATAAACAGCGCTAGATCAGGAGGGATTGCAGCCGCCGATGTTCCCAGGCTCTCGCTCGGTCTCCTCCTCCCGCGCAGAGCAGCTCTCCTGGACAGGGACAGCAGATGGGACATCTGGCAAGCACAGAGAACACTGAATGAGGGTGGGGACGTTTCCCTTGCAGCAGCTGCACTTCCATCAGGGAAGAGGAAATGCCAGAGCCTCCCCAGGAGGGTCAGAAGGAAAAGCAGCCGAGCGGGCCAGGCTGTGGGGAGCTGTTCACTTCTTTCTGGCATCCCAGTTGCTCTGAGGGAACTCCCTCATGTCACGTCATTGAACCAACTCTGCACTTACCAAGACTGTGGCTCCCAAATCAATCAGCATTTATGTCTCCAGCTGCTTGCACCAATGACAGGGAATGTCCTCTAACAGTGCTGGGGCACAAAGTTACCTTGCACAGGTCATCTGACAGGGCCTTGTTCTTTCTCTGCTTCCTGTGTTTCTCCTTTCCTTCCACTTGGAATTTTTACAGCATTTCTTTTACTTTCCCCTTGATCAGTGCTAAAATGGGTGTTTCTCTTCCAAGTTTCAGTTTGTTCAGTGATCCTGTCAAGCCTTTTCTCAGAAACTTTTATCAGGGAATTGAGTGTTAATTTCAGCAATTTTGTTGATTTTCTGTGAGATTTATGCAAGTGTTCTGTTCATTGGGCACCATTTAGGAAGGTACAAAAGAGAAAAAAGGATGTTCTGTATGTCAGTTCACTAGTGGAATATTCATGCATAGAGAGAGTGATTAGCTGAATTTTACATCTACTCCTAACCTGAAAGTGCAACAGGTAATTTGGGGAGAAATTAAAGCAAAATTTCTCCTTCTACCAGCCTGTATTCAAATGTAAAGTAAATAGAGGGGGTGAGAATGTCAGTGCTCAGTTCCTGAAGTGCCTTATTAAGGTGTTCTTAAAGTAAGGGAGATAAAATCTGGGTGGGCATTCCTAATTTCCAGACACTCATTGTCAATGTCATTGACTCTGAAAACAGCAGAGATGTGCGCATCATACCTGATCAATCCATTTGGGGATGTTTTAGGTTCAGATTCTCTGAGGCTTTAGATTTTTCGGTCTCTACACAATGCTTCCAGGAATCTAAATAGCTTTCAGAAATTAAACTTTTCTTCTTTTTTCCTCAGGCTTTGCACTCATGTGCACCAGAGACCTTCAGTGAATGGATTTCACTTTAATCCCTCTCCAAGCTGAATCTCCCAGCTGTGTTCACACTGGTGGTTTGTGTGTCTCTTCTGCACAGTGCAATTTTAAAATCTTCATTCCTTATTATCTCTGCCCTTCTTTTTCTGTTTTAGCTTGCAAATGCATGCAGATGTATCAGAAATGATACACCTAATTTCTGATGCATCAGTTCCTGTCTAGCAATTTCATTTTATCCTGTTCTGATGTCATGCTAGCCTTATATGTTTTATTCTAAGTGGACTCCTGTTTTCTTGCATGTGGAAGTTTTACAATGCAATGCTCTCCTTCACCTGCTTTCATGAAACCCTTCATTAACATTAGCACAAGTAACTCTGTGACTCCCTTCTGCTTTGTAGAAGATTTGGGAAACTCAAGTCCTGCTCAGCTACCGAAAAACATACATAGTGCTTGGTAATTCCCGTAAGAGCTTAAGGTAATGGAAACAACTGCAGCTTATTCATTTCACAGAAATTGTGAGAAAAGACATTGCAAATATTGAGAAGTGTAGTGCAATAATGATGGGCATCCCTCAGTTATCCAGACAGACTGCTGTCACTGGCAAAATTCCCTATTTTCCAAAGGCTTTCATTTGCTTTGGCTGTATGGCTGCAGGTCACATTTCCCTTGATTTATAGAAGTATCTTGGCAGGTATTCTTGGTGATATATCTTGCTAATTCTGCCCTTGGAGGAATTACTCAGTTCTGCAGTGCTTATTACACGCCCTGTTCTAAAAGACTTATTTGCTATTTTCCCTCTCTCTGTGTTTTCACACTTGTTCAACAAGGTTTTCTTTCTAAGAATATTAATCACAATATCCCAAAGGATTAAAAAATGCTTAGGTATTTTTTCCTTAAGTATTTACTAAAGTAAAATAATCATTAAAAAAAAACTGTATGCATGCTGGATGTAAAATACAAAGAGAAATAAACTTGAGAGTTCTCCCAAAAACCTTAAGAAAAAACCCCATGTATTCTATAAAACCCAGAGTATTCATCTACAAAATGGGCATGTTCTAGAAGAGAAAATTTGTGCAACAGTTCTGCACATAATTCTATGCTTTCAAGCTTTTTGCCCTTCAGGGGCAGTGCCATTCTCTGAACTGTAATGCTCCGAGCATGTTCTGCTCACCATGGCAGCTTTCTGCTCCCCCCTGGTACAGATCATCCTCCCAGCAAAGGGGGAGTGCAGCCACCACAACTCACAGCACCTTCCCTCACAGCAAGAACCTGAAGGAGAAAGATGGCTTTCACCAGCTGCTGTGGGTACTAACACTGCCACATCTCAGCTGCTGAAAGCCTGAATTTCTGTGTTGCAGTGTGTTAGTTTATTGAATCAAATGTTCTGTTACATAGTGGTATGTTCAAGTGTTCCCCGAGTTATTACAGTTAGTCTCTCCCCTATGTTATGCTCTCTACCCAAGTGTCCGTCAAGGAATCCCCTCCCTCCTCACCAGATTTTTTCCTGTCTGTCAAGACAACCCGGCCCCTTTGCCGCATCCATCAGCCCAAACCCTACCCTTTGTTCCAGAAAGTTCCCTGTCCCTCACCCCAAGATCAAATCCCTATCCCAACGCCCTCTCCTCCCCTTGTTCTGATTTGTTGTAGCCCTCAAAACCACACCCCAAGAGTCGCTTATTGGTTACTATATGGTGTCCACCCCCTGTTTTGAAAGATTTTAAAAACTTGTGCACAGAGGTGCTGGGGGTTCTTTCAACATCTATTCCCTTTGGGAATTGTGTTCTGTGAACCTTTGCCCCGCCTCTCCTGAGGAATTTGCTGCACTTTACACCGCAGAAGGGCCTCCTGTGCTTCCTCCACTCAGTCTTCCAGCGGTCTTTCCTGCTGGGCATTTGGTCTAGAGGTTCTGGCTCAGGCAAACCCTAACCTAGCCAGTTCCCCACTCTTGCCATTGTCCCTGGAGCATCACAGAGCTAGCCAGGGCTGCAGAGGGCAGTGACAGTGACCCATGCCCTGGCATGTCACAGCCCCCAGAGCCACACCTGCCAGGCCACAAGCCCCAGCCCTGGTCCCCAGTGCGGCCTCAGGGGCTCCTGGGCATCCTCACCCTGAGTGCAAAGGCAGCCTCAGGAGCACCCCAGGGCGCTCTGGATCCAGGCTGCAGACACCCTAAAGCCAGCACTGAAAGGGACATGGATGGGGACTGCAGCTGGATCTTCCAGTGCTCACCAGCCCTGACTGCTCTCTAAGTGAACACAAACCTCATTTGCAGCACTGTGAGCACATTGACCCTGCTCGCCCCTCCTGGAATGTGGTGTTCCCACATCATACACCAGCCCTTTGCAGGGAGTGACCAGCTCCCAGCTGCTCTGCTACCCTGGCCTTACTTTCTCTTTGCCAGCAATGAACTTAACGGATACACTCCTGAGAAACCTAGCACAACATTTGCTTCTCAGGAGCTCTTTGGCAAAAAAACTCCACTAATCCCTAGTTTTTGCGCAGAGAAGGTGGTCCTGACAAAGCATAAGGCACAGGCAGGGCTCTGGCATATGAATTCCTGAGCCACATGATTCCACCTATTGTTGTTCCTAGCTACTTTGCTGATATGTTAGAGCCAGTTCTGGACAGGGGCTGCTGCTGACAGGGTAGGAAAATTTGGCGAAAAAGAGGTGCAGGAGACAACAAAAAAAAAACCAAGGGGGAAAACCCTTAGAAATACAGAGCACAACAGAAGTCCTTGGAGATGGTTGAATAGAAAATGCCAGCAGCAGTGAGCAGAGCCCGAGGTTGCTCACTGCCACCCCAGGGGCTCCTCAGTCCCCGGCTGGTTTGTGTCTCATGCAGCCCTGCCTGGAAAGGGCTCCAGGCTCTGGTGTTCCCAGCTTGCTTCAGGCTACATTCTTAGCAGCACTGAAAGAAGAGGTGAAACAAAGAGCCATTTTCTGTGCTGCCTGCAAACTCTTCTCCTTCGGTGCCACTGCCAGAGATCATCCCTCTGTCAGCTTGGCACTGAGCCTGCTGCATCCTCGTCCCTGTCCCTTGCATCAGCTCCTGCACATCATCAGCACTCGCTGCCCCACATCATGAACAGAGAGAGCTGTGTCAGAAGAGCAAGGATGGAATTTTCTTGGCCTTTCTAACAGACATAAGAAGCATGAGTCCAAATAACTTTGTTGTTTGTTCTGCCCTCCTTTTTTATAACTCTTTTCTGCTTTAATGTAAAAGCCTCTTTTCCTGCATGGATGGAATGATCTGGAATTGGCAGTTGCCTCAGGCTGTCAGACACCATGGGAGTTTTCTCTTGTCTCTGATGAGGATTTGGTGAATTTTCCATTGGTCCCTTGGTGGTGTCACAATGGGCTGAGCTCAGCGGCCAACTCTGCTGTCCCCAGGGGATGCATTGGGACGCCAAGCCCCTCAGGGCTGGGATTCGGGGTTGGGTGTGTTATGTTTTGCCCAATTACCCCATCATAAAAAAACCAAACAATATTTAGGGTAGCAGCAATTTTCATTGAATAGTTTAGAAAATATATAAATAAGGGATAGTTTGGTTACAATAATAGCGCATAAGCAAAAGATATTGCGGGGTACGGAGGGCAGAGTTCAATGACCCTTGCCACTTCACATACAAGCTTGCCAAGTGAAAATCACCCCTTATATGCCATATGTCAATACCATCTCCTCCTATTTTCGGTTCGTAACTTTTCTGTCTCTGCCCTCCTTACCACCTTTACCACGCATGCGCCATCACTCGGTTTGGTGGTCGCACAAGTCTTTGGTGGTCGTCACTGATGAAGGCCCTGTAGTCTTCTTCGTTGTCCTTCAATTCACCTTTGGGTTACACATGTGCACCAAGCCAGTATAATGTAAGCCAAAACTAACGTATCACTGCATCTACATATCAAGGCAATAAATCCCTTATAATTAGCATTTTTTGGGACCGAACCAGGTTCTTGGTCATTTTTAGTAACTATATCTTCAGCTTCTTTCCTGTGGTGCTTGATGAACATCTGCTGGGAAGGAAAGGGGGGGGGGGGGTGGAGCCCCTCCTCTCCCTCTCCTCTTTGGCATTACTATTTTTAACTTATTTTATTATTTCCAGATATTAGTTACTGTACCAATATTGATTACTGTTTCAATTTTTATCAGCATGAATCATACCTATTTACCACAGGTGAGCTTGGAGCGCCTGGAGCCTGGGCCCATGAGGAGCTGCTGCTGGCACGGGCTGTGCTTACCCCGCTGTGCCGAGCAGCCGCGACCGTGGAGACACAGGCGGGAGCAGTGGCCGAGGCCGGCAGGCGGCCCGGGCCAGCTCTCAGCTGCAAGGACGCCGGCAGCCTGTGCCCAGAGGCCGTGGCGGGCGGTTTGCGGGCAGGGCTTTTCCGAGCCGGCCGCAATGTGCTGCCTCCCGTGTGGGCCCGGCTGCGGCAGAGGCAGGCAGGAGTGCGGCGGGGCCGGCAGTGGCGGGCAGAGGCCGCAGAGAGCAGCAGCCCGGCCCGGCCCGCTGCAGAGCGGCAGGGTGTTGCCGGCCAGCCCTCGGCTGTGTTTGTGCGCACAGGGCAGGAGCAGAGGCCGGAGCAGAGGCAGGAGCCGCGGCAGGAGCCGGCCATAGCGGCAGCTCGCTGTGCCCAGGGCAGCAGGCGCAGCTCTCCCCTGCCGGCCACAGCAGCAGCCGCTCGCCTCCGAGGCTCCGGCGCTACCTGAATACGAGGGGCCCGGCCCCCAGCACGCCCTGGAGCCCCGCAGCCAGAGGAGCCGCCGGCGCCGCAAAGGGCAGCGCAGAGGGCGCAGGGTGAGGAGGAGGACATGAGGCTCGCTCTGGGCCGCGCTGGGGCAGTTCTGCCCTGTCAGCCTTTGCCTTGAGCCCTTTGCTTCTTTTCCATGAGCCCTGATCCCTGTCCTTGGCCAAGGGCCCCCACAGCCCTTTCCAGGGCTGCAGGAAAAGCTGCCTCAGTCACAGAATCACAGAATCACTGGCTTGGAAGACAGACATTTTCAAGATCATCGAGTCCAACCCATGCCCTAACACCTCAACTGAAGCACGGGACCGAGTGCCACATCCAGTCATGTTTTAAAGGCTTGCAGGGATGGTGAGTCCACCAGCTCCCTGGAGGGGTCTGTCCCAGGAAGAACCAGGATAACACTGGGGCCTTCTACCCCTTGGCGCTTGGAGCTCTGGAAGTTTGTCTTTCTGCTTAGGCAAAGGCCATGGAAAAGGACTGGGAAAAGTAGTCACAAATCAAGTAGCCTACAGAGCTCTAAATTGATGTGCAAGGAATACAGAAAAGATAGAAAAGAAAAAAGGCCAAACCCAAATGGCATCAGCAAAGTCTTGTGCATGAACACATAGCTGCAGAGGATCTTCTCAGCCCTATTTCTTTGTATTTCTGGGAACCAGAGAAATCCTGCTTGAGCCTCTGGGGAGATGGGTTTGGGAGGTAAAAGTTAATTTCTTTTTTCTCCTTGGGGCAGCTCCTATTGCTAGCATCAGCTGAGCCTCTCTCCAGCCTGATGCCTGTTCTGGTTGTTGCAGCAAAACAACTGATGGCAGACAGAAGACACTGGCGCTTGCAGAGATGTGACTTTTTCCAGTGCCAGCTGTGAGTGGGAGTCAGAAGAAAAACTCGTGAAAGCACAACTCCATTGGAAGATTGCCTTCCTTTTCATTCCGATGCTCTAGATCCACTTCTGAATTGTCAGTTGTTCGTTAAGGATGGGAAGTTCTCTTTCATTATTTTTTTCATGTGGTTTGGAAGTGGAGGAAGCTCTCGTTCATTCACAAACTCCAGACCAAAGTGCCTTTGGAAGATGCCCCTCGTGGCAGTTTTTGCCCAGCCATGGTACTTGTGGATATAAGAAAGCAAGGGCAATGGTATTTGCAGCCAAAACCCAGCAAAGCTTGGCTCAGCCAAAACATCCTGGGGAGACAGAGGCCTCCAGCTGTTCCTAGAAATCAGCAGAGTTCCAGCAAATGGTTGTGTAGCACTAAGTGCAATCTCTTTGCCTGGATCAGAGCCTTGCTCAGCTGAAGAAGCAGAAAGATCAGCAAGGAGCTCCCAAAGGCCCCTCACATCATTTTGATTTTGCTCATCTTGTGTAAGTTCGCAACTAAACGTGCATTTGCATTTGAGCTAATGAGAGAAAAAAAAAAGTGAAAAGAGGCTTTATGGCATATGGCAGGGCCATGACATTGCACAAGAGGAATCACTGGTGTGCATTTCATTGGACCTCTCTCAATCCTACAAAAGTATTGTAGCCCTGATTTGAAATAGGCTGGTATGAACCAACTTGGAGAGACAGAGACTAAAATGGCTTATGGGTTTTTTTTTTTAAAGTGAGAAAAACTACCCAAAGGGTGTTGTTTTGTGACATTTTAAAATATACTACCTCAAAACTACAAACTGCAATAAATTAAGAATTTAAAAAGGTGTGTTTTGGTATATGAATAATAAAAACTACAAAAAATGTGCAGATATGAATGCATGTTTTCATAAAAATCATGAAATTCTAGACAAAAAAATACATGCCCTGAAATACAATACAAAGGCAGATAGAACTGTACTTGAATGATCTCTTTTTAGATTGCTGGAGTTCTTTCCTTGTGAAGAGGAGCTAGGGTATTGCTGAAGAAAAGTGGCACAAGAAGGACGGGGCAGCGTGCCGTGCTCTGTGCAGAGGCTGCCAGGGGCTGCCCGAAGAGCGCCCTGCTGCAGCCAGAGCCCTCCTGTCCTGGGGCCCGGGAGCAAAGGGCCAGGGCAGCCACCTCCTCCTCCTCGTCCTGACCCTGCCACCGCTCCCTGCTGCTGCTGCTGAGGGAAAGAGAAGACTCTCCTAAGGCCCCATGAACGAATGCACTTACACAGCCCTGGGGATGCCAGAGAAGGAAACCATGTGTAATGTAATGCATGTGTGACCAGAGTCACCAAACACCACCTAAACATGGAATTGTTGCACTTCTCTAGGACAGGCAGAAATTTAAAGAATTAACTGGACACTTCAGGGCACAAGAGGCCAGAGGAGGGAAACAACTCTGAAGGGAAAAACCATCATATCTGGAGGGGAAAACATCTCCGCCTGCTCAGAATCGGTTGAGGGAACATGTCTCTAATCCTCTCCAGAAAGGGATGCTTTAGGTGAGCTTTGCACCTCCAACTGCCTTGGACCAGAGCCAGGAAGATTCAATTATGTAAATGTTACATAGATAGATAGATAGATAGATAGATAGATAGATAGATAGATAGATAGATAGATAGATAGATAGATAGATAGATTTCATTACTGAAATTTCTCTTTACTGTCCTCTCTGTTGCTACAGATATCAGAACTTGGTAGCCAGTGCCACACTCAACTACAATCCTGAGATTGCTCTCCTGTTGCTTCAAAAAAGCACACTTTTGGGGAATGTGGAGCATGTAGGTCCTTACAGACAGGGATCAGTCCCAGAGCATTGCACTGGGAACTGCACTCTTTGTGCATCTGTGCTCAGGCAAGTTCTTCTCTTGGACTCGACCACACGGGTGGAGCTAAACTGGCTGGAATCAGAAATGCAGCCCAGCCCCTTCCAGCTCCTGTGACCTCTGAGGAGCAGCTGGAATGCAAGGGCATTGACCTCCTGCTGAATTCCCAAACACAACACACACTGATTCCCTGGGCTGCAAAAAGGCATGAGCACTACTAAGCTCAAAGTGATCTGTAAGGCCATACTGGCTGGCCTGGAACCACAACAGCTCCTTCTGTACCAAGGTCCCTGCACAGAATAATGTGTTCTCATGCAAAACTACTGCATTCTCCAGAAGTGATACCTTGGAAATTAAAATTCTAGCAGACGCAGTCCCAGTGCTATAAAAGGGCAGAATATAATGATGAAAAGAACCTTAGCTGGGAGAAAAAGAAAATGAATAAGCCTCTTGTGGCTCAAATACTTGGATGCACTGATGAGATGCTGACGGTCCCTCACAAAGCTCCTGTTGTCCAAGCTAAAGCTTCCTCAGCATCTCACTGGCCTTGTGCTGCACCCCTTGCCCAGCTCCCCTGTCCCTCTGTGCCCACGCTGCAGCCCCTCCATGACTTTCTGCTTCCCAGGGCCCACAGCTGCACACAGCACTCCAGCTGTGGCCGCAGCGCTGCCCAGCACAGGCCACGCTCCCTGCCCTGCTCCTGCTGCCCCACTGCTGCTGGCACAGCCACCGTGCCCTTGGCCTTCTTGGCCCCCTGGCCCCACGCTGCCTCATCTTCAGCTGCTCACGGCCGCCAGCCCTGCGTCCTTTGGGCCCACGCAGCTCCCCAGCCACAAAGGTGCCCATTGCACTTCAGACACTGCAGGCATCATTGCAAGATGACCTTCCTGTTCGGAGCAAAACAAGACAGCAGTCAAGGACTTGCAGCTTCACCCCCACTCACAGTTCCAAGGCACTTGCCAAAGTTGAAGACTTCACCACTAAACGGATCAGCAGAAACTATCCCCTTCTGCTGTTTGCAGCTTCTCAAAAGCCAAAAGGCAATTGGGTCATCAGTGACTCTACAAGTGAAGAACGACTCAAGAAAACTGCAGAACACTTCCACAAGCCAAAAACACCTTTCCAAAAAGGGAAAAGAAACAAACAAAGACTTTTGACTGCCAGCACTACTATGTGTGCCCTTGGCCATAACACTGCAGAAGCCCCGAGCTGGACCTTCCCTGAACCAAGCAGCCAGAAGCTCAGCCGGAGCCCCCAGCTCTGCACTGCCCCAACAGGACAGGTCAAAGGCCAATTTCTAGCTGTCACTGCCTGCAGGAAATAGCTACGTCCTGCAGAACTCCAGCACTCAGCATCCTCGGCCAGACACAGCAAGTGCTGACTGCTCAGAAACTTGCACCTCTGCCGTGCACTAAAGACAGCTCCCCCCACAACGGGCACTTACTCTCTTGGAATGATGAGCAGGCCGTAGTGCGATCATGGCTGGACAAAGGCGTTGGTCGTCTTTCTAATTTTCCTCCTCTCTGGCTTCTTCTGCAATAGCAGAGAGAACCAGGGGAAAGATAGCTCTTGCTCTAGTCGCTGGTGGCAAGAGAGAATCATGGGGGGACAGGCCCTTACCTAGCACTTATAACCCCATTTCTCCTCACATCCACAACCATATCTTTGAAGGAGAATTCATGAACATTGTTAACAGTAGCATTCTATGTCATTCCAATCTCTACTTATGTGCAAAAAGAGTCAAATAGTTGATTGAAAAGGAAACAGCATATATAGCAAAAAGCGCAGGAACAAGATGGTGAATCATTATCGCACTGCTCTGCAAGTTTGCAGGCTGTGCTGGAGCACCAGAAAAAACAAGACTTTTGAAAGTGTGCAAGTGTGCAAAAATGCCTCAAGCACGAGGATGCTCCTGCACTGAGCAAGGCCTAGGGCTGCTCTGACACTCAGACCTTCCATGCACCAAGGCAACCTTCTGATGTCACTACAACGAGGTGGCAACCATACTCCAACAAGACAAAGCAAATGCTCTGTGTTGGTCTGTGAATTCCCAGAAAATAGTCTGGGAAGATCTCCTGTGTCACAAAGCAGCACAAATTCTCCTTGTGGGCCAAATCCTGTTGTTCACGGGATCGAAAAGGAACTCCAAGAGCGACCACAGCTGTGGTCGCAGCGCTGCCCAGCACAGGGCCACGCTCACTGCCCTGCTCCTGCTGCCCCACTGCTGCTGACTCAGGCCACCATGCCCTTGGCCTTCTTGGCCACCTGGCCACACACTGCCTCATCTTCAGCAGCTCAAGGCCACCACCCCTGGCTCCTTTTGGCCCACGCAGCTCTTCAGGCACAAAGTTGCCTGTTTGATTTCAAATACAGCATCCACCATTTCAAGATGGCCTTCTTGTTCCACAACTGCATCTTCTAAGGTGATGGCATTAAATTTACAGGAATAGAATTCTCAGTCTCTCTGACTAAATTTTACTGGGCTGATTCTACTCTCTAGGATGTTACTCTTAGTTCAGTGTTCCCCTCTGGCTGCTGTCAGCAAGTGACATTTTCTCTGCAAAACTGAATTTGTACTTCTTGAGGGCTCTGAGATGGAAATTAGGAACTCTTCACTTATGCCTATCTTAGCTCTGTTGAAGGCATCAAAATGAATTTTCTTTCGGTCTCCCTAGCCGGCCCTCTACTGCTACTGGCCAAGCTGACAGCTGGCTCTACAATTCTTAAACACCAGGAACATGAAATGTCCCTTTCTCACTCACCTCAGGATTAGCACCGCTGAATACACGCTTGAGGTTACCTGTAGTGGGCAGGGGAAATCAATCAGATGCTGTGAGAAAACTGCCTGGGCTGCTGAATCCCACAGAACAAGTCAACCCAAACAGAGATGATTTCCTGTCCCTCCAGGAGACACATTTCATTCACACAGCCAGCAAGGGGTCAGGACAGTATTCTTGGTTGTGCCTACACTTTGGCCTGTTTTGCCAGTAAATGACTACAACCATGATGAAGAAAATGCAGATTGTACTTTAACACTCAAAGCTCCTGTTCTACCAAAGACATAAAACAGCTTCTAAAATCCTCTCTTTCAAGTACTTTTTAAAAAAATTAGTTGCATGCACCAATTGTCATTAACTTGCTGGAAAAAGTTGTTGCCCAGAAAAGTTTCCCCAAAATCCTCCTGAGGTCTGGCAGTTCTTTGTGAAACAGCACAACAGTAGCTCCAGGGTTCTGGAGCAGATACTCACTGCTTTGGAGTTTGCATTTCATTGCAAAGGGAAGATCACTGTTTTAGCAATCAGTCAAGGGTCAAGGTAGACAGTCAGATCCTTTCAGGAGAAACTGTAGAAAAAAAGAAGCTTCCCCTGAATTCTGGGAACAACTACCTACTATTCTTCCTAATCGCCATACTCATCCTAATCATCGCCAACAGCCTATTCGTCTTGTTCACTGGCTGAGAAGCAGTCGGAATCATATCCTTCCTACTAATGAGCTGATGACACGGCCGAGCAGACGCCAACACTGCTGCCCTCCAAGCCGTACTTTACAACCGAATTGGAGACATCGGACTTATCTTTGCATAGCATGACTAGGTTCCACCACAAACACCTGAGAAATCCAACAACTTTCTACCCCATCCCAAACTCCTACACTACCCCTACTAGGCCTCATCCTAGCCGCAACCAGAAAATCCGCTCAATTCGGCCTCCAGCCATGACTCCCAGCTGCAATAGAAGGGCCAATACCCCTATCTGCCCTACTCCACTCCAGCACAATAGCAGTTGCTGGAATTTTCCTACTCATCCGAACCCACCCTCTATTCAATAATAACCAAACTGCTCTAACCCTGTGCCTCTGCCTAGGAGCTTTATCCACACTATTTGCAGCCACGTGTGCCCTCACCCAAAACAATATTAAAAAAATCATTGTCTTCTCCACTTCAAGCCAACTAGGACTAATAATAGTCACAATCAGACTAAACGTACCCGAACTAGCCTTCTTCCACATCTCAATTCACGCATTCTTCAAAGCCATGCTCTTCCTATGCTCAGGCTCCATCATTCACAGCTTAAATGGAGAACAGGGCATCTGAAAAATAGGAGGACTCCAAAAAATATTCCCCACAACCACTTCATGCCGTACCATTGGCAACCTCGCCCTAATAGGAACACCATTCCTCGCAGAATTCTACTCAAAGGACCAAATCATTGAAAGCCTAAACACATCCTACTTAAACACCTGAGCCCTACTCCTAATCCTTCTAGCCACATCATTCACCGTGGTACACACAATCCGCATAACCGTACTAGTGCAGACCGGCTTTGTTCGAATTCCACCCTTGACCCCAATAAATGAAAATAACCCCGCAGTAACTTCCCCTATCACTCGCCTTGCGCTGGGAAGCATCCTGGCAGGATTCCTCCTCACCTCATTCATCAGCCCCACAAAAACCCCTCCAATAACCATGCCACCCTCTATTAAAATAACCTCCCTAATCGTAACAGCCCTAGGCATTGCTTTAGTTCTTGAAATTTAAAAAATAGACCAAAGACTCATCCTCACAAAACAAGCCCCCTTCTCAGTCTTCTCAACATTCCTAGGATACTTTAACCCCCTAACCCACCACCTAAGTATAACCAACTTCCTCAAAGGAGGACAAAACATCGCATCCCACCTAATTGACCTCTCCTGATACAAAATATTAGGTCCAGAGGGGCTAGCCAGCCTACAACTTATAGCAAGCAAAACTGCCACCACCCTCCACTCAGGCCTAATCAAAGCTTACTTAGGATCATTCACCTTATCCATTCTCATCATCCTTATATCCACATACAGAAATAACCAATGGTCCTCAACCTTTGCAATAACCACCAAATCCTCAAAATCATCATCAACACCCTAATTGACCTCCCAGCACCATCAAACATCTCAACATGATGAAACTTCGGGTCTCTAGTAGGCGTTTGCTTAATTACTCAAACCGTCACAGGTCTTCTGCTAGCTATGCACTAGACAGCAGATACCCATCTAGCCTTCTCCTCTGTCGCTCACATATGCCGAGACAAACAATTTGGCTGACTCATCCGCAACCTCCACCCAAACGGACCCTCCTTCTTCTTCATCTGCGTCTACCTACACATCAGCTGAGGACTCTACTACAGCTCATACCTAAACAAAGAAACCTGAAACATTGGAGTCATCCTCCTCCTAACCCTCATAGCAACTGCTTTCGTAGGATACGTCCTACCATGAGGCCAAATATCATTCTGAGGAGCTACTGTAATCACAAACCTATTCTCTGCCATCCCTTACATCGGGCGAACACTAGTCAAATGAGCCTGAGGCAGGTTCTCTGTCGACAACCCCACACTGACCCGATTCTTCGCTCTCCACTTCCTCCTTCCCTTCGTCATCGTAGGCCTTACTCTCGTCAATCTCACCTTCCTCCATGAAACAGGCTCAAACAACCTGCTAGGCATTCCCTCAGACTGTGACAAGATCCCCTTCCACCCATACTACACCATCAAAGACATCCTAGAGTTCGTACTAATCCTCTCCCTACTCGTCTCACTAGCCCTATTCTCCCTCAACCTCCTAGGTGACCCAGAAAACTTCACCCCAGCCAACCCGCTAGTCATCCCTCCTCACATCAAACCCCCACCACCCACCTCAGGAAGAAAGGACTCAAACCCTCTGCTCCAACTCCCAAAGCTGGCATTTTTAACTAAACTACTTCCTGACCCTACCGCTAAACAGCTTGAATCGCCCCCCAAGACAACCTCCACACAGGCTCCAACACCACAAACAAAGTCAACAACCCTCACCCCCCAATCAAAAGCAATCCCAGCCCCTCTGAATACAACACAGCCACCCCACTGAAATCCAACCGGACCAACAACAAACCCCCACTATTCACCATCCCCTCGTCCGTCAACAACCCCAACACATCACCTATAACAAGCCCCACCATCACAACCAACCGCATCCCAAAACCATAACCAAGAACACCCCAACTACCCGAAGCCTCCGGTTAAGGATCCGATGCCAACGACACTGAATACACAAACACTACCAACATTCCCCCTAAATAAACCATAACAAATACCAAAGGAATAAAAGGGACCCCCAAACTCACTAGTCAGCCACACCCCACAACCGCTGCTACAACCAGCCCCAACACCCCATAGTAAGGAGACAGGTTAGATGCAACTGCCAAACCCCCTAGAACAAAACACGGCCCTAAAAAAAAACCCAGATTCTATCATAAATTCCCACTTGGCCTCTCTCCGAGATTTACAGCCTGAAAAGGCGTCGTTACAAAATTTAACTATACAGGAACACCTAAATACGTCCGTCATTCCTTCCCCCTCCCCCCCAGCACATTTTCTTCGTGCTTTCAGGGTACGTATAATAATGCATCACACTCTCTACCCCATCAGACAGCTCATGAAGTGTAGGATAATCCACATTACACGTCAAGCTCTTCCACCAAAAACCAAAACATTATCTCCCAAATGGCTGGTATTCAGCCAGCCTACCTACCAGGCACATTCTTGCTTCAGGTACCATACAAGCCACGTATCTCTACCCAAGGCCAAGTCGCAAGCACCACCCAAAGACCCAGGATCTTACCTAATGTACACAACACCCAACCTAGAGAATGAGGAATATCCCAGTACACCTTTGAATTCCCCTAGTGTACAGTATTCGCTCACCTCCTAGGTAATATTCTCAGCCAACAGCCTTCAAGCATTCTCAAGCAAGAGGACATGGTTATCTATTGATCGTGCTTCTCACGAGAGCAGAGCTACTCAACGTCATATGTGCTTTAGGTTATTGCCCTCAAGCGCATACCTCTCCTATACTTGCTCTTTTGCGCTATTGGTTGTAACTTCAGGATCATAACTTGCTTCATTCCCTCCTCCTTGCCCTTCTCAGATACAAGTGGTCGGTTGAATACTCCTCCCTAACTTCATTACCTCAGCATACACTTGTTTTCTTTTAGCATCTCTTCAAGAAGCCCCTCAAGTGCAGAGCAGGTGTTATCTTCCTCTTGACATGTCCATCACATGGCCGCTGAGCATATGAATCCCCTAACACCCAGAATGTCATAATCTAATGGATAAGGTGGTTGCTAACTTGGCACTGATGCACTTTGACCCCATTCATGGAGGGCGCGCTGCCTACCTCTAGACAACAGATAGGGTAATGGTTGCCAGACGTATTAATTATTTTATCATTCACTAGGAATTAACATTTAAATTCCATTTTACGCATCTATTTTTCTATCTAGACTTTATTTTTTTATCAAATAACTAAGCCACATATCCCCACATTGTCCAAACTACTTACCATCAATACACTTTCAATTAACTTTCTTCTATATTCCCTATTGTCAAAAATAATAACCAGCCACCATCATCACTCCTCTAACCACCCCCAAACAAACATAATATTAATTCCAAAGCTAGCCCCTCTCCAAAAACCAAACCAAAACACAAACCATGATGACAAACCATCAACCAACTATCCACCAAATTTCACGTCCTTGTAGCTTATAGAAAGCATGACACTGAAGATGTCAAGATGGCTGCCACACACACCCAAGGAGAAAAGACTTAGTCCTAACCTTACTGTTAGTTTTTGCTAGGTATATACATGCAAGTATCCGCGCTCCTGTGTAGATGCTCTGAACACCTCAATCAGGCAGATAGGAGCGGGCATCAGGCTCACCACAACCGTAGCCCAAGATACCTTGCAATTGCCCCACCCCCACGGGTAATCAGCAGTAGTTAATATTAGGCAATGAGTGTAAACTTGACTTAGCCATAGCAAATCTAGGGTTGGTAAATCCTGTGCCAGCCACTGCGGTCATACAGGAGACCCAAATTAACTTTATAATGGCGTAAAGAGTGGTCACATGCTATCCAAGTAGCTAAGATTAAAAAGCAACTGAGCTGTCACAAGCCCAAGATGCCAAAAAGGCGTCCCCATCAAAGAAGATCTTAGAACAACAATTAATTGAACTCCGCAAAAGCCAGGGCCCAAACTGGGATTAGATACCCCACTATGCCTGGCCCTGAATCTTGATGCTTACACCTACTAAAGCATCCGCCTGATGCTTTAAGCACCAACGCTTAAAACTCTAAGGACTTGGTGGTGCCCCAAACCCACCTAGAGGAGCCTGTTCTGTAATCAATGATCCACGATATGCCTGACCATTCCTTGCCAAAACAGCCTACATACTGCCGTCGCCAGCCCACCTCCCCTGAAAGCCAACAGTGAGTGCAATAGCCCCACCATGCTAACAAGACAGGTCAAGGTATAGCCTATGGAATGGTAGCAATGGGCTACATTTTCTAAGTTAGAACATAACGGAAAAGGGGTATGAAAAAACCCCTGGAAGGTGGATTTAGCAGTAAAGTGGGACAATTGAGCCGTCTTTAAGCTGGCCCTGGGGCACGTACATACCGCCCGTCACCCTGCTCGCAGGCGCCCCCCCCCCCCCCCCCCATAAACTAATAAGCTATTTAGCCAAAGATGAGGTAAGTTGTAACAAGGTCAGTGTACCGGAAGGTGCACTAGGGCTACCAAGATGTAGCTTAAGCAAAAGCATTCAGCTTACACCTGAAAAATGTCTGCTAACACTAGATTGTCTTGATGCTAAACTCTAGCCCAATCGACATGACCTGGAATAACAAAGTTACTCCCCCGCACCCAACTAAAGCATTCACTAGTCCCAGTATAGGCGATAGAAAAGACACCATTGGCGCGATAGAGACCACGTACCGTAAGGGAAAGATGAAATAATAATGAAAACTAAGCTATAAACAGCAAAGATCAACCCTTATACCTTTTGCATCGTGGTCTAGCAAGAAAAATCATGCAAAATGAATTTAAGTTTGCTACCCCGAAACCCAAGCGAGCTACTTACAAGCAGCTGTTAATGAGTGAACCCATCTCTGTGGCAAAAGAGTGGGATGACTTGTCAGTAGAGGTGAAAAGCCAATTGGGTTATAGCTGGTTGCCTGTGAAACAAATCTAAGTTCACTCTTAATTCTTCTCCAAGGAAAACCTACGAACCCAAATGAAGCAAATTAAGGGACATTTAAAGGAGGTACAGCTCCTTTAAAAAAGAATACAATCTCTACGAGCAGATAAATACTGGTTTTTCCAACTGCATCATGGGCCCTCAAGCAGCCATCAACAAAGAGTGTGTTAAAGCTCTACACTACAAAAATATAAGAACCTCATGACTCCCTCCCCATTAACAGGCTAACCTATATTCAAATAGGAGAAATAATGCTAGAATGAGTAACTAGGGTCTTCCCTCTACGACACAAGCTTACATCTGTACATTATGAGCAAACCACCAATATACGACAAATCAAACAAGCACAGTATTAAGTATCTTGTTAACCTGACAGAGGAGCGTACATTAAGAAGGATTAAAACCTGTAAAAGGAACTAGGCAAACCCGTCAAGGCCCAACTGTTTACGAAAAGCATAGCCTTCAGCAAACCCAAAGCAAGTTTTGAAGGTGATGTCTGCCCGGTGACTCATGTTCAACGGCCGCGGTATCCTAACCGTGCAAAGGCAGCAGAATCAATTGTCCTATAAATTGAGACTAGTATGAATGGCTAAACAAGGTCTTAACGTTCTCTTACAGGCAATCAGTGAAATTGATCTCCCTGTACAAAAGCTGGGATAAATCCATAAGACAAGAAGACCCTGTGGAACTTGAAAACCAGCAACCACCTTAAAACACATACTCACGTACTGGGTTCACTGGCACATAAGCTTCTGGTCTGTGTTTTTCGGTTGGGGCAACCTTGGAGCAAAACAAAACCTCCCAAAATTAGACCACACCTCTAGACTAAGAACAACCCTCAACTTGCTTATAGCATCCAGACCCAATACAATTGATCGATGGACCAAGCTATCCCAGGGATAACAGCGCAATCTCCTCCGAGAGTCAGTATCGACAAGGAGGCTTATGACCTCGATGTTGGATCAGGACATCGTAGTGGTGCAGCCGCTACTAAGGGTTTGTTTGTTCAACGATTAACAGTCCTATGTGATCAGAGTTCTGGAGCAATCCAGGTTGGTTTCTATCTATGATGAACTCTTCCCACTACGAAAGGATAGGAAAAGTGAGGCAAATACCACAAGCAAGACTTTGCCTTAAGTAATGAAAACAACTAAATTACAAAAGGCTATCACACCACACCACGTCCAAGAAAAGGACTAGCTAGCATGGCAGAGCTCGGAAAATGCAAAAGGCTTAAGTCCTTTAACTCAGGGGTTCCAATCCTCTCCCTAGCTTAACCCAAACCACCCTCAATGACCAACTACCCCCTCTTAATTAACCTCATCGTAGCCCTCTCCTATGCCCTCCCAATCTTAATCGCAGTAGCCTTCCTTACACTAGCAGAGAGCAAAATCCTAAGCTACATTACAACAGTAGTCCTAGCCCAACTATTCAGCCTTCCCTGAAGGTCTGCCAGTCTGCATTTTCAAAGAAATGCTTGTCCCAGAAAACTGAGGAAATGACAGACTCTGCTGCCACAGACTCTCCCATGGAGCCATCGGAAGCCTTGCAGGTTCCCTTGTAAATGCTGCCCCTGTGGCTACAGACACCCCCTTTTTAGCTGAACACCTTGACAGGAGCTTTACCAAACCAGAGGTATCCTAATGCTCTTTCTGTTTCAAAATCAGAAACTCAGTCACTAAGAAAGAGCAGGAAGACATACAAAAGCCAGGTTAGGATACACCTTAACCTAAGTAGAGAGGAAACATCTACTTACCTGGGAAATGTGTCACAAAATAGGCACCATAGGTAATGCCATAAGCAGCGAAAAGCAAAGGAGCAATTCGCTCAATCATTTTAACACTGTTCTGCAAGTTTGCAGGCTGTGCTTACACACTGGAAAAAGCAAGGCTCCTGTCAGTGTGCAGCAGCCCACTGACAGGAGCCTCAATCAGGAGGATTCTCCTGAACTGAGCAAGTGCTAGGACTGCTCTGACACTCAGGCCTTCCGTGCACCAAGGCAACCTTCTGATATCACTACGACAAGGTGGCAACCATGCCCTGACATCACAAAGCAAACGCTCCATGTTGGTCTGTGAATTTATGCCAAGCAATAACCAACCTTCCCTACAGCAAACAGCAAATAGCCTGGGAAGTTCTCCTCTGTCACAAAGCAGCACAAATTCTCCTTGTGGGCCAAACTCTGTCTTTCAAGGGATCCAAGAGGAACTCCAGGAGTGCACAAAGCACCTACAGCCTGTACCCCAACTGAGCACTCAGATGGCACCCAAGCAAAGGAAACAAGACCAAAAAAATGGCCCAAAGCATTGCTCATCTGAGAAATTACCCTTCCTTTAACTTTTTAAAGGTTTATTAAATCTTAAGAAAAGGCTGTATAAGGAAAGATTGCAGCACTGGGAAGTCTCCATGATTAGCAGCCACATGCTCATCTACAAAAGGGATGCTCTGCTTTTTATACCCTTAGCCCCTCACAATGTTTTGTCAGTGAACTCTTTCTCTGCCATCAAGTGGTGGAGATTACTTTCTTGCATCTTGACTGGAGGTCAGGTGTTGTTACACCCTGCCTGCTGGTCACAAGCCAGCCCTCCCCAAATGCCCTGACTACCAAGGCTATTACAAGGGGGATAAGAAAGAGGACTATGGGAGGACATATTAAAATAACAGCACTTTACATTTGAACATAATATCTATCCACATAATATCTACCTCTTAATTGTGACGGCCAACTATTACATTACTCACCTCTAATGCACAGAACTAAGAGAGAAGGCACTGTTGGCATAACAGCTGAAATGCTTCCTAACAAATCTCCCCACATATTTGCACCTTTATTGGACATGCCCAGGACTCCTGTGGATGTACATCTCTGCCTTTCTTCCCCTTTGGTAGCAGTCAAACTGGTAACTTGTGGGGAAGCCAAAGGCTTTGTGGGGCCTGCATTGCTCTGCACGCACACAGGCCACCCGTGGCACAGAGCTTTGGTGCCTAAAAAGATCAACCAGAGGAAAACAGCTGGAGGAGGTTTCATTTGGACCTTTCTTAGCCGCTAACAGAAGTTGTCAAAAAGAAAGTGACCAAGCAAGGCCTGATCCCTGCTGCCAGCTCAGGGTTAGAAAGGAGGCATTACTTGATTTCAGTGCTGGGTGCACAGGGAATCACTTCCCTAAGCCCTGCACACCCAGCAATCTCACCTAGTAGTTTGTATCCATGGAACTAAGACATATTCAATACTTTGCTGAAACTTACTGGCTAAACATTACCTCCAATTTTTTGACATATTTCAATCACTTCTCAGAATTTATTGACATCAGAGTAGGAGTGTCCTGTAGCTCCCTGCTGGTCATTGTCACAGGTTCAGGTGACCCATGCACAAAATAACCCAGGACAAAACTGGGCTTGCAAAGCAAATTCATTCTATTAGTTGCAGTAGCATATAATACATACTGACCTCTGGATTCCCAAAAATCCACTGAACAGGAGAAGGAGTTGGAGCGTGGTGCTCGGCAGCAGGAGCAGGTAGGCAGTGCACTTCCAGGACATCCCCTGGATCAAAACGCTGTGCATCTCATCCTTCTCAACCCTTCAGCCCAGAACTAGGCCTTGTATCTCCTGCTTAGGAGTGGAATTTTACAGCAGGAGTTAGAGCAGCAGCTCACACATGCCTGGCGTGTGAGATGAGGCCATGATGGCTCAGGATGACTCCATGACTCCCTGCCACCAAGGGCTGCATTGTGCATTGTTCTCCTTTCAAAGCTTGACTGCCCACCCATTGACCAATCCATTGTTTCTCTTTCAAGGGTCATGGTCCCACCTGCTAAACAAGACACTTTTCTTCATTGTCTTGTCAACCTGGTCAAACATGGATCAAATATGGCAGGGCCTGGGACACGACTCCAGTTCCTGACACAGTCATTTGGGAAATATTCCCATTCCTCAAACTCTCCTTTGGTGGTCAAGAGCCTCCTAAAACACTTTCTTCCTTTTGAATGCATTCCAGCTACCTTCTTAGCAGGACCACTCTCCTTATTCTCAAGGCCAAGATAGCCACTTGCACACAGTAAGCACTGCAGTGGGGGAATACATGGTTCAGCACTCCTGTTAAAGCTAAAGGAATTCAAAAGACTATGCCCTGTTTGTTAGACTAAATGCCTCTCCTTCCTATTCTGAGAATCAAACACCAGTGTTTCATCAATACACCCTGCAGGTGCTCTTGCTGAGTGAAGCCACATTGCTGTGTCAATAAAGCAGCCGGGACTCAGTTTCTTCATGCAGGAAAAGCCAATTCTTTATTCACATAACTCATTTTTATACTGTTTTCACAGACTTGTGTTCAACTCCAACTGGCTGGTAGTTTCCTTGCCACACAATTTATTGCTTAGAAGGTGTATTAGTGTGTACATGTTAAGACTCTCTCTTTTTAAGACTCACTGTTGCTCAGGTGATTACATTTTTCTTTCGTGGATGCTCATGGGACAGGTTTCTTGTTTATTACAGATGCAAACAGTTTTCTTAGCACTATAGCTTGTGCTAACTGCACTCATGACTATTCCCATGGGAAGTTAGCTGGCTGCACATAGAAGATGGAACAGGCCAGCTGGGAATTTATTTACCGCAGTGTGGTAAATAGGTATGATTCGTGCTGATAACAATTGAAACAAGAATCAATATTGATACAGTAATTAATATTTGTAAATATTAAAACAGGTAAAATTAGTAATGCCGAAGAAAAAGGGAGAGGAGGGGCACCATGCCCCCCCCCCTCCCCCCCGCAGATGTTCAGGAACAGGAGGAAAGCAAGAGATAATGGTTGCTAAAAATTAACAAAGAAGGAACTCTCTGGTTGTGTCCCAGGAAAATGCTAATTATAAGGGATTTATTGCCTTGATACTCTGTCGAAGGAAGGAGACCAGGACAACAGATGGTTCATCACAGGTCCAGTTTATTGAAGAAAGCATCAAACACTTATACAGCAAATAACAAGCTTATGAATATTCTGTAAGCCAAGCAATCTATTGGTTAAACTATACCATCAGCTCTTCCTCATTCCTTTGGGCCTACGTTCTCTACTTCTCACGTCTCGTTGTCCATTTCTTTATCATACTCAGCTAGGCCCAAGGACACGTTATCTTGCAGGTGCAAGATTTGGAATTAGCCACGGTCTTGTACTTTTCCATTCCCTAGTCAGCTAAATTCCCAACAGACACCTGCCTGCAAGAAGGCCTCTGCCCTAGTTAGGACATCTTTACCAAAATAATTCGGCTGTGTCCTCTCTCCTCAAGCCACTCTTTGACAAAACTCTCCACAATACTCAGATGTAGTAATTATGTTAGTTTTGGCTTACATTGTATTGGCTTGGTGTAACCCAAAGGTTAATTAAAGGACACAGAGGAGGACTACAAAATCTTCATCAGAGGACCCCCCAAAGACTTGTGCAACCACCAACCAAGTGGTGGCATATGGATGGTAAAGGTGATGATGAGGGCAGAGGTAGAAGTGTGAAGAATCGAAAATGGGAGGAGACGGCATTGACACATGGCATATAAGGACGAATATTCACTTGGCAAGCTTGTATGTGATGTGGCAAGGGTCCCAGAGGCCTGCACTCCATACCCCGCAGTTATCTGTTGCTTATGCGCTATTATTAGAAACAAATTATCCCTTATTTTAATCAAATTCTATTCTATCCAATTTTATATTTTTATATTTTAAATATTCAATTAAAATTGCTACTACTTTTAATATTGTTTGGGGTTTTTTTTATGACGGGATAATTGGGCAAACATAACAATAGGTAGGCCTTATTTTATAAGGCCTTTCTTTTCTAATAACCCTACCTGTGTGCAACACATTATGATTTTTTTTCAGAAATTAATGAAGAAAACGCAAATTGCCTGCGTAAACCCTTCTGCCCCCTTCCAAATCAGTTTACTCCTCAAGCACATGCCTCAGGCACATCCCTGATGTGCCTCTCTCCCAGCAGCTCAGAGCTGCATTGCACAGCGCTTGCTGTGTGCCAGAGAGCACAAAGCAGGCTGGCCTGGTGGGCCTGAATATTTCTGCCAAACACTCTGCATCTCACACCTTTGCTCTGGCTCAGTGCAGAACTGCAGGATTGCAAGCGCTTCCTCTCAGAGCTGCGTGAGGCGCTGGCTCCTGCAGATGTGCCCTGCCAAGCTGTCCCTGCCTCACGCTGGCCTCGCTTCCCCTGGCACAAGTGCCGGGCCTGAAGGAGCTGCCCTGTGCTCCAGCCTGCCGAGCAGCCCGGCTCCCTGCCCCGGTGCCCAGAGTGCTGCACACACTGCTGGCCATTGCCAGGAGTTGCAGGGCAGCCAGCAGAAGAGGAGGAATCCTCAGCCAGCCCAGCGGCCCGCGGCTGCCCTTGGCCTTTCTCTGCTCCTGGGCACACTCCAGATGGCCAATGCCTCCAGGCTGGGCTGTGCCCAGCATGGCTGCGCTTCCCCTCGGCAGCAGCCAGTTGCCACCTGGGCTCTGAGAGCGGAGGATTCGCCCGCTCCCAGCAAGAGGCACCCAGGGCCCGGCTGCTGCCTCTTGCAGCTCCAAGGGCCTCCTTCCAGCCTGCCTCTGCCGGGGCTCAGGCTGCTCCGGCCTCTACCGGGGCTCTGCTGGGGCTCCAGCCCGGGCAAGGCCGGGCCCGCTCTCACCTCACAGGCGCTGACAGCTCTGCGCCACAGGAGACCTTTCCGAGCACCCTCTCTGATCTTTCTGCTTTCTCACTTGAGCAAGGCTCTCCTCCAGCCAAAGAGATTATTGCATTTAGGGAGCCCCAATGCTCTCCAGTCACAGCTGAAGGCCTGCATCTGTAAAAGATGTTTGGGCTGCCCCATTCTTCCTGTGCTTTTGCCTTTAAATGCCCTTGCCCTTTCTGCCTAAAATAGAAGTACCAAAGATGGCCAAAAACAGACCAGTGGGCCATATTCCAAAGGCAGTGTGGTCTGGAGAGGATGAATGAAGAACATCCTTCCCCACTTTCACACCATGCCAAAGACACTGTTTCACTTTCCACTTTTAAGAAACAACAGACAATTCAGAAGAAATTCTCAAGTTTATTCGCAGAGTGAGAAGGAAGGGAATCTTCGAGGTGAGTTGTGGTTTCAGAAACTTTATTGATTTTCAATCCTACTCTGCAGTCCTATTAGACAATTGTACTCTAACCCTAACCCTTACCTTAACCCTAATCCTTATCCTTATCCTTATCCTTATCCTTATCCTTATCCTTATCCTTATCCTTATCCTTATCCTTATCCTCATCCTCATCCTCATCCTCATCCTCATCCTTATCCTTATCCTTATCCTTATCCTTATCCTTATCCTTATCCTTATCCTTATCCTTATCCTTATGCTTATACTTATCCTTATCCTTATCCATATCCTTATCCTTATCCTTATCCTTATCCTTATCCTTATCCTTATCCTTATCCTTATCCTTATCCTTATCCTTATCTTTATCCTTATCCTTAATCTAATCCTAATCCTAATCCTAATGCTAATCCTAATCCTAACCTACAATCCTACTCTAAACTGATTGAGGAATAAATGGTCCTGATGTGATTGTCACATTCTTGTCTCCTTCCTCTTCTTCACTGAAACAATCAGTGGCACCAGGCTGGACGCAGGCTCAGCAAATCTTACAAATGGATGCTGCCCAAAGGGAAAAAAACCAGATCAACAAAAAACAATGAACCATGACTTTCCAAGCTCAGTGCTTCACAGGATTCCTCCTGCTCCTAGAAGGATGCAGGAAGAGGAACAATGGGACTGTCTACACCTCCATCTTTATGTGCAGACTTTGCCATCACAGGCAAACCTGGCCCAGAATCCCCCTCATCCATTTATACAGGTGTCTTCATCTTGCTGAGATTTTAGCCCTGCCAGTGCTCTAGAAATGGTGCTTTCTGTCCTTGGAGTTTCTTCTTTTCAGGAAACTCCAAAGCCTCTCATTGGTCCCTCTCTTTGAAAGACAGGCACTGTGCTGATTCCCACAGGGAGAGAAAGCAGTGTCTACCGTTCCATGCCCTGCCCCTCGTGTGCAGGATGGCACCTTCCTTCCCAGCAGGGCCAGCCCAGTGGCACTGGGCCCTGCAGTGCCCTCTCTGCCACACAACCTGGCAGTAACCCTGAGGGGCACAAACCAGGGCCCCTCAGAGGCTCACAGTGAGCCCCCCACAGCTCCTCCTGCCCACAGCCAAATCTCTGACTGCTCAGCTGGGACTGGCTTCCTTGGGTTCCTCCACCACTATTTCATGTCTCTGTACCCTGCATTGCTCTACTTCAATTCTTTTGCCATTACATAAAACTGAACACCCCACCAAATTACAAAAGAAGGTGACAGAAACAGCCAGAGGACCTCTCTGACTCAGGAAATGCAGAGAGAGGTGGGGTTGCTCAGTTTTGTCAAGAACAGGCCCCAGGGAGACTTTATTGCCACTTTCCAAAACTTCAGAGTGGCTTTGAGGAAAGTGGAGGACATCTTTTTTAACAGGGCCAGTTACAATAGGATGTGGGTGAATATTTTTTAACACAAATAGGATCTAATCAGAACTTGTTTACTCGGAGCATGGTGTGACCCTGGCACAGCTTGCCCCAAGAGCTTGTAGGTGCCCCATCCCTGCAACCATTCCAGCACCAGTGGGAAAGGGCTCTGAGAAACTTGATGTCTTTAAAGATGTCCCTGCTCATTGCAGGACACTTGCACCAGAGGACATTTGCAGGGCCCTGCCAGCCCAGCCTAGTCTAGGATTCCTCACTGTTTTCATTTGAAGAGCACCAAGAGTGGAGGTGAGGAGGAAGGGGGCTCATCTGCTGCCTTGAACTTGAGTGGAGGAGGAGCCCATCCCTCAGAGCCTGTTTCACCTGCAGCCCCTTCACATTTTACCTGCAGGAGCTCCTTGGCAGACCAGCGCCGCGCCTCGTCTCTCTGCAGGCAGCAGCTCAGGAAGTCACGCAGGCAAGATGAAAATAGGTTGGGCTGCTGCAGCTTTTGTCTTCCTCCTGTGGCTATCAGGAGTTGGGGCTGGGGAAAAAGGAGACACCACGCTCCACCTGCTTCTTTCCCATCTGTCACTGCTCTCCCAGATCCCACTGATTAAGCTCCACTCTGCAGTGGCAGTTTCTGCCCTGGCAGAGACCCAGAGATGACTTTCCTTTACCAACCAAAAACCCCAAACCCCGATGCAGCCACAGCCTCTCCAACATCTCACAGATCTTGCCTTGGCAGCTGATTACATTGACTGACCTAATTAGTGGGAACTACATCAGCACAAGCACATTTCCTTCCCTGACGATTCATACCAGCTTGAGAGGCTGTTTGGAAGAAGGACTTTCCTATACTAACTCTACTGTATCCAAGGGTTAGTACATGGAAAGTATTTCTGCAGTGCTTCTTGGTCCCTTAAGCAACGCTGCCACAAAACAAAACTAATCAAGCTTTTTGCTTTGTTCTTGAAAACAATGGGAATTGGAGGGAAAGAAAGGAAATCCACCAGGTATTCCTCAGGTAAGGAAACAAATCTTTGGAATCTCATCTTCAACACAGACACATTATGATCCATGCACAAATGTACTGGGATGAAAACGCCTGCTTGGACATACAGGAGCCACCTGCAGCTCTGTTTCTCAGCAGTCTGAAAATTTCTGCTTTCCTTACATGGAAAAGAAAAACCTTTCATGGTCAAATCAGAAGGAGAGGTTCCATCCCTACGGTCACCCTCTACTCATTTGGCTACTCAAGTCAATGCATGAATGGTAGGCCCATCCCAGAAAGTGCCAGGAAACAAATGGGAGGTTTTGGCAGGCTCTCCACATCACCAGGCTCTGGCATTGTGACGGGCAGAATGTGGCTTGGGCTGGGAGAGAAACACGGTCACTGAGTGTTTCAGCAGCACTGCACAAGAAGCAGAAGAGACTCTGTGGCCTTTACACCCTCATGCCCGGGTTTCAGGCACGTTTCCCAGTGAGAAGAAACTGCACAGGGGGTTAAGTTCCTCCCTAAAAACCAGTGCCTTAGCAACTTTCATGTGTTTGGCCTTCTTTTCTTCATTTCTGGAAATGTAACACCAGTTCTGAGAGGCTTGCCTTGTAGTTTTAGGGGCATCTTCACAAACAGACAAGTGGGAACAACTTGAAACCCAAAGCAAATGTTGCCTGAGAAGAGCTGGGGAGTGTTTGCCTGTGGTGAGGCTTGAGCTGTCTGGCAATCCCCTTCCATGATGTGCAGAAACATCCAGCTGCTCCCCAGAACTCAGTCCCTCTGGGCACGCAGGCCTCTGGAAACACCTGACGATTCCAGCCTTTCTCCTGCTCAAGAGCATCTAACCTAAGCTGAGCTCCAGTTTCTTCAGCAAGGCCAAGGATGCTCACTTCCATGCAGCTGACAGTGTCCATGGAGCTCAGCAAGTCTTTCTGATACTCCTCAGGCCAAGGAATTACAGTGTAGATTGGCAAGACATCAGCTGATCATTATCCAGTGTGGTTCATGTGGAACCAAGCTCTAACACGCTGACAAGTCAGAGGGAGAGAGCTCATTCTGCTTTTGCAAGATGGTATTTAGAAACATAAGACACCGATTTGGAACTATTCAAACCTCAACTTGCAGAATCCATCTCAAATAGACAAAAAGAACAATGGCAAGAGGCCTTGGAGTCTCCATAAAAATGCCCACCACTGTCATGATAACTCTGTGCTCATGGCACTGAAATAGATGGTGACCAAAGAGACTTTGCTATTATCCTCTTTAACCCAAAGGAGAATTTCAAATCCAGAAATGGCAATGCACTCCCCTTGTGTACAAATAATTTATGCGGCTTTCTGTCCTTTTCCCACATCACCAGAGGTGACAAAGAGGGTTTTATCCTGACTCTCAGCTGAGCTCAGCCACTGGCCATGGTGGGAGCTGGAGCCCTCCCTGTCATTATAACAGTGCAGGCCAGGGATGGCGCTGCTCCTGAGGTAAAGAAACACAGCACTGGTGTCAACTGCCCACGCTGGATCCCAGCTCAGGCACCTGCCTGCAAGCTCATAACTTGTTAAAGTACCCAGAAACAGCCAAGGGTTTGGCAAACAATTCTAACTGCAGTCGGAGAAAAACACATCCTAAACTTATCCAGGCCACTCACACACGTGACTGAAGAATGTACAGATGACTTGAAAACCTGAAAGTTTCAACAACCACAGGATTTGGAAAAGATGCTACAGAATGGAAGAGAAGAGCTGCATTTAAAAAATGAAAAAGCAAGCAGAACTGCTTGGGCATTGCTTTGGTAGTAGGTTTTTTTCTCTTTTCCTTTTTTGTTTACTTTTCTTTTTCCTTTTTTCCTATGTTTTCTATAAAATTGAAACTGGGAAGGTCTAATCTCTGTTTCTCAGGATATTTATCACATGTCTACCCTGTACACTGAAAAATTCTTGTCCTTCAGAAACAGAGTTCCAACATTGTTCAAAAAACATGTGAGAAATGCCAGGCATGGCTGGAGGGCAAAATGGCAGGTTTCTGACCTGGTTAGGTTTCTGAACTGCCACTTCCCTTTCTGATACAACCAAAGCTACAGCAGATGCTGCTGTGCTGCAGGGGCATTTTCAGAAGGGGACCTTGGTGGAAGTGGTGCCAGCAGATGGCAATGGGATTTTGTCCAATGGCACACAGAACATGGGACAGGTGAGAAAGACAGTGGGATCAGTGAGTATTTGCACCTTACCAAGACAGGAGTTGCATTCCAGGAAGGAACTTCTTGTTCCACCATTTCGATGCCCACAATTCCCAAAGACCATATGTCCACTTTGGGGCCACATGGTTGACCTGTCACCACTTCAGGCGCCAGCCAGCCAGCAGCGCCGGCCATGGAGCTCCATCTGCCCTGCTCAGGGGTGAGCTGAGCAAAGAGGCCAAAGTCAGCTGTGGAGAAAAAAACAAACCGTGAAAGCCAGCTCCAATTAGGAAACCAAGCAACTGAATTCCCCACTCTCAGGCTAACAATGTGCTGTTCGATCTCCTGGAGAACTGTCCATGCTCGATTTCCTTGGGGCTTTCCAAAAAATCCCAGGTTTCTTAACGCTGCTCACAGCAGTGGACTTCATTCCCCTGAAGCTTTAGATTGTAGCTCCCTCTGTCTGGAAGGGACACACACAGAGCAAGGCCACTCTTGACTGCTTGTGGTTCCTTATACCTCTGTGCACATTGCAACTGTGCCCTCAGCTCGCAGCAGGGTCCCTGCACTGCCACCAGCACCATTTTTGGGGAGCTGGCAGTCACTCCAAGCAGCCCCACACCCACATCCCTGGAACGCTGCACCTGACCAAGAATATACTGACACAGCTTGACAGAGCCGTCAGTTCTGAGAAGGATGTTGCTGCTCTTCACATCTTGGTGGATGATGTGGTTTGAATGAAGAAAATCCAGTCCTTGCAGGCACTGAGTGAGAAAACAGAAAGAGGAGGGCAGAAATGAGTGATGTGATTTCATCACACAAGAAAGGAGACAAAGAATCTAAAAGATTCCCTCTCCAGGGGAATGGGGAGTAATGGCAGAACAGTAATGGCCACTGAGAAGCAGAACTTGCTGCTCCAACACTTGCAGAGCAGGACCTTTCTGAGGAAAGGCACGTCAGCTTTTGAAAGAGCAACAGCACCTGCTGTTGTAGGCTGTCCCCTGCAAACCAGCCAGGATGACTCCTGCTGTAGTGGACGTGCTTTTTCCATGCAGAGGACAAAGGAGGGGTTTGGAAAGGAAAAGTCCCTCCCTTTGGTGTTTAGTGGATCACTTTTGTGTGGGAGGCTGCATGGAAAAGATTTTCTTGCTGGCCTCAGCACAGGCTTGTAAGTATCACACCAGTCACTTTGTGGAAACAAAGAGCATTTTGGCTGCACTTCTATCCTTTTCAGCTGAGGACTCTGGGAAATGAGTATTTTTTTCTTTTCTGGTCATTTCAAATCCTGCCACCAGCACCTTTCCTTTTACAGGCAAGGAATGCAGTGAAGACAGACTCCAGGCAAACATTTAGAGAGGCAAGGTGGAGAACAGAAAATACAAATACAAGAGAGAGCTAGAATACAACGGCAGGAGATAAGAGTACTGGCACTGAGTACAGGGAGTGCAGGGGCACTGGCAGGCCTTTCCCTTGAGATGCTTTTACTTGCCCATAGCATACCAGCAACACAGAAACAAAGCTTGGCACAGGAAATCACTCCAGCTCTGAGCCCCTGTTTCCCAGACAATCCTGCCCAAGCCCCTGGAAACACAGATGGGATTGCTGACCTCCCGACTGATGGCTGCCATCTCATCTTCCGACAGGTAGGTCTGGCTGATGACGTTGCTCAGAGTGCCTCCATCCATGTACTCCATAACCAGGGACAGTTCCTCACCCACAAGGTAGCTGAAAGAAGGAAACAAGGGCATGGAGATGAATGTACATGGCTAAGTTGCTGTTTGGAAAAGACAGGTTGGTTCTTCTTTTCAGGTCCCTTTGAGACAAAGACAAAAAAAAGGAAGAGACATTCCCTCTTGGCTGTGCATTGTTTGCAGTCTCAAGGAGAAAGGCACAGCTGCAAAAAAGGAGATGTCTTAGATGGGCAGCAAGCAAAATGTGCAGTTTTGTAACAGCCCAGATAAAAAAACCTGTCATGCATAGTGTTTCTGGAAAAAAAGCACCTAGTCTTCCTGGCATGCATAGCAATGGAAAACAGTGGCAACAATCCAAGGGAAATCCTTGTTAGTTTACCTGGACGTAAGAAGACACTTGAAAAAAAATCAAGCTCCGAAACAAAGTGGTGGCTGTGAATATAGAGATCATTGATTTAGTAAGACACAACTCATCCGGGTTTTTGAACAATTTTCAAATACCATGTGCCAGCGAAGACTCATGCAGACAAAATGCAATCTCTTCCCATCCACTGGAGATGAAAAGAGCAATAATAATTAGCCAATAATTACAGCTCTATTTTCTGCCAGTGACCAAAGTGGGATTTTACCTTGCATGTTTGCAACATGCAAACAAACATTCATGGGACAAAAGCACAACTCACCTGTCTAAACAGTTGACCAGGTTGGGATTTCTATTCACCTTCATGACCATGAGTTCGTTGACTTTTAATTCCTTCTTCCTCAGTCCTTGAAGCTGTATTTTCTTGATGGCCACCTAAAACGACATTGAAAATCAGTAACTTGAGAGGTTGGTGACATGAGACCACAAGACACGTGGAGCGAGTGATTTTGCAATGACACATCTGAGCTGTGCCAAACTGCCTTGTGATTAGGCACTGCAGTAATTAGGAACTGACATTCCAACAGCCCATTTCTCTGCTCCCTTGGGAGCCAGTTACAGGACACGTGGGGCCACTGACATTTTGCCTTGACCACTTGGTAACAACGGTGTCTCAGCTATCACCCACAAATCTCTGACCACACTCTCTGCTGCTTTGTTTGGGACTCAGAAGAAGTAATCCATGCCTTAATAATCTGTGGATACATCTTGTGATATGGGCAGGGCTTAGGGCTTTCAGGGACGCCTTGCAGATCTCTCCCTATGTGCAGTTCCCAAGTGCAGCACTGCAGGTGGCTAAGGAAATACCAGTAACTTTCAGATGGATTTGCTGGCAGCCAGAAATGAGAATTCAGAACTCTGAAGCTGTAGCCCCAAAGAGCAGTGAGGTGCTCGAAGGCACCACCTTTGTTTTAGCAATGGAGAGCGAGTGAGCGCGTCCTTCTCTGAAAGGAACTGCTGCCCTCCGTGCCTTCCTTCCAGCAGCTGAGGAGGACAAAGTCTCAAATGTGTTCTGTGGGCTGGCACCAGTCTGTGCTTCGTGTGCCTTTTCAGCACAGCTCTGCCCAAAGCTCCAGCCACAGCTCACACCAGAGGGGAAAGCCCTCGAGTGCAGCAGAGTCTGCAGGGGCTGTTGATATTTACCTCTCCTCCTGTGGCAGTGTCAAGTGCTTTACAAACATCTCCAAAAGTCCTAGAAACAAAACAGAAGCAGAGAGAGGAGAAGCCATTTAGATCTTGCAGTGAAAGCCAGCCCACATAGGTGATCTGTGCTGTAAATACCGCAGACCTGCAGGACACTGGAAGCATTGAGATGTGTTTGACAATGCCTTCTGAGAACACTTAGAAATTCTGATCAGCACTGAACGTCTAAGCCCAGTGCCTGAACACATTTGCAGCTTGTCTGACTTCACACTTGATACCTATTCCACCAGCAAAACACCTGATGCATAGTTTTGTAAAATTAACATTGCTTGGACTCACCCACTGCCAATATTTTCCAGTTCAATGTATTTTAGAATAGGATTTTCCATCTTCACCATTCTCCCTGAGGGAAACAAAATGCAAGATGTTCACTTCAAAGCAGAGATCTCACCTTCTAGGAGATACAAAAGGCAGCCCCACTGTCTGGAGCTCTGAGCCACCCTTTGTGGACAGCTGGCTAACAACAACAGGAACGGGAACTGGAACAACAAGAAAAGAACAGCAGGCCCACAGCACAAGTGGCTGGCACAGAGACTGATTTCCAGCATCCTTTTAAGTGAGAGACCTCTTGACAGCAGGCACACAGGGAAGCACAGGGAGATACATTCAGAGGAGACTGAGAGCAGAAGAGAATACCTACCAAGGCAAGTAAGTTTGTCATCTAGAAACATTTAGGAGAGCTGGAACTAACAGTGCCTTTGTTTTCTTGGGAATAAACACTGTGAGATTTATAAAAGGT
The DNA here is from genome assembly GCF_035770615.1 of Melospiza melodia melodia. NCBI lineage: Eukaryota > Metazoa > Chordata > Aves > Passeriformes > Passerellidae > Melospiza > Melospiza melodia. The sequence continues at coordinate 1,624,108 of NW_026948761.1, forward strand.
TTCCTACTTGCTAAGATTAAGTGCACCAGGACATCTAGAATCAATTCCTCTGAACAGATGCCAAGTTCAGAACAGGAGGAATATTGCCAAGTGTTCCCATCTTTTCCACCTTGCAGCAGTTTGCCAGAAGAATGCCTCTGTGTTTGTAAACCAGAGCAGCTCATGCTAGAACCAATCCCGACGGGGCTTTCAGCATCAGGACCCTCACCCTTTATGAGCAGGCTGAGCTCAAAGACGCCCTTGCCCGTGCCCCGCGTGAAGAACCGCGCCGCTTCTCTTCACCCTGACAGCGCGGATCAGTCGCTCCCATTGCACTCGCCCTCTCGGCACCGCATGCGTCCCCATCTTCCCAACTCGGCACGGCGGGCACGGGCACAGAGGACAGCAGTGCTCCTCAGGCGTCCCTGTGACACAGAGAGCTGCCCAGAGGAGATGCTGACCCTCTTGTGAGTCCAGGCCGTGCGAGGCAGAAGCCGGCCCAGAGCAGGGGCTGCTGCCTCAGGCAGCTCCGCGCTGCAGCAGCCGGGCAGCAGTGGGACCCTCCCAGCTAAGGAAGGCTCCAGCCTCTGCATTCCCACAGCCCTCAGGGGCAGGGCAGAGACCACAACAAGGCTGGCAAAGCCCAAGCATGAGCACTGACAGGCACTGATGGGAAGAAGCCAGAGTCAGCCTTAGCCCCGGACAAGCTGTTGCCCCCATTCAGGACACAACAGGATGGGCTTTGAGATCAGCCACACCAAGGCGCAGATCAGTGCCCTTTTTGTCCCAACAGGTGATGGTAGACACAGAATCCACTGGGCTCTCTTCTAAACCCTACCAGATCTTATCTGAGAGCACAGCACTGGCAGCTGTTAAGGGCAAGAAGCAGATTCATTGGGTTGCGCTGCAGAATCACAAAGGGCTTGATGTTCTCCTAGAGACTGATCTCAGCAGGGCTTCTGCCAGTGGCTAGGACTCAAGCAGTCACAGCCTTCTGCTGATCCAGGAACAATCCCTGCTTCTGCCTTCGTCAGAGAGGGAAGCTCAGGCAAACTCCAGCCAGTCTAAGCTGCCCTCAGAGGCAGCAGGAACACCCAGAGCTCTCTCTTGCTGCCTCGGAGCAATGCCAGCACTTCTGCGACACTAAACTGAGCAAAACCCTTGGTACAGCTATGCTGACTCGTGCACACAACACACTGTCCCTCAGATAAGAAAGATACCAGACGTACTCTGTAGCTCCAGGGAGTCACCCACCATCTCCTGTTGCTGAGCAGCAGCTGGGTCAGCACGGGAGGTGAACCAAGGGCTCAGGCTCCACTTCTTCAGCTGGAGAGCAAAGGCTCCTTGGGATGGCACTGCTGCTTCTGCTGCAGCTTCAGTGTCAGAGTCGGTGTAGATCTGAGACAAGAAATGAGTTGATGTCAGGAAGATGTGGCAGAGGTTGCCCTGAAATGCAAGAGAGATTGCCATTTGAAATGCAAGCCCTTAGGAAGCTGCTGTCAGCCACATGCAGAGCTCTTCAACTGGATTGCTTTGGATGTCCCCTTGTGAAACCAAATGGTCAAAAGCAAAGGCTGGTTTGACTCGAGTTCATAGCCAGTTTCTTGTTCTAAAGGATGACTGCAGCAACGACTGCTCCACCTCCTCCCAAAGACTCCTTTCCCCCTCCTAGGTCTGCAGATACATTTGCAGCTCCTCATTCTAATGTTCTACCTCCTGCCATGAAATTCTCTTTCTCTGCACCTTCCTAGGGACGAGCTTATCCTGCAGCTTCCCTGGATGGGTCAGTTCCTGGGCCTCATGCCAGCCTCGGGGCTCTTGGTTGCCCGTCATTTGCTGGAACTCTCTGCAGGCTGCCAGGTAGGATGGCGACCATTCCACCTCAAGTCAAACAGAACAAAGCAGTCAGAGACTACAGCTTGTCCCCGTCAGCCAGGAGTCATCGACTGGGAAGAAAGTAAAGGACAGGAGCAGATCTGCAAGGGATACAGACAGCCTGTAGCTCGTATTCCAAATCTATGTGAGTGACCATGTTCACCTGCAAAAACACCTCAAGAAACAAGGTCACCTGGAAGAAGCCAGCAGGAGTTCATTCGGATGACTGCTGGCTAAATGGCCAGAGGAGTAATGCCACTGTCCAGAGCATCAGCTGAGATCCAGCAGTGCAGGAAGTGTCCTTGAGAGCAGCTCTGACAGAGGCCTCATCAGGATGGCACTCAGAGGCATCACCCACCCCTGCTGCTCTGCACTGGAAAGGCAAGGAGGGCAGAAACCACCCTTGGGTGACTGCAGTGCTGATTGCTATTTCCCTCACTTGCTTTTCTAGAGCCTTTTGCTCCTGAAGGAGGCGATTAATTTTCTCTTGGATGATTTTAATTTTTTCGTCTAGCCTCTTCTTCCTTGCCTTGGTCCTAGCCTCAGTTTCCTGCAGCTGTGTCTGCATCTGTTTGTCAATTTTCTGTAAACAACAATGGAAAGGACTCTCTCTCATGAGTGGAGTGGCTGCCATTCCTTCATTCACCTGTTTTTGATTACCCCTGTGCATAGGGAGATTCTTCTCCTCTTGGATGTCTTCATTCCTCCTCTTCACTGCCATGATGGCACTCTGAGCTTCAGACAGCTCTGCTTGTGGCTCTGCCTTGATGTTCTGTACACACAAAAGCAGAGCAAGGGACTGAGAGCTGCCATCAGGCTCAGCTTTTCCCTCTTTTAGCCTCAAAATCACATTTATTCAGCCCCTTGTTTCTGCTTCCCTACCCAGCTCTGCTTCCACTGTAACCCTCCTGTGCTGGTGCTGATCTCTGCAGATTCCAAGGCTCTGTCTTTCCAGTGCTTGTGGGACTCCTGGCCTCCTCAGTCCCAGGAGCTCTGGTTTATGCCCCTCTTCCTGCCCTTCCCTCTGTGCCCTGGCCAGTCAGTCTCACCTGGCCATTCTCCTGTGGCTCTTCCACCTGCTGCCTGAGCTGCTCTTCCTGCTCTCGGGCAGGGAACAGCTCTCCCTGAGTCTGGCATGGCAGCTCAGATGAGGCAGTGTGCTCCTGCTCTTTCTCGAGAAGCACCTGCACAGAAAGCAAGAGAAGATGGGTTTCAACTTCCCATACGCCCTTTGTGGGCCAAGACTCAAAGGCTGCTGGGCTCACACGTTCCCAAAGCACTGTGCTGCTGCTCTCCCGGGTCGTTCTCTGCCCGAGGGGAGGCACAGATTCCAAAGTGCCCCTGGCCCTACAACCAGGGGCCATCTGGGACTGAAGCTCCAACAGCCTCTCAGGCAGCTGAGAGGGAAGGGGTGGCATTTCTCAAGGGTCTGGTGAGGGCCTCCCTCTGCTTCTGCCATGTTCTGTTTGTCTCTCCTGAAGGGATATAATTCTCTCTCCTAGGTTTTTTTTAAGGGAAGGTCGTGAGAAAATTAGAGAAGAAGAGAAAACAATTCTAATCTCTATGGCTGTTCTTGTTTTTTAGTATATGAAGAATGTGTTATAGTGATTGTTTTCTGAAAGTGATTTGTTAGTTGGATTTTAGTGATAGTTGTTTAGATTGATTAGCTAATTAGATAAAAGACTGCCTGGAGACAGTCACGAGTTTTTCTTTAGTAGCTTTTTAGTGAAGTATCTCTTTAGTACAGTTTTAATATAGTACTAGTGTAATATAACATAGCTTAAGTAAGAATTTGTTTAACCTTCTAAATCATAGAGCCAAAGCACATTATTCCCCACGTGGGGGTCACCCGGAATCAATCCTGTCCTTTCTGTCACTACACACATCAGCACTCGGTAGCAGTGCCCCGATCAGCAGCCATCCTGAACTTGCTCTCCTGTTGCTTCAGTAACCCACACTCTTGGGAAATCTGGAGCATGTAGGTCCTTATGGAATGCAACCAGACCCAGAGCATTGCACTGGGAACTGCACTCTTTGTGCATCTGTGCTCGAGCAAGTTCTTCTCTTGGACTCGGCCACACTGATGGTGCTAAAGTGGCTGGAATCAGAAATGCAGCCCAGCCCCTCCCAGCTCCTGTGATCTCTGAGCACCAGCTGGAATGCAAGGGCATTGATTTCCTGCTCAATTCCCAAACACAACACACACTGATTCCCTGGGCTGCCAAAAGACACGGGAGCCGTTAACTTGAAAAGGATGGGCAAGCCCTACTGGCTGGTCTGGCACCAGAACAGCTTGTTCTGCACCAACATCCCTGCCCCAAACTATGTGTTCTTGTGCAAAAATACTGCATTATCCAGAACTGCCTCCTTGAACACTAAAATTCTAGCAGAATTTCTGCCAGTGCTGTAAAAGGCCAGGAAAGATTGAGAAAAAAGCTCCCTTGCTCCCTGGAGAAGGTGAAATTGCACAAGGCTTCTCTTCTAGCAAACAAACAAATAAACAAAATATGAAAGTCTTACCCACTCCAGTGTCTAAAGCATTTGGATGCAGTGAAGGGATGTTTGGCAGGGAAACAGCCCTCATGCTGAGCATTGGCTCTATGGATCCACGGCAGGGATCAATGGAAGTCTGCCTGAAGGTCCCTCATGAGCCCCCATTGTCCAGGCTAAAGCTCCCTCAGCACCTCCTCCCTGGCCTTGTGCTGCACCCCTTGCCCAGCTCCCCTGTCCCTCTGTGCCCACGCTGCAGCCCCTCCATGACTTTCTGCTTCCCAGGGCCCACAGCTGCACACAGCACTCCAGCTGTGGCCGCAGCGCTGCCCAGCACAGGGCCACGCTCCCTGCCCTGCTCCTGCTGCCCCACTGCTGCTGGCACAGCCACCGTGCCCTTGGCCTTCTTGGCCCCCTGGCCCCACGCTGCCTCATCTTCAGCTGCTCACGGCCGCCAGCCCTGCGTCCTTTGGGCCCACACAGCTCCCCAGCCACAAAGGTGCCCATTGCACTCCGGATACAGCAGGCATCATTGCAAGGTGTACATCCTGGGTTTAGCATTACAAGACAGCAGTCAAGGACTTGCAGCTTTGCTCCCACTCTAGGCTCCAATGCAGTTTTCAAATGCGGTTTTCAAAGCAGACTACACAATAGAAGGTATCGACAGACGCATGCAGTGTCTGGTTTTTGCCTCAGAAGAAGGGTTCAGAACTACTCCCTTTGTTTCTTTTGCCACGCCTGACAAGAATGCCCCCCCACAGCTTCGTGGACAACACAGTCATCTCCTTGCAGCTTATCCAAGACCAAGAAACAGGCAGACTCAGAGCACCTATCTGCTCTGCTACTGGCTGCTCTGCCTGAAGAGGCAAAAGAGCAACCTGGCAACAAAGGCACCAAAATCCCTGACTTCAAGCAGCAACTCTACATCCCCAGTGTGTCTCTGAAATACTCCCAAGTAAACACACCCAAGAAGTTTGTGGAGACAAAGCACCAGAAAGAACTTTTGTGGTCAGATCAACACTTTTTGTGCCTGCAGCTACTTGGCCAGTCTGTGCAGGGGGACAGGTCTCTCCACGCCACAGTGTCCCCTTTGTATCCAACAAGGCTGAGCACAGTGTCTTTGATATGCTCCCTGCTCTGGGAACAGGGAGCCTTCGTGCTTCAGGCTGGCCCCTATCAAAATGCCAGGAAGCTGGTGCCTAAACGTGACAGACCAAAGCCCATTGTCCATCTCTCACAGACTGGGGGCAATCACTGGGTCCTGGCAGGACTCCAGCACTCAGCATCCTCAGCCAGCAACAGCAAGTGCTGGCTGGTCAGAAACTTGCAGCTCTGCCCTGCACTAAAGACAGCAGCACACACAGCTGGCACTTACTGGCTCAGAATGTTCAGGCTGTGGTGTGAGCACTGATGGAGGCTGGCGCTCATCCACCTCATTTGCCTCCTCTTCGGCCTCCTCTCCATGAGCAGAGGGAGCCAGGGGAGAGACTGCTGTTGGTTCTGTGATCTGTGGACAGACAGCAGTGTGAGGGACACAAAGTTACCTATAATTTATAACCTTATTTCTATTCAGCACTTTATGCTATTCAGCTCTATTTCTACAACCAGCTCTGCTAAGGACAAATCAGAAACTTTGATAACAATGGGATTCTAAGTCACTGACACTAAATTTAAATGGGCTAATTCAACAGAATTGCTAATAGTTCTGAATTAGACATTTCGCCCTGGCTACTATCAAGAAGCAACATTCTCTCTGCAAAATGAGCTTTTCATTCCTTGAAAGTTCTGAAATGGAAAATTAGGAAATAGCCAGCGATGCCTTTGTTATTGCTGCTGCAGACATGGAAATGGATTTTCTTTCAGCCTGCCCAGCTGGCCCTCTACACTCTACCTCCACAGGCCAAGCTCACAGCTTGCTCTACAATTCTTAAGCACCAGGAACATGAAATGTTCCTTTCTCACTCACCTCAGGATCAGCAACTCTGAATACACGCTTCAGGTGACCTGGAGTGGGCAAGGGAAAATGAACAAGTGCTGTGAGAAAACTGCCTGGGCTGCTGAATCCCACAGAAGAGAAGAAGTCAACCCAAACAGAGAGTATTTCTCTTCATCAACATCCCTCCGCATGACATAGTTCCTTCACACAGCCAGCAAGAGATTAGGACAATAATCTTGGTTGTGCCTACACTTTGGCCAGTTTAGCCAGTAAATGAATACAAACATGATCAAGAAAATGCAAATTGTTCTTCAACACTCAATGCTTCTGTTCTGTCCAGCAGATGAAGCAGCTATTGTTCTCTTGTCTTTCAGGTACTTTTTTAAAAAAAGAAGTTGCATGCACTAATTCCCATTAAGTTGCTGAAAACAGTCACCCAGAAAAGCTTCCCCCAAATCCCCCTGAGCTGTGGCAGTTCTGCTGTGAAAGAGCACAGCAGCAGCTCCAGGCCTCAGGAGCAGACACTCACTGCTTTGGCGTTTGCACTTCACTGCAAAGGGAATCACTCTTTTAGCACTCTGTCAAGGGTCAAAATAGACAGTCAAATCCTTTCATTACAAAATTTGGAACAAAATAAGCTTTCCCTGAGTTCTGGGGAGAACTACAAAGTCCTTAGAAGGCCTTCTGAGAAGGCCTCCCAGGCTGCATTTTGGAAGTTGTCCTGCTTGTCCCAGCAAACTGAGAAAATGACAGACTCTGCTGCCACAGACTCTCCTGTGGAGGGAACGGAGCCCTGCAGGTTCCCTTGCAAATGCTGCCCCTGTGGCTACAGACACCCCCTTTTTAGCTGAACCTCTTGACAGGAGCTTTACCAAACCACTGGCATCCTAATGCACTTTCTCTTTCAAAATCAGAAACTCAGCCCCCAAGAAAGAGCAGGAAGACATACAAAAGCCAGGTAAGGATACACCCTAACCTAAGTAGAATGGAAAACTCTACTTACGTGCAAAGTGTGTAACGTAATACGCAGAAAAAGAAATGCCATAAGCAGCAAAAGCTGCTGTGGCCAGATGGTGAAACATTGTCATTTTTGAAAGTTAGGTAAATAGAAGAAACAAGGCTCTTGTCAGTGGGCAGCTACCCACTGACAAATATCCCAACCAGAAAAGTTCCCCTCAACTGAGCAAGGCCTTGGGCTGCTCTGACACTCAGGCCTTCTGTGCACCAAGGCAACCTTCTGATGTCACGACGACAAGGTGGCAACCATGCTCTGACATCACAAAGCAAACGCTCCATGTTGGTCTGTGAGTTTATGCAAAACAATAACCAACCTTCCCTACAGCAAACACAAAAGAGCCTGGGAAGTTTTTCTGTGTCACAAAGCAGCGCAAAACCCCCTCATGGGCCAAATCCTGTTCAGGGATCCAAGAGGAACTCCAGGAGTGCCCCAAGCACCTACAGCCTGTACCCCAGCTGAGCACTCAGATGGGACCCAAGCAAAGGAAACCAGAACAAGACAATGGCCCACAGCATTGCACATGTGAGAAATGACTCTCACTTTTAAAATTTTAAAGGTTTAGTAAACCTTAACAAAGGACTGAATAAGGAAAAATTGCAGCATTGGGAGTCTCTGTGACTAGCAGCCATGTGCTCATCTACAAAAAGGATGCTCTGCCTTTTATACCCTTAGCTCCTCTAAAAGTTTTGTCAGTCAACTTTTTCTCTGCTATCCATTGGAGGATATTACTTTCTTGCATCCTGACTGGAGGTCAGGTGTTGTTACACCCTGCCTGCTGGTCACAAGCCAGCCCTCCCCAAATGCCCTGACTACCCAGGCTGTTACAAGGGGGACGGGAAAGAGGACTATGGGAGGATATATTACAATACCATCACATATTTGAACATCCACATAACATCTGCTTCATAATTGTCAGAGCCAACCATTGCATTACTCGTCCAGAACACACAGAACCAGGAGAGAAGCCACTGTTGGCATCACAGCTGAAATCCTTCCTAACAAATCTCCCCACATATTTGCACCTTTATTGGACATGCCCAGGGCCCCAGTGCGTGTACATCTCTGCCTCTCTTCCCCTTTGGAAGGAGTTGAACTGGCAGCATCTGCCCGCCAGCAGAAGCTGCTCCAAGCTGGGAACACCACTGGCGGTGCTGATTTCCAGAGGCTTCTGTGTGCCAGGGGAAGCCAAGGCAGGAGCGGGTTGAACGGTGCTTGCGCTGCTGCTGCTCTGTGCCAGAGAGCCCCGGCTGGGCAGGGCACGGTGCCCACTGCCCTGCGGGCTCCTTCTCCTGCCACAGCTGGGCACACCTGGCAACAAGGCATGACAACCTGTGGGCAAGCCAAGGGGTTTCTGGGGCTGCACTGCTCTGCACACACCCAGGACACCTGCAGCACACAATTTTAACCCTCAAACAGGTAAACCAAAGGGAAACAGCTGGAAAAGATTTCATTTTTGGCCATTCTTACCTGCTCAACAGAAGTCTTCAAAATGAACGTTACCAAGCAGGGCCCAATTCCTGCTGCCAGCTCAGGGTTAGAAGAGAGGCAATCCTTGATCTCAGCACTGGGTGTGTGGGGAATCACTTCCCTAATACGTGCACACCCAGCAATCTCACTTACTAGTTTGTGTCCATCGATCTAAGACATATTCAATACTTTGCTGAAACTCACAGGCTAAATATTCCCCTATCACAGACATCTTTTCATTAAAATCCTTTCGTTAGGATTTTTCCTGCTGAAGCTGAGAAGTTTCACCAACAAAGTGTAAACCATGGTTATCTACTGCTGTGGAATGTAACAGGTGGATGCATGATTGGTCTCCTGTGGATGTTTGGATTTACTGACCACTCATGGCAGAGCTGGGTCTCGCTCTCTACCAGGAGACAGACCTTTGGTATTCATTCCTTTTATATTCTTAGCTTAGCTAGCCTTCTGACAACTTTTCCTTCTATTTCTTTTAGTATAGTTATAATGTAATATATATCATAAAATAATCAAGCCTTCTGAACATGAGGTCAACATTCTCGCCTCTCTCTTCATCCTGCAACCCTTGTGACCATCATCACATTCCCCCAAATTATTTGATTTACTGATTGATACTTATTGACACTTAAATCACTTCTCCGAATTTACTGACATGAGAATAGGAGTGTCCTGTAGGTCCCTGCCGGTCTTTGACACAGGTTCAGGAGGAGACAGACCCATGCACAAAATAACCCAGGACAAAACTGGGCTTGCAAAGCAAATTCATTCTATTTGTTGCACTAGCAAATAATACATACCAAGCCCTGGATTCCTAAAAAGTTGCTGAGCAGTAGAAGGAGGTGGAGTGTGGTGCTCGGCAGCAGGGGCAGGTAGGCAGTGCACTTTCAGGACATCCCCTGGATCAAAATGCTGTGCATCTCATCCTTCTCACCCTTCCAGCTCAGAACCAGGCCTGGGATCTCCTGCTCAGGAGTGGAATTTCCCAGTTACAGCATTGGCTCACACATGCCTGTCGTGTGAGATGAGGCCAATGAATCCAGGATTTAAAAGAACTGGAAGAGTTAAAATTTTAGCAAGATTTAGTTAGGGGGAAAGAGTATAGCAAGAAGAGTAGAAATAATAAGGGATAGTTAATTTTTAGCAGATAAGGTAGTTAAGGCTAGGGTAATATATCACTTGCCTGTCTTTACTATGTTTAAAGAAGCAGGATGGGATGCGGATTTCTTTGGGACAAAGAAGAGGACCGTAGCCTGCACCTGGGACCCGAAACTACAACTATAGCCAAGGGGTGTGAAAGCCTGCCAACAGGTCGTAAGGAAAGAGGTCAAATTGAGCAAGACGTCTTGGCCTTCATCAGAAGGAGACCATTCCCCACTTTAAAACCCACTCACCCATGTGATGTGAAAGAATCCGCAAATGTGAAGGAACTTTGGACTCAGTTATAAAACATTTGAATTTAAAGGGGGTAGGTGGGGTTACCTAATGAATATGTATTAGTTGTTTTGGGAATTATATGAATATGTAAGATTTTTTTAGATCAGTAGAGACACAGTGCTTCTTCACACATGTCTTCAGGAGACAACTCCTCCTGTGCCTGGCTGTAATAATCACACCACCTTCTACCTTTAACTGTGGTGAGTTCTGTTCCACACCTCATTTGCTGACCGCGGCAGGAACGCTTCCCTGCTCCAGCGGAGCAGAGGCTCTGGACGTCTCTGGGCGCTGCCAGGACTTTCCTTTCCTGGAGGCACCTCCGCTCTCGGCTGCTCCTCGTGGGGGACAGACAAGACTGCTGGCACTGTGGAGAAAGGGAATGTTTAACTGTGTATAAAGTAACCCGTAAGGCATATGCAGGGGAAGGGCTGTTCACAAATCACACAGAGATGTCCTGTGCACAACGTACGCCTGTACAGTTTGGGTGTGGGTCTGGCTGCTGGCAGAAAGGATTTGCTGTGTCAATAAGGACCTGCTAGCAATTCTGGGGGTGAATTGAGCAAATCCTGTTTTATTGCTGCTATTTTTCCTGTGTGTTGTAATTGTGGCTGTGTTTTCAGTGTGTGAATGTTTGAGGAAGATGATGTGGGTGGATGCCGATGTGGTGTATGGTGTGTGTTGTGTTGAGAAGAGTGAGCTCTCTGTCCCCTCATAAAGAGATATTCCCTTCCCGGTGAGCCTGTGTGTGTGGACTTTCTAGTTGCAGGGATTGGTACTCCCTGTGACACCTGGTGCTTGGGCATATAGGGGGGTTGAGTGGTTTTTCTCCCTCATTGTGGTCATTTGGGACTGCACGGTTGTGTTTGGGGAGATTTCAGGATTTTGTTTTCAACAAGTGCAGCAATTTATGCAGAAAACTACAGTGTGGTGATTTATTATGTTGAACTATGGTAGTTCCTTCCTACCGCCCCCCTCTCCGAGCATTTAAAGTCTCCTGCCATGAGGAGGACACTCTCTTTCTTTCCCTGGACATCTTCTTTCCTCTCCTGGACACTCCCTTTCTCTCCTGGAGCTGTTCTCCATTAAAGCTGTGGGACTTTGGTCCTGGGAAGAGAGAGCGCCTCTCGTCTTTTGCTTTTGTCCTTGTCAGTGTCACTGGGTCCAGAGCTCGCCAAACTGATCCCCCACAAGATGAAAACTGACAAATGGCCCCACATACACAGCTCAAAAATTGGCCACATTTTTGATGGACTGGGGTGTTCGCCACATTTTTGGAATTCCCTATTCCCACACAGGTCAGGCAATTGTTGAAAGGATGCACCACACTCTAAATCCCATTCTAGATCGGCAAAAGGGGGAGTGGCCCAAGCAACACCTCAGATGAGGCTGAGCAAAGCTTTATATGTCTTTATGTTTTGAATAGCGCATTTGCAGGACCTAACCCTCCAATTTTTAGGCACTTTTCAAACAGCACACAGGAAAAATTGAAAGAAAATCCTGCAGTTTTGATCAGAAACCTTGAGTTAGGACAAATTGAAGGACCATTTCCACTAATCACTTGGGGCAAAGGGTATGCTTGTATTTGCAAAGGTGTCGGACCTAAGTGGGTCCCCGTGAAGGATTGTTGATTTTTGGACTGTGAACATGGTTTGTATCATAGAGCTCTTTCAGCAAAAGCATGGTGCCCATTGTGTTCAAAAGAATTCTAAAAAATTGTAAAAAATGAAGGTTAGAGGGACAGTTTAGTGCCCTATAGTTGGCCAGTCCCTGAACAAATGCTAAAAGATTTGCTTGAAAACTGAAATAGATGAGGAAACTTTTGCCAAAAAACAGCTGAACAGGAACACGGAGTTTGATCAAAGGATATACTGGCACTTGTTGGTTTTGCTTGCTTGCTTTTGCATGCATACATGCCTGTGGATCAACCAAAAATGAATGTTTGCCTTGCTTTAGCCAAGTCAGCAGGCTCAGACACCATGCATTTGACCAATTTGAGCCCAGACAAATCCTTTGCAACCCATTTGGTCGGTGTGCCTGTGCCAGCCAAGGAGTAACCAATACCCAATTGTGACAAATATTGGTGTGAGGCTGCCAACGAGACCAATCCCATAACAGCTGGCATCACTGGGCCCCTGATCATCTTAAAGCACCTTCTGAACCTCAAGAATTGGAATTCTTGGTTCATTGGTGATGGAATTTTGTGCTGAGTTTCAGTACCAGGGAGATCAACAGTTGAATGTTACTGCCCATCATCCTGAGGACAGATACTCAAGTTTGTGGTGCAATTGTACTACCCCAGTGCCCCCTAAGGGTGAAACTGCTGATGAGTAGATGACCGAGATGAGTCCTCAAGCCAATTAGCAACAGAATATTGGCTCATTTGTGGAGATGGAGCCTGGCAGGACATTCCCTCAAAAATTAAATGTGGCCCATGTAGCATCAGACAACTCACTGTGATAGCACCTATCGTTAAATAAGCCATCAAGAGAAAACACAGCAAAAAGATATGCCCATTATAAAGAAAACTGTAATAGCAATTTCAGACCCTAGGGCCCTGCAAAATGAGGTACATTGAATTTATTTCTCCATCAACTTGCCTCGGGCGAGGCATTGAAACCATTACACCGATTGTGGTGTTGGCTGAAGAAAGAAGACAGTGCAACTTCCATTGCAATTAGTGACACGATGACTGATGTTAGTTCTGTCAGACATGCAACCTTACAGAACAGAGCAGCAATTGATTTTCTTTTACAGGCACATGGGCATTGCTGTGAGGAATTTGAAGGATTGTGTTGCATGAACCTGTCTGATCACACACTGAATCCATCCACAAAAGCATACAAAAGCTGAAAGATTTGACAGCTCCAGTTAAAGAAGATGGTGGGCCATGGTTAGATGATTTGTTCCAAGGATGGAGCTTTGCACCTTGGCCAACTTTGTAGAATAGGTCTCTATATGTATTGGGGGTTTTGGTAGTGATAGTAGTAGTAATACCTTGCATACTTTGGTGTGTGTAATAAATGATGGACAAAACTATCAAAAAGTTTTTATCATACAAGAGAGAGAGGGAGGAAATGGATTCAAGAACTCACAGAGAGTTCTTGAAATCTCACAGAGATGGTGGGTGAAGGTATAGACATGGAGGAAGGTTTTGAATTAAGACCTTGGAACAGGCTAAACTTTTTTGGACAATGACTTGTAATTGCTGTCAGACATGACTTATGCCCTTTGAACTGACTGGACTTTCACAGCATTAAAATTGCTGTCTTGGAATATAGCAAGGCTTAATGCTAGCAAAAAGGATGGTTTAAGCAAGTAATTAGCAGGTATGCTATAGTAAATGTATGAAATGCAAGGTAGTTAACAAACAACATGGTTACAAAGGTTTCTTTTTAGTTGTACTGAGAGAGGGAATTGTGCGAATCCTTCAAATCAGAGGGTTTTGGGAAAGCTGCAAAAGGCAGGCCTCAGAGACAGCAGAACTGCAATTAGAGCTAAGCAGCAGCCATAAGACTTGTCAGCAGAAAAGGTATATAAATAATAGAAAAATAAGGACAAATAGAACGATGGTCTGTGTATTAATGCTTGGCTAGAATGACTCCCTAAGCTTCAAAAAAGTATCTCTAGCAAGATATTAGGAACTTCTAAGCTTAAAAATGGAGCTCTGTCCATTGTGTTTTAAGGCTTACAAGCAGGTATTGTATTCAAAATAAGCAAGCAGTGTTTTAACAAAAGGTACGTGTGCTTATAGTGATTGGATAGAACTACTGTCAATATGCTTTTGCTTTGTGTGATTGGTCAAAAAAATTTTAAAGTAAGTTGTACCATTAAGTTCATTGTCTGCTGCCAGCGATGTGAGCTGCTGGCATCTTCCCATGGTCATAGCCATGTAATGAGACTGATGCTGGAAAACAAACAGCTCGAGGCGCGTTCCTCAGCAGCCCCGGCCCGTTTGTGATTTGTACACAGACCCCCAGCTGGCAAGAGTATATATGTGTTAAATTGCATCTATGATAAATTAATATGTATTATTTCATTCATTTTGATATCTTTTCATTTCATATAGATTTGTTTTCTTCCTCCAGCTTCGGAGTGTGATGATTTACTGCAGTGCAAAACCTTCAGCCCACTCAGCAGTCTGCCCCCAGGTGTGTGCATGCACACCCACCCACTGTGCTTGCTCTTCTCAGCATCTCGGGGCTGCTGTTTGCACAGAATTGGGATGAATTTAACGCGCCAGAGTCAGGAGTGGGGTGTCCAGCTTGTCATGAACACTCATCTGGCAATGAACAACACAGACCTCCCAAACCACATTATCACAGGACATTTCAGTCCTGCTGGGCACTGAGGAACTCTTAAAAGACACAGAAAAGGGGTGGAAAACATTGGCATCGTGCTACTGCTGGTGTCCTCCTGGAGGAAAATCTGTTGGGTTTCTTAAGGTGGTAGCTTTCCAAAACCTACGAAAACTGCTCAGCACTGGTAGCCCAATTGCGAATGGTTTTCTTGACTTGGCAAAGCTGGGGTGTTAACAATGGACTCGGTCCTTGACTCAAATCACCTGCCCTCACCTGCAGACAAAAGCACCACCACCAGCAGTGGAAGCTATATCAGTCAATTTTCTAAGAATGCTGTGTTAAATTTGGGAGAGGAAAGGAAAACACATCAGACACTGTGGATTATTGACAAGACTCTGAGGAACAGTTCCAAAGCAAAGGGCAGCAGCTTCTCTCTGGGCCACTCCTTGTGCCCCAAGGCAGCCGGGCTGCCCTGGCTGCCCAGGACCCTGCACCCTGCGGGCTCTGCAGAGCTGCACAGCGGGGAGGCAGCTTCGGGCACCTCAGCCCCTGGGCAGGAGGGGCTGCTTGCTCTGCAGGGCTGCCTGGGGGCAAAAGCAGGGTGCTGGCCTTCTCCTCTTGGCGCCAGCCTGGCCTTTCAGGGCTGATCCTGTTCCCTGTCTCAAATGTGCTAAGGACAGACTTGTTTGTTTCCAGCTCTGCACAGGTGTAATTTGCACCACAAAATACTGAAGGACTAAGGCCTGAACAACAGACCCTGACTGAAGCCTCAACAACAGGACCTGAGCCAAAGCTGCCCTCTAGGTGACCTTCCCAAACCAATGTTCCATGTATCTGCTCCTTAATCAAGTGTTATTATCAAAAGGAATGTTGCATCCATTCACTGGTGAAACACATCTTCACTTTTCTGCATGAGGAAAATGGACAAGGCCACACCTGGCCTTGGTTCCTCCTTGAGCCCTGGGCAGGCTCGGGGAGAAAACCAAGAGGAGAATGACACCAGCTGTGCCCCCAGCAGAAGCTCTGGCACATTGCTCGTCCAGCAATGTCGGAGCCGGGCTACTCTCACAGCGCACTCGGGAGCCTCGTGGCCGCCAAAGGTGGAGGCACCGCAGGATTTCCCGGTTCCCGGCCGTGGCTCTGCAGGGCTGGGCTGGGACAGCTTCCCGCAGCTGATGTGCAGCTCTGGATGAAGGGGAAACCATTGGGGTACCTGGTGATGCATCTTCCTTAATCACCAGAGGCACCCTTTTGTAATAATGCTGAGGTGCATTGCTTAGCTTATCCTTTCCTGACTCTTTTTTGCACTTTTTGAATTACAGTAAATCACATTATTCCTTCAGCTGGTGTCTGTGTCTGCATCTCTGACCCTCTCCACCATCAAAACAAACACACAGCCAGTTTAGCATGAGACCTGCCTCTCTGCCAGCCCATCTCTTGGCAAACACCCCTGGTGGCCGTCTCCACAAATGAAATTCCCAATTTGCTACTTCCTTTTCTGCAGGCAGGTGAGAAAAGGAGCCACTCCCAGTTCTGGACACCCCCAGAAACCAGCTGCTTTCAGCAGTCACAACCCTGAAGTATCAACCTCCTTCCTTAACCTGCCACAGAGAGCTCCCACCAAGAGGCCTTTTGTCCAAGGATACCCACAGAAGAGCTGGAGAAGGGAGCAGTTTGAAACACAGCTGCTTCAGAGTTTAAACCTGCCTTTATCAAATGAGCACACACCAACCTGTCCCAAAGGGAAAGCAGGCAGGAAAGAGAAGCTCCTCTCCCACAACAGCAAACTCTGTGTTTCCTTCTGTTCCAGCTGGAGAGTGGAGTCCATGGGCTACACCTCACTTTGGGAAGGAGCCCTGGGAATTGGCCTGGTCTGGGAGGACAGCAAAAGGAATTCCCCAAAAAGTAAGAAAAGGTTCTCTGGAAGCATTAGATTATGACAGTATTTCTTGAGGAAAGCAATAAAAAGAGTAAATGAAGTATTTCAAAGAGTTCCCAGACTGAAATTTGTTTGCCAATACGACAACCCCAAAGTTTCTCTGGTGTGTCAGGAAGCTCAGGAATGTAGAGAGCATTTTGAGCAGACACTGGAGAGAAGCAAGCTGCACAACCCTGCATACGTGCCTTAGAGCAGAAACATGCTGCCCTTGGGCAAACAATATAAAGAAATTTGCCAAGACTTACCCCAGGAAAAGAGATGTGAAGCAAGATATTCTAAGGATGTGAAGAGAAGATATGGGGCAGAATGTTCTGCTGACACTTTTGCCAATCTATGTACGTGACCAAAAATATGTTGGCTCTTTGTCCTATACATAACACTTTGTAACCACTTATATGTATTCTCCTGTTGCTGAATCCTGCATTACCATATAAATGTACTCTGAGATTTGAAATAAACTGATGTTATGTTTGCCCAATTATCCCATCATTAAAAGGCCAAACAATATTGAAAATAATAACAATTTTAATTAAATAGTTTAGAAAATATATAAACAAGGGATAATTTGGTTTAAATAATAGTGCATAAGTAAAAACAACTGCGGGGTACGGAGGGCAGAGTTCAATGACCCTTGTCACTTCACGTACAGGCTTGCCAAGTGAAAATCACCCCTTATATGCCATGTGTCAATGCCATCTCCTCCCATTTTCGGTTCGTCACTTTTCTGTCTCCGCCTTCATCACCACCTTTACCACGCATGCGCCATCACTCGGTTTGGTGGTCGCACAAGTCTTTGGGAATCGTCACTGATGAAGGCTCTGTAGTCTTCTTCGTTGTCCTTTAATTCACCTTTGGGTTACACATGCGCACCAAGCCAGTACAATGTAAGCCAAGACTAACGTATCACTGCATCTACATATCAAGGCAATAAATCCCTTATAATTAGTATTTTCTAGGACCCAACCAGGTTCTTGGTCATTTTTAGAAACTGTGTCTTCAGCTTCTTTCCTGTGGTTCTTGATGAACATCTGCTGGGAAGAGGGGGTGGGTGGAGCCCCTCCTTTCCCTCTCTTCTTTTGCATTACAACTTTTAGCTATTAACTATTTTATTATTCTTAATTATTAATTACTGTATCAATATTGATTACTGTTTCAATTTCTATCAGCACGAATCATACCTATTTATCACACTGAGCATTGATCATTACCTCCATGAAGATTGATCTCTGCCTGCAGAGGGCTCCTTTCTCTATTACATCTCTCCTTTTCCCCATCTCTCTGCCGTATACCTTGTTTCTCTATCTGGCGTCTGTATACTTTCTTTCTTTACAGGAATGAACCTGCAAGGCTTGGATAAACATCATTGGTGTCCGTCCCCCAGAGCACGAGCAGCTCCCCAACAAGACTTCAAGACTAAGGGACAAAGCTTCCCCCTTCAGCTCTCCACAGCAGCTCGAGGGAGTCTCTCCATTGCAAGATCTCCTTTGTCAGTCCACAGTGACAAGAGTTGGCTGCAGGAAGCATTTGCATTGGAGCTCTCCCCAAATGGGGGGAAAAAAAAGAAGAGGTGATTCCTGTGGAAATACAAAGGCAACGCTGCTTGGGAAGACACCAGTGTGAGTTTGCTACAGCTCTAGGCCAAAAATCCCTTGAAGAAAGCAACATCCATCCATGGGGCAGCACTTTGGCTTTGATATCAATGCTAACAAAATTGCTTCCCATTCCTGCTGCTGTAGCTGACTCCGAATCACGAGAAATGTGCCAACTCTGCCAAAGACAGGCAGACATAGTGAGATAAAACCAGCTAGTCTGTGGAAAATGAGACCAAATGAATGTTTTCTAATCACCCCTTTTCATCCTTTTCCCAGCCAAAACAGAGCAATGTCCTTCCTCTCTGTCACCGATGGTGACCCAGGCACAGGATGCAGAGTGGGGATAACCTGCTGTGCTGTGCCGTGCTGTGCAGAGCCGAGCCGAGCCGAGCGGAGCCGAGCGGAGCCGAGCGGAGCCGAGCCGAGCCGAGCCGAGCCGAGCCGAGCCCGGCCAGCCCCGGAGCCGCCCCGCCCACGCTGTGCCCGCAGCCCCGGCTCTGCCGCGCGCGTCCCCGCGGGCCCGAGCGCAGCGCCCCCCTCAGGCCGCGCGCCGCCGGCGCAGCCGCGGCCGTTGCGCTGCGGGCGTTGTGGCCACAGTCGGCGATCGATGCCATGGCGGAGCTGCCGCTGCCCGCCGGGCTCAGCGCCCGCACCTTCCCCGCCAAGCTCTGGCGCCTGGTGAACAGCCCCCGCGTCCGCTCCGTGCGCTGGGACAGCCGCGCCCAGGGGCTGCTCATCGACCGCTCCCTCTTGGAGCGAGAGCTGCTCAGCTCGGGCCGCGCCCACAGGGGCCGTGGCCATGGGCCGGCCCCGGTGCCGCACACCTTCAGGGCCACGCAGTTCCGCAGCTTCGTGCGGCAGCTCTACCGCTACGGCTTCCACAAGGTGCCGGGCTGGCTCGGCTCGGCTGCGCCGGGCGATGCCGGGGCCTGGCTCCACTACAGCAACCCCTGCTTTCGCCGCGACCGCCCCGACCTCCTGCTCCGCATCAAGCGCCGGAGCGCGGCCAACAGGCAGCGGCCGGCGGCGGGCCGGGATGGCCGCAGGCGCCCGCCCCGCGGCTCCCAGCAGCTCCCCGGAGCGCGGCCGCTGCCGGACGGGCGGCACGGGCGCGGTCGCTTCACGCCGCTGCCCAGGGAGCGGCCGCCGCTGCCGGCCGGGCGCCCGCCCAGCGGCTTCCTCCTGCTGCACAGGGAGCGGGCGCTGCCGGACGGGCGGGAGCTGCGCAGCCCCCGGCCCGGCCGCCTCCAGCAGCACCCCGGGGAGCGGCCGCTGCTCGCCCGGCGCCCGCCCTGCAGCTTCCACCTGCTGCACAGGGAGCGGCCGCTGCCGGCCCGGCGGGAGGGGCCGAGCCGCTTCCAGGAGCTCTACGGGGAGCGGCCGCCGCCCGCCGAGCGGGCGGTGCTCGGCATCCCGCCCTGCCACTTGCTCGGGCTCCACGGGGAGCGGCCGCTGCCGCTCGGGCGGGAGGGGCCCCGCAGCCGCTCGCAGGAGCTCTACGGGGAGCAGCTGCCTCCGGCCGAGCGGGAGGTGCTAGCCATGCAGCCCTGCAGCTTCCAGCAGCTCCACAGGGAGCAGCAGCCCCCAGCCTACGACGCACGAGGTAAGAAAAGAGTTGTAACCTTGTTTTTCCAAAAGGTCCTGAAAAGTGACCGTTTGAAGTATTTTGCCGCAAGGCTCTGCCATTCTCGGCCAGAAGTTGTCAAGCCTATTAGGAAGGGGCACCTAGGAGGCCAAAAGATTCTCTGCCTGGTTTTGCTGTGTGCTTCCCGTGATGTTTGGTCCACAGCAGCACTAGAGCTCTGTGTCCCACAGCCATGTTGTGGAGCCTGACCAATTTGTTTGGATTCTTGCAGCCACCCCGGGCACTTCAGGGCCCAGCACTCCACCCGGCAGTGCAGCCTGTGCAGAATGGACGGCCTCCAGCTCAGCACAGAACGCACTTGGGGAGAAGGAATGGCCACCAGCAGATCTGGGCCTTGCCGTAGAGAAAATGATTCGGGAGATCAGGAGGTCCCTGTCTGAAAGATCTCCCTCTGCTCAGGTAATTCCATTGGATGGGGATAAAAGGGCTGGACTGAGAGCTTTTGAACGTTGTTACACTGTTGAGAAGCAAAGGCTTCTTTAATTGAAATTACTTCATTATTATTTAGCTATTGAATTATTCTTGGTGTTGAATTCTTCTTGGATTTCTAAAAGAGGGGATGAAAAAGAAATGAAGAAGAGGTTTTTACTTGCTGGGAAAGAGGAGAAGAGTGTTTGGAGAAGTGGCACTGAAGGCCAAATGTCCCGTGCAGGGAGGGGCATGCCAGAGATGCCTCTGTTGCAGCTGCAGCAGATGTGGGCTGTGCCTCTTTTGGGTGGGAAGGCCAAGGCAAAGCAAGGGCTGGGCTGCAGCTGCTGCTTCCTGGAGCCTTCTACTACTTCCCCATGTGTGTCCTCCAGGAATCACCTTGGCCCCCTGAATCCTGAGTTTAAAAGGCTTGTCATGTGAACCATGTGGGCAGTGTTCCCTCCTCTGGTCTCCATGTCCTTTGGGATTGGAGAAGGACAGTTACTGTATCCCTGATACGATTCCAGCAAAATAGTGAGTGATCTTTGGGTTCCTTTCTTTCTGTTTTTCTGCTCAGGACAATGTTGGTGTTGCCCCTGATTCTTCAGGAGGGGAGCCTGTGAACAGAGCTGCAGCAGAGGAAGCTTCATCTGGCACCGAGAGCTGCAGGAACAGTTCCCAGGAGCCCGAGGAGCCTGGTAAGGACAGAGCCCACACTGGTTTAGAGAGCTGTGAGATGGCTGCCCTGAGCAGGGTTGGTGCTTCCTGGTGCCTTGAGTTCAAATCCTGTGCTGGCACAACCTCCCTGAGCCCTGCCCTCCAGGCTTCTCCAGAGGCTCTGACACGGAGTCCTCTGCTGGGGCAGAGAGCAGGGAATAAACCTGACCTTGTGGGAGTTGTGTCACCAAGCCGGGTGTCCCAGTTTTGTGATGAAGTTGGTGGATAAATTTACTGCAGGGTGCCAGGGGAGGCCAGGCTGAGCGACTCTTGAAGGAGCAGGGGAAAAAAAGAGCAAAAATTCAGGGTAGAAGTCCAAATCACTGACTAAATGTAATACCAGTGGTCGTGACCCACAAGAAAAACAAGGAGCACAACATCAGAGGCCAAGTAATTGAAAAATCACGGTAACTCCAGTATCAGAAGGAAAAGCTTGAATGACCCCTGATTAGGGAGGCCTAAGAGGAGGGAAGGAGCACTTTGGATCCATTCCTTAGCCCAGCTGGTGCAGCCTGCAGGCCTTGTAGGGAGCTCTGTCCCTCCCAGCCCTTGCTGCCAGAGCTGATGGTCGAGTTGGAGCAGCTGCTGCTCCCTGCAGAGGGCAGTTTGTAGATGGCAGGTAATGGAGCTGGTTCATGACTCAGCTCCCAGCACCTTCAGCTTCAGCCATTTCAGTGAGGACTGAGGTCTCTCTGTCAGCTCAGAGAAAGAACAAGGCTGGGCTTTCTTGTGGCAGCTGGGACTGTCTGTGTTTCAAGCTCTCCTGGGTGCCCTTTGCACTGCAGGGGCTGAGACTTCATTGAGATACTTCAATGTTTTGAAGCACACTTTTGAACCCTTAGAATGGTCCCTGTTCTTTTAAGGGCAGATTGCTTCAAAGTGCCAAGTGGGAGTCTGCATTTCAGGCCATCTTTGACAGCCCCTGGTAGAAGGACAATTGCTGCTCAAAGGAAAGGTGCACAAGGGCCAATATTGACTGAGCGTTCCCTTTGCTTCCCAGATGCCATCTGACCAACATCTCCAGGAGGGCTGCCCTGCATGGCAGGAAGAGACAGAGGAGAGCCTGTGACCATCAGGCAGGTAGAACTCCTCTGCTTGTAGATATGTTTATAGATTTCTATGGTTATTTATTAGTGGTTATAGTTCCATTTATAGATGATAGTGTTCTAATTATATAGACATATATTGATAGATCTGTGTAGTTAAATGTGGATATGTATATAGGTATAGATATGTTATAATTATATTTTATAATATATTTACATTTGTAAATTTTCAGAGTTAGATTTTTCTATGTGTAGAGTAAAATATTTATATATATATATGAAGTTACATTTATGAATGTGTATAGTTATATAGTAAGAGGAATGTTTAGATGGAGAGACAGATGGAAGGATTGCTGTTTGTGTAGGCCTAGGCTGCATTTGTAGCTCTTTCTCCCCTCAGCTGCCTTTTTCACCTCTTGCTTTTCCCCCGGTGCCCCCTGTGTCCCCTGTCCCTGTGCTGGGTCCGAGCTGGCGCCCGGGCTGGGCGGAGCAGCACTTCCAGCCCTGGCTGTCCCTGGAGCGGTGGGAGCTGCCGCTGGCCCCAGGCACTGTCCCTGAGGAGCTGCTGAAGGACGGTGAGACTGAGGGGGCTGAGGGGGCTGTGGCGCTGAAGGGACAGTGACCCTGAGCTGCTGCTGGGGCTGAGGGCTGTGGGGCAGCCGAGGGCCTTGGTGGCACTGAGGTGACAGGGAAGTGGCACAGGCTGGCAGGGTGGTGGGTCTCAGGGGACGGGATGGCTCAGAAGGGACTGAGGGGTGTGAGAGGACTTTGAGGGGCTGAAGAAACTGAAGGCGGCTGGGGCTTCACCGAGAGCATGGCGGGGCTGAGGGGATGGAGGGGGCCAGCAATGAGCACAGAGGGCTCCGGGACTGCAGCTCTGCCAGGCCTTGGAAGCAATTCCAGAGGCTCTGCTTTTGCCACAGCTGCCATGAAGACCTTGAGGACAGCCGGAGACTGACAGGAGCCAGCAGGGAGGAGCTGAAGGCCAGCAGCGAGAGAAGTGAACGGGGCCCTGCTGCTGCCAGCCTGGAGAGAGCCCGGCTGAGGCCACAGGCCCGGGGAGGCAGGTGGGGCTGAGGCTGCCGTGGGCTGTGGCCGTGGGCACTGCCCGGCAGGGCAGGAGCGGGCCCTGCCCGTGCTGGGGCTGCTCAGCGCAGCTGCCCCGGCTGGCACAGGGGCTGTCCTTGGGCAAGGTAGCTGTGCCGCAGGGCCTGGGAGCTGTGCTGGCTCTGCCGGCTCTGCCGGGGCTGCGGGACAGTCCCGCCGCGGCTGCGCTCACCACAGCCCGGCCCGCCCAGCTGCTTTCTCTTTCTGACCCCCTGGGGAGGCTCTGACATTTCCTCTGCCCTGATGGAAGTGCAGCTGCTGCCAAGGGAAACGTCCCCATACTCACTCAGTGTTCCCTTTGCTTCCCAGATGTCCCATCTGCTGTCCCTGTCCCTGTCCAGGGGAGCTGCTCTGCACGGGAGGAGGAGACCAAGCGAGAGGCTTTGAAGATGGGGCAGCTGGGATCCCTCTGCTTTTAGTGTTCTTTACAGATAAATGGACTTGAACATAGACAGGGATTATTACATCTGTATTTCTGTATGTGGGTTGCTATTTATATGGATTTATTTCCATGTGTATATTCTTGTATTTATGTATATTTATTTTGTTATGAATGCATTCTATTTGTATATATACATATATGTTTGAAATTACATATATGTGTATCAGTTTATCTCTGTATACATGGATATTGTTATATATGTGTTAATTTCTATTTCTTATGGGTACAGTGGTGTAGGTATCTCCTTTGATATGATTTTTGTTATATGGCTTTTAAAATAGGAATATTGGTATCTGTATAGGTATATAAGTCTATTTGTATAGGTATATTTATCTGTTTATGTATGTAATTCTATTTTCATATCTATGGATGTATTTTTGTATTCCTAGATGGGCTTAATCCTTGTAGTAATATGTAATAAATTAAGTTGTTAAACGCCTAATTGATCTTTGTGTATAGTGAGTTTTTGTAGAGGTTGGCAAGAAATTAACTGAGGTTGGTATTTGTATATTATTACATACACAGGTTGTAATAATCGAATAAATTCCAGTTTTTAACCTAAATTGAGATTTGTATAGTATAGTTCTGTATTGTCAGTGTGGGTGTAGCACTTTGTAATAAATGACATTTTTCAACTGAAATTGATTCTTGTGTATTTGTGGATCAGCAGCGTGGCTGTAGCAATCTGCAAGAAATGCCATTTGTTAGTTGTGATGGGTGTTCTGACATTTGTGCTACCCAAAGCCATGAGCAGGTGTAAATGCTGGAGGAGTTTGGCCATGCAAATCTCCGGCCATGCCCAGCACATGCCTCACCTGCACTCAGGCTGGGCAGGGGAAGCGCAGATTTGGGCTGGCAGCAGAGCCCCACGTTGGCTCAGAACTCGCTGCAGAGGCAGCTGAGAAAACTCCGGGGCTCCAATGAGAGTAGAACTCCACGCAGGAGCAACCCTGACAGGAGAAATCATTCACAATGAAAAAAAGAGAGAAAATGTGGCAAAGCAGATGTGGGGATGCTCTGTGAGGCTGATAAAATGCTCTGAATCACCCCTGCTTAGGCACGTCTTCTGCAAAAAGTTTTTGTTAAAAACTGAACACCTCCCATAAAATACAGATTGCTCTTTCCCCTTCACTTACCTCGCTGTGTGAGTGGAGACACACTCTCCTCATCACTAAGAATTTTTGCCCTTCAGCACCTCACATTTAATCAAAGATGATGTACTACCTTGGCACCATCAATGAAAACAGCCCTGCCCTCGTGGCAGTGTTTGCAAAGTCTTCCCTCCTCCTGTCCCCACATGTGACAGACGGAACCATCCCCTTCTGTCCAAACTGTGCCTGAGCTGAGTGAGGGCTCCAGGAGCTCAGGAGGTGCAAGAGCACCGCACGTGGGAAGGTTTTGCAAAGCTTCCTAAGCACCAGTAAACTCTGGGTTTGCCAGTCTTCCCCTGCAATATTGTCCTACTCAAGAATGATCCTGGAGGACACTGTGCCTCCAGCTCACACAAGAAAAGTTTGTTTTCTTCAAGGCTTGAATAGAGGAAAATAAAAATTGTGGTTTTTAGAGTGAAATTTGGGGGGTGGTGCAGCTGGGTTCGCTCCACTATTTGCTGTGGAAAGTAGGGCAAAAGCTTTAAATTCCCAGCAGAAGCTGACTACCAGCCCACACAGACCTGAATGAGGCCCAGGTGGGCTTGCTGCACGCTGGTCCAAGGGAAAAGCTGGAACAAAGTCCCCTTTTATTGCAGATGGAATCTGTACTGGTGTGTCCAGGGCTGTCTGTGGTAAGACACGGAAATCCAGCCAGAAACTGTGGATATGAGAGTTCCAACAGCAACCTGCTTCTCCAGGGTGAGGGACGAGGCCAGCCCAAAAGCCTGGAAGGTGCTCTGGGCACTGGAGAAGGCCAGACTTGAGCAGGGATGGCCTTCAAAGGGGACCTCACACCTTGTGCTGCTGACCAAGAGCAGCTGGTGCCCTTCCACAAAATGCTTCTTTTGTCCAGCTCTTGGAAAATTCCAGCCAGCAACAATTCCTGCTGCTCACACCAGCCCTTTCCAAGCAGGAGGAATTCCAGCAGCAGCCTGACAGCTTAGTGGCAGGAGAATAAAATACTCAGCTGAGCGTTATCAATTCTCTGTCAGAAGCCACATCCTCAGCCCCTCATCTCCTCCAGTTGTCTCAGATGTGGAGGAAGCAGCAGGAAATCTCTGATCCTGGAAGGGAAAGCAGAAGGAGGAGAGGCGGTGTCCGGTCCCTGGGGCCCTGGGAGCAGTGAGAGCCATCCAAAACAGGATCTCTGCTGGGCTGTGGAGATAAGAGTGACCAATCAGCAATGCTCTGTGTGAGACTGGAGCCATCTGTGAACGTGAGCATGGAAATCTGACCTTGCAAAACAGAGGGAAAGGAGTCCTTGGGTATTTGCCAAAGCTTGCAGGGGCTCTGAGCCACCTGGTCTAGTGGAAGGTGTCCCTGCCCATGGCAGAGGGGTTGGATCTAGAGGGTCTTTAAGGCCCCTTCCAACTCAAGCCCCTCTGTGATTCTGAATTACAAACCCACAATGACAAAGAGAACACAGCAAACCTGGCCTCCGCTGTGTTGCTGGTGGTTGCTGCAGTCACTTGTGTCACCTGGAGACTGGTTTGGATCTGGAGAAATTTTCATGGTCCCACAGTATTTCAATGTGACCTTCCTGGTTCAGGGCCCCAAAAGATGCTGGAACAGATTATCTGCAAGCACAGAATTGGTTAAGCTGCCTGTGAACCTGATGGGAGAAGTGTATTCATGTTATTGCAGCATTTACCCTGTACAGGTGATATTTGGTTTCCATTTTGAAGATGCAATGTTCTTGCACCATGCTTGTATATGCAGAAATACTGGCTTTAAATCCTAATTCCAGCTTCACACAAGGATATGTAATCCATCAGAAATATTTAATACGGAGCCATATTAGCTTTGGACTGGGTGCTGTGGGTTGTTTAAAGTTCGTGATGAGTAATGGCAGCGTTAACAAATACCACTCTTGTTAATTTGGGTCTTCCCTTTATCAACCCTGTTGCATAGAAATCACTTCTTTACAGCAGAGACTAAATGAAATTCCTTCATACAGATGAGAATTGTGCAATTCAGGCTGATTAAAGGGGAAATTTTCTGTTATTGTGGAAGGACAATTTAGATAACCTGTTTGCTGTTCATCCTGGAGGGGCTTTGCAGTTAAGAGTGAAAAGGAAAAGGACATTTCTCTTAAGAAGTGTCTTGAAAGAGCTTTTTGTATTACCAGAAGCAGCTACATTGATATTGACCTCCACAATTAGAAATGCACAACAACCACTTAGGTGACTTAATCTGGCCACGACTTTTAGCTGCAATTCCAAAATCTCATCAAATATGTTGCTATCCTTTAAATAAGGAAGGAGAGCACAAATACCAACAATTCTCATCAGCCTTCTGGGTTGGAAAGACCATTTAATTTATGCTCCCTTAGCTGTTAGCCTAAACTCTGCTGTGCAAACCTTACGTCTGTGTTGGACCTCATAAACTTCTTGAGCATCAACTTAGGTGCAACCCTGCTACAAAACCCTTCAGGCACCACACTGATTTAGAGTGGCAGGACTTCACTGTTCTAGCAGAGAATTTTATTTACTTGCTCCTGCAAGTCATTTCCAGAGCAGATGTGAAATCAGTGCCTTGCTATCTGGATGTGATAGGATTTTCCTCCTGTCCCAACAGACAACAGGGGAAAAGATTTGTTTCTATTATACCATTGCATCTAAATCTTTCGTTTGAGAGTAAAAGGAAAATGTTCCTTTAAGAAGTTCTGCCCAGACTTTTTGGCATGAGGACAAACTGTGGTGCGCTGGCAGGAGCAGCACTGTCCCTGTGGGTACAAACCCCCTGAAGAATGAACAGGCTGCTGTCACTGGGGCCACACCTGCAGCATGAAAACCCACCGTGCCACTAACTCAATGCAAACTAAACACAAGTGACACAGCTCTGCATCCTCAGCAAGGACTTGCCTCTGCAGAGATGTTACTGACAGACTCAGCTCTTGTTTGCAAGGGCTGTTAAATTGTCACACAAATCAACCACCCCTCCCTCTCTTGTCCTTGGCGTCCGGCTGCTGAGCTGCTGCTGAGAAAGAAGAGGCAGAGTCCTTCAGGGCAAACGGGGACTTTCCAATGGGCAGAAACTTCCTCCTTTCTTTTGTTTTCAGTGACAACAGAGGGGTTTGTCTTCAATCCTTGTGTCAGCAGGGAAATTGTGCCTGCCCATCACACCTAGGATCTGAACAACCTGGATTTTTATTGGTGTAAAATCCACAGTGACCTGACCTTCTGCAGGAATATGGAGAGAAGAGTCAAAAGGGATTCCTGGAATGTTGCAATAAGCAGAGAGTGGTGTTAAACGTATATAGATAAAAAGGCATAAAAGCTCATAAAAGCTCATATGGAACTGATTTAAACCTAATAAAAAGAGGCATTTTATTGTAATAAAGAGTGAGGGTTGCAGACCACAGTGTGAGATATAGCTACTCTTCATAGTTTAGGAAGGTTTATTAAACCTCATCAAAAATACAACAGAAGACTGAATAAAGAAAAAAAGTTACAGCACCAGGAGCAAAAGATTTTCCTCGCCATGTGCTCAGCCCCCTCACACTGGAGACTTTCCCTTTTTAACCCTTTAACCCCTCCCAAAGTTTTGTCCATCAACCCCCTCTTTGCTGTCCAGTGGTGGAGATCTCTTCCTTAAATCCTGATTGGGGGTCAAGTGTGACCATAGTGACACGCCAGCCCTCCCAGATGTCCCAACCCCTTGGGGACATCTGGGAGTCATAGTGACAAGCCACCCCTCCCAGCTGTCCCTTGATAACCACGGGATGGGGTGCAGCATAACTATAAATCTATAAAACTTTTCTTAACTTATATACATGATATTTTTCTATTAATTGTGAGAGTCAATCATCACATGACTCATCTATCACAACAGGAAAAGCAGTTTCTGGTGGGAGGAACACTGGTTTTAAAGGTAGGACCAGCTCTTGAGGTTTGATTTGTTCCCTCTTTCAGATTACAAGGAAGTCATGGTGTTCCAGGGTAGAAGCTGGTCCCAAAAGTTTGAGAACAGGGTGTGATAAGATCACCAGGGTATTTTATCCGTATCTAGGAAGAAGCCCTGCAGAGCTTCTCTTTAGCTTTGACTGAAAGTAGAAGTCCTGTTTTTACCAAGAATTTTGATCTCTTCGTGTTTTGGAGAAAGAAAAAGAAAACCCCAAACCACCTGAAATTTACATTGAGGTGAGGGGTATCACAGAGGGATGAGGGCTCACCAAAGCAAGAGACCCTCCTGTAATTTAAACTGTTCTTTCAATAATAACAATAATTTCTCAGTACATGTTGATTTCAGCAGGCACCAGATTCCCTCTTCTTGTTCTGGCCTTTCACATATCACTAAGGGAAGGTGAGGCTGTGTCATTGTCATTCGGATTTTTAATTCTTCAGAAGTCAAAACTGAATTCAAGTAAAGTTCATTAAACTGCAATTTACATATATGATAAATAGGTATGATTCGTGCTGATAAAAATTGAAACAGCAATCAATATTGATACAGTAATTGATATTTGAGAATAATAAAATAGTTAGAAGTTGTAATGCCAAAGAAGAGAGGGAGAGGAGGGGCTCCACCCCACCCCTCCCTCCTTCCCAGCAGATGTTGTCAAGGACCACAGGAAAGAAGCTGAAGATAAAGTTGCTAAAAATGAGCAAAAACCTGGTTGGGTCCTAGAAAATGCTACTTATAAGGGATTTATTGCCTTGATATGTAGATGCAGTGATACGTTAGTCTTGGCTTACACTGTACTGGCTTGGTGCGCGTGTGTAACCCAAACATGAATAAAAGGACACAGAAGAAGACTACAGAGCCTTCATCAGTGACGACCCCCAAAGACTCGTGTGACCACCAAACCGAGTGGTGCTGCATGTGTGGTAAAGGTGGTAATGAAGGCGGAGATAGAGATACGACGAACCGAAAATGGGAGGAGATGGTATTGACACATGGCATATAAGGGGTGATTTTCACTTAGCAAGCTTGTACGTGATGTTGCAAGGGTCCCAGAACCCTGCCCTCTGTACCCTGTGGTTATCTTTTGCTTATGCACTATTATTGGAACCAAATTATCCCTTATTTTAATCAAATTATATTGTATCCAATTTTATATATTTTTTATTTTAACTATTCAATTAAAATTGTTACTAATTTTAATATTGTTTGGCTTTTTTTATGATAGGATAATTGGGCAAACATAACAATTTTGGCGCCGACATCTGTGACTCTCTCAACTCCGGGGAGGTGGATAGTTTCTGGGAAGGAGCTCCCCACCAGACTTTTAAGTGGTCCCAAGGCTAGACCCCTCTCCCTTGGGAAAAGAGAGGTTTTATTGCAATAACGCATAAGCAAATTAGTTTTTAAGAGCACGCAAGAGAGGCTCCCATCAGAGTGCCGGCTTATAGGAGAGAGACTATCCATTGAAAACTGCTTTGTGAACGAAGACCCTCGTGAGAAAAGGAGGCTGTGAGTATCACGGGGTTTTGGGTCGGGGGGCGGCTGTATGCATGTGTGAGTGTGTGTGGAGTGTCTGAGACGGGGGCAGGGCAGTGCCAGACCCCCAAAGCAAGTGGGACCTCCCTGTACCGCGTTTTCGTGCCCTCCGAGAGGACGCTGGCCGGGAAAGGAGGGAAGTGAAAAGTGAACGAGTGGGGACCCTGGGAGGGTTTGACCCAGGGGGAAGGAGGGGATCCCTGGTCCAGGCACCTGTGGGAGGGTCCTTGAGCAGGAGGGATTGACTCAGTAGGGAGACTGAGAAAGAGAGTGAATGAATAGGTTCAATTTCCTTGGAGGGGTTGGTAGCAGGCAATTTAGTATGTGATTAGATGGTGAGAGGATGGGGCTAATAGATTGAGAAAGAGGGAGAGATAGAAGTGGAACAAGTAGATTGCAGAGGGAGAGATAGGAGTGGAACAGGTAGATTGAAAAGGCAGTGTGACAGAGTAGTAAGTGAGGAAGTTGAGCCACGAAGTGAGTGTGGGAAACTAAGGCTCTCCTGCTACCGGGGATTTCTTAGTTTGCTGCTGCCAGAAATGGGTCAGGGAAAACGTAAGTTCCTTGACCCAGGGGCTGCAGATTGTAGGAAAATTCGCAGTGGTTTGAGGGATCTGAGAACCGTGAGGGGGGTTCTCAGAGGGGGGAGCATTTCTCAGGACAGACCACTGGGGATGATAATACGGTTTTGGGATGAATGAGAATCCCGAAGGGAAGAAAATCAAGGAATTCAGAGGGCAGTGCCTAAGGGACATAATATAGGAAAAGCTTTGAGTGAGCATCAGAAAAAATATGAGTCCCCAGCAGAATGGTTAGAAAGATTAAAAAGAGACTTGCAATTCTATTCTGGTATAGATACTGATACTGCAGTAGAGCAGGTTCTTTTAAAAATTCAGTTTGTGACCAGATCTTGTTGTGACATCCGGAAGAAGCTGGAAAAATTAGAAGATTGGCAGGACAGGGGACTTCAAGAGTTACTGAGAGAAGCACAAAGGGTGTTTGTAAAGAGAAATGAGAAAAAGCTAAAAACAGAAGCCAGAATTTTGGTGGCAGCAGTTCAAGAAATGCAGGCAGCTTTGAATACAGAAAAATCTGCAGGGAAAAACAAACAGCAGATGTCAGGATCTATTTTTAGGAACACAGGACCTGTACATTTTTCCCGCCACAAGAAAAGACTTAAAAAATTCTTGTCCTGCTTTAAGGGTGCAGGACCTACCTGTTTTTATTGTCATAAAAAGGGGCACCTGCAAAAACATTGCAGAAAGAAACAGCAAGATGAGAAAACTCAGGAGAATCAGAGAGGTCAGGAGTTCTGTTTAATGAAGGAGACCAAAATACAACCAGAAGAGCCCTTGATAATAAAGCTAAAAATAGGTCCTCAGAGCAAAGAAGTTATATTTTTAGTGGATACAGGAATTTCTCAGTTGACAGTGACAAAATAACCCCAGGGATGTGAGATAAGTCATGAACGAGTTTCAGTAATCGGAATTACGGGAGAGGCTTTCCCTGTTCCTGTAATGAAAGGAGTGCAAATTGAAACAGATGACAAATTTGGAGTAAATGATTTATTGTTGATACCAGAGGCCGAGAATAATTTGTTAGGCAGAGATCTAATAATAGCCTTAAATTTACAGATAAAACCATGTGAAGGAAAACTTAAAATTTATTCTTTAACTGAAGAAGATAATTTAGAAATTAATGACATGGGTTGGCATTCAGGTGAAGTAGGAAAAAGTTTAGGGTAAAGGAGTCTGCTCCCCTTAGTCCCTCCTGGTCAGCACAAGCCTGTGAATTTTATGTATTACTCTGTGCTTTATTAATATTAAAAGGGTGAGAGGAGACTATTTATACAGACTCCAAATATGCTTTTAGTGTAGTACATACTTTTAGAAAAATTTGGAAGGAAAGGGACTTATAAACACTCAAGGGAAAGGGTTAGTACATGGGGGATTGATAATTCAGATACTTGAAGCTTTCAAGGGCCCAAAGAAAATATTAGTTAGAAAGAAATAATTTGGCTGATGAAGAAGCAAAAAGAGGGACCTTAAGAAAAAAGGGATACTGAAATCATGACCTTACCAGAAATAGAAATTCAGCAGGAGACACTTTCCCTTCCGCTAGCAGAACTGGCAGCTATAAGGAAATTAGTAGCAACACTTAAGAAGGGAAAGTGGGTTTTTCCTGATGGCAGGATTATGATGCCAAAACCAGTGGCACATTAGATCTTAGATAACTTGCGTAGACGGACACACTGGGGAGCAAGATCCTTTTGTGATCACTTTTTAAAATTTTATGGGTGTATGAGGATATTTGAAATTAGAAAGCAAATTACCCAGGGGTGTCTCACCTGTTAAAAGGTAAATAAGAAGAAGCTGAGGAGCCCTCCCTCTGGAGGATGCAAAACAGCCTACAGGCTATTTGAAAAGATCCAGGTTGATTTTATAGAATTGCTTAAAGTGGGTTGGTGGAAATATTTGTTAGTTATAATAGATCAATTAAGTCAGTGGGTTGAAGCATTTCCAGCAGCTCGGGCTACAGTTCAAACGGTAGCTAAAATATTGTTGGAACATGTAATTCCAAGAATGTGATAATATGGTGAGATTTAAGTTAATTTATATCAACCCCAATTTATTAAGAATGAACTAGGCATTCTGGAGTGGCTGCCGACTGCAATTCCCTTGAGTTCGGAGGCAGAAGAACGCCGGTGAAAAAGAATAAAAGACCTTCTGAATCGGTGGGAACAGCCTAAAAGATCGAAGATCTCCTCCAGGGTCACCCACCAGCAACATTATTAGAATTGATTACAGAATTGCAATTTCAGAAACTGAGATTGATAACACCTGTTGTTAAAAGAGCTCAGAGACAAGTAAAATGTTGGGAGTGCGGTAAACATGGTTTAAGATGTCATCTGTGGATATGTATTGTTTGCACACTTTGCTTAAACTCATGGTGGAGAGTAACTAAGACGGAAGAGAAGGAGAGACAATTGATTTGCTTGTTTTGCTATGGTTATGTATTTAGCCAGCTAACTGTAGAACACATTGCTAGTGATTTTTTTTGGGATACCTTTGAGACTAAGAGACGGGACTCTTCCAGCAGCAATTGGATTAACAGAGAACTTAGATTAATTGGTTCTTGCTATATTGGCTATAGTACAAATAAGAGAACAAGCAACTCATAATATTATAGACCAGTGACTCATAATTGATAGTTGTTGTGGAGAAGAAGTCTCTACACCACATCATAGGCACATTCCAGGGGCATATTGGCGCTGTGAGTGTGCCTATTGGAGGCGGCGACTTAATGCACTCCCTGCCCTTGAAACAGGTAATAATTAGAAAAATCTTATTGTGGTTGGCACATCCCTGAAATTTTGGAAAATACAGGTTTATGGTATTCCGGCCTAATCTTTTCCCTGTTCTTTTTAATTATTTCTTCTTAACCAGCCAGAACTGGGAAATGGCATTTAAAAGGAGACAAGCAAACTCTGTGGGGCTATGAGTACCAAGGAAACTAAAAGCACCAGTGACTAGATCCTGCGATATTACCTTTGCTACCAAGAAGACTGGCATCTCGGCCCTTGGTTGCAACCCAAGGGGCCTTGAGAATGGTAAAAAGGTAGACTTCCTGAGGATTATTTTCGCTATGATCATTCTGGTACCCTGGGCAGTTGGCCAAAGCCAGAAGGCCACAATGGACAGAGTTTTGGCAATGAGAAACAAACAAGGCAAAAACTAAGTCCCAGCAGATTCAGATTCAATATTTGTGACTATTGCAATCACCCTGTGTGGATTAAGGACAAGATGGAATCTGTGTTTGTGACACACCCATACGACAGTTCTGCCTGCTACAATCACAGCAGCTTTATAGATGTTTTTATTAAGGAAGGAAAGATGTATTGGGTAGGGAAAAATTTGTGATATAATGGACGAGCTCCTTATCCCCATGGTGATCAAATTTGCCCTCAATATGAAAGATTCTTTTGTTTTGAAAGAGATGATAATAGAAAAGAACCAAGTATAGGCATGGGAAACCGGGCACTAAAAGAAAAATTGAAAGAGAAAATAAAAGAAGAAAAAGAATCAAAGGGGAATAGAGGAAAGAACAGGAGAAAAGAGTCCACGGAATTGGCTGAATTGTATAAACAACTAAAACAGTACTACGAAGATTGGGATTTGCCAGCCTCAAATAAGAATCTGTGGGATTGATGCAAGATTGATTGTTACAGAATTGGGATTATCAAAATGTTGGATTTGTGGAGGTCTAAAAATGGCTGAAAGATGGCCGTGGAAAGGTGAGAGCTTAGCTCCAGAGCAATCTTTACAGTGGAACCACACCCAAATTGCTGGAACATTGAAGAGACCTGAAGGATGGATTTTAAGCCATCAAGTAATTGGAATCATTTGTATAACTCGAGAAGGAAGGAAATGTAATAAAGTAGTAGGGCATACTCCTTGTAAATCCACATTGGTGGTTAATATGGATAATCGTTCAAAAATTTGAATAAAAGAAATAAATTGTGAATGGGATGAACTGATTAATTTATGCTGGTACAGAAGTCCTGAAACTAACCCCTACCAATCCATCAAAGGCCTGAGGTCTTATTGGGAACAACTGGAGAAAACTGATAAGAAATGGAAAGCCCCAGATGGGATATATTGGATTTGTGGGCAACGAGCATACAGTGAGTTACCTCAAAAATGGGGTGGAACCTGTACCTTGGGAATAATACAACCCTCCTTCTTTGTTCTACCAAGGTCTAGGAGCAATGTGTTAGGAACTGCGCTGTATGAAACCCTGCAGTGGAATAAAAGAGATTTGAGTCTCAACTTTCCAACAGCAGTAGGGAACCAAAAATGGGGGGAGGACGAGTGGCCTGCAGAAGAAATTATAGCATATTATAACCCAGCAAGATGGGCTCAGGATGGGTCATGGGGATATAGAACCCCAGTTCACCTGTTGAATAGATTAATAAGGCTCCAAGCAGTAGTGGAGGTGGTGTCAAATCACACCTCTGGTGCTTTTAAAATGTTGGCCAGGCAATATACACAAATGCGGGCATTTGTGTACCAAAACAGGATTGCTCTAGACTATCTGTTGGCAAAAGAAGGAGGAATTTGTGGGAGATTTAATGAATTTGAGTGCTGTGTAGAAATTGATGATTATGGGGAAGCTATCACAGAACTTGCAGAGGAAATTAAAAGGGTGGCTCATGTGCCCGGTACAAAAGTGGAATTCAGTCTTGAAAGCAGATTGGTGGGGTAACCTCTTTGGAAGTGTTTGGAGGAAAAAGTCAGAATTCATGTTGTTATGCTCAATTCTGGGACTACTGTTTCTGCCTTGTATGATTTGGTGTTTTATTAGGCTAATTCACTCAGTGATTCAGGAGATGCAGATTACAATAATGTCTCTAGATTCAGAATCAGCAGAAAAAGGAAAACCAAGATCTATAATGGTATTAAAAGCTAATTTGACCCCTGTTAAAGAACAAGAACCTAAAAAAATTTAAATAGACCAGGAAATGCTAACTAAACTTGAAAGAGAGTGTGAAAGACTAGAGGCAGTAATAGAGATGCTGGAAATATTTGAAGCTGAAAAGAGACAACAAGAAAATCAAAACTCCAAAGAATATAAAGGATATCAGGGCACAGCTTTTTAAATACAGCACAAATCACAATGATCAAAAAGAAATGGGGGATTTGTGATAAATAGGTATGATTTGTGCTGATAAAAATTGAAACAGCAATCAATATTGATACAGTAATTAATATTTGGGAATAATAAAATAGTCAAAAGTTGTCATGCCAAAGAAGAGAGGGAGAGGAGGGACTCCAACCCCCCCTTCCCAGCAGATGTTCTCAAGGACCACAGGAAAGAAGCTGAAGATGCAGTTGCTAAAAATGAGCAAGAACCCGGTTGGGTCCCAGAAAATGCTAATTATAAGGGATTTACTGCCTTGATATGCAGATGCAGTGATACGTTAGTCTTGGCTTACATTGTACTGGCTTGATGTGCATGTGTAACCCAAACGTAAATTAAAGGACAACGAAGAAGACTACAGGGCCTTCATCAGTGACGACCCCCCAAGACTTGTGCGACCACCAAACTGAGTGGTGGCATATGCGTGGTAAAGGTGATAATGAAGGCAGAAATAAAGATATGATGAACCGAAAATAGGAGGAGATGGTATTGACACATGGCATATAAGGGGTGATTTTCACTTGGCAAGCTTGTACGTGAGGTGGCAAGGGTCCCAGAACCCTGCACTCAGTACCCCACGGTTATCTTTTGCTTATGCACTATTATTGGAACCAAATTATCCCTTATTTTAGCCAAATTATATTGTATCCAATTTTATATTCTTTTATTTTAACTTTTCAATTAAAATTGCTACTACTTTTAATATTGTTTGTGGTTTTTTTATGATGGGATAATTGGGCAAACATAACAACTTTATAATATAAATATTAAAGTTTGGTATTACAAATATAGAATAATACTATTATAAATAGGAAAAAAATATAATTTTATTAATTCAGTAAATTTTAGTTTTAAGGGGAAATGCATAATTATTTTTATGTTTTGGGATGTCAGTCTGTAAGAGACGGTCCAAAGATCCCTCATCTGCCTCACAACCGCCGTCAAGGACGGAGATTGAAGCCCTCCCAAAGGACTGAGACTGAGACCCTTCAAATTCTAACCCAGGGGTGCTGGCCTGACTGGAGCGGGATGTCTGCCATAGGAAGCGGGATGTTTCCCATAGGAAGCAGCCCTGAAACAACGGGCCCCGCTCACTGCTGGCACCGGTTTGTGCTGTTCAGAACTGGGCTGTCTGTACCTGCTCCCAATGGATTTATTCTCCACTGTTCCCTCCATGTGCCGTCCTGCTCCCCTCCTGGCGGTAGATTATAAAAGAGCCCTGAGTTAACCAAAGACTTTGAGACTCTCCCCGACGTGACCAGATGGATCTGTTGGCCGGACCACGAAGATTTCATCTCTCTGTTGGTAGCTATTCCCCCCTCCTTTTCTCTGTCTCTCTATCCTTTATCTCCTTTCTAATCCTTGTGTTGCATCTGCTGTGGGCACTCAATAAAAGGTGCATTTGTTTTGGTTAATAATGAAAGTGCCCTGCTGTGTGTCTTTGCACCCTGAGATCAGTGAAACGAACCATCGTGACCCCTCTTGCACCAGGGGATGGTGACACGGCCTGATGGGGTTGCTGCCCACAGTGTGTGAACGTGATCTTCTTGGTGGGAACTGCACTGCCTCATCTGCTCTTGCTTTCTGGTCTCCCTATCCCAGAATCACCTATGGCACCTGCTTTTCTTATATTGTGGTTCTCTGTAGTTCCTTCAATAGCCAGTCCTTCCTAAGTTCACTCTTGGAATAGGGGATCATCACCTCCCCATCATATCGAGTGCATTCAAATGCACTTGAATCCATTTTGCCTGCATTGTTTTTTACTTACTGTGGAATCTCTGTTTGAATTTTCAACTCCTGTCGAGGTTGGGATTGAAGGTACTTGATATTTCGCATTCAGATTCAGGTGGTTTTTGTTTCTTACCAGTGAAACAGCCTCACAAGCATGAGTTCTGCGTCCTTTCATCTAAGGCACAAAATGGCTCCCTATCTCTTGTTACAAGACCTGAATGGTACCAAGGAGACCATGGTGATACTGGAGATCCAAGAAGACCATGGTGATACTGGGGATCCAAGGAGACCATGGTGACACCATGGACACTCATGGAACCATGGGCATTGTGACACAGCAGGGCTTCATGGAACCAAGGAGTCAATTGTGACTCTACCAAACTTAATGGAACCAAGGGCCCATTGTGACACTGAAGAACTTCAGGGAACCAAGAGTCTCTTGTGACACAGTGGAAGGTGCTCATGAAACCACAGAAACCGTTTTGAAACTTCAAGGCGTGGTGGAACCAAAGGGTCATTCTGGCACTTCTGAGCCTTGGAAGCAAAGGGACCACAGTGACACAGTGGGGCTCTGTGGAACCAAAGGCCGTGGTGACATTGTGGAGTGTCATTGAACCACCTGTCCATGGTGACACTGCAGGGCCTGATAGAATCATGGACACCATTGTGACACTACAGGGCGTCATGGAAGCAAGGGGCCATTGTCACACTCTGGGGCCTCTTGGGCTCCAAGGGCACTTGTGATACCATGGATATAATGGCAACTGTGGCCCCATGAAACCAAGGAGACCGTTGTGACCCTACAGGACCCCATGGAACTAAGGATTCATGGAACAGTGCAGGACACATGGAACCCAGGGGCCATTGTGAAGCTGTAGGACCAAAAGAGCCCGTTGTGACACTGTGGCCCCCATGGATCCAAAGGTCCATTTTGACATTGCAGGCCCTCATGGAACCCTGGAGACCACTGGGAAACTTTGGGACCTTGTTGAATTAAGTGGCCCTGCAGGGCCTGATGGAACCAATGAGACCCTGTGGTACCAAGGTGTCATGGACTGACCCAGGCCAAATGCCAGGCATCCATGTGGGCTGCTCACTCACTCCCCTCTGCAGCTGGACAAAGAAAATTTAATAAAGGGTTCATGGGTTGAGATAAGGACTGGGTGAGATCACTCATCAAATACTGTCCTGGGAAAAACAGGCTTAGCTTAGAGATGTGAAATTAATTTATTACTAATAAAGTCAGAGCAGGAAAAGGGGAAATAA
This sequence comes from Melospiza melodia melodia, assembly GCF_035770615.1. NCBI lineage: Eukaryota > Metazoa > Chordata > Aves > Passeriformes > Passerellidae > Melospiza > Melospiza melodia. The sequence continues at coordinate 1,662,809 of NW_026948761.1, forward strand.
AATAAGTCCCTTTCCTCCCTCCTTCCAGCTCTGCCTCCTACCCCAGCAGTGCAGGGAGACAGGGAATGGGGGTTACGGTCAGTTCATCACCCATGCCTTCTGCCCCTGCTCAGGGAGAGGAGTGGTTCCCCTGCTGCACCGTGGGTCCCTCCCAAGGGAGACAGTTCTGCAGGAGCTTCTCCCATGTGAGTCCATTTCAGGAGCAGCAGCCCTCTGCAAACTGCTGCAGTGTGAGTCCATGCCAGGGACAACAGTCCTTCCCAAACTGCTGCAGCATGGGTCACTCTTCCAGGGGGTGCATTCCTCCAGGGACAGGCTGCTCCAGCCTGGGAGCAGGGCCCCTCTCTCCATGGCTCTCCTGCAGGGTGCCTGGGTCTCCAGTGCCTGGAGCACCTCCTGCCCCTCCTTCTGCACTGACCTTGATGTCTGCAGAGTTGTTCTTCTCACATGTTCTCCCTCTGCTCTCCTCTGACTGGAGTTAAAACTGCGCCACAATCTCTATTTTGATTTCTTTTTCAATCTGTTATCACAGAGGCATTGCCACCATTTGTAACTGCCCAGCCTTTGCCAGCAGCCAGTCCATCCTTGAAGCCACCAGGAATTGGCTGTGCCAGACACGGTGGAAGCTTCCAGCAGCTTCTCACAGGAGCCATCCCTGTGCCCCCTGTAAAATACAAAGCTGTGTTTCGTGTCAGGTACATACTGGCAACGTGGTATTTGTGATTGTAATTTGTGTGGAAACTGACCATGGGACAGGTATAAAGACAAATTCTAATAATTACTGAGGAAAGTAAAGCATGGAAGAAGGCCTTTGAACCTATCTTTTGTTTGTAATTAACCTTTATATGTCTTGTGTTTATTTAGGAGCATTTGAATCAAAGCTTTAAGGATATTGCTTTTTGACAGGAACTTTCTGCTTATAGTTAAGCCTTGAAGAGTTTTGTGATAATAACCTGTTGAAGTGTAATTTTAGAATATTGCTTGTAGTAAGGATCTTTGAAACTATAGCTTTAGAATATATAAAAGGAAACATGCTTATCTCACACCTTAACAAAACAGTGAAAAGCAGCTTGAGAAAGGAAGATGACCATCAACTCAAGGAATAATAGTTTCAACCAAGGGAAGCTGGACATCACTGTTATGAGTTTTATAGTCTCTGCAATCAAAAGTTGGACCCATATCTGGATTCTGGATCACACCATCTGGGAGATTTCTTCCTTCTTTCAGAAACCGAATCACCACCATCTGTGGATACTCCTTTCTGGGATACATCCTGAGAAAAACTAAATCACAATAGGTATAGAATTGTGACATAAAAATTGGGAATAGAAACTGCTGAGAAAGCTGATGAGTACCCCTATAAATACCTGTAAGCCTCAACTATTGGTGTGCAGTTGGATGGAAAACTTCCCTCACTGTACTCAGCGCTGTATTGCTCATGCTTTACCATATTAATTAATGACTTGATTGCTGCTTGAATATTGGCCCAGTCAAGCTTCTCATGTATAACACCCCTGTGGTGGGAGCTGGGAGAGAAGAAGGGGATGCTGGCCTGTCCCTCAGGGGAGGCACGGCTCATTTGCTGACAGCCGGTGCCTCCCAGCTGAAAACTTTCAAACTCAGTGTTTTTCTGGGACACAACATTTTTCACCGGCTGATTGATGTTTAGTCAGGGGCTTCTCGCTGGGATTTGGGGTGCCTGACTCCCCTCACGTGCGCCAGTGGCGTGGGGGATGTGGCTCCCAGAGGTGCTGCCTCTGACCACAAGCCCGGAGGGGATGGGGATGATGTTGAGGAGCAGAAAACAGGAACACTGGAATTTGAATCCCAGGGATGGGGTGGGAGGGGGTGGACAGCGAGCATCACTCACTTTTTCTGGGGAAAGAAGACCTGCAGATCCGGGTTGGAGATCCCTGGGAAAGCTTCTCCTTCCCAGCCACCAGCATGCACTGTTCGGTCACTCCTGCTGCCGAGGCACTGGCAGCACGGTGGGGGTGGGCTGTGAGAACAAAGACCCCGCCCTGCAGGCCATGTCTGGGCTGTTTGGCCTGCCCACCGCCGGGTTTGGGGGCTGTGATCCCCCTACCTGGACCCGGGGCACTGTTCTGTGGAAGGTGGACAGAGCTACCAGCTCAAAGTACTGGAAAGCCACAAGTCAGACTCAGCCCAAGTGATTCAATTAAGCGGCCAAGGCATTCCAGAAATTTTCTCAATATTGTTTGATAAATATTAATGGATTTCTTTTAATATGTATTAGTGATCTTTCTTCAGCAGTTCTTTGTTTCAGGATTCTGCAAGTCTGTTTCAGGACCAAAAGGGACCTTCAGAGATGTCAAAGATCAACATCTCCAATGACTGGGATTGTACTGGGATGCTACAGGGATCATACTGGGAGCAGCTGGGCCCATGCTGGGACAGACTGCGATCACACTGAGGGAGACTGGGATCATACTGGGATCATACTGGGATGGAGTAGGAGCCTGCAGGGGCAGTTGAGACCATACTGGGGACAGATGGGATATACTGGGAGTGACTGGGATCATTCTGAGGGTGACCAGGAGCAGCTGTGAGCAACTGGGATCATGCAAGGAGCAACTGGGGGGAACTGGGAGTCGCTAGGTGCATGTTGGGGGTCATTGGAAGCAACTGGACTTACACTGGGATGAACTGGGATAATGCTGGAGTTGACTGGGATCATACTGGCAGTGTGAGTGCAGCTACAGTGAGGCTGACTGGGAGTGGTTGTGAGCAAATGGGATCAAGCTGGAAGGAACTGGGAGTGACTGGGAACCTGCTGGGAGTAACTGGAATATGCTGGGACTGATTGAAACCACAGTGGGAGTAAATGGGAACAACTGAAACCACATTGGATGATAATGGGAGCAGCCGTGCCTGTGCTGGGGTCATACTGGAACTCTCTGCAATCATACTGGGAGTGACTTGAAAAGTATTAGGGATATCTGAGAATGACTGGGATCCTACTGGAATCTGACTGGGAGTGACTGGAAAGGTGCTGGCTGTAACTAGAACCATAGTGGAGGTGATTGGGAGCAACTGGGCCCACACTGGGAGTGACAGAGGGTCACTGGGCAGGATTGGAATCATACTGGGAGGATCTGAGAGTGACTTGTGTCATACTGGGGGGTAGTGGGTGCAACTGGGATCATCCTGGGAGCCACTGGGATCCTGACTGGAGGGTACTGGGAGCTACTGGGCCCATGTTAAGAGGAAAATGTGGACATATTTTCAAAAGTGGGATCAACTGGGATCAACTGGAAGGTACTGGAACCAAGCTAAGGGGACTAAGGACACAACTGGGGCAACTGGGTTCATACTGGGAGCAACTGGGACCACACTTTGGGCAACTGCCAGAAATTGGGATCATGCTGGAGGCAACTGGGAGGAACTGGGAGTAACTGGGATCATTCTGAGCTAACCAAAACCTCACTTGGCCATCTGGGATTGCTGGGAGTGTCTGTGACCATACTGGGGGGACTGGAGCCACAGTGGGAACAGCTGGGACCATGCTGGGGGCAACTGGGAGTGAGTGGGACCATGCTGAGAGGGACTGGGACTATTCTAGGGACAACTGGGATCCTACTGGGAGGAACTGGGAACAACTGGAACTATTCTGGCAGGAACTGGGATCATACTGGGATCACATGGGAGCAGCTGGGTCCATGCTGGGTGAGACTGGGATCGCAATGGGGGCAACTGGAATCATACTGGGATTTACTGGTAGTGGCTGTGGGCAACTGGAATCGGGCTGAAAGCAACTGGGAGGAAGTGGGAGTGACTGGAAGCATGCTGGGGGTGACTGAGATATACTGGGAGAGACTGGGAGTCATGAGGATCATACTGGAGGCTACTGGGGTCATGCTGGCATTGACAGGGAGCAACTGGAATCACACTGGGAGCCACTGGCATCATACTGGGAGTGACTGGGATCCTACTGGGATTATAGTGGGTGTCAATGGACCCTGACTGGGGTTATGGGAGCTACCAGGCCCATGCTGGGAGCTCCCTGAACACACACTGGGAGCAACTGGCATCGACAGAATGCATGCTGGTGACAACTGGGATGTCCTGGCAGCGACTGGGATAAAACTGGGGGCACCTGAACCACGCTAAGATGACTGGGAGTGCCTGGCAATGACTACGAGAATGTTCAGGGCAACTGGGATATGCTGGGAGTGCCTGAGACCATGCAGGTGGTGACTGGGACCACACTGGGAATGTGCTGGGGGTAACTGGGACCACATGGGGGGCAACTGGGGGCAAGTGTGAGTGACTGGGGCCCTGCTGGGAGAGACTGGGATCATCCTCGGATCATCCGGGGAGTGAGGAGGAGCAGCGCGATGGCTCCAGCGCTGGGGCTGGGGGCGCTCCTGGGGAGTCAGAGGGGAGTGGGACCCCCGGCACCGGGACCCTGACCTGCCACTGCCAGCACTCGGACCCCCCTGCTCCCCTTAGCCTGCACAGAGACCCCCCTGAATCCCCCATTCCGGACATCAGGAGCCCCTGCCCCCTTTTAAGCGACCATCCCATGGTTCCAGCCTCCAGACTTGCCATGGGCCTGACCCTGGGACACCCTGGAACACCTTGGACCCCCATTCCTGCCTTTCCCAGCCCTACCTTTGTGCAAAACCAGAGACCCCCTAAACTGCCTCTTCCTCAACGTCCTGGGTGTCCCCACCCTTGTACCCCCTTTTTGGGAAACCCTGGACTCCCCTTTCCTGGGCTCAAAAACCACTTAGAATTCCCTTCTACCTCTCCACATCCCTATCCCCACCTTTTCCGTGACCCTGAGACCCCCCTGCACCCCAATTTCTGAGAACCAAGATGTCCTTTTACCCCTTTGCCCCTCACTGAGACCCCCCTTGTACCTCAGTTGTGCCATGTCCCTCGGCTGTCCCCTGTCCCTCAGCTCTGTGGGGCCGGGGACGGCAGCAGGACCTGGGACAGCCCTGGGGGAGAACAACCCTGAGCCCCAGCTGGGCCAGTTCCCCCAGTTCCCAACAGATCACTCCCAGCATGGGCCCTGTGGCTCCCAGTCTCACCCAGGATGGTCCCAGTCACTTCCAGTTACACTCAGTATGATCCCAGTATCATCCCAGTCACTCCCAGTATGATCTTGGAATTATTCCAGCACAGTCCCAGGTGTTCCCATTCACTTCTACTATAGTTCCAGGAACTCCCAGTATAATTCCAGTCCTTTCCAGTATGATCTCAGTATGAACCCAGTCACTCTCAGTATGGTGCCATTTGCCCCCAGTATTGTCCCAGTCACCCCAAGTCACCCAGTATGATTTCAGTCACTCCCAGATACTCCCAGTACCTTCCAGTATGATTCCAGTTGCTCATTACCGCTCCCAGTCACTCCATCGTGATTCCAGTCAATTCCTGTATATCCCAGTTGCCCAAAGATAGTCCCAGTTACCCTCAGTCTGCTCCTTGTCACTTCCAGTATGAGTTCAGAAGGATCCCAGTCACCCTCAGTGTGGTGCCGGTTGGTCCCAGTATGATCCCATTTGTCCCAGCATGGTTCCATTTCCTCCAAGTGTGATCCCAGTTGCCTCTAGCACAGACCCAGTCCCTCCCAGTTTGATCCTACCCCAATACCATGATGATCCCACTTGCTCCCACCATGGTCCTAGCTGCTCCCACTTGCTCCCAGTCTGATCCCAGTTGCTCCTGCTGGCCCCTGTGTTATGTTTTGGAATGGGAGGAAATTTAGGGAAATAAAGCAAAGTTTTTTGTGGATCTGACACACAGATCCACAGTCTGTTGAGCTACTGAAAAGCTAGACATGCTTTTGTGAAACACACATGATAGAGATGAAAAAAATCAGAAATTTTTTTCTTTGTTGGTTGGCAGGGAGGTGGTGAGTTTTGGATTGGGCTTTGTGTCTCGGCTGGGCTGGGCTGGGCTGGGCTGGGCTGGGCAGTCTTGCTGCAGGCTGGGCTTCTTTTCTATTTTCTGGGTTGCTTGCTGGCTTCTCTCTCCATGGGCTCTGGTTTGGCCGGGCTGGGCTTCAGCAGCTGCCAGGCAAGGAGACAGGGGAGGCTGCGGAGCTTTAGCCAGAGCAGGGCTGGCTGTGGCTGTGAGGATCTCGCTGTCAGGCTGTTGCTTCTTCTTCTTCTTAGCGTGGCTGAGACCAGAGACTTCTGTGGCTGGTGTAGAAAACTAAACACTAACTATAAAGCTGATCTGAACACAGCTGAGCCACAGCTTTCTGTTACAAGTTATTGGTGGGTTAGGTAGGCTTCAGGTGTGATGTTAACTTTTTCAGTACTTTGATCTTCTTTTGAGTGAGAGAAAAGAACAAAATGCAAGTATATTTAAAAACATCATGAAGACATTCAAGTTAATAAAGAAGAAGTTAAGTCCCAGATGGGAGGGGTGAGAAGATGCTTTGGTTTTAGAGCTGAAATCCTATTGCAAGCTATAAAGAAAAGACTCTTTTTCCTTATAACACATAAAACGATAAGGAAATTAAAGTGTTTGAATTGATATTAGGTAAAGGCTTCTATGTTAAAGTAAGCAGATGTTGAAATAGCTGTAATCCCATGAGAAGTTTGTACAGAGAGAGTAGTCTTGTGCTTCTAAAAAAAGATCTCTGCTCCCAGAGATGAAGATGATTTTAGAGATAGATAATGAAAACGTTTGCCTTTAAACAGCTCATCTTTAAAACAATACCCCATAAATCAACATAGCCCATCACCAAGCTGTTGGAAGGCTTGTAGAAATAAGAAAGATTTCAGGATAGCAAGGTTCCCCTGGCAGTTGTTATTCATAACAAAATTGAGAGCCATGAGAAAATGGTTTTTTCCTTTTGTAGAAAAGTCCCTCTAACTTTAACAAGAGGGACTTCTCTCCCTAAGTGAATTAAAAATTACTATTTTAGAGGTAGTAAACTGACTAGAAATCTTAAGTTTAGTTTCTTTACATTGTCAGTGAGAAAGAAAAAGTTGTGAGAAGTATTCTGAAAAGTTTTCTTTGATTCTTACTACTTTTTTTTCTTTTAGTTACTTTTAATAGATTTTTTCTTTATACTCTTTTAAAGTTTTGAGCCTGCTTTACCTTTCTCCTAATGCTATCTCACAACAAAAAATAAGTGTATTAGTAATTAAAGAACACCAAACCCACCACATTCTTTAGTACATTAGCCAAAAAAATCTCAAAATGAAAGAAATCTTATATTAGCAAACCAAAACCACAACACCCTAGCACAGACCCAGTCACTCCCAGTACGATCCCAGTATGAATCTATTGTGATCCCAGTCTTCCCCAGCATAGTCCCAGTCAATCCCAGTTGCCCCCAGTGTAGACTCAGTTATTCCAGTCGCTCTCAGTGTGTTCCCAGTCACCCCCAGCATGGTTACAGTCACTCCCAGTATATCCCAGTTGGTGCCACTGTGATCCCTATTGCCCCAGTTCTGGCCCTGCTGAGTCCCAGTGTGCCCTGATCCTGCACCCAGTGGGTCCTAGTGCTGGGCGCGGTGTATCCCGGTGTATCCTTGTGTATCCTGCTGTATCCCAGTATGACCCGGTGTATCCCAGTGTGACCCGATGTATCTCAGTTTATCCTGGTGTATCCCTGTGTCCCAGTCCATCCCAGCCTGTCCCGGTCCCCTCCCTTCACTGGGAGTGACTGGGATCATACTGGTGGAAAGTGGAACCTTACTGGGCCAAGTGGATGTGACTGGGAATGACTGTGAGAATGCTGAAGGCAACTGGGATATACTGGGAGTGTCTGTAACCATGCTGGGGGTGTCTGGGAACACACTGAGAGTCTCAGCAGGTCCAAGGACACCGTGGTGACACTATGGAACCTCATGGAACCAAGGGGATCATTGTGGCACCACTGGAGCCCATGGAACCAAGGGGATCATTGTGGCACCACTGGAGCCCATGGAACCAAGGGGATCATTGTGGCACCACTGGAGCCCTTGGAACCAAGGGGCCATGGTGACACAGCAGGGCTTCATGGAACCCAGAGACCATTATGGCTCTGTGGGGCCCCATGGAACCATTAGAACCCTTCAGGGCCTGATGTCACCAAGGGGGCATTATGACACCTCAGAGCCTCATGGAAGCAAGGGACCATTGGGACACTGTGGGGCCCCATGGAATCCCGGGAACATGAAACAGGTCTGGTTGGCTTGGCCTCCCAGGGGCCACCTGACAGGTCTGGGCAATGCGGGGATATCAAGGGCTGCCTCTTATCAGCTCCTGGAGCACTGCGGCTCCGTGCTTTCCTTGCTATGAAAAGAACCATCTCTCTTTTCAGATGCCATTGCCAAAATTCATACTCTCCCTAAAACAATTCCTGAATGCAAGGGTACCTCTCAGAACAAAACCTGCCAGCTCTGGATGGCTTGGCCTCTGGCATTCACCTCTCATCTGCCCCTGAAACCCTGGGGCTCTGTTCCTTCATTCTTATGGAAAAGAACCGGCCTTCATGTCCAGAGGCCATGGCCAAAATTAGAATTTGGCCTCCCAAATTCTGTATATCCAAGGATTGCTCCCAGACAAAAGTAGCCAGGACAGAACAGTCAGGCTGGCCCTGTCCTCTGGTGATTATCTTAGAATATGAGATGAATGTTTTCAAATGAAACCACTTTGGAGAGGGCCCAGAGATCTCCCAATGTGGTGTTTTGAGGCCTCGGGCACATGACCACTACATATGGACAAAGGATTTCTGTGCTCTGTGCTGTTGTGGTGGTTACGCACCATGGAAGTGATGTTCTAGGAGAAGCTGCTAGCAGTTTCCTCCATTTCTGACAGTAAACAAAACAAGCAATTAGCTTTGAGAATTGACAATCTGTTAAACCACTACGGAAACTGTACACACCTCTGTGAAGACACATGTTAAAGATGAGAAAGCCTGGGAGGGTCTCTTTCCCTTCTGGCTGGCAAAGAGGTTAACAAGGCTGACCCAGCCCCCATCTCAGCCAGGCCGGGCCAGGCGGCTCCTGCTGCGGGCCCGGGCCCCTTCCCAGGGACCCTGCCAGGCCCCATCGGCTGCCGGGCAAGGCAGGGGGAGGAGAAGCCATCCGCCCCCAGCCGTGCTGCTGCTGTGTTCTGGCTGAGATCCTGACCTTGCCCCAGCGCGGCCCATCCTGACACAGCTCCAGCGCAGCCACTGCAGAAACCTCCATTGTAAAACAGCTCCGGCTGCAAGCACTGAGCCCGGCCGGGGTCACGGAACCATCTGCAGGCCCCGGGTGAGATATGAACTCTTTCAGTGCTTCCATCCTCCATAGAGTGAGAGAAAAGGACAAAGTGCAGGCACACAGAGGAGCAACAGGAAGACACGGAAGTGAAGAGGAAGTTGAGTCCCTGATGGGGGGGATGAGAAGATGCCTTGATCTTGGGGCTGAAATCCTCTTGTAAAGCTAAGGAGAAGGATAGAATTGATAGATCAGACTCTCTTTTTCCTATAATGCGATGGAAAGTATGTGGAGATTACTTGTTCGGCAAAGGCCTCCATGCTAAAGTAAGCAAATATTGAAGTAGCTGTGATCCCATGAGAGGTTTGAGTATTGAAAGAGAGTGATGAGACCCTGTGCCCTCAGGGAAAGAAGAAGAAGATTGCTGTTCCCAATGCTGAAGATAATTTCAGAAATAGGTGAAGAGCACATTTGCTCTTTAACAGCTCACCTTTAAACAACATGGCCCATAAACACAGCTGTGGGAAAAGCTGTGACCAAATGGGAAGGACTTCACAATTGCAGATTTTTCCAGGCGGCTGCTATTCATAGAAACTGAGAGCCATGAGAGAACTCTTTTCTTATGGGGAAATCTCCATATCATGAAAGAGAGACTTCTCTCCCTGAATGAACTGAAAAAAGACTATTCTAGAGGTGGTAAAATGACTGAAATTTTAGGTTTTCTCTCTTTATATTGTCAGTAAGACAGAAAAGGTTATAGGGAGAGGAGAAATGTTCTGAAAGTTTTGTTCTGATTCTTATTACTCTTTCTTCTAGTTACTACTAATAAACTTTTCTTTATATCCTCTAAAAGTTTTGAGCCTATGTTGCCTTAATTCTAATCCTACCTCACGGCAGGAAATGAGTAAGTATATTCTAGTGAGTGCAGTGGTAATTAGCCAACACTGAACCCACCACAGTATTTGATGCATTGGCCGAGAAATCTCAAAGTGATGAACCAAAACCACTACAGAAAACTTCCTGATAAAATGCATTAGACCAGAGAGAAATCAAGGCAGAGCCATGGTTTGTCAGGACTTTCTTGATCCTCATGAGCTCCATGGTGCATTTGGAGCTGAGCCCTGCAACCTCAGGGAGTGAGAGGAGATGGCACAAACCTTTCCAGGAGTCAAAGTCAGAGGAAACATCCAAAGTGTCTCAAAGCATGAATGGGTCTCACTGAGGTCCATCCCCAACACAGGCTCCTCATGGACTCCTTGGAGGAGAGAATTGGAGGCCATAATTGGACAAAAAACTTCTAAGAGATTCAGAGTAGAAAGGAACATCCAAAGTACCTTGAAAATCTTGAGTAACTCAAAGTATTATTGAGCCCCACTGAGTGTCAGTACAAAGATCTGAAGTGACGCATTAAAGCAGATAATTGGGGCCATGATTGCACAAACCTCTCACAGAGTCTGTATCAAAAGGGAAACACCAAGTACCTTAAAATAACGGAAGTACCTCGAAGCATTAATGAGCCCCACTGAGTGTTGTTAATGACAAAGCCTCTCCACGGACTAATTACAGCAGATAATTGGAGGCAATGATTGCACAAACCTCTCAGACACTCCAAGGCAAAAGCCAAACCCAAAGTCCTTTGAAAAACCTGCAGTCCCTGGGAGCATGAAGGAGCCCCCAGGGCCATTCCTGAGCAAGGCTCCCCAGGAACTCCTTCCAGCAGATCCTTGAGGCCACTAGGATGTGGGCTAGGGGGGGATGCTGAGGGCAGGACAAGGGGCTGACAGTGCCCAGACTGGCTGGGGCTGTGCCAGGAGGCCCCAGGGCCTCAGGACAAGGTGTCTTCTAACAGCCCTTGTTGGCACAGACCCTGCTGTGGCCCAGGGCACCAAGACTTGGCTTCTCTTTGTCCCCACCTGTCATCACTGCCTCCAATTCTGTGCTCTGCCTGGGGCCTGGGGACACTTTCTCAGTCATGTCCCTCTCTGGGACCCATTAAAAGTCCAAGAAACTTTGGAGTGTGATTCTGACTTGGAGTTCTGGAGAGATTTATTCAGCTCCCTCTCAGGGACAGATGTTCAAGGCCTGAGCACAAAGCCCCAGAGGCTCATTAATGTCCTTGTGCTGTGTCTGTGCTGCTGGACTGGGCTGGGCTCCTGGCACAGAGGCAGCTCCTGGTAACCAAGCAAAGCTTCAAAAGCACATTTGTCTTGATGAGCAGCTCTTCTGCCAGCCCAGCAGGGCTGAGGCACTGCCTGTAGCCACCTCGGGCACAGCACAGAGGCACAGAGAGCTTCAATCAGTCAGGGCTGGGAAGGTGCTGAGAAGTGCCTGGGGCACAATCACTGCCAGCCCTTGGCACAGGAACCTATGGCTGCAGGACAATGCAGCTGCAGCTCCTGGAGTGATCTCCTCAAGCTGGAACATCCCAATGCCTACAGACCCTGTGAGTACATTCTCTGATTGTCTCTTGTGCAGAGCAGCCAGGGGTGCCCAGGGCTGTCTTGCAGAGCAGGGTCCTGAAGCCCAGGGCGCTGTGCTGGGGCAGGGACTCTGCTGCCTGCCAGGGACAGGTCTCAGCCAGCCCTGGCAGCTGCTCCCAGCACTGCAGGACAAGATCTGGGTGGAAGGAGACAGCTGGTAAGGTTTGGAAGTGTTCTCCGTGTGTGGGGAGGATGTTGCATTGTTCAGGACTGCTCCCAGCATGGCATTTAACTGCAGAACATTTCCAAGTAGATTATACCAGGGAGCACAGCAAGGCAGGGGCTGCACAAAAGGGAAAATCCTGCTTTTTTAATCTACTGCTCTAGGTTGCCTGGGTAGGAAATTGCACATAGATATTCATCTCTCAGTTCAGGTTCGGAAAAATGAAAACATTTTCTCTCAGATGTTAATAAACCTGGCAGTAACAAAACCAGCACAGGGCCCCTTAGAGGCATCATCAGTGTTGCTTTTCCAGCCACCTCAGAGTTGCTCTGACGTTTCCATAAGAGCCTGCAGAGCCAAAGCTGCCCCTGGGCAGTGCCTGAGCTGGGAGGGGTCTGCAGGGCAGAACTGAGCCCCCAGGGCTGGGCTGGGCTCTGGCAGCACTGGCAGGGCCTGGCCCTGGGCACAGGGAAGCAGCTGCTGGCAGGGACAACTCCAGACAGCAGTGCCCTGGGCAGGCAGTGGGGGGAAAAACCCCCCACGCTATGCTGGGATATTTAAAGTCCTCTCCAAGCACAACTATTCGATGATTACTTTTTATACAGATCCCCATGCCAAGACACTGCAAATGTCCAACAGCAGCTCCATCAGGCACTTCCTCCTGCTGGCATTGGCAGACACGCGGCAGCTGCAGCTCCTGCACTTCTGCCTCTTGCTGGGCATCTCCCTGGCTGCCCTCCTGGGCAACAGCCTCATCATCAGCGCCGTAACCTGCGGCCACCACCTGCACACGCCCATGTTCTTCTTCCTGCTCAACCTGGCCCTCAGCGACCTGGGCTCCATCTGCACCACTGTCCCCAAAGCCATGCACAATTGCCTCTGGGACACCAGGAACATCTCCTACTCAAGATGTGCAACACAGCTCTTTTTTTTTCGCCTTTTTCATGTCAGCAGAGCTTTCCCTCCTGACCATCATGTGCTACCACTGCTACATGTCCATCTGCAAAGCCCTGCACTATGGGACCCTCCTGGGTAGCAGAGCTTGTACCCACATGGCAGCAGCTGTCTGGGCCAGTGCCTCACTGCTGCACACAGCGAATACATTTTCTCTGCCCCTGTGCCACGGCAATGTCCTGGGCCAGTTCTTCTGTGAAATCCCACAGATCCTCAAACTCTCCTGCTACAAATCCTATCGCAGGGAATTTGGGCTCATTGCAGATAGTATCTGTTTTGGTTTTGGCTGTTTTGTGTTCATGGTTTTCTCCTATGTGCAGATCTTCAGGGCTGTGCTGAGGATCCCCTCTGAGCAGGGACGGCACAAAGCCTTCTCCACCTGCCTCCCTCACCTGGCCGTCATCTCTCTGTTCATCAGCATCTCATTTTTTACCTACCTGAAGCCCCCCTCCATGTCCTCCCCATCCCTGGATCTGGCCATGTCACTTTTGTACTCGGTGTTGCCTCCAGCCCTGAACCCCCTCATCTACAGCCTGAGGAACCAGGAGCTCAAGGCTGCAGTGTGGAGACTGATGACTGGCTTGTTTAAGAAGCATTAAACCGCTGGCCAATTTTTGCAAATCACTTGTAATAAAAGTCATCTTTGACACTTCTTGTTGGTTTCATTTTGGAGGTTTTTTCTCATTTTATTTTTTTCACCTTGTCCACTAAAAAATATGATTGTTTGCACCATTTCTAATTTTCTTTCTCTTCACCCTTCCTGGGGCCACAGACCGTGTCAACGGGGGACTGCACTCTCAGTGGCTTTAAAGGAACTAAAGGATCTCCCAGCAGAGTTTTCTGCTGAGATGCCCTTTTGTTGCCTTCTCTGGAGCTGCAGCAGCAATGTCTGTGTGCAGAGCTGGGGACAGATCCGTGCTAGCCCATCAGCTGTGCCCAGCAGCAGCAGCACTTGGTGTTGCCAGTGCTGCTGCTGTGGCCCTGCCCCGCTGCCCTGGTGGCCCTGGTGTTGCTGTGGGGCCTGAGTGCTTTCGTGGCCAGGCACAGTCCTGGGGGTGGCAGTGCCGGGGCTGCAGCAGGGACAGGCCATGGGGACTGGGGGGAGCGCTGAGGCCTCAGGCCAGGGCCTGGGGGCTCCAGGCTCCTTGCCCAGGCTCTCTCAAGAACATGGCCAGGTCAATGCTCAGCACAGAAAACCCCTGTGAGCAGCCCAAGGGTGCTCATGTGTGTGTTCACCCACTCTGCCCCCAGCCTGTAGTGCTGCAAGGTTTGTTGTGGCCAAAATACAGGACCTGGCACTTGGGCTTGTTAAACCTCACCTTGTTGGGTTTGGGCCCTGGATCCAGCCTGTCCAGGGCCCTGTGCAGAGCCCTCCTACCCTCCAGCAGATCAACACTCACACCCAGCTTGGTGTCACCATGGTTCCATCAGGCCCCAGAGTGTCACAATGGTCTCCATGATTCCATGAGGCCTCCCAGTGTCACAATGTCCCCTTGGTTCCATGGGACCCCTTGGTGTCACAGAGTCACATGGATCCTTGGGCCCTGCAGTGTCGCAATGGCACCATCATGACACCAGGTCCTGCTCTTTCACAATGCTCTGCATGGTTCCACTAGGCCCCGCAGTGTCACAGTGGCCTCTGTGGTTCCAGCAGGACCCAGATGGACTCCTTGCTTCTATCCAGTCCCACAGTGTCACAATGGCCCCTTGGCTCTGTGCTGCCATGTCAAACACAGCGTCACCATGGTCCTCTTGGTGCCACCAGGCCCCACAGTTTATCAATGGCCCCTTGCTTCCGTAGGCGGGTCACTAGGGAGGTCACTCTGCCCCGGACCCCTCACAGTTCCCCCCAGAGCAGTCTAACCTTGTTCGTGCACTGCTGGGTCCCCTGTCCCCCTGGGTACCCCTGCCCCTGGCACTGTAGCCTCCTCCAGAGGATGTTCCACAAGATCGACCCCAGAGCCTGACACGGGGACGGGGTCCAGGGCCCTAGGGGTGGCACAGGGGGACAGGGACCCCCCGGCAGTGTCCCCATGTCCCTCAGAGCCAGAGTCTGGGCCAGAGCTCCATCACCCTGCTACCAACGAGGACTTGAGAGCACTGAAAAAATCCCCAGCAAGTTATCAGCAGAAACCAGATTTAATATTAAGGGACAGCAGCACAAAGTTCCTTGGCAAGAGTCACTCTGCTCCTGACTGGACACTTCAGGCACACCAAGGAAACAAAGCAAAAACAAAACCAAACCAAATCCAGGCAATCAAACCAGAAATGAACTGAGAACTGTCCCTCAGTGTGTGTGTGTGTGTGTGTGTGTGTGTGTGACACAAGGCAGTGAGGACCAGGAAAAAAGAAATAAAGAGATAAAAGCTGAACAGAGCTCAAACTTAACAGGACTTAACTGTTACCTTAAATTCACAATTTAGTCAAAACCAGCTAACGGTATTTCATCTAACTTATAACCTATGACTTAGCAATTTAACAGAGGAATAACAGTATTTAACTTAGCCTAATAACTTACATTAAAAAAACAACTTAGCAAAAGAACAACTCTCAGAAACATTTAACTTAGCTCATACCTCATTACTGAACATTTCTTACAGGCCTGACTGACTCAGCTATTCAAGACACTCAAGCCCCTCAGAGAGCAGCATTTCTGCCACATTTCCCCAGGACAGGCACTCCTGTGTGCACACAGACACAAAGAGTCAGTGCAAGGCACCTGTGAGAAATTCCCCTGAGGGCAGGCAACGCTCCCTGTGGATCCTTTAACATTCCCCCAGCACGTGAAGGGTTGAGCCTGGAGGAGTGGGGGAATCAGCCCAGGCTCCGTTGTTGTTCAGGATCCCCGAGTGCAGCAAACGGGAGAGTTCCCGGCTGGGAGAGGCCCCACTCAGAGGAAGTCGATGGCCCAGGAGAGCTCCAAGGGCTCCTTTTGGAGCGCTGTTTGCAGGGCCCCAAGAGAGGGGCTTCAATCACAGCAATGGTTCATCCTGGCCACACTTGGCACCAACAGCTTTCTTTGGCAGGGTGAGACCAGGGATGTTGTGCCACAGAGGGAACAAAAACAATTCCCAGGGCTGCTCCTACAGAAAACAGGAGCTGGTTGGGCAGCAGCAGTGCCTGGAGCAGACAGTGTTTGTGATGAGCTGCAGAGGAGCTGAGCCCAGGGGTTGTTGGTCAAGGCTGGGCCCAAAGAGCATTTCTCAGCTGGCCAGGTGGCCTGAGAAGGGGAGGGGGAATGCAGCAGCACAGGGCCATGGAACCAAGGGATCATTGTGACACTGTGGGGCCTCATGGAATCATGGAGACCACTGTGACATTGCTGAGACTTATGGAACCAAGGGGACTGTACTGACTGTGTGGCTCCATGGAATGTAAGGATCGTTGTGACACTGAGAGGCCCCCTCGAACCAAGGGTCCATTGTGACACCGTGTGGCCTCGTGGAACTGTGGAGACCATTATGACACTTTGAGGTGTCATGGAACCAAGGCACCCTTGTCACACTGAGGAGACTCATAGGATCATGGAGAACATTGTGACACTATGAGGCCTTATGGAACCAGTGAGACCACTGTTACCCTGGAGGTCCCCACAGAACCAAGAGGACCATTGTGATCCTGTGGGGCCTCGTGAAACCAAGAGGCCTTTGTGACACTGCAGGGCTGCATGGAATCAAAGGTCCGTTGCGACATTGCAGGGCCTCGTATCATCAATGCTCCATTGTGACACTGTGGAACCAAAGGAGACCGTTGTGACACTGCAAACCTCCAGGGTCCAAAGGTGCATTGTGACATTGCAGGGCTCATGAAACAGAGGAGTCCTGTGACATTGTGAGGCCTGGGGAACCACGGAGACCACTGTGACCCTGCAAGGCCTCATGGAATCATTAGTACCACTGTTACACTTGGAGCCTTTTGGAACCTTGTGACATTTTGGGACCCCATTGAACCAAGTGTCCATTGTGACACTATGGGACCCCATGGAAACAAGTGACCATTATGGCACTGTGGGGCCCCGTGGATCCAAGGCACCATTGTGACACTATGGGGCTCCACAAAACCAAGGGAACATGAAACAGGTCTGGCTGGTTTGGCCTCCCAGGGGCTGCCTGACAAATCACCTTGGCATGTTGAGGGTCTCTTCTCATCTCCTATTCAAACAATGGGGCTCTGTGCTTTCCTTCCCAATTGAGAAGAGCTCTCCTTCTCCTCCAGGAACCCATGGACAGAACTGGGATTTGAAGCAAAGTGAAAATTTTCCAGGATAGAAATCCATTTTAATTTAGGTGAAATGTACATTTTTGAGTTGAGTCTGTGGTTAGAAACCATAGGTTTTTAGCCAGACTGCAAGGCCTAAGCTCGGTGAAGTTACTTCAGCGAAGGACAGAGATAAAGAGGGGGAGACAGAAGATGATAGAGAGAGACAGGGACTGCTGCAAGGGCAAATCAGCCTGACCTCAGAATTCTTTCTGATAAAAAGGAACTAGTGGTAAAAGTCACAGGAAACCCATAAAAATGAATATGTATGAATGTATTGTGAAACTGTATACATATGTATTTGAGAGAGAGATAAAAAGAGACATGAAGTTCTCAGAAGCACGCATGCTTTTTTTGAGGAGAGCAATCTCTGCATGCGTCCAGCGCTGTGATAAACATACCAGCTTTACAACTTTTACAAAATTGTGGAGTTCTCTTCTTTTCTCCACAAAACACATCTACTTGTCTTTTGGTTTTGCCCTTGAGATTCTCTTAAACTGGAAATGGCTCTTTTACTTTCTGAAATTCTCTAGTCTTTCTCTAGCTGATTTTTATTTCCCCCAAAAGATGGAGCTTAGCAGATGTTTCTTGATTTGTTTGTTTTTCCCAGAATGTGGTTTAAATTAGTTCACTTTTGTCTTGACCATAATATAAATTGCTTCAGAATACTTCTGAAAATTGTACAGGGTTTTCAGATACAATAACTGAAACACTCACTTACTTTTGAAGGTGCGGCATCATTGGTCTGGTTGGCTTCTTTAATTCATTTTGAGTACAGAACAATGCCAAGTGTTACTCTTGAGCCTGTTCTGCTTTCCAGAGTCAGTTTTCTCAGCACCTGAGTGCCTGGATCTGTGTTCATACTCTTGAGTTTTAGTTTTTAGGGAAATACAGTGGAAGTGAAAATTTTGGAAAACAGCATCTGTACTTTTTTAAATGGTGCACAGATGCTGGCAGAATAGAGACTTTGCTGAACACATGAAATGTACTTGTTAATGCTCCATTCCAATTCCGTTTTTAGCCTCCAGAAAATCCTCCAAGGATGCCTGTTCCTTATAAAGCGCTAAAGGCACTGGACTCTACCTTCCATCGAAATGTGGAGTGCGATGTTTGGCTGGACAGTGTAAAAGGTATCTTTTGGAAAAGGATCCGTCAAAAACTCTTTCTGTCATAGGGTTAGCATTAAATTTACAAATCTTGAGTCCTGTCACCTGATTCTTCACAGCTGAAATGTGAAGGACACAGGTGAACCCAGCAGATAGCTGTAGGTAGGACGTGTTCTTGGTGTTGTCTGCCATTCAAAGCACAAAATATCCAGCTTTTGATACTGTATAATGGTACAAGGTTGCTAAAAATTTGATCTCTGATCCTCATTGACTGTACACATGAAATAGGAGGATTCACAGCAGAGCGCAGAACTCTGTTGCCCTTCTGTTGTATTGGAAAGCATTCGAATGTGAGAGTTTTTTGTTACAGCAGGTGTGCAAAGACTTCTTTTTAGAGCACGATTTTGGCCTCAGAATTGTATAATAATGAAGATCTCAAATTTAGCATTGAGATCTTTCCAATGAGTTTTTCTCCTGCCTCCCAGCCCTCCTGGGCTTGAACATTCTGCAGAGATTTTGTGGTTCTCATGGCTTGGGAAAGGTTGGCTGCTTTTTGGCATTCACTCTGGCTGATCTGTAAAGCAAGAAGTTACCAAGAAAGAGAAGTTTTAAAGTGATGCTTGATGTCTGACCCAAAGTGCTTTGCATGCTGAAGAACTGCAGCGTTTCACCACAGCGCAATCAGTAATGAGGATCATTAAAGTTCTTGGAACAGAACGTGGTAACCAATTCTCTGTGTAGAATACTGACATGCAGAAAAGCCAGGCAAGGAACAGAGGTAAAAAAAGCTGAAATCTAACAGCAAGGAGACTTCAGGCAATGTTAACTTTTCCTGGATGACATTTCATGTTTGCCAAGTGCCACTGGACTCTGGCAAGATAAGAGATGTCCAACATTTTTAATTCCAGGATTTATATTAAATGCAGGATTAGCTGTATGCCACCACAGAAGCTGCAGTGTTGTAGCAGTGCTGCTTGCTGCATTATGTGGCTGTTGCTGGTCTCATGTGACTTAGCCTGGTTATGGTCTATTGTAAGAACACCTAGAGTTACTCCACTGTTACTATGGGGAATATTCAGGTATGCACAGGAAGTATTAAACTCAATTGACTCTATAAATTGTAGTTGGCTGCTGTCGTGAAGTATTGTAGAATATGTGAAGAAAGAACAGTAGCTTAAAGGCTTTTTTCCCCCATTTATTTATGTATTCATTTCTTTTTAGAGCTTCGAAAACCTGACGACAAGGTGTTTGCTGGGAGACATTACTATTTAGGAGGTAAGTGTCAGGTCAGTACTCAAAGGAGACTCGGTTATGATCAACTGTTAAAACTACTACTTTAAATGGACTATGATAAACAATGAAGTCATTTGACTTCATAGAATTCTCTAATGCTTTTCTAATTCTCTTCCCTGTAGGTGTTCTTTTAAATGTAATTTCTTTGTGAAATCTACCTTTAAACTTGGTAGTCTAATAGAAAAGTGGTTTAGGGATTCAATGTAAACCAGTCATCCACATTCTCTGAGTGTGGAAGTTCCAGGCAGAGCTCAAAATGCACAGGGGGTGCTTTTAATGGAGTTGTCTTTAGACTTTTCACTTGGGTGAAGCAACAATTCTGGACAGATTTATTTTTCTCAGAAGTGAAGTAGCAAAATATTTTTGTAAAATAAAAAGGGAAGAGCTAAAAAGGGAGGAGTAGAATGATCTGGACAGGAGATGCTGAAAGGAAGGCCTGTTTTCTTTGTATTCTGATGTCATGGGTAGTGAGGGCACATTTTTTTATCAATATTTAAAGTAGTGCTGGTTATTCACTCAGTGATTTATTTCTTGCTGTGCAAAGCTTTCCTTTTTCTACTTTATCTTCTGTTCTCCTCAAGTTCTTAAGCAACAGTCTTCCTTGGCACTTATCTGCTGGGCTCAGGGGATAAAAATGAGTTAGGGAGCTGGTGTTTTGCCTCTCAGTTGCTCACAAGACTGATTTTATTTCTTTTTATCCTCCCTGAAGTTAGTACAGCGCTCTTTATTTTGGTTGCTGTTTTGGAGAAGTATTTGAGACTCCTGGGCCAGCTCACTAACACGGGACTGGCTGGGAGCAGCCTGTGCTATGAGTGGTTTGTGGACAATATTCTGATGCAGTTTAAGTTTTTTAGAGCTTTCCTTACTCTCTCTCCAGGTGCATCTGGAACCAGGAGAGATGTATTACAGTGCTCACATCCAGGAAGTTGAACAGGATAGTGACACATTGGCTGTATTTGTTGAGGAGCTGGCAGAAAAGTAAGCAGTCTGGTGACGACTTCAAGTTTAAACTCTTTCTGATTGAGGACTTTTTTTTTTTTTTCCTAATGTCCAAACTCATTATTGTAATGCTTTGTGTGAAATCTTGTTGCTCTTCCTTCACTGGAATGTAAAACTGTTCTTTACAGTTTGGGCTTAATTCACAGAGAGCAAATTGCCCTCTGCAGTTGGCTTTCTCTGGAGTTTTTATGCTGTACCCAAGCAATGAAATAATTGGCACTTCGGGTGAATCTAATCACTTTCTCCCCCTTGCTGTTCAATCATTCACCCTCCTCCAAAGCTGAGATTGACAACATCCTGCAAAAATTCTGTGCGCCTGCTTTTAGGTGAACCTCTGGAGGCAGGGAAGAGAGACTTGACCCAAGAAATAATAGTGTTTAAACTAAAGCCTAGCTTGTCTTTTCTTATTAAACAAGTGCAGTAATGTGTGCTTGGTGCCAGAGAAGCAGATTATTTATTTTCACAAGCTATTTCCTCTGTCTTGGTGTTGCTTCAGCCTATGTTATTGTGCAGAGTGTATCCCTGGGGCACTGCTAACATGTGTGTCCTTCCTGCAGGCACACAGTTCCTTTGGCAAACTTAAAGCCGTGGCACAAGTAGCTCCTGTCCATGCTTGGAATATGGCTCACAACAGAAGAGGAGCTTATCAGAAAGTAACAGGCGGACGCTTCTCAGGAATAGGTTTGTACAAGGCTTCCTTGTACACTTCTCAGGAATAGGTTTGTACAAGAAGCATTTCTTCCCTGGGGAAGTAGAGGAGTTGCTCATGGGAGTTGTAACTGTGGCAGTCTTTGGATATTGGAAGGGACTCAATTCACCCTGTGATGTAAAACTTGGCCATTGTGGGGATTTGATGGAAAGCTATCTTTCAGACAGGGATGAATTTGACTTTGCAAAAGAGCAAATCGATTGAAATTCAGAGCAAATTTGGTATTGCTCAAAATTGCCCAGAACAAATTTGCCACTTGAGAACATCTAAAAGACATATCAGTGAACCAGAGAGCTTGTCTGACCTGGCATGAGCATGCATGGATGGACCAGGGACCCAGTGGGTTTATGGGTTCAATTTAATTTGGAGGAGGAATTGTGAGGGATTTTACTTTTATAAATAAACACATCCGGCATAGAGAGGTTTTAACTCTGAGTAGTGGTTGGATCAGCAGAAGCTAGGAAGGTACTCCCATGTCAGATGCTTGTATCATGTGGAATTCCTGCTCGATTCTTTTAAAGAAGGCTCTGTAGTGTCCATATTTACAACGCACTTTTTCTGGAACAAGCCACTTGATTTTTTCTCTACGGGTTCAAATGTTAATTCCTCACTTTATCATTTGAGGCCATAGCTCGGGTTTAAGGTGTAAATCTCTTTTCTGTCTCAATGGAAACTGCAGAAATGGATATGAAAACACGGAAGAGGATGCCCAAGAAGGTCCCTGGGAAGGAGGTGCTCATGGCTGTGGCTTACAGCAGGGGCCAGCCAGTGCTGCCCCCGGCCGCAGCACAGCACTCCCCCAGGGCACTTCCCTCCCATCCCCTGCTCCCAGGGAGCTGCAGCCATGGCACCCTGCACACCCTATCACCAGCAGAACCCTCCCAGACGGCACCGCGACCTCGGCATGCCCAGGTAGAGACCTTTGAGAACCTGAGCTGGTCACTTGTTTCCTGTTCACTCTTGCTGCAGACTGGTTAGGAGAGAGTTTGTGCTGTTCAGGTAAAACTACAGCTGAGAGGCACTTCTGGTGGTTGCACCTGTTCCCCTTTAAACTCAGGGGATCTCCCTGTTCTGCAGACAAGGTGTGTATACTTGTTTTGTAGACATGTTGTATATACATGTTTTGTAGACATGATGTATATACACGTTTTGTAGACACGGTGTATATACATGTTTTGCAGACACGGTGTATATACGTGTTTTGCAGACATGGTGTATATACATGTTTTGTAGACATGGTGTATATACGTATTTTGTAGACGTGGTGTATACACGTGTTTTGTAGAGATGGTGTATGTACACATTTTGTAGACGTGATGTATGTACATGTTTTGTTGACATGGTGTATGTACATTTTTTGTGGACATGGTGTATATACGTGTTTTGTAGACATGGTGTATATATACGTTTTGTAGACATGGGTGTATACACGTTTTGTAGACGTGGTGTATATACACATTTTTTGACACGGTGTACATACCCGTTTGGTAGACATGGTGTATATACGCGATTTGTAGACACAGTGTATATACACGTTTTGTAGACAGGGTGTATATACATGTTTTGTAGACATGGTGTACATACATATCACCTGAAGAGAAAACAAGGGAAGCTCTGGAAAAACTTAAACTGCATCAGAATATTGTCCACAAACCACTCATAGCACAGGCTGCTCCCAGCCAGTCCCGTGTTAGTGAGCTGGCCCAGGAGTCTCAAATACTTCTTCAAAACAGCATGCAAAATAAAGAGCGCTGCACTAACTTCAGGGAGGATAAAAAGAAATTAAATCAGTCTTGTGAGCAACTGAGAGGCAAGACACCAGCTTGGCCCTCAGATAGCATTCTACCTCAGTCCAGGGAAGAGAGGCTGTCAGAGTAATGACAGCTTGTCCTGGTGAGTCACAACAGAAATTGCTCTACCAGGCATTGGCTGGGATGCTGGGGCACGAATTGCCTGTTTGCAGCAGGGTGTGAAAAAGCAGGTTTCTTGGTGGCTCTGCAGAAAGAGCTGAGTTCAGAGTGAGCAGCCAAAGGCAGGTGGAAGTGCAGGTGGTGGTGACTGCTCACCCCTCTCTCGCTCCCCAGCTCGTACAGCCACGGCCGCTGGCCGCTGCTGTGCGCGAACAAGGAGTGCCAGTGCGGCTTCGTGATTTGTGTGACAATTTAAGAGCCCTTGCAAACAAGAGCTGAGTCTGTCAGTAACATCTCTGCAGAGGCAAGTCCTTGCTGAGGATGCAGAGCTGAGTCACTTGTGTTTAGTTTGCACTGAGTTAGTGGCACGGTGGGTTTTCATGCTGCAGGTGTGGCCCCTGTGACAGCAGCCTGTTCATCCTTCAGGGGGTTTGCACCCACAGGGACAGTGCTGCTACTGCCAGCGCACCACAGCTTGTCCTCATGCCAAAAAGTCCGGGCAGAACTTCTTAAAGGAACATTTTCCTTTTGCTCTCAAACCAAAGATTTAGATGTAATGGTATAATAGAAACAAATCTTTTCCCCTGTTGTCTGTTGGGACAGGAGGAAAATCCTATCACATCCAGATAGCAAGGCACTGATTTCACTTCTACGCTGGAAATGACTTGCAGGAGCAAGTAAAATAATTCTCTGCTAGAATAGTGAAGACCTGCCACTCTAAATCAGTGTGGTGCCTGAAGGGTTTTGTAGCAGGGTTGCACCTAAGTTGATGCTCAAGAAGTTTATAAGGTCCAACACAGACCTAAAGTTTGCACAGCAGAGTTTAGGCTGACAGCTAAGGGAGCATAAATTAAATGGTCTTTCCAACCCATAAGGCTGATGAGAATTGTTGGTATTTGTGCTCTCCTTCCTTGTTTAAAGGATAGCAACATATTTGATGAGATTTTGGCATTGCAGCTAAAAATCATGGCCAGATTAAGTCACCAAAGTGGTTGTTGTGCATTTCTAATTGTGGAGGTCAATATCAATGTGAGGAAGTGAAGGGAGTCGACCACATCCTAATTGGTCAGCATCAAACTCCGATTTATTGATCCCACTTACACACTTTTATAGTGGTGTTAATTAAGCTTATACATATTACAAAACCCGAGCTCATGATTGGTGATGGATTACACACCAACCCCTCCTTTGTTGCCGAAACCTGTGGTTTTCTTGTTGAGACTAATATCTGTTTTTCTCCTCCTGTTATTGATTTGTTATTTATCATTCTCAAGGCCTCCATGTTTTCCACCATGCCTTTCTCACCCCTTCCTCAAGGATGTGGTGTTTGCTGTTGGTAAGGGAAAAGCCTGAGAACTTGCTGCATACAGCTGCCTTTTATTTTTTAACCAGCTGTATTTGTTCATGGCCTTTTGTTCTTCAAGCCATGTCTGAGCAAAATTCTCCAACATCAATGTAGCTGTTTCTGGTAATACAAAAAGCTCTTTCAAGACACTTCTTAAGAGAAATGTCTTTTTCCTTTTCACTTTTAACTGCAAAGCCTCTCCAGGATGTACAGCAAACAGATTATCTAGATTGTCCTTTCACCAAACCAGAAAACTTCCCCTTTAATCAACCTGAATTGCATGATTCTCATCTGTATGAAGGAATTTCATTTAGTCTCTGCTGTAAAGAAGTGATTTCTATGCAATAGGGTTGATAAAGGGAAGACCCAAATTAACAAGAGTGGTATTTGTTAGAGCTGCCATTACTCATCACACACTTTAAACAACCCATACCACCGAGCCCAAAGCTAATATGGCTCCGTATTAAATATTTCTGATGGATTACACATCCTTGTGTGAAGATGGAATTAGGATTTAAAGCCAGTATTTCTGCATATACAAGCATGGTGCAAGAACATTGCATCTTCAAAATGGAAACCAAATATCACCTGTACAGGGTAAACGCTGCAATAACATGACTATACTTCTCCCATCAGCTTCACAGGCAGCTTAACCAATTCTGTGCTTGCAGATAATCTGTTCCAGCATCTTGTGGGGCCTGAACCAGGAAGGTCACATTGAAATACTGTGGGACCATGAAAATTTCTCCAGATCCAAACCAGTCTCTAGGTGACACAAGTGACTGCAGCAACCACCAGTAACGCAGCAGAGGCCAGGTTTGCTGTGTTCTCTTTGTCATTGTGGGTTTGTAATTCAGAATCACAGAGGGGCTTGAGTTGGAAGGGGCCTTAAAGACCCTCTAGATCCAGCCCCCTGCCATGGGCAGAGACACCTTCCACTAGACCAGGTGGCTCAGAGCCCCTGCGAGGTTTGGCAAATACCCAAGGACACCTTTCCCTCTGTTTTGCAAGGTCAAATTTCCATGCTCACGTTCACAGATGGCTCCAGTCTCACACAGAGCATTGCTGATTGGTCACTCTTATCTCCACAGCCCAGCAGAGATCCTGTTTTGGATGGCTCTCACTGCTCCCAGGGCCCCAGGGACCGGACACCGCCTCTCCTCCTTCTGCTTTCCCTTCCAGGATCAGAGATTTCCTGCTGCTTCCTCCACGTCTGAGACAACTGGAGGAGATGAGGGGCTGAAGATGTGGCTTCTGACAGAGAGTTGATAATGCTCAGCTGAGTATTTTATTCTCCTGCCACTAAGCTGTCAGGCTGCTGCCTCCTGCTTGGAAAGGGCTGGTGTGAGCAGCAGGAATTGTTGCTGGCTGGAACTTTTCCAAGAGCTGGACAAAAGATGCATTTTGTGGAAGGCCACCAGCTGCCCTTGGTCAGCAGCACAAGGTATGAGGTCCCCTTTGAAGGCCATCCCTGCTCAAGGACAGCCTGGCCTTCTCCAGTGCCCAGAGCACCTTCCAGGCTTTCAGGCTGGCCTCGTCCCTCACCCTGGAGAAGCAGGTTGCTGTTGGAACTCTCATATCCACAGTTTCTGGCTGGATTGCCATGTCTTACCACAGACAGCCCTGGAGACACCAGTACAGATTCCATCTGCAATACAAGGGGACTTTGTTCCAGCTTTTCCCTTGGACCAGCGTGCAGCAAGCCCACCTGGGCCTCATTCAGGTCTTTGTGGGCTGGTAGTCAGCTTCTGCTGGGAATTTAAAGCTTTTGCCCTACTTTCCACAGCAAATAGTGGAGCGAACCCAGCTGCACCACCCCCCGAATTTCACTCTAAAAACCACAATTTTCATTTTCCTCTATTCAAGCCTTGAAGAAAACAAACTTTTCTTGAGTGAGCTGGAGGCACAGTGTCCTCCAGGATCATTCTTGAGTAGGACAATATTGCAGGGGAAGACTGGCAAACCCAGAGTTTACTGGTGCTTAGGAAGCTTTGCTAAACCTTCCCACGTGCGGTGCTCTTGCACCCTCCTGAGCTCCTGGAGCCCTCACTCAGCTCAGGCACAGTTTGGACAGAAGGGGATGGTTCTGTCTGTCACATGTGGGGACAGGAGGAGGGAAGACTTTGCAAACACTGCCACGAGGGCAGGGCTGTTTTCATTGATGGTGCCAAGTGGTAGTACATCATCTTTGATTAAATGTGAGGTGCTGTAGGGCAAAAATTCTCAGTGATAAGGAGAGAGTGTCTCCACTCACACAGCAAAGTAAGTGAAGGGGAAAGAGCAATCTGTATTTCATGGGAGGTGTTCAGTTTTTCACAAAACCTTTTTGCAGAAGACGTGCCTAGGCAGGGGTGATTCAGAGCATTTTATCAGCCTCACAGAGCATCCCCACATCTGCTTTGCCACATTTTCTCTCTTTTTTTCATTGTGAATGATTTCTCCTGCCAGGGTTGCTCCTGCTTGGAGTTCTGCTCTCAGTGGAGCCCCGGAGTTTTCTCAGCTGCCTCTGCAGCGAGTTGAGCCAACGTGGGGCTCTGCTGCCAGCCCAAATCTGCGCTTCCCCTGCCCAGCCTGAGTGCAGGTGGGGCATGTGCTGGGCATGGCCGGAGATTGGCATGGCCAAACTCCTCCAGCATTTACACCTGCTCATGGCTTTGGGTAGCACAGATCACAGAACACCCATCGCAGCTGACAAATGGCAGTTCTTGCAGATTGCTACACCAGCACTGCTGATCCACAAATACACAAGAATCAATTTCAGCTGAAAAATGTCATTTATTACAAATTGCTACACTCACGCTGACAATATAGAACTATACAAATCTCAATTTAAGTTAAAACCAGGAATTTATTAGATTATTACAACCAGTCTGTGTAAAAATATACAAATACTAATTCAGTTAACAAAACTAAATTTATTGCCAACCTCTACAACAACTCACTATACACAAAGATCAATTAGGCATTTAACAACTTAATTTATTACATATAACTACAAATGAATAAATAGCAACACAACTTTATATATCGGAAAGAGAACTAAACACAGATACAATAACATCCATGTATACTTTGATAGAAATATATACATAGATGTAATTACAAACAAATATGTATATATACACGTACATATATACAGAGGGTACATCCCTAAACACCACACATACAAAAACAGTCCTATACAAATAGCAACCCACAAATGTGCATATCCAAATGATATCTTTAGACATTTCTACATAACAGATATGTCTAGAGATGGATAGACATGTCTATCCAAATGGATAATGCAATTCTAGACATGTCTACGCAGAACTCAAAGCAGAGGATCCCAGCTGCCCCATCTTCAAAGCCTCTCGCTCGGTCTCCTCCTCCCGTGCAGAGCAGCTCTCCTGGGCAGGGACAGCAGATGGAACATCTGGGAAGCAAAGGGAACACTGAGTGAGTATGGGGACGTTTCCCTTGGCAGCAGCTGCACTTCCATCAGGGCAGAGGAAATGTCAGAGCCTCCCCAGGGGGTCAGAAGGAGAAAGCAGCTGGGCGGGCCGGGCTGTGGTGAGCGCAGCCGCGGCGGGACTGTCCCACAGCCCTGGCAGAGCCGGCACAGCTCCCGGGCCCTGCCAGCACAGCTGCCTTGCCCAAGGACAGCCCCTGTGCCAGCCGGGGCAGCTGCGCTGAGCAGCCCCAGCACGGGCAGGGCCCGCTCCTGCCCCGCCGGGCAGTGCCCACGGCCACAGCCCATGGCAGCCTCAGCCCCACCTGCCTCCCCGGGCCTGTGGCCTCAGCCGGGCTCTCTCCAGGCTGGCAGCAGCAGGGCCCCGTTCACTTCTCTCGCTGCTGGCCTTCAGCTCCTCCCTGCTGGCTCCTGTCAGTCTCCGGCTGTCCTCAAGGTCTTCATGGCAGCTGTGGCAAAAGCAGAGCCTCTGGAATTGCTTCCAAGGCCTGGCAGAGCTGCAGTCCTGGAGCCCTCTGTGCTCCCTGCTGGCCCCCTCCATCCCCTCATCCCCGCCATGCTCTCAGTGAAGCCCCAGCCCCCTTCAGTTTCTTCAGCCCCTCACAGTCCTCTCACCCCCCTCAGTCCCTTCTGAGCCATCCCGTCCCCTGAGACCCACCACCCTGCCAGCCTGTGCCACTTCCCTGTCACCTCAGTGCCACCAAGGCCCTCGGCTGCCCCACAGCCCTCAGCCCCAGCAGCAGCTCAGGGTCACTGTCCCTTCAGCGCCACGGCCCCCTCAGCCCCCTCAGTCTCACCGTCCTTCAGCAGCTCCTCAGGGACAGTGCCTGGGGCCAGCGGCAGCTCCCACCGCTCCAGGGACAGCCGGGGCTGGAAGTGCTGCTCCGCCCGGCCCGGGCGCCAGCTCGGACCCAGCACAGGGACAGGGGACACAGGGGGCACCGGGGGAAAAGCAAGAGGTGAAAAAGGCAGCTGAGGAGGGAAAGAGCTACAAATGCAGCCTAGGCCTACACAAACAGCAATCCTTCCATCAATCTCTCCACCTAAACATTCCTGTTCCTCCTACTATATAACTATACATGTTTATAAATTTAACTTCATACATATAGATATATTTATATAAGTATTTTACTCCACACGTATAAGAATCTAACTCTGAAAATATATAAATGGAAATATATAATAAAATATATCACATCTATAACTATATACATATCCACATTTAACTACACGGATCTATCAATATATGTCCATAGAAATAGAACATTATCCTCTATAAATGGAACTATATCCACTAATAATTAAAACCACAGAAATCTATAAACATATCTACAAGCAGAGGAGTTCTACCTGCCTGATGGTCACAGGCTCTCCCCTGTCTCTTCCTGCCATGCAGGGCAGCCCTCCTGGAGATGTTGGTCAGATGGCATCTGGGAAGCAAAGGGAACGCTCAGTCAATATTGGCCCTTGTGCACCTTTCCTTTGGGCAGCAATTGTCCTTCTACCAGGGGCTGTCAAAGATGGCCTGAAATGCAGACTCTCACTTGGCACTTTGAAGCAATCTGCCCTTAAAAGAACAGGGACCATTCCAAGGGTTCAAAAGTGTGCTTCAAAACATTGAAGTATCTCAATGAAGTCTCAGCCCCTGCAGTGCAAAGGGCACCCAGGAGAGCTTGAAACACAGACAGTCCCAGCTGCCACAAGAAAGCCCAGCCTTGTGCTTTCTCTGAGCTGATAGAGAGACCTCAGTCCTCACTGAAATGGCTGAAGCTGAAGGTGCTGGGAGCTGAGTCATGAACCAGCTCCATTACCTGCCATCTACAAACTGCCCTCTGCAGGGAGCAGCAGCTGCTCCAACTTGATCATCAGCTCTGGCAGGAAGGGCTGGGAGGGACAGAGCTCCCTACAAGGCCTGCAGGCTGCACCAGCTGGGCTAAGGAATGGATCCACAGTGCTCCTTCTCTCCTCTTAGGCCTCCCTAATCAGGGGTCATTCAAGCTTTTCCTTCTGATACTGGAGTTACCGTGATTTTTCAATTACTTGGCCTCTGATGTTGTGCTCCTTGTTTTTCTTGTGGGTCACGACCACTGGTATTACATTTAGTCAGTGATTTGGACTTCTACCCTGACTTTTTGCTCTTTTTTTTCCCTGTTTCTTCAAGAGTCGCTCAGCCTGGCCTCCCCTGGCACCCTGCAGTAAATTTATCCACCAACTTCATCACAAAACTGGGACACCCGGCTTGGTGACACACCTCGCACAAGGTCAGGTTTATTCCCTGCTCTCTGCCCCAGCAGAGGACTCCGTGTCAGAGCCTCTGGAGAAGCGTGGAGGGCAGGGCTCAGGGAGGTTGTGCCAGCGCAGGATTTGAACTCAAGGCACCAGGAAGCACCAACCCTGCTCAGGGCAGCCATCTCACAGCTCTCTAAACCAGTGTGGGCTCTGTCCTTACCAGGCTCCTCGGGCTCTTGGGAACTGTTCCTGCAGCTCTCGGTGCCAGATGAAGCTTCCTCTACTGCAGCTCTGTTCACAGGCTCCCCTCCTGAAGAATCAGGGGCAACACCAACATTGTCCTGAGCAGAAAAACAGAAAGAAAGGAACCCAAAGATCACTCACTATTTTGCTAGAATCATATCAGGGATACAGTAACTGTCCTTCTCCAATCCCAAAGGACATGGAGACCAGAGGAGGGAACACTGCCCACACAGTTCACATGACAAGCCTTTTAAACTCAGGATTCAGGGGGCCAAGGCGAAACTGAAGCTCTCACAAAATGACCTTTGAGACAAAACATGAACACAGAAAACCAGAAGACACCAAGTGAGGGAACGTGCCCCCACGCTCTGACCCTGCCTTATCCCAGAGCTGTGAGAGATCAGCCAGCACAAAGCCAGGGGCTCTCCTTGCTGCCAGCATGGCTCCCAGCCCTGCCCAGGGCTGTGTGCTGCAAACCCACAGGCAAAGCACACATTTCTGCCTGGCAGTCTCAGCACCCCCAGCCAAGTGCTCACACAACCCATCACAAGGTGCTGCTTCTCCGAGCCCTCTGCTGCTGCCCTGCGTGTGTCATCCAGGCAAACATTGATGCACCCAGGCTATTTCCAGGATCACATTTGTGATCAGTGGCAAAAATCTGTAAATCATTAGGGTGGGGAAAAAAACCAACCCAAAAGACAGGAAAATCCAGACAACCAAGTAGTGTTTTTATTCCTATACTCTATACTGAGGAAGCAAACGTCCACAATGAAGCAAATTACCTTTGGACACAAAGATATTCTCCCTATGACCAGTTTCAGAACATTCATCTCTTCTGCCATAGTCCGTCCATCAGAACCCTAAAGATTCTGAAGATGGTTCCAAGCCTGCAATGTTTCCTTTTATTATGGAATAAAATGCTTCTCTAAGCTGCTATGTGTGACTTTACAGAAGACAAAAGTCATGCCACTTGAGAATAAGGCATTGGCAAATCCAAAAAATCCCACTCTCCCCCTTGAGTCATAATCACAAATGTACTGCAGGCAATGGGTCAGCACATCAACAGAAAGACAGACATTCTTTGGCCAACAGTGTAATAATCTGCAAAGGACAGAGAGCTGCAGCTGCAGCCCAGCCCCAGCCACGGCTCTGGGAGCGCCCACACGCATGGCAGGGCTCACACAGCAGCAGCAGCTGCAGCCCAGTCCTTGCTTTGCCTTGGCCTTCCCACCCAAAAGAGGCACAGCCCACATCTGCTGCAGCTGCAACAGAGGCATCTCTGGCATGCCCCTCCCTGCACGGGACATTTGGCCTTCAGTGCCACTTCTCCAAACACTCTTCTCCTCTTTCCCAGCAAGTAAAACCTCTTCTTCATTTCTTCTTCATCCCCTCTTTTAGAAATCTTTCTTTACCAAGAATAATTCAATAACTAAATAATAATGAAATAAGTTCAATTAAAGAAGCCTTTGCTTGTCAACAGTGTAACAAGGTTCAAAAGTTCTCAGTCCAGCCCCTTTTATCCCCATCCAATGGAATTACCTGAGCAGAGGGAGATCTTTCAGACAGGGACCTCCTGATCTCCCGAATCATTTTCTCTACGGCAAGGCCCAGATCTGCTGGTGGCCATTCCTTCTCCCCAAGTGCGTTCTGTGCTGAGCTGGAGGCCGTCCATGCTGCACAGGCTGCACTGCCGGGTGGAGTGCTGGGCCCTGAAGTGCCCGGGGTGGCTGCAAGAATCCAAACACATTGGTCAGGCTCCACAACGTGGCTGTGGGACACAGAGCTCTAGTGCTGCTGTGGACCAAACATCACGGGAAGCACACAGCAAAACCAGGCAGAGAATCTTTTGGCCTCCTAGGTGCCCCTTCCTAGTAGGCTTGACAACTTCTGGCCGAGAATGACAGAGCCTTGTGGGAAAATACTTCAAACGGTCACTTTTCAGGACCTTTTGGAAAAACAAGGTTACAACTCTTTTCTTACCTCGTGCGTCGTAGGCTGGGGGCTGCTGCTCCCTGTGGAGCTGCTGGAAGCTGCAGGGCTGCATGGCGAGCACCTCCCGCCCGGCCGGAGGCAGCTGCTCCCCGTAGAGCTCCTGCGAGCGGCTGCGGGGCCCCTCCCGCCCGAGCGGCTGCGGCCGCTCCCCGTGGAGCCCGAGCAAGTGGCAGGGCGGGATGCCGAGCACCGCCCGCTCGGCGGGCGGCGGCCGCTCCCCGTAGAGCTCCTGGAAGCGGCTCGGCCCCTCCCGCCGGGCCGGCAGCGGCCGCTCCCTGTGCAGCAGGTGGAAGCCGCAGGGCGGGCGCCGGGTGAGCAGCGGCCGCTCCACGGGGTGCTGCTGGAGGCGGCCGGGCCGGGGGCTGCGCAGCTCCCGCCCGTCCGGCAGCGCCCGCTCCCTGTGCAGCAGGAGGAAGCCGCTGGGCAGGCGCCCGGCCGGCAGCGGCGGCCGCTCCCTGGGCAGCGGCGTGAAGCGACCGCGCCCGTGCCGCCCGTCCGGCAGCGGCCGCGCTCCGGGGAGCTGCTGGGAGCCGCGGGGCGGGCGCCTGCGGCCATCCCGGCCCGCCGCCGGCCGCTGCCTGTTGGCCGCGCTCCGGCGCTTGATGCGGAGCAGGAGGTCGGGGCGGTCGCGGCGAAAGCAGGGGTTGCTGTAGTGGAGCCAGGCCCCGGCATCGCCCGGCGCGGCCGAGCCGAGCCAGCCCGGTACCTTGCGGAAGCCGTAGCGGTAGAGCTGCCGCACGAAGCTGCGGAACTGCGTGGCCCTGAAGGTGTGCGGCACCGGGGCCGGCCCATGGCCACGGCCCCTGTGGGCGCGGCCCGAGCTGAGCAGCTCTCGCTCCAAGAGGGAGCGGTCGATGAGCAGCCCCTGGGCGCGGCTGTCCCAGCGCACGGAGCGGACGCGGGGGCTGTTCACCAGGCGCCAGAGCTTGGCGGGGAAGGTGCGGGCGCTGAGCCCGGCGGGCAGCGGCAGCTCCGCCATGGCATCGATCGCCGACTGTGGCCACAACGCCCGCAGCGCAACGGCCGCGGCTGCGCCGGCGGCGCGCGGCCTGAGGGGAGCACTGCGCTCGGGCCCGCGGGGCCGCGCGCGGCAGAGCCGGGGCTGCGGGCACAGCGCGGGCGGGGCGGCTCCGGGGCTGGCCGGGCTCGGCTCGGCTCGGCTCGGCTCGGCTCGGCTCGGCTCGGCTCGGCTCGGCTCGGCTCGGCTCTGCACAGCACGGCACAGCACAGCAGGTTATCCCCACTCTGCATCCCGTGCCTGGGTCACCATCGGTGACAGAGAGGAAGGACATTGCTCTGTTTTGGCTGGGAAAAGGATGAAAAGGGGTGATTAGAAAACATTCATTTGGTCTCCTTTTCCACAGACTAGCTGGTTTTATTTCACTATGTCTGCCTGTCTTTGGCAGAGTTGGCACATTTCTCGTGATTCAGAGTCAGCTACAGCAGCAGGAATGGGAAGCAATTTTGTTAGCATTGATATCAAAGCCAAAGTGCTGCCCCATGGATGGATGTTGCTTTCTTCAAGGGATTTTTGGCCTAGAGCTGTAGCAAACTCACACTGGTGTCTTCCCAAGCAGCGTTGCCTTTGTATTTCCACAGGAATCACCTCTTCCTTTTTTTCCCCCCATTTGGGGAGAGCTCCAATGCAAATGCCTCCTGCAGCCGGCTCTCGTCACTGTAGACTGACAAAGGAGATCTGGCAGTGGGGAGAGACTCCCTAGAGCTGCTGTGGAGAGCTGAAGGGGGAAGCTTTGTCCCTTAGTCTTGAAGTCTTGTTGGGGAGCTGCTCGTGCTCTGGGGGACGGACACCAGTGGTGTTTATCCAAGCCTTGCAAGTTCATTCCTGTAAAGAAAGAAAGTATACGGACGCCAGACAGAGAAACAAGGTGTATGGGAGAGAGACGGGGAAAAGGAGAGGGGTAATAGAGAAAGGAGCCCTCCGGAGGCAGAGATCAATCTTCATGGAGGTAATGATCGATGCTCAGTTTATTGCAAATCTCAGGGTACATTTATATGCTAATGCAGGGTTCAGCAACGGGAGAATACTTATAAGTGGTTACAAAGTGTTACGTGTAGGACAAAGAGCCAACATATCTTTGGTCAGGTACATAGATTGGCAAAAGTGTCAGCAGAACATTCTGCCCCGTATCTTCTCTTCACATCCCTAGAACATCTTGCTTCACATCTCTTTTCCTGGGGTACATCTTGGCAAACTTCTTTATATTGTTTGCCCAAGGGCAGCATGCTTCTGGTCTAAGGCAACCTATGCAGGGTTGTGCATCTTGATTCTATCCAGTGTCTGCTCAAAATGCTCTCTACGTTCCTGAGCTTCCTGACACACCACAGAGACTTTGGGGTTGGTGTATTGGCAAACAAATTTCAGTCTGGGAACGTTTTGAAGTTCCCCGTTCTTTATTTTTTTTCCTTTCCTTCAGAAATACTGTCATAATCTAATGCTTCCAGAGAATCTTTTCCTACTTTTTGGGAAATTCCTTTTGCTGCCCTCCCAGACCAGGCCAATTCCCAGGGCTCCTTCCCAAAGTGAGGTGCAGCCCATGGCCTCCACTCTCCAGCTGGAACAGAAGGAAGTACAGAGTTTGCTGTTGTGGGAGAGGAGCTTCTCTTTCCTGCCTGCTTTCCCTTTGGGACAGGTTGGTGTGTGCACATTTGATAAAGGCAGGTTTAAACTCTGAAGCAGCTGTGTTTCAAACTGCTCCCTTCTCCAGCTCTTCTGTGGGTATCCTTGGACAAAAGGCCTTTTGGTGGGAGCTCTCTGTGGCAGGTTAAGGAAGGAGGTTGATACTTCAGGGTGGTGACTGCTGAAAGCAGCTGGTTTCTGGAGGTGTCCAGAACTGGGAGTAGCTCCTTTTCTCACCTGCCTGCAGAAAAGGAAGTTGCAAAGTGGGAATTTCATTTGTGGAGACGGCCACCAGGGGTGTTTGCCAAGAGATGGGCTGGCAGAGAGGCAGGTCTCATGCTGAACTGGCTGTGTGTTTGTTTTGAGGGTGGAGAGGGTCAGAGATGCAGACACAGACACCAGCTGAAGGAATAATGTGATTTCCTGTAATGCAGAAGTGCAAAAAAGAGTCAGGAAAGGATAAGCTAAGCATTGCACCTCAGCATTTTTACAAAAGGGTGCCTCTGGTGATTAAGGAAGATCCATCACCAGGAACCCCAATGGTTTCCCCTTCATCCAGAGCTGCACATCAGCTGGGGGAAGCTGTCCCAGCCCAGCCCTGCAGAGCCACGGCTGGGAACCGGGAAATCCTGCGGTGCCTCCACCTTTGGCGGCCACGAGGCTCCCGAGTGCGCTGTGAGAGTAGCCCGGCTCCGACAGTGCTGGGCGAGCAATGTGCCAGAGCTTCTGCTGGGGCACAGCTGGTGTCATTCTCCTCTTGGTTTTCTCCCCGAGCCTGCCCAGGGCTCAAGGAGGAACCAAGGCCAGGTGTGGCCATGTCAATTTTCCTCATGCAGAAAGGTGAAGACTTGTTTCACCAGTGAATGGATGCAACAATCCTTTTGATAATAACACTTGTTTAAGGAGCAGATACATGGAACATTGGTTTGGGAAGGTCACCTAGAGGGCAGCTTTGGCTCAGGTCCTGTTGTTGAGGCTTCAGTCAGGGTCTGTTGTTCAGGCCCTTCAGTATTTTGTGGTGCAAATCACACCTGTGCAGAGCTGCAAACAAACAAGTCTGTCTTTAGCACATTTGAGACAGGGAACAGGATTAGCCCTGCAAGGCCAGGCTGGGGCAGGAGCAGAAGGCCAGCACCCTGCTTTGCCCACAGGCAGCCCTGCAGAGCAAGCAGCCCCTCCTGCCCAGGGGC
The DNA here is from genome assembly GCF_035770615.1 of Melospiza melodia melodia. Lineage (NCBI taxonomy): Eukaryota > Metazoa > Chordata > Aves > Passeriformes > Passerellidae > Melospiza > Melospiza melodia. The sequence continues at coordinate 1,698,944 of NW_026948761.1, forward strand.
TGAGGTGCCCGAAGCTGCCTCCCCGCTGTGCAGCTCTGCAGAGCCCGCGGGGCGCAGGGTCCTGGGCAGCCAGGGCAGCCCGGCTGCCTTGGGGCACAAGGAGTGGCCCAGAGAGAAGCTGCTGCCCTTTGCTTTGGAACTGTTCCTCAGAGTCTTGTCAATAATCCACAGTGTCTGATGTGTTTTCCTTTCCTCTCCCAAATTTAACACAGATTTTGAGAAAATTGACTGATGTAGCTGCTGGTGGTGATGGTGGTGCTTTTGTCTGCAGGTGAGGGCAGGTGATTTGAACCAAGGACAGAGTCCATTGTTAACACCCCAGCTTTGCCAAGTCAAGAAAACCATTCACAATTGGGCTACCAGTGCTGAGCAGTTTTCCTAGGCTTTGGAAAGCTACCACCATAAGAAACCCAAGAGATTTTTTCTCCAGGAGGATACCAGCAGTAGCATGATGCCAATGTTTTCCACCCCTTTTCTGTGTCTTTTAAGAGTTCCTCAATGCCCAGCAGGAATGAAATGACCTGTGATAATGTGGTTTGAGAGCTCTGTGTTGTTCATTGCCACATGAGTGTTCATGACAAGCTGGACACCCCACTCGTGGCTCTGTCGAGTTAAATTGATCCCAATTGTGTGCAAACAGCAGCCCCGAGATGCTGAGAAGAGCAAGCACAGTGGGTGGGTGTGCATGCACACACCTGGGGGCAGACTGCTGAGTGGGTAGAAGGTTTTGCACTCTGGTAAATCATCACACTCCGAAGCTGGAGAAAGAAAACAAATCTATATGAAATGAAAAGATATAAATCTATATGAAATGAAAAGATATCAAAATGAATGAAATAATACATATTAATTTATCATAGATGCAATTTAACACATATATACTCTTGCCAGCTGGGGGTCTGTGTACAAATCACGAACGGGCCGGGGCTGCTGAGGAACGCGCCTCGAGCTGTTTGTTTTCCAGCATCAGTCTCATTACATGGCTATGACCATGGGAAGATGCCAGCAGCTCACATCGCTGGCAGCAGACAATGAACTTAATGGTACAACTTACTTTAAAAGTTTTTTGACCAATCACACAAAGCAAAAGCATATTGACAGTAGTTCTATCCAATCACTACAAGCACACGTACCTTTTGTTAAAACACTGCTTGCTTATTTTGAATACAATACCTGCTTGTAAGCCTTAAAACACAATGGACAGAGCTCCATTTTTAAGCTTAGAAGTTCCTAATATCTTGCTAGAGATACTTTTTTGAAGCTTAGGGAGTCATTCTAGCCAAGCATTAATACACAGACCATTGTTCTATTTGTCCTTATTTTTCTACTACTTATATAACTTTTCTGCTGACAAGTCTTTTGGCTGCTGCTTAGCTCTAATTGCAGTTCTGCTGTCTCTGAGGCCTGCCTTTTGCAGCTTTCCCAAAACCCTCTGATTTGAAGGATTCCCACAATTCCCTCTCTCGGTACAACTAAAAAGAAACCTTTGTAACCATGTTGTTTGTTAACTACCTTGCATTTCATACATTTACTATAGCATACCTGCTAATTACTTGCTTAAACCATCCTTTTTGCTAGCATTAAGCCTTGCTATATTCCAAGACAGCAATTTTAATGCTGTGAAAGTCCAGTCAGTTCAAAGGGCATAAGTCATGTCTGACAGCAATTACAAGTCATTGTCCAAAAAAGTTTAGCCTGTTCCAAGGTCTTAATTCAAAACCTTCCTCCATGTCTATACCTTCACCTACCATCTCTGTGAGATTTCAAGAACTCTCTGTGAGTTCTTGAATCCATTTCCTCCCTCTCTCTCTTGTATGATAAAAACTTTTTGATAGTTTTGTCCATCATTTATTACACACACCAAAGTATGCAAGGTATTACTACTACTACTATCACTACCAAAACCCCAATACATATAGAGACCTATTCTACAAAGTTCCCTTGGCCAAGGTGCAAAGCTCCATCCTTGGAACAAATCATCTAACCATGACCCACCATCTTCTTTAACTGGAGCTGTCAAATCTTTCAGCTTTTGTATGCTTTTGTGGATGGATTCAGTGTGTGATCAGACAGGTTCATGCAACACAATCCTTCAAATTCCTCACAGCGATGCCCATGTGCCTGTAAAAGAAAATCAATTGCTGCTCTGTTCTGTAATGTTGCATGTCTGACAGAACTAACATCAGTCATCATGTCACTAATTGCAATGGAAGTAGCACTGTCTTCTTTCTTCAGCCAACACCCCACTCAGTGTAATGGTTTCAATGCCTCGCCCGAGGCAAGTTGATGGAGAAATAAATTCGATGTACCTCATTTTGCAGGGCCCTAGGGTCTGAAATTGCTATTACAGTTTTCTTTACAATGGGCACATCTTTTTTCTCTGTTTTCTCTTGATGGCTTATTTAACGATAGGTGCTATCACAGTGAGTTGTCTGATGCTACATGGGCCACATTTAATTTTTGAGGGAATGTCCTGCCAGGCTCTATCTCCACAAATGAGCCAATATTCTGTTGCTAATTGGCTTGAGGACTCATCTCGGTCATCTAATCGTCAGCAGTTTCACCCTTAGGGGGCACTGGGGTAGTACAATTGCACCACAAACTTGAGTATCTGTCCTCAGGATGATGGGGAGTAATATTTAACTGTTGATCTCCCTGGTACTGAAACTCAGCACAAAATTCCATCACCAATGAACCAAGAATTCCAATTCTTGAGGTTCAGAAGGTGCTTTAAGATGATCAGGGGCCCAGTGATGCCAGCTGTTATGGGATTGGTCTCGTTGGCAGCCTCACACCAATATTTGTCACGATTGGGTATTGGCTACTCCTTGGCTGGCACAGGCACACCGACCAAATGGGTTGCAAAGGGTTTGTCTGGGCTCAAATTGGTCAAATGCATGGTGACTGAGCCTGCTGACTTGGCTAAAGCAAGGCAAACATTCAGTTTTGGTTGATCTACAGGCGTGTATGCATGCAAAAGCAAGCAAGCAAAACCAACAAGTGCCAGTATATCCTTTGATCAAACTCCGTGTTCCTGTTCAGCTGTTTTTTGGCAAAAGTTTCCTCATCTATTTCAGTTTTCAAGCAAATCTTTTAGCATTTGTTCAGGGACTGGCCAACTGTAGGGCACTAAACTGTCCCTCTAACCTTCATTTTTTACAAATCTGGATATCTTAGAATTCTTTTGAACACAATGGACACCATGCTTTTGCTGAAAGAGCTCTATGATACAAACCATGTTCACAGTCCAAAAATCAACAATCAAACTCAAGATTTGTAGCTTTCACAGGTTGAACGGGGAACGTCTGTCATGAACCGTAGCTTCTCCGTGCGGCTCACGTCTGCGTGCTCATTTCCCTGCTGGTGGAATTGTCAGTGCACTCTCGTCTATGAGACGGTTTCACATCCTTCACGGGGACCCACTTAGGTCCGACACCTTTGCAAATACAAGCATACCCTTTGCCCCAAGTGATTAGTGGAAATGGTCCTTCAATTTGTCCTAACTCAAGGTTTCTGATCAAAGCTGCAGGATTTTCTTTCAATTTTTCCTGTGTGCTGTTTGAAAAGTGCCTAAAAATTGGAGGATTAGGTCCTGCAAATGCGCTATTCAAAACATAAAGACATATAAAGCTTTGCTCAGCCTCATCTGAGGTGTTGCTTGGGCCACTCCCCCTTTTGCTGATCTAGAATGGGATTTAGAGTGTGGTGCCTCCTTTCAACACTTGCCTGACCTGTGTGGGAATAGGGAATTCCAAAAATGTGGCGAACACCCCAGTCCATCAAAAATGTGGCCAATTTTTGAGCTGTGTATGTGGGGCCATTTGTCAGTTTTCATCTCGTGGGGGATCAGTTTGGCGAGCTCTGGGCCCAGTGACACTGACAAGGACAAAAGCAAAAGACGAGAGGCGTTCTCTCTTCCCAGGACCAAAGTCCCACAGCTTTAATGGAGAACAGCTCCAGGAGAGAAAGGCAGTGTCCAGGAAAGGAAAGAGGATGTCCAGGGGAGGCAAGAGAGTGTCCACCTCGTGGCAGGAGACTTTAAATGCTCGGAGAGGGGGGCAGTAGAAAGGAACTACCATAGTTTAACATAATAAATCACCGCACTGTAGTTTTCTGCATAAATTGCTGCAGTTGTTGCAAACAAAATCCTAAAATCTCCCCAAACACAACCGTGCAGTCCCAAATGACCACAGTGTGGGAGAAAAACCACTCAACCCCCCTGTATTCCCAAGGACCAGGTGTCACAGGGAGTACCAACCCCTGCAACTAGAAAGTCCACACACACAGGCTCACCGGGAAGGGAATATCTCTTTATGAGGGGACAGAGAGCTCACTCTTCTCAACACAACACACACCATACACCACATTGGCATCCACCCACATCATCTTCCTCAAACATTCACACACTGAAAATACAACCACAATTACAACACACAGAAAAAACAGCAGCAATAAAACAGCATTTGCTCAATTCACCCCCAGAATTGCTATCAGGTCCTTATTGACACAGCAAATCCTTTCTGCCAGCAGCCAGACCCAAGCCCAAACTGCACAGGCGTACGTTGTGCACAGGACATCTCTGTGTGATTTGTGAACAGCCCTTCCCCTGCATACGCCTTACGGGTTACTTTATACAGAGTTAAACGTTCTTTTCTCCACAGTGCCAGCAGTCTTGTCTGTCCCCCACGAGGAGCAGCCGAGAGCGGAGGTGCCTCCAGGAAAGGAAAGTCCTGGCAGCGCCCAGAGACGTCCAGAGCCTGGTTGTTCTCGCTGGAGCAGGGAAGCGTTCCTGCCGCGGTCACCAAATGAGGTGTGGAATAAAACTCACCACAGTTAAAGGTAGAAGGTGGTGTGTTTATTACAGCCAGGCACAGGAGGAGTTGTCTCCTAAAGACATGTGTGAAGAAGCACTGTCTCTCTACTGATCTAAAAAAATCTTACATATTCATATAATTCCCAAAACAACTAATACATATTCATTAGGTAACCCCACCTACCCCCTTTAAATTCAAATGTTTTATAACTGAGTCCAAAGTTCCTTCACATTTGCGGATTCTTTCACATCACATGGGTGAGTGGGTTTTAAAGTGGGGAATGGTCTCCTTCTGATGAAGGCCAAGACGTCTTGCTCAATTTGACCTCTTTCCTTACGACCTGTTGGCAGGCTTTCGCACCCCTTGGCTGTAGCTGAAGTTTTGGGTCCCAGGTGCAGGCTACGGTCCTCTTCTTTGTCCCAAAGAAATCCGCATCCCATCCTGCTTCTTTAAATATAGTAAAGACAGGCAAGTGATATATTACCCTAGCCTAAACTACCTTACCTGCAAAAAATTAACTATCCCCTATTATTTCTACTCTTCTTGCTATACTCTTTCCCCCTAACTAAATCTTGCTAAAATTTTAACTCTTCCAGTTCTTTTAAATCCTGGATTCATTGGCCTCATCTCACACGCCAGGCATGTGTGAGCCAATGCTGTAACTGGGAAATTCCACTCCTGAGCAGGAGATCCCAGGCCTGGTTCCGAGCTGGAAGGGTGCGAAGGATGAGATGCACAGCATTTTGATCCAGGGGATGTCCTGAAAGTGCATTGCCTACCTGCCCCTGCTGCTGAGCACCACACTCCACCTCCTTCTCCTGCTCAGCAAATTTTTAGGAATCCAGGGCTTGGTATGTATTATTTGCTAGGGCAACAAATAGAATGAATTTGCTTTGCAAGCCCAGTTTTGTCCTGGGTTATTTTGTGCATGGGTCTGTCTCCTCCTGAACCTGTGTCAAAGACTGGCAGGGACCTAAAGGACACTCCTATTCTCATGTCAGTAAATTCGGAGAAGTGATTTAAGTGTCAATAAGTATCAATCAGTAAATCAAATAATTTAGGGGAATGTGATGATGGTCACAAGGGTTGCAGGATGAAGAGAGAGGCGAGAATGTTGACCTCATGTTCAGAAAGCTTGATTTATTATTTTATGATATATATTACATTATAGCTATACTAAAAGAAATAGAAGGAAAAGTTGTCAGAAGGCTAGCTAAGCTAAGAATATAAAAGGAATGAATACCAAAGGTCTGTCTCCTGGCAGAGAGCGAGACCCAGCTCTGCCATGAGTGGTCAGTAAATCCAAACATCCACAGGAGACCAATCATGCATCCACCTGTTACATTCCACAGCAGTAGATAACCATGGTTTACACTTTGTTGGTGAAACTTCTCAGCTTCAGCAGGAAAAATCCTAATGAAAGGATTTTAATGAAAAGATGTCTGTGATAGGGGAATATTTAGCCTGTGAGTTTCAGCAAAGTATTGAATATGTCTTAGATCGATGGACACAAACTAGTAAGTGAGATTGTTGGGTGTGCACGTATTAGGGAAGTGATTCCCCACACACCCAGTGCTGAGATCAAGGATTGCCTCTCTTCTAACCCTGAGCTGGCAGCAGGGATCGGGCCCTGCTTGGGAACGTTCATTTTGAAGACTTCTGTTGAGCAGGTAAGAATGGTCAAAATGAAATCTTCTCCAGCTGTTTCCCTTTGGTTTACCTGTTTGAGGGTTAAAATTGTGTGCTACAGGTGTCCTGGGTGTGTGCAGAGCAGTGCAGCCCCAGAAACTCCTTGGCTTGCCCACAGGTTGTCATGCCTTGTTGCCAGGTGTGCCCAGCTGTGGCAGGAGAAGGAGCCCGCAGGGCAGTGGGCACCGTGCCCTGCCCAGCCGGGGCTCTCTGGCACAGAGCAGCAGCAGCGCCAGCACCGTTCAACTCGCTCCTGCCTTGGCTTCCCCTGGCACACAGAAGCCTCTGGAAATCAGCACGGCCAGTGGCGTTCCCAGCTTGGAGCAGCTGCTGCTGGCGGGCAGATGCTGCCAGTTCAACTGCTGCCAAAGGGGAAGAAAGGCAGAGATGTACCCACACCGGAGCCCTGGGCATGTCCAATAAAGGAGCAAATATGTGGGGAGATTTGTTAGGAAACATTTCAGCTGTGATGCCAACAGTGGCCTCTCTCCTGGTTCTGTGTGTTCTGGACGAGTAATGCAATGGTTGGCTCTGACAATTAAGAAGTAGATGTTATGTGGATGTTCAAATGTGTAGTGATGGTATTGTAATATATCCTCCCATAGTCCTCTTTCCCGTCCCCCTTGTAATAGCCTTGGTAGTCAGGGCATTTGGGGAGGGCTGGCTTGTGACCAGCAGGCAGGGTGTAACAACGCCTGACCTCCAGTCAGGATGCAAGAAAGTAATCTCCACCAATGGACAGCAGAGAAAGAGTTGACTGACAAAACTTTTGGAGGGGCTAAGGGTATAAAAGGCAGAGCATCCTTTTTGTAGATGAGAACGTGGCTGCTAGTCACAGATAGTCCCAATGATGCAATTTTTCCTTATTCAGTCCTTTGTTAAGGTTTACTAGACCTTTAAAATGTTAAAAGTGAGAGTCATTTCTCACATGTGCAATGCTGTGGGCCATTGTCTTGGTCTGGTTTCCTTTGCTTGTGTCCCATCTGAGTGCTCAGCTGGGGTACAGGCTGTAGGTGCTTGGGGCACCCTTGGAGTTCCCCTTGGATCCCCTGAACAACAGGGTTTGGCCCATGAGGGGAATTTGTGCTGCTTTGTGACAGAGAAGAACTTCCCTGGCTCTTTTGTGTTTGCTGTAGGGAAGGTTGATTATTCCTTTGCATAAATTCACAGACCAACATGCTTTGTGATGCTTTTCTTTGTCATACTTTGCTTTGTGATGTCACGGCATGGTTGCCACATCGTTGTGGTGACATCAGAAGGTTGCCTTGGTGCACAGAAGGCCTGAGTGTCAGAGCAGCCTTGCTCACATCAGGAGAACCCTCCTGGTTGGAGCATTGGTCAGTGGGTAGTTGCACTCTGAGAGGCCATTTGTTTTTCTAGTGTTGGAGAAGACTGGCACAGCTCTGGGAATATGATCCACCATCTGGCCACAGCAGCTTTTGCTGCTTATGGTGTTTGTTTTTCCGCGTATTACGTTACACACTTTGCACGTAAGTAGAGTTTTCCATTCTACTTAGGTTAGGGTGTATCCTAACCTGGCTTTTGTATGTCTTCCTGCTGGTGGCTGAGTTACTGATTTTGAAAGAGCATTAGGATGCCACTGGTGTGGTAAAGCTCCTGTCATGACGTTCAGCTAAAAAGGGGGTGTCTGTAGCCACAGGGGCAGCATTTGCAGGGGAACCTGCAGGGCTTCTGTTCCCTCCAGGGGAGAGTCTGTGGCAGCAGAGTCTGTCATTTCCTCAGTTTGCTGCGACAAGCAAGACACCTTTGAAAATGTAGACTGGCAGAGCTTCTTGGAAAGCCTTCTAAAACTCTGCAGCTGTTCCCAGAATTCAGAGAAAGCTTCTTTCTTTTAAAATTTTGTCATGAAAGGATTTGACTGTCTAACTTGACCTTTTTCAAAGTGCTAAAATAGTGATTCCCTTTGCAAGGAAATGCAAACTCCAAAGCAGTGAGTGTCTGCCACAGCTCAGAGGGATTTTAGGGAAGCTTTTCTGAGCAACTGTTTCAAGCAAGTCAATGAGAACCGGTGCATGCAACTGATTAAAAAAAAGAAAAGAACCTCAAGGAGAGGATTTCAGAAGCTGTTTTATGTCTTTGGTAGAACAGGAGCACTGAGTGTTAAAGAACAATTTGCATTTTCTTGGTCATATTTGTATTCATTTAGTGGCAAAACAGGCAGAAGTGTAGGCACAAGCAAGAATATTGTCCTGATCCCTTGCTGGCTGTGTGAATGAAATGTGTCTGCTGGAGGGATGTTGTGAAACGGGAAATCATCTCTGTTTGGGTTGACTTGTTCTGTGGGATTCAGCAGCCCAGGCAGTTTTCTGACAGCATCTGGTTCATTTTCCCTTCCCACTACAGGTCACTTGAAGCGTGTATTCAGCAGTGCTGAAGATCCTGAGGTGAGTGAGAAAGGAACATTTCAAGTTCCTGGTGCTTAAGAATTGTAGAACATGATGTGAGCTGGGCCAGTAGCAGTAGAGTGTAGAGGGCCAGCTAGGAAGGCCAAAAGAAAATCCATTTTCATGCCTGAAGAAAAATAACAATGTGCGAAATGGTTTTTTTAAATTTCTATATCAGAGCTTTGAAGAACTACAAACCTAGTTTTGAAGAGAGAACCTTGCTTGCTGACAGCAGAAAGGGTGGAATATTTACATAGGAGCAATTTCCTGTACAGTTGAATTAGACCATTTTAATTTAGTCAGAGTCCCTTAGAATTCTGTTCCTATCAAACTTTATGATATCTACTTAGAAGATGTCATTGTAGAACAGGAAGGCCATCTTGCAATGGTGCCTGCTGTATCTGAAGTGCAATGGGCACCTTTGTGGCTGGGGAGCTGCGTGGGCCCAAAGGACGCAGGGCTGGCGGCCGTGAGCAGCTGAGGATGAGGCAGCGTGAGGCCAGGGGGCCAAGAAGGCCAAGGGCACGGTGGCTGTGCCAGCAGCAGTGGGGCAGCAGGAGCAGGGCAGGGAGCGTGGCCCTGTGCTGGGCAGCGCTGCGGCCACAGCTGGAGTGCTGTGTGCAGCTGTGGGCCCTGGGAAGCAGAAAGTCATGGAGGGGCTGCAGCGTGTGCACAGAAGGACAGGGGAGCTGGGCAAGGGGTGCAGCACAAGGCCAGGGAGGAGGTGCTGAGGGAGCTTTAGCCTGGACAATGGGGGCTCATGAGGGACCTTCAGGCAGACTTCCATAGATCCCTGCCTTGGATCCATAGAGCCAATGCTCAGCACGAGGGCTGTTTCCCTGCCAAACATCCCTTCACTGCATCCAAGTGCTTTAGACACTGGAGTGGGTAACACTTTCATATTTTGTTTGTTTATTTGTTTGTTTGTTTGCTAGAAGGAGAAGCTTTGTGTAATTTCTCCTTCTCCAGGGAGCTTTTTCTCAGTCTTTTCTGCCCTTTTCCAGCACTGGCAGAAACACATCACTTTCAGGTTAACAGCTCCTGTCTCTTTTGGCAGTCTAGGGAATCAGTGTGTGTTGTGTTTGGGAATTGAGCAGGAAATCAATGCCCTTGCATTCCAGCTGGCGCTCAGAGATTAGAGGAGCTGGGAGGGGCTGGGCTGCATTTCTGATTCCAGCCACTTTAGCACCATCAGTGTGGTCGAGTCCAAGAGAAGAACTTGCCCGAGCACAAATGCACAAAGAGTGCAGTTCCAGTGCAATGCTCTGGGTCTGGTTGCATTCTGTAAGGACCCACATGCTCCAGATTCCCCAAGAGTGTGGGTTACTGAAGCAACATGAGAACAAGTTCAGGATGGCTGCTGACTGGGGCACTGCTACTGAGTGCTGATGTGTGTACCGACAGAAAGGACAGTATTGATTCAGGGTGACCCCCACATGGCGAATAATGTGCTTTGACTCTATGATTTAGAAGGTTAAACAAATGCTTTCTTAAGCTATGGTATATTACACTAGTACTATATTAAAACTATACTATAGAGATACTATACTAAAAAGCTACTAAAGAAAAACTCGTGACTGTCTCCAGACAGTCACAACACAGATTTTATCTAATTAGCTAATCAAGCTAAACAACTATCACTAAAATCCACTTAACAAATCACTTTCAGTAAACAATCACTATAACACATTCTACATGTACTAAACAACAACAACAGCCAGTAGAGATAATTGTTTTCTCTTCTTCTCTAAGTTTCTCACTTCCTTCCTTTAAAAAAAACCTGGGAGAGAGAGAGGAACTATATCTCTCTGTATTCAAAGAATGTAAATGCCGCAGCACAGTAAAGAGAGATTAAAAAAGTGAGATCTGTTTATCTATCTGTCTGTTGAATCTTCCTGGCTCAGCTCCAAACCAGTGGAAGATGCAAAGCTCACCTAAAGGCATCCCTTCAGGAGAGGAGTAGAGACAAGTTCCATTGACTGATCCTGAGCAGGCAGAGATGTTTTCCCCTCCAGAGATGGTTGTTTTTTCCCTTCATGTTTTCCTCCTCCAGCCTCTTGTGCCCTGAAGCCTTCTTTTTATCCTTTAAATTTTTGCATGTCCTGAGGGAGTAGAACTATCCCATGCTGTAGCTGGGGTCTGGTGACTTTGCTCATACATGACACATGGTTTGCATTACATGACACATGGTTTCCTTCGCTGGCATCCCCAGGGCTGTGTACGTGCATTCGTTAATGGGGCCTTATGAGAAACTCTGTTAGTGCTGGTCAGAATTCTCAGTTGACAAAAGAGGGAGAAGAAACACCTTGGTCCTCCTCCATATACTGAGGTGGCCATAGGGGTTCTCTGACTTCCATCAGAGATCTTTGCATGCATCTTTATCTCCTGAATGACCCGGTTTTCTAACGAGAGTGTGGATGTCAGGAGGGAGGAATGCTGGTGCAGGCCCGAAGAGAAGGTGAACTCCAGAAGTGTCTCTCACAAGGAGTGAGCTCACCCCGGAAGCCCCTGCAGAGCCAGGATGGAGCTGTGGGACAGGGCGGGGTGTCAGTCACTACTGAGAGACAAACAGGACATGGCAGAAGCAAAGGGAGGCCCTCACCAGACACTTGAGAAATGCCACCCCTTCCCTGTCAACGGCCTGAGAGGCTGCTGGAGCTTCAGTCCCAGATGGCCCCTGATTGTAGGGCCAGGGTCACTTTGGAATCTGTGCCTCCCCTCGGGCAGAGAACGACCCAGGAGAGCAGCAGCACAGTGCTTTGGGAATGTGTGAGCCCAGCAGCCTTTGAGTCTTGGCCCACAAAGGGCGTATGGGAAGTTGAAACCCATCTTCTCTTGCTTTCTGTGCAGGTGCTTCTAGAGAAAGAGCAGGAGCACACTGCCTTATCTGAGCTGCCATGCCAGACTCAGGGAGAGCTGTTCCCTGCCCGAGAGCAGGAAGAGCAGCTCAGGCAGCAGGTGGAAGAGCCACAGGAGAACGGCCAGGTAGGCTTGACTGGCCAGGGGACAGAGGGAAGGGCAGGGAGAGGGGCATAAACCAGAGCTCTTGGGACTGAGGAGGCCAGGAGTCCCACAGACACTGGAAGGACAGAGCCTTGGAATCTGCAGAGATCAGCACCAGGACAGGAAGGTAACAGTGGAAGCAGAGCTGAGTGGAAAAGCAGAAAGAAGGGGCTGAATAAATGTGATTTTGAGGCTAAAAGAGGGAAAAGCTGAGCTTGATGGCAGCTCTCAGTCACTGGCTCTGCTTTTGTGTGCACAGAACATGAAGGCAGAGCCACAAGCAGAGCTGCCTGAAGCTCAGAGTGCCATCATGGCAGTGAAGAGGAGGAATGAAGACATCCAAGAGGAGAAGAATCTCCCTATGCAGAGGGGCAATCAACAAAAACAGGTGAATGAAGGAATGGCAGCCACTCCACTCATGAAAGAGAGTCCTTTCCGTTGTTGTTTACAGAAAATTGACGAACAGATGGAGGCACAGCTGCAAGAAACTGAGACTAGGATAAAGGCAAGGAAGAAGAGGCTAGATGAAAAAATTAAAATCATCAAAGAGAAAATGAATCACCTCCTTCAGGAGCAAAAGGCTCTAGGAAAGCAAGTGAAATAGCACTAGGCACTGCAGTCACCCAAGGGGTGGTTTCTGCCTTCCTTGCCTTTCCAGTGCAGAGCAGCAGCAGCGGGTGGGTGATGCCTCTGAGTGCCATCCTGATGAGGCCTCTGTCAGAGCTGCTCTCAAGGACACTTCCTGCTCTGCTGGATCTCAGATGATGCTCTAGGCAGTGGCATTACTCCTCTGGCCATTTAGCCAGCAGTCACCCGAATGAACTCCTGCTGGCTTCTTCCAGGTGGCCTTGTTTCTTGAGGTGTTTTTGCAGGTGAACATGGTCACTCACATAGATTTGGAATACGAGCTACAAGCTGTCTGTATCCCTTGCGAATCTGCTCCTGTCCTTTCCTTTCCTTTCTTCCCAGTTGATGACTCCTGGCTGACGGGCACAAGCTGTAGTCTCTGACTGCTTTGTTCTGTTTGACTTGAGGTGGAAGTGTCGCCATCCTACCTGGCAGCCTGCAGAGAGTTCCAGCAAATGACAGGCAACCAAGAGCCCCGAGGCTGGCATGAGGCCCAGGAACTGACCCATCCAGAGATGCTGCAGGATAAGCACGTCCCGAGGAAGGTGCAGAAAAAGAGAATTTCATGGCAGGAGGTAGAACATTAGAATGAGGAGCTGCAAATGTATCTGCAGACCTAGGAGGGGGAAAGGAGTCTTTGGGAGAAGTGGAGCGGTCGTTGCTGCAGTCATCCTTTAGAACAAGAAACCGGCTATGAACTCGAGTAAAACCAGCCTTTGGTTTTGACCATTTGGTTTCACAAGTGGACATCCAAAGCAATCCAGTTGAAGAGCTCTGCATGTGGCTGACAGCAGCTTCCTAAGGGCTTGCATTTCAAATGGCAATCTCTCTTGCATTTCAGGGCAATCTCTGCCACACCTTCCTGACATCAACTCATTTCTTGTCTCAGATCTACACCGACTTTGACACTGAAGCTGCAGCAGAAGCCGCAGTGCCATCCCAAGGAGCCTTTGCTCCCCAGCTGAAGAAATGGAGCCTGAGCCATTGGTTCACCTCCCGTGCTGACCCAGCTGCTGCTCAGCAACAGGAGATGGCGGGTGACTCCCTGGAGCAGCAGAGTACGTCTGGTATCTTTCTTATCTGAGGGACAGTGAGTTGTGTGCAGGTGTCAGCACAGCTGTACCAAAGGGTTCTGCTCAGTTTAGTGTCACAGAAGTGCTGGCAGTGCTCCGAGGCAGCAAGAGAGAGCTCTGGGTGTTCCTGCTGCCTCTGAGGGCAGCTTAGACTGGCTGGAATTTGCCTGGGCTTCCCTTCTCTCTGCCGAAGGCAGAAGCAGGGATTATTCCTGGATCAGCAGAAGGCTGTGACTGCTTGAGTCCTAGCCATTGGCAGAAGCCCTGCTGAGATCAGTCTCTAGGAGAACACATCAAGCCCTTTGTAATTCTGCAGCACAACCCAATGAATCTGCTTCTTGCCCTTAACGGCTGCCAGTGCTGCGCTCTCAGATAAGATCTGGTAGGGTTGAGAAGAGAGCCCAGTGGATTCTGTGTCTACCATCACCTGTTGGGACAAAAAGGGCACTGATCTGTGCCTGGGTGTGGCTGATCTCAAAGCCCATCCTGTTGTGTCCTGAATGGGGGCAACAGCTTGTCTGGGGCTCAGGCTCACTCTGGCTTCTTCCCATCAGTGCCTGTCAGTGCTCATGCTTGGGCTTTGCCAGCCTTGTTGTGGTCGCTGCCCTGCCCCTGAGGGCTGTGGGAATGCAGAGGCTGGAGTCTTCCTTGGCTGGGAGGGTCCCGCTGCTGCCCGGCTGCTGCAGTGTGGAGCTGCCTGAGGCAGCAGCCCCTTCTCTGGGCCGGCTTCTGCCTCGCACGGCCTGGACTCACAAGAGGGTCAGCATCTCCTCTGGGCAGCTCTCTGTGTCACAGGGACGCCTGAGGAGCACTGCTGTCCTCTGTGCCCGTGCCCGCCGTGCCGGGTTGGGAAGATGGGGACATGTGCGGTGCTGAGAGGGCGAGTGCAATGGGAGCGACTGATCCGCGCTGTCAGGGTGAAGAGAAGCGGCGCGGTTCTTCACGCGGGCCACGGGCAAGGGCGTCTTTGGGCTCAGCCTGCTCATAAAGGGTGAGGGTCCTGATGCTGAAAGCCCCGTGGGGACTGATTCTAGCATGAGCTGCTCTGGTTTACAAACGCAGAGGCATTCTTCTGGCAAACTGCTGCAAGGTGGAAAAAGATGGGAACACTTGGCAATATTCCTCCTGTTCTGGACTTGACATCTGTTCAGAGGAATTGATTCTAGATGTCCAGGTGCATTTAATCTTAGCAAGTAGGAAGCCTTTTCTAAATCTCACAGTGTTTATTCCCAAGAAAACAAAGGCACTGTTAGTTCCAGCTCTCCTTAATGTTTCTAGATGACAAACTTACTTGCCTAGGTAGGTATTCTCTTCTGGTCTCAGTCTCCTGTGAATGTATCTCCCTGTGCTTCCCTGTGTGCCTGCTGTCAAGAGGTCTCTCACTTCAAAGGATGCTGGAAATCAGTCTCTGTGCCAGCCACTTGTGCTGTGGGCCTGCTGTTCTTTTCTTGGTGTTCCAGTTGCTGTTCCTGTTGTTGTTAGCCAGCTGTCCACCAAGGGAGGCTCAGAGCTCCAGACAGTGGGGCTTCCTTTTGTATCTCCTAGAAGGTGGGATCTCTGCTTTAAAGTGAACATCTTGCATTTTGTTTCCCTCAGGGAGAATGGTGAAGATGGAAAATCCTATTCTAAAATACATTGAACTGGAAAATATTGGCAGTGGGTGAGTCCAAGCAATGTTAATGGTACAAAACTATGCATCAGGTGTTTTGCTGGTGGAATAGGTATCAAGTGTGAAGTCAGACAAACTGCAAATGTGTTCAGGCACTGGGCTTAGATTGTCAGTGCTGATCAGAATTTCTAGGAGTGCTCAGAAGGCATTGTCAAAGACATCTTCATGCTTCCAGTGTCCTGCAGGCATTTACAGCAGAGATCTCCTGTGTGGGCTGGCTTTCACTGCAAGATCTAAATGGCTTCTCCTTTCTCTGCTTCTGTTTTGTTTCTAGGAGTTTTGGAGACGTTTATAGAGCGCTCGACACTGCCATAGGAGGAGAGGTAAATATCAACAGCCCCTGCAGACTCTGCTGCACTCGAGGGCTTTCCCCTCTGGTGTGAGCTGTGGCTGGAGCTTTGGGCAGAGCTGTGCTGAAAAGGCACACGAAGCACAGACTGGTGCCAGCCCACAAAACACATTTGGGACTTTGTCCTCCTCAGCTGCCGGAAGGAAGGCACGGAGGGCAGCGGTTCCTTTCAGAGAAGGACGCGCTCACTCACTCTCCATTGCTAAAACAAAGGTGGTGCCTGCGAGCACCTCACTGCTCTTTGGGGCTACAGCTTCAGAGTCCTGAATTCTCATTTCTGGCTGCCAGCAAATCCATCTGAAAGTTACTGGCAGATCCTTAGCCACCTGCAGTGCTGCACTTGGGAACTGCACATAGGGAGAGATCTGCAAGGCGTCCCTGAAAGCCCTAAGCCCTGCCCATATCACAAGATGTATTCAGAGAGCATTAAGACATGGATTACTTCTTCTGAATCCCAAACCAAGCAGCAGAGAGTGTGGTCAGAGGTTTGTGGATGATAACTGAGACACCACTGTTACCAAGTGGTCAAGGCAAAATGTCAGTGCCCCCACATGTCCTGTAACTGGCTCCCAAGGGAGCAGAGAAATGGGCTGTTGGAATGTCAGTTCCTAATTACTGCACTGCCTAATCACAAGGCAGTTTGGCACAGCTGAGCTGTGTCATTGCAAAATCACTCGCTCCACGTGCCTTGTGGTCTCGTGCCACCAACCTCTCAAATTACTGATTTTCAATGTCATTTTAGGTGGCCATCAAGAAAATACAGCTTCAAGGACTGAGAAAGGAGGAACTAAAAGTCAACAAACTCATGGTCATGAAGGTGAATAGAAATCCCAACCTGGTCAACTGTTTAGACAGGTGAGTTGTGCTTTTATCCCATGATTGTTTGTTTACATATTGCAAACATACAAGGTAAAATCCCACTTTGGTCAGTGGCAGAAAACAGAGCTGTAATTATTGGCTAATTATTATTGCTCTTTTCATCTCCAGTGGATGGGAAGAGATTGCATTTTGTCTGCATGAGTCTTTGCTGGCACATGGTATCTGAAAATTGTTCAAAAACCCGGATGATTTGTGTCTTACTAAATCAATGATCTCTATATTCACAGCCACCACTTCGTTTTAGAGCTTGATTTTTTTCAAGTGTCTTCTTATGTCCAGGTAAACTAACAAGGATTTCCCTTGGATTGTTGCCACTGGTTTTCATTGCTATGCATGCCAGGAAGATTAGGTGCTTTTTTCCAGAAACACCATGCATGACAGGTTTTTTACCTGGGCTGTTTCTAAACTGCACATTTTGCTTACTGCCCATCTAAGACATCTCCTTTTTTGCAGCTGTGCCTTTCTCCTTGAGACTGCACAGATGGCAAACAATGCACAGCCAAGAGGAAATGTCTATTCCTTTTTTTTGTCTTTGTCTCAAAGGGACCTGAAAAGAAGAATCAACCCTTCTTTTCCAAACAGCAACCTAGCCATGTACATTCATCTCCATGCCCTTGTTTCCTTCTTTCAGCTACCTTGTGGGTGAGGAACTGTCCCTGGTTATGGAGTACATGGATGGAGGCACTCTGAGCAATGTCATCAGCCAGACCTACCTGTCAGAAGATGAGATGGCAGCCATCAGTCGGGAGGTCAGCAATCCCAGCTGTGTTTCCAGGGGCTTGGGCAGGATTGTCTGGGAAACAGGGACTCAGAGCTGGAGTGATTTCCTATGCCAAGCTTTGTTTCTGTGTTGCTGCTATTCTATGGGCAAGTAAAAGCATCTCAAGTGAAAGGCCTGCCAGTGCCCCTTCACTCCCTGTACTCAGTGCCAGTACTCTTATCTCCTGCTGTAGTATTCTCAGTCTGTCTCTTGTATTTGTATTTGTCTTTTTATTTGCTGTTCTCTACCTTGCCTCTCTAAACATTTGCCTGGAGTCTGTCTTCACTGCATTCCTTGCCAGTAAAAGCAAAGGAGCTGGTGGCAGGATATGAAATGACCAGCAAAGAAAAAATACTCATTTCTCACAGTCCTCAGCTGAAAAGGATAGTAGTGCAGCCAAAATGCTCTTTGCTTCCGGGAGGTGACTGGTGTGATACTTACACGCCTGTGCTGAGGCCAGCAAGAAAATCTATTCCATGCAGCCTCCCACCCAAAAGTGATCCACTAAACACCAAAGGGAGGGACTTTTCCTTTCCAAACCCCTCCTTTGTCCTCTGCAAGGAAAAAGCACGTCCACTGCAGCAGGAGTCGTCCTGGCTGGTTTGCAGGGCACAGCCTACACCAGCAGGTGCTGTTGCTCTTTCAAAAGCTGACGTGCCTTTCCTCAGAAAGGTCCTGCTCTGCAAGTGTTGGAGCAGCAAGCTCTTCCTCTCAGTGGCCATTACTGTTCTGCCATTGCTCCCCATTCCCCTGGAGAGGGAATCTTTTCGATTCTTTGTTTCCTTTCTTTTGTGATGAAATCACATCACTCATTTTTGCCCTCCTCTTTCTGTTTTCTCTCTCAGTGCCTGCAAGGACTGGATTTTCTTCATTCAAACCACGTGATCCACCAAGATGTGAAGAGCAGCAACATCCTTCTCAGAACTGACGGCTCTGTCAAGCTGGGTCAGTATATTCTTGGTCAGGTGCAGTGTTCCAGGGATGTGGGTGTGGGGCTGCTTGGCGTAACTGCCAGCTCCCCAAAAATGGTGCTGGTGGCAGTGCAGGGACCCCAACTGCGAGCTGAGGGTACAGTTGGAATGTGCACAGAGGTATAAGGAACCACAAGCAGTCAAGAGTGGCCTTGCTCTGTGTGTGTCCCTTCCAGACAGAGGGAGCTACAATCTAAAGCTTCAGGGGAATGAAGTCCACTGCTGTGAGCAGCGTTAAGAAACCTGGGATTTTTTGGAAAGCCCCAAGGAAATCGAGCATGGACAGTTCTCCAGGAGATCCAACAGCACATTGTTAGCCTGAGAGTGGGGAATTCTTTTGCTTGGTTTCCTAATTGGAGCTGGCTTTCATGGTTTGTTGTTTTCTCCACAGCTGACTTTGGCCTCTTTGCTCAGCTCAGCCCTGAGCAGGGCAGACGGAGCTCCGTGGCCGGCGCTGCTGGCTGGCTGGCGCCTGAGGTGGTGACAGGTCACCCATGTGGCCCCAAAGTGGACATATGGTCTTTGGGAATCGTGGGCATCGAAATGGTGGAACGAGAAGTTCCTTCCTGGAATGCAACTCCTGTCTTGGTAAGGTACAAATACTCACTGATGCCACTGTCTTTCTCACCTGTCCCATGTTCTGTGTGCCATTGGACAAAATCCCATTGCCATCTGCTGGCACCACTTCCACCAAGGTCCCCTTCTAAAAATGCCCCTGCAACACATCAGCATCTGCTGTAGCTTTGGTTGTATCAGAAAGGGAAGTGGCAGTTCAGAAACCTAACCAGTTCAGAAACCTGTCATTTTGGCCTCCAGCCATGCCTGACATTTCCCACTTGTTTTTTGAACAATGTTGGAAGTCTGTTTCTGAAGGACAAGAATTTTTCAATGGACAAGGTAGACATGCGATAAATATCCCGAGAAATAGAGGTTAGACCTTTCCAGTTTAAATTTCATAGAAAACATAGGAAAAAAGGAAAAAGAAAAGTAAACAAAAAAGGAAAAGAGAAAAAAACCTACCACCAAAGCAATGCCCAAGCAGTTCTGCTTGCTTTTTCATTTTTTAAACACAGCTCTTCTCTTCCATTCTGTAGCATTTTTTCCAAATCCTGTGGTCGTTGAAACTTTCAGGCTTTCAAGTCATCTGTACATTGTTCAGTCATCTGTGTGGGTGGCCTGGATAAGTGTAGGATGTGTTTTTCTCCGACTGCAGTTAGAATTGTTTGCCAAACCCTTGGCTGTTTCTTGGTACTTTAACAAGTTGATGAGCTCGCAGGCAGGTGCCTGGGCAGGGATCCACCGTGGGCAGTTGACACCGGTGCTGTGTTTCTTTACCACAGGAGCAGGGCCATCCCTGGCCTGCACAGTTCTAATGACAGGGAGGGCTCCAGCTCCCCACCATGGCCAGTGGCTGAGCTCAGCTGAGAGTCAGGATAAAACCCTCTTTGTCACCTCTGGTGATGTGGGAAAAGGACAGAAAGCCGCATCAATTATTTGTACACAAGGGGAGTGCATTGCCATTTCTGAATTTGAAATTCTCCTTTGGCTTAAAGAGGATAATAGCAAAGTCTCTTTGGTCACCATCTATTTCAGCGCCACAAGCACAGAGTTATCATGACAGTGGTGGGCATTTTTATGGAGACTCCAAGGCCCCTTGCCATTGTTATTTTTGTCTATTTGAGATGGATTCTGCAAGTTGAGGTCTGAATAGTTCCAAGTCGGTGTCTTATGTTTCTAAATACCATCTTGCAAAAGCAGAATGAGCTCTCTCCCTCTGACTTGTCAGCGTGTTAGAGCTTGGTTCCACATGAACCACACTGGATAATGATCAGTCGATGTCTTGCCAATCTACACTGTAATTCCTTGGCCTGAGGAGTATCAGAAAGACCTGCTGAGCTCCATGGACACTGTCAGCTGCATGGAAGTGAGCATCCTTGGCCTTGCTGAAGACACTGGAGCTCAGTTTAGGTTAGATGCTCTTGAGCAGGAGAAAGGCTGGAATCGTCAGGTGTTTCCAGAGGCCTGCGTGCCCAGAGGGACTGAGTTCTGGGGAGCAGCTGGATGTTTCTGCACATCATGGAAGGGGACTGCCAGACAGCTCAAGCCTCACCACAGGCAAACACTCCCCAGCTCTTCTCAGGCAACATTTGCTTTGGGTTTCAAGTTGTTCCCACTTGTCTGTCTGTGAAGATGCCCCTAAAACCACAAGGCAAGCCTCTCAGAACTGGTGTTACATTTCCAGAAATGAAGAAAAGAAGCCCAACACAAGAAAGTTGCTAAGGCACTGGTTTTTAGGGAGGAACTTAACCCCCTGTGCAGTTTCTTCTCACTGGGAAACATGCCTGAAACCTGGGCATGAGGGTGTAAAGGCCACAGAGTCTCTTCTGCTTCTTGTGCAGTGCTGCTGAAACACTCAGTGACCATGTTTCTCTCCTAGCCCAAGCTACATTCTGCCCGTCACCAAGCCAGAGCCTGGTGATGTGGAGAGCCTGCCAGAACCTCCCATTTGTTTCCTGGCACTTTCTGGGATGGGCCTAGCATTCATGCATTGACTTGAGTAGCCAATTGAGCAGAGGGTGACTGTAGGGATGGAACCTCTCCTTCTGATTTGACCATGAAAAGTTTTTATTTTCCATGTAAGGAAAGCAGAAATTTTCAGACTGCTGAGAGACAGAGCTGCAGGTGGCTCCTGTATGTCCAAACAGGTGTTTTCATGCCAGTACATTTGTGCATGCATCTTAATGTGTCTGTGTTGAAGATGAGATTCCCAATGTTTGTTTCCTTACCTGAGGAATATCTGGTGCATTTCCTTTCTTTCCTTCCAATTCCCATTGTTTTCAAGAACAAAGCAAAAAGATTGATTCATTTTGTTTTATGGCAGCTGTGCTTAAGGGACCAAGAAGCACTGCAGAAATACTTTTCATATACTAACCCTTGGATAGAGTAGAGTTAGTATAGCAAAGTCCTTCTTCCAAAAAGCCTCTCAAGTTGGTATGAATCCTCAGAGAAGGAAATGTGATTGTGGTGATGTAGTTCCCACTAACTAGGTCAGTCAACGAAATCAGCTGCCAAGGCAAGATCTGTGGGATGTTGGAGAGGCTGTGGCTGCATCGGGGTTTGGGGTTTTGGTTGGTAAAGAAAAGTCATCTCTGGGTCTCTGCCAGGGCAGAAACTGCCACTGCAGAGTGGAGCTTAATCAATGGGATCTGGGAGAGCAGTGACAGATGGGAAAGAAGCAGGTGGAGCCTGGTGTCTCCTTTTTCCCCAGCCCCAACTCCTGATAGCCACAGGAGGAAGACAAAAGCTGCAGCAGCCCAACCTATTTTCATCTTGCCTGCATGACTTCCTGAGCTGCTGCCTGCAGAGAGACGAGGCGCGGCGCTGGTCTGCCAAGGAGCTCCTGCAGGTAAAATGTGAAGGGGCTGCAGGTGAAACAGGCTCTGAGGGATGGGCTCCTCCTCCACTCAAGCCCAAGGCATCAGATGAGCCCCCTTCCTCCTCACCTCCACTCTTGCTGCTCTTCAAATGAAAAGGGTGAGGAATCCTAGACTGGGCTGGGCTGGCAGGGTCCTGTAAAGGTCCTCTGGTGCATGTGTCCTGCAATGAGCAGGGACATCTTTAAAGAGATCAGGTTGCTCAGAGCCCTTTGCCACCGGAGCTGGAATGGTTGCAGGGATGGGGCACCTACAAGCTCTTGGGGCAACCTGTGCCAGGGTCACACCATGCTCCTAGTAAACAAGGTCTGATTAGATCCTATTTGTGTTTAAAAATATTCACCCACATCCTATTGTATCTGGCCCTGTTAAAAAAGATGTCGCTCACTTTCTTCAAAGCCACTCTGAAGTCTTGGAAAGTGGCAATAAAGTCTCCCTGAAGCCTGTTCTTCACAAAACTGAATAACTCCAGCTCCCTCTGCATTTCCTGAGTCAGAGAGGTCTCTGGCTGTTTCTGTCACCCTCTTTTGTAATTTGGTGGGGTGTTCAGTTTTATCTAATGGCAAAAGAATTGAAGTAGAGCAATGCAGGGTTCAGAGACATGAAATGGTGGTGGAAGGACCCAAGGAAGCCAGTCCCAGCCTAGGGGTCAGAGATTTGGCTGTGGGCAAGAGGGGCTGTGGGGGAACTCACTGTGAGCCTCTGAGGGGCCCTGGTTTGTGCCCCCCAGCCCACCCTCAGAGGTTTCTGCCATGCAAACAGGGACAGCTGGGAGGGACTTGTCCCAGCCCCATCTGCTGCCTGGCATGCTCAAGCAGACGGGAACTGTGCCAGGGTTACTGCCAGGTTGTGTGGCAGAGAGGGAACTGCAGGGCCCAGTGCCACTGGGCTGGCCCTGCTGGGAAGGAAGGTGCCACCCAGCACACGAGGGGCAGGGCATGGAATGGTAGACACTGCTTTCTGTCTCTGTGGGAATCAGCACAGTGCCTGTCTTTCAAAGAGAGGGACCAGTGTGAGGCTTTGGAGTTTCCTGAAAAGTAGAAACTCCAAGGACAAAGAAAGCACCATTTCTAGAGCACTGGCAGGGCAAAAATCTCAGCAAGATGAAGACACCTTGATAAATGGATGAGTGGGATTCTGGGCCAGGTTTGCCTGTGATGGCAAAGTCCTGCACATAAAGTTGGAGGTGTAGATGGTCCCATTGGTCCTCCTCCTGTATCTTTCTAGGAGCCAGAGGAATCCTGTGAAGCACTGAGCTTGGAAAGTCATGGTCCATTGTTTTTTGTTGCTTTTTTTCCCTTTGGGCAGCATCCATTTGTAACATTTGCTGAGCCTGCGTCCAGCCTGGTGCCGCTGATTGTTTCAGTGAAGAAGAGGAGGGAGACAAGAACGTGACAATCACATCAGGACCATTTATTCCTCAACCAGTTTAGAGTAGGATTGTAGGTTAGGACTAGGATTAGGATTAGGATTAGGATTAGGATTAGGATTAGGATTAGGATTAGGATTAGGATTAGGATTAGGATAAGGATTAGGATTCGGGATAGGTTTAGGGTTAGGGTTAGAGTAGGATTGTCTAATAGGACTGCAGAGTAGGATTGGAAATGAATAAAGTTTCTGAAACCACACCTCACCTTGAAGATTCCCTTCCTTCTCACTCTGCGAATAAGCTCAAAAATTCCTTCTGAATTGTCTCTTGTTTCTTAAAGGTGGAAAGTGACACAGTGTCTTTGGTATGGTGTGAAAGTGGGGAAGGATGTTCTTCATTCATCCTCTCCAGACCACACTGCCTTTGGAATATGGCCCACTGGTCTGTTTTTGGCCAGCTTTGGTACTTCTATTTGAGGCAGAAAGGGCAATGGCATTTGAAAGCAAAACCAAAAGAAGAATGAGGCAGCCCAAACACCCTGTGCAGATGCAGGCCTTCAGCTGTGACTGGAGAGCATTTGGGCTCCTGCCACTTGGATTTGGATCCCTAAATGCAATCATCTCTTTGGCTGGAGGAAAGCCTTGCTCAAGTGAGAAAGCAGAAAGATCAGAGAGGGTGCTCGGGAAGGTCTCCTGTGGTGCAGAGCTGTCAGTGCCTGTGAGGTGAGAGCGGGCCCAGCCTTGCCCGGGCTGGAGCCCCAGCAGAGCCCCGGTAGAGGCCGGAGCAGCCTGAGCCCCGGCAGAGGCAGGCTGGAAGGAGGCCCTTGGAGCTGCAAGAGGCAGCAGCCGTGCCCTGGGTGCCTCTTGCTGGGAGCGGGCGAATCCTCCGCCCTCAGAGCCCAGGTGGCAGCTGGCTGCTGCCGAGGGGAAGCGCAGCCGTGCTGGGCACAGCCCGGCCTGGAGGACATGGCTGTCTGGAGTGTGCCCAGGAGCAGAGAAAGGCCAAGGGCAGCCGCGGGCCGCTGGGCTGGATGAGGATTCCTCCTCTTCTGCTGGCTGCCCTGCAACTCCTGGCAAAGGCCAGCAGTGTGTGCGGCACTCTGGGCACCGGGGCAGGGAGCCAGGCTGCTTGGCAGGCTGGAGCACAGAGCAGCTCCTTCAGGCCCAGCACTTGTGCCAGGGAAGCGAGGTCAGCGTCAGGCAGGGACAGCTTGGCAGGGCACATCTGCAGGAGCCAGCGCCTCACGCAGCTCTGGGAGGAAGTGCCTGCAATCCTGCAGTTCTGCACTGAGCCAGAGCAAAGGTGTGAGATGCAGAGTGTTTGGCAGAAATATTCAGGCCCACCAGGCCAGCCTGCTTTGTGCTCTCTGGCGCACAGCAAGCGCTGTGCAATGCAGCTCTGAGCTGCTGGGAGAGAGGCAGTCGGGGATGTGCCTGAGGTGAGCCAAGGGGTTAGCTGAAAATGTAATTAGGGTAATTGAAAAGTGAGGATGAGTCGAGGGGCCAGCTGGGAATAGAATTGGGATAGTAGAAGACTGCATATTTTAGTTAAGATTTTCAAATGAGGTAAGAAGCTAAGTTAGTAGTAATACAGCTAGCAGAAATCACATACCTTAGGTAAAGAGTACCAAATATATTAGGAACATAAAGCTAGGAGTGACAGGGATAGAGGAAGCAATTGTGAAGAAGCAGAGACCATAGAAATACCTTGCCTTAAGAATAATTGAACAGTTAGGAGAGCCTTGGACAATGAGCAGGTCAAAAGGTCATGCCAACTGGCCATGAGTTCACCATGAGGAAGATGGCTTTCTTCCTCCCATACAACCACTCCCTCATTTCAAAATCCCATCAACCCAGTTAAGGGAATACAATTGCGCAGCTGTATAGGATATTCAGCTGATAAAAATGTGAAGCAGGAGGTAATAATTATGTATTATGGGTCCTTAGAAACCTTATTAAAACCTTTTCTGTAGAAATATAGAGCAGGAGCCTGCAACTCCTTGCACGTGTCTTTGGAAACTGGTTCACATGTGTCTAGCAGTGCAATAAATACCCTTCTTTTCAACTATAATTAGTTGAAGAGTCATCTGTCCATGCTTCAAGGGTTATGCTGGAGTAGTGAACTGATTTGGAAGGGAGCAGAAGAGTTTCAGCAGGCAATTTTTGGAAGGGATGGAAGCCTCTTGTGGCTGAAGGGAAAACCATTTGGAATGGGAAATGATCTCAAAGTCCATACAATTGTATCTTTGTGTCTGTCCTGGGTTGACTATGTGATGCTTTTATCCCCAGTCGTCTCATTCTGTTTATGTTGAATAATAATAAGTTTTGTACCTTTAAGAGTGTTCCAGAGAGTGAAGCGGGAGACAGAAGAAGCGTGCAGTTTGTTTACAGACACTGCACTCACTCCTCCACATTTCTGCTCCTGACTGTGTTGTCTGTGGACAGACAGCGGGGCAGAGAGCTCTTCTTTTGCGTTTTAGTTAGTTTTTAGCTAGCTGAGGCAAAGAAGTTCCCTGGACTGTTTTTTTTTCTTTTTCTTTGGACCTCTTGAAACTGCTATGGACTGAAAACCCAGGAGAGCACCGGCAGCTGCAGCTGTGGCCCACCGGGCCAGGCCTGGCCTGCGACAATTCCAGCACCGGAGGGACTGATCAGAGACTGAGTGAGCTGAGCTTCAACCCGGGGTTTTCTCAGTTTGTCATCTCTTTCAGAGTGGAAAGGAGTCTCATTGTTTTGATATTGTTTTGGATTTATAGTTTAATAAACAGGTTTTTTCCACCTTTCTCCAAGGAGGTATTTTTTCTCTCCCGGACCAGTTGGGGGGAGGGGCTGATTGGATCTGCTTTTCCCACCAGAGCTCCTTTGGGGGATTCTTCCCCAAAGTTGCTCTGAACCTGGACAAATACATGAATTGGCGCTCAATGCACGGCTGGAAAAGGTGGAAAAAAGCCCTATTAATTGTGTGTTTGTTGTTGTTAAAGCAGTTAGTAGCCATGCTGCTTGGACACCGGATTTCTCTGGTTGTGCAAGACTTTGTGTGGCTCTGGGCTCTAGACCTTTTTGAGGTTTCAATACCTTTCTAGTCACTAAGATTATTGTCCAAAGCATGTAATTTTTACAGTAGAGGTGTACGGATTAGAATAGCTGTTGTGCTGGCCTTGGTGATAATGATTTATAGGGCTTTTACAAAGATACTGGAGTCTGTTTACGATATGTATGGTTTATGGTTTCTTCATCCTACCCTGCATCCCAATTCCAGTAGTACGTTTTAGAAATTTAGTAGTAATTACACTCAGTCTGTTAGAAGAAGAGCTGAGAATAAGGCTTTCCAGCCTTTACTTCCCTTCTTCTCCTTTGGATCTGTTGTGTCACTTTTTGCGAATGTTCAGTTTCCCCTGAATGTTAAAGAGACCATCTTTCTGGTATTTAATCTGTAAGCTTCCTCTATATGGTCTTCAGCTTCTCTAGAATGAAGGCTGAGATATCCAGAGGAGCTGGTGAGACCCCTGACCCAGAAGCAGATGCAGGCGTGAAAAATCCTGAGTGGGGTGGAGAATGGGAAAATATAGGCCAAACCCTGAAAGAATTTTCTGATCCTGTAGACTGGGATTTTCCACGGGAACAAATTCAGAACGCAGCAGAGGTGGGGAAATACCTAAAAGAGAAGTGCCATGACGATTCTAAGGAGAAAAGGCTCATTGCAATAAGCTGGGCCCTGGCCTATGCTTATCGCACTTTGTTAGATAGTGTCGGGCAGCAGACAGAGGCAGGGGGGCAGGGAGATAAATCAGCTATCCCAGTCACTCGAGCTGTAGCCAACAGCCCAGGCTTGAAGCCAGCAGCCAGACCAGATATGAGCCTAAGCCAGCATCTAAACTCATGGCTGTTGCTACCAGTACTAGAAGTGGGAAACGCACGGAAAAAACTAATCGACCAGTGGATGATGATGATGATGGCGATACAGGAGAAGGAACCTCAATGCCTCCTGACATAAAATCAGGAGTCAAAACAGCAGGTGCAAAAACAGACGCAAATATTGAGTCTTATTCCCTGAAGGACCTTCGTGGCCAAAGGAAGGATTACACCAGGCGACCTGATGAATCCATAATTAGTTGGCTGGTCCGTCTCTGGGATGCTGCAGGCGAGGCTACAATTCTGGACGGCAGTGAAGCCAGGCATTTGGGATCCCTGTCACAGGATCCTGCCATAGACCAAGGAATGATGAGCGGGGCTAACCCTCACAGCCTCTGGGAATGTGTCCTAAGAAGTGTAGCACAAAGATACCTGTGTGCAGATGATCTCTATATGCAGCAAACCCAGTAGAAAATCATAGACCAAGGGATTCAATGCTTGAGGGAAATGGCAGTAGCTCAGATTGTCTTCTCAGATGATGGAAACACTGTAAATCCAGACTTGGTACCATGCACATCTGTGATGTGGAGAAAACTCGTACGACTTTGGCCACGAGAATACGCTTCTGCTTTTGCAATAATGAAGCAGGATGATGGCGAGGAGACTGTGCTGGATATGGCAAAGAAGCTCGGAGCATATGCAGACACTGTGAATGGCCCAACACATGCCAGAATTGCAGCAGTGAAAACATGTCTGCAAAAATTAGAAGACAAGATGGAGGAGGGTCACAAGAAACTGAGGGAGGAGATTAAAGAGAGCTTTCTCCAAATCTCGGCAGTACAGATCAGAGGTTCTGGTACCCAACGCAGACATTCCCCAGATGGTGAGAGAAGGTACATCCCACGAGCTGAGCTGTGGTTCTACCTGCGTGATTGTGGAGAAGACATGGGGAGATGGCATAGAAACCTACCGCTGCTCTGGCACAACGGGTGCGTGAACTGAAGACTCAGAGAGGAAGTTCCAAAAGGGAAGCAGCTCCAGTGGCCAGTAACCGAACTCTCACATATGATGATAATGACAATATTTTTGATCCCCTTGAAGGAACCTCCAAGGCATATGCCCAGGGAAAGAAGGATAACAAGGCTTAGAGGGGCCCTGCCTCTAGCCAGGTAGGGGAAAACCATGGTTTTTGGACTGTGTGGATTCATTGGCCTGGCAAATCTGAACCACAAGAACACAAAGCTTTGGTTGACACTGGTGCACAATGCACATTAATCCCATTGAGACATGTGGGGACAGAATCTGTTTCTATTGCTGGTGTGACAGGGGGATCGCAGGATTTCACTTTGGTGGAAGCTGAGGTGAGCCTGACTGGAAATGAGTGGAAGAAACACTCTATTGTGACTGGCCCAGAGGCCCCATGTATTTTGGGCATAGACTACCTTCGAAGTGGCTATTTCAAAGACCCAAAGGGACTCAGATGGGCATTTGGAATAGCTGCTGTAGAGACAGAGGGTGTCAAGCAGTTGAACAGCTTGCTTGGACTGTCAGAAAGCCCATCTGCAGTAGGTCTCCTGAAGGTGGAAGAGCAATGAGTACTAATTGCCACCTCAACAGTGCACCATCGACAGTACTGTTTTGCAGAGAAAAGAAGAAACTTCACAACTTTGTAAAAGTTGTAAAGCTTGGTATGCTTTTATTACGATGCGCGCAGGACGCAAGTCTTCTAAAAAGGCATGTGTACTTCTGAAGACTTCGGGTCTTCTTTTATTTCTCTTCTAAATGCATATGCATATAGTTTCACAATAAGTTCATACATATTTATTTTGCATGACATTTAGCACTAGTTCTTCTTTATTAAAGGAATTTCTAAGTCAGGGGCAAATCGACTTTGTGGTCTTTTCTGTTTTTCTTTTTCTGTCTCTGCTGTTTCGGCATGCGAGTTTTTCTTTTAGCTTTGGCTTTACAGACTTTTCACTTTTCTTAAACACTTCACTTAATTTAGAATGGATCTTTACTTTGTTTTATTCTCTCTTTTCTTAGGAAATAAGTAAATTCTTTTACTTAATGAAAACTTTTACGACAGTAAGTATCTTTTAGTGCTTCACTATGTAGGTTTGACAAAGAGGTTAGTACAGCTATTTGTTGTAGCATCTTTTAGTTCTAAATTAACAATATAATAGATTATCTTAAGCTTATTTCAACTAATATTAGTAAAACTACAATGGGGTGGCACAACTTATTAAAGATTCTATTTGCAGTTGGTGACTACTCAAAGATCACATCTCACTAGTGATGATCTATATTTTGTTTTATTCTTTGTAGAACTCTGGTCATCTCTTTTGTATTATGTTGGACAGTAATTAAGGTTTTCTTTCTGCTTCTTTGGATTCTTTTTAAGCTTTCTAATAGGTCTTGGTGCTTAATTAATTGTTTTACTAATGTAAGGTTTATCTTACTAGGGGTAGGTGGCAGTTTGTGATACATTGTGTAATTGGCTTAAATCAGCTGGTGGGATGTTACTGGTACTAAATACGAAAAACCACACTTAATAATTTTAACAAAATTACAAATACAGAGATTAGAATGGTTTCTACTAGACAGAATAACATCATTGCTATCAATTTGTACAGCAGCACAAGCAGTTCTCAAGCATACATTTTTTTTAGTAGATACGAGCACAGATTTTTGGTCAGTGACTGGATGAATTTCAAAGTGACAAATACTTTGTTCAGTGTCTAAACACACATTTTGAGCATTAATAGTATTGCTTTCACAAATGAATCTTATTTGTTCTCAAGTAATGCGGGATTTTAAGTTTACTGTCTGCTACTTTCTATTTATCTTTTGTGCGTACACTTTATGTTCTGAAGGACAGAGTATTGTTTTTTGATGGTTTAATCTTAGGGCAACGATGGGATGGATAACATAAACAGTGGCATTACGTATGGTAAGAACAAAGGCAGTTGCTACATTAGAAACAGGATCATAGGTGAAATTCACTATAGTCTGCTGGATTGAAACTTCTTTTCAATATTTATTGGAAAAAGGCTCCCAATATTACCAGTTAGATTGTGCCTGGGCCAGTCTGACACTCGCTGCTGGGCCAAAGGCAGCAACTGCGGTGTATCACCCCAGAGATACCTTGGCTTGCTGGTGGTTGCAGCTGGGCACTGAACAAGTCCAGGCTTGTTAGGAAACCCCGTTATACCTCAGGAGAAATGGCTTCAGGCGATGGTGAAGAGAAAAAGGAGAGGATTCTGCTGGAGGGTTTAATGTCCAGAGGTTTATTCCATGGTTACAGAGGTCTAAACGTGAGGAGCTGCTCCAACAGAACTACGACTGCATGCTCTGATCACCTTTTTAAGCTCAGGGACAGGGGGAGGGGAGGTACAGGTGAGCCACCAACCAGGTGAGAGGGGCAGGGTCTCAGGGGAAGATGACACCCAGAAAGGCCAATGACCTCTGGGCATCGGGGCATCCTTTGAACTTGACCAACCACACGACGCCTTGCTGGAATGTTAAGCCTGATTGACAGGACTCACTCAGCATGGGGGTAAGGGGGAAGGGAGAGAGGTATAGGCACACTTGGGGAAATGACCTGGAAGGCCAAATGGGACATTACAGCACACCACAACATCTCCCCCTAGTTTTGTTTAAAAAGAAGAGCACTGTGTTTGTGGGGCAGAATGATTGCCAAACCATGGTTGGTAAATCAGTTCTTCCTCTACAGGAGGGTCAGTGTTTTCCACTGAGGCTTCCAGGTTATCCATTGGAGCACTGAGGGCTTCCAAATGGTAGACTTCAGGAGGGGGAGATGAGCTTAAAATTAACTTGAGCACCATGCGTTTGATTAGTCCAAACACAATGCTAAAATCTACAATAACTATAACTAAAATAAACAGCACTAAAAACACAGTTTTCAGAATAGATCCCAACCAGCCCGAGAGTCCCCAGCCATTGAACAGTCCATTCAGCCAGTCGTCAGTTTCTCTCTTGATGTCGCTCACCATGGTTTTCATCTTGTCAATTGTGGCATGTACGTTCTCTGCCTTTGATGACAAGTCAAGACAGCAGAGTCCTTCAAATTCTTCACAGCGATGGTTGTGCAGAAGGAGCAGATAGTCTATGGCTGCCCTATTTTGAATGGTGGCTTGCCTGGTAATTTCCTCATCTGATAAGAGGTCACTCAGGGCAGTAGAAGTCAGGTTTGCCTGTTTTGCAACCCAACATTCCAATCGGCCTAATTCTCCCATGGTTTTTGCTGCCGAGATCCACAGCAGAAGGACTGTAATTGCGGTGGCCTTAAGTCTGGACCAGTGAACAATTTCTGAATTACAGTCAGGGTCTAATTGCCTTAGGTCTCTTTTTTTGATAGCCAATGTATGTGTGTTGTTTTTAGTTTTCCTATGTATTACGTTTGTTCGATTTGGTGTTAACAGGCTCAGCTTGCCAAAGGTACATGGACCTCCGAGCAGACGAGGAGGGAGACCATCCCATGCTCTGTCTCCACATATTAAAAACACACCCTTTGGGAGTTCACGAGGCTTGTAATCACCACCAGATGAGTGCATGACTAAGACTGAATTTTCACACCAGTTCTTGTCTGTGTAGTGTGGGTTGCTAGGGTCAGAATAGGTGTTTGGTTTAGCTTCATGATATGGTAAGCGGGAATTGAATTTAAAGTGAATGCAAAAGGTTGCATTCATGGAGCCTAAGAGATGGAACTCTTGTGGCTCCCTTTTTGATACTGGTAACTTTCTCGCCCACTCCTGCCAAAACAGTAAAGGATTGTCAGCAGGGTAACGGCCAGGGGAAGGTGCGAGTAAGTTTACTTCATTTAAGGCACTCCACATTTCATTTGGGAACTCTGAGGATTTAAAAGGAACTCCCACCAGGCAAGTTGACAGAGGGTCAGAGGCTGTCGCGGTGGAGAGGCAAATGTGATCTTGTCCAAGGGCTCTGGCCAGAGTGGTCCATACATTCGCTTTGGGCTGAGGGACTAACCAGGAGGTCGCTGGAGAAATGATCGCAAGTAGGACGAGAAGCAGGCTCGGTCTCATGGCGTCTCGAGACTGCACACGAACAGCAGGATCTAAACCGGTAAAAGGAAACTTAAGACAAACATATATTACAAACTATTCCAGATAGGAGGCTTAAATGGAATTTCCTCCAGAGAACAGGTGTGGTGTTTTCTTCTCCAGGCAGCATGAGCAACCTGGGGTGCTTCTGTAGATTTCTCTGAGACCTTGGGAACATAGGGCTTTACCCATTTGGAAGGAACCCACCTTAAACCAGAGGGGGTGGACACACAGGCATATCCACGTCCCCAAGTAACCAATTTGTAGGGTCCCACCATTTTCCAAGTCTCAGGGTCCTTTACTAAAACTGGAGGCTTTTCTTTCATTAACCTATGATTGCTCCCCCCAAAGTGGCGTAGGATGGGTGGGTTCAGGCTGTCAAAAGAACAATTCAGAAAATTGATTGAGAATAGCGCCCTGGATAACCGGATGTGGGGAGGTTCCACCTTCAGAACCTGTTGTTGCTGGTCCAGGACCCTTTTAATATCACAGTGAGTTCTTTCTACAATGGCTTGACCTGTAGGGGAGTAGGGGATGCCAGTTTTGTGCTCTACTCCCCATTGCTGCAGGAAGCTCCCGAATTCCTTGGATTTGTAAGCAGGCCCATTATAAGTTATCAGCTCCTTGGGGATGCCCATGAAAGCAAAAGCCTGTAAGAGGTGCTTAATAGCATCAATAGATGATTCTCCTGTGTGGGCAGAAGCATAGACCGCTCCAGAAAAGGTATCTACACTAACATGAACATATTTCTGTCGTCCAAAAGACTGTATGTGTGTTACATCTGTTTGCCACAGTTCACAACTGTTCAGTCCTCTTGGGTTTGCTCCCGTACTCACTGTAGGGAGTGCATGTTGTTGGCAATTTGGGCATGTGACCACAATCGCTTTGGCCTGTTCTCGACTGATGTTAAACTGACAAACCAGGCCAGGTGCATTTTGGTGGAAAAGCTGGTGGCTGATTTTTGCCTGTTCAAAATCATTTGGGAGAGTAGCCCTCACTGCAGGTGCAGCAAGAGCATCTGCCCTTCTGTTGCCTTCAGCGATAAACCCTGGCAAGTCAGTGTGTGACCTGACATGCATCACATAAAATGGTTGCTCTCGGTGAGTGACTAACTTTACCAGTTTTGAGAGCAATTTGAAAAGTGTGATGTTAGACACATCTTGCAGTATTGCTTGATCTGCCCTGGATACTACTCCTGCCACGTATGCAGAGTCTGTAATCAGATTAAATGGTTCTGAGAACCTTTCAAAGGCCCTAACAACCGCAGCCAATTCAGCAACCTGAGGTGAACCTTCCACCTCAGAAATGTCTGTCTCCCACTGCTGGGTTTGAGGATCCTCCAAGTCATAACGGACTTGTGGGACCTCCCGGATGCATCTGTGAAGACAGTCAGAGCCCTTTTTAAAGGTCTCCTACTTAGAGCACTTCTCAGTTTTAAGGTAAATTGAACATCTTGTTCGAACAATTTGTGAGCGGGCCACACTACCAAAATTTGTCCTGAGTAGGAATCCAGAGCAAACTGCAACACTTCATTTTCTTGAAACAATTGTTCCAGTATTTTCATAGTATTTTGACCTGATTTTAACTCAACTGGAATGTGAATGCACTTAAAATCACATCCTGCTAACGCCCTGATCCGGGTCCTTGCTTTTCGGATCAGTTCTGCTACCAGCTCCTGAGGCTTTGTCAGTCTCTTGGACCTTTTGTGACTGAGGAAAACCCATTCTATGATCAAGAGAGGGTCCCTCTGGTCCCGGTCCTTTTTTGGTGTGTCCTTTGCCTTAGGTGTTTGTTTTTCCTCCCACTGAAAAATAATTCCATGGAGGTGTGGCAACTTACCTAGGATGATAAATTTGAATGGCAGGTCAGGCCGGCATTGGTTGGCCTGTCTTGTGGACATTGCAATCTGAACCTTTTCTAGAGCTTTCTCTGCCTCTGGGGTAACAGACCTAGGAGCACCTGGGTCCTCTCCCCCTTTCAATAAATTGAAAAGAGGGGCAAGGTCTTCATTAGTCAGACTGAGCCGTGGTCTTACCCAATTCAAAGACCCACACAACTTGTGGACATCTGCAAGGGTCTTGATCCTTGGATTGATTTCTAGTTTTTGAGGAACAATGGTCCTATTTCCAATTTATAAGCCCAAATACTTCCAAGGTGGCATCTTTTGAATTTTCTTTTCCTGGAGCTCGAACCCTGCAACAATCAATGCATCGATCGTTAGGTCAAGCGCATGTGTGAGTAAATCATCATTGGGGACACACACAAGGATATCATCCATATAATGATAGATAATGGCCTTCTCTGCGGCTGCACGTACTGGGGAAATCAGGGAAGAGACATACCACTGGCAGATAGCTGGAGATACCTTTAATCCCTGAGGAAGAACGGTCCAATGGTACCTTTTCATAGGGGATTCCATATTAATGGAAGGGACGGAGAATTGAAAATGCGGTGCATCATCAGGGTGCAAGGGGATTTGGAAAAAACAATCTTTATATCAATAACAGCTAATTTCCAATCTTGGGGAAGCATTGTTGGGGATGGCATACCAGGTTGGGGAGAACCCATATCTTCAATTACATTATTAATTTGTCGGAGGTTGTGAAGAAGTCGTCATCTCTTTTTGTTAGCTTTTTGGATGACAAACACTGGAGAGTTCCATGGGGACATGGTCTCCACAATGTGGCCCTTTTTTAGTTTCTCTTCCACTAGTGCTTCAAGCACCTTTATTTTTTGTTTACTGAGCGGCCACTGTTTCACCTGAATTGGTTTGTCTGTTTTCCACTTCAGTTTTTAGGTGGGGCGCTGTTGTTCAATGACTGCTGTACAAATATGCTGTGGAGAGTCTGGAATATCAATTGTGACACCCCACTGGGCCATCAAATCTCTCCCTAACAAAGGTTCCGAATAATCTAACACA
Source organism: Melospiza melodia melodia (assembly GCF_035770615.1). Classification (NCBI taxonomy): domain Eukaryota; kingdom Metazoa; phylum Chordata; class Aves; order Passeriformes; family Passerellidae; genus Melospiza; species Melospiza melodia. The sequence goes on from NW_026948761.1 coordinate 1,733,838, forward strand.
AATGGACGGATATTTGCCATTGTCCATTTGGTCCCTCAAATTGAATAATGCTTTTGGATTGTCTTGCCAATTGCAGACCTCCTACACCTTGAAGGTGACCGGTAACATTTTGCAAAGACCAATGTGCTGGCCAGTCTTGTACTGGAATCACTGTACAGTCTGCACCCGTGTCTACAAGCATCTCAATGCGTTTAGACTCCCCATCCCCACTGACATTACACCATAATTTGGGTTTGTCTTTCCCAATAACTTGTACTCGGGCGACTGTGGGCCCTTGTTTTTTGATATTTTCAGGTAAAGATGGCAGAGGGATAGCTTGTGCAACAATTTGTCCCTTGGGAAGAAACAGGGGTGGGTGGAAACAATGCAGGCCGAGAACAAATTGCTCAGGATCTGATGCTGTCATTCCTGGAGCAATTCTGATCTCTTGTGGTGTGTGTTTGGTGTCCCCAGTGACGATGTACTTACAACGAATCCGGTTCCAAGTACCTTTCTGTTCAGGATTTACAGACACAAAATGCCAATCAGTGTCCTCCAGATGGAGTGACTCAGTCAGCTGCAACCTGTAAGGCTCATTGACAGAAGACGTGGTTAACACAGGATCACTTAAATCATACACAGTCTTTGAAGCACCTGCTTCACTTACACAAACATTAATATTATCGCACGCTTGATTTGTTTTGCTACCCTTATTCCCTTGGCCTGCTCTTTTTGTGTCTGCATGCCTGGCAGGCCGGCGCTGCCTTTTCAGTTTTTTTGTTGTTGTTGGCCCCCAGGGAGGGCTTGTAGTTCTCCTCCCCTGCCATTTCTAAATTCATCAAATTCCCTTTTCAGGGGGCACTGGTTACTCCAGTGCCCTAGGTTGTTACAAAGCAGGCATGGTTTTGTGGGCTCAACCATTGCTGGTCTCCGCTGCTGCCCAGGGTACTGCTGTGCTGAGGGAAAAGGTGCAGGGCTGGCAACGGTGACACGCTGAAGTGGTCTTGGCAGCAGCCTTGGTCTGGTATCTTCAGCCACACTCATCAGAGGCACTTTCCTGTTACAGACTGGGAGCATATCTTTTAACGTTGGAGGCGGTTCGATAGGAAGGCTCAGGATTGCCACTTGACACTGTTCATTAGCATTTTTAAATGCCATTTCTTCTAAAATTGCTTCTCTAGCATTCTCTTTTTTAACTTGTATTTCAATAGCTCTAGTTAACCTTTCTACAAATTTCAAAATAGGCTCTGATGGTAGCTGTTTAATTTTACTATAGGGCTCAAAAGGCCCCTCAGGTTGTAGGGAAAAGAACGCTTTTTCAGCTGTTTTTTTTACTTTCTCGAGTGTTTCTGCAGGAATTGTAGTAGCTTGGATTGAGGGAGAAGACCATTGGCCCTCACCACAGAGGTGCTCAATGGTGATAGGGTTACCACTGTTGTCTTTGGCTGTGTTTGGATCAGCATGCAAGCCTGGGAGCGCATCATTCAGCAGTTGTTTCCATGTTATTTCCCATAGTTAAATTCCGTGGAGGTCATGAGACAGGAAAAAAGCTGTTTTAAATCATGTGGAATCACTACAGTCCTACTCAGTTCAGAATTTAAAAGGCCACGGAAATATGGACTGTGTGGACCATATTCTTTATGAGACTTACAGATCTCTTTAATCAATTGTCGTCCAAAAGAACTCCAATTAGCAGTTGGAGCTGCTCCCCTCTGAGCTGCAGACTGAAAGGTAACAGGAGCCAGTGACAACATGGGACTATGCATTGAATCTGCTGTTCCCTGCTCTGTATCCCTTGAAACAGAAGCATTGGGATCACAGATACAGGTTTGGGGAATGGCAGTGGGTGTGTCCCCACCGTGGGAACTCGGGGAGGGGGCGGGAACGCAACGGGTACATGGGGTGGGGACAGGGGGCCGGCAAGGGGCAGGGAAACTGTGGGAACAGGGGGCGGGGTCAGGGGGCAAGCAGGGGGCGGGGACACCTGGTGACATCATATCGGCAAAATGGAAGCTGTAGCTGGCTGGGTACAGGCAGGTCTCTTCACTGGAACAGGACCTCTCTGTGGGCGAGAGAGGCTACCCTGTCCTCCCTCTGGAAAATCTGCTCACCAGAAAGGAGCTGGGCTTTCCAGAAGCGCCAAACAGTCCACGAAACTTCTTCTGTGAATATTCCCAAAGCCTCTAGCCAAGGGCAACGCAACCAAAGCCCTTTTCAGCTGGATGCACGGCTGCAAGAAGCTTCTCCAAGGTGCTGCAGGTCCGTCTCAGGCTGCAGAGTTTCTTAGCCCACCCAGGGATGCCAAATATTGGAAAAAGGCTCCCAATATTACCAGTTATGTAGTGCCTGGGCCGGTCTGACCCTCGCTGCTGGGCTAAAGGCAGCAACTGCGGTGTATCAGCCCAGAGATACTTTGGCTTGCTGGTGGTTGCAGCTGGGCACTGAACAAGTCCAGGCTTGTAAGGAACCCCATACCTCAGGAGGAATAGCTTCAGGCGATGGTGAAGAGAAAAAGGAGAGGATTCTGCTGGAGGGTTTAATGTCCAGAGGTTTATTCCATGGTTACAGAGGTCTGGATGTGAGGAACTGCTCCAACAGAACCCGGCCGCATGGTCTGATCACCTTTTTAAGCTCAGGGATAGGGGGAAGGGAGGTACAGGTGAGCCACCAACCAGGTGAGAGGGGCAGGGTCTCAGGGGAAGATGACACCCAGAAAGGCCAATGACCTCTGGGCATCGGGGCATCCTTTGAACTTGACCAACCACACGACGCCTTGCTGGAATGTTAAGCCTGATTGACAGGACTCACTCAGCATGGGGGTAAGGGGGAAGGGAGAGTCGTATAGGCACACTTGGGGAAATGACCTGGAAGGCCAAAATGGGACATTACAGCACACCACAACACCGTGGCAGCCTGGACAGGGTATGGACCCCTGGAGAGGAGAACAGTCAATAGATGCAGAACTCCAAGAAGTCCAAAGTGGAGAGACCAGAGAAGGGCAATTCATGGGGAGCTCTTTTTTGGAATAATCATGAGACATTCAAGTTTTGGCAGGCTTAAGGATGGTATTTCTGAGGGTTTTTCCAACTAAACTTTTTTGGTCTGGAGATTTTTTTTGGGCAGGATCTTGGTGGTCTGGAGATTTTTATGGACACAAAATGTCTGGAGACTTCTAGAGATGGGTTGGGGCAGGAGGAATGCCCAACAAAATGCTCTCATACCTTGTTTTTGCCATTTCCAAACCTCAGCCAAGTCTGTTGCCCTGTCTCTGGGAACACCCGCTGGTGTCACCTCGATACATTGTCCCCGCTGCCTGGTGTCGCTCTCTGGTCTGTTCCCTATGTCATCCCATTCCTAGTGTCCACCGTGCCTGGCATCAACCCCTGGTCCATGTCCATCTTGTCTTATGTTGCAATGCAAGATGTAACCAGTAGTATGTATTTTATCACCATCTGTTGAAACCAGGAGGAGCAGTGTTCTTTATCACTTCCATGACACATCCCTCCTAACACCAGGGCAGATATTCTCTATTAATGCCAAGTTGATAAAACCAGGTGAGGCAGGTTTATTTTTATCTCTTCCATAACCCATCATCCCTTCAGGGAGATATCTTCTGTTAATGGGCCATTGAGATTCACTGAGTGACTGATAAAATTAATCAACAGTGGATGTTCCCAGAGACAGGGCTCACAGACTGGGCTAAGGTTTGGAAATGAGAAATCCTATTTCCAAGAGAAAAACAAGGTATGAGAGCATTTCATTGGGCATTCCTCCTGCCCCAACCCATCTCTAGAAGTCTCCAGACATTTTGTGTCCATAAAAATCTCCAACCAAAAAAGTTTAGTTGGAAAAACCCTCAGAAATACCATCCTTAAGCCTGCCAAAACTTGAATGTCTCATGATTATTCCAAAAAAGAGCTCCCCATGAATTGCCCTTCTCTGGTCTCTCCACTTTGGACTTCTTGGAGTTCTGCATCTATTGACTGTTCTTCTCTCCAGGGGTCCATACCCTTTCCAGGCTGCCACGGGAATCCCCAGGGTCCCTCCTCTCTGCTTTTCTGACCTTGGGCTTCTGAGGCTCCCCCTTCTCTGTGCTGCTGGGGGTTCCCTGCAGCCCCCAGGGGTTCCCCAAATCCCCCTCTTTGGGCTCCCTCTTAGCAATGCCGGGGCTCTTGGTGTCTCAGCGCTGCCGTTTCCCCTGACTCTGCTCCAGGCTGTGGGGAGCTCCAGGGTTTCCCCCTCGCAAGGGTGTTCCCCTCTCCGGGCTGAATCCTGGCGGTCTCCTCTCTCTGGGCTACACACTTCGGTGTCCCAGTGTTCTCCCCTCTCATGTCCTTACCCGCGAAGAAACAACCTGCCAGGACACCGCCAAAATCTCCCAAATGGGCATTTGCAGCTTAGCTTTGGAGTCCTTTGAGCTCCAAAAATCTCCCCATTCCCAAAAAAATACCCACCTATGGAGCACCCAGGATATTTGGTTGAGCTCCCCCTCTGTGATCACCTGAGATATGGGGGGGAAATGCCCCAGGGACCGGGAGTGTTGCAGAGAAAGCGAGGGCTGGAGCGTGTGTTCCCCCCGCTTCCACTTCCCACTCCTCCTCCTCTCACCCAGCTCTTCCTCCCACCCATCCTCCTCCTCTTCCTCCTCCACACCTCCTCCTCCTCCTCCTTCTCTTTCTTATTCCCTCCAGCCCTTGTCCTGCTGCTTCTCCCTCCCTGCTCCACCATCCCATTCCTCCTGTCCCGGTCCTGCAGCCCTCGCAGCCCACAGCAGGAACAGGGATGGAGCCAGGACAGGTCGGGATGGGCAGTGTGGGGCTCTCAGCTGCTCCCACCCGCTGGGGCCGGGAGGAGCAGGAGGAGGAGAACCCTGCCTGGGGAGAAGGAGAGGCAAACTGGGAAAACTGGGGGCTGCACATCCACACTGGGGCTTGCTGGGGATGTTGGTTGAGGCCTTCCAGCCCCTGGGGCTCCTATCAGGCAATCTGGGAGGGGGGAACACAGACAGGGCTGGGGAATGCCAGGAGTGGCATTGCTGGGAGGGACTGGGCTGTACTGGGATCATCCTGGGATCATTTTGGAAGTGAGTAGGAACCTGGCGGGCCAATTGAGACCATGTTAGGGGCTAATGTGATATACTGGGAATGACTGGGATCATTCTGAGAGTGAGTGCAAGATGCTGTGAGCAACTGGGAGCACGCTGGTAGCAAATGGCATCATACTGGGACTGATTGTGTTGATGTAGCTGGAGGCAGCTTGGACCATACTGGGATGGATTGGAAGCAACTAGGATTATACTAGGACCATACTGGGAATGGTGGTACATGACTTGGATCATATTGGAAGTTACTGGGATCATACTGCTGTTAAAAGGGAGCAACTGGGATCACACTTTGGGCTACTGAGAGCAACGGAGAGTGTCTGAGGTTGGAAATGCAAGATGTGAGTGGGGGTATGTATTCTATTGCCATCTCTTAGAGGTGGGGCAGTTATCTTCTGTTAATTGGGCAGTTTTCTTTATCTCTTCCACAAGCCCTCCAGGGAGATATCTTCTGTTAATGGGCCATTGAGCCTCACTGCAGGACTGATAAAATTACCTCACCCCATTGGTAGATGTTCCACCCATGGGGAGGAGCCAGGCATTCCTACCTGGATATAATCAGAGATTTGGAACACCACAGTCAGGCTTTTCCCACTGGATTCCCAGAGGAGCAGGGTTTCTTCTCCACTGGATTCCCAGAGGAGCAGCTTTTCTTCTCCCCTGGATTCGCCGAGGAAGACCAGACCTATCTACACCACCACTGGACCTTTGGAGGAAAACTACACCCTTCTGCAGGAACCACTGCTTCAACAGAACCACATCTGTCCCTCCAGGAGGACTGCAGCCACCATTTAATTGGAGTGCAACAAACACCCTGACTAACAGGGTGTCAGCTTGGATTCTGACTCTGTCAGTGGTTTTCCTTCTACTATTACATTTTTCATTTTATTTTTCCTAGCAAAGAACTGTTATTCCTATTTCCATATCTTTCCCTGAGAGCCCCTTAATTTCAAAATTATAGTACTTTGGAGGGAGGGGGTTTACATTTTCAATTTTAAGGGAGGCTCTGCCTTCCTTAGCAGACACCAAGACAGGCAGTGGGACCATCAAACCCAACGCGCCCAGCCCTTGTTTTCCCCCAAGCCAGGATTTCCTGTTTCTAAACCTTGGCCCGATGCAAGAGGAGGAGGTCGTGAGGAAGAGGAAGATGGCCCATCAGCCCCAAGCAGGTGAGGAGGAAGTCAGTGCCCCTTTCCCCCTCTCTGCTGCTCCATCTCCCACCTCAGCACGGCCCCCGGCTGCAGGACAACCCTGCTGCCAAAGCCGTCCTGCTGGGGACGCACTGGGGGGATCTCCTTGTCCTTCCCTGTGGCACGGAGGCAAATCCCATCCTCTCCTTGTCCTTCCTCCCCCAGACCAGGAGCTGAGGATGGAGACCAGGGCGGACAAATCCCCACAGCAGAACCTTGTGGAAGAGGCTGTTTTGAGCAGCTCCACAGCACAGGAATCCAACGGGGAGGAAAAACCCCAGAGATCCCACACGAGGAGGGGCTGCAAACGCAGATCTCAGGCATCTGAGGGGGAAAGGCCCACCCTGGACCGGGGAGGCGCCTGGAGCTCAGAACTCGTGGTCCATGAGCAGCTTCAGGGTAAGGAGAAGCCCCAGAAGTGCTTGAAATGTGGGAAGAGCTTCAGCCAGAAATCCAACCTGATCTGCCACATGAAAATCCACACGGGGGAGAGGCCCTATATATGTGAGGAGTGTGGGAAGAGCTTCAGCGGGAGATCCAACTTGACTGTCCACTTGAGGAGCCACACCAAGGAGAGGTCTTACAAGTGTGAGGAGTGTGGGAAGAACTTCAGCCGCATCTCCCACCTGACTGTCCACATGAGGAGGCACACCGGGGAGAAACCCTACGAGTGTGATAAATGCAGAAAGGGGTTTCAGACCAGCTCTGATCTCCTCAGGCACCAGCGCACTCACACAGAGGAGAGGCCCTACCTCTGCCCCGACTGTGGGAAAGGCTTCAAGTACAACTCCTCCCTTGTCAGCCACCAGCACATGCACACCCGGGAGAGGCCCTACGAGTGTCCCGAGTGTGGGAAGAGATTCACCCACAAGTCGAACCTGATTGTCCACAAGAGGATCCACACTGGCGAGAGGTCTTACGAGTGTGGGGAGTGTGGGAAGAGCTTCTGCCAGCGCTCCCACCTGATCTACCACCTGAGGAGCCACACTGGGGAGAAGTCCTATGAGTGTGATAAATGCAGGAAGAGGTTTCAGACCAGCTCTCATCTTGTCAGGCACCAGAGGATTCACACGGAGGAGCGGCCCTTTTGGTCCTTTTTCACCTATACGAATTGAGAAAGGACAGAGGATAGCTCAATTAGTTCTACTGGAGCAAATGACTAAAACATTACCCCCTCATCAATCACAGTCCCGGGGGAAGAGGGATTTGGCTCCAATGGAGGATTTACTCAGTTAACAATGGACTTAAACGTTTGGCTAAAACGTCCTGTATTGATAGAGTATCAGGGTGACAGGCAAACCTTGGAAGGTTTATTAGATATTGGTGCAGACTCCAGGATTATCAGCCTGGATTGCTGGCCCCACAACTGGCCGTTACAGCCAACCACAGCAGCAGTTACCAGGGTTGGAGGCTTAACACTTGCAAGGAAATCACCCATGTTATCAGTAACTATCTATTGAAAAATTTTACGGAGTGTTTTCTCTGTTGTGCCTTTGCCCCCTACTGTGCAGTGCCTCATTGGTCAGGACATTTTGGCTCAAATGGGGGTAGTGCTGACCAATGAGTACCCTTTGGGCTAATGGCCATTGTGTGGACTTTCCCAATCCCACTCATTTGGAACACGGACACACCAGTGTGGGTTAAGCAATGGCCGATAAAAAGGGAAAGTCTGGAACAAGCACATGTACTAGTACAAGAACAATATGAGCAGGGTCATTTACAGTTGTCAGTAAGCCCCTGGAATACCCCTATTTTTGTTATTTAAAAGAAGTCGGGAAAATATCGTTTGCTACAGGATTTATGGGCTGTAAATGAATAAATGGAGCCTATGGGAGCCTTACAACCAGGTTTGCCTAACCCAGCCATGTTGCCAAAGGACTGGCCACTGTTAATTGTGGATCTTAAGGACTGCTTTTTTACTATTGCTCTTCACCCTCGAGACACTCGGAGGTTTGCATTTACCTTACTGGCTTTAAATAGGGAAGAACCAGACAAGAGATTTGAATGGCTTACTCTCCCACAGGGAATGCGCAACAGTGACCCTTGTGTCAGCTGTATGTTGACAATGCTTTACAACCTTTGCGACAGGCCTGGGCCAAAACAACGATTTATAATTACATGGATGATATTTTATTTGTGCAGCCACAACCTTTTACAGGTCAACAAATTCAAGAAATACATAAGGCCCTGGAACTACATGGCTTGGTTGCAGCTCCTGAAAAAATTCAATTATCTGCACCCTGGAGATATTTAGAATGCAGATTACTGATCAGGTTGTTACCCCCCCGAAATTGTAATTGAATATTAAAGTACATACATTGCACGATGCTCAAAAGTTACTTGGTGATCTGCAATGGCTGCGCCCTATTGTGGGCATCCCAAATGAGTTGTTAGATGAACTTCAACCTTTACTAAAAGGGACTGACCCAGAATAACCTGTCCATATAACCTCTGAGCAGGTTAAGACACTTCAGCAGATATTGGGCGGTGTGACACAGGGCAGTGTCCGGAGACGAGATCTTAACCTCCTCATACAGCTGACAGTTGGGTGTGGAACTAAATTTTTACTGGGTGCACTTATTCAGCAAAACAGAAAAACAGGGGAGGCGTGGGCCTTAGAAGGGGAATGTCCTCCACTTCAACAGCATAAAACCCTTCTTCAAAAAATCGAAATTTTGGCTGACCTGCTAAAGAAGGGTCGTGAACAGGCATTACAGATTACGGGAAAGGAGTCTGATCAGATACGGATACCAATGAAGAAAGATACATTGACCTGGTACGAGATAAACAGTATGGAATTACAAGAGGCACTGCTGGGAGCTGGAAGTGTGATTGCCACTGATTATATTCCCAATATATCATTGAACTGGGTAGGGCAGTGGGGTTGGATTCAAAGCCCAAAAAGATCACAGAAGCACCTGTCGGATGCTATAACAGCCTACATGGATGCAGGAAGAAAATCAAGAACTGCTGCAGTGACCTGGCAGGAAAAGGGACAATGGCACCATCAGATTCTCCAGGCTTCCGAGTTGGATACTTTACAAATGATGGAGCTATTGGCTGTTGTATGGGCCATGATGTCTTTTTTGGGGCCCCTCAACATAGTGACAGATTCTTTGTATGTTGCAGGAGTGTGTGAGTGAATAGAGGATGCATCTATAAAAGAGGTTCAAAACCAGAAGTTACATGAGCTGTTTATTCAGTTACAGAGGGCAATTAAGCTGAGAAAACATCCCTTTTCTGTTATCCATATCAGAAGTCACAAGTGGGATATTGGTCTAGGAGAGGGCAATGTGCAAGCAGATAAACTAGTCTCAATCACACAAATTACTCCAATTCCCAGGCAGACTATGGCCAGAGAGGCACATTCCATGTTTCACCAAAATGCAAAGGGCCTCCATAGAGAATTTCAGATATCTATGGAAGAGGCATGGGCAATAATCAAAGCCTGTCCCATATGTAGTCATCATAATGGGGGCTGCGGGTTAGGTCTGGGAGTTAACCCAAGAGAGTTGAGTACAAATGAGACCTGGCAAATGGATGTCATGCATGTTGCTGAGTTTGAAAGGATGAAGTATGTGCATGTTACTATAGACACTTATAGCCATTTTATATGTGCCACAGCACAGACTGGTGAGAAAGCTGGACAAGTGGAGAGGCATCTCAGCAGCTGCTTTGCTGTAATGGGAGTGCCATGCTGTATTAAGACAGATAACAGGCCTGCCTACTGCAGCAAAAGAGTAAAGCAGTTCATGCAAATGTGGGGGATAGAACATGGAACAGGCATTCCTAATTCCCCGACAGGGCAAGCAATCACAGAAAGAGCTAATGGTACCTTGAAAAGATATCTAGGTAAATACAAGGATATTAGAGAACCGCAAGAAAGACTGTTAAGGTGTTTATTTGTTTTAAATCACTTGTGTGTTTTTGGGGAAAGCAAGGTCCCTGCTGTAATTCGCCACTATGTACAGGAGAAAGAAAGTGTAAAGCAAGACGTATGGGTAAAATACAGAGATCCCAAAACAGGACAATGGCAAGGTCCTGCTAAGGTGTTATATTGGGGCCGAGGCTATCTTTGTGTCTCTACCCCTACAGGATCCTTATGGGTACCTGCTAAATGGACCTGAGCAGCTGTGTTAGATGGAACCACCAGAACTCCATCAACTGAGCGCAGAAGACCATCAGTGATTAGAGACGAAGCTGTTGATCATCCTTCGACCAATATTTCTTAAGCTGAAAGGACAGTGCAGTTTGGCTATCAACCGAGCAATTGATTGGTGTAAATCCTTAGATTATATACTAAGCCTGCTTCAAGCACTTTCTACATTTGAATTTAGAGGGCTTAGGAACCTAGCTTGTATTGATTGTTGTCCTGGTTTAGGACAAATTAGGGGAAATCTCCAAAAGGGAGCCCCCCAAAACAAAACAAACCTCCAACCACCCCTCCCCCAACACCAGGTTCGGGAAGGAATTTCTCGGAGGAGCAAAGTGGAAAACAAAACCTATTTATTTACAAGTAACAAAAGAACACTCCCCAACACAAGAAAAGGAAAGAAACAGACTGTGTATGGTGAGGGCTTCAAGCTTCTCTTGCAAGCTCCAGGTGTCCTGGACGTCTCAGGTCAGGTCCGGAACCGGTCCAGTATCTTCAGGGGAGGGTAAGAAAGAGGGAACAAAAGAAAAGAAAAAAAACAGCGCAAAAAGCAGAAAGCAAGCAAGCAAAGCGGCTAGCCAAGCCAAGCAGCAAAAAGCCAAAAGCCAAAAAGGCCTGGTCAAACACTCCCCCCCTGTCTTCCCCGCCCCGCCACAGCAAGACGGCCGGGGGGGGGGAAAGAGAGAAAAGGCACAGCTGCCAGACACAACACACGATATTGGGATAGAGGCTGTCAACCCACGACAATTGTCGTAATAGACAGTGTGCTGCGTGGGTATTGTTCTTTTGCGGGGGCTGTCAGCAAAGTAAGTGGGTACATCAGACTCAATTACCTGACTTGTGGTGCAGGAACTGTGGATTTTATTGGCAGTTGGGCTCCTGGCAAGCAGAACTTCAGGCCTTTACAGGATTACCTGGTTGCCAAGGGTTACAGTGGTATGAATCACCAGAACAGAAAATTTTTGCATGGTTTAGGTGGGAAACCCAGCATTTAGTTAAACGTGCTTTGGGACAGTCCAAGTCGCATATTTTACAGACTAAGGTTGGCAGGTGTATTCCCCTTTCACAAACTAGTATAATAGGTCCAATTTCTGCAGATCAAGATCCCAACCAAACGTGGGACAATTGTCTGAGAGACCTAAAGAGGTTAAATCTGAGCAGATCAAGGAGAAAGAAGGGGAAAGGAAAGAAGAGACATTCTTAACGACTTGTGGGAAACATGTTTATCTCCCGAATGTTTGGGTTGTTCAAAGCAGTGCCTGGGGAGACCAGGGTGATGTGGCACATTTATGCTGTTACCTTGCTAATCCTCACCCTCTTAGCAGACAGTGCAGATGCTGCTGGAAAAGTGAAAACTCATCATGCATGGGCCCCACCTCAGCCTAAGACTAACATTTGGGTCACCCTCGCAAACTTAACTAACCAGGAGGCCATTTGCCTGTTGTTATCTTCTCCTGGTAACTCATTTACAACTTGCTTGGTTGGGCTGCCAGCAGATCCCTGGCCATGTCCTCAGGTGTACCCACCTGCAAAACTGACAATCCTAAGACAAGTGTAGATAATTGGGACCAATGGGTTTCTCATTTCCCCATAGCACCACAGGAACCCCAAGAATTGGAGCTGTTAGGTTCAGTGATGGCAGATGCATGTATTAATTTTAACCACAGAAGCCAGCTTTCAGCCAAGAACCATTCCACCATTGTAACTTCCAGCATGGCTGTGTATCGTAATGCAACAGCTTGGTGCAATTATACCACTATTGAAGTGAAGGGAGACGACCATCCAATTGATGAGCATCGAACTCCGATTTATTGATCAAATCAGCCACTTTATATAACAGTGTTAATTAACTTCATGCATATTGCAAAATTTGAGCTCACGATAGGTTACAGAGAAAACTCTAACCCCTCCTTTTGTTTATAATACCTGTGGTTTGTCTATTGAAAACAGGATCAGTGTTCTCAGAGAGCCCAAGGACAGAATGTTTGCCTGTCATGGGAAAACTGTCTGAGAATCTTATTGTTTATAAAGTGGTGCTTGAGAGAGCCTAATTATTTATAGAATCAAGCCTGGGAATTGCTTTACAACTACCTTTTACTTTTCCCTCAACTGTATGCCTTCATGGCCTCTTTCTTTCAGCCATGCATGAACCAGACTCTCCACATACCACAAGAAAAGTGTTGATCTCATCAAATGACCGTATTCAATTGCCAGCAGGTTACTTCTTAATCTGTGGGGACCATGCTTGGCCTGGTGTCCCATCGATGCTGCACGGGGGGGCCATGTACAATTGGCCCTGTAAGCTGTCTCTGCTTACACCCAATACATCCATGATATTAAACATGAGCTGCCACCATCGTCAACATAAGAGAATGTTTCATGCATTTACTGCTGACTGTAGGGACGATGTAAAATTTTGGTCCCCAGGGGCAATAATTGCAGCATCCTTTCTGACTCCAGGGGTGGCAGCTGCAGGTGCCCATGGTGCCCTAAATAAGTTGGGATGCTGGCTTGCAAAGCAAACCAATGCCACCTCTTTGACACTTTCTAGCCTTTTGCTTGATGTTGATTTTATTTGTCATGCAACGCTTCAAAATAGAGCTGCGATTGACTTTCTTTTACTTGCACAAGGCCATGGCTGTGAAGAATTTCAGGGCATGTGTTGCATGAATCTTTCTGACCATTCGCAGTCTCCATCCATGCCCCCCTCGCAGAATTGCAAAGGTTAACTGGAAAGTTACAGGTAGAATCAGGTTTCTGTATTGATGGATGGCTCTCATCGTTAGGCCTGGGATCATGGTTACGTTTTGTTGCTAAAGTTAGCATTACAGTGGGCATTATAGTTCTGTTAGTAGTGTTAATTTTGCCATGTTTTTGCATGTGCTTACAGAACATGGTGCAAAGGATGATATCTGCTGCATTTAATCAGACTATGCTTGTGCAACAGGAAAACAGGGGAAGTGTGGAGAGCTTTGTGGACAGTTGGCTAGCTGAGAAAGGTCACATCAACATAATGCAGCTGGTTAAGCTTGAAGGGGACAATATAGGAGTCAGTAGTCAGTGTCCAATGACAGGCAAGGACATGTGCCCTTGGTGCAACAGCAGGATAGGGGAGAACATCTTTGGCAGAAATACGAAGAAAAGTTTCAATAAAATATCCACAAGAATGCAGAAGTAGGCGTAGTTGGCTGATAAGTTACTAGGCAATAGTGAGCTCGCCTTTGCGATATGTATGAGCCTAATTAACACTGACATAAAGATGTGTGCCTATCAATAAAGATTTGAGATTTGCTGATCACTCATATTGCATGCCGCATTTCTCCAGCCGATCTCAACATTCTTATTACTCTTTCTTTTAGTTGCTATTAATAAACTTTTCTTTATACCCTTTTAAAGTTTTGAGCCTGTTTTGCCTTTCTCCTAATCCTATCTCACACCAGGAAATGAGTAAGTATATTGTAGTGAGTGCACTGGTAATCAGCCAAAACTGAACACACCACAATAATTGATGCATTCACCAAGAAATCTCAAAATGGAGAACCAAAACATAAAAGGAAACCTTCCTGATGAACTGCAATAGAGCAGAGGAAAATCAAGGCAGAGCCATGGTTTGTCAGGAATTGCTTGATCCTAATGAGCCCCGTGGTGCATTTTGACCTGAGCACTGGAACCTCATGGCCTGAGAGGAGATGGCACAAACCTTTCCAGGAGGAAAAGTCAGAGGAAACACCCAAAGTGTCTCAAAGCATGAATGGGTCCTACTGAGGTCCATCCTCAATACAGGCTCCTCATGGACTCTTTGGAGGAGAGATTTGGTGGCCAGGATGGCACAAAAACCTCTCAGATACTCAGTGTGGAATGGAAAATCCTTAAAAGTACCTAAAGGTATCCTTAAATCCTTAAAATACCTTTAAAAACCTTGAGTACCTCAAAGTATTAATGAGCACCACTATGTTTCAGTACAAAGCTCTCAAGGGACTCGTTAAAGCAGATAACTGGGGCCATGATTGCACAAACCTCTCACAGAGTCTGTACCAAAAGGAAAACACCAAGTACCTTAAAATAACTGAAGTACCCTGAAGTATTAATGAGCCCCACTAAGTGTTGCTACTGACAAAGCCTCTCCAGAGACTAATTACAACAGATAATTGGAGGCCATGATTCAACAAACCACTCAGACTCCAAGGCAAAAGCCAAACCCAAAGTCCTTTGAAAAACCTGCAGAGAGGCTCCTGGCCCAGAGGCAGCTCCTGGCAAGGGCAGCGCTGCAGAGAGACAGCTCTGGCCAGGAGCAGCTCCTGTGCACAGCCCAGCAGGGCTGGGGCACTGCCTGCAGCCACCCCGGGCACAGCACAGGGCACAGAGGGGTTAAACTCAGCCTGGGCTGGGAGAACAAAGCAGAGCTCACTCAGGGCTCACCAGAACAGAAATCAGCCCAGGTTTGAAACAGGCATTCCCTGGCTGTGGGAAGAGAAGCTGCAGTTACTGCAGGGATCTCCTGGAGCTGGCCCATCCCACAGCTTTTAGGACCTTTCAGGAGGACTCTCAGAGCTGCTCCAGGGCAGGGCTGTGGCCCCAGGGCAAGGCTGGCTTTCCCTGCTGCCCCAGCCCAGGCACAGCCCAAGGCAGCTCCTGTTGCCAGGCTCTGCTGCAGGGCTGAGCAGCCGGGGCTGCAGCCAGGGGTGCCCAGGGCTGTCCTGCAGAGCAGGGTCCTGCAGCCCAGGGCGCTGTGCTGGGGCAGGGACTCTGCTGCCTGCCAGGGACAGCTCTCAGCCAGCCCTGGCAGCTGCTCCCAGCACTGGGGAGAAGCTGTGGGGGGAAGGAGCCACCCTGAGCAGGGCAGGGGCTGCTGCTGAGAGGGGCTGCGTGGCTCAGGGCTGCTCCCAGCTCCAGACCAGCCTGGGCACAGCTCCAGAGGACACTTCTTAAAAGAAGGTAAGCCTGGGATTGCTGGAAAAATCAGGAGCTTTTCTGAGAGTTTTCAATTTCCTACTTGGAGAAGAATGGGAAGGTTGGGGTGATGACAAAAAGATTTTTGTATTTTTTACATTTTATATATTCATAGCTCTCTAAATTACTATCATATAGTTACAATACTATAATCCTTACTTAACTCTATTAAACTCTTAACTCTATTAAACCACTATTATATTCTTATATAGCTTTAATCCTGAATTAAATCTAGTATGTTTCCTTACCTTTCTCTTAATAACCTGACTGTCTAAATATATTCCTAAAATGCTGTATAGTCCTATTCTTTTATATAGCCCTGAAATACTATATAGTATTCTAGGAACTGGACATATAGGAACATTTTGGGTTTTGAGAATGAGCAGAATATGAGCAGTCATTATAAAAAGTGAAGGCAAAGAAGCCTTTGGACCTACTCCAATGGGTTGACCAGGGGTGTGTAACTAGGGAAACTGAATCTCCTTTTGGATGTTCCTGTTAAATATCCTAATTAATCAACCTTAATAATTTGTTCAAATCAGGAGCTGGGTGTGCCCCATCCCCACTGGGACACCTGGAAGCTTCCAATAAATGTCTGGTTTTTACTTTACTGTTCTAACACTGCTGCAAGGTTTTTTTTTTTTTTTTTTTTTTCCTCTTTGTGTTATAGACAGCAGAGGGATGAGAGAAGCAGAACAGGAATTGTAATCTCAGAATCACAGAACATTTTGAGTTTAAAGGGACACATAGGATCATCAAAGGAATGTTTGAACATTTACACAGACTCCAGAATTGTAACTTTGGGTGGTCAGTCTCTCTGCTGGGAGCCTCCCAAAGGCCCTCAGCCACTCCTCAGCCCTGGACAGCAGCAGCATCACCTCTGCAGGGCCCAGCAGGGCTCTCCTGAGCTGCCCTTGCCCAGCTGCACACAGAGCCTGCCCCAGCCAGGGCCCTGCACACAGGCAGGTTTCTGTAGGGCCCCGGCCAGGGCACACAGGCTGGGATGGGCTCTGTGAGTGCTGGCAGGGACAAGGCTCCTCTCAGGAGGGAATGTCTAGGCCCAGGGAGATGCTCAGGGAAGGAGAGGGGGCTGAAGAGAGCAGTGCTGGGGGCAGGATGACAGCACTGTTGGTGTGTGGGAGGTGCCAGGCACAGCTGGGCACGGGAACACTGTCCTGAGTGCCCGGCTGTCTCTGCCCTGCCCTCTCAGGCACAGCACCACAACATCTTCTCTTGGTTCTGCCATGCCCTGATATTGTCACTGTTATCTGCTGCTCTCAGGGAGACTCTGGCATTTGCAGCAGCTGAGTCAGGCACTGCCCTTGGCATTCCTGCCAGGCAGGGCTGTCCATGGGAATGGGGTGTCCAAGCTTCCCTGGCACCTGTGGGGCTGTGGGCAAAGCAGCCCATGGGAAAGGGGAATGAGCTGAGCCCCTCCCTGAGATCCCATCATGGGCACAGCCAGGGATCTCCTTACTGTGCCCTTCCAAGCTCTGAGCAGCCCTCCTGGGGGCAAATCTGTGCCAGAGCCTCTGGGAGTTCCCTGATTGTCCCACAGGGAAGGGCAGAGCTGCCAGAGCTGAGGAAATGCTTCTGGGTTTGCCAAGGGAGCCGTGAACGTCCTTGGCACAAGGGGGTGCTGAGACCTTGCCCAGAGACCTTGAGAGAGGGTGAGACATTCAGGGATCCCTCTGCTCTGGGCAGGGTCTGGTTTATCCCAGAGTGACCCGGCAGTGTGATTGTGCTCTGATTGCAGCCAAAGGTGCAAAGCCAGGGCAGTTGGGAACCAGCCCATCCAGCCCCTCACCTTCCTTTAGCCACAGGGAATACTTTCCCTCTCACATCTCTAAGTCGGAAACTCTGAGTGCAGCAGGAATGCTGGGGATTTCTGACCTCAGAGAGGCAGGAATGATGTGTGGGTAGGAAAACAATTCCTAAAACCAACTCCTGCCATCCATGTCCTATAGAAATGGGAGTGCAGATGCTACCAAGCCTGTCTTCATTCTGAGTGATTCCCCTGACAAATCCTGAATATCCAGCCTTGTCCCTCTGCCCCATGGCCACAAACCCAGGTCAGTGGGGCAGGGATGGTTCCTTGAGAGCCCCCATGCACAGGCCTGGCTGCTCCTGGCACACTCAGCCAGCACAACTGGAGCTCAGGCAGGGACCTGGGTGAAGGTTTTCCCAAAGGAAGAACAAGGGTGGGTGAGTCCCAGTGCAACAGTCTGCAGGGAATGGATCAGGTTTGGCTCCAAGCAGCCTCTCGTGACTTGTCACTGTCCTTTCTCCATCAACAGGTCCCCATGCCCAGCCCCAGCAAATGTCCAACAGCAGTTCCATCAGCCACTTCCTCCTGCTGGCATTGGCAGACACGCGGCAGCTGCAGCTCCTGCACTTCTGCCTCTTGCTGGGCATCTCCCTGGCTGCCCTCCTGGGCAACGGCCTCATCATCAGCGCCGTAGCCTGCGGCCACCACCTGCACACACCCATGTTCTTCTTCCTGCTCAACCTGGCCCTCACTGACCTGGGCTCCATCTGCACCACTGTCCCCAAAGCCATGCACAATTCCCTCTGGGACACCAGGAACATCTCCTACACAGGATGTGCTGCTCAGGTCTTTTTCTTTCTCTTCTTCATTTCAGCAGAGTTTTTCCTCCTGACCATCATGTGCTATGACCGCTACGTGTCCATCTGCAAACCCCTGCACTATGGGACCCTCCTGGGCAGTAGAGCTTGTGCCCACATGGCAGCAGCTGCCTGGGCCAGTGCCTTTCTCAATGCTCTCATGCACACGGCCAATACATTTTCCCTGCCCCTGTGCCATGGCAATGTCCTGGGCCAGTTCTTCTGTGAAATCCCACAGATCCTCAAGCTATCCTGCTCAAATTTGTACCTCAGGGAACTTGAGCTTCTTGCATTTTCCTTCTGTTTGGGCTTTGGTTGTTTTGTGTTCATTGTTTTCTCCTATGTGCAGATCTTCAGGGTCGTGCTGAGGATCCCCTATGTACAGGGACGGCACAAAGCCTTTTCCACCTGCCTCCCTCACCTGGGCGTGCTCTCTCTGTTCCTTAGCACTGCCACATTTTCTGACCTGAAGCCCCGCTCCATGTCCTCCCCATCCTTGGATCTATCAGTGTCACTTCTGTACTCAGTGGTGCCTCCAACCCTGAACCCCCTCATCTACAGCCTGAGGAACCAGGAGCTCAAGGCTGCAGTGTGGAAACTGATGACTGGATGGTTTCAGGGACATTAAACTGCTGGCCCATTTCTGCAAATATCTTGTAATCAAAGTCATCTTTGATACTTCTTGTTGGCTTCATTTTTGAGGTTCTTTTTCTTTGTTTTACCTTACTAATCTTTTCCACAAAGAAATGTCATGGTTTGTGGTTTTTCTCATTTTGTTTCTCTCCATCTTCCCTGTGGCCAGAGATTGTGTCAATGAGGGACTGCACTCTTCTTGGCTTTAATGGAACTAAAGGATCTCGCAGCAAAGTTTTTTTCCAGATATGCCCTTGTGTTCCCTTCTCTGGAGCTGCAGCAGCAATGTCTGTGTGCATAGCTGGGGGCATGTCTGTGCTGGCACAGCAGCTCTGGTCCTGCTGGCCACACCATTCCTGATCCAGACCAGGAGCCATTGGCCTTCTTGGCCACCTGGGCACACTGCTGGCTCATGTCCAGCCTGCTGTCCATCAGTCCCTGCAGGTCCCTTTCTGCCTGGCTGCTCTCCAACCACTCTGTCCCCAGCCTGTAGCACCAGGGCCAAATATCAGGGCCTGGCACTTGGTCTTCTTAAGCTGCAACTTGCTGGATTCTTTCCCCTGGATCCAGCCTGTCCAGGTCTGTGTGCAGAGCCCTCCTATGCTCCCACAGATCAACACTCACATCCAGCTTGGTATCATCTGCAAAGATGTCCTTGGTTCCATGGCACCCCTCAGTGTCACAATGGCCTCTTGGTTACACCAGGCCCTGCACTGTCACACTGTTCTCCTTGGGTCCATGAGACCATGCAGAGCAACAATGGTCTCCTTGGTTCCATGGGGCCCCAAAATATGACAATGGTCTCCTTGGTTCCACTTGGCCCCAGAGTGTCACAATGGTCCCATGGTTACATGAAGTCCCACAATGTCACCATGGTCTCTGTGATATCACAAGTCTCCTCAGTGTCACAATGGACTCCTTGTTTCCACAAGGACATACAGTGTCACAGTGTTCTTCCAGATTCCTCGAGGCCCCACCTGTCACTGTGGCCCCTTGGTTACACAGGATCCTGCAGTGTCACAATGTCCCCTTGGTTCCATGAGGCCCCACAGTGTCAGAATGGCCCCTTGGTTCCACTGCACCCTGGAGTCTCCCAATCATCTCTTTGGTTTTGCAGTGTGAAAATGGCAAAACCCCTTGGTTACACAAGGCCCTGCAGTGTCACAATGGCCTCTGTGGTTCCACGAGGACCCAGAGTGTCACAGTGCACTCCCTGGTTCCATTTGGCCCCAGAGCACAACAATGGACTCTTGGTTCTGTGGGGCTGCACAGTGTCACCATGGTCCTCTTAGTTCCATGAGGCCCTGCAGTTTCACAATGGCCCCAGAGTGTCCCAATCATCACAGAATGACAGAATCAAATGGGCTGGAAAAGACCTTTGGGATCATCAAGCCCAACCAATGCCCTCATACTGCCTTGTCACCCGGACCATGCCACTAAGTGCCACTGGAGAGGGACAGTGACTCTGCCACCTCCCCCCTGGCCAGCCCATTCCAATGCCCACTCATCCTTTCTGTGAAGAACTTCTTATTGTCCAGCCTGAACCTCGCCTGGTGCAGCTTAAGGCTGTGTCTTCTTGTCCTGCCCTCTAGTAGATCCACACTCACACCCAGCTTGGTGCCATCTGCAATTTGTGAATGGTGGACTCAATCCCCTCAGCCAGATCATCAGTGAAGATATTAAACAGGACTGGGCCCAGCACAGACCCCTGGGGGACACCACCAGTGCCTGGACACCAGCTGGGTGCAGCACCATCCCCACCACTCTCTGAGCCCAGCCTCCAGCCAGCTCCTAAATCTCCCAGCGAGGAGGGAACCTGCCCAAGCCGTGGGCTGCAGCTTCTCCAGGGAATGCTGCCAGAGACAGTGTCAAAGGCTTTGCTGAATTCCAGGCACACAACATCCACAGACTTTCCTGCATCCACGGGTGGGTCACCTGGTCATAAAAGGAGACCAGGTTGGTCAGGCAGGACCTGCCACCCCTTAATCCACACTGGCTGGTTCTGATCCCTCAGCCATCCTGTGGGTGCCCTGTGATGGCACTCAGGGTGATCTGTTCCATAACCTTGCCGGGCACCCAGGTCAGGCTGACAGGCCTGGAGTTCCCCAGATCCTCCTTCCAGCCCCTCTTGGGGATGGGCTCACACTGGCACCTCCAGTCCTCTGGGAGCTCCCTGCTGAGCCAGCACTGATGGTAAATTTTGGAGAGCAGCTTGGGGAGATCATCCACAGCTCCCTCATCCCCCTGGGATGGATCCCATCTGATCCCACACACCTGTGAGCATCTGAGTGGCTCAGCAGGTCACCAGCTGCTGCCTCCTGGATTCCAGGGGGGCTGTTCTGCTCCCTGTGCCCATCCACCAGCTCAGGAGAACAACTGTCCTGAGGACAGCCTTTCCTAATATTGAAAATTGAGACAAACAAGGTGTTAAGTAGCTCAGCCTTGTCTTTATCTCTAGTTACTGTATTTCCTACTGCATCCAATAAATAGTAGAGGTTCTGTTTGTCTGGTGTTTTGCTATAATTTTATTTATAGAAACATTTCCTACTATTTTTCACAGAAGTGGCCAGGTTAAGCTCTAGTTGAGCTTTCACCTCTTTGCTTTTCTTTTTGCATAACTTAACAACATTCTTAAACACTTTCTGAGTTTCCTGTTCCACTTTTCAAAAGTGATGCACCCTCTTTTTACCCCTGAGTTCCCACAAATGCTCCATGGGCAGCCAGGACAGTAATTTTCCTAACTAGCTCATATTTTGCCACACTGGCAGAGGATGCTCCATCTCCTTAAGATTACTTTCTGGAAGTGTGTCCATCCTCCCTGGAGTCCTTTGTTTTTAAGGGCTGTTTCCCTTTAAAGAATCAGTACCTGATTTGGTACTCCCCAAATCAGCATTCTAAATAGGCCAAAGTCTGCCCTTCCTAATTCCAGTATAGAATTTTGTTGCTGCCCCTCCTTCTTTCACAGAACATTGAACACTTGATTATTTCATGGTCACTGTGCCCCAGGCAGCCTCCAAGCCCCACATCTGCCACCAGCCCTTCTCTGTTTGTGAACAGCAGGAGACAAAGCTTTCCTTGGCATTGAGAATCTTACTAAAAATTCTGTAAAACAGAATAACCCTAGTGTAGCATTTAGAAACACCATTCTTTATTCAGTGGGATGCACAGGGAATAGCTCCTCTCAAAGCCGTGCATGCTGAGTACAGGAAAGTTTCTGTTTATATTCTGTATTTTGCACACAAATTCATTGATTGCCCTGGACTAAACACACATATGATAATCATTTCCCCAAAATCATTACCACATTTCCTCTCCCCATTACCCATGTGTTGTTCTGTCCTGGGGTCTCTCTGGTGGTCCCTGGTGCTCGTGGACCCCAATGTTCCAGTGGGCCTGGCTGAGCTGGAAGGACACTGAGGCTGCTGAACTTCCAGTTCCCCTTCTCACACAATGGGCACTGTGTGGTTTCCACAGGCCTGGGGTTGTGGAGAACAAGCTCCAGGTGTCAGGTCACCTGGTGGAGACAATTTCTCATCTGGTAACATGAGGTCACAGAGTGGTCTGTGATATCACAGAGTGGGTCATGTGAGGTCATTGAGCAGCTACAGCATCATAGACTGCCTCTGTGACATCAGAGAGCCAGCTGTGACATCACAGGGCAGAGATCTGACATCACAGAGCAGGCTGTGACATCCCAGAGGGGCTGTGTGACATCCCAGCAGGACTCTGTCAGGTCACTGGGTTGGTCATTCTGCCCAAGCTCCCCCTCACAGTTTCTCCCAACAAGTCCAATTCTGTTCATGCCCAGCAGGGTCCCTGTCCCCCGGGATCCCCCCGGCCCACCTGGAGCCACAGCCTCCACCAAAGGATGTTCCACAGGACCCACCCCAGAGCCTGACAGGGGACAAGGGGCCAGTGGCTGTGTGGCTTTAAGGACAGGGATTATCCAGGTCACTGTGGCCTGGGTTGGGTTCCCCAGGGCAGGAAGGATGTCTGGCAGCTGGAGCAGGGTCTGGGAAGAGCCTCCAAAGTGGGGCTGGAGCCCTTGGGCTGTGAGCAGAGGCTGAGGGAGCTGGGCTGGTCCAGCCCAGAGTAGGGAAGGCTGAGGGGCTCCTCATCCCAGCCTGGCAGTGCCAGCCAGGAGGGGATGGAGAACACAGAGCCAGGCTCTTCACCAGGGGGCCTGGTAAGAGACTAAAGCCAATGGGTGGAAGGGGAAAGAGGGGAGATCAGCCAGGGCATGAGGAAATGAAATGAGTCAGGCTGGTTTCAGCATTTCCTCATCACCAAGAGCAGCCTGACCTCCCTTCTCCATCCACCACAGACAGATTTGCAAATCAGAAATTGTTGGAGCTGTTTGCCTCCACTCCAGGATGAGCATCATGATACAAGAACTTAATTGTGTTTATATCTATCGCAGAACCACATTTGTCTATAATTAATTCTAATATGGAAATAACTTGTGAATGGTGGACTCATCAGACACTGCTGGGATGTTGCACATTGCTCAGGGAAGAGTGAGATTGCAATTAAATTGTGTCCTGTTAAACTATGGTCTGTTGGTCATGAAGAGAATCTTCCTGTGCCTCTGAGTCTCACCAGTTCCTGACTCCCAAAGGACACATACCTGATGAGTTGTGGTTCCCACTCCAGTGGTGGCACTTGCACCTCCCTCTATTTCCCAGAGCAGAGCTCCCTTGTCCCAGAAAGTCCCTGGCAACGCCGGGATGAAGAAGACAGGACAGGCTGTGGGTATCAGGGGCAGGGCAGAGCCAGGAAGCAGAATGACTTTTGAATTTGATGGAGCTGTGCCTTCCCTTGGCTTTGTTGGCTGACAAGAAATGAACATCCCTCTGTCCCTCGGGCAGCTTCTTCTCCAAGGAAAGCAGGTGGGAGCTGGAGCCAAGGAGCTGAAAGCTGCAGGTGCAGCCTGGGCTGGAGGGAGCTCAGATTTGCACAAGGCTGCTCTGTGTGCCAGGGCTTGGATGGGGGAAATGGTGGGGTGGGGGTAAGGACAGAGTCTGAATGATTGTCAGCCATGGAGGGTCTTGATTTTCATATCTATTCAAACTGCATGTGGAGGTACTTGGATTCAATGTCAATTGGGGACTGCACATATTAACAGGAAGAAAAACATAAGCAGGGGCTAAAAAATGTTTCCTCACAGTCATTCTAAATATGATCTATTCAGTTTAAATGTGCTTCAGGCCTCTGGAGCAGTAAAATTCAGCAGCAGCCTCCAAGGTGCTGAGGATGTCAGCAGCCCCCACTGAGGCCATCCCTTCCCAGAGACCGTGGGGGAATGGGCAGACAAGGAGAGCGTCCCTGGGGCTGGGGCAGCACAACTCAGAGGCAGCAGCGGCTCCAGCTGGGAAATGGAGTGTGGAATGTGGCTGGGAAAGCCCTGCCTGGGCTGGGCCAAGCAGGACAGACAAGCCCTGACTCCCATCCCCCAAACAATTCTCTCAAGGAGACATTTAAAAGGAATTACAATTGTTTGTGTCCTCTGAGTTGGACTCCCTGGGGAAATACCAACAAGAGATTCTCAGGAGCTCAAAAGAGCAAAACAGTCTTTACTGACAACTTTGGAAAATCAAAGAAATTTTTGCAAAAGTTTTATTATGACATACAATCAACAGAAAACACTTTTCAAAGCATTACCTTGGCCCTTTCAATTTCACAATTTGTAAGCCTGCTCTATTTTAAGTTAGTCAAAATATGCAAGAGAAGGAAATTAGAAGTAGACACAGAAAGAGAGAAAGACAAAAAAGATACAGAGAACCATACATACAGCTACCAACTCCTGGATTTCAGCAGTGTTCAAAAAAATAAAATTTTCAAGAGGAGGGAGGGTTAAGATATGTGCTTGCCTTATGGTCAGTCTTCAATACCCCTTGGTCTCCCTGGGCCCTTCCCCCAGGTGGAACTTGGGCTCATTTGGTCCCTCAGGAGCTGGGCTGGGGGCTGCAGACGTGGCTGTGGAGCATTGCCTGTGCTGTGCCAGGGACTGGCAGCCACTGCTGGGCTGGGATAGAGGCTCCGGGGGGATTGGGGTTTCAGGGCAGGGCAGGGCAGGGGTTCCAGGACAGGGCAAAGCTGGACCTGCTCCTTCCTTCCCACTCCCCTGACAAAATGTTTTGAGCCAAAAATCTCCTCCAGTCTGTCACAACAGGGAATGTGGGAGGTGAAATCCCAGTCTTCGCCATGGGCACCTGGACCAAAAGGACAGCTCTTTCCCATAGGAAAGAAAGCACAGAGCTTTCCCCAGTGTTGTGGGGACAGATGAAAGGTGACTCTTGTGAAACTATTACCAGCCAGACTTGTCCTGGCAATCTTCCTATTGGAACCATCCCTGGATATATGGAATTTTGGAGGTGAAATCCCAATTCTTGCCATGGCTGCCTGGATGAGAAGGCCAGTTCTTTTCCATGGCAAGGAAAGCACAGAGCCCCAGTGTTTCAATAGCATATGAGGAGACTCTCAATGTGCCAAGGTCAGCTGGGCCAGTCAGGCAGTCCACGGGTGGTGAAGCCAGACCTGTTC
The DNA here is from genome assembly GCF_035770615.1 of Melospiza melodia melodia. Classification (NCBI taxonomy): domain Eukaryota; kingdom Metazoa; phylum Chordata; class Aves; order Passeriformes; family Passerellidae; genus Melospiza; species Melospiza melodia. The sequence continues at coordinate 1,759,012 of NW_026948761.1, forward strand.
TGTGTTCTCTTGGTTTTATGGGGCTCCACAGTGTCACAATGGCCTGTTGATTACAATACTTGCAGCGTCACAATGGACCCTTGGTTCAATGAGTTTCAGCAATTGTCACAGTGGCCCCTAGGTTTCATAATGCCCCACAGTATCACAGTGGTCCCAATCATTCCATGAGGCTTTGCAGTGTCACAATGGTCTCCCTGGTTCTCCAAGCCCCACAATGTCACGTAACTCCTCTGTTCCATGAGCTATGCAATGTCACAATGGACCTTTGGGCCCTGGGGGTTTGCAGTGTCACAATGGTCTCCTTTGGCTCCACAGTGTCACAACGGGCCACTGATGACAGGGGGCCCCCCTGTGTCACCCTGGCCCTTTGGTTTCATGCAGCCCTGCAGTGTCACAAAGGCTTCTTGGTTTCACAAGGCCCCACAGTATCACATGGTCCTCTTGGTTCTGTAGGGACACCCACTGGTTCCACGAGGCCTCAGTGTCACAATGCTTTGCTTATTCCCTGAGGCCTCATAGTGTCCATGAGGCCTCCATGATTCCATGAGTCCCCTCAGTGTCACAATGGCCTCCATGATTCCATGGTGCCCCACAGTGTCACAATGGCCCCTTTGTTCCATGACACTCCAAAGTGTCCCAATGGTCTCCACAGTTCCATGAGGCCCTGCGGGGTCACACTGGAGCCTTGGTTTTATGGGGCCTCTCAGTGTCACAATGATCCCTAGATTCCATGGACCTTTATGGCTCCATGGAATATAACGATCATTGAGACACTTGCGGGGGGATGGGGGAGACAGGGGACCTGCTGTGCACCAGCAGTGTTGGACTTCTCTGGGGTAAACTGTGAGGGGGCCGGGGTGGATTGACCTCCTCAGTGTCCTCACACATTCCCTTTGATGTCACACAGCCCCTGTGATGTCACACTGCCCCTGTGATGTCACACTGCCCCCTGTGATGTCACACAGATCCTGTGATATCACAGAGCTAACTCTGTTATGTCACCCTGTAATGTCATACAGCAGTGCTGTGATATAACAGAAGACTGTGATGTCACAATGTCATACCAGGGAAATTCCTTTCTCCTGGTGTCCAGTCTGGGCCTCCTCAGCTGCCCTTGGCATTAATTCTTTCTTTCGCTGGCTGTTCTCTACCATGTTCAAAGGATCCACATCTCTGAAACCACCCTTCAGTCCCTCAAAGGGCTCTCCTCCACTGTTCTCAATCTCCACCCTACTGAGCACAGAGCTCCTGTGTCCCTATTGAGTGGTCAAGTGCTTGAGGCCAGGAGCACCTGGACAGGAGGGACAGTTCTTTTCTATAGGAAGGAAACCACAGAACCCCAGGGTCTGAAGGCAGATGAGAAGCAGTCACCAGAGGCCAAGGCCAGCCAGACCTGTCTGTCCTTGCAGCTTTTGTCTGAAAGCTGCCTTTGGATATTTGGGGAGTTTTGGGGGTGGAATTCCATTTCAGACATGGGTGCCTGGACCGGAATGACAGTTCTCCAAAGGAAGGAAAGGGCAGAGCGCCAGTGTTTCAAAGGCTGATTAGAGGCGGCCCCAAGGAGGTCAAGGCCAGCCAGAGCTGTTGTCAGGGGAGAATCCTTGGACAGACAGAATTTGGGAGGCCAAACCCCACTTTTGTCTATGGGCATCTGGACAAGAAGGACAGTTCCTTTCCATAGGAAGGAAAGTATGGAGCCCCAGAGTTTCAAAGGCAGGTGAGAGCTGGGCCTCAGGAAGCCAATGGAACCTGGACAGCCCTGGCAGCTTTTGTCTGGGAGCTATCCTTGGATATAAGGAATTTTGGAAGCATATTCCCAATTTTGGCCATGGACACCTGGACTCGAGAGATTTTTTTTCTATGGTGAAAAAAGCACAGCCCCCAGTGTTTTGAAGGCAGATGAGAGGTGGCCTCCAAAAGGCCAAGGCCAGCCAGGGCTGTTTTTCCTGGCAGGTGACATATGGGAATAATCCTTGGTTATAATCAAATTTGGAGGAGGAATCCCAATTTTGGCCATAAACCCCTGGAGAAGGACAGTTCTTTCCCACAGGAAGGAAAGCACAGAACTCCAGGGTTTCAGGGGCTGATGAGAAGCAACCCTCAATATGCCAAGGTCTTCTGGACCAGTCAGGCAGCCCCCAGGAGGCCCAGACAATCAGACCTGTTCCATGTTCTTGGATCCTTGGGGCCCTGCAGCATCACAATGCCCCCTTGGTTCCACGAGGCCCTGTAGGATCACAACACATCTTTGTTTCCATGAGGCCCAGTGATATAACAATGGTCTCCTTGGCTCCACAGTGTCACAATGGCCCCTTGCTTCCATGAGGCCTTGCAGTGTCAAAATGGTTTCCTTGTTTCCATGGGACTGTGCAATGCCACAATGGCCCCTTGGTTCCACCAGGCCTGGATGTGTCACACTGGCCACTTGCTTCCATGGGGACCCACAGTGACACAGTGGCCCCTTGCTTCCAGGAGACCTTGCAGTGTCACAGTGGCTGCTTTGGTTATACAAGACTTAGTGGTGTAACAGTGGGCCCTTGGTTCCTGTGGTCCTGAGGTGTCATAATCGTCTCCATGGTTCAATGAGGCCCCACAATGTCACCATGGACTTCTGGTTCCATGAGCTTTTCTACTGCCAAAAATAGTCAACAACAGCCTCCTTGGTTTGATGGTGTCACTCTGGACCCTTGGCTCCATGGGGACTCACAATGTCAGAAGGGTCTCCTTGGTTCCATGAGGCCCTGTAGAGCCCCTTGATTCAACGAGGTCTCAAAGTGTCATGATGGCTGCCAGGATTCCATGAGGCCCAGCAATGTCACAATGGACATTTGGTTCCATGTGTTCCAGCACTGTTCCATGAATCCTTTCTTCTATGGGGCCCTGTAGTATCACAATGGACTCCTTGGTGCCACACAGTGTGACAACTGCCATTTGGCCTGCCATCGCTCTGTGATGCCACAATGATTCCTTGCTTCCAAGAGGCCTTCTAGTGTCACTATGGCCCCTTGGTTCAGTGAGGCTTTTGGTGTCACAATAGTCTCCATGATTCCATAAGGCCTTGCAGTGTCACAGCAGATCATTGGTTTCACTGAGCCCCACAGTGTCACTGTGGTCCCCTTGGCTCCACAAGGCTATGAAGTGCTACTGTGGAGAGCATTATTAATAATTGGTTAGCTGAAAAAGGCCACACTGATATAATGCCACTGGTTAAGCTGAAGGAGAAAAGTCAGCAGTCAGCAAGCTGAAAGGAAGAGTCAGCAGTGACCTTGCTGCAACATGAGGATAGGGAGTTGAGATTAGTCCTGAATACATCCTAAGAATATGTAGAAAGTATCAAAAGTAGAACCATAGGAATGTAGAAGTAGGCGTAGGTGCTGATATGTAAGCTGACCAATCCTGAGCTCAACTTTTGCAATATGTATGAAGCTCATTATTAACTGTATTTAACCCGCCTACTGATCAATAAAATTGAGCCTGTGATGATCAAACTGATGTCCTGGTTCCCTTCCGTCGACAAATGGTGGAGAATGCGGGCATAACCGAATCTCTGCCCTTTTTCTCGGATTAAAAGAAAAAGGGATTACGCCACGGTCCGGAAGTTGGGTTTGGGTCCCAGCAGCCTGGACGGTGCCGGAATTTGAAGCACCCTTAAGGTTCAGAACTGTGACTTAAGCCAATACGTGTCCGCCGGAGCCTGGAGAGCTGCAACAGCGCGCGCTGATTAATAGGTATGGATAGGCAAGCGGCATATGATTTATTTACCGCCTATTTAGAGCGGCGTGGGATAAAAGGGATAGATTTAAAAAAGGAGTTACCAGGGTTATTAGCTTATGGCCATGCTAAGGGTATCTTTTCTAATCCTCATACAATTAATGAGTTATCAGAGTGGAGAAAGTTTGGGGAAATATTGTGGGATATAGTACTAGATGATGATAAGTCAGCAAAGAAATTCGGGAAGTTATGGCGGGTGGTGTATAACACGTTACTTCAGCAGGTCTCTGAGAGAAAGGCAGCAGAAAGGGCGACAGAAGCTCATAAGAGGAATATAGGGTATGGTCGTGAAGATGATCCCCTGGCACCTTCTGTAACTAAGGTACTTATGCCTAAGAGTCCCCAGCAAAGTGGTGTGGAGGATTTCTCTATAGGCGCAGTGGAACCGTCTGCACCTTTCCTGTCAGAGGGGGAGGGCGAGTCGGATGGTGGGGGTAGGAGCAAGCCAGCTTTGCCTCCGCCACCAGCTTCAGGCGGGTCGGATGGTGGGGGTAGGGGCAAGCCAGCTTCGCCTCCGCCGCCAGCCTTGCCTCCGCCACTTACCCTCAGCAAGCCGGCTCCGGTTACAGCTTCGGTGGGGGAAGGGTCCATTTCCCCGCCAGAGCTGGCTACAGCGCGGGGGCGGATTGTCCCCCGCAGGCTGGCTCCGCGTGAGCCGGCTCCGGTTTCACTGTCAGCTCCAGCGGGGGAGGGGGGGCCCCCGCTTCCCCCGCACGAGCCAGCCTCTGCCTCACTGCCCCCCCCACACGAAACCTCGGTGTCTGCACCGAAGCGCCAGCAGCATAGCACCCTTAAAGGGCCAGATCCCATCCCAGGGGCACACCGTGATCCATGGGGAGAGATGGCTAAACAGAGGAGGGAAGCTTGGGCTGCTTTGGCGAAAGAAGTAATGCAAATGGGGGATGGTGAGGCGGTGGAAATAGCTTCTAGTCTTGCATGTCCAGTTACATATACACCACAATATGATGCACAGGGGAACCTTACACATAATATAGCAGAATATACTCCCTTAGATTGGAAGCTGTTAACTCAGCTACGTTCTACGGTTAGTCAGTTTGGAGTAAAAAGTGAACCTGTTAAGCAAATGTTAGATTATCTTTTTAATACTCAGGTTTTATGTCCTAATGATTTAAGAGGAATAGTTCGGTTGATATTTACTCAGCATCAGCAGTTATTGTTTAATGCGCATGACCCATTACATGGAGTAACAGTAAAGGAGCTGATGGGCTTAGAGGCATTTTTACGTACAGAGGTACAGATGATATCGGGAGAAGATAAACTTAGAGAGTCTATGTGGTTAGTGCGTGCTGCAATAGACATGGTTAAAGAGCCAGGAGGGTTACCGGTTTATATGGGTATTAAGCAAGGAAGGGAAGAATCATTTGGAAATTTTATAGATAGAACAGCTACTGCTATAGATCGGGCTGGTGTTGCAGGGCGCTATTGAAGCAGGTGTGCCTTGCAAAATAGCAATCCAGCAACCCAAATAGTGTTAGCTACTTTAGGGGCAAATTGGACTATTGAGGAGGCATTAGAGCGAATGGCATTAATGCCAATAGCTTCACAGGCATTTATAGCAGAAGCCTTAAAGGAATTAGGATTAGGGTTGCAAAAGCATAGTCTACTCAAAATCAGGTGTTAGCTGCTCTTTCTCCTCTCCGAAATGGCTCACTGGCATTCACGCAAGGAGGCTCGAGACCATTCATCACACAAGTTGCCGCCGTGACATCGGAGACACCAGCTGCTGCCATAACATCGCTGCTACCTCCTGTCTGCAACCCGCAACAACAGGGAGCCTCGGCTTGGACTTATCAGCAGCAGTAGACATCACACTAATGACAAACCGGCCTGAGAGGATACCCACTGGAGTAAAGGGTCCTCTTATATTAAATGGACAAACATGTGGAGCATTATTGCTGGGACGTTCTTCTACAACTATGTTGGGATTATTTGTTTTGCCTGGTGTTATCGATGCGGACTTTACAGGGGAAATACAAATTATGGCTTACACCCTTTATCCTCCGATTAAAATTACAAAAGGACAACGCGTTGCACAATTGGTACCACTGTCACAAATGACATCAGGAATACAATCATTTACTGGGCACGCACGGGATGAAAAAGGTTTTGGCTCTACTGGTGTTACACTGTTAACTGTGGATTTATAAAATAGACCAAAACAAAAGGTTGAAATTACCTATGGGCATCAAAGCATAACCCTTTATGGATTATTGGATACAGGAGCAGATACTTGTATCATTTCTCCAGAAGCATGGCCACAACATTGGCCTCTATTTCCTTCATCAAACATGCTCACAGGAGTGGGAGGATTTACATTGGCAAGCAGGTCGCCGTCTTTGTCTGTGTGCATCGAGAATCAACAAATATCTGCTGTGTTTTCAATTGTTCAACTGCCTCCTACAGTTTCCTGCTTAATTGGAAGGGACATTTTAACACAATTGGGAGTGGTGTTAACTAATCAGCACCCTTTGGGGTAATTGCCATTGCTTGAACTTTCCCCATTCCACTCACCTGGAAAACAGATACACCGGTGATGGTTAAGCAATGGCCATTAAAAGGGGAGAGTCTTATGCATGCCCATGAATTGGTACAGGAACAATATACAAAAGGGCACCTACGACTGTCCACAAGCCCTTGGAATACACCTATTTTTGTAATCAAAAAGAAATCAGGGAAATATCGTTTGATACATGATTTGAGGGCTGTAAATGACCAAATGGAACCAATGGGGGCCTTACAGCCTGGTCTTCCAAATCCAGCTATGATTCCAGAACACTGGCCACTTTTAATTATTGACCTAAAGGATTGTTTTTTCACTATTGGCCTGCATCCTGATGACATGAAGAGATTTGCTTTTACTTTACCAGCAATAAATCGTGGGGAACCAGATAAAAGATTTGAATGGACATCTCTTCCGCAGGGCATGCGCAACTCCCCCACTTTTTGTCAGCTTTATGTTGATGCTGCATTACAGCCACTACGTCACAAATGGCCAGCAACTATAATATATCATTACATGGACGATATTTTGTTTGCACAGCAACAGCCATTCTCCTCTTTACAGATTAACACCATTAAAAATACTCTTGCTGCATATTCACTTGTTATTGCTGCAGAGAAAATTCAGACTACAAAGCCCTGGAAATATTTGGGATGGACTTTGACGGATCAAATAGTGATACCACAAAAATTGGAATTACAATTGGACATTAAAACTCTACATGATGCACAGAAGTTGCTGGGAGACTTACAGTGGCTGAAGCCTATTGTAGGAATACCAAATCATTTATTAGAAGCCCTACGGCCTTTGTTAAAAGGCGTGGACCCTACTACTCCTGTACACCTGACAAAGGAGCATCGTCTTGCCTTGCAGCAAATTAGTAACTGTGTACAGCAAGGGTATGTGTCTCGTTAACAACTCGACCACCCCATTGACCTTACTATTTGGAATAGGCCTTACCACTTGCTTGGTGCTCTCTCTCAGTTGCAAAAGAAAACGGGGGAGATACGGGTGTTGGAATGGTTATCACCACCACTACAGCACAAGAAAACAATATCTTCAAAAATTGAACAATTGGCTGCATTAATCAAAAAGGGGCGTCTCAGAATTCTTGAAGTGGATGGTAGAGAACCTGCTACTATTAGATTGCCTATGGAAAAAGAAACCTTGGACTGGTACTTGATAAATTCAAAGAATTTACAAGAAGCATTATTGATGTCACCTGCTAAAGTAGAGACTAGTAAATTAGTGCCTAGAGTTTTGCAATGGATGACAGAATGGAACTGGATTACTCGACCTTTGAGAGAAGAAAACCCCATAGAAGGAGCTATTACAGTTTTTACAGATGCAGGAAAGAAATCAAGGCGTGCTGCTGTTACCTGGCAAGAAAAAGGACAATGGAAGCATCAACTCCTCACAGCAGACCCTGCAGCTAGCTTAAGAACTTTGGAATTGTTAGCAGTAGTATGGGCGGTGTCCAACTTACAGGAGCCTTTAAATGTGGTCACAGACACTATGTATGTTGCAGGAGTAGTCAAACGAATAGAGGAAGCAGCAATTAAGGAAGTGAATAATAAACGATTGTATGAGTTACTGATACAGTTGAGGAAGGCTTTACGAGAAAGAAAGGCAGCATATTCTGTGATTCATATTAGGAGCCATAAGTGGTCTGAAGGTTTAGGAGAAGGGAATGAATGTGCAGATAAATTGGTTACCCTACCCATTGATAATTCTTGTCCTATTGACAAGCACACATTGGCCAGAGAAGCACATAGTAGATATCATCAAAATGCAAGAGGTTTAGCAAAACACTTTGAGCTGAGTTTGTCAGAAGCCAAGGCCATTGTCAGAGCATGTCCAACATGTAGTTATCATAATGGTGGGATAGGTCTAGGCATCGGGGTTAATCGTCGAGGTTTAAAAATAAATGAGAAATGGCAAATGGATGTTACACACATAGCTAGATTCGGTAAAGTCAAGCATGTGCACGTCACCATAGATACATATAGTCATTACATATGGGCTACGGCTCAGGCAGGACAGAAAGCTATACAGGTTATCAGACATCTGTTAAGTTGTTTTGCTGTTATGGGAGTTCCAAAGAGTATCAAAACGGATAATGGTCGAGGTTATGTAAGTGCTAGGGTCCGGAAATTTTTGAATCAGTGGTCTGTTAAGCATGTGACAGGTATTCCACACTCTTCTACTGGACAGGCAATAGTGGAAAGAGCAAACGGTACCCTTAAGCAGTATATTGTAAAACATCAAGATTTAACAGATCCACAAGCATGTTTGGCTAAGGTTTTGTATGTGATTAACCATTTATGCATTTTTGGGGAAGATGATACCCCCCCTGCAATGCAACATCATCCGAGGTCAGGTCAGGAAAATACTAAGGAAACAGAGGTCTGGGTTAAGTATAAGAACCCGAGTACAGGATTATGGGAAAAACCTGCAAAAGTATTATATTGGGGTCGGGGGTATCTTTGTGTTTCCTCACCTACAGGACCTTTGTGGGTGCCTGCTAAGTGGACTAAACCTGTTTTTGATGCAGCCTCTGGTGGATCGCCTTACGGAGGAGGACAAGGAGCGACTGGGGAAGAAACTGCTTCTAGTCCTACAACCACTACTGTTACAATTGAAGGGGTACTCGGAAGCGGTGGATAGAGCACTGACACGTCACTACCGGACGGTCCAGGAGTTGATTCGTTTCATTGACTCATTATCAACTTTTCACTTAACAGATCCAGTGAAACTACATTGCCTTGACTGTCACAATCCACATTGTGCTGCCTGGATAGCTCTACGTTGTGGGGGTTGTAAAAGAACTTTTTGGATAGAACAATCATTATTACGGGATTTGTGGTGTCATACTTGTGAACATGAGCATACGTGGGGAAAAAGCTGGCAAGATGATTTAAGGAGACAAAAGGGGCAAAACGCATATATAGCTTTAAATCTTTATGAGTCTCCTGAACAGAAGGTTCTTGCTTATTATCGATGGGAAATACAATGTATTGTGAATAGAATTCAGGTTCAAAGTAAATCACGTATAGTTTCTATAAGGTGTAGGAAATTAGTGCCTTTAACACAGCATTCACTTGTAGGACCCTTCCAAGGGGATCCTGATAGAGCATTAGATTGCTACATTGATAAGTTGCAGAAATTAAGTTTGAAAGTGGCAGGACCAGTGAAATTAGGAGCAGCAAGATTGAAGACAGATAAGAAAAAGAAGGCAAAAAGGGAACGGTCTCATTTGAATAGGGGTATCAGTGATTGCTAATTAATTTTCTATGATTAGAACACTTTTACAGTTGTGGGACCCTCAGGAAGATATAGTTGTTGAGGAGGATAACGAACAAGAACTACGATTACGAAATAAGATACACCTTGTGTTAAAGAAAGACCTTGAGCTGTTAGCCTCATATAGTAAAAAGACTGAAGAGGCTTTGCGATCACCACCATTGAATTGGTTGCTTTGGGTTGAAGAACCGGAATTTTATACTGGTCCTTACTTACATTCGCTTCCTTGTTATGTTTGCAAAAAGGATAAAGATAAATGCTATGCATGGGTAGCTTTGCATTGTGCAGATTGTAATCAGGTTTATTGGTATTCACAGAGGTCATTGGGATATTTATGGTGTACATCTTGTTTTGGAAAGTGGATTCGAAATCATATCTGGGTTAGAGCTCTTGAACAAAGTACTGGCCTGCCAGGACGGACAGGATTACAGCTCTTTGAGAGTGCAGAACAAGTGGTTATAGCATATCTTAGGTGGAAGTTACAGGAAAACCTTAGAATATTTGAAATTACTAAAGCCTCACGCATCATAGCAGCTCGCTGTAAAGCTGATTTGCCTTCAAACTTACCTCATGCTATACCTGTGAGCAAGGATGCTGATTTAGAATTAGATCAGTATATTAAAAAATTGACTCAGCCTTACAATAGACAATCTAGCAAACCAGGGAAAAGACAGCGAAGAAAGGAAAAACAGCGCAAGCAGAAGGAAGAAAAGGAGAAGCAAAGCAAGCAAAAAGAAAAATGAGGTTTGTTTTTGTTATACTGCTCAATGCTGTAGCAAGTGAAGCAGTAGGAGTAACACACTTTAGTCAACCAAGGGAAAATTTGTGGGTGACACTTGCTAATCAAACTAACCAATCATCACTTTGTCTTGGAGGAGTCACTAACCCATTTCGAACATGCCTGGTGAGACTTCCGGTGTGGTCTCCTGGAGAATTTTGTAGTTTGATAAACAATCAAACCTTATGTATGTCTAACATGTCAAACATCACATTGCCGGTGCAACAAGGGTATACTGCAGGTCAGAGTGATGGCTATCGTCAATGCTTACTAATCCAATCACTTAACACCTCTTTGCATTCTCCTCCTGAAGAATTGGATCTTTTTGGAAGTACAAATGCCAGCATATCTAACACTACAGCTGGTGGATGGTTTAGCTTCAAACTTTTGGGTGCTCAGAATTTAAACCAGCCTAAAGAAACATGGGCCACCCTAGATTCATCCCTGAATGTGAGTGAATTCTCTCCACAGCATTACAGTCAATGTAACGGCACAAATATCACAGCACCAATGAAATTACCCACAGGAATATTTTTGATTTGTGGAGACAGGGCATGGAATGGTATACCAGCTAAACCACAGGGTGGACCCTGTTTTTTGGGAAAATTGTCATTGTTTCATCCTAATGTGTCCTTGCTAATGCAGCTGAGTCAAAATTCAAACAGGAGAAAACGTAGCATACATGACTTAGACTGCCAGCCAGATAGGAGATCCACGGTTTTGGGGCACATTCAAACAGGTGGTGGTTTCAACTATCTTACCAGGAGGATCTGCCAATAAAGCCATGAATTTAGCAAAACAATTAGGATGCTGGGCAAGGGATGAGCTGAACAAGACATCACAAATTCTAGACATGTTAACTGCAGATGTGCAAAGTGTTAACCATGCTGTTTTGCAAAATAGAGCTGCTGTAGATTTTTTGCTCTTAGCACAAGGGCATGGATGTGAAGAGTTTGAGGGAATGTGTTGCATGAATCTGTCTGATCATTCGGTGTCCATTCACACTAAGATAAAAGAATTACAACAGGGACTTCACAAACTTAAGGAAGAAGACGGTTTAGGAATTGATGAATGGCTTAAAGGCTTAGGACTCGGACCGTGGCCGAGGAACCTTGTGATCTATGCTATAGGACTGCTGGGTGTAATTTTACTGTTTTTGCTTATTTTGCCTTGTATCTTTAACTGTATTCAAAACATGGTCAGCTGTACAATAGCAAAAACATGGCAAACTAATCTCCTTGCACAAGAAGAAAACGGGGGAAATGTGGAGAGTATTATTAATAATTGGTTAGCTGAGAAAGGCCACACGGACCTAATGCCACTGGTTAAGCTGAAGGAGAAAAGTCAGCAGTCAGCAGGCTGAAAGGAAGAGTCAGCAGTGACCTTGCTGCAACATGAGGATAGGGAGTTGAGATTAGTCCTGAATATATCCTAAGAATATGTAGAAAGTATCAAAAGTAGAACCATAGGAATGTAGAAGTAGGCGTAGGTGCTGATATGTAAGCTGACCAATCCTGAGCTCAACTTTTGCAATATGTATGAAGCTCATCATTAACTGTATTTAACCTGCCGTACTGATCAATAAAATTGAGCCTGTGATGATCAAACTGATGTCCTGGTTCCCTTCCGCCGACAGACAGTTCTATTCCACAGGAAGGAAAACACAGGGCTCCAGTGTTTGGAAGGCAGCTGAGAGCCTCACAAGGCCAAGGCCCAGCAGATTTGTCAATAAGGGCAGATTTTGTCTGGGAGCACTCTTTGAATTGAAGGAATTTTGGAGGTGGAAGGCCGGTCTTGGCCATGGGCACCTGGAGAAGCAGGACAGTTCTTTCCACAGGAAGGAAAGCATGGAGCCTTCCCCAGTATTTTGGGGACAGATGGGAAGTGACCCTCATGAAACCACTGGCAGCTAGACTTATCCTGGCAATATTCCTACTGGAACAATCTCTGGATACAGGGAAATTTGTAGGTGAAATCCCAATTGTGGCCATGGGTGCCTGGCGGAAAAGAACAGTTCTTTTCCATTGGGAAGGAAAGCACGGAGTACCATTGTTTCAGAAGCAGATGACAAGAGAGTCTTAATGTTCCAAGGTCAGCTGAACCAGTCAGGCGGCCCCTGGGAGGCCAAACCAGCAAGACCTGTTCCATCTTCCCTTGGTTTTGTGGGGCCCCATAGTGTCTCAATGGTGCCTTGGATCCATGAGGCGTCACAGTGCCACAATGGTGTTACATGGCTTTGCAAGGGTTCCTCAGGGGTGAAGAGATAGACGAGAATCTTGGCTTCATGATCAGAAGGCTGGATTTATTAATTCATGATATATAATACATTATGACTATACTAAAAAGAATAGAGAGAAAAGTTCAGAAGCTGCTAAGCTAAGAAAAGAATAGGAATAGCAATAAACAAGAGGGCTCTCTGTGAATCTGTCCCAGAGAGCTTGGTCCTGATTGGCCCTTAATTGTAAACATGGAACATGGGCCAATCATAGGTGCACCTGCTACATTCCACAGCAGCAGATAACAATTGTTTACATTCTTCTTTTGGAGCCTCAGCTTCCCAGAAGAGGAAAAATCCCAAAGAAAGGATTTTTATGAAAAAATGTCAGTGACATATTGGTGTCTTGTTTCCATGGGGTCCAGCAGTGTCACAATGTCCCCTCAGCTCCACAAGGCCCTGACGTCTCACAATGGTACCACTGATTCCACGAGGCCTTGCAGTGTCACAGTGGTCGCACTGATTCCATGAGGCCTTGCAGTGTCACAATGGTCTCCATGGTTCCCCAGGCCCCAAAATGTCACGTGACTCCTCTGTTCCACGAGGCCTGCAATGTCACAATGGACCTTAGGACCCCGAGGGTTTGCAGTGTCACAATGGTCTCCTTTGGCTCCACAGTGTCACAATGGACCATTGATGACATGAGGGCCTGCAATGTCACACTGGACCTTTGGTTCCATGCAGCCCTGCAGTGTCACAAAGGCCTCTTGGTTTCACGAGGCCCCACAGTATCACAATGATCCTCTTGGTTCTCTGGTGACCTCCAGGGTCACAATGGTCTCACTGGTTCCATGAGGCCTCACAGTGACACAATGCTTTGTTATTCCATGGGGCCTCACAGTGTCACAATGGTCTCCATTAGTCCCCGAGTCCCCTCAGTGTCACAATGGCCCCTTTGTACCATGAGGCTGTGAAGTCTCTTAGTCATGTCTCCATGGTTCCATGAGGCCTTGAGATGTTACAACGGACCTTTGGCTCCATGGGGTCTTGCAGTGTCGCAACGGCCCCTTATTACCATGACACTCCAAAGTGTCACACTGGTCTCCACAGTTCCATGAGGCCTCACACTGTCACAATGGACCCTTGGTTTTATGAGGCCTCACAGTGTCACAATGATCCCTTGGTTCCATGGGCCCTGTGCTGCTGCATTCCCCTCTCCCCTTCTCAGGCCACCCTGCCAGCTGAGAAATGCTCCTTGGGCCTCAACCTTGGCCCACAGCCCCTGGGCTCAGCTCCTCTGCAGCTCATCACAAACACTGTCTGCTCCAGGCAGTGCTGCTGCCCAACCAGCTCCTGGTTTCTCTAGGAGCAGCCCTGGGAACTGTTTCTGTTCCCTCAGTGGCACAACATCCCTGTTCTCACACTGCCAAACGAAGCTGTTGGTGCCAAGTGCGGCCAGGATGAGCCATCGCTGGGACTGAAGCCCCTCTCTTGGGGCCCTACAAGCAGCGCTCCAAAAGGAGCCCTTGGAGCTCTCCTGGGCCAGCAACTCCCTCTGAGTGGGGCCTCTCCCAGCCGGGAACTCTCCCGTTTGCTGCACTCAGGGATCCTGAGCAACCACAGAGCCTGGGCCGATCTCCCCACTCCTCCAGGCTCAACTCTTCACCTACTGGGGAGATGCCAAAGCATCCACAGGCAGCATTTCCTGCCCTCAGGGGAATTGCTCACAGGTGCCTTGCACTGACTCTTGGTGTCTGTGTGCACACAGGAGTGCCTGTGCTGGGGAAATGTGGCAGAAATGCTGCTCTCTGAGGGGTTGGAGTGCCTTGGATAGCTGAGACAGTCAGATATCCAGATATCAGTAGGTAAGGTCAAGTCACAAGGTCTAAACTAAGTTAAATGCTCCTAAGAGTTGCACTGTTTGTAAGTTGTTAAGTTTAAGTTATTAGCTAAGTTAAGGATTGTTAAGTGTTATTCCTCTGTTAATTTCTAAGTCATAGGTTTTATTTTGGGTTAAATACTGTTAAGTGCTGCTCTTTTGCTAAATTTTGAAGTTGACAAGATCAGGTAAAGTTAAGGAATAAGTTAAGTCCTGTTAAGTTTGAGCTCTTTTAAGCTTTTGGACCATATTCCTTTTATCCTTGCCCTCATTGTCCTTGTGTCTCACACACATACAGAGGGACAGTTCTCTGTTAAATTCTGGTTTGATTGCCTGGTTTATGTTTGGTGTTGTTGTTGCCTTGTTTCCTTGGTGTGCCTGAAATGCCCAGTCGGGAGCAGAGTGACTCTTCCCAAGGAACTTTGTGCTGCTGTCCCTTAATATTAAATCTGTTTTTTGCTGATCCCTTGCCGGGGATTTTTTCAGCGCTCTCAAGGCCTCGTTCGTAACAGGATGAAGGAGTCCTGTCCCAGGCTCTGGCCCTGGGGGACACGTGGACGCTGCCAGGGGGTCCCTGTCCCCCTGTCCCACTCCCAGGGCCCCGGCCCCCTGTCCCCGTGTCAGGCTCTGGGGTCAATCTCGTGGAACATCCTCTGGGGGAGGCTGCGGGGCTGGGGGCGGGGGGACCTGGGGGGACAGGGGACCCTGCTGTGCAAGAGCAGGGTTGGACTGCTCTGGGGGGAGCTGTGAGGGGGGCCGGGGCACAGTGACCTCCCCAGTGACCTTTCAAAGCTCCTGTGATATCACACAGCTCCTGTGATGTCACAGCCCACTCTAGCATGTCACAGAGCACCCTTGTGATGTCACAGAGCCAACTCTGGGATGTCAGCCAGGAATGTCATGCAGTTGCACTGTGATGTCACAAAAGACTCTGTGATGTCAGAAAGCCATAATGTGATGTCAGAATCTGTTCTGTGATGTCACAACCTGCTCTATGATATTGCACAGCCACCCAGTGATGTCACAATCCATTCACTCATGCCACAGAGCCACCCTCTATGATGGCAGGATCTCCTCTATGGCCACACACCCTACTCTATGATGTCACAGAAGCTTTATGATGTCACAACTCCCTCAGTGATGTCACAAAGCACTCTCTGTGATGTCATACTGTTATGAGTAGAAAAGTTGCCCATTTTATTAAAAGGTTGCAGAGTTCCCAGGTTGGGCCAGTTGCTGCCAGGGTGGAGTTCTAACTGTTATTTGTTGTAATCACCTGTTGTTAATAGCTTTTCATTAACTACCTGTTGTTGATGGTTGGGAATTCCCCTTTTTGTTGAGTGGCACCCTGCCACTTCCTGGAGGATGGCACCCGGGACAGTGAAGAGGAGGGGATAACCAAGGATGGGACAATAATTTGATTGGCATGCAAATGACATCGGGGTTGGCAAGGAAATGAGGAAGCCCCTCACCAAACCTAGCCAAAACCCCCTAAAAACAACAAACCAACATGGAATTGAGGGATCAAAGTGATGTCTAGACGGGAAGAACAGAATCCAGTGTCCGCTAAGACCCCTTTTACCACTCACCCTACACTAAAACATGTTGGCTGCAAAGAGGACCTCGAATGTCAAACCAAAATACTGAGAATCACCTCATGCTCTCGTGAGGAAGGAACCCCCAGCTCTGCCGGCAGACCAGTGGACAAACTGGACTCTTCCTCCTCCTCTGTGCCACTTCTGGGGGCAGCAGCAGAGTGAGACCCATCGGATCACCCCACCTGAGCTGATTTTTAATAAAGACATTAAAAAGGAGAAAGATCTCCTGCCCTATTTATTCCGTTTATATTAAAAAACCAATACATTTTTAGGAATGAAAAAAATTATTGGTCATTGGTTCTAAGTAATGCAATTCCCTTCATTCATTCGTTAATCTCCATTGGCTATTTATTTATTTCTCTTTTTGGTAACTAGTAATATTTGAGTCTTTTTGTCACCTTTTTTATCATCTTTTTCTCAGAAAGGGTCAAGGGGGGCACTTTAGGGTCCCTGGTGACATTTCTGGGGCACATTTGGGGCAGTTCAGGGTCTGGAGAGGGAATTCAGAGACAACTTGAGGGTCTGAAGGACACTTGGGGGAGGCGGGAGGGCACTTGGAGGGGCACTCAGGGATTCTGAAGGACAGTTCGGGGTCCGGAGCAGCACTTGGGGGTCCAGGGGGGCCCTTGGAGGTCAGGGAGGGGAATTTGGGGCCCTTCGGGGTCCGGGTGGACCCTTGTGAGGCTCGAACAGGGCTCTCTGGGGCGCGGGGGGTGATGGGAGTTGAAAATGTGGGTGTAATACGGTAAACGGGGCCGCGGAGCATCACGGGAGTTCGAGGCGCAGATGAAATGGCTCTCGGTGGAGGCGTGCAGCATGACGCGAGATGAAGTCCTGGCTCCAAGAGCACTGGACACGCGCCACGGAGCATGATGGGAGCCGTAGTCCCAGAAGTGGCTGGAACGCTTTGTTAATGGGTTCGGGAAGGCTCTTGGGGGACACTGCTGCGTCCAGTTTGCGACTTGAGATCCTTGGGGGAACATAAACAGTTCGGGAACACTTGCGGGAAGGTCGGGCATCTCTAACAGGGCTCTTTAGGGTGCAGGGCACGGCAGGAGTTTTAGGCGCAGGATTTTTCTGAGGGCCTCTGGGGCCATGGGGTATGAGAGGAGATGAATTCCCAGAAGTGGCTGTACTGGGCATCTTTGGGGTTAGGAGCACTCAGGGGTCCGAGCATGCTTTTGGGGGTCCCAAATGGGCGCTGAGGGGGCACTGAGAGATCCTGGAGGATCTGGGGGACACTTAAGGGACAGGTGGGGGACGATCCCAGGGTTCTGTGGAGCGCGGTGCATTGTGGGCGTTGTAGTCCAGCTTCAATGGGTCTCAATCAGGCCGCGGGGCATGATGGGAGTTGTAGGCAAAAAAAAGTCGTGCCAATATCAGGCACTGCTTGCGAGATCCTAAACCAGGTGCTGATTGGCTTTGGGCAGTGATGGGCAGAAACATCGGCAAATGGGATGCGGCAGAGGCGGGAAGATCCAATTCAACCTCTCCAGTCCCTCCCAGTACAGCCCAGTTCATCCCAAGTAGAAGCCAGTACAACCCCAGTGCCCCTCCAGTCCCTCCCAGTACAGCCCAGTCCCTCCCAATACACCTGTGCCCATTCCCAGTCCCTCCCAGTTCATCCCAGTGACATCCACAGGATGCCCCAGTGTCCTCAGTTTTCTCTGCAATGGCCCCAGTGTTCCCAGTTGTGGTGGTTGGACCAGAAATGGGATTTCTGGGATGCTGGGGTCACTACCATCAGGCCAATGGATGCTCAGATTGTAGGACCACCTCTGAGAAAAACATAGGGGTTAAAACCCAGAGCTGCGCCTCCCAAGAGTCTCTTGGGACTTCCGTCGGGAGAGGCTTTGGATCTCTCCCCCTGTCCCAGCTGCCAGCTGGGCAGGGGGAGGGGAAAAGCCACAGGGCCGTGAGGTAGGCCCAGCCCAAGGATGGAAGGGTGGAAGAGCACCAAGAGACATTGGGCAGCCATTCCCCCCTAGGAGAGAGAGAGGGAGAGCCGGCGTCTGAATTCAATAGGGGCGCTGGCCCAGGAGGAGAAGGGGGGGGAGTGCGAAGGCAGGGTGGGAGTGCCGGAGCTCTGGGACAGGCAGACACTGAAATTTTTAACCCTTTTTCTTGCATGATTGAGACCTTGCAAATGCTGATCCTCCTAGGAGCCGAATAAGAAGAAAGATAGGAAATGAGATAACCAAGAACTAGGCGCGAGGGACGTGGAGACGACTGGCTGAGTGGGGAGAGATTATTGTAGCGGCCTTTTGGCTGGACTTTTCTTGTGTAGCCATAGACTCACCCAGTTTTATTCCTGTGACCCAGAGACTGCATTTAGGGGGAGGCAGTGCCTCAGAACCGGGAGGGTTCAGTGTGGGTACCCCTCAGCCCCAGGGGGTGAAAAAATGGGGGGGACAGTCCCAAAGGAGAGGCTGTGCCTTTTTTTGGAGTGAGACAAGGCATCCTTGAAAGACAGCTCTAGAAGCAGCTCTGGTCCATGCACAGTGGTGAGAACACTGGGCATGGAAGGAAAGGTTTCATGATGGCAAAGCACTTTCCAGGCAGTGCTGAGTGACATGCAAGCACACGAGGTTTCAACGTGTTTCCAGGGGAAGCCTATGGTGCAAGAAGGACTCCTCTCCTCTTCATGAACTGAAGATAGAGTAATCTAAAGGGTGGTACCAGAATGGGCAGTTGGTGATTTGGGGGAATGTAATGCATTGGGAAATTTGGTGGGGGGAGGAGAAAAGTTTTTCATTTTTTCCCTCATGTTTTTTTTTTCTTTCTTCTTTTCTTGTAGTTTAGTTAACAAGGTTATTTTTTTTTCTAAGCAGGAGCCTGCTTTGCTTATTCCTGTTCACATGTGGGATCTCAGCACATCAGACCTGATATGCAGAGACACCGAGATAACCCTTGGGGGGCTCGGAGGTCCTGGAATGTTGCCAGAAGTGTCTGGTGGCTGGACTTTGATCCTGCACAGGAGACGACATCTGTATGAGGATGGGAGGATCTCACTGGGATAAATGGTGAAGGGATAGGTTAATTATAGTGTGAAACACAGGTTTTAGAATTTCGGTACAGGGGGGTCTAGAGAAGTAAGATGGAGGAATTGGGGCATGTCCTGTCCTTCTTCTTCTTCTTCTTGGCCTCCATCTTCTGTGGTGGTGGTGGCACTTTGGGATTGGTGCTTGCTAAAAGGGCACTTGTCAATAAGGGTGAAAGGTATTGGGGAAAATAGGCAAATATCTTATACGTAGTTTTGGGTATAAAGATAAGTGACCACCCCGGGGGCTCTCAGTGTGCTCATGGCTGGCGTGCTGTGCAGACCTCTGTCGGGTCGAGAGAAAATCTTGTCGATAAAAACTAATAAACACTGAAGACCGAGAAAAAACCTGAAGACTCTTTTCGTCCTTTGGAGCGCGGGCTGTCCAAGGCCATCCCGAGCCTTTCCAGGCCATAAAAAACAGCCGAGAACTGTTGTGACAGGACAGTCACATCTAACAGCAGACACCAGGGAGAGGGTATTCTCATGGAGGCGCTGGCTTTGTGCCAGGGCTAAACCATGACACCTCCCTTGTGCTCCCAATCTAGATCCATCTTGGGCACCTCTATCTTTGCAGCCTGATCTACCTGCTCATTGTTTTGGTGCTCCTCATTGGCTCTACTCTTGGGGACATGGGCATCTACATGGCAGACTTTCACAGGTAGCCTCCCCACCCTGGTAGTGATGTCTTTCCACTCATCAGCCGCCCAGATCGGTTTCCCTCTACGTTGCCAGTTAGCCTCTTTCCAGCTCTCCAGCCATCCTCACAGAGCATTGGCTACCATCCATGAATCAGTATAAAGCTAGAGCTTTGGCCATTTCTCTTTTTCTACAATGTCCAGGGCCAGTTGAACGGCTTTGAGTTCAGCAAGTTGACTTGATCCACCTTCTCCTTCGGTAGCTTGTGCAACCTGTCATGCGGGGCTCCATACAGCTGCTTTCCACTTCCGGTTCATCCCTACGATGCGACAGGAACCGTCAGTGAAAAGAGGGTAGTGTGTTTCCTCTGGGGGCAGTTGGTTATATGGAGGAGCTTTTTCAGCCTGTGTCACAGGCTCTTGTTCTTCTTCTGTGACACCAAAATTCCCACCTTTGGGCACGTTTGCAATTACCTCCAAAATCCCAGGGCGATTCAGTTTACCTATACAGGCACGCTGAGTGACAAGAGCAATCCACTTGCTCCATGCAGCACTGGTGGCACGGTGAGTGGAAGGAACCTTGCCTTTGAACATCCACCCCAGCACCGGTAGTCGGGGTGCCAGGAGGAGTTGCACTTCTGCACCAATCACCTCTGAGGCAGCTTGGACTCCTTCATAAGGCAGCCAAGATCTCCTTCTCTGTGGGAGTGTAGCTGGCTTCAGAACCTCTGTAGTTAAGACTCCAAAATCCCAGTGGTCGACCTCGAGTCTCCCCAGGCACCTTCTGCCAAAGGCTCCAGGACAAGCCATTCTTCCCGGCTGCAGAGTAGAGCACGTTCTTCACATCTGATCCTGTCCTGACTGGGCCAAGGGCTACTGCATGAGCAATCTCCTGCTTAATCTGGACAAAGGCTTGTTGCTGCTCTGGGCCCCAGTGGAAATTGTTCTTCTTGTGGGTGACCAGGTAAAGAGGGCTCACGATCTCACTACTCAGGAATGTGCATTCTCCAAAAGCCTATGGCACCTAGGAAAGCTTGTGTTTCCTTCTTACTGGTGGGTGGAGACATTGCTGTGATCTTGTTGATGATGTCTGTAGGAATGTGTCACCGTCCATCTTGCCACTTCACTCCCAGGAACTGAATCTCACCAGCTGGTCCCTTTACTTTAGTCTTTTTGACGGCAAAACCAGCTCCCAGGAGGATTTGGAGGATTTTTTTCTCCTTTCTCAAATATTTCTCATTTCTCAAACATCTGCGGTTGTGTTCCCCCACACAATGATGTCATCCATGTACTGCAGGTGTTCTGGAGTCTCACCCTTTTCCAGTGCAGTCTGGGTCAGTCCATGGCAGATGGTGGGGCTGTGCTTCCACCCCTGGGGCAGTCGGTTCCAGGTGTACTGCACGCCCCTCCAGGTGAAAGCAAACTGAGGCCTGCATTCTGCTGCCAGAGGAATGGAGAAAAATGTGTTAGCAATATCAATGATGGTGAACCACTTTGCTGCCTTGGACTCCAGCTCGTACTGGAGTTCCAGCATGTCCGGCACAGCAGCACTCAGCAGTGGAGTCACTTCATTAAGCCACGATAGTCCACAGTCAATCTCCATTATCTGTCAGACTTGTGCACAGTCCAGAGGAGGGTGAGTGAGTCTTGCTGATCACCCCTTGGCTCTCCAGCTCATGGATCATTTTGAGGATGGGAATCACAGCATCCCGAGTTGTCTGATACTGCTGATAGTGGACTGTAGAGGTGGCAACTGGCACTTGTTGCTCTTCCACCTTCAGGAGTCCTACTGCAGATGGGCTTTCTGATAGTCCAGGCAAAATGTTCAACTGCTTAATGTCTTCAGCCTCTACAGCAGCTATGCCAAAAGCCCATCTGAGTTCTTTCGGGTCTTTGAAATACCCACTTCGAAGTACTCCATGCCTAAAATACATGGGTCCTCTGGCCCACTCACGATAGGATGTTTCTTCCACTCATTCCCAGTCAGGCTCACATCACCTTCCACCAAAGTGAAATCCTGGGATCCCCCTGTCACACCAGCAATAGAAACAGACTCTGTCCCCACATGTCTCAATGGCTTTAATGTACACTGAGCACCAGTATCAACCAAAGCTTTATACTCTTGTGGTTCCGATGTGCCAGGCCACCAAATCCACACAGATCAATAAACATGATTTTCCCTAGCCTCTACCTGGCTAGAGGCAGGGCCCCTCTAAGCCTGGTTATCCTTCTTTCCCTGGATGTATGTCTTGGATGTTCCTTCAACGGGATCAGACATGTCATCATCATCATACCCGGCAGTTCGGCTACGGGCAACTGGAGCTGTTTTCCTTCTCGTGGGCTTCCTTCAATTCATGCACCCATCATGCCAGAACAGCATTAGGTTTTCCATCCCAACTTCTCATGTTTTCCCCACAATCACACAGGTAGAACCACAGCTCAGCTCATGGGGTGTACCTTCTCTCTCCATCTGGGAAACATCTGCCTTGGATACCAGAACCTCTGATCTGTACTGCTGAGATTTGGAGAAGGTCTTCTTTAATCTCCTCTCTAAGCTTCTTATGATTATCCTCTATCTTATCCTCTAAATTCTGCAGACGTGTTTCTACCGCTGCGATTCTGGCATGTGTCGGGCCATGTACAGCATCTGCATATGCTCGGAGCTTCCTTGCCATGTCAAGCACAGTCTCATCCCTCTCATCCCTCCTCATTATGGCTAAAGCAGAAGAATATTCATGTGGCCTGAGTCGTACAAGTTTTCGCCACATCACAGACGTGCATAGTACCAAGTCTGGGTTCCTAGTTGTTACATCATCTGAGAAGATAATCTCTGCCACTGCCATTTCTCTCAGGCGTTGGATCCCTTGCTCTATGGTCTTCCACTGGATTTGATGCATATAGAGATCATCTGCACACAGGTATCTTTGTGCAACACTTTCCAAGACCCCTGCCCAGAGGCTGTGAGAGTTAGCCCACCTCATCATTCCTTGGTCGATAACAGGATCATGTGACAGGGATCCCAAATGCCTCGCTTCAGTGCCATCCAGAATTGTAGCCTCACATGCATCATCCCAGAGACGGACTAACTAAGGTGTAAAGTCTTGGTGTTTCGCAGGTCCCAGTCTGGAGCAGGCCCAACTAATTATGGATTCATCAGGTCGTTGAGTGTAATCCTTCCTTAGGCCATGAAGGTCCTTCAGGGAAAAGGACTCAATATTGGCTTCTGATCTTGCATCTGCTGCTTTGACTACTGATTTTATGTCAGGAGGCATTGAGGGTCCTTCTCCTTCTCCTTCACCATCATCATCATCATCATCATCATCATCATCATCATCATCATCATCATCATCATCATCATCATCATCATCATCATCATCATCCACTGGTCGATTGGTCTTGTCCGTGCACTTTCCACTTCTAGTGCTGGTAGCCACAGCCATTGGTTGAGGCTTATTGTCTGGTTTAGCTGCTGGCTTAGTCTCACTGGCTTAGTCTCACTGGCTTAGTCTCACTGTCTGGTTTGGCTGCTGGCTTCAAGCCTGGGCTGTTGTCTGCAGCCTGAGTCACTGGGATAGTTGCTGATTTATCTCCCTGCCCCCCAGCCTCTGTCTGCTGCCCGACAGTATCTAGCAGTGTGCGATAAGCATATGCCAGGGCCCAGCTCACTGCAATGACCTTCCTCTCCTTAGGCTCATCATGGTACTTCTCTTTCAGATATTTCCCCACCTCAGCTGGGTTCTGAATTTGTTCATGGGGAAAATCCCAGACTATAGGGTCAGAGAATTCCTTCAGGATTTGGCCCATATCCTCCCATTTTCCACACCACTTAGGATTTTCCACACCGGGGTTTACTCCTGAGTCAGGGGTCTCATCAGCCCGTCTAGAAATCTCAGCCCTCATTCTAGAGAAGCAGCAGGCTGTATACAGGAAGGTTACCAGATTGAATACCAGGAAGATGGTTTCTTTAACATTGAGGGGAAACTGAAGATCCTTCACTAGTGATGCAACTGATTCATAGGAGAAGGAGGAAAGCAGTAGCTGAAAAAAACCTCATTCCCTCCTGCTCCTCCTCCAACAAACTGGATGCATAACCACAGCCATGAACCATTCATACCTGGAGCAGACCCTAGCATGTTTATAAACTTCTTGCACATCATTGCCACCAAGCCCAGCAGGATAGCTACTCTGGTCACTGCCCCTCTGATGTAAAAACTACGTATTAGGGGCAATACTAAAGCTATTTCTGGATAGGAAAATAAACCTAGGGACCAGAGAGGTATTAAAATCTCAAAAAACCCTAGGGACCAGAAATGCATGCAAAGCTTCACCCCAATAGACATTATGAATTCAAAAAGCATGGCTATTAGCTGATTTAAATGAACACAAAGTAATAGCAACAAAAATGCAGTCAAAATAGGGTTTTTCCACTCTCTCGAGCCCCCAGGATGGGCGCCAATATTTGTCCTGGTTTAGGGCAAATTTGTTAAAGAATCTGCAAAGGAGGGCCCCTCCAGAAAGCAAACCCACACGGCCCCTCCCCTCAACTGGTTTGGGAAGAATTCCTCGGAGAGAGGTAGAAAGAACCTGTTTATTGACAGGCACAGCACCCCCCAGCACACAAAATGAACAATACCAGATGACACCACTCTGAGAAAGATGACAAAATCAGAAAGTCTCTTTCGGAGGTGGTTGCTCTGTTTTCAATCCCTCTGGCGCTGGGGCAGCTGCTGCAGCCAAACGGTGCCAACCCTCGGTGTTCCCAGGCCCCAGTCCGGAGCAGATTCGAGATGGTTGAAGAAAAGGAGAAGAGAAAGTGTCCAGGAAGGAATTTGGACTGTTTAGCTAGAGCTAGCTAATAAGCAGAGGCAAAAGCAGAGCAGAAGCGAGAGCAGAAAGAGAGCAAGAAAAGCAGCAAGCCGAAAGCAAGAAGCAAAAAACAGCCCTATGTACTGCCTGTCTCTGTGTCCCTGATAAGAAAAACCCAAAAACAACTTCCGCTCTTCAGAGCCGGTCTTAAAGGCACAGAACAGATGAATGGGGATACAAGCATCATAATGTCACCCCAGGACAAGCTGTCACAAGGTGACAGGACAAGGACGGACAAAGAGAAAAATGATTCTCACATTTGACAAAGGCCCCCAGCCTGTGAAAGAGCAAAGGAGGAAGATCAAGGCAGTGAGAGGGACAGAGCACTCCCCTGACGTGGGTGCAAGTGTGATATTGTCCCCTGTGTGTGTGGCCTTCCCAGGGTGGGGGTTTACACCTGAGCCAGTTTGGGTAAGGGGGTGGTGTTCACCCCCTGAGCAGCGATTACACCACTGTTTCAGGTTGAAATGTAAGATGTAACCAAATGCATGTTTTCAATTACCATCTTCATCAACTGTTATAAACAGGTGGGGCAGTGTTCTTTATCTCTTCCATGACTCAGCCCTGATAACGCCCTCCAGGGGAGACATCTTCTGTGAATGGGCCATTGAATGTCACTGCAGGACTGATAAAATTCCATCATCCCATTGTGGGAGGCTCCACCCAGGGGGAGGATCCAAGCATTCCTACCTGGATATAAGCTGAGGCTTGAAGCACCAGGAGCACCTTGCCTACTGGATTCCCAGAGGACAAGAGCTCCATAACCACCACTGGACCTTGAGAGAAAGACCAGACCCTTCTGCAGGATCACTGCTTTGACAGAATCACCTTGATCACTCCAACAGGACTGCAGCCACCATTTAATGGGACTGCTGCCACCACCCTGACCAACAGGGTGTCAGGTTATATCCTGACTCTGTCAGTTTAAGGCAGTGTTTGTTTCTGTATCATTGTCTTGATCTAAATTTTTTTATTAAATTGTAATTCTGGTTTAGACCCTCCCCAGGTTTGCCTTACAACTAGTACAAAAAACAGTGTGCTCATCCCTTGTTTTCCTCCCGAAACAGGATTTCCCATCCCCAAACCTTTGCCAGATGGAGGAGGAGGATGCGAGGAACAGGAAGGAGCCCTGGGATACCCAGGCAGGTGAGGAGGAATTCAGTGCCCCTTTCCCTCTCTCTCCTGCTCCATCTCCCAGCCCAGCACAGCTCCCAGCTGCAGGACAACCCTGCTGCCAATGCCGTCCTCCCAGGGATGCACTGGGGGAATCTCGTTCCCCTTCCCTCTGGCACGGAGGCAAATCCCATTGTCTCCTTGTCCTTCCTCCCCCAGACAAGGAACTGGGCGTGGAGACTAGGCAGGACAAATCCCCATGGCAGAACCTCAAGGAAGAGGCTATTTTGAGTGACTCCAGGGAACCGGAATCCAACAGGGAAGAAAAGCCAAAGAGATCCTGCATGAGGGTGGGCTCCAAACCCAGCACAGGATGCTCTTAGGAGGAAAGACCCACCCTGAGCCAGGAAGGTGAAGAGATCTTCAGCCAGAGCTCAAAGCTGGTGGTCCATGAGCAGCTTCATCATGGGGAGAAGCCCCACAAGATCCTGGAGTGTGGGAAGAGCTTCAGGCAGAGCAGCACCCTGATCAGCCACCAGATGATCCACACCAGAGGATGGCCCTATGAGTGTGGGGAATGTGGGAAGGCCTTCAGCTACCGATCCATCCTCGTCATCCATCAACACATCCACACCAGGAACAGGACCCATGAATGTCCCAAGTGTCAGAAGAGGTTTCCAACCAGCTCAAATCTCCTCCTGCACCAGCGGATTCACACCAAGCAGAGGCCCTTCCACTGCCCCGACTGCAGGATGGGCTTCAAGCAGAAATCCCACCTTGTCAGACAGTGGCGCATCCACACTGGGGAGAGGCCATTTGAGTGTCGGGAATGTGGGATGAGCTTTAGCCAGAGCTCCAACCTTATCTACCACCAGAGGACCCACAGCAGTGGGTAATGTTGGTAAGAGCTTCAGGCAGAAGTCCCACTTGATCTGCCACCTAAGGATCCACACTGGGGAGAAGCCCTACAAGTGTCCCCTGTGTGGGAAGAGCTTCTCCATGAGCTCTCAGTTGACCAGACACCACGGACGCACCGGTAAGGGAAGCCCTGCAAATGCCCCAATAGCAGGGAGACCTCCATGCACCGCTCCAGCTCCATCCCCCATGGGAGGATCCACGTCAGGCAGAGCCCTGGTGACCTACATTCCCTGTGATTTGCACTGGGAGGACACTTGGCTGGTTATCCTTTTGGTTTGGCCCCAATTTTCTTCTTATTTTTCTTTATCACTTAAAAACACCTGAAATAGGACTAAAATGAAAGATATTGATCAAAGACATCTTAAGTTCCATCAGTTAACAGTTACTTGAGCAGGAATTTATTATTTTGGGGCATATTCTGGAAGATTTGTGGGTTCTTGGGGGATTTCAGGAAGTGTTCTCCACATCTTTGCACTCCAAAAGTCAAGATGGATTGATCTGTCACCTCAAAACAACTGAGTCCCACTGAAAACACCACAATCTTACCCCAAAAGGCTCAATCCAACTTCGAATTGCCTTGTTCCCACCTCAAAAAAACTCTGTCCCATGCCAAAATTACTCAGTTCCATAGCCTCCAGGATGAGATGGGGTTGGAAGGAGACTGGGAGAAGTGGCATACAAATTTGAGGGTGTGGGATCAGGATTGTGTAGGTCTGGGTGTATGTGATCTATTTTGATAGTAAATTAAACTTTCAGAATTATTGATTTCTGTCCCATTCCTTTTCCATCAATTCCGGTTTGTTTTTCAGAATGCCACCTTCTCAGCTGATTGTGTTTGTGCACTCCTTTCTCTCCTGCCTTTCTTTCCATGCTCTGTTTCTCTCTCATTGTCTTCCTTGACCAAGGGCAGCTCCCACAAAAGACCCTGTCCTGATTTATTTCCCAGTCCACGAGCTACAACAACCATGGGAGAAGTTATGAAGGCTGGCAGTGAAATATCACTGTAGGATCTTGCTCCACTTGGCTTTCAGCCCTTTCTTGAGAGCTTTGTCTTCAAGGGCAGGAAAATCTTTTCCTGGCTGGGAACTGGAATTCCAGCCCCTGGCAGTGTGTGAAATGGATCCCTTAAGGGCATTTCCGAGGCTGGGCATTCCCAGGGTGCTGCTCCGGCCATGCCTCCCAAGGAGCTGTGCAGAGCCAGGGCACAAGGTCCACAGCTCTCTTGTTCTGCAGGGCCACAACAGCCCCTGGTTCCATGAGTTTCCATACTGCCAACAGCGGTTCCTTGGTTCCCATGGATGTGTCACCATGGATATTTGGTGCCATGAAGTTCTTCAGTGTCACAATGGCCTCCTTCGCTCCATGAGCTTCTGCAGTGTCACAATGGACTCCTTGGATGGGCAGTGTCACCATGGACCATTGGCTCCATGCAGCCCCGCTGGGTCCCCATGGACTCCTTGGTTCCATAAGGTTCTGGGGGTGTCTCCATGGTCTCCTTGGATCCACAGTGTCACAATGGACCACTGGATCCACGTGGCCCTGCTGTGTCACCATGGCATCTTGGTTCCATGGGACTTGAGTGTCACAATTGACTCCTTCCTTCCACATCACCCCCTCACTGCAAAAAAGGGCCTCTTCGTTCCTTGAGGAACACAAAAGCTTTGTAGAAACAAGGGCAAATCCTGCTTAATACATATGGAAATATTTGTTTGTATTCAAGAGAGATGTTAACGGTGAGGATGGCACCAGCAGCTTCTATCTGCAACAGAGATCCAGGGAAAGGACAGGGACAGAGAATTCAGCTGCAAGACTCAGAGAATTCTTCTCCCAGAGATCATTTCTGCTCACACTTTCCCTTGGAGAAAGGTGACACCATTCCAGGTAGCCTGGACTGAGCAGGTGGTTCCTGAGTGGTGTTTGTTGCTCAGGAAACCTGCTCAGGCTTTTCCATTAGTTCTGGTTTGAAAGAAAAACCAGAGAGAGACTCTAAGTCAGAAATACAATTTATTAGGAAAAGAAATCAATAAAAGAAACTAATATGCATGTAATAATACAAAAGAAAACCACTCAAAAATCAGAATACAAGCTAAAACCCATTTGGTCAGGGTGTTGGTAACAGTCAGTTGGAATGGTGGCTGCAGTCCTCATGGAGGGGCAGATGTGGTTCTGTTGAAGCAGTGATCCTGGCGAAGGGTATAGTCCTCCTCTGAAAATCCAGTGGAAAACGAAATTTCTGGGAAATTTCGTGGAAAGGCAGCTTGTTCTGTCCCAAACCCCAGATTATATCCAGATGGGGATGCATAGCTCCTTCCCCTTGGGCAGAGCATCTCACAATGAGCTGATATCATTCTATGAGTCATGGGGTGGGTCCATTAAACAGAAATGGCTCCTGGAGGGAGTTATCTCTGAGTCATGCAGAATGACATTGATGGGCCCATTAACAGGAGATAAGGAATAAAACAATGCCCCTCCTGGTTTAAACTGCTCTTGAGGATGGGAATAGAATACATCTTTATATTGTAACCTATTGTATGCCACCCTTCCATCTATTACCAATTGAAGGGTGGAACGGAAGAACTTCATATTTGGTGTCATTTTGTGCTCTGCTGGGAGTTTCCCAAGGGCTGGTAGTGCTGTTGGCTTCAGGAACAGTTTGGGTACTGGCTGTGGGACTGAGGGCTTGGTGAAAAATGAGAACGGTTGTTATTCTTGTATTTACAGTCTTTTGCTACATGTCCAGTTTTCTCACAGTTATAACAGTTTCCACTGCCTTTATTAAATTTTGTATTGTGGGGAAGCACATTTGCTGCAACCAGTGCTTCCACTGCACCCTGGCTTGTGGCCTTTGCTAGGCTGGAGTCACGGTCTGAGACTGCTTGGCAAACGCAAGCATCAACCATCTGAGTGATGGTCGGCTCAGGGTCAAGGGGGAGGGCATGCAGAACCTTTCTTCAGTCAACACTGGCATTACAGAAAGCTAATTTGCTAATAAAATAATCACGGACCTTTTGATCACCTACCTGTTTTTCCAGTGCTTTCATAAGGCGATCTACAATCTTGATATAGCTCTTGTCCAGGCAGTGGCAAATGTCAGTGAAGTCACTGTTGGGTGTAGAAGCATCAGGTGTTTGGAGGAGGGTAGACCATGCAGCACCTTTGAGATCTTCCGGTATTGACTGGGGGAGGACTTCAGCCTGATATTTCAGTCTGGTATAGTCCCTTCCCTGGTAATGCGGTCCATTATGAGTTGTTGTTGCCCTTCTTCCTTAACATAACCTTTTGGTAACTCATTAAGTTTGTTTATCCAAAGTCCTTTCCACAAAATAAACTATGCAGGGGACAATATAATTTTCGTACACTGTTTTAAATCATACAGTACCATCGTGTGGGCAGTAAATGTTGCATCCAGCAAATTGTTAAAATAGGGAGAACCCCTCCAATAATCTTTTGTGGCCTTTACTAAATCCTTCATTTCCCTGTGGGGAATAGATTCCCATTTAGGTTTTGGCCCCTGCTTATACTGCACAGGTGCCACCTGAATCTTGGATACTACCTCCCAGTCTCCCTCCTTTGCAGCTTTTCTTCGCATCCTCTGCCAAGAATCCTCGGACTCATCCTCACTCTCAGATAAGCTATCATTCTCTTCCGATGTGGAGGAAGCAGGTCTGCTGGCAGAGGCACAGGGCATTTGGCCAACTGGCAACACCCTGTGTTGAAGGCCTTTGGTAGCAAAACTGGCTTCCTTCCAGTTGGCCCCATGTCCAGTTCCAGGGGCGGAACCCAACGTCAAGGTGGGACCTGTCACAGGGGAGGTACCCGGAGCAAAGGCGGGAAATGGGGATGAAGGCCAAAGGGAATCTAAAATGGCTGTCTCTCTCATAGGAGCATTGCCATCTTGTGATTTATAGGAAAGGGGGATTAGGATCAGGGGATGAAGGAATGTGGACAAGGGAATATCTCAGGACAGCATGGCCACTATCACCCTGAGGTGAAGACAGAAAAGGAGAGGAGATGGCAGGCAGCAGATGGCTTGTCTGTTCCAAAGGATGGGCTCCATCTCCCATCCTGTTCTAAGGGAATGTGGGTTCGGGAACCTGGGGGGCGGGTTGAATAAACCAGGACAAAGGGTTGGAACCATGAACTCGTGAAACGATCCATTAAATTGAATGAAACAATGGATAAAATTTCCCACCTTTTAAAACCCCTTGTGTTTGTAAAATATAAAGATTTTCTTCAAGACAATCCCAAAACAGTAACTGATAGAATCAACAGAGATATCAGGAAGCTCCTCAAATAACCATGAACAATACCTTTTAAACTCCCCTCAGAAAATTAACTACCCTCTAAATTTAGAAGTCTCCAAAACTTTACAAAAACATCCTTTTCAGCTTGGGAATGAGTATTTCCCATAGCTGCCCCCAATGGAAGAGGGAATTCCCAACCACAGGAACAGAAAATCAACAGCTCAAACCCCTGGGAGCTCTCTGCTACTCAGTCACTCAGTCTCACAGGCACAATCTTCAGTCAAAGTGGAGCTTATGGGGCTGTCAGTGAAGTTGGTCCCATGGATCTTGAAGGGATGGTCAACTTCTACTTTAGTGAGATTTGATAAAACTCTAGTCTCACTTCAGTGTTGTGGCTGACCCAAAGGCGTACAGCTTCCAGTGACATCTGGCTGGCAGGATCACTGCTGAAGATGCTCACAGGAACCTCAATGAATCTGGTCACCGTTCGGGTGCCATGTGTAGAATTGTGACTCTACTGAGGCCCTTGGAGTGTCCAGCACTCATGAGCCCAAAGCTCACTGCTACCTTAGAAAGCTGATAGAATGGGTAGCATGGGCTTTCATATGATCTCCTGCAAACTGGGTTTATTGGTACAGGAACAGGGTACACAGCGGAACAGGCTCCAGGGACAAAGACAGGGTGTAGGCTGAGGGAACAGGGTCTTATATGGGGTAGTGAGGGTGGAGCTGAGGGTCAGGGTCCAATGGATATGGGGGAAAATGGTGCAGAGGAGGGGTCAGAGGTCAGGTCAGCCAATAGGGAAACAAGGGTGAAGGAATGCAGCAAACTAGGGTCAATGGAGGGACACAGAGAGAAGAACATTCTAGGACTAAACAAACATGGGCAATAGGAGTTGAACTAGGGTAATTACACCAATGGGCCAATGGGGTAACATAACATGCCATAATTCATGTGTCTGCAAAGATCAATGGGAGAAGAAAGCATCTCACCCTAACCTGAAAGCCTACTCCTCTTATCTGGAACCAGTCCTCCATGTCTAGGGGATTGAGACTCTGATGGTGGGCCCCTGGGCCTCCACACACCCTCACAGGTGGCCCAGGGCAGGTCTGGAGTGATCTTGGTGGCACGTGGGCTTGGCACACATGTGAGGAGGGTGTCTGTATTCAATGGAGAACTCAGGAGTTTTAGATTACTAAAATACAAAAAGAAAACTCCTCTTAGCCTGAGTGCAGCCAGTTCTCCAAGCTAAGCTGGCCTCAAGTAACAGAGGAGGGACAGGATGGGGTTGGCGAATGTGGAGTAAGGTGGTCCACACAGGGTCAGATCTCAAGGCACAGCTTCTCTGATCACGCCAGACCACTTGAGGAGAGCCCCTGCGTCACTATCAGTCACTGAGTGCTGCGATTACCTCTGCTCTAAAGAGAACAACATACCTTTAAAACAGGAATGTGGATTTATTAGAAGCTCTTTGAAATATTTCTCCATAACTATATAAGAAGAAATTCCTAGTGATTTGCACAACAGAAGATGGAAATCAAGGCAGAGCCATGGTTTGTGAGGACTTGCTTGATCCTCATGAGCCTCATCGTGCATTTGGAGCTGAGCCCTTGAACCTCAGGGTCTGAGAAGAGATTGCACAAACCTTTCCAGGAGTCAAAGACAGACAAAAACCCCAAAGTGTCTTCAGGCATGAATGTGTCCCTCTGAGGTCCATCCCCAACACAGGCTCCTCATGGAATCAAGAGTATTGGAGGCCAGGATGGCATGAAACCCTCTCAGAGACTCAGTGCAGAAAGGAAAATCCAAAGCACCTTAAAAACCTTGAGTATCTCAAAGTATTAATGAGCACTACTGGGTGTCAGTGCAAAGCTCTCAAGGGACTCGTTAAAGCAGAAAATTTGGGCTATGATTGCACAAAGCTCTCACAGACTTTGTATCAAAAGGGAAACACCAAGTACCTTAAAAATTCTGAAGTACCCTGAAGTATTAATGAGCCCCACTGAGTGTTGCTACTGACAAAGCCTCTCCAGAGACTAATTACAGCAGATAATTGGAGGCCATGATTGCACAAACCTTTCAGAGACTCCAAGACAAAAGCAAAACCTAAAGTCCTTTTAAAAACCTGCAGAGAGGCTCCTGGCACAGAGGCAGCTCCTGGCAAGGGCAGCGCTGCAGAGAGACAGCTCTGGCCAGGAGCAGCTCCTGTGCACAGCCCAGCAGGGCTGGGGCACTGCCTGCAGCCACCCCGGGCACAGCACAGGGGCACAGAGGGGTTAAACTCAGCCTGGGCTGGGAGCACAGAGCAGAGCTCACTCAGGGCTCACTAGAGCAGAAATCAGCCCAGGTTTGAAGCAGTCATTCCCTGGCTGTGGGAAGAGAAGCTGCCGTTCCTGCAGGGATCTCCTGGAGCTGGCACATCCCACAGCTTTGAGGACCTTTCAGGAGGACTCTCAGAGCTGCTCCAGGGCAGGGCTGTGGCCCTAGGGCAGGGCTGGCTTTCCCTGCACAGCCCAAGGCAGCTCCTGTTGCCAGGCTCTGCTGCAGGGCTGAGCAGCCGGGGCTGCAGCCAGGGGTGCCCAGGGCTGTCCTGCAGAGCAGGGTCCTGCAGCCCAGGGCGCTGTGCTGGGGCAGGGACTCTGCTGCCTGCCAGGGACAGCTCTCAGCCAGCCCTGGCAGCTGCTCCCAGCACTGGGGAGAAGCTGTGGGGGGAAGGAGCCACCCCGAGCAGGGCAGGGGCTGCTGCTGAGAGGGGCTGCGTGGCTCAGGGCTGCTCCCAGCTCCAGACCAGCCTGGGCACAGCTCCAGAGGACACTTCTTAAAAGAAGGTAAGCCTGGGATTGCTGGAAAAATCAGGAGCTTTTCTGAGAGTTTTCAATTTCCTACTTGGAGAAGAATGGGAAGGTTGGGGTGATGACAAAAAGATTTTTGTATTTTTTACATTTTATATATTCATAGCTCTCTAAATTACTATCATATAGTTACAATACTATAATCCTTACTTAACTCTATTAAACTCTTAACTCTATTAAACCACTATTATATTCTTATATAGCTTTAATCCTGAATTAAATCTAGTATGTTTCCTTACCTTTCTCTTAATAACCTGACTGTCTAAATATATTCCTAAAATGCTGTATAGTCCTATTCTTTTATATAGCCCTGAAATACTATATAGTATTCTAGGAACTGGACATATAGGAATATTTTGGGTTTTGAGAATGAGCAGAATATGAGCAGTCATTATAAAAAGTGAAGGCAAAGAAGCCTTTGGACCTACTCCAATGGGTTGAGCAGGGGTGTGTAACTAGGGAAACTGAATCTCCTTTTGGATGTTCCTGTTAAATATCCTAATTAATCAACCTTAATAATTTGTTCAAATCAGGCCCCATCCCCACTGGGACACCTGGAAGCTTCCAATAAATGTCTGGTTTTTACTTTACTGTTCTAACACTGCTGCAAGGGTTTTTTTTTTTTTTTTTCTCTCTTTGGATTATAGACAGCAGAGGGATGAGAGAAGCAGAACAGGAATTGTAATCTCAGAATCACAGAACATTTTGAGTTGAAAGGGACACATAGGATCATCAAAGGAATGTTTGAACATTTACACAGACTCCAGAATTGTAACTTTGGGTGGTCAGTCTCTCTGCTGGGAGCCTCCCAAAGGGCCCTCAGCCACTCCTCAGCCCTGGACAGCAGCAGCATCACCTCTGCAGGGCCCAGCAGGGCTCTCCTGAGCTGCCCTTGCCCAGCTGCACACAGAGCCTGCCCCAGCCAGGGCCCTGCACACAGGCAGGTTTCTGTAGGGCCCCGGCCAGGGCACACAGGCTGGGATGGGCTCTGTGAGTGCTGGCAGGGACAAGGCTCCTCTCAGGAGGGAATGTCTAGGCCCAGGGAGATGCTCAGGGAAGGAGAGGGGGCTGAAGAGAGCAGTGCTGGGGGCAGGATGACAGCACTGTTGGTGTGTGGGAGGTGCCAGGCACAGCTGGGCACGGGAACACTGTCCTGAGTGCCCGGCTGTCTCTGCCCTGCCCTCTCAGGCACAGCACCACAACATCTTCTCTTGGTTCTGCCCTGCCCTGATATTGTCACTGTTATCTGCTGCTCTCAGGGAGACTCTGGCATTTGCAGCAGCTGAGTCAGGCACTGCCCTTGGCATTCCTGCCAGGCAGGGCTGTCCATGGGAATGGGGTGTCCAAGCTTCCCTGGCACCTGTGGGGCTGTGGGCAAAGCAGTCCATGGGAAAGGGGAATGAACTGAGCCCCTCCCTGAGATCCCATCATGGGCACAGCCAGGGATCTCCTTGCTGTGCCCTTCCAAGCTCTGAGCAGCCCTCCTGGGGGCAAATCTGTGCCAGAGCCTCTGGGAGTTCCCTGAATGTCCCACGGGGAAGGACAGAGCTGCCAGAGCTGAGGAAATGCTGCTGGGTTTGCCCAGGGAGCCGTGAGTGTCCTTGGCACAAGGGGGTGCTGAGACCTTGCCCAGAGACCTTGAGAGAGGGTGAGACATTCAGGGATCCCTCTGCTCTGGGCAGGGTCTGGTTTGTCCCAGGGTGATCCAGGAGTGTGACTGTGCTCTGATTGCAGCCTAAGGTGCAAAGCCAGGGCAGTTTGGAACAAGCCCATCCAGCCCCTCATCTTCCCTCAGCCACAGGGAATCCTTTGCCTCTCACATCTCTCAGTGGCAAACTCTGAGTGCAGCAGGAATGCTGGGGATTCCTGACCTCAGAGAGCCAGAAATGATGTGTGGGTAGGAAAACAATTCCTAAAAAAACCTTCTGCTATTCATGTCTTATAGGACTGTGAATGCAGATGCTACCAAGCCTGTCTGCATTAGAAGCGATTCCCCTGTCAAATCTTGAACATCCAGCCTTGTCCCTCTGCCACATGGCCACAAACTCAGGGCAGTGGGGCAGGGATGGCTCCTTGAGAGCCCCCAAGCACAGGCCTGGCTGCTCCTGGCACACTCAGCCAGCACAACTGGAGCTCAGGCAGGGACATGGCTGAAGGTTTTCCCAGAGCAGGAACAAGGCTACAGGAACAGTCTGCGGGGAATAGCCCAGGCTTGGCTCAAAGCAGCCCATCCTGACTTGTCACTGCCCTTTCTCCATGAACAGGTCCCCATGTTCAGCCCCAGCAAATGTCCAACAGCAGCTCCATCAGCCACTTCCTCCTGCTGGCACTGGCAGACACGCGGCAGCTGCAGCTCCTGCACTTCTGCCTCTTGCTGGGCATCTCCCTGGCTGCCCTCCTGGGCAATGGCCTCATCATCAGCGCCGTAGCCTGCGGCCACCACCTGCACACACCCATGTTCTTCTTCCTGCTCAACCTGGCCCTCAGCGACCTGGGATTCATCTGCAGCACTGTCCCCAAAGCCATGCACAATTCCCTCTGGGACACCAGGGACATCTCCTACACAGGATGTGCTGCTCAGCTCTTTTTCTTTCTGTTCTTCATCTCAGCAGAATTTTGCCTCCTGACCATCATGTGCTATGACCGCTACGTGTCCATCTGCAAACCCCTACACTACGGGACCCTCCTGGGCAGCAGAGCTTGTGCCCACATGGCAGCAGCTGCCCTGGCCAGTGCCTTTCTCTATTCACTGCTGCACACAGCCAATACATTTTCTCTGCCCCTGTGCCATGGCAATGTCCTGGGCCAGTTCTTCTGTGAAATTCCCCAGATCCTCAAGCTTTCCTGCTACAAATCCTATCTCAGGGAATTTGGGCTCATTGCAGTTAGTGTCTGTTTTGGTTTTGGCTGTTTTGTGTTCATTGTTTTCTCCTATGTGCAGATCTTCAGGGCTGTGCTGAGGATCCCCTCAGAGCAGGGACGGCACAAAGCCTTTTCCACCTGCCTCCCTCACCTGGCCGTCGTCTCCCTGTTCCTCAGCACTGCAGCATTTGCACATCTGAAGCCCCCCTCCATGTCTTCCCCATCCTTGGATCTGGCCCTGTCAATTCTGTACTCGGTGGTGCCTCCAGCCCTGAATCCCCTCATCTACAGCCTGAGGAACCAGGAGCTCAAGGCTGCAGTGAGGAGACTGATCACTGGATGCTTTCAGGAACATTAAACTACTGGCCAATTTCTGCCAATCACTTGTACTAAAAGACGTCTTTCATACTTCTTGTTGCTTTGGTTGTGGTTTGTTTTTTTTTTTTCCTTTGTATTAGTTTTTCATATTGTCCACAAAGAAATGTCATTGTTTGTGCAATTTCTCATTTTGTTTCTCTCCACCTTCCATGTGGCCAGAGACTGTGGCAATGAGGGGCAGCACTCTTGGTGGCTTTAAAGGACCTAAAGGATCTCCCAGCAAAGTTTTCTGCAGTGATGCCCTTTTGTTGCCTTCTCAGGAGCTGCAGCAGCAATGTCTGTGTGCAGAGCTGGGGTCAGATCAGTGCTAGCACAGCATCTCTGGTACTGCTGGCCACACCATTCCTGAGCCAGGCCAGGAGCCATTGGCCTTCTTGGCCACCTGGTCACACTGATGGCTCATGTCCAGCCTGCTGTCCATCAGTCCCTGCAGGCCCTTTCTGCCTGGCTGCTCTCCAGCCACTCTGTCCCCAGCCTGTAGTGCTGCAGGGGTTGTTGTAACCAAAGTGCAGGACCCGGCACTTGGTCTTTTTAAACCTGACCTTGTTGGATTCATCCCCTGGATCCA
Source organism: Melospiza melodia melodia (assembly GCF_035770615.1). NCBI lineage: Eukaryota > Metazoa > Chordata > Aves > Passeriformes > Passerellidae > Melospiza > Melospiza melodia. The sequence continues at coordinate 1,796,556 of NW_026948761.1, forward strand.
GCCTATCCAGGTCACTGTGCAGAGCCCTCCTATGTTCCCACAGAATCAACACTCAGATCCAGCTTGGTGTCATCTGCAAAGACGTCCTTTGTTTCGTGGAGCCCCTCAGTGTCACAATGGCCTCCTTGTTACTCCAGGCCCTGCACTGTCACACTGGTCTCCTTGGTTCCATGAGACCATGCAGAGCAACAATGGTGTCCTTGGTTCCATGGGGCCCCAAAATGTGACAGTTGACCCCTTGGTTCTGTGGGGCTTCACAGTGTCACAATGTTCTCAATGCCCTAATACTGCCTTGTCACCCAGACCATGCCACTGAGTGCCACTGGAGAGGGACAGGGACTCTGCCACCTTCCCCCCTGGCCAGACCATTCCAATGCCCACTCACTCTTTCTGTGAAGAACTTCTTCCTATTGTCCAGCCTGAACCTCGCCTGATGCAGCTTAAGGCTGTGTCTTCCTGTCCTGCCCTCCAGCAGATCCACACTCACACCCAGCTTGGTGCCATCTGCAGTTTGTGAATGCTGGACTCGATCCCCTCAGCCAGATCATTAGTGAAGATATTAAACAGGACTGGGCCAGGCACAGATCCCTGGGGGACACCACCAGTGCCTGGACACCCAGTGGGTGCAGCACCATCCCCACCACTCTCTGGGCCCAGCCTCCAGCCAGCTCTTTACCCTGGGAAGGGTGAACATGTCCAAGCCATGGGCTGCAGTTTTTCCAGGGAATTCTGTGGCTCATGGCTTTAAAGGCTTTGAAGTCCAGGCACACAACATCCACAGCCTTTCCTGCATCCACAGGCAGGTCATCTGGTCATAAAAGGAGACCAGGTTGGTCAGGCAGGACCTGCCACCCCTAAATCCATGCTGGCTGGCTCTCATCCCTCGGCCATCCCATGGGTGCCCTGTGATGGCACTCAGGGTGATCTGTTCCATAACCTTGCCAGGCACCCAGGTCAGGCTGACAGGCCTGGAGTTTCCCAGCTCCTCCTTCCAGCCCTGCTTGGGGATGGGCTCACACTGGCACCTCCAGTGCTCTGGGACCTCCCTGCTGAGCCAGCACGATAGTAAATGATGGAAAGCAGCTTGGGGAGATCATCCACAGCTCCCTCATCCCCCTGGGGTGGATCCCATCCAATCCCATACACCTGTGAGAATCTGAGAGGCTCAGCAGGTCACCAACTGCTGCCTCCTGGATTCCAGGGGCTGTTCTGCTCCCTGTGGCCATCTAGACGCTCAGGAGAGCACTCGTCCTGAGGACAGCCTTTCCTAATATTGAAAATTGAGACAAACAAGGTGTTAAGTAGCTCAGCCTTGTCTTTATCTTTAGTTACTGTATTTCCTACTGCATCCAATAAATAGTAGAGGTTCTGTTTGTCTGGTGTTTTACTATAATTTTATTTATAGAAGCATTTCCTACTATTTTTCACAGAAGTGGCCAGGTTAAGCTCTAGTTGAGCTTTCACCTCCTTCCTTTTCTTTTTGCATAACTTAACAACATTCTTAAACACTTTCTGAGTTGCCTGTTCTTCTTTCCAAAAGTGGTGCACCCTCTTTTTACCCCTGAGTTCCCACAAAGGCTCCATGGGCAGCCAGGACAGTCATTTTCCTCACTAGATCATGTTTTGCCACACTGGCAGAGGCTCCTCCATCCCCTTAAGATTACTTTCATGAAGTGTGTCCATCCTCCCTGGACCCTTTTGTTTTTAAGGGCTGTTTCCCTTTAAAGAATCAGTACCTGATTTGGTACTCCCCAAATCAGCATCCTAAATAGGCCAAAGTCTGCCCTTCCTAATTCCAGTGCAGAAGTTTTGTTGCTGCCCCTCCTTCTTTCACAGAGCATTGAAAACTTGATTATTTCATGGTCACTGTGCCCCAGGCAGCCTCCGAGCCCCACATCTCCCACCAGCCCTTCTCTGTTTGTGAACAGCAGCAGACAGAGCTTTCCTTGGCAGTGGGAATGTTAAATTCTGTAAAACAGAAAAGTCCTTAACCCTAGTGTAGCATTTAGAAACACCATTATTTATTCAGCTTGATGCACGGGGAACAGCTCCTCTCAAAGCCGTGCATGCTGAGTACAGTAAAGTTTCTGTTTATATTCTGTATTTTGCACACATATTCATTGATTGCCCTGGACTAAACATGCATATGATAATCATTTCCACAAAATCATTAACATATTTCTTCTCCCCTTTACCCATGTGCTCTTCTGTCCTGGGGGTCTCTCTGGTGGTCTCTGGTGATCGTGGACCCCAATGTTCCAGTGGGCCTGGCTGAGCTGGCAGGACACTGAGGCTGCTGAACTTCCAGTTCCCCTTCTCACACAATGGGCATTGTGTGGTTTCCATAGGGCTGGGGTTGTGGAGAACAAGCTCCAGGTGTCAGCTCAGCTGCTGGAGACAATTGATCATCTGGTAACATGAGGTTACAGAGTGGGCTATGACATCACAGAGTGGGTTATGCGAGGTCACTGAGCAACTACAGCATCATAGACTGTCTCTGTGACATCACATAGCCAGTTGTGACATCACAGGGCAGAGGACTAACATCACAGAGCAGGCTGTGACATCAGAGACCAGCTGTGTGACATTAGAGAGCAGACTATGACATCACAGAGCAAGCTGTAACATCCCAGCAGGGCTGTGTGAGCTCACTGAGTTGGTCACTCTGCCCCAGCTCCCCCTCACAGTTTCTCCCAACAACTCCAATGCTGTCCATGACCAGCAGGGTCCCTGTCCCCTGGGATCCCCCTGGCCCACCTGGAGCCACAGCCTCCACCAAAGGATGTTCCACACGATCCACCCCAGAGCCTGACATGGGGACAAGGGGCCAGGGCTGTGTGACCAGGACATCAAGGACGGGGACTATCCAGGTCACTGTGGCCTGGGTTGGGTTGCCCAGGGCAGGAAAGATGTCTGGCAGCTGGAGCAGGGTCTGGGAAGGGCCTCCAAAGTGGGGCTGGAGCCCTTGGGCTGTGAGCAGAGGCTGAGGGAGCTGGGCTGGTCCAGCCTGGAGCAGGGAAGGCTGAGGGGCTCCTCATCCCAGCCTGGCAGTGTCAGCGAGGAGGGGATGGAGAACACAGAGCCAGGCTCTTCACAGGGGGCTGGGGGGAGACAAAAGCCAATGGGTGGAAGGGGAAGAGGGGAGATCAGCCAGGGCATGAGGAGATGAAATGAGTCAAGCTGGTTTCAGCATTTCCTCAACACCAAGAGCAGCCTGAGCCCCTTCTCCATCCATGACTGAAAGCTTTGCAAATCAGGAATTGTTCAGGCTGCTTTGCCCCCATTCCAGGATGGGCATCCTGATACAAGAATTTAGGTGTGTTTATATCCACCACAAAACCATATTTTTGTAAAAATAATTTTAATATGGAAATCACCTGTGGATGGCAGACTCATCAGATACTGCTGGGATGTTGCACATTGCTCAGGGAAGAGCTGTGATTGTTATTGAATTGTATCCTGTTCAACCATGGTCTGTTGGCCATGAAGAGAAACTTTCTGTGCCTCTGAGTCTCATCAGTTCCTGATCCCCAAAGGACACAAACCTGATGAGTTGTGGTTCCCACTCCAGTGGTGGCACCTGCACCTCCCTCTATTTCCAGAGCACAGCTCCCTTGTCCCACAAAGTCCCTGGCAATGCAGGGATGAAGGAAACAAGACAGGCTGTGGGGATCAGGGGCATGGCACAGCCAGGGATTTGGGGTGGTTGTGAGCCCAGGGCAGGACCTGGCCCCTGGCCTTGGTGAACCTCATCCAACTGTCCTGGGCCCATGGATGGCTCCAGCCTGGACAGATCCCTCTGCAGAGCTTCCTGCCCTCCAACACAGCCACACTCCCACCCAACTTGGGCTCCCCTGATACTAATTTAAAAAGGGGAAAAATAAACTAAACAGGACAAAACAATTCTCCTTTCATTATTTTTAATGTAGTAGATTCACTTTGAATAAACTTCTGAAATCTGCCTGATTAACCACAGAAGAATTCAAGACTTGAATTATTCCCATGGGGTTCTCTTGTTTGGGTGTTTTGAACAAATGTTGATCAGCTTTTCTCACTGAATTTCTCAATTGAAGAGTTCAAGAATGAAAAGACCTCCAGAAAAGTAAACTTCTTCTCCAACCTCCAAGGTGCTGAGGATCCATCCCCATCAGAGCAGCAATGAACAGAAATGGGCACAGCTTTGTGGCTGCCCCAGCTTTGGCATGGGCCCTGGGCCTGGAGCAGGAGCAGCTCTTGAGGGCCCCAGGGCCAGGGCTCTTGTGCTGCCCTGGGCAGATGGGATGGCAGCAGGGGCTGCAGAGCTCTCAGCACCTCAGCCCGAGGGGATCAGGGCAGCCAGGGAGCCTCCTTTGGCCTTGGCCAAGCACCTTCCCCCATGGCTGGGGCTGAGTCCTGTGGGAGCTGCAGCTGCTGCTGCGCCCTTGCCAGGGGCTGAGGCCGTGGGGCAGTGCCCAGAGCAGCCTGGCCTGAGCAGAGCTGTGGGGCCAGAGCCAGCTGGACTGGGCTGGGGAGAGGCCCTTGGTGCTGCCCAGAGCTCAGGGCAGCTGGCAGAGCTTGCAGGGAGCTGGGCTTGGCTCAGAGAGTCTGGCCCAGAAACCATCAGTGTCCATGTAAGCCTGGCTGAGTGTGCAGGGGCCAAGAAGAGCAGCCCAGGGTCTGCAAGTTTTCTGGATGGGAGCTGAGCTTGTGAGCCCCTGATCCCTGCCAAGTGCTGGGGCTGCACTTCCAGCTCCAGAGGAGATGGGACAGATGGGAGCACAGACAAATCATTCCTGCTGCATTCTTTCTTGTGTTTGCCTGTACAGGTGACCTGGATCCATATCTAGACAAGGTGTTTTGTGTAAGATAACACAGGTAGAGGGATAAGAATAATATTATGTAGCTGAAAATAATATTTCACGCATAATACACCATGAGAAAAAAAGGCATATATTATTAGAAGAGCATCTGAGTTTTTCAGAGGAGGAGAGATTCATTGATGTTGCAGTAGTTAAACCTGTTCAAATACTTTCCTCAGGGCTTCCTTCAGTTTAGAGGTGACCACCAGAGGCCAAGGCCAGCCAGAGCTCTCTGTCCTGGCAGCTTTTGCCTGGGAGAACCCTTGCATATAGGGAATTTTCAGGGGGAATATCAATTTTGGCCATGGGTACCTGGACCGATGGATAGTTCTTTTCCATAGGAAGGAAAGCACAGAGCCCTAGTTCTCCAGGGGCTGATGAGAGGCAGGCCTCAGCATTCCAAGATCAGCTGGACCTGTCAGGTGCCCCCTGAGGGGCCAAACCAGCCAGATCTGTTCCATGTTCCCTTGCTTTCATGGCACTCTGCAGTGTCACAATGTCCTCCTTGCTTCTGCAGTGTCACAATGGCCCCGTGCTTCCATGTGGCCCTGCAGGGTCACAGTGGCCCTTTGGTTCCATGGGGCCCCACAGTGTCACAATGGACTCCATGATTCCATGGGGCCTTGCAATGCCACAATGCTCTCCATGGATCCACGGTGCCCTGCAGGATCACAACGGCCCTTTGGCTCCACGAGGCCCTGGAATGCAGCAATGGCCTCTTGGTTCCACAAAGCCCGGCTGCTCCACACTGGCCCCTTGGGACCATGCGGCCCAGCAGAGCCACAGTGATGGCCTTGGTGCCACGAGTACCCACAGTGTCACAATGATCCCTTGGTTCAACATTATCCCACAATGTCACCAAGGTCTCCACAGGAAAGAAACCACAGAGCCCCAGTGTTTCAAGGGCAGATGAACCATAGTCACCAGAGGCCAAGCCGAGAAAAACCAGTCGATCCTGGCAGCTTTGTCTCGGAGCAACACTTGGATATTGGAAATTTTGCATGTGGAATCCCAATTTCAGCCAGTTTCAGCCTGGAGGAGAAGGTCAGTTCTTTTCCACAGAAAGGAAAGCACAGAGCCCTTGTGTTTGGAAGGCAGCTGAGAGCCAGCCCTCAGGAGGCCAAGGCCAGCCCGACCTGTCTACAATTGCAACTTTTATGTAGGGGCAATCTTTGGATATGGGACTGTCCTGGGGTGACGTTATGATGCTTGTATCCCCATTCATATGGTCTGTGCCTTTAAGACCGGCTCTGAAGAGTGGAAGTTTTGTTTGGGTTTCTCTTATCAGGGACACAGAGACGGACAGTACATAGGGCTGTTTTGGCTTCTTGTTTTCAGCTTGCTGCTTTGCTTGCTCTCTTTTCTGCTCTCGCTTCTGCTCTGCTTTGGCCTCTGCTTATTAGCTAGTTCTAGCTAAACAGTCCAAATTCCTTCCCAGACTGTTTCTCCTCTCCTGTTTCTGTGACCATCTCGAACCTGCTCCGGACTGGGACCTGGGAACATCGATGGTTGGCACCGTTCGGCTGCAGCAGCTGCCCCAGCGCCAGAGGGACTGAGAACAGAGCAACCACCCCCGGAAGAGACTTTCTGATTTTGCCATCTTTCTCAGAGCAGCGTCATCTGGTATTGTTCATTTTGTGTGCTGGGGGGTGCTGTGCCTGTTAAATAAACAGGTTCTTTCCACCTCTCTCCAAGGAATTCTTCCCGAACCAGTTGTGGGGGAGGGGCCCTCCTTTGCAGATTCTTTACCAATTTGCCCTAAACCAGGACAGGGACTTTTAGAGGTGGAGTCCTGTTGTGGTGTGCTGTGATGTCCCATTTTGGCCTTCCAGGTCACTTTCCCAAGTGTGCCTATAAGTCTAATCCCTTTCCCCTTACCCCCATGCTGAGTGAGTCCTGTCAATCAGGCTAAACGTTCCAGCAAGGCGTCGTGTGGTTGGTCAAGTTCAAAAGATGCCCCTATGCCCAGAGGTCATTGGCCTGTCTGGGTGTCATCTTCCCCTGAGACCCTGCCCCTCTCACCTGGTTGGTGGCTCACCTGTACCTCCCTTCCCCCTGTCCCTGAGCTTAAAAAGGTGATCAGACCATGCGGTCAGGTTCTGTTGGAGCAGGTCCTCACGTTCAGACCTCTGTAACCATGGAATAAACCTCTGGACATTAAACCCTCCAGCAGAATCCTCTCCTTTTCTCTTCACCATCGCCTGAAGCTATTCCTCCTGAGGAAACGGGGTTCCTAACAAGCCTGGACTTGTTCAGTGCCCAGCTGCAACCTCCAGAAAGCCAAGGTATCTCTGGGGTGACACACCGCAGTTGCTGCCTTTGGCCCAGCAGCGAGGGTCAGACTGGCCCAGGGACAATCTAACTAGTAATATTGGGAGCTTTTATTTTCCAATATCTGGCGTCCCTGGGTGGGCTAAGCGACTCTGCAGCCCAAGACAGACCCGCAGCACCTCGGAGAACCTTCTGGCAGCCGTGCATCCAGCTGAAAGGGGCTTTGGTTGCAAGGCCCTCGGCTAGAGACTTAGGGAATATTCCCAGAAGAAGTTTCGTGGACTGTTCGGCGCCTCTGGAAAGCCCAGCTCCTTTCTGGTGAGCAGATTTTCCAGAGGAAGAACAGGGGAGCCTCTCTCGCCCAAGAGAGGTCCTGTTCCGGTGAAGAGACCTGCCTGTACCCAGCCGGCCACAACTTCCATTTTGGGTGAGTATCTCTGCTCTTGGTAGGGCAGGAGCTCAAAAACAGACTCTGCCGTGAGTTCTGTTCCTTTTTGCATTTGCATTTTTGGCTGCGCAGCCCCACAGACGGGAATTCATTGATTTCTAGCTATTAGCTTTCTGCCGCGTGTTTTGCTGTCTTTCGGAATTCGCGCGGGAGCTCTCTCTCTCTTCCTCTTGCTCTGCAGGCTCGGCTCTCTGCACGTGGTCGGGAGATCTTTCTCTCTCTCTCTGTGCGGGGGAGGGGGGGCTCTCGGCTCTCTTGCCGTGGGGGACTCTCTTTCTCTCTCTCTGTGGAGGAAGGGGGGTTCTCTGCACACGCGGTGCGGGGGGCCCCGGTTTCGGCTTGCCACGTGGCGTAGCTGCTCTCTCTGCTCCGCGGGGGGGTGCATTCCACGGCAAGGGAGGCTTTGTTTCTGCCTCAGCTCAGCAGGGCGTGCCCTGCTGCTGCTGCCCGGGAATTTTAAAAGCAGTATATACAGCTGCATTGTGAAGCTTTTGTCGGCTCGTTATCCCTTTCCATCTGTGGTTTTTTTTTGAAATCGGTAGCTGATTTTGGCTTTGTTTTTGGTCAGGCAGGATTTAGTACTTTGCTTTTCACATCTAACATGGGTTTGAAACTCAGCATTGTACAAAAAGGAGTGTTTTATAATATTGTTAGCATTTTAGACAGTAGTAATGTGAAGTTCTCAAAGGGAAAATTGAAACAGTTTGTAAGATGGCTTTTCCTCCACTTCCCACAAATCTCCCCTGAAGAAATCCACAATATTCAATTCTGGGATAAAGTTGGGAATGAATTGATATCCTTAGGACAATCTGGCAATGCATCCTCAGCTAAATTTGTGTTTTGGAGTTTACAAATTCGAACAGCATTGCTCAAACAAAAGGAAATGGAGAAAAAGCCAAATGTAAAGCCATGTACCTCTACTCTCCCTGTTTCTCCCTCTCCTAGTTCTAAAACCCCTAAACCTCTTTCCCCAAAACTTGGTATTTTAAACAGATCAAACTCATTGGGAAGTCGACGCCCAAAGTCTGTTGAAATGCCTGAGTTGCCCTGTCCACAAGGCCCTGACCAGGCTGCGTGGAACCTTTCCCAATCCCCTGTGTCCCATCCTCAGAAACCAACAGCACGTGTTAGCTTTGCAGAGAGTAGTGTTACCCAAAATGGCCCCCAGCCCCTAGGGGGTCCACAAGATGGTGGATGCCACGTGGCATCTTCCCAAACCTGGTCTTCTTCTTCCCAAAATCCTCTTAAGCATCCCGAAACTCCAGCCCTATCCCCCTCTCCTTCTGTTCCTCGTGATACCTTCCCCCCTCCCCCTCCCTTTCCTGCAATTCCCTCAGCTCCGCCCCTCTACTCCTCCCAGGGGGCGTCTGCTGACGTGGTGTCACCAGGTGTCCCCGCCCCCTGCTTTCCCCTGACCCCGCCCCCTGTTCCCACGGTTTCCCCGCCCCTTGGCGGCCCCCTGTACCTGTTGCATCTCCGCCCCCTCCCCGGGTTCCCACGGTGGGAACACACCCACTGCCATCCCCCAAACCTGTATCTGTGATCCCAATGCTTCTGTTTCAAGGGATACAGAGCAGGGAACAGCAGATTCAATGCATAGTCCCATGTTGTCACTGGCTCCTTTTACCTTTCAGCCTGCAGCTCAGGGGGGAGCAGCTCCAACTGCTAATTGGAGTTCTTTTGGACGGCAATTGATTAAAGAGATCTGTAAGTCTCATAAAGAATATGGTCCACACAGTCCATATTTCCGTGGCCTTTTAAATTCTGAATTGAGTAGGACTGTAGTGATTCCACATGATTTAAAACAGCTTTTTTCCTGTCTCATGACCTCCACGGAATTCAAATTATGGGAAATAGCATGGAAACAAATGCTGAATGATGCTCTCCCAGGCTTGCATGCTGATCCAAACACAGCCAATGACAACAGTGGTAACACTATCACCATTGAGCACCTCTGTGGTGAGGGCCAATGGTCTTCTCCCTCAATCCAAGCTACTGCAATTCCTGCAGAAACACTCGAAAAAGTAAAGGAAGCAGCTGAAAAAGCGTTCTTTTCCCTACAACCTGAGGGGCCTTTTGAGCCCTATAGTAAAATTAAACAGCTACCATCAGAGCCTATTTTGAAATTTGTAGAAAGGTTAACTAGAGCTATTGAAATACAAGTTAAAAAAGAGAATGCTAGGGAAGCAATTTTAGAAGAAATGGCGTTTACAAATGCAAATGAACAGTGTCAAGCGGCAATCCTGAGCCTTCCTATAGAACCTCCCCATATACTAAAAGATATGCTTCTAGTGTGTAACAGGAAAGTGCCTCTGATGAGTGTGGCTGAAGACACCAGACCAAGGCTGCTGCCAAGACCACCTCAGCGTGTCGCCGTTGCCAGCCCTGCGCCTTTCCCCTCAGCACATCAGTACCCTGGACAGCAGCGGAGACCAGCAATGGTTGAGCCCACAAAACCATGCCTGCTTTGTAACAACCTAGGGCACTGGAGTAACCAGTGCCCCCTGAAAAGGGAATTTGATGAATTTAGAAATGGCAGGGGAGGAGAACTACAAGCCCTCCCTGGGGGTCAGCAACAACAAAAAAACTGAAAAGGCAGCGCCGGCCGGCCAGGCGCGCAGACACAAAAAGAGCAGGCCAAGGTAATAAGGGTAGCAAAACAAATCAAGCGCGCGATAATATTAATGTTTGTGTAAGTGAAGCAGGTGCTTCAAAGACTGTGTATGATTTAAGTGATCCTGTGTTAACCACGTCTTCTGTCAATGAGCCTTACAGGTTGCAGCTGACTGAGTCACTCCATCTGGAGGACACTGATTGGCATTTTGTGTCTGTAAATCCTGAACAGAAAGGTACTTGGAACCGGATTCGTTGTAAGTACATTGTCATTGGGGACACCAAACACACACCACAAGAGATCAGAATTGCTCCGGGAATGACAACATCAGATCCTGAGCAATTCGTTCTCGGCCTGCATTGTTTCCACCCACCCCTGTTTCTTCCCAAGGGACAAATTGTTGCACAAGCTATCCCTGTGCCATCTTTACCTGAAAATATCAAAAAACAAGGGCCCACAGTCGCCCGGGTCCAAGTTATTGGAAAAGACAAACCCAAATTATGGTGTAATGTCAGTGGGGGTGGGGAGTCTAAACGCATTGAGATGCTTGTAGACACGGGTGCAGACTGCACAGTAATTCCAGTACAAGACTGGCCAGCACATTGGCCTTTGCAAAATGTTGCAGGTCATCTTCAAGGTGTAGGAGGTTTGCAATTGGCAAGACAATCCAAAAGCATTATTCAATTTGAGGGACCAAACGGACAATTGGCAAATATCCGTCCGTTTGTGTTGGATTATTCTGAACCTTTGTTAGGGAGAGATTTAATGGCCCAGTGGGGTGTCACAATTGATATTCCAGACTCTCCACAGCATATTTGTACAGCAGCCATTGCACAACAGCGCCCCACCCAAAAACTGAAGTGGAAAACAGACAAACCAGTTCAGGTAAAACAGTGGCCGCTCAGTAAACAAAAAATAAAGGATCTTCAGGAACTAGTGGAAGAGCAACTAAAAAAGGGCCACATTGTGGAGACCATGTCCCCATGGAACTCTCCAGTGTTTGTCATCCAAAAAGCTGACAAAAAGAGATGGCGGCTCCTCTGCGACCTCCGACAAATTAATAATGTAATTGAAGATATGGGTTCTCCCCAACCTGGTATGCCATCCCCAACAATGCTTCCCCAAGATTGGAAATTAGCTGTTATTGATATTAAAGATTGTTTTTTCCAAATCCCCTTGCACCCTGGCGATGCACCGCATTTTGCATTCTCCGTCCCTTCCATTAATATGGAATCTCCTATGAAAAGGTACCATTGGACCATTCTTCCTCAGGGATTGAAGGTATCTCCAGCTATCTGCCAGTGGTATGTCTCTTCCCTGCTTTCCCCAGTACATGCAGCCGCAGAGAAGGCCATTATCTATCATTATATGGATGATATCCTTGTGTGTGCCCCCAATGATGATTTACTCACGCATGCGCTTGACCTAACGATCGATGCATTGATTGTTGCAGGGTTCGAGCTCCAGGAAAAGAAAATTCAAAAGATGCCACCTTGGAAGTATTTGGGCTTATAAATTGGAAATAGGACCATTGTTCCTCAAAAACTAGAAATCAATCCAAGGATCAAGACCCTTGCAGATGTCCACAAGTTGTGTGGGTCTTTGAATTGGGTAAGACCATGGCTCGGTCTGACTAATGAAGACCTTGCCCCTCTTTTCAAGTTATTGAAAGGGGGAGAGGACCCAGGTGCTCCTAGGTCCATTACCCTAGAGGCACGGAAAGCTCTAGAAAAGGTTCAGATTGCAATGTCCACAAGACAGGCCAACCGATGCCGGCCTGACCTGCCATTCAAATTTATCGTTCTAGGTAAGTTGCCACACCTCCATGGAATTATTTTCCAGTGGGAGGAAAAACAAACACCTAAGGCAAAGAACACACCAAAAAAGGACCGGGACCAGAGGGACCCTCTCTTGATCATAAAATGGGTTTTCCTCAGTCACAAAAGGTCCAAGAGACTGACAAAGCCTCAGGAGCTGGTAGCAGAACTGATCCGAAAAGAAAGGACCCGGATCAGGGAGTTAACAGGATGTGATTTTAAGTGCATTCACATTCCAGTTAAGTTAAAATCAGGTCAAAATACTATGAAAATGCTGGAGCAATTGTTTCAAGAAAATGAAGTGTTGCAGTTTGCTCTGGATTCCTACTCAGGACAAATTTCGGTAGCGCGGCCCGCTCACAAATTGTTCGAACAAGATGTTCAATTTACCTTAAAACTGAGAAGTGCTCTAAGTAGGAGACCTTTAAAAAGGGCTCTAACTGTCTTCACAGATGCATCCGGGAGGTCCCACAAGTCCGTTATGACTTGGAGGATCCTCAAACCCAGCAGTGGGAGACAGATATTGCTGAGGTGGAAGGTTCACCTCAGGTTGCTGAATTGGCTGCAGTTCTTAGGGCCTTTGAAAGGTTCTCAGAACCATTTAATCTGATTACAGACTCTGCATACGTGGCAGGAGTAGTATCCAGGGCAGATCAAGCAATAGTGCAAGATGTGTCTAACATCACACTTTTCAAATTGCTCTCAAATCTGGTAAAGTTAGTCACTCACCGAGAGCAACCATTTTATGTGATGCATGTCAGGTCACACACTGACTTGCCAGGGTTTATCGCTGAAGGCAACAGAAGGGCAGATGCTCTTGCTGCACCTGCAGTGATGGCTACTCTCCCAAATGTTTTTGAACAGGCAAAAATCAGCCACCAGCTTTTCCACCAAAATGCACCTGGCCTAGTTCGTCAGTTTAACATCACTCGAGAACAGGCCAAAGCGATTGTGGCCACATGCCCAAATTGCCAACAACATGCACTCCCTACAGTGAGTACGGGAGCAAACCCAAGGGGACTGAACAGTTGTGAACTGTGGCAAACAGATATAACACACATACAGTCTTTTGGACGGCAGAAATATTTTCATGTTAGTGTAGATACCTTTTCTGGAGCGGTCTATGCTTCTGCCCACACAGGAGAATCATCTATTGATGCTATTAAGCACCTCTTACAGGCTTTTGCTTTCATGGGCATCCCCAAGGAGCTGAAAACTGATAATGGGCCTGCTTACAAATCCAAGGAATTTGGGAGCTTCCTGCAGCAATGGGGAGTAGAGCACAAAACTGGCATCCCCTACTCCCCTACAGGTCAAAGCATTGTAGAAAGAACTCACCATGATATTAAAAGGGTCCTGGACCAGCAACAACAGGTTCTGAAGGTAGAACCTCCCCACATCCGGTTATCCAGAGCACTATTCACAATCAATTTTCTGAATTGTTCTTTTGACAGCCTGAACCCACCCATCCTACGCCACTTTGGGGGGAGCAATCATAGGTTAATGAAAGAAAAGCCTCCAGTTTTAGTAAAGGACCCTGAGACTTGGAAAATGGTGGGACCCTACAAATTGGTTACTTGGGGACGTGGATATGCCTGTGTGTCCACCCCCTCTGGTTTAAGGTGGGTTCCTTCCAAATGGGTAAAGCCCTATGTTCCCAAGGTCTCAGAGAAATCTACAGAAGCACCCCAGGTTGCTCATGCTGCCTGGAGAAGAAAACGCCGCACGCGTTCTCTGGAGGAAATTCCATTTAAGCCTCCTATCTGGAATAGTTTATAATATATATTTGTTTCAAGTTTTTGTGCCAGTTTAGATCCCACTGTTAGTTTGTAGCCTCGAGACACCATGAGGCCGAGCCTGCTTCTCGTCCTACTCGTGATCATCCCACCTGTGACCTCCTGCATAGTGCCTCAGCCCAAACCACATATGGACTTTCTTGACAAAGGCTCTCGGACATCAACAGAGAAACTGACAACTGGCTGAATGGACTGTTCAAAGGCTGGGGACTCTTGGGCTGGTTGGGATCTATTCTGAAAACTGTGTTTTTAGTGCTGTTTATTTTAGTTATAGTTATTGTAGTTGTTAGCATTGTTTTTGGACTAATCAAACACATGGTTCTCAAGTTAATTTCAAGCTCATCTCCCCCTCCTGAGGTCTACCATTTGGAAGCCCTCAGTGCTCCAATGGATGACCTAGAAGCCTCAGTGGAAAACACTGACCCTCCTGTAGAGGAAGAACTGATTTACCAACCATGGTTTGGCAATCATTCTTCACCACAAACACAGTCCTCTTCTTTTTAAACAAAACTAGGGGGAGATGTTGTGGTGTGCTGTATTGTCCCATTTTGGCTATCCAGGTCACTTTCCCAGGTGTGCCTATGTCTCTCTCCCTTCCCCCTTACCCCCATGCTGAGTGAGTCCTGTCACTCAGACTTAACATTCCAGCAAGGCGTCGTGTGGTTGGTCAAGTTCAAAAGATGCCCCTATGCCCAGAGGTCATTGGCCTGTCTGGGTGTCATCTTCCCCTGAGACCCTGCCCCTCTCATCTAGTGGCTCACCTGTACCTCCCCTCCCCCTGTCCCTGAGCTTAAAAGGTGAATCAGACCATGCGGTCTGGATTCTGTTGGAGCAGTTGCTCACGTTATGACCTCGGTAACCATGGAATAAACCTCTGGACATTAAACCCTCCAGCAGAATCCATCTCCTTTTTCTCTTCACCATCGCCTGAAGCTATCCTCCTGAGGCTTGCTGCAACCACCAGCAAGCCAAGGTATCTCTGGGGTCATACACCGCAGTTGCTGCCTTTGGCCCAGCAGCGCGGGTCAGACTGGCCCAGGCACAATCTAACTGGTAATATTGGGAGCCTTTTTTCCAATACAGCTGACACTGAATCCAAGTACTTCCTCATGCAGTTTGAATAGATATGAAAATCAAGACCCTTCATGGCTGACAGTGAATCAGACTCTGTCCCTACCCCCACCCCACCATTTCCCCATCCAAGCCCTGGCACTCAGAGCAGCCTTGTGCAAATCTGAGCTCCCTCCAGCCCAGGCTGCACCTCCAGCTTTCAGCTCCTTGGCTCCAACTCCCACCTGCTTTCCTTGGAGAAGGAGCAGCCTGAGACACAGAGGGCTGTTCATTTATTGTCAGCCAACAAAGCCAAGGGAAGGCACAGTTCCATCAAATGCAAAAGTCATTCCTCTGCTGGATATTAAATCCACTTTCCACAGCAGACAGCCTCAGAGCAATGGAAAACACCTTCTGTGCCCAGCACAGATCTCAAGGTCCCCCCATATCCTCCCTGCCCCAATTCTGCCCAGATTTTCTCTTTGCACACACTAGTCACAGGCTGAAGTCAGGAGCTCCCTCCATGCCCAGAGGGAGGAAAAAAATGAAAGGGGATGAAGATTTCTCCTGTGTAGCGCCCCTGCAGTGGGAACCACAACTTACCAGGTTTGTGTCCTTTGGGCTCAGGAACTGGTGACATTCAGAGGCACAGAAGGGTTTCTTGCCAAAAAAACACAATTTGAACAGGATACAGTTTAACATTGCAGCAAACAGAGTTCTCCAAGATGTCCCAGCAGCATCTGACATGTCCACCATCCCCCAGGGATTTCTGTACAGGAATAGTTTTAGACAAAGACATAAGAAAAGGCAGTTCTGTGATAGATATAAATACAATAAAGATGTTGACTATTGATATATTTATTTGCACTTCAGAATGATTGGGCAACTTCCTGCAGCTCAAAGCATGAAGCCAGTCAGTTGAGAGGCATGACCAGAGAGCATCTGGATGAGGAAATCTGGGAGCAATGGGAAGCATAAATATCCAGCTCATCTAGTGAAGAGATGTCCTTAGACATGGCCATTTCAATAGGAGAGCTTGAAACCCCAAATGGAAAAGAGAGATTTATATAATAGAATGAATACTGGTGACACCAGTAGAAGGCAAGATCAGTATTCTTCTCCTGCTATCTGTACACCTCCAGGAAAACCCTGTTCCTGGTGGGAAAACTTTGCCATTTCTTAACAGTACTCAAATGACCCAGATGATAAAGTTGTGCCTGTATATGATGAAACTAACAGGTATTAAAACCTGTGCCCCTTTCCAGGCAGACATCAGCTGTGTGCCCGTGAAAAGGCAGGGCCACTTGTACCCTGAGGTGCCCAGCTGGGATTGGATCACTCCAAGAGCACCTGAGGGAGAGCAGAGCACCTTGCAAGCTGCAGGTCCCTGACAACCCCACAGGGCTCCTCACCCATCAACATCTGCTCTGCTCCAGTCTCAAACAGGGCTCAGCACGGTGCCGGGATCATCAGAGAGCTGAGGTATGTGCTGGAATTCAATGCCCTTCCCATCCCACAGCAGCCCTGCATTTCCCTGCTGCAGCCTTGTACTCCAGCACAGCCATGGAGGCTTTTTGGGCTCAGGACTGTTCCTGCAGCCCCTAAGGGCAGCTGAGCTCTGCCTTTGGCACAGTCAGGCCTGGCCAGCGCAGGCCGTGCTCAGCAATTCCCTGTGTGTGCCTGGCCTTGCTGTCAGCCCCAGCAGCGGCTGTGTGGCCCCTTTGTGGCCCTGTGCTGGCCCAGCCATGGTGGCCCAGCCCCTGTGCAGGCCCAGCCCAGGCCAGGAGCATTGCGGCTGGGAATGGCCCCTGTGCCATGGTGCCCACAGTAGCCTTGGGGCTCTGTGCCCCATGGCCTCCCTTCTGGGCAGCCTCTGCCAGCTCCTGCAGAGCCCCTGGCACCTGTGGGGCTGCACAGACAGCCCTGCCCTGGGCTCTGCCGGCCTCTGGGCCAGCAGAGAGGCAGCCAGGGCTGGCCATGGCCGGGAACAGGCTTTGAGTCCTGCAGGAGGATGGAGCTGGGCCACAGCCAAACTCAGCCCAGGCCAAAGCTGGGCTCAGCAGCCAGGCCTGCCAATGTATTGGCACAGAGGCTGGTGCTGGCAAATGTCCTGGGCCCCCTCCCTGCTCTGTCCATGCCACCAAGGACACAGAGCAGCCTCCTCTCTGGGCCACTTGCCTGTTTGCAATGCCTTGCACAGGTGCTGGCCCTGCCCCACAAGGCCTGGCCTGAGTCCTGCTCCTGCACGCTCAGCCAGGCTGAGATGGACACTGATGGTTTCTGGGCCAGGCTCTCTGAGCCCAGCCCAGCTCCCTGCAAGCTCTGCCAGCTGCCCTGAGCTCTGGGCAGCACCAAGGGCCTCTCCCCAGCCCAGCCCAGCCGGCTCTGGCCCCACAGCTCTGCTCAGGCCAGGCTGCTCTGGGCACTGCCCCACGGCCTCAGCCCCTGGCAAGGGCACAGCAGCAGCTGCAGCTGCCACAGGACTCAGCCCCAGCCATGGGGGAAGGTGCTTGGCCAAGGCCAAAGGAGGCTCCCTGGCTGCCCTGCTCCCCTCTGGCTGAGGTGCTGAGAGCTCTGCAGCCCCTGCTGCCATCCCATCTGCCCAGGGCAGCACAAGAGCCCCAGCCTTGGGGCCCTCAAGAGCTGCTCCTGCTCCAGGCCCAGGGCCCATGCCAAAGCTGGGCCTGCCAAAAAGCTGTGCCCATTTCTGTTCATTGCTGTTCTGATGGCAGTGGATTCTCAGCCACTTGGAGGTTGATGATGAATTTTATTTCTCCAGAGGCCTCTTTGTTCTTGAGGTCTTCTGTTCAGAAATTCAGTGTAAAAGGCTAATAAATATTTGTTCCAAACACACCTGAACAAGAAAAGCCCTTGGAAATAATAAAAGTGGTTTTTGGTTAATTAGACAGATTTCAGAAGTCTATTTAATGTGAATATACTGTATTTAAAACAATGCAGAGAGAATTGTTTTTTCCTGTTTTCTTATTTTGCTCATAGATTGATATCAGCAATGTCCAATTGATATTGACCTCCAGCACCTCTTCATGCAGTTTGAAGAGATATGAGAATCCAGACCCTTCATGGCTGACAATCAATCACACTTTGTCTCTATCTCCTCCTCACCATTTCCCTCATCCAACCCCTGGCACTCAGAGCAGCTGAGGAATGGAGTCACATCCAGGGGTGTCCCCAGGTCTCTGAACTGGGGCTAGGTCAGTTCAATCTCTTTATTGCTGATATGGATGAGGCCATCGAGAGTACCCTCAGTCAGTTCCCAGGTGAGCCCAAGCTGGGTGGGAGTGTGGCTGTGCTGGAGGGCAGGAAGCCTCTGCAGATAGATCTGGACAGGATGGAGCCATGGGCCCGGGACAATTGGATGAGGTTCACCACAGCCAAGGGCCGGGTCCTACCCTGGGCTTACAACCGCCCCAAATCCCTGGCCCTACCCTGCCCCTGATCCCCACAGCCTGTCTGGTTTCCTTCATCCCTGCATTGCCAGGGACTTTGTGGGATAAGGGAGCTCTGCTCTGGCTATGGAGGGAGGTCCAAGTGCTACCACTGGAGTGGGAACCACAACTCTTCACGTTTGTGTCTTTTGGGGGGTTTAGAACTGGTGACACTTTGAGGCACAGAAAATTTCTCTTCATGGCAAACAGGCCCCAGTTGAACAGGACACCATTTCATAACAATCACAATCCTCCCTGAGATATGTGCAACGTCCCAGCAGCATCTGATGAGTCCACCATTCACAGGTGATTTCCATACTAAAATTAATTTCTGACAAAAGAACAATTAAGTTCTTGTATCAGGATGCTCGTCCTGGAGTGGGTGCAAAACAGCTCCAACAATTCCTGATTTGCCAAGCTGTCAGTGGTGGATGCAGATTGGAGGTCAGGCTACTCTTGCTGTTGAGGAAATGCTGAAAGCAGCCTGACTCATTTCATCTCCTCATGCCCTGGCTGATGTCTCCTCTTTTCTTCTACCCATTTTGGCTTTTGTCTCCCACCAGCCCCCCGGTGAAGAGCCTGGCTGTCGACGGAAGGGAACCAGGACATCAGTTTGATCATCACAGGCTCAATTTTATTGATCAGTACGGCGGGTTAAATACAGTTAATAATGAGCTTCATACGTATTGCAAAAGTTGAGCTCAGGATTGGTCAGTTACATATCAGCACCTACGCCTACTTCTACATTCCTATGGTTCTACTTTTGATACTTTCTACATCTTCTCAGGATGTATTCAGGACTAATCTCTACTCCCTATCCTCATGTTGCAGCAAGGTCACTGCTGACTTTTCCTTTCAGCTTGCTGACTGCTGACTTTTCTCCTTCAGCTTAACCAGCGGCATTATGTCAGTATGGCCTTTCTCAGCTAACCAATTATTAATAATACTGTCCACACCTGGCTCTGTGTTCTCCATCCCCTCCTCACTGGCACTGCCGGGCTGGGATGAGGAGCCCCTCAGCCTTCCCTGCTCCAGGCTGGACAAGCCCGGCTCCCTCAGCCTCTGCTCACAGCCCAATGGCTCCAGCCCCACCTTGGAGGCCCTTCCCAGACCCTGCTCCAGCTGTCAGACATCTTTCCTGCCCTGGCCAACCCAATCCAGGCCACAGTGACCTGGATAATCCCCGTCCTTGATGTCCTGGTCACACAGTCTTGGCCCCTTGTCCCCATGTCAGGCTCTGGGGTGGATCCTGGGGAACATCCTTTGGTGGAGGGTGTGGCTCCAGGTGGGCTGGGGGAATCCCGGGGGACAGGGACCCTGCTGGGCATGAACAGCATTGGAGTTGTTGGGAGAAACTATGAGAGGGAGCTGGGGCGGAGTGACCAACGTAGTGAGCTGACACAGACCTGCTGGGATGTCACACAGCCCCTCTGGGATGTCACAGCCTGCTCTGTGATGTCACAGCCCATTCTCTAATGTCACACAGTTGGTCTCTGATGTTACAGCCAAATCTGTGATGTCACAGTCGGCTCTGGAATGTCAGACCTCTGCCCTGTCACAGCTGGCTCTGTGATGTCACAGAGGCAGTATATGATGTCATAGCTGCTCAAGCACCTTACCTAACCCACTCTGTGACGTCATAGCCTCATCTGTGACCTCATGTTATGGGATGATAAATTGTCTACACCAGGTGAGTTGACACCTGAAGCTTGTTCTCCAAAGCCCCAGGCCTATGGAAACCACACAATGCCCATTGTGTGAGAAGGGGAACTGGATGTCCACCAGCCTCAGTTTCCTGCTAGCTCAGCAAGGCCCACCAGAATATTGGGGTCCACAACCACCAGAGACCACCCCAGGATAGAAGAACACATGGGGAAGGGGAGGGGAAATATGTGAATGATTTTGGGGAAATGATTATCATATATAGGTTTAGTTTAGGACAATCAATAAATAAATGTGCAAAATACAGAAAATAAACAGAAACTTTCCTGTACTCAGCATGCACAGCTTTGGAAGGAGCTATCCCCCATGCATCCAGCTGAATAAAGAATGCTGCTTCTTAATGCTGCATTGGTGTTAAGGAGTTTTCTGTTTTACCAAATTTTTGGTGACACTCACACTGCCAAGGAAAGCTCTGTCTGCTGCTGTTCACAAACAGAGAAGGGCTGGTGGCAGATGTGGGGCTTGGAGGCTGCCTGGGGCAGTGACCATGAAATAATCAAGTGTTCAATGTTCTGTGAAAGAAGGAGGGACAGCAACAAAACTTCTACACTGGAATTAGGAAGGGCAGACTTTGGCCTGTTTAGGATGCAGATTTGGGGAGTACCAAATCAGGTACTGGTTCTTTTAAAGAGAAAGAGCCCTTAAAATCAAAAAGGTTCAGGAAGGACTGACACAGTTCAAGAAAATAATTTTAAAGGGGAAGGAGCAGCCTGTAGCAGGGAGCCAAAAAATGATCCTAGTGAGGATAATGACTGGCCTTGCTGCCCATGGAGCTTTTGTGGGAACTGAGGGGTAAAAAGGACTGGCAATGCAGGAAGTGTTTAAGGATGTCCAAAGATTATCTGAAAGAAAATTAGAGAGGTGAAAGTTCAATGAGAACATAACCTGGCCCATCCTTTTAAAAAAAGTTTGTGAAAAAACACATAAAGCAAAAGGAGGGAGATGATGAACCTCTACTCTTTATTGATTGCAGTGGGGAATATAGTAACTAAAGATAAGGGAAAAGCAGAGCTACTTAACAGCGTGTTTGTCTCAGTTTACAATATTAGGACAGGTTGTCCTGAGGAGAAGTGTTCTCCTGAGCTGGTAGATGGGTACAGGGCAGAGAACAGACCCCTAGAATCCAGGAGGAAGCAGCTGGTGACATGCTGAGAAATTCAGATGCTCACAGGTGTCTCTGGGAGCAGATGGGATCCATCCTAGGGGGATGAGGGAGCTGGTGGATGAGCTCCCCAAACTGCTCTCCATCATTTACCATCAGTGCTGGCTCAGCAGGGAGGTCCCAGGGGACTGGAGGTGCCAATGTGAGCCCATCCCCAAGAAGGGCTGGAAGGAGGAGCTGGGGAACTCCAGGCCTGTCAGCCTGATCTGGGTGCCCAGCAAGGTTATGGAACAGATCACCTTGAGTGCCATGACAGGGCACCCACAGGATGGCCAAGGGATCAGAGCCAGCCAGCGTGAATTCCAATGTCTGCATGGAATGGTCTGGATGAGGGGATTGTGTCCAAGATCAGCAAATTTGCAGATAACACCAAACTGGGTGTGAGTGTGGATCTGCTGGAGGGTAGGAGGGCTCTGCAGAGGGCGCTGGACAGGCTGGATCCAGGGCCCAAATCCAACAAAGTGAGGTTGAACAAGACCAAGTGTTGGGTCCTGCACTTTGGCCACAACAACCCCTGCAGCTCTACAGGCTGGGGACAGAGTGGCTGGAGAGCAGCCAGGCAGAAAGGGACCTGCAGGGACTGATGGACAGCAGGCTGGACATGAGCCAGCAGTGTGCCCCGGTGGGAAAGAAGGCCAATGGCTCCTGGCCTGGATCAGGAATGGTGTGGCCAGCAGGAGCAGGGCAGTGATTCTTCCCCTGTGCTCAGAACTTGTGAGGCCACACCTTGAGTGCTGTGTCCAGTTCTGGGCCCCCAATTTAGGTAAGCCATGGAGGGGCTGGAGCGTGTCCGGAGAAGGGCAACAAGGCTGGGGAGGGGTCTGGAACACAAGTCCTGTGAGGAGCAGCTGAGGGAGCTGGGGTTGTTTATCCTGGAGAAGAGGAGGCTCAGGGGAAACGAGGTGCTGTCATGACACAGGTTGGATCTCATGATCTCCAATGAGATGATCCTGGAGATGATCTCCAGGATGACCTGGAGATCAGCCAGCCTGGCCTGGCTGATTCTGTGATTCTCTGAAAGCACCCTTGGAGCAGTTGCAGGAGGAGCCCTGGGCCTCCTCTTCAGGAGCTCCAGCAGCCCAGGTCCCTCAGCTTCTCCTGCCAGCCCCAAAGCCCATCCTGTCAGTCCTGCAGAGCCTCTGCAGCTCCTCCTCACTGCCCAGAACAGGGAGCCCCAGAGGCAGACACAGCAGCCCAGATGTGCCCCCCTGGCCTGGGGTGCCTCTGGCAAGTGTTGGGAAATTTAGGTGACTAGAGACTGCAAAAATACAAAGCCGTGGCTAATTCCAAGTTTTGCACCTGCTAGACAGTGTGTCCTTGGGCCTAGCTGTAGTAGGATAACAAATAGTGAAAGAGACATGAGAAAAGAGAGATGTAACCCCTAAGGAATGAGGAAGGGTTCATGGTATAGTTTAACCAATAGATTGCTTGGCTTACAGAATATTCATAAGATTATTATTTGCTGTATAAGTGTTTGATGCTTTCTTTAATAAACTGGACCTGTGATGAACCATCTGGTGTCCTGGTCCCCTTCCTACGACAAATGATGACCTCGAATGTTGACTCCTCGTCTCGCACTAAAAGAAAAAGAGGGAGAACATGCCACGGTCGAGGAAGTTGGAGTTGGGTCCTGTTTGCAGCTGGGACAGTGCCGGAATTTTGAAGCACCCTCGGGGTTCACATCGGTGACTTGAGCCATACGTGTCTGCTGGAGCCTGGAAAGCTGCAAAGAGCGCTCACGAATAGGTATGGATAGGCAGGCAGCACATAATTTATTCGCCACGTAACTAGAATGGCGAGGGGTAAAGGGGATAGATTTGTTATTAGCCTATGGATACGCTAAAGAAATTTTCCTTAACCCACATACGGTCCATGAACTCTCGGAACAGAGAAGATTTGGGGATATACTCTGAGAAGCGGTGTTAGAAGATGATAAGACGGCAAAGAAACTGAGCAAGCCATGGCGGGTAGTGCACCATACACTGCTTCGGCATGTCTCTGAGCGCAAGGCAGCAGCCGCGGCTCGGGGCGCCTGCGGGGCTGTGCTACTCCGAACTCGGCATGGGTGCAGCGGCGGTAGTGGCGGCAGCCGCAGGGGGAGCGGAGCCTCCACGGGGGGAGCGATCCACGCCGCGACGGGTGCAGCGCACGCAGTGAGTCAGCCTGCCGGCGAGTCTCGCGAAACAAGGAGCCCAGCGCAGGGGGGTCGCCCGCTGCGACACAAGCGCCGCAGGACCAGAGCGCTTTTCCAGTGGGAGCGGTTCTCCCTCCACCCCGCAGCCGGCAAAAGCTTCATTTTTAGACCTAACAGCCGTAATAAATGTGACTCTTGCCAACAAAGAAGAGACCCCTACTGCAATTAAGAAACCAGTGAAAATAAACAAGTGACACCAAGGACCATTACTATCAAGACGTTTCTCGCCTAAGTTAAAAAGACTTTTTGTTCTTCCTGCAGAGACTGTAAAAGAGCAATCAGCATAGTGTGAATGCATGGGTCAAATTTTGGCCGATTTGGCTTAGCATCCATTATGCTGGCTTAAAATCACTTCTATTATCACAGACTTTAAACACCAGAAGCCCAAATAATTTAGTCAGTAGAACATCAAACTCTGAAGTTGTATTTTGAAAAATTTAAAAATGTTAAAGATGTGTTAAAAAAATTGTATAAGCAAGATGTTATGACTGTGCTTTTTGGTATAAAAATGCTGCAGCAAATATGTGAAGAAAGTTGTTTTAGCTTAGTATTTTAGAATCAGGCCTGTAAGTAAGTTATAGTAAATGCTATATTCTATTTCTATAGTAAGTTTAATTTGTTATTAAGTAGTTTAGGTTAAATTATCTGTTAAGTGCCATTAAATGTTCAATATTGTTAAGGTCTGTTAACTTTAAATCTTTTAAGTTTAAGTATTTTAAGTGCTATTAACGTTAAGTGATGTTAGATAGATTTATGCTTTTATGCCAGACGTTTATTTTATGACTTGTGTGTAAAGTGTTGTTGTGAACATCACAGAAACTTTAGTTAAAAAGGACAATCAGAAGCATTTATGAGTAGAGCCGTTCCTGTTTGAAATATATCTGCTGTTTGAAAATAGAAAGCAAACTTACCAGCCAATCGAGGCACATGAAACCTGCACACATGTTACTCCTTTAGCTTATTTTTGTAGGTTGTATTAGCACATCTGAGTTTTGTTTGAGCCTTGTAGCACATAGAATTCTTTTTGTATCTGTTGTATAGCATATCCTATAAATAGTGACAGCCTTTTTGGTTTGTTTCCCTGGCTTAGATCCCTTATAAGAGAGAAAACTTGCTAGCTGAGAATATTGTTTAGTTTTTAGAATTACCTATTTTTGTGTTGCAAAGAGTGTGACACAGTTAGCCCATAGAATTTTGCTTCTCATAAAAAATAAAAACAGAGGAAGTGTTGGGAAATTTAGGTGACTAGAGACTGGAAAAATACAAAGCTGTGAGTAATTCCAAGATTTGCACCTGCTAGATAGTGTGTCCTTGGGCCTAGCTGTAGTAGGATAACAAATAGTGAAAGAGACATGAGAAAAGAGAGATGTAACCCCTAAGGAATGAGGAAGAGTTCATGGTATAGTTTGACCAATAGATTGCTTGGCTTACAGGATATTCATAAGCTTGTTATTTGCTGTATAAGTGTTTGATGCTTTCTTTAATAAACTGGACCTGTGATGAACCACCTGGTCTCCTGGTCACCTTCCTACGACAGGCAAGGGAGCAGGACCAGGCACTGCAGGAGCCTGCAGACAATTCCTGAAGTCACACCAGGACAAAAGACAAAGGTGAAGCAGAGGAAATGCTCAGGGCAGTTTGGGGGTGCCTGCCAGGCAGCCCTGGCTCTGAGCAACAGCGTCTGCAGTCGGACAGGAAACTCCCAGCTGATGGGAGCAAACTTTCTGGCTGACTGCAGAGGCCAGGACAAAGCTGAGTGGTTTCCCTGGTGTCCCCCAGCCCTTGCTGGCCCCAGGGGCTGATGGCATTTGTGCTCCCTCAGGTTCATGTCCCCACACCAACAGCATGGGGGTGCTCCCCCTGCTGTGTGCAATGCAAACAGGGGCTGCTGAGGCAGTGCTGTCGTGTCTGTGCCTGCAAGGATGGGGCACCTGTGTGAGCTGGAGAAGAGGCCAAGGCTGCAGAGGGGGAATGTTGTTGGCAGCTCCATCAGGACGCTCTGGGACGCTGCCCTGGGCTGTGCAGCGCACTGGGGATGGATCAGCCCCTGCTCTGCTGCTCCTTCCCACCTGCCCCAGGGCCCTTGCAGAGCCCCAGCCATGCTGTTTGCCCCCAGCCTGCCCACGGCCAGCCTGGGGCTGCTCATGGGGATTTCTGTGCTGAGCATTGGCCTGGGCGTGTTCTTGAGACAGCCTGGGCAAGGAGCCTGGAGCCCGCAGGGCCTGGGCTGAGGCGTCAGCGCTGCCCCAGCAGTGCCCATGGCCTGTCCCTGCTGCAGCCCCGGCACTGCCACCCCCAGGGCTGTGCCCAGCCCCGAGAGCACTCAGGCCCTGCAGCAACACCAGGGCCACCAGGGCAGTGGGGCAGGGCCACGGCAGCAGCACTGGCAACACCAAGTGCTGCTGCTGCTGCTGGGCACAGCTGCTGGGCCATCACGGTTCTGCCTCCAGCTCTGCACACAGACATTGCTGCTGCAGCTCCAGAGAGGCAACTAAACGGCATCTCTGCAGAAAACTCTGCTGGGAGATCCTTTAGTTAATTTAAAGCCACCTAGAGTGCAGCCCTTCATTGACAGTCTGTGTCCACAGGGAAGGTGGAGAGAAACAAAATGAGAATTGGTACAAACAATGAAATTTTTTGTGGGCAATATGAATACCTAAAACAAGGGAAAAAATATCACCACACCAAACCAAAAAGAAGTATCAAAGATTACTTTTATTACAAGTGTTATGCAGTAATTGGCCAGCAGTTTAATGTTTCTGAAACCATCCAGTCATCAGTCTCCACACTTCAGCCTTGAGCTCCTGGGTCCTCAGGCTATAGATGAGGGGGTTCAGGGCTGGATGCACCACCGAGTACAGAACTGACAGGGCCAGATCCAGGGATGGGGAGGACATGGAGAGGGGCTTCAGGTGAGAAAACAATGCAGTGCTGAGGAATAGGGAGACCACAGCCAGGTGAGGGAGGCAGGTGGAAAAGGCTTTCCACTGTCCCTGCTCAGAGGGGATCCTCAGCACAGCCTTGAAAATCTGAATGTAGGAGAAAACAATGAACACAAAACAGCCAAAAGCTAAACAGGCACTAACTGCAATGGGACCAAATTCCCTGAGTTGGTATTTGGAGCAGGAGAGCTTGAGGATCTGTGGGATTTCACAGAAGAACTGGCCCAGGGCATTGCCATGGCATAGGGGCAGGGAAAATGTATTGGCTGTGTGCATGAGAGCATTGAGAAAGGCACTGGCCCAGGCAGCTGCTGCCATGTGGGCACAAGCTCTGCTGCCCAGGAGGGTCCCGTAGTGCAGGGGTTTGCAGATGGACACGTAGCGGTCATAGCACATGACGGTCAGGAGATAAAACTCTGCTCCAATGAAGAACATAAAGAAAAAGAGCTGAGCAGCACATCCTGTTTAGGAGATGTCCCTGGTGTCCCAGAGGGAATTGTGCATGGCTTTGGGGACAGTGGTGCAGATCATACCCAGGTCGCTGAGGGCCAGGTTGAGCAGGAAGAAGAACATGGGCGTGTGCAGGTGGTGGCCGCAGGCTACGGCGCTGATGATGAGGCCGTTGCCCAGGAGGGCAGCCAGGGAGATGCCCAGCAAGAGGCAGAAGTGCAGGAGCTGCAGCTGCCGTGTGTCTGCCAATGCCAGCAGGAGGAAGTGCCTGATGGAGCTGCTGTTGGACATTTGCTGGGGCTGCATTTGGCGACCTGTTCATGGAGAAAGGACAGTAAAGACTTAGGGGAAGTACCTGTAAACAAAATCAAGGCCATTTCCCATACATCCTCCTCTGTAACACACAGACATTGTCCTTAATTTTTAAGAGTTCTGAGGTTTTCTTTATAAGCTCCCCCCGTGTCTCTGCTGGTAGTTTTGGATATAAAAACATAAGCATGTCTGAGGCCCTCAGAGAGAACAGAGTGACTTCCCTGGGTCAAGGTGATGAATGCAGACTGAGGAGAGATGGTCTGTAATTCTGACCTGTTCAGAGTTTCTTTGGGCTTTAAACTTTCTTAGGTGGAAGGTGACCACCTTCTTATGCTTCCCTTAAAATGCCACCACCTACTGCTGAGAGCAGATGCATCCACCACAGTCCAGCTCCACATTTGTAGCCAAGGACTCGCTTTGCTCATTTCACCAACCCAGCAGCATTTTCTGTGTCACAACACCTCTGCCTTTCCCCATCAATCTCATAACTCAGAGATGCTCTAGGACAGGTTGGCACCCTGGATTGAAGTTCCCAGCTTGGACTGAAATCTCAGGGACACTTCCAAGTGTCCTTATGATGGCATTGGATGGAGGAAGATGCAGCTCCTTCCCTGGCTGCACTGACGGCATTGCCCAGAGCCGGGCACTGGGGACAGCGTCACCCTGAGCCAGCTGTGCCCCCTGCCAGAGCCCCCAGGACCGGGCAGCTGCTCCCAGCCCTGTGCTCTGCAGAGGGAACTGGGCCCGGGGCTGCAGAGCTGCCCCACAGCTCTGCTGCAGCTCTGCCTGCACAGGAGGGGCTGCAGGCCTTGGAGCCCTGGTCCTGAGGGCAGAGGCTTGGCTGGGGGTACAGGAGGGAGGGGACTTGTTCAGAGGGAGGGGCTGCACTGGAGGGGATCCTGTGGACATCTCTAAACTCTCCCTGCCACAGCATTGCTGGGTTTGTGTTCTCTCCTTGCCTGATCTTCCCTCTGCTTCCTGGAGATTTCCCTCCTGCAGGTGTTTCCCTGTGCCTGATCACTCCTTGACAGCACTCACAGACCCCAAATCTCTGTGAACTTATTGATCACTAAAAGTAACAGTTCAGATGTCTCAGGAATTTGTCAAAATTCATAATCAACCTTTAATATTTATCTCTCTTCCCTACCATTCTCCACTAGTAGGAAACTGAGTACAAAGTATTAGGAAATGTGCTTTTTTTTGCCAAAATCTTTATCTTGGAAATATTGTATGACTGATCAGAACGCCTCAGCATTTTAGACCTTCACGAGAATTTCACCTCCCCTGCACCAGAAATACCCAGAGTTGTACTCACAGAGTCTGTAGGCAGTGGGATGTTTCAGCTTTAGGAGTTCACTGCAGGTGCTGCAGCTGCATTTTCCTGCAGCCAGAGGTTCCTGTGCCAAGGGCTGGCAGTGATTCTGCCCCAGGCACTTCTCAGCCCCTTCCCAGCCCTGACTGATTGAAGCTCTCTGTGCCTCTGTGCTGTGCCCGGGGTGGCTGCAGGCAGTGTCCCAGCCCTGCTGGGCTGACAGAAGAGCTGCTCATCAAGAGAAATGTGCTTTTGAAGCTCCTCTTGGTTACCAGGAACTGCCTCTGTGCCAGGAGCCCAGTCCAGCTCAGCAGCACAGACACAGCACCAGGACCTTAATGAGCCTCTGAGGCTTTGTGCTCAGGCCCTGAACATCAGTCCCTGAGAGGGAGCTGAAGAAACCTCACCAGAACTCCAAGACAGAATCCAACTCCAAAGTTTCTTGGACTTTTAATGGGTCCCACTGAGGGACAAAACTGAGAAAGCGTCCCCAGGCCTTGGCAGAGCAGAGAACTGGAGGCAGTGATGACAGGTGGGGACAAAGAGAAGCCAAGTCTTGGTGCCCTGGGGCACAGCAGGGTCTGTGCCAATAAGGGCTGTGAGGAGACACCTTGTCCTGAGGCACTGGGGCCTCCTGGCACAGCCTCAGCCGGGCTGGGCACTGTCAGCCCCTTGTTCTGCCCTCAGCATCCCCACCAGCACACATCCCAGTGGCCTCAAGGATCTGCTGGAAGGAGTCCCTGGGGAGTCTTGCTCAGCAATGGCCCTGGGGGCTCCCTAATGCTCCCTCTAGGGACTGCAGGTTTTTGAAATGACTTTGGGTTTGGCTTTTGCCTTGAGTCTCTGAGATGTCTCTGCCATCCTGGCCTCCAATTATCTGCTGTACTTAGTCCCTGGAGAGGCTTTGTCAGTAACAACACTCAGTGGGACGCATTAATACTTCAAGGTACTTCAGTTATTTTAAGCTACTTGGTATTTCCCTTTTGATACTGACTCTGTGAGAGGTTTGTGCAATCATGGCCCCAATTCTCTGCTTTAACGAGTCCCTTGAGAGCTTTGCACTGACACTCAGTAGGGCTCATTAGCACTTTGAGATACTCAAGGTTTTTAAGGTACTTTATGGATTTAAGGATACTTTTAGGTACTTTTATGGATTTTTCTTCCGACACTGAGTCTCTGAGAGGTTTTTGTGCCATCCTGGCCTCCAATTCTCTTGTCCAAGGAGTCCACGAGGATCCTGTGTTGGATATCTTCCCCCTTTTCTCTTGTACAACAAAGATGGAACTGAAAGAATTTTGTAAGACTTTCTAAAAGCATTCAAACAAACACGGGACAATTAACAACACAACAACAACTAAGAGAATGAATAGTCCTCTTTTAGGTAGACATCACCTAACCCTTTAGTCCTCAGGATTGGAAGAGTTTATTGAACCAATCTTTGTTTTCCGCTTGAAGCTTCTTGAACCCTTCCTTCAGTACCTGAATGCTCTTGTGGATTGACTCACTGTGGATGGAGAGGTTCATGCAACACATGTCCTCAGAGTCTACACAGCCATGTCCATGTGCGCAGAGTAAAAACTCTATCGCTGTTCTGCAAGGTGGCGTGTTTGATGAACTCTTTGTCTGAGAGCAGACCACTCAATGTGAGGGAGGTAGCATTGGTTTGCTTACTTAACAGGCACCCAAGATGGTCTAATTGTCCTAAAGCTTTAGCTGCAGCCACCCAGGGTAGTCCAAATTGGGGTTGCTACCATCCGATACCTGGATTAAAGCTTGCAAAGCCATCTCTTTGATATCATCCAATACTTCTCTCAGGACACCTGCTGCTTGATCATCTGGTAGGCTGTGTTGTCCTTCTCCAGCTGGATGATTGTTTGTCAATTCCGCCCTTGCCTCATTACTAGCATAGTCTGCTATTAATTGATTTACTAAACATTTCCATCCCTCTTCCCAAAGGGTGTATTCTGTAGGTGACAACAACATGGTCCTAATACATTTTAAATCATATGAGGTTGAGACATGTGTTGTAATTATGGGCCTCATTAGTCCATTAAAACAAGGTAAGTCCTTCCTATGGTCTTTAGCTGCCCTACACAGATCCTTGACTTCCCTGTAAACCAATGGCTGATAGCTGGGATTCTGCCCCCTTCTTTCATAACATACCAGGGCAACGAGGAGTTTCGAGACTATTTGCCAGTCTCCTTCCTTTACTGCTTCTTTCTGGATCCTTTCCTGGGGATCTTCTGGGTTTGAGGGGCAAGGTGCCTCTGGGGAATCCAAACTGTTTACTAAGGAGGAAGAATAACTTTGAGGAGAAACATTTGGATTAGAAATAGTGTGACAGTTGGGCTTAGTATTTGTGACCATGGAGTTATATTTTTGCCGGAGAGTGAGGCGAAGGGTGCTGCCATTTTGTCAGGTGTTGGGGAGGAAGGGTCTTGATTTAGGATGGCATACCCCTGGGCTGGCATTCTGGAGGCATGGCCCAGGCTGAAGGTGGAATGATTGAAAGTGGGGGCGTGACCTGCAGTTCTGGGGGTGGAGTCTGGAGGTTCATTCAGGGTGGAAGAGAAGGTTGTGGTATCAGGAAGTGGAGGAGCCAAGATGGAGGGAGGACAGTCAGGCTCAGGGGCATCTGGAAAATTTTTAATGATCCACCTCACAATTGATTTTAATTTGTTCTTTGAAGATATTTGGTCATGATCAGTGAGAATTAACTTAGAGCATCCATATATGCACCTTTCTACTTTGGAGATTCGGCTGCCCATTTTTCTCTTTCTCCACCTTAGGTGGAACAGCCACTGGAACACCCCAAACCAATAATGGGACGTGGGTGCATATTGTAAAAACACAGTGGCAAAATGGGCAATAATTGTCCTGCATTTCCCTAAACCCACCTGCAATCCTACACAGGTGAAACTGTCGTTCCTGGGGATCCTAGTGAAGATCCCTCAAAACAATGATGAATCGGCCAGCCTGACACAATCCAAAATCCCGGGGAGCACTGGTCTATCCATCAGCCAACCACTCTGACGAGACTAAATGTCATGGTCTCGGTTTGGGCGGCAAAGGTCGCAATGAGGGGGGCTGTGACAAACCTTTCTGGTTCCCCAGCTTCAGGGCAAAGGTGGTGAAAACGAAAAGAAGGAGATGCTGGGGAAGATGAAACAGGAAAGCCTTATAAATATGATTGCCTGGCAAAAGACTTTGAGAATATGGAAACTATAAGTGAGATTAAAATGAAATCAAACTTTGAGACACCAAGCCTTAGTTACTGAACAACTGGAAAACAATGGTATGACCAGCTGAAAGTAATCTTCCTTTGATGAAACAATACCCTCTGCTTGCAGACAGGTCCAAGTGTCAGAGCAGACTGTACTAGCTTGTCAGGAGTCCAAAGAGTAGTTTTTAGGGTTTAAAATGTAGCACAGTATGGTAATGTAATCATTCTTATAGGCTGTATATAAATGCTATAAGATTTGTATCTTGTACTAGATTGGTTAGTGAAAATTAGAATATACAGCACAGAAGAAGATTTATTGTATAGTAATGGGAAGTCCCCTCCTCTTTCAGCCTTCTCTCAGTGCCTGAGGGTCCTGGACTCAGCCCCAAATCCACTGTGGCAATCATCAAAATACAGACAGCCCTCAGGAGCTCTTTTCCTTCTTTCTTTTCCTTCTTTTCCTTCTTTCTTTTCCTTCTTTTCCTCCTTTTCCTTCTTTTTTTCCTTCTTTTCCTTCTTTCTTTTCCTTCTTTTTCCTTCTTTTTCCTTCTTTTTCTTTCTTTCCTTCCTTCCTTCCTTCCTTCCTTCCTTCCTTCCTTCCTTCCTTCCTTCCTTCCTTCCTTCCTTCCTTCCTTCCTTCCTTCCTTCCTTCCTTCCTTCCTTCCTTCGCTTTGGGAGCTGATTGGAGTCAGTTTGGAGTTCTGCTAAGGAGGAAGATTTCAAAACGCACCACATACATTTTTCTTTAATCAAGTGAGTATTTATTATTTTCCAGATCAGAGAAGAGCTGAGAGAAGCACTACCCAGGTGATCTTGATGCTGAATGTCTCCTTAGGAGGTCTGGGCACAGAGAAGAATGAGCCCTTGAGGGCTGACCCTGTTTGGACAAGCTGCTCCTCACCCCCAGCCTCACCATGTCTGACATGGCCCACCTGGCACTGACATCCCTGTGCCCTGCAGCAGAACCTTGTCCCCTGAGCTCTGCAGCTCCATGTCCCAGCCCATTGCACCATGCCCCACCTGCTCTCCTCAGAGCTCTGCCTGCACACAGGCCCAGGAGAAGTTTTCCTGTTGGGAAGGAAAGAATGGAAAAGCCTGAGCAGGTTTCCTAAACAACAAACCCAGTCAGGAACCACCTGCTCAGTCCAGGCTGCCTGGAATGGTGTCACCTTTCTCCAATGGACAGTGTGAGCAGAAATGATCTCTGGGAGCAGAATTCTCTGAGTCTCCCAGCTGAATTCTCTGTCCCTGTCCTTTCCCTGGATCTCTGTTGCAGATAGAAGCTGCTGGTGCCATCCTCACCGTTAACATCTCTCTTGAATGCAAACAAATATTTCCAGGTGTATTAAGCAGGATTTTTCCTTGTTTCTACAAAGCTTTTGTGTTCCTCAAGGAACAAAGAGGCCCTTTTTTGCAGTGAGGGGGTCACGTGGAAGCAAGGAATCAATTGTGACACTCGAGTCCCATGGAACCAAGGGGCCATGGTGACACAGCAGGGCCACGTGGATCCAGTGGTCCATTGTGACACTGTGGATCCAAGGAGACCATGGAGACACCCCCAGAACCTTATGGAACCAAGGAGTCCATGGGGACCCAGCGGGGCTGCATGGAGCCAATAGTCCATGGTGACACTGCCCATCCAAGGAGTCCATTGTGACACTGCAGAAGCTCATGGAGTGAGGGAGGCCATTGTGACACTGAAGAACTTCATGGCACCAAATATCCATGGTGACACAGCAGGGCATCATGGGAACCAAGGAACTGCGTTTGGCAGTAGGGAAACTCATGGAACATGGGGCCCTTGTGGCACTGCAGAATCAACAGAGCTGCTGAGCCTTGTCCCCTGGCCCTGCACAGCTCCTTGGGAGGCACGGCAGGAGCAACACCCTGGGAGCCTCAGGAATGCCCTTCTGGGATCCACGGCACACACTCCCAGGGGCTGGAATGGCAATTCTCAGCCAGGAAAAGATTTTCCTGCCCTTGTAGACAAAGCTCTCAAGAAAGGGCTGAAAGCCAAGTGGAGCAAGATCCTACAGTGATATTTCACTGCCAGCCTTCATAACTTCTCCCATGGTTGTTGTAGCTCGTGGATTGGAAATTTACTCAGGACAGGGTCTTTGGTGGGAGCTGCCCTTGGTCAAGGAAGACACTGAGAGAGAAACAGAGCATGGAAAGAAAGGCAAGAGAGAAAGGAGTGCACAAACAGAATCAGCTGAGAAGGTGGCATTCTGAAAAACAAACCGGAATTGATGGAAAAGGAATGGGACAGAAATCAATAATTCTGGAAGTTTTATTTACTATCAAAATAGATCACACACACCCAGACCTACAGAATCCTGATCCCACACCCTCAAATTTGTATGCCACTTCTCCCAATCTCCTTCCAACCCTATCTCATCCTGGAGGCTATGGAACTGAGTAATTTTGGCATGGGACAGAGTTTTTTTGAGGTGGGAACAAGGCAATTTGAAGTTGGATTGAGTCCTTTGGGGTAAGATTGTGGTGTTTTCAGTAGGACTCAGTCGTTTTGAGGTGACAGATCAATTCATCTTGACTTTTGGAGTGCAAAGATATGGAGAACACTTCCTGAAATCCCCCAAGAACCCACAAATCTTCCAGAATATGCCCCAAAACAATAAATTCCTGCTCAAGTAACTGTTAACTGATGGAGCTTAAGATGTCTTTGATCAATATCTTTCATTTTAGTCCTATTTCAGGTGTTTTTAAGTGATAAAGAAAAATCAGAAGAAAATTTGGCCAGGGGCCAAACCAAAAGGATAACCAGCCAGGTGTCCTCCCAGTGCAAATCACAGGGAATGTAGGTCACCAGGGCTCTGCCTGACGTGGATCCTCCCATGGGGGATGGAGCTGGAGCGGTGCACAAAGCTCTTCCTGCAACTGGGGCATTTGCAGGGCTTCCCTTACCGGTGCGTCCGTAGGTGTCTGGTCAAGTGAGAGCTCATGGAGAAGCTCTTCCCACACTGGGGACACTGGTAGGGCTTCTCCCCAGTGTGGATCTTTAGGTGGCAGATCAAGTGGGACTTCTGCCTGAAGCTCTACCAACATTACCCACACTCTTAGGGACGTTCCCTGCTGTGGGTCCTCTGGTGGTAGATAAGGTTGGAGCTCTGGCTAATGCTCATCCCACATTCCCGACACTCATAGGGCCTCTCCCCAGTGTGGATGCGCCAGTGTCTGACAAGGTGGGATTTCTGCTTGAAGCCCATCCTGCAGTCGGGGCAGTGGAAGGGCCTCTGCTCGGTGTGAATCCGCTGGTGCAGGAGGATATTGGAGCTGGTCGGAAACCTCTTCTGACACTTGGGACATTCATGGGTCCTGTTCCTGGTGTGGATGTGTTGATGGATGATGAGGATGGATCGGTAGCTGAAGGCCTTCCCACATTCCCCACACTCACAGGGCCATCCTCTGGTGTGGATCATCTGGTGGCTGATCAGGGTGCTGCTCTGCCTGAAGCTCTTCCCACACTCCAGGATCTTGTGGGGCTTCTCCCCATGATGAAGCTGCTCATGGACCACCAGCTTTGAGCTCTGGCTGAAGCTCTCTCCACCTTCCTGGCTCAGGGTGGGTCTTTCCTCCTAAGAGCATCCTGTGCTGGGTTTGGAGCCCACCCTCATGCAGGATCTCTTTGGCTTTTCTTCCCTGTTGGATTCCGGTTCCCTGGAGTCACTCAAAATAGCCTCTTCCTTGAGGTTCTGCCATGGGGATTTGCCCTGCCTAGTCTCCACCCCCAGTTCCTTGTCTGGGGGAGGAAGGACAAGGAGACAATGAGATTTGCCTCCGTGCCAGAGGGAAGGGGAAGGAGATTCCCCCAGTGCATCCCTGGGAGGACGGCATTGGCAGCAGGGTTGTCCTGCAGCTGGGGACCGTGCTGGGCTGGGAGATGGAGCAAGAGAGAGAGGGAAAGGGGCACTGAATTCCTCCTCACCTGCCCGGGTATCCCAGGGCTCCTTCCTGTTCCTCGCATCCTCCTCCTCCATCTGGCAAAGGTTTGGGGATGGGAAATCCTGTTTCGGGAGGAAAACAAGGGATGAGCACACTGTTTTTTGTACTAGTTTTAAGGCAAACCTGGGGAGGGTCTAAACCAGAATTACAATTTAATAAAAAAATTTAGATCAAGACAATGATACAGAAACACTGCCTTAGACTGACAGAGTCGGGATATAACCTGACACCCTGTTGGTCAGGGTGGTGGCAGCAGTCCCATTAAATGGTGGCTGCAGTCCTGTTGGAGTGATCAAGGTGATTCTGTCAAAGCAGTGATCCTGCAGAAGGGTCTGGTCTTTCTCTCAAGGTCCAGTGGTGGTTATGGAGCTCTTGTCCTCTGGGAATCCAGTAGGCAAGGTGCTCCTGGTGCTTCAAGCCTCAGCTTATATCCAGGTAGGAATGCTTGGATCCTCCCCCTGGGTGGAGCCTCCCACAATGGGATGAT
This sequence comes from Melospiza melodia melodia, assembly GCF_035770615.1. Classification (NCBI taxonomy): domain Eukaryota; kingdom Metazoa; phylum Chordata; class Aves; order Passeriformes; family Passerellidae; genus Melospiza; species Melospiza melodia. The sequence continues at coordinate 1,832,603 of NW_026948761.1, forward strand.
GGAATTTTATCAGTCCTGCAGTGACATTCAATGGCCCATTCACAGAAGATGTCTCCCCTGGAGGGCGTTATCAGGGCTGAGTCATGGAAGAGATAAAGAACACTACCCCATCTGTTTATAAAACTTGATGAAGATGGTAATTGAAAACATGCATTTGGTTACATCTTACATTTCAATCTGAAACAGTGGGGTAATCGCTGCTCAGGGGGTGAACACCACCCCCTTACCCAAACTGGCTCAGGTGTAAACCCCCACCCTGGGAAGGCCACACACACAGGGGACAATGTCACACTTGCACCCACGTCAGGGGGGTGCTCTGTCCCTCTCACTGCCTTGATCTTCCTCCTTTGCTCTTTCACAGGCTGGGGGCCTTTGTCAAATGTGAGAATCATTTTTCTCTTTGTCCGTCCTTGTCCTGTCACCTTGTGACAGCTTGTCCTGGGGTGACATTATGATGCTTGTATCCCCATTCATCTGTTCTGTGCCTTTAAGACCGGCTCTGAAGAGTGGAAGATTTTTTGGGGTTTCTCTTATCAGGGACACAGAGACAGGCAGTACATAGGGCTGTTTTTTGCTTCTTGCTTTCGGCTTGCTGCTTTTCTTGCTCTATTTCTGCTCACGCTTCTGCTCTGCTTTGGCCTCTGCTTATTAGCTAGCTCTAGCTAAACAGTCCAAATTCCTTCCTGGACTCTTTCTCTTCTCCTTTTCTTTGACCATCTAAAACCTGCTCCGGACTGGGGCCTAGGAACATCGATGGTTGGCACCGTTTGGCTGCAGCAGCTGCCCCAGCACCAGAGGGACTGAGAACAGAGCAACCACCTCCGAAAGAGACTTCCTGATTTTGTCATCTTTCTCAGAGTTGTGTCATCTGGTATTGTTCATTTTTTGTGCTGGGGGGTGCTGTGCCTGTTAATAAACAGGTTCTTTCTACCTCTCTCCGACGAATTCTTCCCAAACCAGTTGAGGGGAGGGGCCGCGTGGGTTTGCTTTCTGGAGGGGCCCTCCTTTGCAGATTCTTTAACAAATTTGCCCTAAACCAGGACAAATATTGGCACCCATCCTGGGGGCTCGGGAGGGTGGAAAAACCCTGTTCTGACTGCATTTTGGTTGCTATTACTCTGTGTTCATTTAAATCAGCTAATAGCCATGCTTTTTGGATTCATATTGTCTATTGGGGTGAAGGTTTGCATGCATTTCTGGTCCCTAGGGTTTTTTGAGATTTTAATACCTCTCTGGTCCCTAGGTTTATTTTCTTATCCAGAAATAGCTTTAGTATTGTCCCTAATACGTAGTTTTTACATCAGAGGGGCAGTGACCAGAATAGCTATCCTGCTGGGCTTGGTGGCAATGATGTGCAAGAAGTTTATAAACATGCTAGGGTCTGCTCCAGGTATGAATGGTTCATGGCTATGGTTATGCATCCAGTTCGTTGGAGGAGGAGCAGGAGGGAATGAGATTTTTCAGCCTCTGCTTTCCTTCTCCTATGAATCAGTTGCATCACTAGTGAAGGATGTTCAGTTTCCCCTCAATGTTAAAGAAACCATCTTCCTGGTATTCAATCTGGTAACCTTCCTCTATACAGCCTGCTGCTTCTCTAGAATGAGGGCTGAGATTTCTAGACAGGCTGATGAGACCCCTGACTCAGGAGTAAACCCCGGTGTGGAAAATCCTAAGTGGTGTGGGAAATGGGAGGATATGGGCCAAATCCTGAGGGAATTCTCTGACCCTATAGTCTGGGATTTTCCCCATGAACAAATTCAGGACCCACCTGCGCTGGCAAATATCTGAAAGAGAAGTACCAGGATGAGCCTAAGGAGTGGAAGGTCATTGCAGTGAGCTGGGCCCTGGCATATGCTTATCTCACACTGCTAGATACTGTCGGGCAGCAGACAGAGGCAGAGGGGCAGGGAGATAAATCAGCAACTATCCCGGTGACTCAGGCTGCAGCTAACAGCCCAGGCTCAAAGCCAGCATCTAAACCCATGGCTGTTGCTACCAGCACTAGAAGTGGGAAATGCACGGACAAGACCAATTGACCAGTGGATGATGATGATGATGACGATGAAGGAAAAGGAACCTCAGTGCCTCCTGACACAAAATCAGGAGTCAAAGCAGCAGGTGCAAGATCAGATGCCAATATTGAGTCCTTTTCCCTGAAGGACCTTGGTGGCCTACGGGAGGATTACACTCGAAGGTCTGATGAATCCATAATTAGTTGGTTGGTCCGTCTCTGGGATGCTGCAGGCGAGGCTACAATTCTGGATGGCACTGAAGGCAGGCATTTGGGATCCCTGTCACAGGATCCTGTCATAGACCAAGGAATGATGAGGGGGGCTAACTCTCACAGCCTCTGGGAACGGGTCCTAAGAAGTGTAGCAGAAAGATACCTGTGTGCAGACGATCTCTATATGTAGCAAACTCAGTGGAAGACCATAGAGCAAGGGATCCAACGCCTGAGAGAAATGGCAGTGGCAGAGATTATCTTCTCAGATGATGTAACAACTAGGAACCCAGACTTGGTACCATGCACGTCTGTGATGTGGCGAAAACTTGTACGACTTGGGCCACACGAATATGCTTCTGCCTTAGCCATCATGAAGAGGGATGAGGCTGTGCTTGACATGGCAAGGAAGCTCTGAGCATATGCAGATGCTGTACATGGCCCGACACATGCCAGAATTGCAGCGGTAGAAACACGACTGCAGAACTTAGAGGATAAGATAGAGGAGAACTATAAGAAGCTCAGAGAGGAGATTAAAGAAGACCTTCTCCAAATTTCAGCAGTACAGATCCGAGGTTCCGGTATCCAAGGCAGATGTTTTCCAGATGGTGAGAGAAGGTACACCCCACGAGCTTAGCTGCGGTTTTACCTGTGTGATTGTGGGGAAAACATGAGAAGGTGGGATAGGAAACCTACTGCTGTTCTGGCACGACGGGTGCGTGAACTGAAGGAAGCCACCAGAAGGAAAGCAGCTCCAGTTGCCCGTAGCCGAACAGCCAGGTATGATGATGATGACATGTCTGATCCCCTCAAAGGAACATCCAAAACATACGCCCAGGCAAAGAAGGATAACCAGGCTTAGAGGGGCCCTGCCTCTAGCCAGGTAAAGGCCAGGGAAAATCGTGTTTTCTGGTCTGTGTGGATTCGTTGGCCTGGCACATCTGAAACACAAGAGTACAAAGCTTTGGTCAATACTGGTGCGCAATGCATATTGATCCCATCAAGACATGTGGGGACAGAGTCTGTTTCTATTGCTGGTGTGACAGGGGGATCCCAGGATTTCACTTTGGTGGAAGATGATGTGAGCCTACCGGGAAATGAGTGGAAGAAGCATCCTATTGTGACTGGCCCAGAGGCCCCATGTATTTTGGGCATAGACTACCTTTGGAGTGGATACTTCAAAGACCCATAAGGACTCAGATGGGCATTTGGAATAGCTGCTGTAGAGACAGAGGGCATCCAGCAATCGAACACCTTGCCTGGGTTGTCTGAGAATCCATCTGCAGTAGGATGCCTGACGGGAGAAGAGCAACGAGTGCCAATTGCCACTTCCATAGTGCATCGACGGCAGTATAGGACCACTCGAGATGCTGTGACCCTCATCCATAAGATGATCCGAGAGCTGGAGAGCCAAGGGGTGGTCAGCAAGACCCACTCACCCTTCAACAGCCCCATCTGGCCTGTGCGAAAATCTGAAGGAGAATGGAGATTGACTGTAGACTACCGTGCATTGAATGAAGTGACTCCACCACTGAGTGCTGCCGTGCCAGACATATTAGAGCTCCAGTATGAGCTTGAGTCCAAGGCAGCAAAGTGGTACGCCACTATAGACATTGCCAATGCTTTTTTCACCATTCCTGTGGCAGCAGAATGCAGGCCTCAGTTTGCCTTCACATGGAGGGGAGTGCAGTACACCTGGAACCGACTGCCTCAGGGATGGAAGCACAGCCCCACCATCTGCCATGGACTGATCCAGGCTGCACTAGAAAGGGGAGAGGCTCCGGAACATCTGAAGTACATTGATGACATCATTGTGTGGGGGAACACAGCCGCGGCAGTGTTCGAGAAAGGGAAGGAAATCATCCAGATCCTCCTGGGAGCTGGTTTCACCATTAAAAAGAGCAAAGTAATGGGACAAGCTTGTGAGATTCAATTCCTGGGAGTGAAGTGGCAAGATGGACGGCATAAGATTCCTACAGATGTCATCAACAAGATCACAGCAATGTCTCCACCCACCAATAAGAAAGAGACACAAGCTTTCTTGGGTGCAATAGGTTTTTGGAGGATGCATATTCCTGAGTACAGTCAGATCATGAGCCCTCTTTACCTGGTCAGCTGCAAAAAGAACAATTTCCAGTGGGGCCCTGAGCAGCAACAAGCCTTTGCACAGATCAAGCAGGAGATCGCTCATGCAGTGGCCCTTGGCCCAGTCAGGACAGGACCAGAGGTAAAGAACATGCTCTACTCTGCAGCCGGGAAACATTGGCTTGTCCTGGAGGCTTTGGCAGAAGGTGCCTGAGGAGACTCGGGGACGACCACTGGGATTTTGGAGTCGAAGCTACAGAGGGTCTGAAGCCAACTACACTCCAACAGAGAAGGAAATCTTGGCTGCCTATGAAGGAGTCCAGGCTGCCTCGGAGATAATAGGCACTGAAGCACAACTCCTTCTGGCACCCCGACTACCAGTGCTGGGGTGGATGTGCAAAGGTAAGGCTCCTTCCACTCACCATGCCACCAGTGCTACATGGAGAAAGTGGATTGCTCTCATCACTCAGCCTGCCCATACAGGTAAACTGAATCACCCTGGGATTTTAGAGGTCATTACAAATTGGCCCGAAGGTGAGAATTTTGGTTTCACAGATGAAGAGGAACAAGAACCAGTGACACGTGCTGAAGAGGCTCCTCCCTATAACCAACTGCCCCCAGAGGAAACACGCTACGCTCTTTTCACTGATGGTTCCTGTCGCATCGTAGGGATGAACTGGAAGTGGAAAGCAGCCGTATGGAGCCCCACATGACAGGTTGCACAAGCTACTGAAGGAGAAGGTGGATCAAGCCAACTTGCTGAACTCAAAGCTGTTCAACTGGCCCTGGACATTGCTGAGAGAGAGAAGTGGCCAAAGCTGTACCTCTACACTGATTCATGGATGGTAGCCAATGCTCTGTGGGGATGGCTGGAGAGGTGGAAAGAGGCTAACTGGCAAGGTAGAGGGAAGCCACTTTGGGCTGCTGATGAGTGGAAAGACATCGCTACCAGGGTAGGGAGGCTACCTGTGAAAGTCCGCCATGTAGACGCCCATGTACCCAAGTGTCAGGCCAATGAGGAGCACCAAAACAATGAGCCAGCTGCAAAGATAGGGGTGACCAAAATAGACCTAGATTGGAAACAAAAGGGAGAGTTATTCCTAGCTTGATGGGCCCATGATACCTCAGGCCATCAGGGCAGGGATGCCACCTACAAATGGGCACGAGACCGAGGGGTGGATCTAACCATGGACAGTATTTCTCAGGTTATCCATGACTGTGAGACTTGTGCTGCCATCAAGCAGGCCAAGTGAGTGAAGCGCCTCTGGTACGGTGGGCGGTAGTCCAAGTACAAGTATGGGGAGGCCTGGCAGATTGACTACATCACACTGCCCCAGACACGCCAGGGCAAGCGCTATGTGCTAACCATGGTGGAAGCCACCACTGGATGGTTGGAAACCTACCCTGTGTCTCATGCTACAGCCCAAAACACCATCCTGGGCCTGGAAAAGCAAGTTCTGTGGAGACATGGCAGCCCTGAGAGGATCGAGTCAGACAACAGGACTCATTTTAAGAACCACCTTATCAACACCTGGGCTGGGGAACATGGCATTGAGTGGGTGTACCATATCCCCTACCATGCACCAGCTGTAGGAAAAGTGGAGAGGCACAATGGACTACTAAAAACCCAGTTGAAAGCTCTGGGTGGGGGATCTTTCAAGAATTGGGAGCAGCATTTATCAAAGGCCACCTGGTTAGTTAACACCCGAGGTTCCACCCACCGAGCAGGTCCTGCCCAGTCTGAGTCCCTGAATGTAATAGAAGGAGACAAAGTCCCAGTGGTACATATCAGAGGTTTGTTAGGGAAGACTGTGTGGATCAATTCTGCCTCACGTACAGACAAACCCATTTGTGGGGTTGTCTTTGCTCAGGGACCGGGTTGCACGTGGTGGATAATGCAAAGAGATGGAACAACACGATGTTGTTGTTCACGGAAATCTGATTGTGGGGTAAGAATGATATGCAATATCACTGTTCATTGGATGTTACTGCCATTGTCTGTACATTAAACCATACAGACATGAGATAGAGGGAAATGTGTAAGTGTTGAAGGTCTGGGCAAGTGGAAGATGGAGAAGTAAATGTGTAAGTGTCGATGGTCTGAGCAACTGATAGATGGAGCTTTAAGTGACTGAAGTGAAAAGGGGGAATCCTGCAGCTCTGTAATATAGGGCCTGGATTCAGTGGTCCAGTGTGGGGATGTGATGAAGGCATGATGGGTATTGCTTATAATTTTGGGGGAAGAGATGGAAATTTTGTATGAATAATGCATGATGTGTTGTAGAAAGTTGATGATATGGGGATAAGGGGTGGAATGTCCTGGGGTGACGTTATGATGCTTGTATCCCCATTCATCTGTTCTGTGCCTTTAAGATCGGCTCTGAAGAGTGGAAATTTTGTTTGGGTTTCTCTTATCAGGGACACAGAGACGAGCAGTACATGGGGCTGTTTTTCACTTCTTGCTTTCAGCTTGCTACTTTGCTTGCTCTCTTTTCTACTCTCACTTCTGCTCTGCTTTGGCCTCTGCTTATTAGCTAGTTTAGCTAAACAGTCCAAATTCCTTCCTGGACTGTTTCTCCTCTCCTGTTTCTGTGACCATCTCGAACCTGCTCCGGACTGGGACCCGAGAAACACCGAGGGTTTGGCTGCAGCAGCTGCCCAGTGCCAGAGGGACTGAGAACAGAGCAACCACCCCCGAAAGAGACTTTCTGATTTTGTCATCTTTCTCAGAGCGGTGTCATCGGGTATTGTTCATTTTGTGTGCTGGGGGGTGCTGTGCCTGAAATAAACAGGTTCTTTCCACCTCTCTCCAAGGAATTTTTTCCCAAACTGTTTTGGGGGGAGGGGCCGTGTGGGTTTTGCTTTCTGGAGGGGCCCCCTTTGCAGATTCTTTAACAAATTTGCCCTAAACCAGGACAGTCCCCAAGGTTCCCAACATCCCCAGTGCCCCCAAGGTCCCCAGTGCCCCAACATCTCCAGTGCCTCCAATGTCCCCAAGGTCCCCAAGGTCCCCAGTGCCCCAACATCTCCAGTGTCCCCAAGGTTTTCCAAAGTCCCCAAGGTCCCCATCACCCCAACATCTCCAATGACCCCAGTGTCCCATCACCCCAACATCTCCAGGGTCCCCAATGTCCCCAATGTCCAACCATCTCCAAGGTCCCCCAGGTTTTCCAATGTCCCCAAGGTCCCCATCACACCAACATCTCCAATGTCCCCAGTGTCCCATCACCCCAACATCTCCAAGGTCCCCAACATCTCCAATGTCCCTAATGTTCCATCACACCAACGTCTCCAAGGTCCCCAATGTCCCCAATGGCCCCAACACCCTCCATGTTCACAAGGTCCCCAAGGTCTCCAAGGTCCCAAACATCTCCAGTGTGCCCAAGGTCCCCATCATCCCAATGTCCCCAGGGTCCTCAAGGTCCCCATTGCTCCAACATCCCCAATGTCCCCAGTGTCCTCCATACTCCCAAGGTCCTCAAGGTCCCCAACATCTCCAATATCCCCAAGGTCCCATCACCCCAACATCTCCAAGGTCCCCAGTGCCCTCCATATTCCCAAGGTCCCCAAGGTCCCCAACATCCCCAGTGTCCTCATTGTCCCCAGGGTTCCAAAACTCTCCAGCATCTCCAATGTCCCAAAGCCTCCAATGTCCCCAAGGTCCCAAAGGTCTCCAAAATCTCCGATGTCCCGAAGGTTTCCAATGTCCCCAAGGTCCCCATCGCACCAACATTTCCAGGGTCTCCAGTGTCCCCAATGTCCAAACATCTCCAATGTCCCCCAGGTTTCCAATGTCCCCAAGGTCCCATCACACCAACATCTCCAAAGTCCCCAATGTCCCCAACGGCCCCAACACCCTCCATGTTCACAATGTCCCCAAGGTCTCCGAGGTCCCAAACATCTCCAGTGTGCCCAAGGTCCCCATCATCCCAATGTCCCCAGGGTCCTCAAGGTCCCCATTGCTCCAACATCCCCAATGTCCCCAGTGTCCTCCATACTCCCAAGGTCCTCAAGGTCCCTCTTTTTGTCAGCTTTTTGGATGACAAACACTGGGGAGTTCCATGGGGACATGATCTCCACAATGTGGCCCTTTTTTAGTTGCTCTTCCACTAGTTCCTCAAGCACCTTTATTTTTTGTTTACTGAGCGGCCACTGTTTTACTTGAACTGGTTTGTCTGTTTTCCACTTCAGTTTTTGGGTGGGGCGCTGTGGTTCAATGACTGCTGCACAAATATGCTGTGGAGAGTCTGGAATATCAATTGTGACACCCCACTGGGCCATTAAATCTCTCCCTAACAAAGGTTCCGAATAATCTAACACAAACGGACGGATATTTGCTAATTGTGCGTTTGGTCCCTCGAATTGAATAATGCTTTTGGATTGTCTTGCCAATTGCAGACCTCCTACACCTTGAAGATGACCAGCAACATTTTGCAAAGGCCAATGTGCTGGCCAGTCTTGTACTGGAATCACTGTGCAGTCTGCACCTGTGTCTACGAGCATCTCAATGCGTTTTGACTCCCCACCCCCACTGACATTACACCATAATTTGGGTTTGTCTTTCCCAATAACTTGGACCCGGGCGACTGTGGGCCCTTGTTTTTTTATATTTTCAGGTAAAGATGGCACAGGGATAGCTTGTGCAACAATTTGTCCCTTGGGAAGAAACAGGGGTGGGTGGAAACAATGCAGGCCGAGAACGAATTGCTCAGGATCTGATGTTGTCATTCCCGGAGCAATTCTGATCTCTTGTGGTGTGTGTTTGGTGTCCCCAATGACAATGTACTTACAACGAATCCGGTTCCAAGTACCTTTCTGTTCAGGATTTACAGACACAAAATGCCAATCAGTGTCCTCCAGATGGAGTGACTCAGTCAGCTGCAACCTGTAAGGCTCATTGACAGAAGACGTGGTTAACACAGGATCACTTATATCATACACAGTCTTTGAAGCACCTGCTTCACTTACACAAACATTAATATTATCGCGCACTTGATTTGTTTTGCTACCCTTATTCCCTTGGCCTGCTCTTTTTGTGTCTGCGCGCCTGGCAGGCCGGCGCTGCCACTTCAGTTTTTTTGTTGTTGTTGATCCCCAGGGAGGGCTTGTAGTTCTCCTCCCCTGCCATTTCTAAATTCATCAAATTCCCTTTTCAGGGGGCACTGGTTACTCCAGTGCCCTAGGTTGTTACAAAGCAGGCATGGTTTTGTGGGCTCAACCATTGCTGGTCTCCGCTGCTGCCCAGGGTACTGATGTGCTGAGGGGAAAGGCGCAGGGCTGGCAACGGCGACACGCTGAGGTGGTCTTGGCAGCAGCCTTGGTCTGGTGTCTTCAGCCACACTCATCAGAGGCACTTTCCTGTTACACACTAGGAGCATGTCCTTTAATGTAGGGGTTGGTTCGATAGGAAGGCTCAGGCTTGCTGCTTGACACTGTTTATTTGCATTTGTAAATGCCATTTCTTCTAAAATTGCTTCCCTAGCATTCTCTTTTTTAACTTGTATTTCAATAACTCTAGTTAACCTTTCTACAAATTTCAAAAAAGGCTCTGATGGTAGCTGTTTAATTTTACTATAGGGCTCAAAAGGCCCCTCAGGTTGTAGGGAAAAGAATGCTTTTTCAGCTGCTTCTTTTACTTTCTTGAGTGTTTCTGCAGGAATTGCAGTAGCTTGGATTGAGGGAGAAGACCACTGGCCCTCACCACAGAGGTGCTCAATGGTGATAGGGTTACCACTGTTGTCTTTGGCTGTGTTTGGATCAGCATGCAAGCCTGGGAGTGCATCATTCAGCATTTGTTTCCATGCTATTTCCCATAATTTGAATTCCGTGGAGGTCATGAGACAGGAAAAAAGCTGTTTTAAATCATGTGGAATCACTACAGTCCTACTCAATTCAGAATTTAAAAGGCCACGGAAATATGGACTGTGTGGACCATATTCTTTATGAGACTTACAGATCTCTTTAATCAATTGTCGTCCAAAAGAACTCCAATTAGCAGTTGGAGTTGCTCCCCCCTGAGCTGCAGGCTGAAAGGTAACAGGAGCCAGTGACAACATGGGACTACGCATTAAGTCTGCCGTTCCCTGCTCTGTATCCCTTGAAACAGAAGCATTGGGATCACAGCTACAGGTTTGGGGAATGGCAGTGGGTGTGTCCCCACCATGGGAACTCGGGTAAGGGGTGGGGACAGGGGGCCGGCAGGGGGCGGGGAAACTGTGGGAACAGGGGGCGGGGTCAGGGGGCAAGCAGGGGGCGGGGACACCGTGGGAACAAGGGGCGGGGTCAAGGGGCAGGCAGGGGGCGGGGACACCTGGTGACATCACGTCAGCAGACGCCCCCTGGGAGGAGTTGAGGGGTGGAGCTGAGGGTATTGCAGGAAAGTGAGGGGGAGGGGGGAAGGTATCATGAGGGACAGGAGGAGAGGGGGATGGGGCTGGAGTTTCGGGATGCTTAAGAGGATTTTGGGAAGAAGACGACCAGGTTTGGGAAGATGCCACGTGGCATCCACCATCTTGTGGACCCCCTAGGGGCTGGGGGCCATTTTGGGCATCACTGCTCTCTGGAAAGCTATCACGTGCTGTAGGTTTCAGAGGAGGGGACACAGGGGATTGGGAAAGGTTCCACGCAGCCTGGCCAGGGCCTTGTGGACTTGGCAACTCAGGCATTTTAGCAGACTCAGGGATTCGACTTCCCAATGAGTGTGCTCTGTTTAAAATATCAAGTTTTGGGGAAAGAGGTTTAGGGGTTTTAGAACTAGGAGAGGGAGAAACAGGGAGAGCAGAGGTACATGGCTTTACATTTGGCTTCTTCTCCATTTCTTTTTGTTTGAGCAATGCTGTTCGAATTTGTAAACTCCAAAACACAAATTTAGCTGAGGGTGCATTGCCAGATTGTCCTAAGGTTATCAATTCATTCCCAACTTTATCCCAGAATTGAATATTGTGGATTTCTTCAGGGGAGATTTGTGGGAAGTGGAGGAAAAGCCATCTTATAAACTGTTTCAATTTTCCCTTTGAAAACTTCACATTACCACTGTCTAAAATGCTAACAATATTATAAAAGACTCCTTTTTGTACAATGCTGAGTTTCAAACCCATGTTAGATGTGAAAGGCAAAGTACTAAATCCCGCCTGACCAAAAACAAAGCTAAAATCAGCTACCGATTTCTAAAAAAAACCACAGATGGAAAGCGATAACGAGCCGACAAAAGCTTCACAATGCAGCTGTATATACTGCTTTTAAAATTCCCGGGCAGCAGCAGCAGGGCACGCCCTGCCGAGCTGAGGCAGAAACAAAGCCCCCCCTGCCGTGGAATGCAGTCCCCCCGTGGAGCAGAGAGAGTAGCCACGCCACGCGGCAAGCTGAAACCGGGGCCCCCCGCGCCGCGTGTGCAGAGAACCCCCCCCTCCCCCACAGAGAGCTGAGAAAGAGAGTCCCCCACGGCAAGAGAGCTGAGAGCCCCCCCTCCCCCGCACAGAGAGAGAGAGAGAAAGATCTCCCGACCACGTGGAGAGAGCCTAGCCTGCAGAGCCGAGAGGAATGGCAAAGAGCTCCCACGCGAATTCTAAAAGACAGCAAAACACGCGGCAGAAAGCTAAAAGCGAGAACGCATTGAATTCCCGTCTGTGGGGCTGCGCAGCCAAAAATGCAAAGGCAAAAAGGAACAGAACTCACGGCAGAGTCTGTTTTTGAGCTCCTGCTCTACCGAGAGCAGAGATACTCACCCGAAATGGAAGCTGTAGCTGGCTGGGTACAGGCAGGTCTCTTCACCGGAACAGGACCTCTCTGTGGGCGAGAGAGGCTCCCCTGTCCTCCCTCTGGAAAATCTGCTCACCAGAAAGGAGCTGGGCTTTCCAGAGGCGCCGAACAGTCCACGAAACTTCTTCTGGGAATATTCCCAAAATCTCTACCTGAGGGCCTTGCAACCAAAGCCCCTTTCAGCTGGATGCACGGCTTCTAGAAGGTTCTCCGAGGTGCTGCGGGTCCGTCTCAGGCTGCAAAGTCGCTTTGCCCATGCAGGGACGCCAAATATTGGAAAAAAGGTTCCCAATATTACCAGTTAGATTGTGCCTGGGCCAGTCTGACCCTCGCTGCTGGGCCAAAGGCAGCAACTGCGGTGTATCACCCCAGAGATACCTTGGCTTGCGGGTGGTTGCAGCTGGGCACTGAACAAGTCCAGGCTTGTAAGGAAACCCCGTTTACCTCAGGAGGAATGGCTTCAGGCGATGGTGAAGAGAAAAAGGAGAGGATTCTGCTGGAGGGTTTAATGTCCAGAGGTTTATTCCATGGTTACAGAGGTCTGAACGTGAGCAACTGCTCCAACAGAACCCCAACCGCATGCTCTGATCACCTTTTTAAGCTCAGGGATAGGGGGAGGGGAGGTACAGGTGAGCCACCAACCAGGTGAGAGGGGCAGGGTCTCAGGGGAAGATGACACCCAGAAAAGCCAATGACCTCTGGGCATAGGGGCATCCTTTGAACTTGACCAACCACATGACGCCTTGCTGGAATGTTAAGTCTGATTGACAGGACTCACTCAGCATGGGGGTAAGGGGGAAGGGAGAGAGGTATAAGCACACATGGGGAAATGACCTGGAAGTCTAAAATGGGACATTACAGCACACCACAACATGGGGGATTTTGGGGTCCCAAATTTGGGGTTCAAAGAGGGGATTTGGGGTCCAAGATTTGGAGGGATTTGGGGTTTTGGGGTCCCAATTTTGGGGCATTTTGGGGAATTTTGGGGTCCAAGATTTGGAGGATTTGGGGGGGTCCCAAATTTGGGGGAATTTTTGAGTTTTGGGGTCCCAAATTTGGGGATTTTGGGATTTTTGGGTCTCAAATTTGGGGATTTTGGGGGGTCCCATGGGGGTTTTGGGGGGGTCCCAAATCTGAGAGAATTGGGGATTTTGGGGTCACAAAGTTTAAAAAATATCCCCCAAAAAATTGGAAAATATAACCCAAAAAATAACCCAAAAAATCTCAACAAAAAGTAAAAAAAAGATCAAAACAATGGCCAGAATACCCCAAAATATCCGAAAAAATCCCCAAAATTTAAAAAAATATCCCCCAAAAATACGAAACTATAACCCCCCCAAATATGGAAAATATAACCTAAAAATCCCCAAAAAATAACCCAGTAAAATCTCAAAAAAAACCCCAAAAATCGAGAAAAATACCCCAAAATATCCCAAAAGAATCCCAAAAATGTTTTTAAATCCCCTAAAAAAATTGGAAATTATAACCCAAAAAATCCCCCCAAAATTAACCCAGAAAAATATTAAAAAATATTGCAAAAATACCCCAAAATATCCTAAAAAATCCCCAAAAAATTTAAAATAAAATATCTCCCAAAAAAGCGAAATTATAACCCCCAAAAAATCGGAAAATATAACGAAAAAAATCTCAAAATATAACCCAGAAAAATCTAAAAAAACCCAAAAAAAAAGGAAAAAAATACCCCAACATCTCCTAAAAAATCCAGAAAAATTAATATCAAATATCCACCAAAAATGGGAAAATATAACCCCAAAAAATTCTCCAAAATGTCTCAAATAATCCAAAAAACAATCTGAAAACATTCCAAAAAACATCCCCAAAAAATTAAAAAACCCTAAAATATTCCCCAAAATTCCCCTCAAAATTCCAAAAAATAACCTTTAAAATCCCCCCCAAAACCTCAAAAGAATCCCAGAAAATAACTCGAAAGTTCTTTCAAAATCTCCCCCCCGAAAAAAAAAAAAAAAAAATCCCAAAAAATCCCCTCGAAAATTTGCCAACAAATTCCCCAAAACATTAAAAAAAAATCTGGAAAAAATCCACAAAAAAGCCACAAAAAAATCCCCCAAAATTCCTGGGAAATTAAAAACAATCCCCCCAAAAAATCCCCCCCCAAAATCCTAAATATTTCTCAAAAATCCCTCAAAAATTCCCCCAAAATCCCGAAAAAAATCCAAAAACTTTCACAAAAAGCCCCAAATTTTGGGGCTCCACCTCCCATTAAAAATCCAACAAAAATTCCCCTGAAAACCCCAAAAATTACAAAAAATAAATTTAGAAATTAACCCGGAAAAGCTCCCCAAAATGCCCAGAAAATTGAGACTTTAAAAATCAAAAAATTCTCACAAAACCCACAAAATACCAAAAAAATCCTAAATACAACCAAACAAAAACGCCCAAAACCCACAAAAAATGCCCAAAAAACTCCACCAAAAACTCAAAAAAACCCCCAAAAATACAAAAAATCCCCCAAAACAGTCCATAAAAAAACCAAAAAACCCCAAAAAATTTAAAATAAAGAAAAACCCAAGGAGCCCAAAGCCCCCTCAAAAAAACCCTAAAACCCCCTAAAATAAACAGAAAATAAAACCTAAAATCTCCTGAAAAACACCTTTAAAAGGCCTTTAAAAAGCCAAGACAACCCCAAAAACGACCCAAAAACCTCAAAAAAATCCTAAAAAAGAAACAGAAAAAAAAAAAAAACTTCTAAAAAACACCGGGAAAAGTCCTAAAAAAACCCTCAAAACCCTAAAAAAAACCACCAAAAAACCCAGAAAAACCTCAAAAAAACCCTAAAAATAAACGGAAAAAACCCTAAAAACGCCTAAAAAACGCCTAAAAAACTCCATAAAAATCCCTTAAAAACCTCCAAAAATCATAAAAAACCAACGGAAAAAACCCTAAAAACCACCTTGAAAAGTACTAAAAAAACCCACAAAAAAACCCCCTAAAATAACCCTAAAAACAAACGGAAACGAAACCTAAAAAACGCCAAAAAACGGCCTAAAAACAACCCCAAAAACGCCTCCAAAAAACCTTAAAAAACCCTAAAAAACCCCCAAAACCCTCAAAAAAAATCCTAAAAAAAAAAAAAGAAACAGAAAAAAATCCCTAAAAAAACCCTAAATTCCTAAAAAAACCTAAAAAACACCCTAAAAACAAATAGAAAAAAAAAAAAAAAAAACTAAAAAAGCGGATTTGGGGATGAATTCAGGGACTTTGGAGCCAATTTTGGGGCTGATTTGGGGATTTTAGAGCCGATTTTGGGGCTGATTTTAGGGCTAAACCTGGAGGATTTGTGGCCAAATCTTGGTGATTTTGAGCCAAATTTTGGGGCTGATTTTGGGGATTTTAGAGCCGATTTTGGGGTCAAATTTGGGGCCAAACTTGGGGATTTTGGGGCTGAATTCAGGGACTTTGGAATTTTGGGGCCCAATTTTGGTATTTTTGGGGGCCAATTTGGGGCCGATTTTGGGGCTGAATTTGGAGACAAACTTGGGGATTTTGGGGCCAAATTTGGGGATTTTGGAGCAGAATTTGGGGCCAGCTTTTGGGGTGGAATTTGAGGATTTTAGAACCAAGTTTTGGGGTTTTGGGACAGACTCTTGGGGATTTTGGGGCCAAATTTTGGGGATTTTAGAGCCAATTTTGGGGCTGATTTTGGGGTTGATTTTAGGGCTAAACCTGGATAATTTGTGGCCAAATTTTGGGGATTTTGGGACCAGATTTTGGGGCCAAATTTGGGGATTTGAGAGCAAATTTTGGGGTCAAATTTGGGGCCAAACTTGGGGATTTTGGGGCCAAATTTGGAGCCAATTTTGGGGCTGAATTTGGGAACAAACTTGGAGATTTTGGGATATTTTAGGATGGATTTGGGACATTTTAGGTTATTTTGGGATATTTTAGGGATATTTTAGGATGGATTTCGGATAATTTAAGATGGATTTGAGACATTTTAGGATCATTTGAGACATTTTAGGATCATTTGGGACATTTTAAGGATATTTTGAAAATATTTTAGGAAGGATTAAGGATATTTTAGGGCAGATTTTGGGGATTCAGGATAATTTTGAATATTTTTGGCTCCTTCTATGGGGTGCTCTCTTCTCAGCGGCCGAGTGATCCAGTCCCATTCTGTCATCCATTGCAGGACCCTGGGCACTAACTTGCTTGTCTCCACCTTTGCAGACGATGTCAATAATGCTTCCTGTAAGTCCATTGAATTAACCAGGTACCAGTCCAGCGTCTCTTTTTCCATGAGTAGCCCAATGGTGGCAGGTTCTCGACCGTCCACATCAGTAATTCTGAGACGGCCTTTTTTGATCAACACAGCCAACTGTTCGATTTTTGAGAATATTGTTCTTTTATGTTGTAGCGGTGGTGACAGCCATTCCAACACCCGTATCTCCCCCGTTTTGTTTTCGCATTGGGAGAGAGCGCCAAGCAGGTGACAAGGACTATTCCAAACAGTGAGGTCAATAGGGCAATCTAGCTGTCGACAGGATACATATCCTTGTTGTACACAATTACTGATTTGCTTTAGGGCGGTGTGCTGTTCCTTCATGAGGCACACAGGGGTAGTGGGGTCAGTGCCCTTTAACAAGGATCGTAGGGTCTCCAACAAGTGATTTGGTACTCCCACAATGGGTTTTAGCCACTGTAAGTCTCCTAGCAACTTTTGAGCATCATGTAAAGTCTTAATGTCCAAGTGTAGTTTTAATTTTTGGGGTACCACTCTTTGGTCCATTAGAATCCATCCCAAATACTTCCATGGTTTCGTGGTCTGAATTTTCTCTGTGGCAATAACAAGTGAAGATGCTGCAAGAGTGTCTCTGATGCTGTCAACCTGCAAAGGGGAAAATGGCTGTTGTCGCGCAAACAAAATATCATCCATGTAATGATATATTATGGTAGCTGGCCACTGCTGACGTAATGGCTGTAATGCAGCGTCAACATAAAGCTGGCACAACATGGGGGAATTGCGCATGCCCTGCGGCAATGACGTCCACTCAAATCTTTTGTCTGGTTCCCCACAATTTGTTGCTGGTAGGGTAAAGGCAAACCTCTTCATGTCATCGGGATGCAGCCCAATAGTGAAAAAACAATCCTTTAAGTCGATGATTAGAAGCGGCCAATCTTGAGGTATCATGGCTGGATTCGGAAGACCAGGCTGCAAGGTCCCCATCGGTTCCACCTCGTCATTCACAGCTCGTACATCGTGTACCAGGCGGTATTTTCCTGATTTATTCTTAATCACAAAAATGGGCGTGTTCCATGGACTCGCTGAGAGTCATAAATGTCCTTGCTCGTATTGTTCCTTCACCAATTCATGGGCATGCTTAAGACTCTCCCCTTTCAAGGGCGATTGCTTAACCATCACCGGTGTATCTGTTTTCCAGGTGAGTGGAATGGGGAAAGTCCAAGCAATGGCAATTACCCCAAAGGGTGGTGATTGGCCAACACCACCCCCAGCTGTGTTAAAATGTCCCTGCCTATGAGGCAAGAGACTGTAGGGGGCAACTGAACAACTGAAAACACCACAGATACCTGTTGCCCATCAAATCGCACTGACAGGGGCGGTGTTCTGCTTGCCAAGGTAAGTCCTCCTTCTCCTGTGAGCATGTTTGTTGATGGGAGCAAGGGCCAATGCTGTGGCCATGCTTCTGGAGATATAATGCTGGTGTCTGCTCCCGTATCCAATAGTCCATAAAGGGTTATACTCTGATGTCCATGGGTGATCTGAACTCTCTGTTTTGGCCTCTCCTGTAGATCTACAGTCAGGACTGTAGTGCCTGTGGAGCCAAAGCCCTTTCCATCACGCTTCTGTCCAGTAAGCGATGGAAGACCCGATGTCATCTGCGGTAACGGTACCAATTGAGCAACGCGTTGACCTTATGTTATCTTTAGCGGGGGATAAGGGGTGTAAGCCATGATTTGTATTTCTCCTGTATAGTCTGCATCTATGACCCCTGGAAATACAAATAATCCCAGCATGGATGTCGAGGACCGTCCTAGTAATAATGCTCCACATTTTTGTCCTTGTAGCGTGAGAGGACCGTTTACTTCAATTGGTATCCTTGCAGGCTGGTTCATCATTAATGTGACATCTACTGCATCTGCTATATCCAAGCCGAGGCTTCCTGCTGTTGTTGGCTGCAGACAGGAGGTGGCGCTGATGTCGCGGCGGCAACTTGTGTCTGGGTGCGGCCGGCGATTGGCGCCGGCAAGCCGTGGTGTTTTGGGAGCTGGATTGGCAGCTTTGGCACCACACGCCAGTCGCTCTGCATTCTCGGCGCATGTGTCCCCCATTGCCGCATCGGTAGCACATGAGGTGTGATCTCGAGCCTCCCTGCGTGACTGCCATTGAGCCATTTCGGAGAGGAGCAAGAGCAGCTAACACCTGATTGTGAGTGGATTCTGCTTGCTTTTGCAGCCCTAATCCTAATTCCTTTAAGGCATCTACTAAAAATGCTTGTGAGACTGTTGGCTGTAATGCCATTCGCTCTAGTGCTTCCTCAATGGTCCAATTTGCTCCCAGAGTGGCTAGCACCCTTTGCGTGGCCGGATTGCTATTTTGTAAGGTGCACTGCTTTAATAGTGCCCCCTTCATATATTCTGCAACTCCCGCCCGGTCTATGGCCACAGCTGCTTTGTCAATAAAACTCCCAAATGATTCCTCTCAACCTTGTTTTATGCCCATGTACGCTGGCAGCCCTCCTGGCTCTTTACCCCTCTCTATGGCAGCACGTACCAACCGCATGGCTTCTCTAATCTTATCTGCTCCTGATATCAACTGTGCCTCCGTGTGCAAGTATGCCCTTAAGCCCATGAGCTCATCTATCGTCACTCCATGCAGCGGATCCCCCTGAGCTCGCTGTGTTGCAACCGACTCATTAACCAAGGCTTGCCAATGCGCATTAAACAACAATTGCTGATGCTGAGTAAATATTAACTGTACTATTCCCCTCAAATCATTTGGGCACACAATCTGCGTATTAAAGAGATAATCCAGCATCTGCCTAACAGGTTCGCTTTTTACACCGAACTGGCTAACTGTGGACCGCAACTGGGATAACAACTTCCAGTCTAAAGGGGTATACTCCGCCAGATCCTGTGTGTGGTTCCCCTGAGCATCCTACTGTGGTGTGTATGTAACCGGACAGGCAAGAGCAGAAGCGGCCTCCATTGCCTCACCATCCCCCGTTTGCATTGCCTCTTTTGCCAGAGCAGCCCAAGCCTCCCTCCTCTGTTTAGCCATCTCCTCCCACAGGTCACTGAGTGCCCCGGGATAGGATCTGACTCTCCGAGAGTTCTGCGCTGTTGGCGCTTCTGCACAGGCCATTCGGGTGGGGGAGGCGGCAGGCTCAGCTCGCTCTCTCTGCGGGGAGGCGGCGGGCTTAGCTCACTCTCTCTATGGGGGGGCGGCGGGCTTAGCTCGCTCTCTCTGCTGTCCTCCAACTCGTCCTTCTCCTCTGTGCAGATGGTCCCCCCGCGCCTGTAACAAAATCCTCCATACCACACTGTTGTAAACCCTTTGGTATTAACACCTTGTTTACTGAAGTCGCAAGAGGATCGTCCTCACAACCATACCCTATATTCCTCTTATGAGCTTCTGTCACCCTTTCTGCTGCCTTGCGCTCAGAGACATGTTGAAGCAGTGTATTGTGCACCACCCACCATGGCTTGCCCAATTTCTTTGCTGTCTTATCATCTTCTAACACCGCTTCCCACAGTATATCCCCAAATTTTCTCCATTCCGCGAGCTCATGGACCGTATGTGGGTTAAGGAAAACCCCCTTAGCATAGCCGTAGGCTAACAAACCTGGTAGCTCCTTTTTTAGATCTATCCCCTTTACTCCTCACCTTTCTAAATACGCGGCAAAAAGATCATATGCTGCTTGCCTATCCATACCTATTCGTATACGTCAGCGCTGTTGCGGCTTTCCAGGCTCTGGCAGACACGTATGGCCCGAGTCACCGATGTGAACTTCGAGGGTGCTTCAAAATTCCGGCACCGTTCCGGCTGCGATCAGGACCCAACTCCAACTTCCCTCGACCGTGGCGTGTCCTCCCCCCTTTTCTTTTTCAGCAAGACACGGAGGCAGACGTCGAAAGAAGGAGACCAGGACACCAGATGGTCATCAACAGGTCTAATTTATTGATTGATTTGGCAACCTAAATGCAGTCCATAATGAGCCTCATACATATTGCAAAAGTTGAGCTCAGGGTTGGCTATTCAGCTACATGTCAACCCCGCCTAATTTAGCCTTTAGCTACATTCCTGTGGTTAGCAAGAATAGCAACTTCTGCATTCCACATCCTGTTCTTGTATAACTTCAGCACCTTCTTTGTGAACAAGGACACCCTGCCCGCGAAAGGGCCTCTGCCCTAGTTAGGACATCTTTACCAAATTGATTCGGCTGTGTCCCCTCTCCTTGAGCCACTCTTTGACAAAACTCTCCACAGGATTCCACCTCCAAAATTCTGTATATCCAAGGGTTGCTCCCAGGTAAATCTGTCAGTCTGGCTGGCCTTGGCCTCTGGTGAATGCCCCTGCAATGCTGGGGTTGAGTTCCTTCCTTCCCATGGAGATCCCTGGGACACTGTGGGGACCGCATGGAACCAAAGGGATCCTTGTGGCACCACTGGAGCCCATGGAACCAAGGAGATCATTGTGGCACCACTGGAGCCCATGGAACCAAGGAGATCATTGTGGCACCACTGGAGCCAATGGAACCAAGGAGATCATTGTGGCACCACTGGAGCCCATGGAACCAAGGAGATCATTGTGGCACCACTGGAGCCCATTGAACCAAGGGGCCATTGTAACACAGCAGGGCTTCATGGAACCCAGAGACCATTATCACTCTGTGGGGCCTGATGGAACCATGGAGACCATTGTGACCCTTCAGGGCCTCATGTCACCAAGGGGACATTATGACACCTCAGGTCCTCATGGAAGCAAGGGACCATTGGGAAACTGTGGGGCCCCATGGAACCGAGGGAACAGGGAGCAGGTCTGGCTGCAAGCACTGAGCCTGGCCGGAGTCACGGAACCATCTGCAGGCCCCAGGTGAGATATGAACTCTTTCAGTGCTTCCATCCTCCCTGGAGTGAGAGAAAAGGACAAAGTGCAGGCACATAGAGGAGCAACATGAAGACACCGAGGTCAGTGAAGAGGAAGTTGAGTCCAAGATGGGAGGCATGAGGAGATGTCCTGATCTTGGGGCTGAAATCCTCTTATAAAGCTATGGAGAAGGATGCAACTGATACATCAGACTCTCTTTTTCCCCGTATCACATTGAAAAGTACGAGGAAATGACTTGTTCAGCAAAGGCCTCCGTGCTAAAGTAAGCAAATGTTGAAATAGCTGTGATCCCATGAGAAGTTAGAACACTGAAAAAGTGAAGAGTGATGAGATCCTGTGCTTTCCGAGGGAGAAGAAAAAGATCTCTGTTCTCAGACATGAAGATGATTTCAGAAATAGATGATGAGAACCTTTGCTCTTAAACAGCTCATCTTTAAACTAATACCCCATAAGTTGACATGGCCCATAAACACAACTGTAAAAGAGCTTTGAACAACTGGGAGGGATGTCCCAATTGCAGATTTTTCTGGGCAGTTGCTATTCATGGAAATTGAGAGCGGCAAGAGAAGTGTCTCTTCTGGAAAAGTCTCCATAGCATGAAAGAGAGACTCCTCTCCTTAAGCGAACTCAAGAAAGACTATTCCAGTAGGGTTAAACTGACTGAAAATTCTAGGTTTGTCTCTTTATACTGTCAGTAAGGAAGAAAAGATTGTAGGGAGAGGAGAAGTGTTCTGAAAGTTTTGTTCTTATTACTCTTTCTTTTAGTTGCTATTAATTAACTTTTCCTTATACTCTCTTAAAGTTTTGAGCCTGCTTTGCCGTTCTCCTAATCTTATCACACAGGAAGAAATGAGTAAGGATATTCTAGTGAGTGCACTGGTAATTAGCCAACACTGAAGCCACCACAATAATTGCTGCATTCTCCAAGAAATCTCAAATAGGTGAACGAAAACCACTACAGAAATATTTCTGATGAACTGAACTAGAACAGAGGGAAATCAAGGTAGAGCCATGGTTTGTCAGGACTTGCTTGATCCTAATGAGCCCTGTGGTGCATTTGGAACTGAGCCCTGGAATCTTAGGACCTGAGAGGAGATTGCACAAACCTTTCCAGGAGTCAAACTCAGAAAAAAACCCCAAAGTGTCTCAAATCATAGATGTGTCCCACTGAGGTCCATCTGCTACACAGGCTCCTCATGGACTTCTTGGAGGAGAGATTTGGAGGCCAGGATGGCACAAAAACTTCTAAGAGATTCAGTGTGGAAAGGAAAATCCAAAGTACTTTAAAAACCTTGAGTATCCTAAAGTATTAATGAGCTCCACTGAGTGTCAGTACAAAGCTCTCAAGGGACTTGTTAAAGCAGAGAAATGGGGCCATGATTGCACAAACCTCTCACAGAGTCTCTATCTAAAGGGAAACACCAAGTACCCTAAAATAATTGAAGTACCCTGAAGCATTAATGAGCCCACAAAGTGTAGTTACTGACAAAGCCTCTCCATGGACTAATTACAGCAGATAATTGGAGGCCGTGATTGCACAAACCTCTCAGAGACTCCAAGGCAAAAACCAAACCCAAAGTCCTTTCAAAAACTCTGTGAGCATTCAGGAGCCCCCAGGGCCATTGTTGAGCAAGGCTCCCCAGGGACTCCTTCCAGCAGATCCTTGAGGCCACTGGGATGTGGGCTAGGGGGGGATGCTGAGGGCAGGACAAGGAGCTGACAGTGCCCAGCCTGGCTGGGGCTGTGCCAGGAGGCCCCAGGGCCTCAGGACAAGGTGTCTCCTCACAGCCCTTGGTGGCACAGACACTGCTGTGCCCCAGGGCACCAAGACTTGACTTTTCCTTGTTCCAACCTGTCATCACTGCCTCCAGTTCTCTGCTTTGCCTGGGGTCTGGGGACACTTTCTCAGTCGTGTCCCTCTCTGGGACCCATTAAAAGTCCAAGAAAGTTTAGAGCTGGATTCTGACTTGCAGTTCTGGAGAGGTTTCTTAGCTCCCTCTAAAAAACTGATGTTCAGGGCCTGAGCACAAAGCCCCAGAGGCTCATTAATGTCTTTCTGCTGTGTCTGTGCTGCTGAGCTGGGCTGGGCTCCTGGTACAGAGGCAGCTCCTGGTAACCAAGCAGAGCTTCAAAAGCACATTTCTCTTGATGAGCAGCTCTTCTGCCAGCCCAGCAGGGCTGGGGCACTGCCTGCAGCCATCCCAGGCAAAGCACAGAGGCACAGAGAACTTAAATCAGTCAGGGCTGGGAAGGTGCTGAGAAGTGCCTGGGGCACAATCACTGCCAGCCCTTGGCACAGGTGCCTCTGGCTGCAGGACAATGCAGCTGCAGCTCCTGGAGCCATCTCCTAAAGCTGGAACATTCTAATGCCTACAGAGCCTGTGAGTACATTCTCTGATTGTCTCCTGTGCAGAGCAGTCAGGGGTGCCCAGGGCTGTCCTGCAGAGCAGGGTCCTGCAGCCCAGGGTGCTGTGCTGGGGCAGGGACTCTGCTGCCTGCCAGGGAACGCTCTCAGCCAGCCCTGGCAGCTGCTCCAAACACTGGGGGAAGAGATCTGGGTGGAAGGAGACAGCTGGTGCAGCTTGGAAGTGTTCTCCTTGTGTGGGGAGGATGCTGCATTGTTCAGGACTGCTCCCATCCCGGCATTTAACTGCAGAATGTTTCCAAGTAGATTTTACAGGGAGTACAGCAAGGCAGGGGCTGCATAAAAGGGAAAATTTTATTAATCTACTGCTTTGGATTGCTGGGATGGAAAAATGCACGTAGATATTTATCTCTTGGTTCATGTTTAGAAAAAATAAATAATTTAATCTCAACTCTAACTGAAGCAAGCAGTGACAGAAATCAGCACAGGACCCCTCACAGGCAGTGTCAATATCACTTTTCCAGTCTCCTCAGGGTTGCACTGATGTTGCCATCAGAGCCTGGAGAGCCAGAGCTGCCCCTGGGCAGTGCCTGAGCTGGGAGGGGTCTGCAGGGCAGAGCTGAGCCCCCAGGGCTGGGCTGGGCTCTGGCAGCACTGGCAGGGCCCAGCCCTGGGCACAGGGAAGGAGCTGCTGGCAGGGACAGCTCCAGGCAGCAGAGCCCTGGGCAGGCAGTGGGGGGAAAGTGCCCCCAGGCTGTGCTGGGATATTTCAAGTCCTCTCCAAACCCAACTATTCCATGGTTACTTTTCTTACAGATCCCCATGCCAAGGCACAGTAAATGTCCAACAGCAGCTCCATCAGCCACTTCCTCCTGCTGGCATTGGCAGACACACGGCAGCTGCAGCTCCTGCACTTCTGCCTCTTGCTGGGCATCTCCCTGGCTGCCCTCCTGGGCAACGGCCTCATCATCAGCGCCGTAGCCTGCAGCCACCACCTACACACACCAATGTTCTTCTTCCTGCTCAACCTGGCCCTCAGCGACCTGGGCTTCATCTGCACCACTGTCCCCAAAGCCATGCACAATTCCCTCTGGGACACCAGGAACATCTCCTACTCAGGATGTGCTGCACAGCTCTTTTTCTTTATGTTCTTCATCTCAGCAGAGCTTTCCCTTCTGACCGTCATGTGCTACGACCGCTACGTGTCCATCTGCAAACCCCTGCACTACGGGACCCTCCTGGGCAGCAGAGCTTGTGCCCACATGGCAGCAGCTGCCTGGGCCAGTGCCTTTCTCTATTCACTGCTGCATACAGCCAATACATTTTCTCTGCCCCTGTGCCATGGCAATGTTCTGGGCCAGTTCTTCTGTGAAATCCCCCAGATCCTCAAGCTGTCCTGCTACAAATCCCACCTCAGGGAACTTGGGCTCATTGCAGTTAGTGTCTGTTTAGGTTTTGGTTGTTTTGTGTTCATGGTTTTCTCCTATGTGCAGATCTTCAGGGCTGTGCTGATGATCCCCTCTGAGCAGGGACGGCACAAAGCTTTTTCCACCTGCCTCCCTCACCTGGCCGTGGTCTCCCTGTTTGTTAGCACTGCAGCCTTTGCCTACCTGAAGCCCCCCTCCATCTCCTCCAAATCCCTGGATCTGGCCCTGTCAATTCTGTACTCAGTGGTGCCTCCAGCCCTGAACCCGCTCATCTACAGCCTGAGGAACCAGGAGCTCAAGCCTGAAGTGTGGAGACTGATGACTGGATGCTTTCAGGAACATTAATTTGATGGCCAATTTCTGCAAACCACTTATAATAGAAGTCATCTTATTGTTGGTTTGACTGTAGTTTTTTTTTTTTTTTCCTTTATATTAGTTTTCTCATATTGTCCACAAATAAATGTCTTTGTTTGTGCCATTTCTCATTTTGTTTCCCTCCAACTTCCCTGTGGCCACAGACTTTGTCAATGAGGGGTTGCGCTCTGGGTGACTTTAAAGGAAATAAAGGATGTCCCAGCCACGTTTTCTGCAGAGATGCCCCTTTTGTTTCCTTCTCTGGAGCTGCAGCAGCAATGTCTGTGTGCAGAGCTGGGGGCAGATCAGTGCTGGCTCAGCAGCTGTGCCCAGCAGCAGCAGCACTTGGTGTTGCCAGTGCTGCTGCCGTGGCCCTGCCCCGCTGCCCTGGTGGCCCTGGTGTTGCTGCAGGGCCTGAGTGCTCTCGGGGCCGGGCACAGCCCTGGGGGTGGCAGTGTCAGGGCTGCAGCAGGGACAGGCCAAGTAATATAAATAATTTGTATTATAAATCATCTTGGATAATTCTTTTGGATTTGTCCTTTTTTCCCCTGTGTTTTAGTTTTTTATTATTGTCCACAAAGTAAAACCATTGTTTGTGCCATTTCTCATTTTGTTTCTCTGCACCTTCCCTGTGTCCACAGACTGTGTCAATGGGAGGCTGTTCTCTTGGTGTCTTTAAAGGAGATAAATGATCTCCCAGCAAAGTTTTCTTCAGTGATCCCCTTGTGTTCCCTTCTCTGGAGCTGCAGCAGCAATGTCTGAGTGCAGAGCGTGGGCCAGATCAGTGCTGAGTCCATCAGCTCTGATCCTGCTGGCCACACCATTCCTGATCCAGACCAGGAGCCATTGGCCTTCTTGCCCAGCTGGGCACACTGCTGGCTCATGTCCAGCCTGCTGTCCATCAGTCCATGCAGGTCCCTTTCTGCCTGGCTGCTCTCCAGCCACTCTGTCCCCAGCCTGTAGTGCTGCAGGGGTGGTTCTGGCCAAAGTGCAGGACCCAGCACTTGGTCTTGTTCAACCTCAGCTTGTTGGATTTGGGCCCTGGATCCAGCCTGTCCAGGGCCCTGTGCAGAGCCCTCCTACCCTCCAGCAGATCCACACTCACACCCAGCTTGGTGCCATCTGCAAATTTGCTGATGCTGGACTCAGTCTCCTCATGCAGATCATCAGTGCAGATATTAAAATCCACGCTGGCTGGCTCTGATCCCTCGGCCATCCTGTGGGTGCCCTGTCATGGCACTCAGGGTGATCTGTTCCATAACCTTGCCGGGCACCCAGGTCAGGCTGACAGGCCTGGAGTTCCCCAGCTCCTCCTTCCAGCCCTTCTTGGGGATGGGCTCACACTGGCACCTCCAGTCCTCTGGGACCTCCCTGCTGAGCCAGCACTGATGGTAAATGATGGAGAGCAGCTTGGGGAGCTCATCCACAGCTTCCCCACCCCCGTAGGATGGATCCCATCTAGTCCCAGAGACACCTGTGAGCATCTGAGAGGACCAGCAGGTCACCAACTTCTTCCTCCTGGATTCCAGGGGCTATTCTGCTCCATGTGCCCATCTACCAGTTCAGGAGAACACTTGTCCTGAGGAAATCCAGTGCTAATATTGAAAATTGAGAGAAACAAGGTGTTAAGTAGCTTAGCCTTTTCTTTATCTTTAGTTACTGTATTCTCCACTGCATCCAAAAAAAGAGTAGGTGTTCTCCTTATCCCATGTTTTGCTAATTATTTATTTGTAATAACATTTTTTTTTTTATTTTTTACAGAAGTCGCCAGGTAATGCTCTAATTGAGTTTCGCCCCTCAACTTTTCTTTCTGCATGACCAAATAACATTCTTAAACACTTCCTAAGTTTCATGACGTTCTGTCAAAAGTTGCGTCCTCTTTTTTTCCCCTGAGTTCCCATAAAAGCTCCATGGGCAGCCAGGCCAGTAATTTTCCTCACCAGCTCATCTTCTGCCACACTGGGACAGGCTGCTCCTTCCCCCTTAAGATAACTGTCTTGACATGCGTCCATGTTCCCAGTCCCCTTTGTTTTTAAGGTCTGTTTCTCTTTCAAAATTCAGTACTTATTTGGTACTCCCCAATTCTGCATCCTAAACAGGTCAAAGTCTGCCCTTCCTAATTCCAGTGTGGCAGTTTGGTAGCTGCCACTCCTTCTTTCACAGAACATTGAAAACTTGATTATTCATGGTCACAGGCAGCCTCTGAGCCCCACATCTGCCACCAGCCCTTCTCTGTTTGTGAACAGCAGGAGATAGATCTGTCCTTGGCAGTGGGAGTGTTACCAAAAATTCGGTAAAACAGAAAACCCCTTAACCCCAATGCAGCATTAAGAAGCAGCATTCTTTATTCAGCTGGATGCACGGGGGAGAGCTCCTCCCAAAGCCCTGCAGGCTGAGTGCAGGAAAGTTTCTGTTTATATTCTGTATATTGCACACATATTCATTGATTTTCCCAGACTAAACATAAATATGATAATAATTTCCCCAAAATCATTAACATATTTCCCCTCCCCTTTTCCCATGTGTTCTTCTGTCCTGGTGTCCCTCTGGTGGTCCCTGGTGGTTGTGGACCCCAATGTTCCAGTGGGGCAGGCTGAGCTGGCAGGAGGCTGGTGAACTTTTAGTTCCTCTTCTCACACAATGGGCATTGTGTGGTTTCCATCTGTGACATCAGAGACCATCTGTGTGACATTAGAGAATGGGCTGTGACATCACAGAAAAGGCTGTGACATGACAGAGCAGGCTGTGACATCACAGAGCGTTGCCACCACTACAGGGGCTATGGTGTGGTGTCCCGGGTCGAGCACGGCTCTGTGGCAGCACCCCTGCCACACGGACCAAGACACGCTGACACCAATGTGGTGGACAGTGAAATGGCCTTTATTAACTGCCAACAGGGGTAATTTATAACAGGGGGTAACGGCAGGGCAACGGTAAAGGGAGAGGGGTTAGGCGTAATATCGCGAGATCTCCCAGATAACACGATATCTTAAACCCACATTCCCCTCCCCCCTTCATGACCTATTAAAAACATAGGAAACGGTAATGTTAAAACTGCCTAGTGGGATAGTAACAAACTTGTAACTGCAACAAAACAAACAACTGTAACAACTTTTAAGAAACTTGTGAGTGTAAATATTTAACAAATGAAAAGTTAAATAATGTAACGCACACAAAACTAACTATCTCTAACTGTTTTTCTAAGAAAAAATAAATATGAACTTATTTAAAACACAGGGCGATCTGTCAGGGGGCTGATTGAACTGTGACTTTGGGCATTCTTGCAGGACTTCCTCAGCTTATGTGTTGTCATCAGAGCACCAAATTGTCCTCCCAGATCTGTAATCTGTTTGACTTTAAAACCAGGGTGTTTTGGAGAG
The DNA here is from genome assembly GCF_035770615.1 of Melospiza melodia melodia. Taxonomy (NCBI): domain Eukaryota; kingdom Metazoa; phylum Chordata; class Aves; order Passeriformes; family Passerellidae; genus Melospiza; species Melospiza melodia. The sequence continues at coordinate 1,861,302 of NW_026948761.1, forward strand.
CCCATGTCCAGACTCATGTTCTCCCCAAAACACCCTTTGGACCCCTTGGCACAGGAAAAGTTCTGGGTTGACTGGTATTCCATCTAAGTAGAGTCAGAACTTGGCCAGAGTTCCAACTCCACTTGACGGATACAGTTGGGAAATTTAGGAGACTAGAGAATGGAAGAGTACAAAGCCGTGGCTAATTCCAAGTCCTGCACCTGTGAGATAGCGTGTCCTTGGGCCTAGCTGTAGTAGGATAACAAATAGTGAAAGAGACATGAGAAAAGAGAGATGTAACCCCTAAGGAATGAGGAAGAGTTCATGGTATAGTTTAACCAATAGATTGCTTGGCTTACAGAATATTCATAAGATTATTATTTGCTGTATAAGTGTTTGATGCTTTCTTCAATAAACTGGACCTGTGATGAACCACCTGGTGTCCTGGTCTCCTTCCTACGACAGAACCCCATAACCACATGACCGTGATGGACCTCCATAACCCCATAACCTTGATGGACCTCCATAACCACATCACCCTGATGGACCCCCATAACCACATGGCCTTGATGGACCTCCATAACCCCATGACCTTGATGGACCCCAAGGACCTTGATGGACCCCCATGACCCTGATTGACCCCCATAACCACATGACCTTGATGGACCTCCATAACCCCATGACCCTGATGGACTCTCATAACCACATGGCCCCATGACCTTGATGGGCCTCCATAACCTCATAACCATGATGGACCCCCATAACCACATGGCCCCATAACCCTGATGAAACCCCCTGGACCCATGACCCTGATGGACCCCCATAACCCCATGATCTATCCCATAACCATGATGGAACCCCATGACCCTGATAGACCTTCATAACCACATGACCGTGATGGAACTCCATAACCCCAAAATCATGATGGACCCCCATAACCCCAATAAATCCCCATGACCTTGATGGACCTCCAAAACCACATGACCCTGATAGACCTTCATAACCCCATAACCCTGATGGACCCCCATAACCACATGACCTTGATGGAACCCCATAGCTCCATAACCATGATGGACCTCCATAACCCCATAACCCTGATGGACCCCCATAACCACATGGCCTTGATGGAACCCCATAACCCCATAACCATGATGGACCCCCATAACCACATGACCCTGATGGAACCCCATAACCCCATGACCCTGCTTACTCCCATGATCTTGATGGACCCCCATAACCACATGACCCCATAACCCTGATGGAACCCCATAACCACATGTCCCTGTGCAGGATGTCCCTGTGCGGGACGTCCCTGTGCGGGATGTCCCTGTGTGGGATGTCCCTGTGCGGGACGTCCCTGTGTGGGATGTCCCTGTGTGGGACGTCCCTGTGCGGGATGTCCACGTGAAGGATGTCCCTGTGCGGGATGTCCCTGTGTGGGATGTCCATGTGCGGGATGTCCACGTGCGGGATGTCCCTGTGTGGGATGTCCCTGTGCAGGATGTCCACATGCGGCACGAAGCCACCAGCGCCCCACAGGAACACCCGGGGCAGCTGGGCCACCACCAGGAATAGCGCGTCACCCGCCAGGACAGGGTGGCAGGACACCGGGGAGAAGCCTGGGGGAGAGGGGACATGAGTGAGGAGACCTTGGAGACCTTGGCGACCTTGGAGATGTTGGAGATGTTGGGGTGATGGGGATCTTGGGGACCTTGGGGAGCTTGGGGACACTGGGGACCTTGGAGACGTTGGAGATGTTGGAGACCTTGGGAATCTTGAGGACGTTGGGGACTTTGGGAATATGGAGGTTGTTGGGGACATTGGAGATGTTTGGGACATTGGAGATTTTGGGGTGATGGGGACATTGGAGACCTTGGGGACATTAGGATGATGGGGACCTTGGGCACACTGGAGATGTTGGGGTGATGGGACATTGGAGACATTGGAAAACACTGGGGACATTGGAGATGTTGGGGCAATGGGGACCTTGGGGACATTGGGGGCACTGGGGACATCAGGTGCACTGGGGTGATGGGGCCTTGGGGACCTTGGGGACATTGGAGAACGTTGGGGACACTGGAGATGTTGGGGTGATGGGACCTTGGGGATACTGAGGACATTGGAGACCTTGGGGACATTGGAGATGTTGGGGACCTTGAGGACCTTGGGAGTATGGAGGACACTGGGGACATTGGGGATGTTGGAGCAATGGGGACCTTGAGGACCCTGGGGACATTGGGGTGATGGGGACCTTGGGGACACTGGAGATGTTTGGGACCTTAGTAACCTTGGGGGCCTTGTGAATATGGAGGGTGTTTGGGCCGTTGGGGACATTGGGGACCTTGGAGATGTTGGGGTGATGGGGACCTTGGGGACATTGGAAACCTTGGGGACCTTGGAGATGTTTGGACATTGGAGATGTTGGGGTGATGGGACATTGGGGACATTGGAGATGTTGGGGACCTTGGAGATGTTGGGGTGATGGGACACTGGGGACATTGGAGATGTTGGTGTGATGGGGACCTTGGGGACATTGGAAAACCTGGGGGACATTGGAGATGTTTGGACATTGGGGACATTGGGGACCCTGGAGATGTTGGGGTGATGGGACACTGGGGACAATGGAGATGTTGGGGTGATGGGGACCTTGGGGACCTTGGGGACATTGGGGGCACTGGGGATGTTGGCGACTTTGGGGACTGTCCTGGTTTAGGGCAAATTTGTTAAAGAATCTGCAAAGGAGGGCCCCTCCAGAAAGGAAAACCCACATGGCCCCTCCCCCCAACCGGTTCGGGAAAAAATTCTTTGGAGAGAGGTGGAAAGAACCTGTTTATTGACAGGCACAGCACCCCCCAGCACTCAAAATTAACAATACCCGATGACACCGCTCTGAGAAAATGACAAAATCAGAAAGTCTCTTTCGGGGGTGGTTGCTCTGTTCTCAGTCCCTCCGGCGCTGGGGCAGCTGCTGCAGCCAAACCTTCGGTGTTCCCGGGTCCAAGTCCGGAGCAAGTTCGAGATGGTCACAGAAACAGGAGAGGAGAAACAGTCCAGGAAGGAATTTGGACTGTTTAGCTAAACTAGCTAATAAGCAGAGGCCAAAGCAGAGCAGAAGCAAGAGCAGAAAAGAGAGCAAGCAAAGCAGCAAGCTGAAAGCAAGAAGTGAAAAAACAGCCCTATGTACTGCCTGTTTCTGTGTCCCTGATAAGAGAAACCCAAACAAAAATTCCACTCTTCAGAGACGGTCTTAAAGGCACAGAACATATGAATGGGAATACAAGCATCATAACGTCACCCCAGGACATTCCACCCCTTATCCCCATATCATCAACTTTCTACAACACATCATGCATTATTCATACAAAATTTCCATCTCTTCCCCCAAAATTATAAGCAATACCCATCATGCCTTCATCACATCCCCACACTGGACCACTGAATCCAGGCCCTATATTACAGAGCTGCAGGATTCCCCCTTTTCACTTCAGTCACTTAAAGCTCCATCTATCAGTTGCTCAGACCATCGACACTTACACATTTACTTCTCCATCTTCCACTTGCCCAGACCTTCAACACTTACACATTTCCCTCTATCTCATGTCTGTATGGTTTAATGTACAGACAATGGCAGTAACATCCAATGAACAGTGATATTGCATATCATTCTTACCCCACAATCAGATTTCCGTGAACAACAACATCGTGTTGTTCCATCTCTTTGCATTATCCACCACGTGCAACCCGGTCCCTGAGCAAAGACAACCCCACAAATGGGTTTGTCTGTACGTGAGGCAGAATTGATCCACACAGTCTTCCCTAACAAACCTCTGATATGTACCACTGGGACTTTGTCTCCTTCTATTACATTAAGGGACTCAGACTGGGCAGGACCTGCTCGGTTGGTGGAACCTTGGGTGTTAACTAACCAGGTGGCCTTTGCTAAATGGTGCTCCCAATTCTTGAAGGATCCCCCACCCAAAGCTTTCAACTGGGTTTTTAGTAGTCCATTGTGCCTCTCCACTTTTCCTGCAGCTGGTGCATGGTAGGGGATATCGTACACCCACTCAATGCCATGATCCCTAGCCCAGGTGTTGATAAGGCTGTTCTTGAAATGAGTCCTGTTGTCTGACTCAATCCTCTCAGGGCTGTCATGTCTCCACAGAACTTGCTTTTCCAGGCCCAGGATGGTGTTCCGGGCTGTAGCATGAGACACAGGGTAGGTTTCCAACCATCCAGTGGTGGCTTCCACCATAGTCAGCACGTAGCGCTTGCCCTGGCGTGTCTGGGGCAATGTGATGTAGTCAATCTGCCAGGCCGCCCCATACTTGTACTTGGACCACAGCCCACCGTACCACAAGGGCTTCACTCGCTTGGCCTGCTTGATGGCAGCACACGTCTCACAGTCATGGATAACCTGAGAAATACTGTCCATGGTTAGATCCACCCCTCGGTCTCGTGCCCACTTATAGGTGGCATCCCTGCCCTGATGGCCTGAGGCATCATGGGCCCATCAAGCTAGGAATAACTCCCCCTTATATTCCCAATCTAGGTCTCTTTTGGACACCCCTATCTTTGCAGCTTGGTCTACCTGCTCATTGTTTTGGTGCTCCTCATTGGCCCTACTCTTGGGTACATGGGCGTCTACATGGCGGACTTTCACAGGCAGTTTCCCTACCCTGGTAGCGATGTCTTTCCACTCATCAGCAGCCCAAATTTGTTTCCCTCTATGTTGCCAGTTTGCCTTTTTCCACCTTTCCAGCCATCCCCACAGAGCATTGGCTACCATCCATGAATCAGTGTAGAGGTAGAGCTTTGTCCACTTCTCTCTCTCAGCAATGTCCAGAGCCAGCTGAACAGCTTCGAGTTCAGCAAGTTGGCTCGATCCACCTTCTCCTTCGGTAGCTTGCGCAACCTGTTGTGTGGGGCTCCATACGGCTGCTTTCCACTTCTGGTTCCTTCCTACGATGCAACAGGAACCATCAGTGAAAAGAGCGTAGCGTGTTTCCTCTGGGGGCAGTTGGTTATAGGGAGTAGCCTCTTCAGCACGTGCCACTGGTTATTGTTCCTCTTCATCTGTGACACCAAAATTCTCACTTTCGGGCCAATTTGTAATGACCTTCAAAATCCCAGGGCGATTCAGTTTACCTATACGGGCGTGCTGAGTGATGAGAGCAATCCACTTGCTCCATGTAGCACTGGTGGCATGGTGAGTGGAAGGAACCTTGCCTTTGAACATCCAGCCCAGCACCGGTAGTCGGGGTGCCAGGAGGAGTTGTGCTTCAGTGCCTATTACCTCCGAGGCAGCCTGGACTCCTTCATAGGCAGCCAGGATTTCTTTCTCTGTTGGAGTGTAGTTGGCTTCAGACCCTCTGTAACTTCGACTCCAAAATCCCAGTGGTCGACCCCGAGTCTCCTCAGGCACCTTCTGCCAAAGGCTCCAGGACAAGCCAGGGTTCCTGGCTGCAGAGTAGAGCATGTTCTTTACCTCTGGTCCTGTCCTGACTGGGCCAAGGGCCACTGCATGAGCAATCTCCTGCTTGATCTGTGCAAAGGCTTGTTGCTGCTCAGGGCCCCACTGGAAATTGTACTTCTTGCGTGTGACCAGGTAAAGAGGGCTCACAATCTGACTGTACTCAGGAATATGCATCCTCCAAAAACCTATTGCACCCAAGAAAGCTTGTGTCTCTTTCTTATTGGTGGGTGGAGACATTGCTGTGATCTTGTTGATGACATCTGTAGGAATCTGACGCTGTCCATCTTGCCAGTTCACTCCCAGGAATTGAATCTCACGAGCTTGTCCCATTACTTTGCTCTTTTTAATGGTGAAACCAGCTCCCAGGAGGATCTGGATGATTTCCTTCCCTTTCTCGAACACTTCCGCAGCTGTGTTTCCCCACACAATGATGTCATCAATATTCTGCAGATGTTCTGGAGCCTCTCCCCTTTCTAGTGCAGTCTGGATCAGTCCATGGCAGATGGTGGGACTGTGCTTCCACCCCTGGGGCAGTCGGTTCCAGGTGTACTGCACTCCCTTCCATGAGAAGGCAAACTGAGGCCTGTATTCTGCTGCCAGAGGAATGGAGACAAATGCATTGGCAATGTCTATAGTGGCGTACCACCTTGCTGCCTTGAACTCCAGCTTGTACTGGAGTTCCAGCATGTCCGGCACGGCAGCGCTCAGGGGTGGAGTCACTTCATTCAATGCACGGTAGTCCACTGTCAATCTCCATTCTCCTTCAGATTTTCGCACAGGCCAGATGGGGCTGTTGAAGGGTGAGTGGTTCTTGCTGACCACCCCTTGGCTCTCCAGCTCTCGGATCATCTTATGGATGAGGATCACAGCATCTCGAGTGGTCCTATACTGCCGTCGATGCACTATGGAAGTGGCAATTGGCACTCGTTGCTCTTCTCCCGTCAGGCATCCTACTGCAGATGGATTCTCAGACAACCCAGGCAAGGTGTTCGATTGCTGGATGCCCTCTGTCTCTACAGCAGCTATTCCAAATGCCCATCTGAGTCCTTATGGGTCTTTGAAGTATCCACTCCAAAGGTAGTCTATGCCCAAAATACATGGGGCCTCTGGGCCAGTCACAATAGGATGCTTCTTCCACTCATTTCCCGGTAGGCTCACATCATCTTCCACCAAAGTGAAATCTTGGGATCCCCCTGTCACACCAGCAATAGAAACAGACTCTGTCCCCACATGTCTTGATGGGATCAATATGCATTGCGCACCAGTATTGACCAAAGCTTTGTACTCTTGTGTTTCAGATGTGCCAGGCCAACGAATCCACACAGACCAGAAAACACGATTTTCCCTGGCCTTTACCTGGCTAGAGGCAGGGCCCCTCTAAGCCTGGTTATCCTTCTTTGCCTGGGCGTATGTTTTGGATGTTCCTTTGAGGGGATCAGACATGTCATCATCATCATACCTGGCTGTTCAGCTACGGGCAACTGGAGCTGCTTTCCTTCTGGTGGCTTCCTTCAGTTCACGCACCCGTCGTGCCAGAACAGCAGTAGGTTTCCTATCCCACCTTCTCATGTTTTCCCCACAATCACACAGGTAAAACCGCAGCTAAGCTCGTGGGGTGTACCTTCTCTCACCATCTGGAAAACATCTGCCTTGGATACCGGAACCTCGGATCTGTACTGCTGAAATTTGGAGAAGGTCTTCTTTAATCTCCTCTCTGAGCTTCTTATAGTTCTCCTCTATCTTATCCTCTAAGTTCTGCAGTCGTGTTTCTACCGCTGCAATTCTGGCATGTGTCGGGCCATGTACAGCATCTGCATATGCTCAGAGCTTCCTTGCCATGTCAAGCACAGCCTCATCCCTCTCATCCCTCTTCATGATGGCTAAGGCAGAAGCATATTCGTGTGGCCCAAGTCGTACAAGTTTTCGCCACATCACAGACGTGCATGGTACCAAGTCTGGGTTCCTAGTTGTTACATCATCTGAGAAGATAATCTCTGCCACTGCCATTTCTCTCAGGCGTTGGATCCCTTGCTCTATGGTCTTCCACTGAGTTTGCTACATATAGAGATCGTCTGCACACAGGTATCTTTCTGCTACACTTCTTAGGACCCGTTCCCAGAGGCTGAGTGGGTTAGCCCCCCTCATCATTCCTTGGTCTATGACAGGATCCTGTGACAGGGATCCCAAATGCCTGCCTTCAGTGCCATCCAGAATTGTAGCCTCGCCTGCAGCATCCCAGAGACGGACCAGCCAACTAATTATGGGTTCATCAGACCTTCGAGTGTAGTCCTTCTGTAGGCCATGAAGGTCCTTCAGGGAAAAGGACTCATCTGATCTTGCACCTGCTGCTTTGACTACTGATTTTATGTCAGGAGGCATTGAGGTTCCTTCTCCTTCATCATCATCATCATCATCCCCTGGTCGATTGGTCTTGTTCGTGCATTTCCCGCTTCTAGTTCTGGTAGCAACAGCCATGGGTTTAGATGCTGGCTTCAAGCCTGGGCTGTTGGCTGCAGCCTGAGTCACCGAGACAGTTGCTGATTTATCTCCCTGCCCCCCTGCCTCTGTCTGCCGCCCGACAGTATCTAGCAGTGTGCGATAAGCATATGCCAGGGCCCAGCTCACTGCAATGACCTTCCTCTCCTTAGGCTCATCCTGGTACTTCTCTTTCAGATATTTCCCCACCTCAGCTAGGTTCTGAATTTGTTCATGTGAAAATCCCAGACTATAGGGTCAGAGAATTCCTTCAGGATTTGGCCCATATCCTCCCATTTCCCACACCACTTAGGATTTTCTACACCGGGGTTTACTCCTGAGTCAGGGGCCTCATCAGCCCGTCTAGAAATCTCAGCCCTCATTCTAGAGAAGCAGCAGGCTGTATACAGGAAGGTTACCAGATTGAATACCAGGAAGATGGTTTCTTTAACATTGAGGGGAAACTGAACATCCTTCACTAGTGGTGCAACTGATTCATAGGAGAAGGAGGAAAGCAGGGGCTGAAAAACCTCATTCCCTCCTGCTCCTCCTGCAACCAACTGGATGCATAACCATAGCCATGAACCATACCTGGAGCAGATGCTAGCATGTTTATAAACTTCTTGCACATTATTGCCACCAAGCCCAGCAGGATAGCTACTCTGGTCACTGTCCCTCTGATGTAAAAACTACGTATTAGGGGCAAATACTAAAGCTATTTCTGGATAAGAAAATAAACCTAGGGACCAGAGAGGTACTGAAATCTCAAAAAACCCTAGGGACCAGAAATGCATGCAAACCTTCACCCTATTAGACATTATGAATTCAAAAAGCATGGTTATTAGCTGATTTAAATGAACACAGAGGAATAGCAACCAAAATGCAGTCAAAACAGGGTTTTTCCACTCTCTCTCAAGCCTCACGTTTGGGCACCAATATTTTGTCCTGGTTTAGGGCAAATTTGTAAAAGAATCTGCAAAGAAGGGCCCCTCCAGAAAGCAAAACCCACACGGCCCCTCCCCCCAACCGGTTCGGGAAAAAATTCCTTGGAGAGAGGTGGAAAGAACCTGTTTATTTCAGGCACAGCACCCCCCAGCACACAAAATGAACAATACCCGATGACACCGCTCTGAGAAAGATGACAAAATCAGAAAGTCTCTTTCGGGGGTGGTTGCTCTGTTCTCAGTCCCTCCGGCGCTGGGGCAGCTGCTGCAGCCGAAACTTCGGTGTTCCCAGGTCCCAGTCCAGAGCAGGTTCGAGATGGTCACAGGAACAGGAGAGGAGAAACAGTTCGGGAAGGAATTTGGACTGTTTAGCTAGAACTAGCTAATAAGCAGATGCAAAAGCGGGAGGAGAAGCAAGAGCAGAAGAGCAAGCAAACAAAGCAGCAAGCTGAAAGCAAGAAGTGAAAAACAGCCCTATGTATACTGCCTGTCTCTGTGTCCCTGATAAGAGAAACCCAAACAAAACTTCTACTCTTCAGAGTCGGTCTTAAAGGCACAGAACAGATGAATGGGGATACAAGCATCACCTCAGGACAGGTGAGAACACTGATCCTGTTTTCAATAAACATACCACAGGTATTGTAAAGAAAAGGAGAGGTTAGAGTTTTCTCTGTAACCTATAGTGAGCTCGAATTTTGCAATATGCATGAAGTCAATTAACACTGTTATAAAAGGTGGTTGATTTGATCAATAAATGGGAGTCGATGCTCATCAATCAGATGGTCGTCTCCCTTCACTTCAATAGAAGTTGCAGTAAAAAATACTTCAGCTCCCGGTGAAACTTCGCCCCCCTGCTGGGACGCAGGGGGGCTGGGAACCAGCAGATCATCCCCCTCCAAAGGGTCTTTTCCCTCTGGCGATGGGGGAAATGAGGCTTGCCCGTTGCATTTAGCAATCCAGGGAAAAACAACTGCTCTTCGTTCCAAGACCAGAAAAAATTCCTTAAATGTTAGGTAACTTCGGGAGTGTCTGAATCCACGGTCCAAAAGGACTTGGAAAATGGATTCCATGCACTCCCGTACAAAAACATCCAGGGCATACAGCACATTCATAAAAAGCCCAAAAAGTTTTGCCCATCGGAAAAACTCATAGAAATGTCTTTCTGACAGGAAAATTCCAAGAATTCCATCCTCTTCATCCCATTTTTGCCAGAGGGCAATAACGTTCTCCTCTGAAGGGGAGAAAGGAACCTCAGCCCTGGTGGGAATGCCCCATCACCTTTGCAGCCATAACCTGCGAAGGCCAGGATCATCAGGAAGGGAAAAAGCCAACAGTACCTTTTGAAATAGTCCAGCATGCTCTGGCCAGCTCCATGGTGCTGCTGCTCTGTCCGAACATCTTCCTGGAGGCTTTTCAGAAGCTTCTCTTTGTGGTCAGCCTTGCTGTGAACTCTGTCCAAATCAGGATCTTCAGTTCTTCAGCTCCTGGCTAGAATCCACTTCTGTGGTCACTGTGAAGCAACCATCAATGCCACACATTGGAGGTTTTCCCAGTGCAGCAATTGCTCATCTGGGGTCTCACCAATTGATTTGCTCTTCAAACGAGGGGTCACCAATTGATATTACAGGGCTTGCAAGGGTTTTTCAGGGTGAAGAGGGAGACGAGAATGTTGACCTCATGTTCAGAAGGCTTGATTTATTATTTTATTCTATATATATTACATTATAACTATACTAAAAATAAATACAGAGAAAGTTCTCAGAATGCTAGCTAAGCTGATAGAAAAGGAATGAATAAACAAAGGTCTGTGTCTCAGCACAGAGTGAGACCCAGCTCTGCCCTGAGTGGTCAGTAAATCCAAACATTCACCCAAGACCAATCATGCATCCACCTGTTGCATTCCACAGCAGCAGATAACCTTTGTTTACATTTTGTTCCTGAGGTCACAGCTTCTCAGAAGGGGGAAAAATCCTAAAGAAAGGATTTTTATGAAAAGATGTGTGTGACAGCCAAGCATTTCTACCTGGATATAATCTGAGAATGTGAACAACAGAGTCAGCTTTCTCCCACAGGGTTCCCAGAAGAGCAGGTTTCAGCTCCACTGGATCCCAGAGGAGGACCAGAGCGATTGACACCCCCACTGGACCTTCAGAGGAAAACTCCACCTTTCTACAGGCTCACTGCTCCAACAGAGTCACACCTGTCACTGCAGGAGCAGTGCAGCCACGATTTAACGGGAGTGCTACCAACCCTCTGATCCACAGGTTGTCAGGTTGTATTCTGACTCTGTAGGTATTTTTTTAGTATTATTGCATTTGTATTTTTAATTTTCCCACTGAAGAACTGGTATTCCTATTCCCATATATTTTACTTGACAGCTCCCTATTTTGAAAATTGTTATTTCGAGGGAGGGGATTAACATTTTCCATTTCAAGGGAGGCTCCTGCCTTCCTCGGCAGACACCTGTCTTTTCAAACTGACACAATGCCCCAGGACATCCAGGCAGGTAAGGAGGAAGTCAGAGCCCCTTTCCCCCTCTCTCCTGCTCCATCTCCCTTCCCAGCATGGCCCCTGGCTGCAGGACAACCTCGCTGCCAATGCCGTCCTGCTGGGGATGCACTGGGGGGATCTCCTTCCACTTCCCTCTGGCACGGAGGCAAATCTCATCCTCTTCTTGTCTTTCCTCCCCCAGAAGAGGAGCTGAGGATGGAAACCAGGGAGGACAAGTCCCCGTGGCAGAACCTTGTGGAAGAAAAGCCCTACCAGTGCTTGGAGTGTGGGAAGAGCTTCAGGAAGAACTCATACCTGATCCACCACCAGATGATCCACACCGGGGAATGGCCCTACAAGTGTGGGGAATGTGGGAAGGGCTTCAGCTGCAGATCCAGTCTCGTGACCCACCGATGCATCCACAATGGGAAGAGGCCCTATGAGTGTCCCCAGTGCCAGCAGAGGTTTGAGATCAGCTCCAATCTCCTCCTGCACCAGCAGATTCACTCAGAGGAGAGGCCCTTTCGCTGCCCTGACTGTGGGAAGGGATTCAAGCTGAAATCCCACCTCACCAGGCACCAGTGGATCCACACTGGGGAGGGGACCTACTAGTGTGGGGAATGTGGGATGAGCTTTTGTCAGAGCTCCAACCTGATCTCCCACCTGAGGATCCAAGCCATGGAACGCCCTACAAGTGCGGGGAATGTGGGAAGAGCTTCAAGCAGAAGTCCCACTTGATCCATCACCAGAGGATCCACACTGGGGAAAGGCCGTACAGATATTGGGAATGTGGGATGACCTTCAGTCGCAGGTCCCAACTTAATATCCACCAAATGATCCACAGTGGAGAGAGGCCCTACGAGTGCCCCAAGCGTCAGAAGAGCTTTCAGACCAGCTCCCATCTCCTCCAGCACCAGTGAATTCACACAGAGGAGAGGCCCTTCCGCTGCCCTGACTGCAGGAAGAGCTTCAAGCACAACTCCCACCTTGTCGCCCACTGGCGCATCCACACCAGGGAGAGGCCCTACAAATGTCTCCAGTGTGGGAAGAGCTTCTCCAGCAGCTCTCACTTGACCAGACACTAATGGAGACACCGGTAAGGGAAGCCCTGAAAATGCCTCAACTGCAGGAAGAGCTTTGTGCCCTGCTCCAGCTTCAGCCCCCTTGGGAAAACCCATGTTGGTCAGAGCCCTGGTGATCCACATTCCCAGTGATCTGTGTTGGGAAGACATTGGGCTGGTTATCCTTTTCGTTTGGCCCTAATTTTATTCTGATTTGTCTTTATCATATAAAAACACCTTACATAGGACTAAAAAGAAAGTAATTGATTAAAGATGTTTAAAGTCTCACTGTTTCACAGCTATTTGAGGTGGAATTTATGGTTAAAAGACATAATCTGGGGAATTCATGGGTTCTTGGGGGATTTCAGACAGTGTTCTCCGTGACTTTGCAGTCCAGAAGTTATAATGGATTGTTCTGTCACCTCCAAATGACTCAGTCCCACTGAAAACACCTCAATCTTACCCCAAAAAGGCTTCAATCCCACCTCAAAATGGCTTGTTTCAACCTCAGAAAAACTCAGTCCCATGTCTTTTCAATTTCACAGCCTCCAGGGTGAGATGGGGTTGGAAGGATATTGGGAGAAGTGGCATCCAAATTTGGAGAAGTGGGATTGGGATTGTGTGGGGCTGGGTGTGTGGGATGTATTTTAATATTAAATAAACCTTTAAGAATTATTGATTTCTGTCTGATTTATTTTCCATCAGTTCAGTTTTGTTTTTCAGAGTGCCACCTTCTCAGCTGATTGTGTTTGTGGCCTCCTTTCTCTCCTGCCTTTCTTTCCCTGCTCTGTTTCTCTCTCAGTGTCTCCCTTGAGCCAGGGCAGCTCCCACAAAAGACCCTGCCATGATTTAATTCCCCATCCAGGAGCTACAACAGCCATGGGTGAAGTTGTGAAGGCTGGCAGTGATATGTCACTGTAGGATCTTGCTCCACTTGGCTTTTGGCTCCTTCTTAACAGCTTTTCCTTCAAGAGCAGGAACATCTTTTCCTGGCAGTGTGTCCATGGATCCCACAGGGGCATTCCTGAGGTTCCCAGGGTGCTGCTCCTGCCGTGCCTCCCAAGGAGCTGTGCAGGGCCAGGGGACAAGGTCCAGCAGCTCTGTTGGTTCTGCAGTGCCACAAAGGGCCCTGGTTCCATGAGTTTCCATACTGCCAACAGCGGTTCCTTGGTTCCCATGATGCCCTGCTGTGTCACCATGGATATTTGGTGCCATGAAGTTCTTCAGTGTCACAATGGCCTCCCTCGCTCCATGAGCTTCCGCAGTGTCACAATGGACTCCTTGGACAGGCAGTGTCACCATGGACCATTGGCTCCATGCAGCCCCACTAGGACACCATGGACTCCTTGGTTCCATGAGGTTCTGGAGGCATCTCCATGGTCTCCTTGGATCCACAGTGTCACAATGGACCACTGGATCCATGTTGCCCTGCTGTGTCACCATGGCTCCTTGGTTCCATGGGACCCCAGGGTCACAATTGGCTCCTTGCTTCCATGTCACCCCCTCAGTGCCAAAATGGCCCCTTCATTCCATGAGGAACAACAAAAGTTTTGTGGGAACATTGAGCAAATCCTGCTTAACACAGCTGGGAACATCTGTTTGCATTCAAGAGAGAGGTTAAAGGTGAGGATGGCACCAGCAGCTTCCATCTGCAACAGAGATCCAGGGAAAGGACAAGGACAGAGAATTCAGCTGCAAGACTCAGAGAATTCTGCTTCCAGAGATCATTTCTGCTCACACTGTCCCTTGTAGAAAGATGACACCATTCCAGGCAGACTGGACTGAGCAGGTGGTTCCTGAGTGGAGTTTGTTGTTTAGGAAACATGCTCAGGCTTTTCCATTCTTTCCTTCCCAACAGGAAAATCTCTCTTGGGCCTGCGTGCAGGCAGAGCCCTGATGAGAGCAGGGGGGACATGGTGCAATGGGCTGGGACATGGAGCTGCAGAGCTCAGGGACAAGGCTCTGCTGCTGGGCACAGGGATATCCGTGTCAGGTGGGCCATGTCAGACATGGTGAGGCTGGGGGTGAGGAGCAGCTTGTCCAAACAGGGTCAGCCCTCAAGGGGCTCATTCTTCTCTATGCCCAGTCCTCCTAAGGAGACATTCAGCATCAAGGTAACCTGGGGAATGCTTCTATCAGCTCTTCTTTAAACTGAAAATAAAAAATACTCACTTGATTAAAGAAAGGAAGTCATGAGGTGCACTTTGAAATCTTCCTTCTTAACAGAACTCCAAACTGACTATAATCATCTGCACAAGCCCTGGAGATCTGAAGGAAGAAAGAGACCCCGAGGGCTTTCTGTATTTTATTGAGCCCCATAGTAGACTTAGGGCTGAGTCCAGGACCCTCAGGCACTGAGACAAGTCTGAAGAAGCTGCTCAAGAAGTCAGAAGCAGAACTCCAAGTCCCTTGGAACATCACTGGGCCCCACTGAGGGCAGGGACTGCCAAAGGCTCCCCAGGGACTTCTGACAGCAGATCCTTGAGGCCAGGTTTGCAGGCAGCCAGAGGCTCTGAGCAGGGAACTGCAAGGCTGAGCAAGGCCTGGGCTGGTTGGGGGAAGCACAAAGGCCAAGCCCTGAGCCCAGCCTGGGACAGCAGGGCCTGTCCCTCACAGGTGGCTTGGAGCTGTTTGTGGGGCAGTGGGATGTGAGGGGCAGCAAGGACAAATGTCATAAACCTGTGGGACACTCCAGATCCTCATGGAACCAAGGGGCCAGTATTACACTGTGGGGCCTCATGGGAACAAGAGCCCATTGTGAGCCTGCAGGGCTAGAACACTCCAGAACACTGAAATGATGGGGGTAACCAAAGGGTCCTTGACTTAAGTTTCGTGCACAGGAGAAACACCAAGCAGATATTCTCAATATGGCCAGATGCAAAGAATATTCTTGGTAGTAAGGGACCCACAAGGATCATCAAGTCCAGCTCTTAAGGGAATGGCCCACACAGGGATTGAACCCACAGCCTCAGTGATACCAGCACCATGCCCTGACCAACTGAGCTAAGAGGTCAAAATGACACAAAATATTACTGACAAAATATAGACAATCAAGGAACTTTTGCAAGGGGTTTAATACAACACCCACTTCACCATAAAAACCTTATCATAGGATTAACTTCATTAACGTAGCCCCTTTAACTCAAAAACCTTTAACCCTTAAAATGTTAAGTGATCCAAAATATTCCACGTAAGTAGGATTAGAAAGAGAAGAAATAGAGAACAACAGAAAGATAGAAGATCTATAGAAAGACAGACACATAGATAACAACTGGTCAGGTTCCAGCATCCACAAGAATGGAACCCCAAGAGAAGGCAGGATCCAGACCCTGCACTGGTCTCCGCTCCTGCTTTTGACCCCCTGGGCCTTCATGGCCCTGCCCCTGGGGTGGGACTGCCAGTTGTTTGCCCAATCAGAATTAGGGTAGGGTAGCACCAGCTGCTGGTGTGTGATTGATTGGCAGCTCAGCCAATCAGAGCTGGGTTAGTAGAGTTCCTCCCCCCCCCCCCCCACTGTGTGATTGACATCTCTGCCAGGCCAGGGCTTGGGGCAGGCCTCTCTCTCACCACAAAACAAGGCCTGACCCGGCCCTGGCCCCACACAGGCATTCTGAGCATCCCAAGGTGTCTCGGGACATCGATCTCATCCAGCCTCTGACAGCAACCACAGTGACACTACGGAACCTCATGGAGCCATGGGGCCATTGTGACACTGTGGTGCCTCATGGAATCAAGGGACCATTGTGAAACTCGGGGCCCCAAGGAACCAAGGGTCTATGGTGACCTTGTGCTGCCCAAAGTGTCACTGAGGAGCGAGCCATTGTGACACAGTGAGGGCGCATGGAGCCGAGGAGCCATTGTGACACATCAAGGCTTTGTGGAACCACAAAGTCATTGTGACATTGCAAGGCCTCATGGAAGCATGGGGCCATTGCGTCACTACAGAAGCAAGGGGAACATCGTGACACTCCAGGGCCTCATGGAACCAAGGAGACCATTTTGACACTGTGGGGTCCTATGAAACCAAGGAAACATGGAACAGGTCTGGCTGGCTGGGCCTCCTGTGGACCACCTGACAGGTCTGGCTCACCTTGGCATGTCAAGGGCTGCTTCTCATCTGCCCCTGAAGCACTGGGGCTCTAGGCTTTCCTTCCTATGGAAGAGAACTTTCCTTCTTCTCCAGGGGACCATAGCCAAAACTGGGATTCCTCCTCTAAATTTCCATATATGCAAAGATTGTTTCCAGATAAAATCTACCAGGAGAGACAGATCTTGCTGCCTTGGGAACCTGGTGGCCACCTCTCCTCCGCTTTTCAAACACTGGGACCATGTACTTTTCTTTCTTATGGGAAAAAACATCCATCTCGACCAGGTGCCCATGGGCAAAATTGGCCATCTGCCCCCAGAATTTCCTATATCCAAGGATAGCTCCCAGACAAAAGGTGCCAGGACTGACAAGCCTGGCTGGCCTTGGCACTCATCTGCCTCTGAAACACTGGGGCTTTTTGTTTTCCTTCCTTATGAAAAGAACTCTTCTTTCTGTCCAGGTACCCACAGCCAAAATTGAGATTCCACCTCCAAAATGCCCAATGTCCAAGGATAGCCCCTAGAATAAAGGTGCTAGTAGAGATAGGCCTGGCTGGCTTGGCCTCAGGGTGGCCACCTCTCATCTTCTTCCAAAATACTTGGACTTCGCAATTTTCTTTCCTATAGGAAAAAACAATCCATCTTGACCATGTGCCCATAGCCAAAACTGGGATTCCACCTCCAAAACTTCGTATATCTAAGAGCTGCTCCCAAGAGAAAGCTGCCAGGACAGCCAGGTCTGGCTGCCCTTGCCCTCTTGGGGGTTGCCTCTCCTCTGCTTTCCAAACACTGGGGCTTGGAGCTTTCCTTCCAATGAAAAGAACCATCCTTCTTATATATGCAGAAATGGCTGAAAATGGGATTCCACTTCCCAAATTCCCTAGATCCCAGGGTTTCTTTCAGACAAAAGCTACCAGGACAGAGAGGTCTGGCTGGACTAGGCCTCTGATGGCCGCCTTTCATCTGCCACTCAAATACCGGTGTTCCGTGCTTTCCTTCCTATGGAAAAGAACTGTTCTTCTCTTCTGGATGTCCATGTCTGAAATTGGGATTCCACCTCTAAAATTCTATATATCCAAGGGTTGCTCCAAGGCAAAATTTGCCAGTACCTTCAAGGCTGGCTGGCCTTGGCCTCTGGTGATTGCCCCTGCAACACTGGGGCTGGGTTCTTTCCTTCCCATGGAGATCACTGGTACACTGTGGAGACTTCATGGAACCAAGGGGATCATTGGGGCACCACTGGAGCCCATGATGTCAACAAAGGGCCATGGTGACACAGCGGGGCTTCATGAAACCCAGAGACCATGATGACTCTGTGGGGCCTGATGGAACCATGGAGACCATTGTGACCCTTCAGGGTCTTGTGTCACCAAAGGGGCATTGTGACACCTCAGGGCCTCATGGAAGAAGGGACCATTTGGACACCGTGGGGCCCCATGCAGCCAAGGGAACATGGAACAGCTCTGGCTGGCTTGGCCTCCCAGGGCCACCTGACAGGTCTGGCTGATGTTGGAATATCAAGGGCTGCCTCTCATCAGCTCCTGGCGTACTGGGTCTCTGTGCTTTCCCTGCTATGGAAAAGAACTGTCCCTCTTTTCAGATTCCTAGTGCCAAAATTGGTACTCTTTCTAAAAAAATTCATATATGCAAGGGTACCTCTCAGAACAAAACCTGCCAGCTCTGGCTGGCCTTGGCCTCCAGTGGTCATCTCTCATCTGCCCCTGAAACAGTGGGCCTCTGTTCATTCCCTCCTATGGAAACGAACCAGATTTTGTGTCCAGGGGCCATGGCCAAAATTAGAATTTGGCCTCCCAAATTCCATATATCCAAGGATTGCTCCCAGACAAAAGTATCCAGGACAGACAGGTCAGGCTGGCCCTGTCCTCTGGTGATTTTCCTATGAGCTGAATGTTTTCATTTGCAAACACCTTGGGAGAGGGCCCAGAGATCTCCCAAGGTGGAGTTTTGAGGCCTTGGGCACATGACCAGTACATATGGACAAAGGAGTTCTGTGCTCTGTGCTGTTGTGGTGGTTTTGCATCACCGAAGTGATGTTCTAAGAGAGACTGCTAGCAGTTTCCTCTGTGTCTGACAAAATAACCAATCAGTAATTAGCTTTGAGAATAGACAATCTGCTAAACCACTAAGGAAACTGTACACACCTCTGTGAAGACATATGTTAAAGATCAAAAAACCGCTGGGGTTTGCCTGCAACCCCTGGGCAGGGGGAGGAGAAGCCCCCAGCCATGCTGCTGCTGTGTTCTGGCCTGGCTGCTGAGATCCTGGCCCTGCCCCAGCGCGGTCCATCCTGACACAGTCCCAGCACAGCCGCTGCAGAAACCTCCATCGCAAAGCAGCTCCGGCCAAAGCACCGAGCCTGGCCGGGGTCACGGAACCATGTGCAGGCCCCAGGTGAGATATGAACTCCTTCAGTGCTTCCATCCTCCCTCGAGGGAGAGAAAAGGACAAAGTGCAGGCACACAGAGGAGCAACATGAAGACACTGAGGTCAGTGAAGAGGAAGTCGAGTCCCAGATGGGAGGGATGAGGAGATGTCCTGATCTTGGGGATGAAATCCTCTTGTAAAGCCATGGGGAAGGATGTAATTGATACATCAGACCCTCTTTTTTCCATATAACACACTAAAATGTATGAGGAAATGACTTGTTCAGCAAAGCCTTCTATGGCAGCAGCTCTCTGGCCACAGAGAGAAACACAACTTTCCCAGGCATTGTTTTGGAAAAGTCTTTGGAGAAGATCAGAAAAAAGAAAATATTCTTAGCTTAACTTGCTGCACTTGGTATTTTAAACAAGTTGAATGTGTTATGGAGATTTGTTTACCAAAGAGTGGGTTTTTAATTAGCTAATGGTGATGGTGTTTGGATTGGAGCCATTTAGGTCCACCTGTAGAAAACTCGGGTATAAAAGTATGGGTTTCTTAATAAAGATTATTGATCAGCCTTCTGTAAATCATTGAGTCAATGTCTAATATTACCCGTCAGGGAGCCCTTAACGTGACAGGCCTCCATGTAAAGTAAGCAAATGTTGAAGTATCTGTGATCCCATGAGAAGTTTGAACAGAGAAAGAGAGAAGAGTGTTGAGACCCTGTGCCCTCATGCAGAGAAGATCTCTGTATTCAGAGATGAAGATGACTTCAGAAATAGGTGAAGAGGACTTTTGCTCTTCCACAACTCATCTTTAAACTAATACCTCATAAGCAGACATGGCCCATGAACACAGCTGTGTGAAAAGTTGTGGAAAAAATGGGAGGGACTTCACAATTGCAGATTTGCTGGGCAGCTGCTATTCACTGAAATTGAGAGCAATGAGAGAATTATTTTCTTATGGAGAAGTCTGCATAGAATGAAAGAGAGACTCCTCTCCCCAAGAGAACTGAAGGAAGGCTCTTATAGAAGTGGTAAACTGACGGAAAACTTCAGGTTTTGTCTCATTACATTGTCAGTAACAAAGAAAAGGTTTTAGGGAGAGGAGAAGTATTCTAAAAGTTTTTCTGATTCTTATTTCTCTTTCTTTGAGTTACTATTAATAATCTTTTTTTTAATTCCCTTTTAAAGTCTTGAGCCCACTTTGCCTTTCTCCTAATTCAATCTGACAGCAGAAAATCAGTAAGAATATTCAAGTGAGTGCACAGGTAATTAGCCAACACTTAACCCACCACACTAATTGATGCATTGGCTAAGAAATCTCATATTAGTGATCCAAAACTTCTACAAAGAACTTCGTGATGAACTGCATGAGAACAGAGGAAAATAATGGAAAAGCCATGGTTTGTCAGGACTTGCTTGATCCTAATGAGCCCCATGGTGCATTTGGAGCTGAGTCCTGGAACCTCAGGGCCTGAGGGGAGGTTGCACAAACCTTTCCAGGAGTCAAAGTCAGAGGAAACACCAAAAGTGTAGCAAAGCATGAATGGGTCCCACTGAGGTCCATCCCCAATACAGGCTCCTCATGGACTCCTTGGAGGAGAGAATTGGAGGCCAGGATTGCACTAAAAGCTCTCAGACACTCAGCGTGGAAAGGAAATTCCAAAGTACCTTAAAAACCTTGAATATCTCAAATCATTGATGAGCCCCACTGAGTGTGAGTACAGAGTTCTCAAGGGACTCATTAAAGCAGAAAATTGGGGTCAGGACTGCACAAGCATCTCATAGAGTTTGTATGAAAAGTGAAACACCAAGTACCTCAAAATAGCCGAAGTACCTTGAAGCGTTAATGAGCGCACTGAGTGTTGTTACTGACAAAGGCTCTCAATGGACTCATTAAAGCAGATAATTGGAGGCCATGTTTGCAATAAACATCCCAGAGACTCCAAGGCAAAAGCAAAATCCAAAATCCTTCGAAAAACTCTGTGAGCATTAAGGAGCCCCCAGGGCCATTCCTGAGCAAGACTCCCCGGGGACTCCTTTCAGCAGATCCTTGAGGCCTCCCCTGGAATGTGGGCTGGGGGGGGATGCTGACGGCAGAACAAGGGGCTGACAGTGCCCAGCCTGGCTGGGGCTGTGCCAGAAGGCCCCAGGACCTCAGGACAAGGTGTCTCCTCCCAGCCCTTTGTGGCACAGACCCTGCTGTGCCCCAGGGCACCAAGACTTGGCTTCTCTTTGTCCTCACCTGCCATCACTGCCTCCAGTTCTCTGCTCTGCCTGGGGCCTGGGGACACTTTCTCTGTCATCTCACTCAGTGGGACCCATTAAAACTTCAAGAAACTTTGGAGTTGGATTCTGACTTGGAGCCAGAATTCTGGAGAGGTTTCTTCTGCTCCCACTCAGGGACTGATATTCAAGGCCTGAGCACAAAGCCCCAGAGGCTCATTAAAGTCCTGCTGCTGTGTCTGTGCTGATGAGCTGGGCTGGGCTCCTGGCACAGAGGCAGCTCCTGTAACCAAGCAGAGCTTCAAAAGCACATTTCTCTTGATGAGCAGCTGTTCTGCCAGCCCAGCAGGGCTGGGGCACTGCCTGCAGCCACCCCGGGCACAGCACAGAGGCACAGAGAGCTTCAATCAGTCAGGGCTGGGAAGGTGCTGAGAAGTGCCTGGGGCACAATCACTGCCAGCCCTTGGCACAGGAACCTCTGGCTGCAGGACAATGCAGCTGCAGCTCCTGGAGCCATCTCCTAAAGCTGGAACATCCCAGTGCCTTCAGACCCTGTGAGTACAACTCTGAGTATTTCTGGTGCAGGGGAGATGAAATGCTCATGAAGCTCTGACATGCTTAGGGGTTCTGATCAGTCATGGACTATTTCCAAGACAAGAATTTTGATAAGAACGTGGAAATTTCCAAAGATTTTGTATTCAATTTCATACTACTGGACAATGGCAGGGAAGGGGTATAAAGATTAAAGGATGATTACGACTTTTGACTAGTGTCTGAGACATTCGAACTGTTCATATTAGTGATCAGTAGGTTCACAGGAGATCCCTAATGTGCTTGCAGCCACTCTGCCCATGGACAGCACCAGCATCACTTTTGCTCTTAAACATCAGGTTCAGTATGAGCTGTCCTTTCACCAAGCTGCAAACAGACCCTGCCCCCAGCCAGCGCCCTGCAAACAGGAAGGGTTCTGTCAGTTCAAGGAGAGTGCCCAGAGATTTGGGGTCTGTGAGTGGTGGCAGGGAGAGATCAGGCACAGGGAAACACCTTTGGGAGGGAAAATCTCCTGGAAGCAGAGAGATCAGGCAATGAGAGAAAACAAAACCCAGCAATGCTGTTGCAGGGAGAGTTTAGAGATGCCC
This sequence comes from Melospiza melodia melodia, assembly GCF_035770615.1. Lineage (NCBI taxonomy): Eukaryota > Metazoa > Chordata > Aves > Passeriformes > Passerellidae > Melospiza > Melospiza melodia. Next base: position 1,883,559 of record NW_026948761.1, read on the forward strand.
ACAGGATCCCCTCCAGTGCAGCTCCTCCCTCTGAACAAGCCCCCTCCCTCCTGTGCCCCCAGTCAAGCCTCAGCCCTCAGGGCCAGGGCTCCAAGGCGTGCAGCCCCTCCTGTGCAGGCAGAGCTGCAGCAGAGCCGTGGGGCAACTCTGCAGCACAGGGTCCAGTTCCCTCTGCAGAGCACAGGGCTGGAAGCAGCTGCCAGGCCCTGGGGGCTCTGGCAGGGGGCACAGCTGGCTCAGGGTGATGCTGTCCCCAGTGCCCGTCTCTGGGCAATGCTGTCAGTGCAGCCAGGGAAGGAGCTGCATCTCCCTGATTCCAATCCCATCATAAGGACACTTGAAAGTCGCCCTGAGATTTCAGTCCAAACTGCGACCTTCAATCCCGGATGCAAACCTGTCCTAGAGCATCTCTGAGTTATAAGATTAATGGGGAAAGGTAGAGGTGTTGTAACAGTGAAAATGCTGCTGGGTTTGTGAAATGAGCAATGTGAGTCCTTGGCTACAAATGTGGAGCTGGGCTGTGGTGGATCCATCTGCTCTCAGCAGTACCTGGTGACATTTTATGGGCAGCATAAGAAAGTGATTATCCTTCACCTGAGGATGGTTAAAGCCCAGAGAAACTCCAAAGAGAATGACATGACAGACCATCTCCACTCACGCTCCACTCATCATCTTGCCTCAGGGAACTCACTCTGTTCTACCAGAGGGCAGCAGAAATACTGAGGGTTTGGTATCCAAGAATACCTGGAGAGACATGGGGGAAGCTTGAAAAGAAAACCAAAGAACTCTTAAATACAGAAGATTTTCTGTGTGTATTTCAGGGGAGGGTATATGGGAAGTGTCTTTGATTTTGGTTACAGGTATCTCCTCTATCTCTTCACTGTCCTTTTCTCCATGAACGAGTCCCCATGTGCAGCCCCAGCCAATGTCCAACAGCAGCTCCATCAGGCACTTCCTCCTGCTGGCATTGGCAGACACGCGGCAGCTGCAGCTCCTGCACTTCTGCCTCTTGCTGGGCATCTCCCTGGCTGCCCTCCTGGGCAACGGCCTCATCATCAGCGCCGTAGCCTGCAGCCACCACCTGCACACGCCCATGTTCTTCTTCCTGCTCAACCTGGCCCTCAGTGACCTGGGCATGATCTGCACAACTGTCCCCAAAGCCATGCACAATTCCCTCTGGGACACCAGGCACATCTCCTACTCAGGATGTGCTGCACAGCTCTTTTTCTTTATGTTCTTCATCTCAGCAGATTTTTATCTCCTGACCATCATGTGCTACGACCGCTACGTGTCCATCTGCACTACGGGACCCTCCTGGGCAGCAGAGCTTGTGCCCACATGGCAGCAGCTGCCTGGGCCAGTGCCTTTCTCTATTCACTGCTGCACACAGCCAATACATTTTCCCTGCCCCTGTGCCATGGGAATGTCCTGGGCCAGTTCTTCTGTGAAATCCCCCAGATCCTCAAGCTCTCCTGCTCCAAATCTCACTTCAGGAAATTTGGGCTTCGTGCTGTTAGTGCCTATTTAGGACTTGGCTGTTTTGTGTTCATTGTTTTCTCCTATGTGCAGATCTTCAGGGCTGTGCTGAGGATCCCCTCTGAGCAGGGACGCCACAAAGGTTTTTCCACTGCCTCCCTCACCTGGCTGTTCTCTCCCTGTTGCTCAGCACTGGCTTTTTTGCCTACCTGAAGCCCCCCTCCATGTCCTCCCCATCCCTGGATCTGGCCCTGTCAGTTCTGTACTCAGTCGTGCCCCCAGCCCTGAACCCCCTCATCTACAGCCTGAGGAACCAGGAGCTCAAGGCTGAAGTGAGGAGACTGATGACTGGATGCTTTCAGGAACATTAAACTGGCTGCGTAATTTCTGCAAATCATTTGTAATAAAAGTTAGTATTGATACTTCCTGTTGGTTTCATTTTGGAGGTTCTTTTCCTTTGTTGTACTTTTCTCATATTGTCCACAAAGAAATGTCATTGTTTGTACCATTTCTCATTTTGTTTCTCTCCAACTTCCCTGTGGCCGCAGACTGTGTCAATGAGAGGCTGCGCTCTTGGAAGTTTTAAAGGAGCTAAGGGATGTCCCAGCAATGTTTTCTGCAGATATGCCCTTGATTGCCTTCTCTGGAGCTGCAGCAGCAATGTCTGTGTACAGAACTGGGGGCAGGTCACTGCTGGCCTATCAGCTCTGCTCCTGCTAGCCACACCATTCCTGATCCAGTCCAGGAGCCATTGGCCTTCTTGGCCCGCTGGTCACACTGTTGGCTCATGTCCAGCCTGCTGTCCATCAGTCCCTGCAGGTCCCTTTCTGCCTGGCTGCTGTCCAGCCACTCTGTCCCCAGCCTGTAGCACTGCAGGGGTTGTTGTGGCCAAAGTATAGGACCCAGCACTTGGATTTGTTAAACCTCACCTTCTTGGATTTGGGCCCTGGATCCAGCCTGTCCAGGGCCCTGTGCAGAGCCCTCCTACCCTCCAGCAGATCCACACTCACACCCAGCTTGGTGACATCTGCAAAGTGTCCTTAGTTCCATGGTCCCCCTCAGTGTCACAATGTCCCTTTGGTTACACCAGGCCCTGCACTGTTACACTAATCTCCTTGGTTCCATGGGGTCCCAGAATGTGACAGTGGACCCATTGTTTCCATGGGGCTTCACAGTGTCAGTGTTCTCGTTAGTGCTGCCGTTTCACAGTGGCCACTTGGTTCCATGAGTCCCCAGGGTGTCACAATGGCCCCATGGTTACATGAGGTCCCACACTGTCACCATGGTCTCTGTGGTTCCACAAGTCCCCTCAGTGTCACAATGGACTCTTTGCTTCCACGAGAACACACAGTGTCAAATTTTTCCTGATTCCTTGAAGCCCCCTCATATCACAGTATACCCTTGGTTACACAAGGCCCTGCAGTGTCACAATGGCCTCTGTGGTTCCCAAAGGACGAGGACACAGAGTGTCAAAGTGCACTCCCTGATTCCATTTGGCCCCAGAGTACAACAATGGACCCCTGGTTCTGTGGGCCTGCACGGTGTCACCATGGTCCTCTTAGTTCCACGAGGCCCTGAAATGCCCCAATGGCCCCAGAGTGGCCCAATCATCACAGAATAACAGAATCAAATAGGCTGGAAAAGACCTTTGGGATCATCAAGCCCAACCAATGCCCTAATACTGCCAGACCATGCCACTAAGTGCCACTGGAGAGAGACAGTGACTCTGTCACTTCCCCCCTGGCCAGCCCATTCCAGTTCCCACTCACCCTTTCTGTGAAGAACTTCTTGCTACTGTCCAGCCTGAGCCTCCCTTGGTGCAGCTGAAGGCTGTGTCTTCTTGTCCTGCCCTCCAGCAGATCCACACTCACACCCAGCTTGGTGCCATCTGCAATTTGTGAATGGTGGACTTGATCCCCCGACCTAGATCATCAGTGAAGATATTAAACAGGACTGGGCCCAACACAGATCCCTGGGGACACCACCAGTGCCTGGACACCAGCTGGGTGCAGCACCATCCCCACCACTCTCTGGGCCCAGCCTCCAGCCAGCTCTTTACCCTGGGAAGGGTGAACATGTCCAAGCCATGGGCTGCAGCTTTTCCAGGGAATTCTGTGGCTCATGGTTTTAAAGGCTTTGAAGTCCAGGCACACAACATCCACAGCATTTCCTGCATCCATAGGTGGGTCACCTGGTCATAAAGGAGACCAGGTTGGCCAGGCAGGACCAGCCTACCCTAAATCCACGCTGGCTGGCTCTGACCCCTCGGCCATCCTGTGGGTGCCCTGTGATGGCACTCAAGGTGATCTGTTCCATAACCTTGCTGGGCACCCAGGTCAGGCTGACAGGCCTGGAGTTCCCCAGATCCTCCTTCCAGCCCTTCTTGGGGATGGGCTCACACTGGCACCTCCAGTGCTCTGGGCCCTCCCTTGTGAGATCTCAGCACCTCAGGATGAGGGTGCAGAGTGACCGAGAGCACCATTGGGGGGCTCGGGAGTCTTGAAATGTTGCTAGAAGTGTTTGGTGACAAGACTTTAATCTTACACAGGAGATAACACTTGTATGAGGACTGGGAAGATTTCACTAAGTGAATGGTGAAGGGATAAGTTAATTAAGGTGTAGAACACAGGGTTTAAGATTTCTGTACAGGGGGGTCTAAAGAAGTAAGATAGAAGAATTGGAGCGTGTCTTGTCTTTCTTCTTTTTCTTCTTGGCTTCTATCTTCTGTGGTGATGGTGGCACTTTGAGATTAGTCTTTACTAAAAGTACACCAGTTAATAAGAGTAGAAAGTATTAGAGAAAAATCATAAATATTGTACACGTAACTTTAGGTATAAAGATAAGTGACTGCTTCGGAGGCTGAAGAGTGTGCTCATGGCTGACTTGCTGTGCAGACTTCTGTCAAGCTGAAAGAAAATCTTTTAGATAAACAATTAATAAACACTGAGACTGAAACAAGATCAGAAGTCTCTCTTCGTCTTTTGAAGTGCGGGCTGTCTAAGGCCACTCTGGGCCTTTCTAAGTCTTTGAAACAACTGAGAAACTGAGCAAGTAGCATCTCTGAGCTATCTCTGAACATAAAACAGCTGAGAAGAGAAACTGACAACCAGCAAACATAAATCGACCATAAAACAAAAGAGAAAGAGAAAAATGAGATCCGACATCTGGCGTTCCCTGCTTGGGCTACTCCCCACCAACCCTTTCAGGGGGGGATCAGCCCTGAAGAGCTGAAGCTCAAGAGCTGAAGAACAAAGAGAGCAGCTCCAATCTAAGACGAATTCTCAAGAGAGCACTGATAGCTCCTGAAGAGAGAAACCTGAAGAAAAAAGAAAAAGAAGATAAAAAAAAAACAGCCAGAAGCATCTGCAAAAAACAGCAGTCACTGAGAATTACATCTCTCAGCTTCTACCGAAGACAATTCGTAGCAGAGCAGCCCGGATCAGAACCGGAAGGCGCCTCCGGATTCTTCTCCTGTGACCTGCTAGACAGAGACGGGAGGCTTCAGACAACTCTGACGACAGATTCAGTGAGAAAGTCAAAATATAAGAACATAAATGCACACACTCTCCCAACAACAACGAGAAATTTTGTCCGCCTTACAAGGCGTAACTCAAGCACACACAGAAGAGATCCCAAAGAAAGAATTAAAACAACTATTGTTGTGAGCAAAGCTTAATTACCCACTGGCCGAAACATGCCTGCTATTCGAAGTGGGGTTTTAGCAAGAAATCAATAAGCACTGATATTTCTTAATGACAAAAAAAGACGAGACAGCGTTAAAGCTGCTCTCGCCAGCAAGAGTAATGCTAGAGAAAAGCATACCAGTTCAGTCAAAAAGACTGGGAGAGCAACGAAAAGTTGCTCTGCATCCTCAGCAGAAGAGTAGGGGAGCAAAGCTCCAGAAAAAAAAATTATTTCTAGCCTTAAGAAGCCAAAAAGAAAGAGCTCTCGAAGAAAGAGAGCAAGAAAAATATTAAAGCCCCAGTCCCAAAACCCAGAAACCCCAAGAAACTCCTAAAGCGTCCTGAAACTCCAGAGAGTACAAGAGAGTCAAGATCAAAAAGAGAAGTAAAAGAAAACAGAGAAGAAATCGGGGGGGGGGGGGGCGCTTCCTCGCGGGGGCACGGCGCGGTAGCAGCAGAGCAGACGGAGAGCGCGAGAGAAGAGATACCAAGAGACACGAGTCCCGGTGCGGCTTTTGTCAGCACGGCGCCGGGGGGTGGCGGCCGCTCCGGCCGGCAGAATAGCGGAGACGCGCGCGGCGGGCAGAACTCGCAAAAACCCGCAGACAAATTCAGCTCGAATTGCGGGGCGGGGCGGGCCCAAGTGCCGGCGGAGGGCGGGCCGTACACACCGGCGAGAAGAACAGACACAGAGACAGAGTCAAGGGCAGACCGAGAGAAGAGACCTGAGAAGTAGAACAAGAGAGAGAGTGACGTCAGCCCAAGAGAGACAGAGAGAAGCTCAGAAAGCACGCATGCGCAGAGTAGAGCGCGGGCGGGGGCGGGCCCGTGACGTCTCGGGCGAGGAAGAGCCGTGCTCGAGTTCCTATGTCCCAGCAGCTCCACACCCTCTTCAAACTTAGTACCTCTAAATGAAAACCCTCGGAGTCCCAGTCCCTTCCCTTCAAAGGAGACGTTCTGGTGTTCAAGCTCCATTTCCAGCTGAATTAAAAGCCAGGCAGACACGGTCTCAAACGAGATCACGAACACGGCAGTTGACAGAACGAGAAGCAGTCCAGCTCATGCTGTCGTCCGACCTGGAGAGGCCGGTGACAGCGCCACCTAGTAGAGAGAAAGGCTTTCGCTTGTGTCTCCACAGAGCGAGATCTGACGTAGGTGTCGGTACGACACGTGAAACTATTTCGAGTGCGAGAACATGAAAACGCAGATCCAAGAAACAAAATCCAAAAAACAAAAAGACGAGTACTCAGACAAGAGTCGAGACTCAAATAGCACAAGACGACTTAGAAGAGAAATAAAAAGAAACTAAAGACTTTAAAAGAATTCTCTGTTAAAATCCTGAAAGAAAAGCGAAACAATGATTTCACATAGAAGCGAAGCCATGAGTTTTATGATGCTTATCTGCATCATTCTTTCATTCATTGCAGTAAGCAATGAGAGTAATATACCTATTAGTCAGCAAAAGCAAAATGTATAGTAGAATTCTTTGACATCTCTCCCATTTGGAGAGGAATTTTAAAGGTAGACTTCTTTGACATCTCTCCCATTTAGAGAAGAATTTTAAGAATAGAGTTCTATGTTTTAATAATTCTACTAGTCCTCATACTTGTTATCCCATGCATATTTGCATGTTTAAAACACACTATGAATCGAATAGCGAAAGAAGTTTTCCTAGTGCAAACAGAAGGGGGAGATGTGAGATCTCAGCATCTCAGGATGAGGGTGCAGAGTGACCGAGAGCACCATTGGGGGGCTCGGGAGTCCTGAAATGTTGCCAGAAGTGTCTGGTGACAAGACTTTAATCCTACACAGGAGATAACACTTGTATGAGGACTGGGAAGATTTCACTAAGTGAATGGTGAAGGGATAAGTTAATTAAGGTGTAGAACACAGGGTTTAAGATTTCTGTACAGGGGGGTCTAAAGAAGTAAGATAGAAGAATTGGAGCGTGTCCTGTCCTTCTTCTTCTTCTTCTTGGCCTCCATCTTCTGTGGTGATGGTGGCACTTTGAGATTAGTCTTTACTAAAAGTACACCAGTTAATAAGAGTAGAAAGTATTAGAGAAAAATCATAAATATTGTACACGTAACTTTAGGTATAAAGATAAGTGACCGCCCCGGAGGCTGAAGAGTGTGCCCATGGCTGACTTGCTGTGCAGACCTCTGTCAAGCTGAAAGAAAATCTTTTAGATAAACAATTAATAAACACTGAGACCGAAACAAGATCAGAAGTCTCTCCTCGTCCTTTGAAGCGCGGGCTGTCCAAGGCCACTCTGGGCCTTTCCAAGTCTTTGAAACAACCGAGAAACCGAGCAAGTAGCATCCCTGAGCTATCTCCGAACATAAAACAGCCGAGAAGAGAAACCGACAACCAGCAAACATAAATCGACCATAAAACAAAAGAGAAAGAGAAAAATGAGATCCGACACTCCCTGCTGAGCCAGCACTGATGGTAAATGATGGAGAGCAGCTTGGGGAGCTCATCCACCAGCTCCCTCATCCCCCTGGGATGGATCCCATCTGATCCGATACAGCTGTGAGCATCTGAGTGGCTCAGCAGGTCACCAACTGCTTCCTCCTGGATTCCAGGGGCTGTTCTGCTCCCTGTGCCCATCTACCAGCTCAGGAGAACACTTGTCCTGCAGACAACCTGTCCTAATATTGAAAGTTGAGATAAACAAGGTGTTAAGTAGCTCAGCTTTTTCCTCATCTTCAGTTTCTATATTCTCCACTGCATTCAATAAAGAGTAGTTCTCCTTATCCCATTGTTTGCTATTAATTTACTTAGAGAAACATTTTCTATTATTTTTCATGGAAGTGTCCTGGTTAAACTCTAATTTAGCTTTCACATCTCAACTTTTCTTTCTGCATGACCTAACATCATCCTTGAACACTTCCTAAGTTGCCTGACCTACTCTAAAGTTGATGCTCACTCTTTTTCCCCTGAGTTCCCACAAAAGCTTCACGGCCAGCCAGGCCAGTTATTTTCCTCACCAGCTCATCTTTTGCCACGCTGGGACAGGCTGCTCCTTCCCCCTTACGATTACTTTCTTGAAATGTGTCCATCCTTTCCAGACCACTTTGTTTTTAGGGCTGTGTCCTACAAAAAATTAGGATGCCAATTTGGTACTCCCCAAATCAGCATCCTGAACAGGCCAAAGTTTTCCCTTCCTAATTCCAGTGCAGAAGTTTTGTTGCTGCCTCTGCTTCTTTCACAGAACATTGAAAACTTGATTATTCCATGGTCACTGTGCCCCAGGCAGCCTCCGAGCCCCACACTTGCCACCAGCCCTTCTCTGTTTGTGAACAGCAGGAGACAGAGCTTTTCTTGGCAGTGGGAGTGTTACCAAAAATTTGGTAAAACAGAAAACTCCTTAATCCCAATATAGCATTTAGAAGCAGCATCCTCAGCTGGATGCACAGGGGAGAGCTCCTCTCAAAGCCATGCAGGCTGAGAGCAGGAAAGTTTCTGTTTATTTTCTGTATTTTGATCACATATTCACTGATTGCTTGGACTAAAAATACATATGATAATCATTTCCCCAAAATCATTACCACATTTCCTCTCCCCATTACCCATGTGTTGTTCTGTCCTGGGGTCTCTCTGGTGGTCCCTGGTGCTCGTGGACCCCAGTGTTCCAGTGGGCCTGGCTGAACTGGCAGGACACTGAGGGTGGTGAGCTTCCAGTTCCCCTTCTCACACAATGGACATTGTGTGGTTTTCAGAGGCCTGGGGTTGTGGAGAACAAGCTCCAGGTGTCAGGTCACCTGGTGGAGACAATTTATCATCTGGTAACATGAGGTCACAGAGTGGTCTATGACATCACAGAGTGGATTATGTGAGGTCATTGAGCATCTATGACATGAGATACAGCCTCTGTGACATCACAGAGCCAGCTGTGACATCATAGGGCAGAGTTCTGATGTCACAGAGAAGACTGTGATGTCACAAAGCTGGCTGGGACATCAGATACCATCTGTGTGACATTAGAGAATGGGCTGTGACCTCACAGAGCAGGCTGTGATATCACAGAGGGGCTGTGTGACATCCCAGCAGGGCTCTGTCAGGTCAAGGTGAGCTTGAGAGTTCCCCCATAAGCCTTTAGTGTTGTTATGCTAAGTTGTCCAAATTCTATTCCCCTATTGGTTACTTGTTTCCCTTATATAGTTATTGTTCTAGAGTGTTCTACCTCCAAGCGTACATGTTTTTGCTTCCTCTTAGTCTTGGATCTTTGGATCCTGCCCCTCATACTGTTCTCAACTTCTCCATTTTTATAGTTTTTCACCCTGTTAATAAAGTTCCTTTTAAACAACTCCATTGATCCTGCTCCTTTTCCTTTTTGCCACCCTTGCCCTGAAGTCAGGAGAACCAGAGAGATTTGTTGCAGCCACCTTCATTGTGAGAATTGGCATCCGAACAGGGACCATGACATTCAGGGCTCCCTGTGTCAGTCATGTCAGCTGGGGTTAGCTGATGGATAGGCCAGTGCTTCCCGGGATTTTGGATTGTGCCGGGCCCGGTGGATTCATCATTTCTTCAAGGGACCTCGGCCAGGATCAGCAGAGACAATGATGGTTTCACCTGCATAGGATTGCAGGTGGGTTTGGGGAAATGCAAGACATTTATTGCCCATTTTGCCACTTTGTTTTTACAAGATGCGCCCACATCCCATTATTGATTTGGGGTGTTCTGGTGGCTCTTCCCCATAGGGGAAAGAAAAGGAAAAATGGGAAGCCAGATGTCCAAAGTAGAAAGGAGCATATATGGATCCTTTCATTCTCACTGATCATGACATCATATTTTCAAAGAATGAATTAAAATCAGTCATGAGGTGGATGTTTAAAAGTTTTCCAGAGGACTCTGCTGACGAAATCCATACCACTGAATTTTGGGACTCAGTGGGAGTTAAACTGTACAATCTTTCAATCAAGAAGGACCCCATTGCACCCCGCATGCTCCCCATTTTCCACACCAAATTTGAGACCCTTTACCAGCAAGAAACATGTTGAAAACTCAATCCATTGGTCACTCCTAAAGTGGGACCTCCCCTCAAACATGCCTTTCTCAGACCTTTTATGATGGTCCAAGATGGCAATGGCCACGCAGTCTTGGAGCATCATGCCCTGGAGAGTCAAGATGGAAGGAGCCTGAATGTGACTTGGGAGCCCGACCATTCTCCCTCCATCTTGGCTTCTCCACTTCCTGCTACCACAACCTTCTCTTCCGCCCTCAACAAATCTCCAGACTCCACCCCCACAACGGCAGGTCATGTCCCCACTGTCAATCATTCCATCTTCACCCTGGGACATGCCTCCAGAACTCCACCCCAGAAGTCTGCCATCCTAAATCAAGGCCTGGAATACCTGACAAAATAGCAGTACCCTTTGCCTCACCGTCCAGCAACAATATAACACCCATGGTCAAAGATACTAAGCCCAACTGTCACACTATTTCTAATCTAAAAGTTTCTGCTCCAAGTTATTCTTCCTCTCCAGAAGACAGTTTGGATTCCCAGAGCCACCTTTCCCCTCAACCCCAGAAGACCCCTAGGAAAGAATCCAGCAAGAAGCAGTTAAGGAAGGAGACTGGCCAATAGTCTCAAAACTCCCTTTGCGCCCATATGTTATGAAAGAAGGGGGCAGAATCCCAGGTATCAGCCATTGATTTACGGGGAAATCAAGGATCTGTGCAGGGCAGCTAAAGAGCATAGGAAGGACTTACCTTGTTTTAATGACCTAATGAGAGCCATGTTTACAGCATGTCTTAACCCCCTATGATTTAAAATATATTATGACCATGTTGTTGTCACCTACAGAATACACCCTGTGCAAAGGGGGATGGAAGTGTTTACTAAATCAATTAATAGCAGACTATGCTAATAATGAGGCAAGGGCAGAATTGACAATCAACCATCCAGCTGGAGAAGGACAACACAGCCTACCAGATGATCAAGCAGCAGGTATCCTGAGAGAAGTATTGGATGATATCAAAGAGATGGCTTTGAAAGCTTTAATCCAGATATCGGGTGGTAGCAACCCCAATTTGGACTACCTTGGGTGCCTGCAGCTAAAGCTTTAGGACAATTAGACCATCTTGGGTGCCTGTTAAGTAAGCAAACCAATGCTACCTTCCTCACATTAAGTGGCCTGCTGTCAGACATAGAAACCATCAGACATGCCATCTCGCAGAACAGTGATAGAGTTTTTACTCTGCGCACATGGGTATGGCTATGTAGACTCCGAGAGCTGTGTTGTAAGAAACTTTCCAGCCAAAGCAAGTCAATCCACAAGAGCATTCAAGTACTGAATGAAGGGTTCAAGAAGCTTCAAGTGGAAAACAACAACTTGTTCAATAAACTCTTCCAATCCAAGGGACTAAAGGGTTGGATGATGTCTAGCTAAAACAGGACTGTTCATTCTCTTAGTGGTTGTTGCTGTATTGTTAATTGTCCCATGTTTGTTTGGATGCTTTTAGAAAGTCTTAAAAAATTCTTTCAGTTCCATCTTGGTTGTAAAACAGAAAGGGGGAAGATACCCAACACAGACTCCTCATGGACAACTCGGACAACAGAATTGGAGGCCAGGATGGCACAAAAACCTCTCAGACACTCAATACTGGAAGGAAATTCCTTAAAAGTACCTAAAACCTAAAAGTATACTAAAATCCAAAAAGTACCCTAAAAATCTTGAGTATCTCAAGACATTAATGAGCCCCACTGAGTGTCAGTACAAAGCTCTCCAGGGACTCATTAAAGCAGATAACTGGGGCCATGATTGCAAAACCTCTCACACAGTGTGTATCAAAAGGGAAAAACCAAATACCTTAAAATAACTGAAGTACCCTCTAGTATTAATGAGCCCCACTGAGTGTTGTTACTTAGAAAGCCTCTCCAGGGAATAATTACCACAGATAATTGGAGGCCATGATTGCACAAAGCTCTCAGAGACTCCAAGGCAAAAGCCAAACCCAAAGTTTTTGAAAAACCTGCAGTCCCTGCAGGGAGCATTCAGGAGCCCCCAGGGCCATTGCTGAGCAAGGCTCCCCAGGGACTCCTTCCAGCAGATCCTTGAGGCCACTGGGATGTGGGCTAGGGGGATATGCTGAGGGCAGGACAAGGGGCTGACAGTGCCCAGCCTGGCTGGGGCTGTGCCAGGAGGTCCCAGGGCCTCAGGACAAGGTGTCTCCTCACAGCACTTGGTGGAACAGACCCTGCTGTGCCCCAGGGAACCAAGACTTGGCTTCTCGTTGTCCCCCCCTGCCATCACTGCCTGCAGTTCTCTGCTCTGCCTGGGGACACTTTCTCATTTGTGCTCCTCAGTGGGACCCATTAAAAGTCCAAGAAACTTTGGAGTTAGATTCTGACTTGGAGATCTAGAGAAGTTTCTTCAGCTCCCTCTCAGGGACTGATGTTCAGGGCCTGAGCACAAAGCCCCAGAGGCTCATTAAAGTCCTTGTGCTGTGTCTGTGCTGATGAGCTGGGCTGGGCTGCTGGCACAGAGGCAGCTCCTGGTAACCAAGAGGAGCTTCAAAAGCACATTTCTCTTGATGAGCAGCTCTCCTGCCAGCCCAGCAGGGCTGGGACACTGCCTGCAGCCACCCTGGGCCCAGCACAGAGGCAAAGAGAGCTTCAATCAGTCAGGGCTGGGAAGGTGCTGAGAAGTGCCTGGGGCAGAATCACTGCCAGCCCTTGGCACAGGAACCTCTGGCTGCAGGAAAATGCAGCTGCAGCTCCTGGAATGATATCCTAAAGCTGGAACATCCCAATGCCTACAGACTCTGTGAGTACCTTCTCTGATTGTCTCTTGTGCAAAGCAGCCAGGGGTGCCCAGGGCTGTCCTGCAGAGCAGGGTCCTGCAGCCCAGGGCACTGTGCTGGGGAAGGGACTCTGCTGCCTGCCAGGGACAGCTCGCAGCCAGCCCTGGCAGCTGCTCCCAGCACAGGGGGACAAGATCTGGGTGGGAGGAGACAGCTGGTGCAGCTTGGAAGTGTTCTCCTTGTGTGGTGAGGATGATGCATTGTTCAGGACTGCTCCTAGCCTTACATTTAACTCCATAACATTTCCAAGTAGAATTTACAGGGAGCACAGCAAGGCAGGGGCTGCATAAAAGGGAAAATCCTGCTTTTATATTCTACTACTCTGGGTGGCCATTATAGGAAATTGCCCATAGGTATTCATCTCTCATTTCATGCGGAGAAAAATCAAAATATTTTCTCTCAGATCTTAATAAACCAGGCAATGCAGAAATAATCACAGGAGCCCTTAGAGACAGCATCAGTGTCGCTTTTCCAGCCTCCTCAGGGTTGCTGTGATGTTGCCATCAGAGCCTGCAGAGCAGAGCTGTCCCTAGGAATTGCCTGAGTTGGGAGGGGTCTGCAGGGCAGGGATGAGCCCCCAGGGCTGGGCTGGGCTCTGATAGCACTGGCGGGGCCCAGCCCTGGGCATAGAGAAGCAGCTGCTGGCAGGGACAGCTCCAGGCAGCAGAGCCCTGGGCAGGCAGTGGGGGGAAAGTGCCCCCACGCTGTGCTGGGATATTTCAAGTCCTCTCCAAACCCAAATATTCCATGGTTCCTTTTTTTACAGATCCCCATGCCAAGACACAGAAAATGTTCAACAGCAGCTCCATCAGGCACTTCCTCCTGCTGGCATTGGCAGACATGCGGCAGCTGCAGCTCCTGCACTTCTGCCTCTTGCTGGGCATCTCCCTGGCTGCCCTCCTGGGCAATGGCCTCATCATCAGCGCGATAGCCTGTGGCCACCACTGGCACACGCCCATGTTCTTCTTCCTGCTCAACCTGGCCCTCAGCGACCTGGGCTCCATCTGCACCACTGTCCCCAAAGCCATGCACAATTCCCTCTGGAACACCAGGAACATCTCCTACACTGGATGTGCGGCTCAGCTCTTTTTCTTTGTGTTCTTCATTGCAGCAGAGTTTTATCTGCTGACCGTCATGTGCTATGACCGCTACATGTCCATCTGCAAACCCCTGCACTACGGGACCCTCCTGGGCAGCAGAGCTTGTGCCCACATGGCAGCAGCTGCCTGGGCCAGTGCCTTTCTCTATTCGCTGCTGCACACAGCCAATACATTTTCCCTGCCCCTGTGACATGGGAATGTCCTGGGCCAGTTCTTCTTTGAAATCCCCCAGATCCTCAAGCTGTCCTGCTCCAAATCCTATCTCAGGGAACTTGGGCTCATTGCTGTAAATGCCTGTTTGGTATTTGGCTGTTTTGTGTTCATTGTTTTCTTCTATGTGCAGATCTTCAGGGCTGTACTGAGAATCCCCTCTGAGCAGGGACGGCACAAAGCCTTTTCCACCTGCCTCCCTCACCTTGCCGTGGTCTCCCTGTTCATCAGCACTGGCATATTTGCCAACCTAAAGTCCTCATCCATCTCGTCACCATCCCTGGATGTGGCCCTGTCATTTCTGTACTCGGTGGTGCCTCCAGTCCTGAACCCCCTCATCTACAGCCTGAGGAACCAGGAGCTCAAGGCTGCAATGTGGAGACTGATAACTAGATGGTTTGAGGAACGTTAAACTGCTAACAAATTTTTACAAACCATTTCTAATACAATTTATCTTTGATAGTTCTTCTTGATATCATTTTGAGGGTTATATTTTTTTGTTTTACTTTTTAAGTATTGTCCACAAATAAACGTCATTGTTTGTGCCATTTCTCCTTTTGTTTCTTTGCACCCTCCCTGTGACCACAGACTCTGTCAATGAGGGGCTGTGCTCTCAGTGCCTTTAAATGAAGTAAAGGATCTGTGAGCAGAGTCTTCTGCAGAGATGCCCTTTTGTTGCCTTCTCTGGAGCTGCAGCAGCAATGTCTCTGTGCAGAGCTGGAGGCAGATCAGGGCTGGCCCAGAAGCTGTGCCCAGCAGCAGCAACTCTTGCTGTTGCCAGTGCTGCTGCTGTGGCCCTGCCCCGCTGCCCTGGTGGCCCTGGTGTTGCTGCAGGGCCTGAGTGCTCTCGGAGCCGGGCACAGTCCTGGGGGTGGCAGTGCCAGGGCTGCAGCAGGGACAGGCCATGGGCACTGCTGGGGCAGCGCTGACGCCTCAGGCCAGGGCCTAGGGGCTCCAGGCTCCTTGCCCAGGCTCTCTCAAGAACACGGCCAGGCCAATGCTCAGCACAGAAAACCCCCGTGAGCAGCCCCAGGCTTGCCATGGGCAGGCTGGGGGCAAACAGCATGGCTGGGGCTCTGCAAGGGCCCTGGGGCAGACGGGAAGGAGCAGCAGAGCAGGGGCTGATCCATCCCCAGTGCGCTGCACAGCCCAGGGCAGCGTCCCAGAGCGTCCTGATGGAGCTGCCAACAACATCCCCTCTCTGCAGGCCTGGCCTCTCCCCCAGCTCACACAGGTGCCCCATCCTTGCAGGCACAGACACAGCAGCACTGGCTCAGCAGCCCCTGTTTGCATTGCACAGAGCAGGGGGAGCACCCCCATGCTGTTGGTGTGGGGACATGAACCTGAGGGAGCACAAATGCCATCAGCCCCTGGGGCCAGCAAGGGCTGGGGGACACCAGGGAAACCACTCAGCTTTGTCCTGGCCTCTGCAGTCAGCCAGAAAGTTTGTTCCCATCAGCTGGGAGTTTCCTGTCCCACTGCAGACGCTGTTGCTCAGAGCCAGGGCTTCCTGGCAGCCATCCCCAAACTGCCCTGAGCATTTCCTTTGGTTCACCTTTGCTTTCTTTACTCTTCCTGATACAAATTTCTTCTAATTCCCCACCCCAGTGGACCCTGAATTAGACATAGCACTCGAGGTGCTGCCCAACCAGTGCACAGCACAGGGGAAGAATCACTGCCCTGCTCCTGCTGGCCACACCATTCCTGATCCAGGCCAGGAGCCATTTGCCTTCTTGCCCACCTGGGCACACTGCTGGCTCATGTCCAGCCTGCTGTCCATCAGTCCCTGCAGGTCCCTTTCTGCCTGGCTGCTCTCCAGCCACTCTGTCCCCAGCCTGTAACACTGCAGGGGTTGTTGTGGCCAAAGTTCAGCACCCAGCACTTGGACTTGTTAACCTGACCTTGTTGGATCACACATCCTTGTTAAACCACACCTGGATTCAGCCTGTCCAGGGCCCTGTGCAGAGCCCTCCTTCCTCATCCTCCATCAGTTCCAAACTCACACCCAGTTTGGTGTCATCTGCAGATTTGCTGATGTTGGACACAATCCCCTCATCCAGACCATTCCATGCAGACACTGGAATCCACGCTGGCTGGCTCTGACCCCTCGGCCATCTTGTTGGTGCTCTGTGATGGCACTCAGGGTGATCTGTTCCATAACCTTGCCGGGCACCCAGGGCAGGCTGACAGGCCTGGAGTTCCCCAGCTCCTCCTTCCAGCCCTTCTTGGGGATGGGCTTACACTGGCACCTCCAGTCCTCTGGGCCCTCCCTGCTGAGCCAGCACTGATGGTGAATGATGGAGAGCAGCTTAGGGAGCTCATCCAGAGCTCCCTCATCCCCCTGGGATGGATCCCATCTGATCCCACACATCTGTGAGCATCTGAGTGGCTCAGCAGGTCACCAACTTCCTCTTGGATTACAGGGGCTGTTCTGCTCCCTGTGCCCATCTACCAGCTCAGCAGAGCACTTGTCCTGAGGACAACCTGTCCTAATATCAAAAATTGAGAGAAACAAGATGTTAAGTAGCTCTGCCTTCTCCTTGTCTTTAGTTACTATATTCCCCACTGCATCCAATAAAGAGTAGAGGTTCTCCTTATCCCATGTTTTGCTATCAATTTAATTGTGGAAACATTGTCTATTTTTTTTTCACTGAAGTGTTCAGGTTAAACACTAATATAGCTTTCACCTCTTGACTTTTTTTCTGCACGACTTCGCAACATCCTTAAACATTTCCTAAGCTGCTTGACCTTCTGTCCAAAGTTGATGCACCTCTTGTTACCCTTGAGTTCCCACAAAATCTCCACGGCCAGCCAGGCCAGTCATTTTCCTCACTAGCTCATCTTTTGCCACACTGGGACAGGCTGCTCCTTCCCCCTTAAGATTACTTCCTTGAAATGTGTCCATCCTTCCTGGACCCCTTTGTTTTCAAGGGATGTTTTCCTTAAAAAGAATCAACGCCTGATTCAGTACTCCCCAAATCTGCATCCTAAATAGGCCAGAGTCTGCCCTTCCTAATTCCAAGGTTAGAAGTTTTGTTGCTGCCCCTCCTTCTTTCCCAGAACATTGAAAACTTGATTATTTCATGGTCACTGTGCTCCAGGCAACCTCTGAGCCCCACATCTGCCACCAACCCTTCTCTGTTTGTGAACAGCAGCAGACAGAGCTTTCCTTGGGAGTGGGAGTGTTACCAAAAATTCAGTAAAACAGAAAACTCCTTAACACCAGTGTAGCATTAAGAATCAGCATTCTTTATTCAGCTGGATGCACGGGGGATGGCTCCCCCCAAAGCCATGCAGGCTGAGTGCAGGAAAGTTTCTCTCTATTTTCTCTATTTTGCACACATATTCATTGATTTTCCTGGACCAAACTTACATATGATAATCATTTCCCCCAAATCATTAACATATTTCCCATCCCCTATACCCATGTGTTCTTCTCTTCTGGGAGTCTCTCTGGTGCTCGTGGACCCCAATGTTCCAGTGGCTCTGGCTGAGCTGGGAGGACACTGAGGCTGCTGAACTTCCAGTTCCCCTTCTCACACAATGGGCATTGTGTGGTTTCCAGAGGCCTGGGGATGTGGAGAACAAGCTCCAGGTGTCAGCTCACCTGGTTGAGACAATTGATCATCTGGTAACATGAAGTCATAGAGTGGGCTATGATATCACAGAGTGCAGAATGGGAAGTCATGGAGAAGCTACAGCATCATAGATTGCATTTATGACATCACAGAGCAAGCTGTGACAGCACAGGGCAGCGGTCTGACATCAGAGAGCAACTAGGAGATCACAGAGTTGGCTGTGACATCAGAGACCAGCTGTGTGACATTAGAGATCAGACTATGACATCACAGTGCAAGCTGTGACATCCCAGAGGGGCTGTGTGACATCCCAGCAGGGCTGTGTCAGGTCACTGGTTTGGTCACTCTGCCCCAGCTCCCCCTCACTGTTTCTCCCAACAAGTCCAATGCTGTCCATGCCCAGCAGGGTCCCTGTCCCCCGGGATCCCCCCGGCCCACCTGGAGCCACAGCCTCCACCAAAGGATGTTCCTCAGGATCCACCCCAGAGCCTGACATGGGGACAAGGGGCCAGGACTGTGTGACCAGGACATAAAGGACGGGGATTATTCATGTCACTGTGGCCTGGGTTGGGTTGACCAGGGCAGGAAAGATGTCTGGCAGCTGGAGCAGGGTCTGGGAAGGGCCTCCAAGGTTGGGCTGGAGCCCTTGGGCTGTGAGCAGAGGCTGAGGGAGCTGGGCTTGTCCAGCCCAGAGTAGGGAAGGCTGAGGGGCTCCTCATCCCAGCCTGGCAGTGCCAGCCAGGAGGGGATGGAGAACACAGAGCCAGGCTCTTCACAGGGGGCTGGGGGGAGACAAAAGCCAATGGGTGCAAGGGGAAAGAGGGGAGATCAGCCAGGACATGAGGAGGTGAAATGTGTCAGGCTGGTTTCAGCATTTCCTCACCACCAAGAGCAGCCTGACCTCCCTTTCTCCATTCCCCACTGGCAGCTTTGCAAATCAGGAATCGTTCAAGCTGTTTTACACCCACACCAGGATGAACATCCTGATACCAGGACTTAATTGTGTTTACATCGATCATAGAACCATGTTTGTCTAAATAATTTTAGTATGGAAATCACTCGTGAATGGTGCACTCATCAGATACTGCTGGGAGGTTGCACGTAGCTGTGATTGTTATTAAATTGTATCCTGTTCAACTATGATCTGTTGGCCATGAAGAGAAACTTTCTGTGCCTCTGAGTCTCACCAGTTCCTGACCCCCAAAGGACACAAACCTGATGAGTTGTGGTTCCCACTGAGGTGGTGGCACCTGGGCCTCCCTCTATAGCCAGAGCAGAGCTTCCTTGTCCCAGAAAGTCCCTGGCAACGCCGGGATGAAGAAGACAGGACAGGCTGTGAGGATCAGGGGCAGGGCAGAGGAGTTGGGAATTTAGCTGCTAGAGACTGGAAAAGTACAAAACTGTGGCTAATTCCAAGTCCTGCACCTGTGAGATAGCGTGTCCTTGGGCCTAGCTGTAGTAGGATAACAAATAGTGAAAGAGACATGAGAAAAGAGAGATGTAACCCCTAAGGAATGAGGAAGAGTTCATGGTATAGTTTAACCAATAGATTGCTTGGCTTACAGAATATTCATGAGCTTATTATTTGCTGTATAAGTGTTTGATGCTTTCTTTAATAAACGGGACCTGTGATGAACCACCTGGTGTCCTGGTCCCCTTCGACGACAAATGGTTGACCCCGAACGCTGACCCCTCGTCTCGACTAAAAGAAAAAGGGGGAGAACACGCCACGGTCGAGGAAGTTGGAGCTGGGTCCTGTTGCAGCCGGGACGGTGCCGGAGTTTTGAAGCACCCTTGGGGTTCACATCGGTGACTCAAGCCATCCACATGCTGCTGGAGTCTGGAAAGCTGCAAGAGCGCTCATGAAAGAGGTATGTAAAGGCAAGCAGCATATAAGTCATCCACCGCGTATCTAGAATGGCGAGGGATAAAGGGGATAGATTTGTTATTATCCTACAGATACGCTGAAGAAACTTTCCTTAACCCACATGAACTTTCGGAATGTAGAAAATCTGGGGATATACTGTGGGAAGCAGTGTTAGAAGATGGTAAGTCAGCAAAGAAACTGAGCAAGCCATAGCGAGCGATATACAATACACTTCAGCATGTCTCTGAGTGCACAGCAGCAGCTGCGGCTCGGGACGCCTGCGAGGCTGTGCTGCTCCGAACTCGGCATGGGCGCTCCGCCATGGGGAGCAGCTGCGGCGAGCGGCCGCCTGAAATGCTGTGCTGCAGCGGCGGCAGCGGCGGCAGCCACGGGAGGTTCGCCCCCTCCGACACAAGCGCTGCGGGACCGGAGCGCTTCTTGCAGCAGGAGCGCTGTCCCTCCGCCCCGCAGCCGGCAAAAGCTTCAGTGTGAGACCTAACAGCTTAATAAATGTAACTCTTGTCAACAAAAGAAAAGATTCCTACTGCAATTAAGAAGCCAGTGATAATAAACAAAGGACACCGAGGACCATTACGGTCAAGACGTTTTTCACCTAAGTTAAAAGGACTTTTTGTTTTTCCTAGCAGAGACTGTAAAAGAGACTTTAAATATCAGAAGCCCAACTAACTCAGTCAGTAGAACATTAAACTCTGAAATTATATTTTGAAAAAATTTAAAAATGTTAAAAATGTTTTAAAGTGGTTGTAGAAGTAAGATATAATGAGTGTGGTTTTTGTATTTTTTAAGCTTTGTTTAGATGTGATAAAAATAAAAGCAAGCACTGAATTTAAAAGCATTTTTCCACAGGTATACCTTGAACAAACTTCTTATGTTTAAGTGCATTCAAGTATAAAAATGCTGCAGCAAATACGTGAAGAAACTTGTTTAAGTTTAGTATTTTAGAATCAGGCTTGTAAGTAAGTTATAGTAAATGCTATATTTTATTTCTATAGTAAGTATTATCCGTTGCTAAGTAGTTTAAGTTAAATTATCTATTAAGTGCCATCAAATGTTGAATACTGTTAAGGTTTAGTTTTGTTAAGTTTATCTCCTGTTAAGTTTAAGTGTTATTAATTTTAAATAAAGCTAGATTCTGTTTAAATTAAATTAGGTTTAAGTTATGTAGAATTTAAAGTCAGTTAAGTTTTGTTTAAGTTTTGTTAGATTTAAGTGATTTTACATGTAAGTTCTGTTGATTTAAAAATCTGTTAAGTTTAAGTAAAGATAAGTTTAAGTAATGTTAAGTTCTATTAAGTTTAAATGTTTTAAGTTTAAGCATTTTATGTCTAGGTACTATTAAGTTAAAGTGATGTTAGATAGATCTATACTTTTATGATAGGCGTTTATTTTTATGACTTGTGTGCAAAGTGTTGTTGTGAACATCAGAGAAACTCTAGTTAAAAAACGACAATCAGAAGCATTTGTGAGTAGAGCCATTCCTGTTTGAAGTATATCTGCTGTTTGAGAATAGAAAGCAAACTGACCAGACAATTGACACGGGTGAAACCTGCGCACATGTTACTCCTTTAGCTTATTTTTGTAAGTTGTATTAGCACACCTGAGTTTGGTTTGAGCCTTGTAGCACACAGAATTCTTTTTGTATCTGTTATATAGCATATCCTACAAATAGTGATAGCCTTTTTGGTTTGTTTCCCTGGCTTAGATCCCTTGTAAGAGAGAAACCTTGCTAGTGGAGAATACTGTTTGAAATACTGTTTAGTTGTTAGAATTGCCTATTTTGTGTTGCAAAGAGTGTGACACAGTTAACCCATAGAATTTTGCTTTTCATAAGAAATAAAAACAGGGGAAGTGTTGGGAAATTTAGGAGGCTGGAGATTGGAAAAGTACAAAACCGTGGCTAATTCCAAGTCCTGCACCTGTGAGATAGCGTGTCCTTGGGCCTAGCTGTAGTAGGATAACAAATAGTGAAAGAGACATGAGAAAAGAGAGATGTAATCCCTAAGGAATGAGGAAGAGTTCATGGTATAGTTTAACCAATAGATTGCTTGGCTTATAGAATATTCATGAGCTTATTATTTGCTGTATAAGTGTTTGATGCTTTCTTCAATAAACGGGGCCTGTGATGAACCACCTGGTGTCCTGGTCTCCTTCCTATGACAGAACCCCATAACCACATGACCGTGATGGACCTCCATAACCCCATAACCTTGATGGACCTCCATAACCACATCACCCTGATGGACCCCCATAACCACATAACCTTGATGGACCCCCATAACCCCATGGCCCTGATGGAACCCCCATAACCACATGACCCTGGTTACTCCCATGATCTTGATGGACCCCCATAACCACATGACCCCATAACCCTGATGGACCCCCATAACCACATGTCCCTGTGTGGGATGTCCACGTGCGGGATGTCCACGTGCAGGATGTCCCTGTGCGGGACGTCCACGTGCGGGATGTCCCAGTGTGGGATGTCCATGTGTGGGATGTCCCTGTGCGGGATGTCCCCTTGTGGGACGCCCCTGTGCGGGATGTCACCGTGCGGGATGTCCGCATGCGGCGCGAAGCCACTGGCCCCCCACAGGAACACCCTGGGCAGTTGGGCCACCACCAGGAGCAGCGCGTCACCCGCCAGGACTGGGTGGCAGGACACCGGGGACAAGCCTGGGGGAGAGGAGACACGAGTGAGGAGACCTTGGAGACCTTGGGGACCTTGGAGATGTTGGAGATGTTGGGGTGATGGGGATCTTGGGGACCTTGGGGACCTTGGGGACACTGGGGACCTTGGAGATGTTGGGTGATTGGGACCTTGGGGACATTGGAAAACCTTGGGGACATTGGAGATGTTTGGACATTGGGGACATTGGGGACCTTGGAGATGTTGGGGTGATGGGACACTGGGGACATTGGAGATGTTGGGGTGATGGGGACACTGGAGACTTTGGGGACATTGGGATGATGGGGACCTTGGGCACACTGGAGATGTTGGGGTGATGGGGACATTGGAACACTGGGGACATTGGAGATTTTGGGGACCTTAGAGACCTTGTGGACATTGGGCATGTTGGGGTGATGGGGACCTTGGGAATCATGGAGATTTTGGGGACCTTTGGGACATTGGAGATGTTGGGGAGCTTGGGGACATTGGAGATGTTGGGTGATGGGGAACTTGGGGACCTTGGGGAGCTTGGGGACATTGGAGATGTTGGGGACCTTTGGGATTTTGGGAATATTGGGAACCTTGGAGTTGTTGGGGTGATGGGACTTTGGGGATACTGGGGACATTGGAGACCTTGGGACATTGGAGACAGCTGGGGACCTTTGGGACCTCGGGAATATGGAGGGCGTTGGGGACATTGGAGATGTTGGGGTGATGGGGCCTCGGGGACCTCTGAGACGTTGGGGACCTTTGAGGGCAATGGGGACATTGGGGACCTTGGGGACATTGGGGTGATGGGGACCTTGGAGACATTGGGGCTTTGGGACATTGGAGAATGTTGGGGACCTTTGGGACCTTGGGAATATGGAGGGTGTTGGGACCCTTGGAGATGTTGGGGTGATGGGACCTTGGGGACATTGGAGATGTTGGGGTGATGGCATATTACCGCACCTGAGTGGGTCGCAGCTGGTGATAGAGAGACGGTGAATCCTGTATCTTGATCAGAAGGCTTGATTTATTAAGATATTATATATAATACATTATTACTATACTAATAGAATATAGAGAGAGGTTTGCAGAGCAGCTAGGCTAGCTAAGAATAGATAGAAAAGAATCTATAACAAAGTTGTGGCCAAGGACTCAGTCCCCTAGCTTGCACTGGTGATTGGCCCTTAATTAGAAACATAGGAAATGAGCCAATCAAGGTGTCCCTGTTGCATTCCACAGCAGCTGATAATAATTGTTTACCTTGTCTTCTGAAGCCTCTGGCCTCCAGAAGCAGCAGAAATCCGAAAGAAAGGATTTCTGTGGAGAAATGTCTGCTACAATGGCACCTTGGGGACATTGGAGATATTGGGGACCTTGAGGACCTTGGGAGTATGGAGGACACTGGGGACATTGGGATGATGGGGACCTTGGGGACACTGGTGATGTTTGGGACCTTGGAGACCTTGGGGACCTTGTGAATATGGAGGATGTTGGGGCTGTTTGGGACATTGGGGACCTTGGAGATGTTGGGGTGATGGGGACCTTGGGGACATTGGAAACCTTGGGGACCTTGGAGATGTTTGGACATTGGAGATGTTGGGGTGATGGGACATTGGGGACATTGGAGATGTTGGGGACCTTGGAGATGTTGGGGTGATGGGACACTGGGGACATGGGAGATGTTGGGGTGATGGGACATTGGGGACATTGGAGATGTTGGGGACCTTGGAGATGTTGGGGTGATGGGACACTGGGGACATTGGAGATGTTGGTGTGATGGGGACCTTGGGGACATTGGAAAACCTGGGGGACATTGGAGATGTTTGGACATTGGGGACCTTAGGGACCCTGGAGATGTTGGGGTGATGGGACACTGGGGACATTGGAGATGTTGGGGTGATGGGGACCTTGGGGACATTGGAAAACCTTGGGGACACTGGAGATGTTGGGGCACTGGGGACCTTGGGGACCTTGGGGACCTTGGGGGCACTGGGGATGCTGTGGACCTTGGGGACTTTGGGGGCACTGGGGATGTTGGGGACCTTGGGGACATTGGGGGCACTGGGGAGGTTGGGGACCTTGAGGACTGTCCTGGTTTAGGGCAAATTTGTTAAAGAATCTGCAAAGGAAAACCCACACGGCGCCTCCCCCCAACCGGTTCGGGAAAAAATTCCTTGGAGAGAGGTGGAAAGAACCTGTTTATTTCAGGCACAGCACCCCCCAGCACACAAAATGAACAATACCCGATGACACCGCTCTGAGAAAGATGACAAAATCAGAAAGTCTCTTTCGGGGGTGGTTGCTCTGTTCTCAGTCCCTCCGGCGCTGGGGCAGCTGCTGCAGCCAAACCTTCGGTGTTCCCGGATACCAGTCCGGAGCAGGTTCGAGATGGTCACAGGAACAGGAGAGGAGAAACAGTCCAGGAAGGAATTTGGACTGTTTAGCTAAACTAGCTAATAAGCAGAGGCCAAAGCAGAGCAGAAGCGAGAGCAGAAAAGAGAGCAAGCAAAGCAGCAAGCTGAAAGCAAGAAGTGAAAAAACAGCCCCATGTACTGCTCATCTCTGTGTCCCTGATAAGAGAAACCCAAACAAAACTTCTACTCTTCAGAGTCGGTCTTAAAGGCACAGGACAGATGAATGGGGATACAAGCATCATAACGTCACCCCAGGACATTCCACCCCTTATCCCCATATCATCAACATACTGCAACACATCATGCATTATTCATACAAAATTTCCATCTCTTCCCCCAAAATTACAAGCAATACCCATCATGCCTTCATCACATCCCCACACTGGACCACTGAATCCAGGCCCTATATTACAGAGCTGCAGGATTCCCCCTTTTCACTTTAGTCGCTTAAAGCTCCATCTATCACTTGCTCAGACCGTCGACACTTAGACATTTCCTTCTCCATCCTCCACTTGCCCAGACCTTCAACACTTACAAATTTCCCTCTATCTCATGTCTGTATGGTTTAATGTACAGACAATGGCAGTAACATCCAATGAACAGTGATATTGCACATCATTCTTACCCCACAATCAGATCTCCCTGAACAACAACATCGTGTTGTTCCATCTCTTTGCATTATCCACCACGTGCAACCTGGTCCCTGAGCAAAGACAACCCCACAAATGGGTTTGTCTGTACTCGAGGCAGAATTGATCCACACAGTCTTCCCTAACAAACCTCTGATATGTACCACTGGGACTTTGTCTCCTTCTATTACATTCAGGGACTCAGACTGGGCAGGACCTGCTCAGTTGGTGGAACCTTGGGTGTTAACTAACCAGATGGCCTTTGCTAAATGGTGCTCCCAATTCTTGAAGGATCCCCCACCCAAAGCTTTCAACTGGGTTTTTAGTAGTCCATTGTGCCTCTCCACTTTTCCTGCAGCTGGTGCATGGTAGGGGATATCGTACACCCACTCAATGCCATGTTCCCTAGCCCAGGTGTTGATAAGGCTGTTCTTGAAATGAGTCCCGTTGTCTGACTCAATCCTCTCAGGGGTGCCATGTCTCCACAGAACTTGCTTTTCAAGGCCCAGGATGGTGTTCCAAGGCTGTAGCATGAGACACAGGGTAGGTTTCCAACACATCCAGTGGTGGCTTCCACCATGGTCAGCACGTAGCGCTTGTCCTGGCCTGTCTGGGGCAGTGTGATGGAGTCAATCTGCCAGGCCTCCCCATACTTGTACTTGGACCACCGCCCATCGTACCAGAGAGGCTTCACTCGCTTGGCCTGCTTGATGGCAGCACACGTCTCACAGTCATGGATAACCTGAGAAATACTGTCCATGGTTAGATCCACCCCTCGGTCTTGTGCCCACTTATAGGTGGCATCTCTGCCCTGGTGGCCTGAGGCATCATGGGCCCATCAAGCTAGGAATAACTCCCCCTTATGTTCCAAATCTAGGTCTATTTTGGACACCCCTATCTTTGCAGCTTGGTCTACCTGCTCATTGTTTTGGTGCACCTCATTGGCCCTACTCTTGGGTACATGGGCATCTACATGGCAGACTTTCACAGGTAGCCTCACCACCCTGGTAGCGATGTCTTTCCGCTCTTCAGCAGCCCAAATTGGTTTTCCTCTATGTTGCCAGTTGGCCTTTTTCCACCTCTCCAGCCATCCCCACAGAGCATTGGCTACCATCCATGAATCAGTGTAGAGGTAGAGCTTCGGCCACTTCTCTCTCTCAGCAATGTCCAGGGCCAGTTGAACAGCTTTGAGTTCAGCAAGTTGGCTGGATCCACCTTCTCCTTCGGTAGCTTGTGCAACCTGTCATGCGGGGCTCCACACGGCTGCTTTCCATTTCCGGTTCATCCCTACGATGCGACAGGAACCGTCAGTGAAAAGAGTGTAGCGTGTTTCCCTGGTGGCAGTTGGTTATATGGAGGAGCTTCTTCTGCCTGTGTCACTGGTTCTTGTTCTCCATCTGTGACACCAAAATGTTCACCTTCAGGCCAATTTGTAATTACCTCAAAAATACTAGCGCAAATCAGTTTACCTATATGGGCACGCTGTGTGATAACAGCAATCCATTTGCTCCATGTAGCACTGGTGGCATGGTGAGTGGAAGGAACCTTGCCTTTGAACATCCAGCCCAGCACCGGTAGTCGGGGTGCCAGGAGGAGTTGTGCTTCAGTGCCTATTACCTCCGAGGCAGCCTGGACTCCTTCATAGGCAGCCAAGATTTCCTTCTCTGTGGGAGTGTAGTTGGCTTCAGAGCCTCTGTAGCTACGACTCCAAAATCCCAGTGGTCGTCCCCGAGTCTCCCCAGGCACCTTCTGCCAAAGGCTCCAGGACAAGCCATGGTTCCCGGCTGCAGAGTAGAACATGTTCTTTACCTCTGGTCCTGTCCTGACTGTGCCAAGGGCTACTGCATGAGCGATCTCCTGCTTGATCTGTGCAAAGGCTTGTTGCTGCTCAGGGCCCCAGTGGAAATCATTCTTCTTGTGGGTGACCAGGTATAGAGGGCTCACGATCTGGATGTGCATTCTCCAAAAGCCTATGGCACCTTGGAAAGCTTGTGTTTCCTTCTTGCTGGTTGATGGAGACGTTGTTGGGATCTTACTGATGACCTCAGTGGGAATCTGACACCATCCATCCTGCCACTTTACTCCCAGGAATTGGATCTCTTGGGAAGGTCCTTTGATTTTGCTCTTCTTCATGGTGAAGCCGGCTTCCAGCAGAATCTGGATGATCCTCTCTCCTTTCTCAAACACTTCCATTGCCATGTTCCCCCACACAATGATGTCCTCAATGCACTGCAGGTGTCCTGGAGCCTCACCCTTTTCCAGTGCAGCCTGGGTCAGTCCATGGCAGATGGTGGGGCTGTGCTTCCACCCCTGGGGCAGTCGGTTCCAGGTGTACTGCACGCCCCTCCAGGTGAAAGCAAACTGAGGCCTGCATTCTGTTGCCAAAGGACTGGAGAAAAATGGGTTGGCAATGTCAGTAGTGGCAAAGCACTTTGCTGCCTTGGACTCCAGCTCGTACTGGAGTTCCAGCATGTCCGGCACAGCAGCGCTCAGTGGTGGAGTCACTTCATTCAATGCACGATAGTCCCCAGTCAATCTCCATTCTCTGTCAGACTTGTGCACAGGCCAGATGGGACTGTTGAAGGGTGAGTGGGTCTTGCTGACAACCCCTTGGCTCTCCAGCTCATGGATCATTCTGTGGATGGGATCACAGAATCTCGATTTGTTCAATATTGCTGGCGGTGTAATTGGTGACAATTGGCACTTGTTGTTCTGCCACCCTCAGGAGTTCTACTGCAGATGGGTTTTCTGATAGTCCAGGCAAGATGTTTAATTGATTAATGTCCTCTACCTCTACAGCAGCTATTCTGAAGGCCCACCTGAGTCCCTTTGGGTCTTTGTAAAGTTGTTCCAGAGGAAGTCTATGCCCAGAATCCACAGGGCCTCTGGGCCAGTCACAATAGGATGTTTCGGCCACTTCTTCCCAGTCAGGCTCACCTGGGCTCGCAACAGGGTCAATTGCTGTGATCCCCCCTCACCTCAGCAACAGAAACAGGTTCTGCCCCCACATGTCCTGGTGGCATCAGGATACACTGCACGCCAATATCAATTGTATTAGTGGGGTACCCCGATGAAGGAAGGAATGATGAATCTGACCTCATATTCTCAGAAGGCTAATTTATTATTTTAAGATACTATATAATATTAAAGAATACAAAACTAAACCATACTAAAGAATACAGGAAGGATACTTACACAATGCTAAAAAGCTAATTATGAAAGCTCGTGACTCTCTTCAGAGTCCTGACACAGCTTGGCCCTAATTGGCCAATGAGTGAAAACACACCAGAAACCAATGAAACAATCACCTGTTGATAAAAAATCTCCAAACACATTCCAAAGGAACAAAACACAGGAGAAGAAAATGAGATAATTATTGTTTTCCTTTTTCTCTGAGGCTTCTCTGCTTCCCAGGAAAAAAATCCTGGGCGACAGAATTTTTCAGAAAATGTGAATGCCACAAGTATCAAATAAGGTATCATATTTTTGTGGCTCTGATGTGCCAGGCCATCGGGTCCACACAATCCAGAAAATCTGTTTTTGCTGTGCCTCTTCCTGGCTAGAGTCAGTGTCCCTCTAGCCCTGGTTATCATTTCTTTCCTGGGCATACATACTAGAGGTTCCTTCAAGGGGATCTGACAGATTATACCTGGCAGCTCGGTCACAGGAGGCTGAGGCTACCTTCATTTTAGTAGAACTCTCTTGGTTGGTGTTTCCCTCCTTGAGTTGCCACACCCGTGCTGCCAGGACAGAAGTGGGTTTCCCATCCCACATTCCCATGTCTTCCCCATGGTCATGAAGGAAGAACCACAGGTCAGCCCGTGCAGTGTATCCTCTCTCTCTAGCTGGGGAATGTTGGGCCGTGACTGCGGCCTGTGATTTGCACTGGTGCCATATGGGAACTGTTCCTCCTCACCTCCTCCCTCATCTCCCTCTGTGGTCCTTAATAACAGCAGAGACATAATCCTGCATGGGGTCATTGATCACACTCTCACAGTTTCTAAGCTTGTTGGTGACAGAACCCACTGTCTTTTGGTTATTATGGGCATTAATTATTGCAATAAAGGTGGGGTATTGGGATGGCCCCAGGTTTGCCAGGCTCCACAACATTTGCCCTGTGCACCTGACCTTGTTGGGGTCATTATCATGCTGTCCATCCCTCCCAAAGAGTATCTCCAATAATTCTGCCACTTCTCTCAGCTGTTAGATCCTTTCCTCAAGGGTCCTCCAGCACATTCTATGGTGGCGCTCCTGCATTCTTTCTCTGTGGACAAACCTCTCTCTGACACTCATTAAAAGCCACTCCCAGAGAGAAAGGGACCCTGGCTCCCTTACAAAAATCTGATTGATACCTGAGTCCCGGGTCAAGGGTCCCAAATTCCTTGCCTCACCACCATCCAGCTGGACACCTGTACCCATAACTTCCCAGACCCGAAGTAGCCAGGTTGTACAAGCCTCACATCCCTGTCATACAATGTCTTTGTGCAGATTACAGGCTTTCGTACATCAGGGACTCGGTGATGATTGCAACCTCTGGCTCCCCGGTGGCTTGTGAGGGCCCTCCCCTATCTGGGCGCTCTGCTTTCATCTTAGATCTCCATGTTTCTAGAGGGGCAACTGCTGCTGGCTGTGACTGCCTTTGCAATTCAGCTGGAACCTGGACAGTTGTAACATCTGTGGGTTTCACTGCTGCACTATTAGACTTTCCCTCTTCAAGGCAGGGAGAGGTTTCCTCACTAGCTGAGGAAGTGTATTCTTTCAGCATCTGGCCCATTTCATGTATCTCCTTCACCAGACCCCCCACCCATTCTGGGTAGTTCACATCTGGGGTGGGCTGTGGGGCAGGGTCAGGCTCTGGGGCAGCAGCATCCCTAGACTCTGGTGGCATGTTAGGTTCTGGGGTTGGTGTCAGGGTGGTTATCCAGTTTAGTCACCCCTTCTCTCTAAATGCTAAATAGAACAGGCTTATCAGCAACACTAGCCACTGTATGATATCATTAATATTCAGAGTGGAACTGAACCCTTCAAAATCTGGTGGTGTGGACACAAAGAAATGGCTAAAGGGTTGGGAGAAGATTTCACACAATGTCATTTCCTTACAGCAGTTGCCATTATTAAAGTAACCCCAAAACCATACTGTTAGTGTGTGATAGCTGTGAATCCATGTGCCTGCTTTCCAGAGGAAGTTAAAAATCCATGAATTCCTCACCTTATTCACCCATAAAACAAACTGCATAACAGACACAGTAGCCTTGGTTATAGGACCCATGTTTAGATAAGGGCCTACAAATGGGAGAAATACAGCCACAATCACGTGCCACCCAAACCAGGGCAAGCTGGACCACATGGTATCGCTTAATGAGGTTTCTATAGCGGCACACGCAAATTATTAGATTATTCAAGAACTTATTCCCTTTTTGTTTCTGTGCCCTCTAGCTGCACGTTGGGCACCAAAATCTGTCTTGGTTTGGAAAGACTGGAGTCTGCAAAGGAAGACAGGAACCTTCCCTGAAATGGAGAATGTAACCCTCCCCACCCCTCAGAATTGCTATAAATTTTAAATAAGGGACTCTCAGGCAAAAATATGGGAGCAGGAAATAACAGTTCTTTAATAGGGAAAAGAAAAAAAAGAATAAAATAAACAATGCAGTACACTAGAACAACACTGAGAGAGTCCAGAACCCAACCTGACACCCTGTGGATCAGGGTGTTGGTGGCAGTCCTATTGGAAATGTGGCTGCAGTCCTCCTGAATTATCAGGTGTGGTTCTGTTGGAGCAAGGGGGATCTGTAGAGAAGGATGTATTCTTCCTCTGAAGAGTCAGTGGAAGGAGAGAAAGCTGCTGTTCCTCTGGGAATCCCACGGAGAAAGCTGTGCTGGTGTCTCAAAATTTCTGGATTATATCTGGGTAGCAATGCTTGGCTCCTCCCTCTGGGCAGAGCATCTCACAAGGGGATGTTATAATTCTTATCAGTCATGCAGTGACATTCAGTAGTCTGTTATCAGCAGATGTCCCCTCCCAAGGGAGGTGTGAATGTGGTCACTCAAAGAGAGAGATAAAGCAAACTGCCCACTTGACAAAAGATAATCTGCCATACAGATGATAATTGAAAACATCTTGCATTGCAATCTTCAACAGAGATAATTCCCTCCCTCTGGCTGCTACTTTTCTCATAACATTCTGGTTCACTTTTTGACAAATTAAACACTCTTTTGTAATTGATTTTGCTAGGTCATTTACACTTATGCTTAGGTTATTTCTTAGGAAATGATCACATAGTCTTTGAACTCTCCAGTGGGTCAATTATGTAATACTGTTAGCACTGTCTGAACAAGTGCTTTGTTTAAAAACACCCATCCATCTGAGATTAACTATTCCCCTGGTTGCCTTTGGTGTAACATTAAATCTTTTATAACTTCCTGTTCTTCTTCACTAAATATGGGTTCCTCTCTTCTTTCTCCCCTGTCAGGTGTGGTCTCTGCTTTAAAAACTTTCACTGGATCCCCTGGTTCTAAAGCTTCTTCCTTTGCTATCTGATCAGCCACTTGGTTTCCTCTAACTTCAAAATTGTCTCATTTTTGGGGCTCTTTCATATGGACCACTGCTGTTTCTGTTGGTTTCTGTAATGATTCTAATACGGACTTGACCAGGTTCTCATGGGCTAAGCTTTTTCCTTTTGAGCTTAGATATCCAGGCTCCTCCCGTATTTTCCCAAATGTGTGAACTAACCCAAATGCTTACTGGGAATCTGTATAAATGGTTGTCTGGTCTCCCTCCAGTAAGTCTAATCCTCTTTTCAGGGCATATATTTCACAACTTTGGGCTGACCAGTTTTGGGGTAGTTTCCCTTTTTCATCAATTTGTAAAATTTCTCCATCTATGATGGCATAACCTGAAGCTCTTTGTCCATCTACTACCCTTGAGGAGCCATCTATGAACAAGATTCTTCCAGTTGCTAGAGGCTGATCTTCTAAATCCTCTCTTACTTTTGTTTGAAGGTTAATCAATTCAAGACAATCATGTTCTAAATTTTCTATAGGCTCTCCCATAAGGAATTGTGCTGGATTGAGGGCATTTGATGTGATTAATTCTAAATCATCTGTGTACATTAGTATTATTTAATATTTTAATATTCTTGCATTGGTTAGCCACTGCTGAGCTCTCTGGTTCAGCACTGTTTTAAGATGTGAGGAGTATGTACTTCAATTTTTCCTTATAAGGTCAATTTTTGGGTCTCCTCTATCAGGATTGTGGTTGCTGCTGCTGCTTGTTTACTAACTGGCCAGCCTCTAGCCACCGAATGCAACAACTTGGAGATGTAAGCCACAGGTTTCCTGCAGCTTCCCCACTCTTGAGTTAGTACACCATAGGCTATACTCTCTTCAGCACTTACAAACAGATCAAAGCACTTCCTGAGGTCTGGTAAGCTTAGGACCGGGGCAGAAGATGACTTGTCTTTTAAGCTCTCCAGTTGTTGATCGTCTTCTGCTTTCCAAATGATGGGGTCTGGACCTACCAACTTATTGTATAAAAATTTTACACTTTGTGTGTATTGATCTAACCATAACTTGCAGTATCCAAACATGCCTAGGAGTTTTCTCACATCTCTTTGTTTTGGAGCTGGGAGAACACTTGTGTCCCAATTAGGAGGAGGTAAAGAGACATCAGTAGGAGGGGGAGAAGAGCTTGAGTGCATGTTAAGTGGAGCTGGAGAAGGGGTGGAGAGTGAAACAGGTGGAGTATGTACTCGTGGTGGTGCAGAAGCCACTGGAGGAACCAAAGGGGGTGGTGAGGGAGTGGCCACCAGGGGACATACCGGGTCTACCACAGAGGAAGCCAAAGAGGTAGAAGAAGGAATTAGAGGAGGCGGTAATGGGATGGCAGCCAGGGGAAAAGCCGTATCTGCCATTTGAGGTGCCTGAGGAAGAGGATGATAAGGTGGAGGGGAATCAGGAGGCCAGTAGTCCAGGAGGTCCCACCTTTTACTACTCTCTCTAACTCCGGCATCCCTTCTTTCAGTCCCCTCTTTCTTCCTCTGCACCTTACAAATTCACACACCTTCATCCCCAATAGCACTCTTTAGCCAACAAGCCACATACAATAATTGCTCAGGATCAGTATCTCCTCGAGCTGTCAGATAGTGACTCAGCTGTTGACACATCCACTTGTCTTTTGTCCTATACCACGGCCATCCTCCTTGCACATCTAACTCTGGCCAGACTTCTACCCAGTAATGAATAATCTTAACCTTATCTAATCCCTCCATGGCCTCGATAGAATCTCATCTCTCTAGCAGTTGACCTAAGGGACTAGGAGGAGGGTATATTCCTCAGTCTTTTGCCTCTCTTCTTACTATTAAATCCTCCCATTTTTTTGGTCTCAACAGAAAAAAATCACAAAGGTGCCTCTACTCGAAAAGAATGCACTAAAAGGTGACTCAAGAAAAATCTTTTTTGAGGAGTCTCTGCTTCCTCCACTGAACTTCAGATTTGCCTGATCCCTTTCTTCAGGACTTTAAAAGAAAAGAAATGTCTAATTTCAAGTTTGCCTAATTTCCCTAATGCTAGGACTTATGTGTCAGGACTTCAAAAACTTGAGATCCTGTCTTTCCCCGCCGAGACTCATGCCTGATCTCCTTTGTAAGGACTTAATTTGCCTGCAGGACTTGTGGGCTTGCCTGAATCCTTCTCGCAACTTGTGATTACTTCCCCCTGTCAGGACTTTTGGGGTGCGTGCCACTCATACACTATTTCCTCCACATGCCCGGCGGGGGGCCCTCTTTACCCCTTAGGACGTGACTCACTCACGCTGATTCTACTCGCTTCCCCCCTTTCCTGGCTGGCCCCCTCATGGGGGTTTGGAACCGCAGTACTAAGGGGTCCACACTCAGGCTGAGGGTCCGAGCTGCCAGCCCTAATCTCACTCACACACACTCGCTTGCCCCCTACTCCCACCACCAGATATTTCTCGCCAGTCCAGTGCTCCTCTGCATCACTGGTCCCAAGCCGATCTTCTCTGGTCCTGATAGCCAGCTGTCCTGGAGGTCCAGTGTGGGCGGCCATCCCAGTCCTGATGTCCTCTTCAGGCACAGCTATCCCAGACAAGGGCCCAGCTGAAATAAATAGGGCAGGAGATCTTTCTTCTTTTAATGCCTTTATTAAAAATCAGCTCGCATGGGAAGGACTGACATGTCTCATGCGTATTTTGGGGGTGGCACAGAGTAGGAGGAAAAGTGCAGCTGTGTCCACTGGTCTGCGGGCACAGCTGTGGCTCCTGTCCTCACAAGAGCACCAGGAGATTCCCAGTATTTTGGTCTGACATTTGAGGTCCTCTTTCCAGCCAACATGTTTTTAGGTTAGGGTGAGGGGTAAAAAGAGTCTTAGCAGGCACTGGATTCTGTTCTTCACGTCTAGACATCACTTTGATCCCTCAATTCCATGTTGGTTCATTGTTTTTAGGAGTTTTTGATAGGTTTGGTGAAGGGCTTCCTCATTTGCATGCCAACCCCAATGTCATTTGCATGCCAACTTGGTTGTCCCATCCTCTGAACTGTTCCGGGTGCCATCCTCCTGGAAACAGCAGAGTGCTGCTCGAAAAAAGGGGGATTCCCAACCATCAACAACAGGTAGTTGACGAAAAACTATTAACAACAGGTGATTACAACAACAAACAGTTACAACTCTACCCTGGCAGCAACTGGCCCAACCTGTGAACTCTGCAACTTTTTAAAAAAATGGCCACCTTTTCCACTCATAACAGTATGACATCACAGAGAGTGTTTTGGGACATCCCTGAGGGAGTTGTGCTATCACACAGCTTCTGTGACATCATAGAGTAGGGTGTGTGGCCATAGAGGAGATCCTGCCATCATAGAGGGTGGCTCAGTGACATCAGAGACTGGGTTGTGACATCACTGGGTGGCTGTGTAACATCATAGAGCAGGTGGTGACATCAGAGAACAGATTCTGACATCATATTGTGGCTTTCTGACATCACAGAGTCTTTTGTGACATCACAGTGCAACTGCCTGACATTCCAGGCTGACATCTCAGAGTTGGCTCTGTGACATCACAAAGGTGCTCTGTGACATCCTAGAGTGGGCTCTGACATCACAATGTGACATTGCAAAAAAGCTGTGTGAGATCACTGGGGGCTGTGTGACATCACAGGATGCTGTGTGAGATCACAGGGGCTGTGTGACATCACAGGAGGAGGTGTGACATCACAGGAGCTGTGCGAGGTCACTGGGGAGGTCACTCTGCCCCAGCCCCCCTCACAGTTCCCCCCAGAGCAGTCCAACCCTGCTCGTGCACAGCAGGGCCCCTGTCCCCCTGGGTCCCCCCGCCTCCAGCCCTGCAGCCTCCCCCAGAGGATGTTCCACGAGATCGACCCCAGAGCCTGACACGGGGAAGGGGGGCCGGCGCTCTGGGGGTGGTACCGGGGGACAGGGACCCCCCGGCAGAATCCCTGTGTCCCCCAGGGCCAGAGCCTTCACCCTGTTATGAACAAGGGCTTGAAAGTGCTGAAAAAAGCCCCAGAAAGGGATCAGCAAAAAACAGATTTAATATTAAGGGACAGCAGCACAAAGTTCTTTGGCAAGAGTCACTCTGCTCCTGACTGGACACTTCAGACACTCCAAGGAAACAAAGCAACAAAAAACCAAATCCAGGCAACCAAACCAGAAATGAACCGAGAACTGTTCCTCTGTGTGTGTGTGAGAAAATCACAGTGAGGGCAAGGATGAAAGGAATACGGCCCAAAAGATTAACAGAGCTCGAACTTAACAGGACTTAACCTTAAGTGATACCTTCAACTTCACAATTTAGCAAAAGAACAGAGCTTAACAGTATTTAACCTTACTTACAACCTATGACTTAGCAATCTAACAGACGAATAACACTTAACAATATTCAACTTAACTTATATTCAACATAAAAAGTTAGCAAAAGAAAAACTCTTAGCAGCATTTAGCTTAGCTTAGACTTCATGACTTAACCTCACTTACAGGCCTGACTGAGTCAGCTATCCAAGGCACTCAAGCCCCTCAGGGAGCAGCATTTCTGCCACATTTCCCCAGCACAGGCACTCCTGTGTGCACACAAACACAAAGAGTCAGTGCCAGGCACCTGTGAGAAATTTCCCTGAGGGCAGGTGTAGAAGTCCATCCGAAAATCCTTCATTTTTTGCCTCACAATTGTCATGAGAAAAGACTACCGAAGAGTTAAAAGTGCTGAGCCGGTTGGGAAAGACCTTCCCCCAACCAAGAACAGTATATATATTGGGGTTCGGCCCGACTGTCCTTTGAGATCTCCCCAAGACGTGTACCAGCGAGTTTCGGCGGCGGGACCCCGAAGACATCACGTCTTGGTAGCTATACCCCATTCCCTGACCTTCTTTCCTCCCTTTTTTTTTCCTTGTCTTACCCTTCTCTTCCCCGGATCCCTTAACCAAATGCATATTTAGCTGTGGTTATAATCAATAAATTGCACCTTGTTGATTTGTTACTGCAAAACCCCTGTGCCTCTTGTTGGTTATTTTTGCACCCAAAAATCATTCGTCACCCGTTTATTTCGGGCGGACCTTCACATAATTGGCGTCACGGACAAGGATTCCAGCAGCCAGTGAGATTTTGCAGGTTTTGTGTAGTTTGTAACCTCTCACAAACTACACACGCCAAAGCCAAATCTCATGCTCGATTGAGCACACAGGCTCCGGAATTGACACAAAAGATTTTTCGGTGCAAAAGCAGGGGAAATGGTTACTGTCATTTCTGTTACTGATTTTACCGGCACGGACACTGACACTGATACTTCTCCTGATCCTGATATTGATGCTGTTACTGATATTGATACTGATACTGATACTGTTGTTGTTGTTGTATTTGAATTGAATCTGAACCTGTTACTGTTGTTTTTGAGGTGAATTTGAACCTGTTACTGTTTTTTACTGCTGTATTTTTTGTACCTGGACTGTCTAAAAGGGAAGGGGCAGACTTGAAGTAATTAAGCAGTGCCTTTTAGACAGATATTGTCCCTTCACCTACACAGGGAGCGAGGGGCGGCCCAGCGAAGGCTGAGTGGCTTTTTCCCTGTTCTAGGTTCTGGTCCCCTCACAAAGAAAACATTTGTGTGTGTGTGTGTTCATGTGAGTGCGTATCTGTACTGTCTGGGAAGGAAGAGACAAATTTGAAGCAACCTCACAGGGCCTCCCAGACTGATTCTGTCTCTTCAACTACCCAGGGAAGCAAGGGGACAGTGGAAAGGCTGTGTGATTTGTGTAACTTAAGTTAACTCCCTGGTGTAGCTTTGGTCCCCTCACAAAATGACTAAAAACTTCAGTGCAAAAGGTAAAGCTGAATTTTATGCTCTGCTTGCTAAATACAATGCCACACCTTCTCCGGGGGGAGAAGAATGGGCAAGCTGCAATTGGTTTAACTTAGAAAATGTTATTGATAGAATGTCTTCTTTGCAACATGAAACAAAATTTAAACTGGGCAAAAATAAAACCATCCTCTGCTCAGTCTTGGGTGCCTGTCTCACAGCAGCCATAGAAACTCGCTTTAAGGGAAAAAGTGAGGAAAATGCTATCATAGACTCCCTCCAAAACCTAGTTGAAGTTTTGCAAAAACAATTGGATGAAGAAAGAAATGTAAATAACTTGTTACGGACTGCCCTGAGAGAGGAACATGTTAAAAATTCACAGAACTCTGATTCCTCAAAAGAAACAGAGGAGAAAGAAACTCCTCACACTAGTCAAAATTGTTCTCAAACAGAATTAACCCTGATGAAAAATTGCGGGAAACACTGCTGTAACAACATAAAACCTCTAATTAAAACAGAATACAACTATATCAATAATGAAGATTTTAGCCCGCACAAAACCACTAAAGAAATCCCGTACACTGCTACTGAATTAACAAAACTTGCAAAGCAGTACGGGCTTCTCCCCCAAAAATCTGAAACAGAACACATTTGTCAAATGTCTCTCACTGGGGGAGAACAGATTGTTTTGTCGGAACAAGAAGCCGGCGGGTGCTGGAGACATGGGGTGTTCCTAACAACAGCAGACAGACGCATCCCATGGTCCCCAAATCAGCACACAGCTCATTGGGCTGAGGGGCTTAACCCCTTGGAAAGGAGAGACCATTTGGTTGGTACTATTGACCAACTCCTGGAAAACATTCACAAATCCGGCTGCCTGCAATTGATTCATGAAAAGAAATTAATTCCTGGTTTTGAATCTCCAATCCAATCACCTGTAAAGCCTGAAATTATGACCTCTTTAACTCAAAGGCTTCCGGGAACACTTAAACCTACAGCAATTCTCCTTCAGAAAACCATAGTAGCTCTGTCTCCTATAGAAAGACCAGATAAACTTCTTAGTAACCAGAATGACCCTTTTGTTCCCCTTTATGACTTGCTGAGAAAAAGAATAAAATGGGATTGGACTTCTTCTCAGAAGGAAACATTGCAATTGCTGATTCTTGAAGTGACAGCTCACCAAGCACTGGACCCTATCTATCCTACAGACCCCTTTCAGGTGGAGTGGGGATTTGCCTCCTCACAACTTTCAGTAAACATTTGGCAGCAGGGTCCCAAGGGTCTGACAAAGCCTGTTGGGTTTTATTCCTATGGTTTCAAAGATGCTGAGAATAGGTACACTACCTGGGAAGGGGTGTTTGTGGTTGGCTTGGCTTCCAGGGAGGTGAAGGAGAACTGGGCAGTCCAAGAAACTGGGAGCTTGGGTAGCAGCCAAAATAAACCTGCCTCTGTGACTAAAGCAACCCCTCCTCTCTCCCCCACTTCTGCTAACAGAGAGGAACAGGACAATGCCCAGGTTGGGGAACTGTTAACTGTTTGGAGTATTTTCCAAAGTGAGGGACAGAATTACTTTCTTGTCTGTATTAACACCAAGTCCTATGCTATGTTTATATTTGGGTTGCTCGAGGCTGATGCTTTTAAAAGAGGTACAGGAGATAATACTGTTAAAGCAATGCAGGGATGGTTTGGGATTTTCCTAAACCCACAGGAAATTCAATCTGGTAATGTTTCTCACTTTACTGTCAAAAGTGTGCAGGATAGGGCAGAAGGTGAAAAGATTAAATGGACTTCTCACACCTCTTACTATAGATGGAGGGTAAATGAGTGTTCCAAAATCACTGCTTTTTGCCAGACAGCTCCAAGCACAATTCCTTCACTACAGGGAGCAGATGATTTCAAGAACCCAGGGCATTACCCTGGACAACCTGTTTTTGGTGGACCCCCTGCTGCTGTAGGGGAAGTACCACTGCTGTTCAAAACCTCTCTGACAATTCCATTGTTCTAACCTTTTCTGCCTCTTCGTGGCAGAGTCTGTTGTGTTTACTTTTTCAGAAGAACTCCAAGGGACATGAAGACCTGACAAACCATGATAACACTAGTGATGATCAACAGAAATAATGTTTTTCCTTCCCCTTATGGTAACACCAGGTGATGATATTATACATAACATGTAAATTAATTGAACTTGAATAAATTGGCTGTCACAATTAGAGATTTGACCAAATTACAGCAACTACTGCAGTCATTCTTATTGGCTTTTGCGAACACACCAGAGACTGCTATCAAGCATATTACCAAATTGGGAAAGAGTGAATGTGGATGATCACAAATTGGTAATTGATGCACTTAGTGCTACACAGAACAATGTTTCCTTAGCCCTCAGCTGTATCCAGGCACAATTGTAGATGCAATCTGTCTCTGCTGCAATTATAAGAGAGGGCGAGGAAGGCACCTTCCCCACAGAAATTCGGAAAATAATCTGGGACAGTGCCACTGAATTTGAAAGAGAATTCCAATCCTGGTGGAACCTGGTGAACTTTACCTATGACCCCATTTCAAACACAGCCACTGCTTTTGTCCTAACCATATGCAATGCCTCTGTACATTTGGTCTTCCCTGTTATTGCATTAGGATTAAACCATGACGGAGCTGTTCTCTATCCTACTGAACATAGAGGATGGGCCCGTCAGGTTGATGACAAATGGCAAACTGTTAACCTGGAAACTTGTGTTGTCCGAGAACAACAAGAGTTCATCTGTGAAAGCAATGTAATCATAGATCAAATATTTGTTTAGACATAGAGCCAAATATCTGTCATTTCAAGATTCGTCCACATGAGGATACCCAGACAGCTCTTATATACATAGGCAATGGCTGTGCATGCTTTAGAACCACATGTGATTCTGTCTTTGTAGAAGATGTTGTGGTAGATACAAAGAATCATTCAAATTTTTGTGCTTGTAACTTTACTAAGATAGTAGGATGCGATTTCTCTTATGAAGCTCCAGTTACTTCTCACCACCTACTGCAATCCAACTACACGCTGATCCAGAAGCTGATGCCCACTCCTATTAGAATGAACCTCACCCTCGTGAGACAACTATTGCTCCATCAAGACCTGATTGACATCCTCGAGAAAATCAAGGAGAGTGGACAGAAGACCCTGGTGACTGTTCATCACAACGTGAGACAAATACACCGGGTTATGGAGAGGGTAAAGCAAGATGCTGAGCATAGGTGGTGGGATACTCTCTTTGGGTGGTCACCTACTGCCACAGGTGTTCTGAACAGTGTGTGCCATCCAATTGTTGTTCTTTTGATCCTAGTTACGCTTGGCTTTATCTTGTCAGCAGCCCTATTCATTTTGAATTGGAGAATGATGAAAAAGCTTAAGAGACTGTCAGCTGTAGTCAATGCACACCGCTTAGCTGATGTACTCAATACAATAGATGTCCCCAAAACACTTGATACGAAACGGTTATGAATCAAGCATATGTGCTTTAGAACAACTTCGTAAATATCAAGTATGATTTGCAGAAAGTTACTTTATTTTTAGAAAATAATTTTAAAAGACGATAATATTATGATTTGTTTGTTGTTTTGATTATTTGTGATTTGTTTTAATCATTTTGAAATTGTTAAACAAATGATATTGCTTTCAGTGATGAATATTTTTTGAAATTGTTAAAATTAATCATAATTTCTTGAAATCGTTATAAAAAATAACCACGTGTGAAGTTGTTATGATGATCAATATTAATTATGTTTATGTTTGTTGGTTCCCCTTTTCCCTTTTTCTTTTCCTTCTCTTCCCCTTTTATCCCCTCTCTCCTGTCATCCCTACTTTTCCGGGGTTATGCTACCAACGTGCAACGAGTCTCAAAGACACTCTAGAGCTCTGCTGATGAAGATTCCTCAAGACAATCGTGAGTCACGGGGTCGTGTAGAAGTCCATCCGAAAATCCTTCATTTTTTGCCTCACAATTGTCATGAGAAAAGACTACCGTAGAGTTAAAAGTGCTGAGCCGGTTGGGAAAGAAAGTCTCCTGCTTATCTAGTGTGTTCACAAGTGATGCTTGCAGAACACGCCATGCTGTACTCGAAGCGGGCATGCTGCCCTTTTCTGGACAATTGAACTGGACTTTCTTCCAAACTCCTGACCTGGCTGGACTGAGCTCTGGGGTGGCTCCCCCCCGCTCCATGAGAAGACCCCTCTTGCCTGTCTCCAACCACCGTGACAGACCAACAGAGATGCGAATCCCCTCATCAAGGAACCAAGAACCCCTCTGGCACCCTATTGACACCCCCATGGCACCCCCATAGCACCCCCATGGCAACCTCCTTCCAGAGACTGGGACATGTGAGCATTCGGCCATGAAAACAATGGACTTCTCCCCTCCATGGAAACCTAATTTCAGTTACCTTCCCCCAACCAAGAACAGTATATATATTGGGGTTCGGCCCGACTGTCCTTTGAGATCTCCCCAAGACGTGTACCAGCGAGTTTCGGCGGCGGGACCCCGAAGACATCACGTCTTGGTAGCTATACCCCATTCCCTGACCTTCTTTCCTCCCTTTTTTTTCCTTGTCTTACCCTTCTCTTCCCCGGATCCCTTAACCAAATGCATATTTAGCTGTGGTTATAATCAATAAATTGCACCTTGTTGATTTGTTACTGCAAAACCCCTGTGCCTTGTGTTGGTTATTTTTGCACCCAAAAATAATTCATCACCCGTTTATTTCGGGCGGACCTTCACACAAGGTTATGGAACAGATCACCCTAAATGCCATCACAGGGCCCCCACAGGATGGCCAAGGGGTCAGAGCCAGCCAGCGTGGATTTAGGGGTGGCAGTTCCTGCCTGACCAACCTGGTATCCTTTTATGACCAG
Source organism: Melospiza melodia melodia (assembly GCF_035770615.1). NCBI lineage: Eukaryota > Metazoa > Chordata > Aves > Passeriformes > Passerellidae > Melospiza > Melospiza melodia. Next base: position 1,926,220 of record NW_026948761.1, read on the forward strand.
GTGACCCACCTTTTGATGCAGGAAAGGCTGTGGATGTTGTGTGCCTGGATTTCAGCAAAGCCTTTGACACTCTGTGACAGCATTCCCTGGCAAAGCTGCAGCCCACGGCTTGGGCAGGTTCCCTCCTCGCTGGGAGATTTAAGAGCTGGCTGGAGGCTAGGCCCAGAGAGTGGTATGGATGGTGCTGCACACAGCTGGTGTCCAGGCAGTGGTGGTGTCCCCCAGAGATCTGTGTTGGGCACAGTCCTGTTTAATATCTTCACTGATGATCTGGGTCAGGGGATCAAGTCAACCGTGCACAAACTGCAGATGGCACCAAGCTGGGTGTGAGTGTGGATCTGCTGGAGGGGAGGACAAGAAGACACAACCTTAAGCTTTACCAGGCGAGGTTCAGGCTGGACAATAGAAAGAAGTTCTTCACAGAAAGGCTGAGTGGGCATTGTAATGGGCTGGCCAGGTGGGAGGTGGCAGAGTCACTGTCCCTCTCCAGTGGCACTTAGTGCCATGGTCTGGGTGACAAGGCAGTATTAGGGCAATGGTTGGACTTGATGATCCCAAAGGTCTTTTCCAGCCCATTTGATTTTGGCATTCTGTGCACTCTGGGGCCATTGTGACACTGCAGGGATTCGTGGAACTGAGAGGATCATGGTGACACCGTGCAGCCCCATAGAACCAGGGGTCCATTGTGGTGCTCTTGAGCCAAATAGAACCAGGGAGTGCACTGTGACACTCTGGGTCCTCGTGGAACCACAGAGGCCATTATGACATTGCAGGGCCTTGTCTAACCAAGGGGTTTCACCATTTTGGCAATGCAAACCCAAGGATACCATTGGGAGACTCCAGGGCCCAGTGGAATCAAGGGGCCGTTCTGACACTGCGGGGCATCATGGAACAAAGGGGACATTGTGAAACTGTGGGGCCTCATGCAACGAAGGGGACATTGTGACACTGCAGGATGCTGTGAAACCAAGGGGCCATGGTGACATGATGGGGCCTCCAGGAATCTGGAAGAACGTTGTGACATTGTGTGGCCTCATGGAAACAAAGAGTCCAGTGTGACACTGAGGGGACTTGTGGAGCCACAGAGACCTTGGTGACAGTGTGGGACCTCATGTAACCATAGGGGCATTTTGACACTCTGGGGCCTCATGGAACCAAGGGCCCACTGTGGAACTGCAGCACCAACGAGAACATTGTGACACTGTGAAGCCCCATGGAACGAAGGAGTCCATTGTCAAATATTGAGGCCCTATGGAACCCAGGAGACCAGTGTGACAGTGCAGGGCCTGGTGTACCAAGGAGGCCATTGTGACAATGAGAGGCTTAATGGAACCAAGGACATCTTTGCAGATGACACCAAGGTGGGTGTGAGTGTTGATTCTTTGGGAGCATAGGAGGGCTCTGCACAGGGACCTGGACAGGTGGATCTAGGGGGTGAATCCAACAAGGTGAGGTTTAAAAAGACCAAGTGCCGGGTCCTGCACCAGGGCCACAACAAACCCTGCAGTGATACAGGCTGGGGACAGAGTAGCTGGACAGCAGCCAGGCAGAAAGGGACCTGCCGGGAGTGATGGACAGCAGGCTGGGCATGAGGCAGCAGAGTGCCCAGGTGGGCAAGAAGGCCAATGGCTCCTGGGCTGGATCAGGAATGGTGCGGCCAGCAGGAGCAGAGCTGCTGTGCCAACACTGATCTGCCCCCAGCTCTGCACACAGACATTGCTGCTGCAGCTCCAGAGAAGGGAACACAAGGGCATCTCTGGAAAAAAACTTTGCTGGGAGATCCTTTAGTTCCTTTAAAGCCAAAAGAGTGTGGCCCCTCATTTACACAGTCTCTGGCCACAGGGAAGTTAGAGAGAAACAAAATGAGAAATGGCAAAAACAATGACATTCCTTTGTGGACAATATGAAAAACTAATACAAAGGAAAAAAAGAACAAACCACAACCAAAGCAACAAGAAGTATGAAAGATGTCTTTTAGTAGAAGTGATTGGCAGGAACTGGCCAGCAGTTTAATGTTCCTGAAAGCATCCAGTGATCAGTCTCCACACAGCAGCCTTGAGCTCCTGGTTCCTCAGGCTGTAGATGAGGGGGTTCAGGACTGGAGGCACCACTGAGTACAGAGCTGACAGGGCCAGATCCAGGGATGGGGAGGACATGGAGGGGGGCTTCAGGTAGGCAAATGCTGCAGTGCTGAGGAACAGGGAGACCACCGCCAGGTGAGGTAGGCAGGTGGAAAAGGCTTTGTGCCGTCCCTGCTCAGAGGGGATCCTCAGCACAGCCCTGAAGATCTGCACATAGGAGAAAACAATGAACACAAAAGAGCCAAAACATAAACAGACACTAACTGCAATGAGCCCAAATTTCCTGAGATAGGATTTGTAGCAGGAGAGCTTGAGGATCTGCGGCATTTCACAGAAGAACTGGCCCAGGGTATTGCCATGGCACATGGGCAGGGAAAATGTATTGACTGTGTGCAGCAGTGAATAGAGGAAGGCATTGGCCCAGGCAGCTGCTGCCATGTGGGCACAAGCTCTGCTGCCCAGGAGAGTCCCGTAGTGCAGGGGTTTGCAGATGAACACATAGCGATCATAGCACATGATGGTCAGGAGGAAAAACTCTGCTGAAATGGTGCAAGTGCAGGGCAGCTGGAACAGGAGAGAGGGACAGAGCAGCTCCCCTCAGTCTGCACTAAGCCTCAGACAATCCTCCTGCCTCCCTGGACTCTCTGTTCTCCCGCAGTGCAGCAGAATCTCTTGTTCTGCCTCCTGCAATCCCCATCCCTTCATGCAGGCAGCTCCTTCTGCCTTGACTCAACATTCTTTATACAAATCCCAAAACCAGGACTGGCCCCTGCCCTTAATGTGCCCCTGCACTGACTTGGGATCAGGGCTGACTCCCACGTGTCCTGCAGACCAAGGTCCAGCTCCTCACACAACATTGGCCAGCAGCAATCAGGGCTCCAGCAACAAAGGTGAAGGAAGGTCTCCTAGACACAGACAAGGGGGAGGTGTTTAGAGGCAAAAAAGGGTCTATGAAAAAGGGCTTTGACTCTTCTGGAGAAATCTCCCCCCAGTTTTCACTGTAATTCCTTTTTGAAAAGGTTTCAATGTCCTGAGGCAGCAAATGTCCAACAGCAGCTCCATCAGGCACTTCCTCCTGCTGGCATTGGCAGACACACGGCAGCTGCAGCTCCTGCACTTCTGCCTCTTGCTGGGCATCTCCCTGGCTGCCCTCCTGGGCAACGGCCTCATCATCAGCGCCGTAGCCTGCAGCCACCACCTGCACACGCCCATGTTCTTCTTCCTGCTCAACCTGGCCCTCGCTGACCTGGGCTCCATCTGCACCACTGTCCCCAAAGCCATGCACAATTCCCTCTGGGACACCAGGAACATCTCCTACACAGGATGTGCTGCACAGGTGTTTTTCTTTCTGTTCTTCATTTCAGCAGAGTTTTTCCTCCTGACCATCATGTGCTATGATCGCTATGTGTTCATCTGCAAACCCCTGCACTACGGGACTCTCCTGGGCAGCAGAGCTTGTGCCCACATGGCAGCAGCTGCCTGGGCCAATGCCTTCCTCTATTCACTGCTGCACACAGTCAATACATTTTCCCTGCCCATTGCTGTGCTCAGCCTGCACAGGAGGAGCCCAAGGGCTGGGCCTGGCCCTGCAGCTGGAACTGCCATTGCAGAGAGCCCCTTAGCAATGCCAGGAGCACCTGATCAAGGCAAGGAGAGAGAGGGAGCCAGGCCTGAGGAAAAGCCTTTCCCTGGCCAGCCCTGCCCAGCCCCTGCCAGGCAGCAGCAGGGCAGGACAGTGGCCCTCAGGCCCTGGTCAGCAAGGAATGGGCACATGGCCAGAAAGATGCCCTTCATCTCTGGGGCTGCTCTGCTGGCCCAGGAGGGACTGAGGGCCCCGAGCTCCCGGGCTGAGGGCTGTGCTGGCTGCGAGGGGACACAAGAGCTGTGCTGCTCAGGGCAGTGTGTGCCCTGCAGGGCAGGCTCAGCAGGTGCCACATCTGCCCTGCAGCAGGGCTTCCCTCAGCACAGCCTCCCTCCCTCCCTGCCTGCCCACGGCTCTGCTACTGGAGCTGTCCCAGCCACAGCTGCTCCTGTGGCCCCGGGCTCCTTCCCTGCCAGAGCTTCCAGAGCCCAGCCCAGCCCCTGGGCCAGCCCTGCCCTGCAGCTGCTGGGCCCTGCAGGGATTAAAAACAGCTCCCCCAGCCTGGGCACCATGGAAAGCTGACGCTGAATGGATCTGGGGGCTGGGCAGGTGCAGGCACTTGCTGAGGTGCCAAGGAATCCTCAGGGTGATGATTTAAGAGTCCCAGCCCCTGCTCCCAGCCCTGTGAACAGCTGAGTTTCCATTGCCCCCAAGCTGAGCCAGGGAAAAGTGGAAGCACAGATTCAGGAAAGCAGAGACCCAAGTAGGAAACTCCTGCCCTGAATGAGTTCATGACAGGTCCTCTCAGAAATGAGCAGGGCATGAGCTGGAGCTCTGAGCAGCCCTGGCTGCAGCCCCAGCTTCACCCCCTGCAGCCGTCCCTGGCAGCAGGACCCATCCTGCCCTGTCCCTCTGACGGTGCCCAGGGCAGCCCTGCTCTGCAGGACATCCTCCTTCTCCTCCTTCTACTCCTCCTGTGCCGCAGAGAAACTGGGAGAGTCCTCCTGACACATCCCCCAGGCTGTGGGGTGTGCTGGCTTCAGGAGATCCCTCCAGGAGCACAGGGGACATTGCCCTGCACCCACACACTCACCATGCACAGAGCTGTGAAGATCTTTCCCCAAGTGAAGTCTCAGCTCAATGTCTTCCCAATCCGATTGCTTTCAGCCTGTCTCTGCCTGGCTCCTGTCCCCTCAGTGCCTGCAGGCAGAGCCCTCAGCCCTGCTAGGCTGGGAGAGGAGCTGGTCCTGGGAAGAGCTGTTCCTTTAAAGCTCAGCAGCACAGACACAGCACAAGGACTTTAATGAGCCTCTTGGGGCTTGGGTTTTTTTTACATCAGGCTCAGTCCCTGAGAGAACGTTCAAAAAACTTCTCAAGAACTCAAAGTTAAATCGAAACACTGAACTTAAAAAAAGTTTTAATGGGTTCTGTGGAGAGACACGACTGGGAAAGTGTCCCCAGGTTCCACTTACAGCAGAACACTGGAGGCATTGGCAGTGGTGACAGCTGGGGACAAACAAGGCAAAGGTGTCTCTGGTGCTGAGCACACCTGGATGTGTTTGAGGAATGCCAAGGGCCCAGGCCTGAGCCCCAGCCCCTGGCCAGGCAGATCCTGTCCCTCCCTCCTTGCTCAGGGCTCTTCCCAGGATGGGCACTGGCATGTGGGGATGGGCAATGGCAAGGGCAGGAGCATGGGGCGGCCCCTGCCAGGCTGCTGAGCAGGGACAAGAAGGCAATGAGGCCCCAGCCCTGCAAGGATCACTTGTCTCCTGCTCCTGCCTCAGGCCCAGGGCCAGCAGCCACGGCCAAAGTGCTGCCCAAGGTGGCTCTGGCAGGGCTGTCTTGCAGCTGCTGCCCATCCCTGTGCCCTGTGCCACCCAGGCTGTCCCACGGTGTCCCTGCCCTGCGCCTCTGTCCCTGCAGGCTGTTGGCATCCCCCGGCTGCCCCACCTGGCTGGGCCCTTCCTTTGCTGACAGTTCTGCCTCCTGCCTGCCCACACAAAGCCTGGGGCTGACCCAGGCTCTTTCTGGGGGATGTGTTGCACCATAGCCCTGCCCTGGGAGGGAAATTCTCATCTCCTCATGTCCAGTCTTGGTCTCCCCTTCTACATTTGTGGTATAATTTCTCTATCTGGCTGTTTCCCATTATGGAGAAAAAGCTCCACCTTTTCCTAATCCACCCTTCCAGCCCTTCCAAGACACTGCTGTTCTCTCCTCAGTCTCTTCACAGGTGAGCCCTGGCACATCAGCCTCCATACATGAGTTATGTTCTTGAGGCCTGTGTTATGGTTTGGGCCTGGCAAAGCCAGAGCCCCCATGAGTACACCTTTTCCCCGGTGTCTGCTGTGAGATGTGACCAGGAATAAGCAAAGCAGGCTCCAACTTAAACATAAAGAAAAGTTTATTAACTAAGCTACACACAAACAATTACTAAACTACACACAAAAGAAGAGAAAAAAAAAAAAAAGAAAACACGAGGAAAATGAAAACCTCACAAAAAAACACTCTCCCCCTCCTCCCCCCTAAATTCCCAATACAATACATCCTCCAAAATCACCAGTTCTGGGTCCAACACCACCCTTTAGATTGCTCAAACTTTCAACTCCTCAAGAGGAGAGGGAGTCCTTCCATGTGTCGTGGTGGCCTTTTCCGTCCTTGTTCCGGTGTTCTCACCACCGAACAGGGATCAGGACTGCTTCCAGGGTTGTCTTTTTAAGGATGCTTTGTCCAGTTCCAGAAAAGCACAGTATCTCACCTTCCCACCTTTGGGACATCTGTCCCCCCCATATTTTATATACCCCCTGGGGCCGAGGGGTACCCACACTGAATCTTCTTTGGCACTGGGACATTTCTCCCCCTGGACTCAGTCTCTGTATCACACGGAAACATGGCTCTGTCCATGGCTACACGAAAGAGTCCAGCATAAAATGCCACTCCATCTTCTCCATTCCTTCAACATCTCTCACTCTCTCTCTCTGGTCCAGACCTCCATCACTCGTTCATTTCCTTCGTCCTCCTCCACTCTTATCACTCGTCTAGGAAGGGTTAATGTTCTGTAAGGTTTTCATTGTCCAAACAACGTGATTAAAAGCGTGCCGAAAGGGAGAAACGCGACCCACCCCAAAGCCTTGACCACAAGGGTCGCTGATATTCCAATTGGCCATGCAGAAGCCTTTCAGATAGGCCGTTCAGCCGGATTGGACTCAGACCCAATCCTTCGTATGTTAGAAGCTACCTTCCTATCCCTGAACGAATCCAACCCTAACCTAACTGAATCCTGTTGGCTTTGTTATGATGTCGAACCTCCCTTTTACGAAGGAGTCGCTCTAAACACTCCCTTCAGTTACTCCACAGCAGACGCACCCAACCAATGTAGGTGGGACACCCCTCGCAAAGGAATCACCCTGAGTCAAGTGACAGGCCAGGGCAGATGCTTTGGCAATGCAACCCTAGCTAGGCGGAAAGGCAACCTCTGCACCGAAGTTGTCAAACCCAACGGGAAAAACAATAAGTGGGTAGTCCCATCTGCATCTGGGATGTGGGTTTGCCAGCGATCTGGAGTGAGTCCATGTGTGTTCCTTGCCAAATTCGATGACTCTAACGACTTTTGTGTCCAAGTTCTGATTGTTCCTATGGTCCTGTACCATGCAGATGAAGAAATGTATCGCCATTTCGAGGAACCCAGTCGGCTTCACAAAATAGAAATAGTAACAGGTATAACTATCTCAATGCTGCTGGGCCTAGGAGCAGCCGGAACGGCCACAGGAGTCTCAGCCTCGGCAACCCAGGACCAAGGACTGTCACAGCTGCAGGCAACAATTGACAAGGACCTGCAGAGGATCGAGAAATCCATCTCCTTTCTAGAGAAGTCAGTCTCCTCGCTCTCAGAAGTGGTCTTGCAGAACAGGCGAGGACTAGACCTCCTGTTCATGCAGCAAGGGGGGCCTGTGGGCCACCTTGAAGGAGGAGTGCTGCTTCTATGCAGACCACACGGGAGTGGTGAGAGACTCCGTGGCAGAACTCTGGAACAGACTGGCTCAGAGACAGAAAGACAGGGAAGCCCAACAGGGTTGGTTCGAGTCCTGGGTCAATCGATCACCATGGCTAACCACCCTAATTTCTACCCTAATAGGTCCATTGGCAATGCTACTTTTAGCTGTCACCTTCGGACAATGCCTGCTGAACAAGCTAGTCTCATTCATTCAGACCCGCCTAGAACGGGCTAACATCCTGTTCATAGGCTGTGAATTCGACCAGGGAACACTGCCAGTCACAAGATTTTCTACCCAGGTTTACCAAACCCCTTTCTTTGTGAACAACCCCATGCCTCATTTCAGTGCCTATGTATATGACTACTTCGTTCATTTGTGAAAAAGGAGGGGGGAGATGTAGTAGATAGGGTCAGGCGCTCGGAAAATCTCGCGATGTCACGGAAAGCAGCAGGATTCCTCTCCCCCTAACGCCTAGTGATAAGGGATCACCCAAGAATGTTGTCCCCCCTAACATTAGTAACTTTCTACTCCTTACTAACCAATTACAGTAAGGTAAGACCCCCTGACCTAGAGAAAAAACTTTCCCAGTATAAAACCCGACGAGGCGGGACAATAAAGGTCTTGAACCATCCACCATACTGGTGTCTGTGTGTGTTCTTGGCCCGAGTGACCCTGGAGAGTTTGGGTCGCCATGCCGTTTCCTCAGAACCAGGTCGCCTCGCCTTGCATCAGAAGGCAACAGCATCCACACCAGGGAATGCCCTACAAGTATGGGGAATGTGAGAACAGCTTCAGTCGTAGGTCCCAGCTGATCATCAACCAAATAATCCACACTGGGGAGAGGCCCTATGAGTGTCCCAAGTGTCAGAAGAGGTTTCAGACCAGCTCCAATCTCCTCAGCCACCAGTGGATTCACACTGAGGAGAGGCCCTTCTGCTGCCCTGACTGTGGGAAGGGCTTCAAGCACAACTCCATCCCCGTCACCCACCGGCACATCCACACTGGGGAGAGGCCCTACGAGTGTCCCCAGTGTGGGAAGAGTTTCTTTGGCAGCTCTGACTTGACCAGACACCAATGGAGACACCGGTAAGGGAAGTCCTGCAAGTGCTCCAACTGCAGAAGAGCTTTGTGCACCGCTCTAGCTTCATCCCCCATGGGAGGATCCACATTGGTCAGAGCCCTGGTGACCCACATTTCCTGTGATCCATGTTGGGGGGACACCTGGCTGGTTATCCTTTTGGTTTGGCCCTAATTTTCTTCTGATTTTTCTTTATCACTTAAAAACACCTGAAATATGACAAAAAAGAAAGTAATTGATCAAGGATATCTAAAATCCTACTATTTAACAGGTGTTTGAGGAATATTCTGGAAGATTTGTGTGTTCTTGGGGGATTTCAGGAAGTGTTCTCCATATCCTTGCACTCCAGAATTCAAGATAAATTGGTCTGTCACCTCAAAATTATTCAATCCCACTGAAAACACCTCGATTTTACCCCAAAATGGCTCAATTCATGTCAAATTGTTCCCACCTCAGAAAAACTCAGTCCCATGCCATATCTAGTTGATTCCACAATCTCCAGGGTGAGATGGTGTTGGAAGGAGACTGGGAGAAGTGAGATTGAAATTTTTGAGGGTGTGGGATTGGGATTGTGTAGGTCTGGGTGTGTGTGATCTATTTTGATAGTAAATGAAACTTTCAGAACTATCGATTTCTGTCCCATTCATTTTCCATCAGTTCCAGTTCTGATTTCAGAGTGCCATCTTCTCAGCTGATTGTGTTGGTGTCCTCCTTTCTCTCCTGCCTCACTTTGCCTGCTCTGTTTCTCTCTCAGTGTCTCCCTTAACCCAGGGCAGCTCCCACCAAAGATCCTGCCCTGATTTACTTCCCAATCCATGAGCTACATCAACCATGGGTGAAGTTATGAAGGCTGGCAGTGAAATGTCATTGTAGGATCTTGCTGCACTTGGCTTTTGGCTCCTTCTTAAGAGCTTTGCCTTTGAGGGCAGGAACATCTTTTCCTGGCTGGGAACTGGAATTCCAGCCCCTGGGAGTGTGTGCCATGGATCCCAGAGGGGCATTCCCGAGTCTCCCAGGGTGCTGCTCCTGCCATGCCTCCCAAGGAGCTGTGCAGGGCCAGGGGACAAGGTCCAGCAGCTCTGTTGGTTCTGCAGTGCCACAACAGCCCCTGGTTCCATGAGTTTCCATACTGCAAACAGAGGTTCCTTGGTTCCCATGATGCCCTGCTGTGTCACCATGGATATTTAGTGCCATGAAGTTCTTCAGTGTCACAATGGCCTCCCTCTCTCCATGAGCTTCCGCAGTGCCACAATGGCTTCCTTGGATGGGCAGTGTCATCATGGACCATTGACTCCATGCAGCCCCACTAGGACACCATGGATTCCTTGGTTCCATGAGGTTCCGGGAGTGTCTCCATGGTCTCCTTGGATCCACAGTGTCACAATGGTCCACTGGATCCACATGGCTCTGCTGTGTCACCATGGGCCCTTGGTTCCATGGGACCCCAGGGTCACAATTGACTCCTTGCTTCCATGTCACCCTCTTAGGGTCAAAATGGTCCCTTCATTCCATGAGGAATACAGAAGTTTTGTAGAAACATTGAGCAAATCCTTTTTAATAAAACTGGGAACATCTGTTTGCATTCAAAAGAGATGTTAATGGTGACGGTGGCACCAGCAGCCTCCATCTGCAACAGAGATCCAGGGAAAGGACAGGGACAGAGAATTCAGCTGCAAGACTCAGAGAATTCTGCTCCCAGAGACCATTTCTGCTCACACTGTCCCTTGGAGAAAGGTGACACCATTCCAGGCAGCCTGGACTGAGCAGGTGGCTCCCGAGTTGGGTTTGTTGTTCAGGAAATCTGCTCAGGCTTTTCCATTTTTTCTGGTTTGAAAGCAAAACCAGTGAGAGACTCCAAGTCACAATTACAATTTATTAGGAAAAGAAAAAAAAAACAAACAACAAAATGCATTCAATAATACAAAAGAAAAAACATTGACAAAGTCAGAATACCACTTGACACCCTGTTGGTCAGGGTGTTGTTAGCAGTCCAGTTGGAATGGTGGCTGCAGTCCTCCTGGAGTGGCAGATGTGGTTATGTTGGAGCAGTGATCCTGTAGTAGGCTGTAGTCTTCCTCTGAAGATCCAATGGAAATGGCAGCTGTTCCCTGGGAAATCCAGTGGAAAGGCAGCTTGTTCGGTCCCAAACCCCAGATTATATCCTGGTGGGGATGCTTAACTTCTCCCCACTGGGCGGAGCATCTCACAATGAGCTAAAATCATTCTATAAGTCATGGGGTGGGTCAAGAAATGGCTCCCAGAGGGAGTTATCTCTGAGTCGCATGGCAAGGCATTGATTGGCCCATTTACAGGAGATAAGGAAAAAGTAATGCCCTTCCTGCTTTCAACAGCTCTTGAGGATTGGAATAGAATACATCTTTACATTGTAACCTAGGACATCTATCACTGATGGAAGGGTGGGATGGAATAACTTCATATTTGAGGTCATTTTGAGCTCTGCTGGGGGTTTCCCGAGGTCTGGTAGTGCTGTTGGCTTCAGGAACAGTTTGGGCAATGGCTGTGGGACTGAGGGCTGGGTGAAAAATGAGAACGGTTGTTAGTCTTGTATTTACAGTCTTTTGCTATATGTCCAGTTTTCTCGCAGTTATAACAGTTTCCACTGCCTTTATTACATTCTGTATTGAGGGGAAGCACATTTAATGCAACCAGTGCTTCCATTGCACCCTGGCCTGTGGCCTTGGCTAGGCTGGAGTCACGGTCTGAGACTGCTTGACAAATGCAAGCATCAACCATCTGAGTGATGGTCGGCTCATGGACAAGGCGGAGGGTGTCCAGAGCCTTTCTGCACTCAATAATGGCATTACAGAAAGCTAATTTGCTAATAAGATAATCCCAGACCTTTTGATCATCTACCTGTTTTTCCAGCACTTTATTAAGGTGATCGACAAATTTGATGTAGCTCTCATCCAGGCCCTGGCAAATGTCAGTGAAGTCAATGTGGGATGTAGAAGTGCCAGGTGCAGGAGGATAGACCTTGCAGCACCTTTGAGATCTTCCAGTATTGACCGGGGGAGGACTTCAGCCTGATATTGCAGTCTAGTATAGTCTCCTTCCCTGGTAACACAGTCCGTTGTGAGGTGTTGTCACCGTTCTTCCTCAACATAACCTTTTGGCAATTCATTAAATTTATTTATCCAAAGTTGTTTCCACAAAATAAACTCAGCAGGTGACAATATAATTTTTATACACTCTATTAAATTTTATGGTACCATCGTGTGGGCAGTAAATGGTGCATCCAGCAAATTCTTAAAATAGGGAGAACTCCTCCCATAGTCCTTTGCAGCATTAACTAAGTCCTTAATTTCCCTATGGAGGTAGAGAATCCAAGATTCAGATGGCACCTGTGCAGTATAAGCAGGGGCCAAAACCTAAATGGGAATCCATAGGGAATAGATTTAAGTTTTGGCCCCCGCTTATACTGCCCAGGTGCCACCTGAATCTTGGATACCACCTCCCAGTCCCCCTCCTTCGCAGCTTTGCTCCACATCCTCTTCCAAGAATCCTTGGGCTCATCCTCACTCTCAGATAAGCTATCGCTCTCTTCCTCTGCAGAGGAAGCAGGTCTGCTGGGAGGGGCGTAGGGCATTCAGCCAACTGGCAACACACTGCGTTGAAGGCCTTTGGTAGCCAAAATGGCTTCCTTCCAGTTGGCCCCATGTCCAGTTCCAGGGTTGGAACTCAACATCAAGGTGGGGCCTTTCACAGGGGAGGTACGTGGAGCAAAGGCAGGAAATGGGGATGAAGGCCAAAGGGAATCTAAAATGGTGGTCTCTCTAACAGGAGCATTGCCATCTTGTGATTTATAGGAAGGGGGATTAGGATCAGGAGATGAAGTAATGTGGGTGAGGGAACATCTCAGGGCAGCATGGCCACTACCACCCTGAGGAGAGGACAGAAAAGGAAGGGAGATGACAGGCAGCAGATGGCTTGTCTGTGCCAAAGGGCGAGCTCCATCTCCTGTCCTGTTCTCAGGGAACATGGGTTTGGGAACGTGGTGGGAGGATTGAATAAACCAGGACAATGGGTTGGAACCATGAACTCGTTACATGATCCCATAAATTGAATGAAACAACAGATACAATTTCCCAACTTTTAAAACCCCTTGACCCCTTGTGTTTGTAAAATATAAAGCTTTTTCCCAACAGCATCCCAAAATAGTAACTGATAGATAGAATCAACAGACATATCAGGAAACTCCTCAAATAACCATGAACAATACCTTTTAAACTCCCCTCAGAAAATGAACTCCCCTCTAAATTTAAAACTCTCCAACACTTAACAAAAACATCCTTTGCAGCTTGGAACTGATTATTTTCCATAGCTGCACCCAATGAAAGAGGAAATGCCCATCCACAGGAACGGAAAATCAAAAGCCCAAACCCCTGGGAGCTCTCTGCCACTCAGTCACTCACTCTCAGTCTCACAGGCACAATCTTCAGCCAAAGTGGGGCCTGTGGGGCTGTCAGCAAAGCTGGTCTCACAGATGTTGAGGGGATTGTTGACTTCTTCAGTGAGATTCAATAAAACTCAAGTCTCATTTCAGTGTTGTGGTTGACCTGAAGGGGTACAGCTTCCAGTGACATCTGGCTGGCAGGATCACTGCTGGAGATGCTACCGGGGACCTTAACAAATCATGTCCCTGTTTGGGTGCCATGTGTAGCATCATTGCTCTGCTGAGGCCCTTGTAGCATCCAGCACTCATGAGCCCAAAGCTCACTGCTACCTTAGAAAGCTGACAGAACAGGCAGGATGGGTTTTCATATGATCTCCTGCAAACTGGGTTCATTGGTACAGGAACAGGGTACACAGCTGAACAGGGTCCAGGGATGAAGACAGGGTGTAGGCTGAGGGAACAGGGTCTTATATGGGGTAGTGAGGGTGGAGCTGAGAGTCAGAGTCCAATGGATATGGGGGAAAATGGTGCAGAGAAGGGGTCAGAGCTCAGGTCAGCCAATAGGGAAACAAGGGTGGAGGAATGCAGCAAACTAGGGTCAATGGAGGGACAGAGGGAGAACATTCTAGGGCTAAACAAATGTAGGCAATAGGAGTTGAACTAGGATAATTAGGCCAATGGGCCAATGGGGTAACATAACGTGACATGAATCATGTGTCTGCAAAGATCAATGGGAGAAGAAAGCATCTCACCCTAACCTGAAAGCCTATTCCTCTTATCTGGAACCAGTCCTCCATGTCTAGGGGACTGAGACTCTGATGGCAGGGCTCTGGGCCTCCACACATCCTCACAGCTGGCCCAGGGCAGGTCTGGAGTGGTCTTGGTGGCAGCTTGGGCTTGGCACACACTTGAGGAGGGTGTCTGTTTTCAACAGGGAGCTTAGGAGTTTTAGATTACTAAAATAAAAGACGAAAAACCCCACTCTGACTGAGTGCAGCAAGTTCTCCAAGATAAGCTGACCCCAGGTGAGTGAGGAGAGACAGGATGGGGTTTGGAAATGTGGAGCAAGGCTCTCCACACTGGGTCAGATCTCAAGACACAGCTTCTCAGAGCAGGCCAGACCTCCTTAGGAAAGCCCCTGGGTCTATCAGTCACAGAATGCTGCTATCATTTCTTCTCTAAAGAGAACGATACACGCCTAAACCAGGAATATGGATTTATTGGAAGCTATTTGAAATATTTCTCTGTAACAATAGAAAAAGAACTTCCTAGTGAGCTGCACTACAGTAGAGGGAAATCAAAGCAAAACCATGGTTTGTCAGCATGTACTTGATCATAATGAGCCCCATGGTGCATTTGGAGCTGAGCACTGAAACCTCAGGGCCTGAGAGGAGATTGCACAAACCTTTCCAGGAGTGAAAGACGGACAAAAAACCCAAAGTGTCTTGAGGCATGAATGTGTCCCTCTGAGGTCCATCCCCAACACAGGCTCCTCATGACTCCTTGGAGGAGAGTATTGGAGGCCAGGATGGCATGAAATCCTCTCAGAGACTCAATGTAGAAAGGAAAATCCAAAGTACCTTAAAAACCTTGAGTATCTCAAAGCATTAATGAGCACTACTGAGTGTCAGTACAAAGCTCTCAAGGGACTTGTTAAAGCAGATAACTGGGGCCATGATTGTACAAAGCTCTCACAGAGCCTGTATCAAAAGGGAAACACCAAATACTTTGAAAATACTAAAGTACCCTGAAGTAATAATGAGCCCCAATGAGTGTTGTTACTGACAAAGCCTCTCCAGGGACTAATTACAGCGGATAGTTGGAGGCCATGATTGCACAAAGCTCCCAGAGACTCCAAGTTAAAAACCAAATCAAAGTCCTTTGAAAAACCTGCACAGACGCTCCCGGCACAGAGGCAGCTCCTGGCAAGGGCAACGCTGCAGAGAGACAGCTCTGGCCAGGAGCAGCTCCTGTGCACAGCCCAGCAGGGCTGGGGCACTGCCTGCAGCCACCCCGGGCACAGCACAGGGGCACAGAGTGGTTAAACTCAGCCTGGGCTGGGAGCACAGAGCAGAGCTCGCTCAGGGCTCACTAGAGCAGAAATCAGCCCAGGTTTGAAGCAGTCATTCCCTGGCTGTGGGAAGAGAAGCTGCCGTTCCTGCAGGGATCTCCTGGAGCTGGCACATCCCACAGCTTTGAGGACCTTTCAGGAGGATTCTCAGAGCTGCTCCAGAGCAGGGCTGTGGCCCTAGGGCAGGGCTGGCTTTCCGTGCTGCCCCAGCCCAGGCACAGCCCAAGGCAGCTCCTGTTGCCAGGCTCTGCTGCAGGGCTGAGCAGCCGGGGCTGCAGCCAGGGGTGCCCAGGGCTGTCCTGCAGAGCAGGGTCCTGCAGCCCAGGGCGCTGTGCTGGGGCAGGGACTCTACTGCCTGCCAGGGACAGCTCTCAGCCGGCCCAGGGAGCTGCTCCCAGTGCTGGAGAGAAGCTGTGGGGGGAAGGAGCCACCCTGAGCAGGGCAGGGGCTGCTGCTGAGAGGGGCTGGGTGGCTCAGGGCTGCTCCCAGCTCCAGACCAGCCTGGGCACTGCTCCGGAGGACACTTCCCAAAGAAGGTAAGCCAGGGATTGCTGGAAAGGTCAGGAGCTTTTCTGAGAGTGTTTTCAATTTCCTACTTAGAGAAAGATGTGAATGTTGGAGTGGTGACAAAAAGATTTTTGTATTTTTTACATTTTTATATATTCATAGCTCTCTAAATTACTATTATATAGTTACAATTCTATAATCCTTACTTAACTCTATTAAACTCTTAACTGTATTAAACCACTATTATATTCTTATATAGCTTTAATTCTGAATTAAATCTAGTATGTTTCCTTACCTTTCTCTTAATAACCTGACTGTCTAAATATATTCCTAAAATGCTGTATAGTCCTATTCTTTTATATAGTCCTGAAATACTATATAGTCTTCTAGGAATTGGACATATAGGAGCATTTTGGGTTTTGAGAATGATCAGAATATGAGCAGTCATTATAAAAAGTGAAGGCAAAGAAGCCTTTGCACCTACTCCAATGGGTTGACCCAGGGGTGTGTAACTAGGGAAACTAAATCTCCTTTTGGATGCTCCTGTTAAATATCCTCATTATCAACCTTAATAAATTGTTGAAATCGGGAGGTGGGTGTGGCCTTTCCCACTGGGACACCTGGAAGTTTCCAATAAGTGTCTGGTTTATACTTTACTTTACTGTTCTAACACTGCTGCAAGGGTTTTTTTTTTTCTCGTTGGATTATAGACAACAGGGGGATGAGAGAAGCAGATCAGG
Source organism: Melospiza melodia melodia (assembly GCF_035770615.1). Taxonomy (NCBI): domain Eukaryota; kingdom Metazoa; phylum Chordata; class Aves; order Passeriformes; family Passerellidae; genus Melospiza; species Melospiza melodia. The sequence continues at coordinate 1,942,685 of NW_026948761.1, forward strand.
AATTGTAATCCCAGAATCACAGAACATTCTGAGTTGAAAGTCACACACAGGATCATCAAAGGAATGTTTGAACATTTACACAGACTCCAGAACTGTGACTTAAGCTGGTCAGTATCTCTGCTGGGAGCCTCCCAAAGGCCCTCAGCCACTCCTCAGCCCTGGACAGCAGCAGCATCACCTCTGCAGGGCCCAGCAGGGCTCTCCTGAGCTGTCCTTGCCCAGCTGCACACAGAGCCTGCCCCAGCCAGGGCCCTGCACACAGGCAGGTTTCTGTAGGGCCCCAGCCAGGGCACACAGGCTGGGATGGGCTCTGTGGGCGCTGGCAGGGACAAGGCTCCTCTCAGAAGGGAATGTCCAGGCCCAGGGAGATGCTCAGGGAAGGAGAGGGGGCTGAAGAGAGCAGAGCTGGGGGCAGGAGGGCACGGTTGGTGTGTGGGAGGTGCCAGGCACAGCTGGGCATGGGAACACTGTCCTGAGTGCCCGGCTGTCTCTGCCCTGCCCTCTCAGGCACAGCACCACAACATCTTCTCTTGGTTCTGCCCTGCCCTGATATTGTCACTGTTATCTGCTGCTCTCAGGGAGGCTCTGGCATTTGCAGCAGCTGAGTCAGGCACTGCCCTTGGCATTCCTGCCAGGCAGGGGTGTGTCCATGGGAATGGGGTGTCCAAGCTTCCCTGGCACCTGTGGGGCTGTGGGCAAAGCAGTCCATGGGAAAGGTGAATGAGCTGAGCCCCCTCCCTGAGATCCCATCATGGGCTCAGCCAGGGATCTCCTTGCTGTGCCCTTCCAAGCTCTGAGCTGCCCTCCTGGGTGCAAATCTGTGCCAGAGCCTCTGGGAGCTCCCTGAATGTCCCATGGGGAAGTGCAGAGCTGCAACAGCTGAGGAAATGCTGTTGGGTTTGCCAAGGGGGCCGTGAGTGTCCTTGGCACAAGGGGGTTCTGAGACCTTGTCCAGAGACCTTGAGGGAGAGTGAGAAATTCAGGGATCCCTCTGCTCTGGGTAGGGTCTGGTTTATCCCAGGGAGACCCAGGAGTGTGACTGTGCTCTGATTGCAGCCTAAGGTGCAAAGCCAGGGCAGCTGGGAACCAGCCCATCCAGCCCCTCACCTTCCTTTAGCCACAGGGAATACTTTCCCTCTCACATGTCTAAGTGGGAAACTCTGAGTGCAGCCAAAATGCTGGGGATTTCTGACCTCAGAGAGCCTAGAATGATGTGTGGGGAGGAAAACAATTCCTAAAACCAACTCCTGCCCTCTATTTCCTTTAGAAATGGGAGTGCAGACACTACCAAGGCTTTCTGCATTAGGAGTGGTTCCTCTGACAAATCCTGAATATCTAGCCTTGTCCCTCTGCCCCATGGCCACAAACCCAGAGCAGTGGGGCAGGGATGGCTCCTCAAGAGCCCCCATGCGCAGGCCTGGCTGCTCCTGGCAAACTCAGCCAGCACAACTGGAGCTCAGGCAGGGACCCAGGTGAAGGTTTTCCCAGAGAAGGAACAAGGGTGGGTGAGTCCCAGCAAGACAGTCTGCAGGGAATGGCCCAGGTTTGGCTCCAAGCAGCCTCTTCTGACCTATCACTGTCCTTTCTCCATGAACAGGTTCCCATGTGCAGCTCCAGCAAATGTCCAACAGCAGCTCCATCAGCCACTTCCTCCTGCTGGCATTGGCAGACACACGGCAGCTGCAGCTCCTGCACTTCTGCCTCTTGCTGGGCATCTCCCTGGCTGCGCTCCTGGGCAACGGCCTCATCATCAGCGCCGTAGCCTGCGGCCACCACCTGCACACGCCCATGTTCTTCTTCCTGCTCAACCTGGCCCTCAGCGACCTGGGTATGATCTGCACCACTGTCCCCAAAGCCATGCACAATTCCCTCTGGGACACCAGGGACATCTCCTACACTGGATGTGCCACACAGCCCTTTTTCTTTGTGTTCTTCATTGGAGCAGAGTTTTATCTGCTGACCATCATGTGCTACGACCGCTACGTTTCCATCTGCAGGTCCCTTTCTGCCTGGCTGCTCTCCAGCCACTCTGTCCCCAGCCTGTAGTGCGGCAGGGGTTGTTGTGGCCAAATTGCAGGACCTGGCACTTGGACTTGTTAAACCTCGCTGGCTGGCTCTGATCCCTCGGCCATCCTGTGGGTGCCCTGTGATGGCACTCAGGGTGATCTGTTCCATAACCTTGCTGGGCACCCAGGGCAGGCTGACAGGCCTGGAGTTCCCCAGATCCTCCTTCCAGCCCTTCTTGGGGATGGGCTCACACTGGCACCTCCAGTCCCCTGGGCCCTCCCTGCTGAGCCAGCACTGATGGTAAATGATGGAGAGCAGCTTGGGGAGATCATCCACCAGTGCCCTCATACCCCTGGGATGGATCCCATCTGATCCCACACACCTGTGAGCATCTGATTGGCTCAGCAGGTCACCAACTGCTTCCTCCTGGATTCCAGGGGCTGTTCTGTTGCCTGTGCCCATTTACCAGCTCACCTGAGCACTTGTCCTGAGGACAGTGTGCCCTAATATCGAAAATTGAGAGAAACAAGATGTTAAGTAGCTCTGTTTTCTCCTTATCTTTAGTTTCTATATTCCCCACTGCATCCAATAAAGAGTAGAGGTTCTCCTTATCCCATGTTTTGCTATTAAATTAATTGTGGAAACATTATCTATTTTTTTTTCACGGAAGTGTTCAGGTTAAACTCTAATTGAGCTTTCACCTCTTGACTTTTTTTCTGCACGACTTAGCAACATCCTTAAACATTTCCTAAGCTGCTTGACCTTCTGTCCAAAGTTGATGCACCTCTTGTTACCCTTGAGTTCCCACAAAATCTCCACGGCCAGCCAGGCCAGTCATTTTCCTCACTAGCTCATCTTTTGCCACACTAGGACAGGCTGCTCCTTGCCCCTTAAGATTACTTCCTTGAAATGTGTCCATCCTTCCTGGACCCCTTTTTTTAAGGGATGTTTTCCTTAAAAAAAATCAGTGCCTGATTCAGTACTCCCCAAATCAGCATCCTAAATAGGCCAAAGTCTGCCCTTCCTAATTTCAGTGTAGAAGTTTTGTTGCTGTCCCTCCTTCTTTAATAGAATATTGAAAACTTGATTGTTTCATGGTCACTGTGCCCCAGGCAGCCTCCGAGCCCCAAATCTGCTACCAGCTCTTCTCTGTTTGTGAACAGCAGCAGACAGAGCTTTCCTTGGGAGTGGGAGTGTTACCAAAAATTCAGTAAAATAGAAAACTCCTTCACACCACTGCAGCAATAAAAAGCAGTATTATTTATTCAGGGGGATGCACAGGGGACAGCTCCTCCCAAAGCCATGCAGGCTGAGAGCAGGAAAATTTCTGTTTATATTCTGTATTTTGCATACATATTCATTGATTTTCCCAGACAAAATATACATCTGATAATAATTTACCTAAATCATTAATGTATTTCCCCTCCCCTGTTCTCCTGGGGGTCTCTCTGGTGGTCCCTGGTGGTCATGGACCCCAATGTTCCAGTGGCCCTGGCTGAGCTGGCAGGACACTGAAGCTGGTGAACTTCCAGTTCCCCTTCTCACTCAATGGGCATTGTGTGGTTTCCATAGGCCTGGGGTTGTGGAGAACAAGCTCCAGGTGTCAGCTCACCTGGTGGAGACAATTTATCATCTCATGACATAATAGACTGCCTCTGTGACATCACAGAGCCAGCTGTGATATCACAGGACAGATGTCAGACATCACACAGCATAGTATGTGTGAAGGTCCGCCTGAAATAAACGGGTGACGAATGATTTTTGGGTGCAAAAATAACCAACAAGAGGCACAGGGGTTTTGCAGTAACAAATCAACAAGGTGCAATTTATTGATTATAACCACAGCTAAATATGTGTTTGGTTAAGGGATCCGGGGAAGAGAAGGGTAAGACAAGGAAAAAAAAGGGAGGAAAGAAGGTCAGGGAATGGGGTATAGCTACCAAGACGTGATGTCTTCGGGGTCCCGCCGCCGAAACTCGCTGGTACACGTCTTGGGGAGATCTCAAAGGACAGTCGGGCCGAACCCCAATATATAAACTGTTCTTGGTTGGGGGAAGGTAACTGAAATTAGGTTTCCATGGAGGGGAGAAGTCCATTGTTTTCATGGCCGAATGCTCACATGTCCCAGTCTCTGGAAGGAGGTTGCCATGGGGGTGCCATGGGGGTGTCAATAGGGTGCCAGAGGGGTTCTTGGTTCCTTGATGAGGGGATTCGCATCTCTGTTGGTCTGTCACGGTGGTTGGAGACAGGCAAGAGGGGTCTTCTCATGGAGCGGGGGGGAGCCACCCCAGAGCTCAGTCCAGCCAGGTCAGGAGTTTGGAAGAAAGTCCAGTTCAATTGTCCAGAAAAGGGCAGCATGCCCGCTTCGAGTACAGCATGGCGTGTTCTGCAAGCATCACTTGTGAACACACTAGATAAGCAGGAGACTTTCTTTCCCAACCGGCTCAGCACTTTTAACTCTACGGTAGTCTTTTCTCATGACAATTGTGAGGCAAAAAATGAAGGATTTTCGGATGGACTTCTACACGACCCCGTGACTCACGATTGTCTTGAGGAATCTTCATCAGCAGAGCTCTAGAGTGTCTTTGAGACTCGTTGCACGTTGGTAGCATAACCCCGGAAAAGTAGGGATGACAGGAGAGAGGGGATAAAAGGGGAAGAGAAGGAAAAGAAAAAGGGAAAAGGGGAACCAACAAACATAAACATAATTAATATTGATCATCATAACAACTTCACACGTGGTTATTTTTTATAACGATTTCAAGAAATTATGATTAATTTTAACAATTTCAAAAAATATTCATCACTGAAAGCAATATCATTTGTTTAACAATTTCAAAATGATTAAAACAAATCACAAATAATCAAAACAACAAACAAATCATAATATTATCGTCTTTTAAAATTATTTTCTAAAAATAAAGTAACTTTCTGCAAATCATACTTGATATTTACGAAGTTGTTCTAAAGCACATATGCTTGATTCATAACCGTTTCGTATCAAGTGTTTTGGGGACATCTATTGTATTGAGTACATCAGCTAAGCGGTGTGCATTGACTACAGCTGACAGTCTCTTAAGCTTTTTCATCATTCTCCAATTCAAAATGAATAGGGCTGCTGACAAGATAAAGCCAAGCGTAACTAGGATCAAAAGAACAACAATTGGATGGCACACACTGTTCAGAACACCTGTGGCAGTAGGTGACCACCCAAAGAGAGTATCCCACCACCTATGCTCAGCATCTTGCTTTACCCTCTCCATAACCCGGTGTATTTGTCTCACGTTGTGATGAACAGTCACCAGGGTCTTCTGTCCACTCTCCTTGATTTTCTCGAGGATGTCAATCAGGTCTTGATGGAGCAATAGTTGTCTCACGAGGGTGAGGTTCATTCTAATAGGAGTGGGCATCAGCTTCTGGATCAGCGTGTAGTTGGATTGCAGTAGGTGGTGAGAAGTAACTGGAGCTTCATAAGAGAAATCGCATCCTACTATCTTAGTAAAGTTACAAGCACAAAAATTTGAATGATTCTTTGTATCTACCACAACATCTTCTACAAAGACAGAATCACATGTGGTTCTAAAGCATGCACAGCCATTGCCTATGTATATAAGAGCTGTCTGGGTATCCTCATGTGGACGCATCTCGAAATGACAGATGTTCTGCTCTGTGTCCAAACAGATATCCTGAGCTACAATTGCATTGCTTTCACAGATAAACCCTTGCCGTTCTCGGACAACACAAGTTTCCAGGTTAACAGTTTGCCATTTGTCATCAACCTGACGGGCCCATCCTCTATGTTCAGTAGGATAGAGAACAGCTCCGTCATGGTTTAATCCTAATGTAATAACAGGGAAGACCAAATGTACAGAGGCATTGCGTATGGTTAGGACAAAAGCAGTGGCTGTGTTTGAAATGGGGTCATAGGTAAAGTTCACCAGGTTCCACCAGGATTGGAATTCTCTTTCAAATTCAGTGGCACTGTCCCAGATTATTTTCCGAATTTCTGTGGGGAAGGTGCCTTCCTCGCCCTCTCTTATAATTGCAGCAGAGACAGATTGCATCTACAATTGTGCCTGGATACAGCTGAGGGCTAAGGAAACATTGTTCTGTGTAGCACTAAGTGCATCAATTACCAATTTGTGATCATCCACATTCACTCTTTCCCAATTTGGTAATATGCTTGATAGCAGTCTCTGGTGTGTTCGCAAAAGCCAATAAGAATGACTGCAGTAGTTGCTGTAATTTGGTCAAATCTCTAATTGTGACAGCCAATTTATTCAAGTTCAATTAATTTACATGTTATGTATAATATCATCACCTGGTGTTACCATAAGGGGAAGGAAAAACATTATTTCTGTTGATCATCACTAGTGTTATCATGGTTTGTCAGGTCTTCATGTCCCTTGGAGTTCTTCTGAAAAAGTAAACACAACAGACTCTGCCACGAAGAGGCAGAAAAGGTTAGAACAATGGAATTGTCAGAGAGGTTTTGAACAGCAGTGGTACTTCCCCTACAGCAGCAGGGGGTCCACCAAAAACAGGTTGTCCAGGGTAATGCCCTGGGTTCTTGAAATCATCTGCTCCCTGTAGTGAAGGAATTGTGCTTGGAGCTGTCTGGCAAAAAGCAGTGATTTTGGAACACTCATTTACCCTCCATCTATAGTAAGAGGTGTGAGAAGTCCATTTAATCTTTTCACCTTCTGCCCTATCCTGCACACTTTTGACAGTAAAGTGAGAAACATTACCAGATTGAATTTCCTGTGGGTTTAGGAAAATCCCAAACCATCCCTGCATTGCTTTAACAGTATTATCTCCTGTACCTCTTTTAAAAGCATCAGCCTCGAGCAACCCAAATATAAACATAGCATAGGACTTGGTGTTAATACAGACAAGAAAGTAATTCTGTCCCTCACTTTGGAAAATACTCCAAACAGTTAACAGTTCCCCAACCTGGGCATTGTCCTGTTCCTCTCTGTTAGCAGAAGTGGGGGAGAGAGGAGGGGTTGCTTTAGTCACAGAGGCAGGTTTATTTTGGCTGCTACCCAAGCTCCCAGTTTCTTGGATTGCCCAGTTCTCCTTCACCTCCCTGGAAGCCAAGCCAACCACAAACACCCCTTCCCAGGTAGTGTACCTATTCTCAGCATCTTTGAAACCATAGGAATAAAACCCAACAGGCTTTGTCAGACCCTTGGGACCCTGCTGCCAAATGTTTACTGAAAGTTGTGAGGAGGCAAATCCCCACTCCACCTGAAAGGGGTCTGTAGGATAGATAGGGTCCAGTGCTTGGTGAGCTGTCACTTCAAGAATCAGCAATTGCAATGTTTCCTTCTGAGAAGAAGTCCAATCCCATTTTATTCTTTTTCTCAGCAAGTCATAAAGGGGAACAAAAGGGTCATTCTGGTTACTAAGAAGTTTATCTGGTCTTTCTATAGGAGACATAGCTACTATGGTTTTCTGAAGGAGAATTGCTGTAGGTTTAAGTGTTCCCGGAAGCCTTTGAGTTAAAGAGGTCATAATTTCAGGCTTTACAGGTGATTGGATTGGAGATTCAAAACCAGGAATTAATTTATTTTCATGAATCAATTGCAGGCAGCCAGTTTTGTGAATGTTTTCCAGGAGCTGGTCGGGCGTACTGACCAAAGGGTCTCTCCTTTCCAAGGGTGTAGCCCCCCTGCCCAATGAGCTGTGTGCTGAGTTAGGGACCATGGGATGCGTCTGTCTGCTGTGGTTAGAAGCACCCCGTGTCCCCAACACCCACTGGCTTTTTGATCTGACAAAAGAATCTGATCTCCCCCAATGAGAGACATTTGACAAATCTGTTCTGTTTCAGATTTTTGAGGGAGAAGCCTGTACTGCTTTGCAAGTTTCGTTAATTCAGTAGTAGTGTACGGGATTTCTTTAGTGGTTTTCTAAGTTAAACCAATTGCAGCTTGCCCATTCTTCTCCCCCCGGAGAAGGTGTGGCATTGTATTTAGCAAGCAGAGCATAAAATTCAGCTTTACCTTTTGCACTGAAGTTCTTAGTCATTTTGTGAGGGGACCAAAGCTACACCAGGGAGTTAACTTAAGTTACACAAATCACACAGCCTTCTACTGTCCCCTTGCTTCCCTGGGTAGTTGAAGAGACAGAATCAGTCTGGGAGGCTCTGTGAGGTTGCTTCAAATTTGTCTCTTCCTTCCCAGACAGTACAGATACGCACTCACATGAACACACGCACACAAATGTTTTGTTTGTGAGGGGACCAGAAACCTAGAACAGGGGGAAAGCCATGCAGCCTTTGCTGGGCCACCCCTCACTCCCCTGTGTAGGTGAAGGGACAATATCTGTCTAAAAGGCACAGCTTAATTTCTTCAGGTCTGTCCCTTCCGTTTTAGACAGTCCAGGCACACAAAAATACAACAGTAAAAACAGTAACAGTTTCAAATTCAGCTCAAATACAACAGTAACAGGTTCAGATTCAACTCAAATACAACAACAACGGTATCAATATCAGTAAAAGCATCAATATCAGGATCAGGAGAAGTATCAGTGTCGGCATCAGGGCCGGTATCAGAGTCAGCAACAGTAGTGACAGTGACAGTTACCCCTGTTTTGCACTGAGAGATCTTTTGTGCCAGTTCCGGAGTCAGAGCACTCAATTTAGCATGGGATTTGCCTGCAAATCCCTCTGTCTACTGGAATTCTGTCCGTGACGCCAATTTAAGGTCAGGGTCCATCCTAATGGACAGATGACCTGATGGTTCATAGGAATGATCTCAGAGTGCAAAACACCAACATGGTACAAGGGGGTTTGCAGTGATAATCAAAACAAATGCAGTTTTATTGAAATAACTACAGCAAAAATGTGATAGAGGGATTAAGAGAGAGAAAAAGAGAGAGAACGAGAGAGAGAGAGAGGGAGAGAGAGAGGGGATATAGCTACCAACTCAGAGACGAAGTCCTTTGGTGCAGTCCAGCCGAGGGTCCGCCTGCTACGCTGGGGAGATCTCAAAGGCTCTAGCTAACTCAGAGGTTTTTATTACTGAAAATTGTGAGGGGCGGGGAAACAGATACAATGGGGAACAGATGTAACAGGTAGTCTATGTTCTTAGCAGTAAATGAGCTTGATAGGTGTAACAGGTAGTCTATGTTCTTAGCAGTAAGCGAGAGCCATTGTATTCTCGGTCCAGTGGTCACAACCTGCAGGCAAACATCTCGCTTTGGTCAGCTTGCCTCCCCCACACACCTCCCTGGGCTGGGGGTTTCAGTCCCAGTCCTTGGAAGGAGCAGAGGGGCCTTTTAGGAGTTTCATGTCTCAGTCCTTGGTGGAAAAGCTTCTCACATCTCCGTCTGTCATGGTGGTTGTAAAACAGGTGAGGGTCTTCTGTGGGAGACCACCTGGAACTCAGGAGAAGTCCAGCCAGGCTGAGGGGTGGGACAGCTTCCAAAGCTGCTATTGTTGCAAACAGGGCATGGTGCCCTCTTCTTAGCATACAGCAAACACTCCTGTGAAAACAATAGCTCAACACTGAGCTTTCAGGTCTCAGGGCTCGTGGCGTGTGACTTTTCTCCTCCAGAGCCAGATATAGACGGGGGGGGGGGGGGGGGGGGGTGGGGTTGGGTCTTCTCTTCAGTGGTCTCCCAAGGACGATCGTGAGGGCAGATGAGGGAAAATTCTGATGGACTCTCACACCCAGTGTCCCCAGTCTTCTCAGATTGGCCCCAGTGTCCCCTGTATGTCCCAGTATCCCCCAGTGTCACTCCCAGTATGCCCCAGTGTCTCCCACAGCATTCCCAGTGTTCCCCAGTATGTCCCAGTTCCTCCCCAGTGTTTCCAAGGACAGTTTCATTTCTTACAGTGGCCGCAGCAGCCAAACCCAGCAGTGGGGCCAGTGCAGTGCCCATGGCCACAGCCCCTTGCAGGGGCCCAGTGCAGCTTGGGCTGATGATCCACCCTCACAGCTGGCCCAGGACAGCTCTGCAGTGGCTTTGCTGGCGCCTGGGGCTGGCACACACTTGAGCAGTGTGTCTGTTTGCACTGGGGAAACTCAGCAGTTTGAGATTGCTGCAAAAAGTACAAAAAGGGAAAACCCCTCTCAGGCTGGGTGCAGCCAGCTCTGCAAGCACAGCAGGGCCCAGGGCAGTGAGGACAGACAGGATGGGGCTGGGCAATGTGGAGCAAGGTTGTCCACACTGGGTCAGAGCTCCAGGCACAGCTTCTGTGAGCAGGCCAGAGCTGCTGAGGAGAGACCCTGGGTCAATATCAAGCACAGAATGCTGCAATCACCTCTGCCCTAAAGAGAAATTTAATAAAAGACACCCTTTAAAATAGGAATGTGTATTTTATTACTGCTCTTTGAAATCTTTCTGCATAACTGGACTAGGAAAACTTTAATGACCCTCTCAGGGCTTTCCTGTTCTTTACATCAGACTCAGTCCTTGAGAGTGTCTTGAAATAACTTCTCAATAGCACAGAGTTAAATTTAAACTCCAAATATTCTTGATTTTTAATAGGTCACACAGAGGGGACGCCACTGGGAAACTGTCCCCAGGTTCCAGGGTCAGCAGAACACTGGAGGCAGTGATGACAGCTGGGGACAAACAAGGCCAAGGTGTCTCTGGTGCTAAGCAAAGCTGGATGTGTTTGAGGAATGCCAAGGGCAAAGGCCTGAGCCCCAGTCCCTGGCCAGGCAGATCCTGTCCTGCCCTCCTTGCTCAGGGCTCTTCCCGGGATGGGCACTGCCATGTGTGGATGTGCAATGGCAAGGGCAGGAGCATGGGGCAGCCCCTGCCAGGCTGCTGAGCAGGGACAAGGAGGCAATGAGGCCCCAGCCCTGCAAGGGTCACTTGTCTCCTCATGGCCTCAGGCCCAGGCCCAGCAGCCATGGCCAAAGTGCTGCCCAAGTTGGCTCTGGCAGGGCTGTCTTGCAGCTGCTGCCCATCCCTGTGCACTGTGAAGCCCAGGCTGTCCCATGGTGTCTCTGCCCTGCACCTCTGTCCCTGCAGGCTGTCGGCATCCCCCGGCTGCCCCACCTGGCTGGGCCCTTCCTTAGCTGACAGCTCTGCCTCCTGCCTGCCTCTGCCTGCCCACACAGAGCCTGGGGCTGATATCAAAAGGGTTTTTTCCATGTTTACCCTGCCCGTGATCTTTCAGCACAGGAACAAGACATGCAGGGGCTGCTGTCCCTGCAAGGATGGGTGGAAGAGAAGAAGAAGAAGACATCTGGCTCAAGGGTGCAGGGATAGAGAAAACAAAAAGTGAATCTGGGAACTTGGGGTGGGTTTTACGGAAATGGGTAAATTGTAATTCACATTTTGCAACTGCATATGTGCAACACACTGGTAGAATTACACGTTCATGTGAGGTTGGGAGATATTCCATGTTGGATCTCTCTCCTGAATAAATGATACCCTCTGAAATAGCAAATTAATGTTCAGGAGCCTTATTCTGATATTTCAGAGATTTGGTGACAGTGGTTCCTCACAGAACCAAGGACTCAGCTGTGACACTGTGCAAACTCATGGAACAAAGGGTCCATGGTGACACAACAGAACCCCATGGAACCAAAATCCATTTTGGCACATTGGGGCTACATTGAACCAATGCTCCATTGTGATACTGCGGATTCAAGGAGACCATTGTGACCCTGAGAAACCTCTTGGAACCAAAGGGCCATTGTGACACAGCAAGGCCTGATGGAACCATGGCTCCATTTTGACACTACAGAACCTCACGGAACCAAGGTGACCATGTTCTACCGCGAAACCTCATGGAACAAAGGGACCATGGTGACACTGTGTCATGGTTTAAGCCTGGCACAGAGCCAGTGCCCCCATGAGAATACCCTCTCCCTGGTGTCTGCTCTGAGATGTGACCAGGAATAAGCAAAGCAGGCTCCAGCTTGGAAATAAAGAAAACTTTATTAACTAAACTACAAGAAAAGAAGGGAAAAACTATAAGGGGAAAATTGAAAACCTTACAAAAAGCACTTTCCTCCTCCTCCCCACCAAATTTCTCGATGTAATATATTCCCCCAAATCATCAAATCTCAGTCCAGCATCCTTTAGAATACTAAAACTTCAGTCCATGAAGAGGAGAGGAGTCCTTCTTGCACCATAGACTTCCCCTGGAAACATGCTGAAACCTCGTGTGCTTCCATGTCACTCAGCACTGCCCGGAAAATCCTTTGCCATTATGACATTTTTCCTTCCATGCCCAGTGCTCTCACCACTGTGCATGGACCAGAGCTGCTTTTAGGGTTGTCTTTTAAGGATGCCTTGTCTCACTCCAAAAGAGGCACAGTCTCTCCTTCGGGACATCTGTCCCCCCCATTTTTTCACTCCCTGGGGCCGAGGCGTGCCCACAATGAACCCTCCTGGTTCTGAGGCACTGCCTCCCCCTAAACGCAGTCTCTGTGTCACAGGAATAAAAAATGGTTCAGTCCATGGCCACATAAGGATAGTCCAGCCAAAAGGCCACTCCATCTCTTCCCCCACTCAGCCAATCTTCTCCACTTTCCTCGGGCCTAGTCCTCGTTATCTCATCTCTTATCTCTCTTCTTATTCAGCTCCGAGGAGGATCAGCATTTTTGCAAGGTCCCAGTCATGTAAGAAAAGGGTTAAAAATTTCAGTCTCTGCCTGTCCTAGAGCTCCGGCACTCCCACGCTGCTCTGGCCCCTGCTCTGGCCGGGCACTTTCTTGCCGCACTCCCCCCTTCTCCTCCTCGGCCAGCTGCTATCACATTCTGTCGCCGGCTCTCCCTCTCTCTCTCTTGTTGGGGGAGATGGGGTGGCTCGATGTCTCTTGGGGCTCCTCCACCCTTCCATCCTCAAGAGCCTCCTCACCCCGCACCTCTGTCCAGGCCCAAGCCTACCGCATGGCTGCCCCTCCCCCGCCCAGCAGCAGCAGCGGGACGGGGGAGGGAGATCCGACCTCTTTGCCTCAAAGTCCCAAGAGAGAACTCCCAGGGCCGAAGCTCTGGTTTTTAACCCCTGCGTGATCTCAGGGGTGTGTCCAAACCCCACTGGCCACATCAGGTGCCAGTATCAAAATCTGAGCACCCATTGGTTTGACCACAACATCCCAGAATTCCCACTTCTTCCTGGTCAAACCAGCACACACTGCAGAACCGAGGAGACTGCCGCTGGCAGCGTGAGAGCTCATGGAACCAGAAGTCCATTGTGACACAGGATGTACACCAAGGGTCCTTGGGCCTGATGTACACCAAGGGTCCCTTGTTAAACTGTGTGGCCTCATGGAACCATGAGCCATTGTGACACAGCAGGGCCTCATAGAACCTGGAGGCCATTATTAAAATTGGTGGCCTTGAGAAAACAAAGGGCCTTTGTGGCACTTCAGAGCCTTGTGGAGCCAAGGGAACACTGTGACACTGTGAGGCTCCATGAAACCAATGGCCTGTTGTGACACTGCAAGGCCTTATGGGATCATGGAGACCATTGTGACACTGCAGGGCCCTATGGAACTAAGGATCCAAGAACAGTACAGGACCCCATGGAACCAAAGGTCCATTGTGACATTGCGGGGCCTCGTGGAATCCTGAAGGCCATGATGACACTTGGAGGCCTTGTTGGATCAAGGGGCTCTGCAGGGCCTCATGGAGCCAAGGAGACCCTTCTGACACTGTGAGTCCCCATGGAACCAAACGTCCATTGTGACACTGCAACACCAAGGAGACCCCTGTGACACCGCCAGGCCTCATGGAAGCAAGGGACCATGTGACACTGGAGCCCCATGGAAACAAGAGGCCAGTGTGAGACATCTGGGCCTGATGAAACCAAGGATCCAATATGACACCACCACTGTGACCCTGCAGGGCCCCATGGATCACAGGGAACAGGGAACAGGCCTGCTTGGCTTGGCCTGACTGGTCCAACTGCCCTTGGCATGTTGAGGGTCTCTTCTTACGTACCCCTGAAACCCTGGGGTCTGGGCTTTCCTTCAATTGGAAAAGAGCTGCCTTTCTCATTCAAGCATCTATGGCCAAAATGGGATTCCCCCTCCAAATTTCCCAATATCCAGGGATTTCTCCCACATAAAAGCTTCCATTACCAACACGTCTGGCTGACCTTGTCTTCCTGAGGGCTGGCTCTCACCTGCCTTCAAACAGTGAGGCTGTGTGCTTTCCTTCCTATGGAAAAGAACTGTCCCTCCTGCACAGGCACCCATGGCCGAAACTGGTACTTGTCCTCCAAAATTCCTACATTCAAGGGTTTTTTCTCCCAGACAAGATCTCCCAGTACAGACAGGTCGTGCTGGCCTTGGCTTCTGGTTGTTGCCTGAATTCTGCCCTGAAACACTGGGGCTCTGCCCTTTCCATCCTAAGGGAAAAGAACCATCCTTCTTCTCCAGGTGCCTGTGGTCGAAATTGGGATTCCAACTTCAAAAGTCCTATATCAAATGATTGCTCCTACACAAAAGCTGCCATTACAGAAAGGTCTGGCTGGCCTTGGTCTCTGGTGCCTGCAGTTCATCAGCCCCTGAAGCACTGGGGTTCTGTGCTTTCCTTCCTATGGAAAAGAATCTTCTTATTCCTCAATGGCCAAAATTGCTACTCCTCCTAAAATATTCACGATATGAAGGGTTTCTCCCAGACAAAACCTGCCAGCTCTCTCTGGCACTGTGGGCTCGGATGGCCACCTGTCATCTACTCCGGAAACACTGGGGCTCTCTGCCTTCCTTGTGATGGAAATAGAACAGTCTCCTTGTCCAGGGGCCAGGGCCAAATTTGAGATTTGGCCCCTAAATTTCATATATCCAAGGATAGGTCCCAATCAAAAGCTGCCAGGAGAGATGAGTTTGGCTGGCTTGGCCTCCCAGTGGCTGCTTCTCATCTACCATCAAACCCTGGGGCTCTCTGCTTTCCTTCAGATGGAAAAGAAATGGCCTTTTCATCAAGGGACCAGTGGCCAAAACTTGTATTCTAACTCCCAAATTATGTGTATCCAAGGATTTCTCTCAGGCACAAGCTGCAATTCCAGAAAGGTCTGGCTCACCTTGGCCCTTGGTGGCTGCTGCTCATCTGCCCCTGAAACACTGGGCCTCAGCTTTCCTTCCAATGGAAGAGAATCGTTGTTCACATCAAAGTGCCCATGGGCAAAACTGAAATTCGGCCTAAAAAATTCTATTTATCCAAGGATTGCTCCAAGGCAAAAGTAGCCAGGACACACAGGTCTGACTGGTGTTGTCCTGAGGTGATTTTCTTAGACTATGAGCAGAATGTTTTCATTTGCCAATACCTTGGACAGGGCCCAGATATCTCCCAAGGTGGGGTTTGGAGGCCTCAAGCACATGAGCACTCTACAGGGACAGAGGAGCTCTGTGCTCAGTTGGGTGGGGACTGAGGACAGCAGAGGTGAGCCCTGGAAGGGACTGAATGGTGGTTTCAGAGGTGGTGGATCTTTTTTACATAGTAGAGAACAGACAGAGAAAGAAAGAATTAATGCAAAGGAGAGATAGGGAGGGCCAGACAGGACCCAAAGAGAAAGGAATTTCCCTCTCAGAGCAGGACTGTGGTGCAACATGGCCCCCAGAAGGAGTCTGGGTCATCCCTAGGCTTTGTGTGGGCAGGCAGGGGCAGGCAGGAGGCAGAGCTGTCAGCTAAGGAAAGACCCAGCCAGGTGGGGCAGCCGGGGAATGCCGACAGCCTGCAGGGACAGAGGTGCAGGGCAGGGACACCGCGGGACAGCAGGAGGCAGAGATGTCAGCTAAGGAAGGACCCAGCCAGGTGGGGTAGCCGGGGAATGCCGACAGCCTGCAGGGACAGAGGCACAGGGCAGGGACACCGTGGGACAGCCTGGGCTGCACAGGGCACAGGGATGGGCAGCAGCTGCAAGACAGCCCTGCCAGAGCCAACTTGGGCAGCACTGTGGCCATGGCTGCTGGCCCTGGGCCTGAGGCCACGAGGGGACAAGTGACCCTTGCAGGGCTGGGGCCTCATTGCCTTCTTGTCCCTGCTCAGCAGCCTGGCAGGGGCTGCCCCATGGTCCTGCCCTTGGCATTGCACATCCCCACATGCCAGTGCCCATCCCGGGAAGAGCCCTGAGCAAGGAGGGAGGGACAGGATCTGCCTGGCCAGGGACTGGGGCTCAGGCCTTTGCCCTTGGCATTCCTCAAACACATCCAGCTTTGCTCAGCACCAGAGACACCTTTGCTTTCTTTGTGCCCAGGTGCCATCACTGCCTCCAGTGTTCTGCTCTAACCGGAACTAACCAGGGACACTTTCTCAGTCATGTCCCTCAGTGGGAACCATAACAACTTCAAGAAACTTCAGACTTTCAATTTAAGTTTGAGTTCTTGAGAAGTTTTTTGAACACTCTCTCAGGGACTGAGTTTGATGTAAACAACACCAAAGCCCCAGAGGCTCATTAAAGTCCTTGTGCTCTGTCTGTGCTGCTGAGTTGGGCTGGGCTCCTGGCACAGAAGCAGCTCCTGGCAAACCAAGAAGACCTTCAAAAAGACATTTCTCCTGAGGAGCAGCTCCTCTCCCAGCCCAGCAGGGCTGGGGCACTGCCGGTAGCCACCCTGGGCACAGCACAGAGGCACAGAGAGCTTCAATCAGTCAGGGCTGGGAAGTGCTGAGAAGTGCCTGGGGTAGAATCACTGCCAGCATTTGCCGCAGGAACCTCTGGCTGCAGGACAATGAAGCTGCAGCTCCTGGAGTGATCTCCTAAAGCTGGAACATCCCAAAGCCTACAGACTCTGTGAGTAAAACTCTGAATATTTCTGGTTCAGGGGAGGTGAAATGCTCATGAAGCTTTGACATGCTGAGGAATGCTAGTCAGTCATAAAATATTTCCAATACAAGGATTTCATTAAAAATTAGGACATTTCCAAAGACTTCGGATTCCTAATATTGGAGAATGGCAGGGAGTGGGGGGATTAATATTCAAGATTGATTATGAATTATAATTACAAAATTTTAAAAGTTTCTGAGACATTGGAACTGTTATTTTTGTGTTCTGTAGATTCAGAGGAGATCCCTAATGTACTTTCAGCCACTCTGCCCATGAACAGCACCAGCATCCCCTTTGCTGAACCCATCAGGCTCAGTCTGAGCTGTCCTTTGTCCCATCTGCAAACAGAACCTGGCCCCAGGCAGTGCCCTGAAAACAAGCAGGGTTCTGTAGGGCCAAGGAGAGTGCACAGAGATTTGGGGTCTGTGAGTGCTGGCAGGGAGAGATCAGGCACTGGGAAACACCTGCTGGAGGGAAATCTGCAGGAAGCAGAGAGAAGATCAGGCAATGAGAGAAAACAAAACCCAGCAATGCGGTGTCAGGGAGAGTTTAGAGATGCCCACAGGATCCCCTCCAGTGCAGCCCCTCCCTCTGAACAAGCCCCCTCCCTCCTGTGCCCCAGCCAAGCCTCTGCCCTCATGGCCGGGGCTCCAAGGCGTGCAGCCCCTCCTGTGCAGGCAGAGCTGCAGCAGAGCTGTGGGGCAGCTCTGCAAACCCGGGCTCAGTTCCCTCTGCAGAGCACAGGGCTGGGAGCAGCTGCCCGGCCCTGGGGGCTCTGGAGGGGGCACAGCTGGCTCAGGGTGACGCTGTCCCCAGTGTCCGGCTCTGGGCAATGCTGTCAGTGCAGCCAGGGAAGGAGCTGCATCTCCCTTCATCCAATGCCATCATAGGGACACCTGGAATCTCCCTGAGATTTCAGTCCAAGCTTTGAGCTTCCCTCCAGGATACAAACCTGTCTGTAGCATCTCTGTGTTATCTAAAAGCCCCACAGTGAGACACAGAAGGTCTATGATGAGAAAATACTTTTGGGTTGGTGAAATGAGCCCTGTCCTGGGTACAAATGTGGGGCTGAGACCTTGAGAAGGGGATGGACATTTGGTGGACTGTGGGGATCCATCTGCTGTCAGCAATGTCAGGATGGTTTTTAAGGGAAACATGGGAGGGTGATCATCCTCTGTCTGGGAAAGGTGAAAGCTTAGAGAATCCTGAAACAGGACAGGGTGACAGACATCCTCCCCTTCTTCTCCACTCACCACCTTGCCTCAGAGAACTCACTGTTCTCCCTGAGGGCAGCAGAAATGCAGAGAGTTTCTGACATCCAAAAATAGTCAGCAGGGGAGATGAAGAAAAGCTGTAAATAACACTAGTACATTTTAAGAGACTTTACCATTCCTGTTCTCTGGCAGTGGGAGGGCAGATGCTAACAGGGCTGTCTGTGTTAACAGAGATTCAAAGAAGAACAAAAGGACAGGTCCCTGTGCCCCTCCTATGTCTGCACAGCAAGGCTGAACTATAAAAACCTCTGTGTGTACCTACCCTAAACCTGAAGTCCCACTCAGGCAGCACCAGCCAGGGCTCCAAACTTGGAGCTGAAGAAAAATCTTCTGGAAATTGAAAAGGTTGTCAGAGTGTTACAGGAGAAGGGTTTGAGGAAAAAGGCTTTGATTTTGCTGGAAGAAGTTTCTCCTAACCGGTCACTGACTTTTCTCCATGAACAGCTCCCAATAGCCAGAGAAATCAAATGTCCAACAGCAGCTCCATCAGCCACTTCCTCCTGCTGGCATTGGCAGACATGCGGCAGCTGCAGCTCCTGCACTTCTGCCTCTTGCTGGGCATCTCCCTGGCTGCCCTCCTGGGCAACGGCCTCATCATCAGCGCCGTAGCCTGCGGCCACCACCTGCACACACCCATGTTCTTCTTCCTACTCAACCTGGCCCTCAGCGACCTGGGTATGATCTGCAGCACTGTCCCCAAAGCCATGCACAATTCCCTCTGGGACACCAGGAACATCTCCTACAAAGGATGTGCTGCTCAGCTCTTCTTCTTTATGTTCTTTATCTCAGCAGAGCTTTCCCTCCTGACCATCATGTGCTACGACCGCTACGTGTCCATCTGCAAACCCCTGCACTACGGGACCCTCCTGGGCAGCAGAGCTTGTGCCCACATGGCAGCAGCTGCCTGGACCAGTGCCTTTCTCTACTCACTGCTGCACACAGCCAATACATTTTCCCTGCCCCTGTGCCATGGCAATGCCCTGGACCAGTTCTTCTGTGAAATCCCCCAGATCCTCAAGCTCTCCTGCTCCAAATCCTACCTCAGGGAACTTGGGCTTCTTGCTCTAAGTGTCTGTGTAGCCTCAAGCTGCTTTGTGTTCATTGTTTTCTCCTATGTGCAGATCTTCAGGGCTGTGCTGAGGATCCCCTCTGAGCAGGGACGGCACAAAGCTTTTTCCACCTGCCTCCCTCACCTGGCTGTTGTCTCCCTGTTTCTCAGCACTGGCTTTTTTGCCTACCTGAAGCCCCCCTCCATCTCCTCCCCATCCCTTGATCTGGCCCTGTCAGTTCTGTATTCGGTGGTGCCTCCAGCCCTGAATCCCCTCATCTACAGCCTGAGAAACCAGGAGCTCAAGGCTGCAGTGTGGAGATTGGTGACTGGACTATATCAGAAACATTAAACTGCTTGCCAATTTCTGCAAATCACTTGAAATCAATGTAATCTTTCATTGTTCTTCTTGCGTATGGTGGTTGGTTTATTATTCTCATTCTTTTTTTATTTTTAGTATTGTCCAAATGAAGTGCTACTGGTTTTGCCATTTCTCATTTCATTTCTCTCCACCTTTGCTGTGGCCCCAGATTGTGTCAATGAGGAGCTGTGCTCTCAGTGGCTCTAAAGGAAGTAAAGGATCTCCAAGCAAAGTTTTAACCAGAGTTCCCCCTCTTGTTGCCTTCTCTGGAGCTGCAGCAGCAATGTCTGTTTGCAGAGCTGGGGGCAGATCAGTGCTGGCACAGCAGCTGTGCCCAGCAGCAGCTCTTGCTGTTGCCAGTGCTGCTGCCATGGCCTTGCCCCACTGCCCTGGTGGCCCTGGTGTTGCTGTAGGGCCTGAGTGCTCTCAGGGCTGGGCACAGTCCTGGGGTTGGCAGTGCCGGGACTGCAGCAGGGACAGGCCATGGGCACTGCTGGGGCAGCGCTGACGCCTCAGGCCAGGGCCTAGGGGCTCCAGGCTCCTTGCCCAGGCTCTCTCAAGGACACAGCCAGGCCAATGCTCAGCACAGAAAAGCCCCGTGAGCAGCCCCAGGCTGGCCGTGGGCAGGCTGGGGGCAAACAGCATGGCTGGGGCTCTACAAGGGCCCTGGGGGAGATGGGAAGGAGCAGCAGAGCAGGGGCTGATCCATCCCCAGTGCGCTGGACAGCCCAGGGCAGCATCCCAGAGCGTCCTGATGGGGCTGCCAACAACATCCCCCCTCTGCAGCCCTGGTCTCTCCCCCAGCTCACACAGGTGCCCCATCCTTGCAGGCACAGACACAGCAGCACTGGCTCAGCAGCCCCTGTTTGCATTGCACAGAGCAGGGGGAGCACCCCCATGCTGTTGGTGTGGGGACATGAACCTGAGGGAGCACAAATGCCATCAGCCCCTGGGGCCAGCAAGGGCTGGGGACACCAGGGAAACCACTCAGCTTTGTCCTGGCCTCTGCAGTCAGCCAGATGATTTGTTCCCATCAGCTGGGAGTTTCCTGTGCCACTGCAGATGCTGTTGCTCAGAGCCAGGGCTGCCTGGCAGCCACTCCCAAACTGCCCCGAGCATTTCCCTGCCTTCACCTTTGCTTTCCTTCCTCTTTCCTGATCCAGATTTCTTCCTATTGCCCATCCCTGTTCCCTCCCCTCCAAGGAGCCCATCCCTGTTTGCCCTTTCCTCTCTGGCCCCACTCCCCATTGCAGTTCCTGACTTCGCACCATGGGAACGTCCCTTGGGCAGCAGGATCATCCTACAAGTGCTGCAGGAATTGTCTGCAGGCTCCTGCAGTGCCTGGTGCTGCTCCCTTGCCAGAGGCACCCCAGGCCAGGGGGGCACATCTGGGCTGCTGTGTCTGGCTCTGGGGCTCCCTGTTCTGGGCAATGAGGAGGAGCTGCAGAGGCTCTGCAGGACTGACAGGATGGGCTTTGGGGCTGGCAGGAGAAGCTGAGGGACCTGGGCTGCTGGAGCTCCTGAAAAGGAGGCCCTGGGCTCATGCTGCAACTTCTCCAAGGGTGTTTCCAGAGGATCCCAGAATCAGCAATGTTGGAAAAGACCTCGGAGATCATCAATCCAATCTTTCCCCTGCCACTGCCTTGTGTCTTCTGAACCTCCTCTTCTCCAGGAAAGACAACCCCAGCTCCCTCAGCTGTGCTCCAGACCCCTCCCAGCATTGTGTCCCTTCTCTGGACACCCTCCAGCCCCTCCATGTCCTTCCTAAATTGGGGGCACCAGAACTGCAAACAGCACTTGAGGTGCTGCCCAAGCAGTGCTGAGCACAGGGGAACAATCCCTGTCCTGCTCCTGCTGGCTGCATCATTCCTGATCCAGGCCAGGAGCCATTGGCCTTCTTGGCCACCTGGGCACACTGCTGGCTCCTGTCCAGCCTGCTCTCCATCAGTCCCTGCAGGTCCCTTTCTGCCTGGCTGCTGTCCAGCCACTCTGTCCCCAGCCTGTATTGCTGCAGGGTTTACTGTGGCCAAAGTGCAGGACCCAGCACTTGGACTTGTTAAACCTCACCTTGTTGGGTTTGGCCCCTGCCTCCATCCTGTCCAGGAGCCCTGCTCCCAGCATGAGCCCAGTTGTCGCCCCTGTGTGCTTCCAGTTTACTTGTCACTCCCAGGATGATCCTGCTCACTTCCCCTCACTCCTGGCAGGATCCCTCTTCTTCCCAGTATGAGCCCAGGCACTCCCAGCCATTCCTCATTATGATGCAATTTGTACCCAACATGGTCCCATTTGCGCCCAGTTGCTCCCACTTTCATCCAGTGTGTTCCCCATTCTCCCAGTTGCCCCTAGTATAGTCCCAGAAACTCCCAGTATGATCCCAGTCACACCCAGCATGCTCCTAGTCACTGCCACTTCCTCCCAGTGGCTTTCAGCCTAATTTCACTTGCTCACAGCCACTCCCAGTCAATCCCAGTATGATTCCAGTCACCCTCATTTTGATCCCAGTCTCAGCCAACATGGACCCAGCTGCTCCCACTGTGATCCCAGTATGATCCCAGCTGCTGCCAGAATAGTCCCAGTTGTTCCCAGTTCCTCCCAGTGTGATCCCAGTTGTCCCTCGAATAGTCCCAGTCCCTCTCAGCATGGTCCCACTCACTGCCAGTTGCCCCCAGCATGGTCCCAGCTGTTTGCAGTGTGGTTCCAGTCCACCCAGTATGGTCACAGACACTCCCAGTATATCCCAGTGTGCACAGTAATGTTCTGGTTAGCTCAGAATGATCCCTGTCTTTCCCAGTTCCTCCCAGTTTCTTCCAGTATGATTTCAGTTTCTGGCAGTTTCCTGAAGTAAGGTCTTAGTTGCTCCCAATATGATCCCAGTTATAGTCTCAGTCCCCTCAGCATGGTTTCAGTACCTTCCAAATGATCCCAGTTGCTCCCACTGTGCCACATTTTCCTCCCAGCATGGGCCCAGTAGCTCCCAGTAACCCCCAGTCAGGATCCATTCTCATCTGCAGTAATCTCAGTGGTTCCCAGGATGATCCCAGTTGCACCCAGTCACTCCCAGTATGGTTACAGCCACCCCCAGTATGATCCCAGTCTCTCCTAGTATGTCCACATTTTCCTCCCAGCATGGTCCCAGTAGCTCCCAGTACCCCCCAGTCAGGATCCATTCTCATCTGCTGTAATCTCAATGGTTCCCAGGATGATCCCAGTTGCACCCAGTCACTCCCAGTATGGTTACAACCACCCCCAGTATGATCCCAGTCACTCCCAGTATGGTTACAACCACCCCCAGTATGATCCCAGTCCATCCCAGATCCTCCCAGTATGATTCCAGTCATGCCCAGAGTGACTCCCTGTCACTCCCAGTGTGAGTCCAGTTGCTCCCAGTCACCTCCAGCATGGTTCCAGTCACAGCCAACACCTTTCCAGTCACTCCCAGTTTGGTTCCAGTATGAATCCAGCCACTCTCAGATACTCCCAGTACTATTCCTGTCAATCCCAGTATGATGGCAGTCAGTTCCAGTATCACCCCAGCATGGGCACAGCTGCTCCCATTATCATCCAGTATAGTTCCAGTTGCTCCCATTTACCCCAGTGTGGTTTCAGTCTCTCCCAGTGTATCCCAGTTGCTCCCACTATGTTCTCAGTCAGTCCCAGTTGTCCTCAGTTGCTTCCAGCCTGATCCCAGTTGCTCACAGCCACTCCCAGTCACCCTCAGTGCAGTCCCAGTTGCTCCAAGTAAGATCCAGTATGATCCCAATCAATCCCAGCATGGGCCCAGCCTCTTCCACTGTGATCCCACTAGGACCCCAGTTGCCCCCAGCATGGTTCCGGTTGCTCCCTGTTCCTCCCAGTGTGATCCTATTTGCCCCCAGTATGGTCCCAGTCACTCCCGATATGATCCCAGTTCCTCCCAGCATGGTGCAAGTCATGCCCAGTTGCCCCCAGTGTAGACCCAGTCACTCCCACTCACTCCCAGTTTCTCCCAGTTTGTGGTCCCAGTTCTCCCCAGCACGGTCCCCATTGTTCCCAGTGTGTTCCCAGTCATCCCCAGTGTGATTACAGACACTCCCAGTATACACCAGTTGCCCTCAGCATGTCCGTGGTCATTCCCAGACACTCCCAGTGATCCCAGTAAGGTGCTTGTTACTCCAGTATGATCCCAGTCACACCCAGTATATCCCAGTTGCCTCCAGCATGCATCCAGTCATTCTCAGTTCCTCCAGTTTGCTTGTAGCATGATCCCAGTTTCTCTCAGTTGCTCCCAGTAACCCAAAGTGTGATCTTGGTTTCTCCCTTTCAACACCAATATGAGCCCAGTAAGCTCCAGTAGGATCCTTGTCACATGCCAGCAGTCACAGTGTGGTCCCAGTATAATCCCAGTAACTTCCAATCACTCCCAGTATGGTCCCAGTTGCCTCCAGCTAGATCAACACAGTCAGTCCCAGTATGATGCCATTTGTTCCCAGCGTGTTCCCAGTTGTTCCCAGTTGCTCCCAGTCCCCCCCAGTATGGAGGATGATGTGCAGGGTGTGTTCCCAGTCACTCTCAGACTCTCCCAGTATTAGTCCAGTCCTTCCCAGTACGATCCAGAGATGACCCCAGTGTGTTCCCAGTCCCTGCCAGTATGAACCAGTTGTGCTCCACATGGTTACAGTTGCTCCCTTTCACCCTCACTTTTGTTCCAGTCACTCCCAGTCTCTCCCAGTGTACCCCAGTTCCTTCCAGCATAGTCCAGGTCACTCCCAGTTCTTTTCAGCATGATCCCAGTTGCTCCCAACCACTCCCAGTCAGCCTCAGTGTAGTCGCACTCCCTGCCAGTGAGTCCAATCCCGGTCATCACTAGCATGATCCCAGTTCATCTCAGTATGAGCCCAGTTGCTTCCAAACACCCCCAGCATGCACCCAGTGACTCCCAGTTCCTCCCAGTTGCTCCTTGCATGATCCCAGTTGCTCACAGCTGCTCCTGGTCACCCTAGCATAATCACACTAATTCCCAGTATATCCCAGAATGATCCCAGTCTCTCTCAGTGTGATTATAGTCTCCCCAGGCATGGGCCCAGCTGCTCCCAGTATGATCTCAGTACAAACCAGTCCCTCCCAGTGATTCCACTCCCCACCCGTCTCTGTGTTTCCCCCTCCTGGATCTCCCAAGAGGAGACCCAAAGGCTGGCAGTCCCAAGCAGGGTCCCCAGCAAGGCCCAGTTTGGATGTGCAGCCCCCAGTTTGCCCAGTTTGCCTCTCCTTTTGCCCAGGCCGGGTTCCCCCCACCCAGGGTTGTGAGGGGTTTTGTGTGTTGGCAGAGCTGCATGTTATGGAGAGAATTTAGGTGGGTCTTGGGGAAAATGGAAAGGGGTTTTGTGATTTTTGGGGACATTTATGTTGCAGGGAGTGGTTGGGGATGTCCTAGCCTGGAGCTGTGGGGTGGTTGGAGGGGTGCAGGAGTGGCTATGGGGTTGGGAGGGGGTTTTTGGGTGGTCGAGATCCCCCAGAACCCCAAAGCTGCCACCAGACCCCACCCCACAAAATACTGCCAGCAGTCAGGGGCTCCATGTTGGGGTTCATCCTCCTGGTGCTGCAGGAGAAGGTGAGGGGGGGGTCCCCAGGGACTGTGCGTGCCCAGAGCGTGTGTGATCCCCCCATCCCAGTGTCACCCCCTTGTCCCTCCCCACAGGGCTCCTGCCCCAGCTCCTGCTCCCCTAGAGGGAATTTGGGGAGGGGGCAGAGGGGCTGAGCAGCCCCTGCCAGGGGATGACCTTGGCCCAGCCCCTTTGTTCAGCACCAGGCTGGGCTCAGGGCTGGAGGACGAAGAGGCCGATGGGAAGCAGATCCTGCAGCTGCGACAGTGCTTGGGGTCAGGGCAAGGTCCCACCCTGCACATCTGGCTCAGGTGTGACCCTGCCCCGGCAAGGGAGCAGGACATTCCCATCCCCATGGATCAGGGCTGGGAGCAGCACTTGGAGCACAGACATGGAAATACTGGGAGTGACTGGAAGCACACTGAGGGCTACTGGGAACAATTGAGAATGATGGGTGCATACTGGGGGCAACTGGGGTGACTGGGAATGAATGAGGTCATCCTGGGGGCAACTGGAATCATACTGGGGCAACTGGAGTGATTGGGAATGAGCATGCTGGGGGCAACTGGGATATACTGGTAGTGTCTGGAACAATACTGGACGGGACAACACTGGGAACAGCTGGGACCACGTTGAGGGGGAAACTGGGAGCCACTGGGAGTGACTGTGTCAATACTGGGGGTGACTGAGATCTTATTGGCAGTGACTGGGACTATACTGGGGCAAGTGGGTGCAACTGGGATCATATTGGGAGGAATTTGGGAGCAACTGGAACCATGGTGGAGGCAACTGGAACAATACAGATGGGGACTAGAATCCCACTGGGAGTGAGTAGGAGCATGCTGAGGGCAGTTTACAGTGTGTTGGGAACTCCTGGGATACACTGGGAGCAACTGGAACCGTACTGAGACTGACTGGAATCATGCTGGAATCAACTGGGAGGAAGTGGGAGTGACTGGGAGCATGCTGGGGACAACTGGGATATACTGGGAGAGACTGGGAGTCACTGGGATCATACTGGGACTGACTGGAACCCCGGCAATGGCCTGGGCTGGGTGATGTGGTGCCTCAGGGAGCGCAGGGAGCACTGTGACACTGCAGAGCCTGATGGAACCAAGGGGACATGGTGACACTCGGGGCCTGCCCTGGCCGTGGGGTGTTTTGGAAGCCCTGGGGTGCCCAGAGCAGCAGAGCAGAGCCCCTGGCTCAGGGGCAGCAGCTCCCCAGGACACCCTGGGCGGGCGGGCAGCACGGGATGCCCAGGGAGAAGAGGAAGCCAAGGCCCAGCGACCCAAGGGCACCACCGGCTGAGGGATGGGGCAGGAGGGAGAGACCCATGCTGGGATGGGGATGAGGCTGCCCAGCACTGAACCAAGGTTGTGTGACATCACAGGGGCCGTGTGACATCATAAGGGCCATGTGACATCACAGGGGGCTGTGTAACAGGTCACAGATGGCTGTGTGACATCAGTCACAGATGGGGAGGGACATCACAGGGTGTGTGTGTCATCACAGGGAGGTGAATGACATCACAGGGGCTGTGTGAGATCACTGGGGAGGTCACTGCCCCAGCCCCCCTCACAGTTCCCCCCAGAGCAGTCCAACCCTGCTCATGCACAGCGGGGTCCCCTGTCCCCCCGGGTCCCCCCACACCCCTCGCCGCAGCCTCCCCCAGAGGATGTTCCACGAGATCGACCCCAGAGCCTGACACAGGTACGGGGGCAGGGGCCATGGGGCTGGCACAGGGGGCAGGGATCCCCCAGCAGCATCCCCGTGTCCCCCAGGGCCAGAGCCTGGGCCAGGGCTCCTTCACCCTGTTACGAATGAGGCCTTGAGAGTGCTGAAAAAATCCCCAGCAAGGGATCAGCAAAAACCAGATTTAATATTAAGGGACAGCAGCACAAAGTTCCTTGACAAGAGTCACTCTGCTCCTGACTGGACACTTCAGGCACACCAAGGAAACAAAGAAACAGCAAAACCAAACAAAATCCAGGCAATCAAACCAGAAATCAACCAAGAACTGTCCCTCTGTGTGTGTGTGTGTGTGTGTGTGTGTGTGTGTGTGTGTGTGTGTGACACAAGGACAGTGAGGGCAAGGATGAAAGGAATATGGCCCAAAAGCTTAACAGAGCTCAAACTTAACAGGACTTAATTTATACCTTAACCTTAACTGATACCTTCAATTTCACAATTTAGCAAAAACCAGCATTTAGCAGGATTTAATCTTAGTTGTAACCTATGACTTTGCAATTTAACAGAGGATTCACATTTAACAGTATTTAACTCAGCTTTTAACTTATATTAAACATAACAACTTGGGAAACAACAACTCTTAGCAGTGTTTAACTTCACTTAGATCTTGTGACTTAACCTTACCTACAGGCAATGTAGGTAAGGTTAAGTCATCCTGGCACCGCCCTTGGCATAAACAGCTTTCTTTGCCAGTGTGAGAACAGGGATGTTGTGCCACTGAGAGAACAGAAACAGTTCCCAGAGCTGCTCCTTCAGAAGCCAGGAGCTGGTTGGGCAGCAGCAGTGGCTGGAGCAGACAGTGTTTGTGATGAGCTGCAGAGGAGCTGAGCCGAGGGGCTGTTGGCCAAGGCCCAGGCCCAAGGAGCATTTCTCAGCTGGCAGGGCGGCCTGAGAAGGGGACAGGGGGAATGCAGCAGCACAGGGCCCATGGAACCAAGGGACCCTTGTGACACTGTGGGGCCACATGGAACCAAGGGGCCATTGTGACACTGTAGGGCACCATGGCACCAGGGAAACCATTGTGACTCTGAGGGATCATGGAGACCATTGTGACACTATGAGGCCCCATGAAATAAACAAGGCATTGTGACACTGTGAGGCCTCATGGCACCAGTGAGACCATTGTGACGCTGGGGGGTCCCTACAGCACCAAGAGGACCATTGTGATACTGTGGGGCCTTGTGAAACCAAGAGACCTTTGTGACACTGCAGGGATGCATGGAACCAAAGCTCCAGGGTGACACAGAGGGGCCTCCAGTCATCAGTGGCCCATTGGGACACTGTGGAGCCAAAGGAGACCATTGTGACACTGCAAACCTTCAGAATCCAAAGGTCCATTGTGACATTGCAGGGCTCATGGAACAGAGGAGTCACGTGACATTGTGGGGCCTGTGGAACCACAGAGACCATTGTGACACTGCAAGGGCTCGTGGAATTTTTGGGACCATTGTCACACTACAGGGCCTTATGAACCTTGCAGCCACTGTGACGCTGTGATACCCCATTGAACCATGAGTCCATTGTGACACTGCAGGTCTTCTTGTAATCAACGGCATCATTGTGACACTATGGGGCCCCATAAAACCAAGGGAACACAGAACAGGTTTGGATGGTTTAGCCTCCCATATACTGCCTGAGCAGTCCAGCTGACCTTGGCATGTTGAGGGTCTCTCCTCATCTGCTGCTGAAACACTGGGGCTCTGTACTTTACTTCCTATGGAAAAGAACTGTCCTTCTGCTACAGGCACCCATGGCCAGAATTGGAATTTCACCTCCAAATTTCCTTATATCCAGTGGTTGTTCACATAGGAATATTGCCAGGACAAGATTGGCTGGCAATGGTTTCATGGGGCTCACCTCCCCTCTATCCACAAAATACTGGGCAAGGCTTTCTGCTTACCTTCCCATGCAAGAGAACTGTCCTGCTTTCTCCAGGTAACCCTGGCCAAGATTGGGATTCCACTTTCAAAATTTCCTAAATCCAAAGACTGTTCCCAGACAAAATCTGCCATTCCTGACAAGTCTGGCTGGCCTTGGCCCAGTGAGTATCTCACTTGCCTTCCAAATACTGGGGTTCTGTGCTTCTCTTCCTATGGAAAAGAACTGTCCACCTTGGCCAGGTGCCCATGGCCAAATTTGGGTTCCAGCTCCAAGAGTGCCTATTGTGACAGACTGGGGGAGATTGTTGGCTAGAAAAATTTCATGTGTGGGAGAGGAAGGGGCAGGTCCAGCCTTACCCTGCCCTGGAACCCCAGCCCTGCCCTGCCCTGGAACCCCAATCCCCCCAGAGCCTCTATCCCAGCCCAGCAGTGTCTGCCAGGCCCTGGCACACCACAGGCTCCTCCACAGCCACCTCTGGAGCCCCAGTCCAGCTCCTGAGGGACCAAATGAGCCCAATTCCCAGCTGAGGGAAGGGCCCAGGGAGACAAAGGGGTATTGAAGGCTGACCACAAGGCAAGCACACATCTTGACCATATCTCCCCTTGGAATTTCCATCTGAACAACATTGGAATCTGGGTGTGGGTACTTCTCTGTATCTTATTTGTCTTTCTCTCTTTGTGTATCTACTACTTCTATTTCTCTCTCCTTGCAAATTTTGATTAACTTAAAATTGAATAGGCTTACAGTTAGTGAAATTGAATGGGCCAAGCTAATGCTTTGAGAAGTGTTTGGTTTTGATTGACTGTCATATTTAACCTTTTGCCAAAGTTTCTCTGATTTTCTAAAGTCCCCACTAAAAGGCTGTTTGGTTGTTTTGAGCTCCTGAGAATCTCTTGTAGGCATTTCTCCAGTACATCTAACTCAGAGTACACAAATAATTGTAATTCCTTTTAAATGTCTCATTGAGAGAATTGTTTGGTGGGATGGGAGTCAGGCTTGTGTGTCCTGCTTGGCACAGCCCAGGCAGGGCTTTCCCAGCCACATTCCACACTCCATTTCCCAGCTGGAGCCGCTGGTGCCTCTGAGTTGTGCTGCCCCAGCCCCAGGGACGCTCTCCTTGTCTGCCCATTCCCCCACGGTCTCTGGGCAGGGATGGCCTCAGTGGGGGCTGCTGACATCCTCAGCAACTTGGAGGCTGCTGCTGAATTTTCCTGCTCCAGAGGCTTCAGCTTTTCAGTGCAGGAATTCAGTGTCCCAGGGCTCATTAACATTCAGAACACCTTAACAAGTCAAGCCTCTGGGAATAATTTGATTTAAGTGTTCAGATCTTTTGTGGTTGATTAGTCAGATTTCAGAAGCTTATTCAATGTGAATACCCTGAGATTAAAAAGACAGCAAGAAAATATTTTTTTAGGTCTTGTAATTTTTTTTTCACTAGTAATTCATTGACAAGTGCAATCTCCAATTGACATTGAATCCAAGTACCTCCTCATGCAGTTTGAATGGATATGAAAATCATGACCCCTCATGGCTGACAATCAATCAGACTCTGTCCCTGCCCCCACCCCACCATTTCCCCCATCCAAGCCCTGGCACTCAGAGCAGCCTTGTGCAAATCTCCAGCCCACACTGGATCTAGCCAACAGACCACAGCTGAACAGGATACAATTTAATAACAATCACACAATTACAAACTCTTCCCAGAGCCATGTTCAACGTCCCAGCAGTGTCCGATGAGTCCGTCATTCAGAAGTTATTTCCAAACTAAAATTTATTTCACACAAACATGGTTCTGTGATAGATATAAACACAATTAACTTCTTGTATCAGGATTCACGTCCTGGAGTGAGGACAGAACAGCTAGAACAATTCCTGATTTGCAAAGCTGTCAGTGGGGAATAGAGAAGGGAGGTCAGGCTGCTGTTGGTGTTGAGGAAATGCTGAAACCAGCCTGACTCATTTCATCTCCTCATGCCCTGGCTGATCTCCCCTCTTTCCCCTTCCACCCATTGGCTTTTGTCTCCCACCAGGCCCCCCGGAGAAGAGCCTGGCTCTGTGTTCTCCATCCCCTCCTCGCTGGCACTGCCAGGCTGGGATGAGGAGCCCCTCAGCCTTCCCTGCTCTGGGCTGGACAAGCCCAGCTCCCTCAGCCTCTGCTCACAGCTCTGACAAAATTGGTTCTTCTCCCAAATTCTCTACATGCACGGGTTTCTCCCAGACAAAAGCTGCAAGGACAGACAGGCCTGGCTCAATTTGGCTCTGGTGGTTGCCTCTAATCTGCCCTGGAAAAATTGGGGCTCTGTCCTTTCCTTCCTGAGGGAAAGAACTGGCCTTCTCATCCAGGTGCTCATGGGCTGAAATTGGGATTCTTCCCCCAAAATCCCATATATCTGAGATACAGAATATTTATACCTGAGATACAAGATATTTATTTTGTTGCTCCCAGATGAAAGCTGTCAGGACGGACAGATTTATCTGGCCTTGGCCTCTAATGGCTGCTGTTTATCAGCTCCTGGAAGACTGGGGCTCCATGCTTTCCTTCCTGCTTTCCTTCCTGTGGAACCATGATGTCACTTCAGGGCCTCAGGGATCCAAGGGACCATTGTGAAAATGTGTGGCCTCGTGGAACCAAGGACATCATTGTGGCTCTGTTGGGCTGCATGGTCCCAAGAGGCCAGTGTGAAGCAGCAGGGCTTTGTGGAGCCAAGAGGCCATTGCTGCTTTTCAGGGCCCCGTGGTGCCAAAGGGCCGTTGTGATCCTGTGGGGCACCATGGATCCATGGAGAGCATTGTGGAATTGCAAGGCCCCATGGAATCATGGAGACCATTGTGACCCTGTGGGGCCTCACAGAACCAAAGGGCCACTGTGACCCTGCAGGGCCTCATGGAAGCATGGGGCCATTGTGACACTGCAGAAGCAAGGAGAACATTGTGATACTGCACAGTGCCATGAAAGCAAGGGAACATGGAACAGATCTGGCTAGCTTGGCCACCCAGGGCCCACTTGACAGGCCCAGCTGATGTTGGAATGTTGAGGGCTGTCTTTCATCAGCCCCTGGAGAACTGGTTCCCAGTGCTTTCCTTCCTATGGAAAAGAACCATTTGTCCTTCGAGGTGCCCACAGCCAAAATTGATACTCCCCTCGAAAATTCCCTGTATGCAAGGGTTCTCCGAGACAAAAGCTGCCGGACATAGAGCTCTGGCTGGCCTTGGTCTCTGGTGGTCACCTCTCATCTCAAGGAAGCCCTGAGGAAAGTATTTGAACAGGTTTGACTGCTGGGACATCAATGAGTCTCACACTCTTAAAAACTCAGATGCTCTTCTGTTTATGTGTCTCTTCTTTCTTATTGTGTATTATGTGTGAAGTATTATTTTCAGCTAAAAATATTATTCTTATCACTTTACCCGAGTTATCCGAAACAAAACAGCTCATCTACATATGACTCCAGGTCACCTGTATAAGCAAAAACAAGAAACAATCCAGTAGGAATTATTTGTCTCTGCTCCTATCTATCACATCTCTGGAGATGGAGGTGCAGCCCCAGCACTTGGCAGGGCTCAGGGGCTCACAAGCTCAGCTCCCACCCAGAGAACTTGCAGACCCTGGGCTGCTCTTCTTGGTCTCTGCACGCTCAGCCAGGCTGAGATGGAAACTGATGGTTTCTGGGCCAGGCTCTCTGAGCCCAGCCCAGCTCCCTGCAAGCTCTGCCAGCTGCCCTGAGCTCTGGGCAGCACCAAGGGCCTCTCCCCAGCCCAGCCCAGCCCAGCCGGCTCTGCCCCACAGCTCTGCTCAAGCCAGGCTGCTCTGGGCACTGGCCCCACAGCCTCAGCCCCTGGCAAGGGCACAGCAGCAGCTGCAGCTGCCACAGGACTCAGCCCCACCGTGGGGGAAGGTGCTTGGCCAAGGCCAAAGGAGGCTCCCTGGCTGCCCTGCTCCCCTCGGGCTGAGGTGCTGAGAGCTCTGCAGCCCCTGCTGCCATCCCATCTGCCCAGGGCAGCACAAGAGCCCTGGCCTTGGGGACCTCAAGAGCTGATCCTGCTCCAGGCCCAGGGCTCATGCCAAAGCTGAGGCAGCCGCAAAGCTGTGCCCATTTCTTTCCATTGCTGCTCGGAATGGGATGGATCCTTAGCCACTTGGAGGTTGCTGATGGATTTTACTACTCCAGAGGCCTCTTCTTTGCTGAGCTTTCCTGTTCAGGAATTCAGTGACAAAGGCTCATAAACTTTTGCTCAAAACACCTAAACAAGAAAAGCCCATGGGAATAATCTATGTTTTCAGTTCTTCTGTGGTTAATTAGACAGATTTCAGAAGAGTATTCAAAGTGAATCTGCTGTATTGAAAACAATGCAAGTTTGGTTTTCATTTCCTGTTTATAGATTGGTATCAGAAATGTCCAATTGATATTGACCCCCAGACTCTTCTAAAGCAGTCTGAATACACATGAAAATCAAGACCCTTCATGGCTGACAATCAATAACACTTTGCCCCCACTCCCTCCCCACAATTTCCCTGATAAACCCTGGCACTCCTATGGATCAGGAATGGTGCGGCCAGCAGGAGCAGGGCAGGGATTCTTCCCATGTGCTGAGCACTGCTTGGACAGCACCTCGAGTGCTGTGTCCAGTTCTGGGTACCCCCAATTTCGGAAGGACATGGAGGGGCTGGAGCGTGTCCAGAGAAGGGCAACAAGGCTGGGGAGGAGTCTGGAACACAAGTTTTGTGAAAGGTGGCTGAGAGAGCTGAGGTTGTTTATCCTGGAGAAGAGGAGGCTCAGGGGAGACCTCATCACACTCTACAACTCCCTGACAGGAGGGCGCAGACAGGTGGGGCTCGGGCTCTTTTCCCAGGGGACAGTGACAGGACAGGAGGACACAGCCTTCAGCTGCACCAGGAAACATTTAGGCTGGACATGAGGAATTATTCTCCTCAAAATTGGGCATTGGATTGGGCTGCCCAGGGAGTTGGGTGAGTCACCATCCCTGGAAGTGTTTAAGGAAAGACTGGATGTGGCCCTGAGTTCCATGGCCTGGGTGACAAAGTGGTGTTGGGTCCCAGGTTGGACTTGATGCTCTCCAAGGTATTTTGCAGCCTGGCTGGTTCTCTGATGATTGTGACAGTGCAGGGCCCTGGGGAAGCAAGGGGACATTGTGACACTGCAAGGCCTGGTGGCACTAAGAGGACCATGGCGACACTGTACGACATGGCAGCACAGAGCCAAGGGGCCATTGTGACACTGTGGGGCTGAGTGGAAGCGAGGGGTCCATTGTGACAATCTGGGTCCTGGTGGAACCACAGAGGCCACTGTGACCCTGCACGGCCTTGTGGAACCAAGGGGCCCTTGTGCCACTGAGGAACCAAGGAGACCCTTGGGAGAGCCTGGGGACAATGGAATCAAGGGGCCTGTGCTCCATTGCAAGGACTCGGGGAACTGAGGGAACAACTGTGACACTGTGGTGCCCCATAGAACCAAGGGTCCCTGATGACACTGCAGGATCTTGTGTCACCAGGGCTGCATTGTGACACGGCAGCACCAAGGAATACATTGTGGCACTCTGAGGCCTCCTGGAACCACAGAGGCCACTGTGATCCTGCAGGGCCTTGTGGAACCATGCAGAGCTTTGTGACAGAGCAGGACCTGGTGTCATGATGGGGCGATCGTGACAATGCAGGGCCCCATGGAACCAAGGGGACAGTACTGCTCTTCAGGGACTCCTGGAATGAAGGAAACATGTTTGACACTGTGGTGACCCTTGGGACCAAGAGGCCATTGTGACACAGTGGAACAAAGGAGAGCATTGCTGCACTGCCAGACCTCATGGAACAAAAGATCCATTGTGACACTGCGGGGCCGTGTGGGCCAAAGGATCCAAGATACTTCGTGAAATCAAGTAGTCCTATGAAACCAAAGGGACATTGTAACACTGTGAGGCCTCACGGAATCATGAAGACCATTGTGACAAACACACTGGAATGGAGAGATCTTCAATTAAATAGTAATTGGAGGAGAAAAAAAGAAAATTTGGGAAATTTAGTGACTCCGAGGAAATGGCCCGGGATTATATCCAGTGCAGTGCAAAGGACCAAAAAATGCCAAAAGGAAGCTCACAGATGTTGCAAAAGAAGGGGAAAAAGTCAAGGAGGAAGACAAAACTTGGAGGAGAAGATATGAGAGACTTGGCATGGATGTTTAAGAAAAAAAAAAATAATTGTAGAAAAAAATCTTTCCCAAAGTCAAAGCGATCAAAATGCAGGCAGGCCATACCCCATCAAGTGCAGGCACATGGATCAAAGCTTGCCAAAACTGATCCCCACTGAAGGCCAAAACCAAAAAGAAGG
This sequence comes from Melospiza melodia melodia, assembly GCF_035770615.1. NCBI lineage: Eukaryota > Metazoa > Chordata > Aves > Passeriformes > Passerellidae > Melospiza > Melospiza melodia. The sequence continues at coordinate 1,977,660 of NW_026948761.1, forward strand.
ACTTACAAACATGCTGGAATGGAGATACCTTCAAAGGAATTGCAATTGGAGGAGAAAAGAAGAAAATTTGGGAAATTTAGTGACTCTAAGAAAATGGCCCGGGATTATATCCATTGCAGTGCAAAGAACCAAACATGCCAAAAGTAAGCTCACCGATGTTGCAAAAGAAGGGGAAAAAGTCAAGGAGGAAGACAAAAATTAGGGGGGAAGATATGAGGGACATGGCATGGACACTTCATGAAACAACCAAAAACAGAAAAAAATCTTTCCCAAAGTCAAAGCCATCTAAAGGCATAGCATGCCATCAAGGGCAGGGACATGCACCAAGAAGTCCTCTATTGGTCCCCATTGAAATCGCAAGATTTCTTTTCCCTTCCCAAAAGGAAATATCACTTCCTTTCGGGGAGGGAAAAGGAATCTTGGGAATTCCAAATGAAAGGCTTCCAAACACTCTGGAAAGGAGATAGGTTCAAATGAAATGCAATTGAAAAAAGCAGAAAATCAGGAATTTTTGTGTCTTCATCAAATAGGCTGTGAGGAAATCAGCTGCATGGCAAAGGTCCAAAACATGCCAAAACTAAGCTCTCAGATGTTGCAACAGCAGGGGAAAAAGTCAAGGAGGAAGACAAAACATAGAGGGGAAGATATGAGAGACTTGGCATAGATACTTAAAGAAAAAAAAAAAAAAGAAAAAACTATTTTCCAAAGTCAAAGCAATCAAAATGCAGGTAGGCCATACGCCATCAAGGGCAGGCACATGCAGAAAGCTTGCCAAAATTGATCCCAACTGAAAGCCAAAAGAGAAAAGAACGACTTACAAACACCCTGGAATGGAGATACCTTCGAAGGAATTGCAATTGGAGGAGAAAAAAAGAAAATTTGGGAAATTTAGTGACTCTGAGAAAATGCCCCAGGATTATCTCAGCTGCAGTGCAAAGGACCAAAACATGCCAATAACTAAGCTCACAGATGTTGCAAAAGAAGGGGAAAAAGTCAAGGAGGAAGACACAACTTAGGGGGGAAAATATGAGGGACATGGCATGGACACTTCATAAAACAACCAAAAAAAGAAAAAAGTCTTTCCCAAAGTCAAAGCCATCAAAAGGCATGGCATGCCATCAAGGGCAGGGACATGCACCAAAGATTCCTCTAGTGGTCCGCATTGAAACCGCAAGATTCCTTTTCCTTTCCCAAAATTTCCTTTCAGGAAGGGAAAAGGAATCTTGCAAATCCCAAAAGAAAGGGTTCCAAACACTCTGGAAAGGAGATAGGTTCAAATGAAATGCAATTGAAAAATGCAGATAATCGGGAATTTTAGTGTCTTCATAAAATAGGCTATGAGGAAATCAGCTGCATTGCAAAGGACCAAAAGATGCCAAAGCTAAGCTTACAGATGTTGCAAAAGAAGGGGTGTCCTTCGGTGACGTTATGATGCTTGTATCCCTATTCATCTTTTCTGTGCCTTTAAGACTGGCTTTGAAGTGTGGAAGTTTTTTTTGGTTTTCTCTTATCAGGGACACAGAGACGGGCAGTATATAGGGCTGTTTTCCCTTCTTGCTCTCATCTTTCTTCTTTGCTTGCTCTCTTTTCTTCTCTCGCTTCTGCTCTGCTTTGGCCTCTGCTTATTCGCTTGCTCTAGCTAAAGATACCAAAATCCTTCCTGGACTGTTTCTCCTCTCCTTTTTATCAACCATTTCGAACCTACTCTGGACTGGGACCTGGGGACACGGAGGGTTTGCACCCTTTTGGCCTGCAGCAGCTGCCCCAGCGCCGGAGGGACTGAGAACAGAGCAACCACCCCCGAAAGAGACTTTCTGATTTTTTCATCTTTCTCAGAGTGGTGTCATCCGGTATTGTTCATTTTGTGTGCTGGGGGGTGCTGTGCCTGAAATAAACAGGTTCTTTCCACCTCTTTCCGAGGAACATTTTTCCCGGACCAGTTGCGGGGAGGGCTTGTGTGGGTTTTGCTTTCTGGAGGGGCCCTCCTTGCAGATTCTTTGACAAGTTTGCCCTAAACCAGTACAAAACGTCGGTGCCCAAATGTGGGGCTCTAGAGAGAATGGAAAAACCCTGTTTTGACTGCATTTTGGTTGCTATTACTCTGTGTTCGTTTAAATTAGCTAATAGCCATGCTTTTTGGATTCATAATGTCTATTGGGGTGAAGATTTGCATGCATTTCTGGTCCCTAGGGTTTTTTGAGAATTTAATACCTCTCTGGTCCCTAGGTTTATTTTCTTATCCAGAAATAGCTTTAGTATTGCCCCTAATACGTAGTTTTTACATCAGAGGGGCAGTGACCAGAGTAGCTATCCTGCTGGGCTTGGTGGCAATGATGTGCAAGAAGTTTATAAACATGCTAGGGTCTGCTCCAGGTATGAATGGTTCATGGCTCTGGTTATGCATCCAGTTTGTTAGAGGAGCAGCAGGGAATGAGATTTTTCAGCCTCTGCTTTCCTTCTTCTCCTCTGAATCAGTTGCATCACTAGTGAAGGAATGTTCAGTTTCCCTTCAATATTAAAGAAACCATCTTTTTGGTATTCAATCTGGTAACCTTCTTCTATACAGCCTGCTGCTTCTCTAGAATGAGAGCTGAGATTTCTAGACGGGCTGATAAGACCCCTGACTCAGGAGTAGACCCCGGTGTGGGAAATCCTAAGTGGTGTGGGAAATGGGAGGATATGGGCCAAATCCTGAAGGTATTCTCTGACCCTATAGTCTGGGATTTTCCCCATGAACAAATTCAGAACCCAGCTGAGGTGGGGAAATATCTGAAAGAGAAGTACCAGGATGAGCCTAAGGAGAGGAAGGTCATTGCAGTGAGCTGGGCCCTGGCATATGCTTATCTCACTCTTTTAGAGACTGTCAGGCAGCAGACAGAGGCAGGGGGGCAGGGAGATAAATCAGCAACTATCCCAGTGACTCAGGCTGCAGACAACACTCCAGGCTCGAAGCCAGCAGCCAAACCAGATAGTGAGACTAAGCCAGCATCTAAACCCATGGCTGTTGTTACCAGTGCTAGAACTGGGAAATGCACCGACAAGACCAATCGACCAGTGGAGGATGATGATGATGATGATGATGATGATGGAGGAGAAGGAACCTCAATGCCTCCTGACATAAAATCAGGAGTCAAAGCAGCAGTTGCAAGATCAGATGCAAATATTGAGTCCTTTTCCCTGAAGGACCTTCGTGGCCTAAGGAAGGATTACACCAGACGACCTGATGAATCCATAATTAGTTGGCTGGTCCATCTCTGGAATGCTGCAGGCAAGGTTACAATTCTGGATGGCACTGAATCAAGGCATTTGGGATCCCTGTCGCAGGATCCTGTCATCGACCAAGGAATGATGAGGGGGGCTAACGCTCACAGCCTCTGGGCAGTGGTCTTGGACAGTGTTGCACAAAGATACCTGTGTGCAGATGATCTCTATATGCAGCAAACTCAGTGGAAGACAATAGAGCAAGGGATCCAACGCCTGAGAGAAATGGCAGTGGCAGAGATTATCTTCTCAGATGACGTAACAACTAGGAATCCAGACTTAGTACCATGCATGTCTGTGATGTGGTGAAAACTTGAATGACTTGGGCCACATGAATGTGCTTCTGCCTTAGCCATCATGAAGAGGGATGAGAGGGATGAGACTGTGCTGGACATGGCAAGGAAGCTCCGAGCATATGCAGATGCTGTACATGGCCCGACACATGCCAGAATCGCAGCGGTAGAAACACGTCTGCAGAACTTAGAGGATAAGATAGAGGATAATCATAAGAAGCTTAGAGAGGAGATTAAAGAAGACCTTCTCCAAATTTCAGCAGTACAGATCAGAGGTTCTGGTATTCAAGGCAGACGTTTCCCAGATGGTGAGAGAAGGTACACCCCACAAGCTGAGCTGTGGTTCTACCTGCGTGATTGTGGGGAAAACATGAGAAGGTGGGATAGGAAACCTACTGCTGTTCTGGCACGACGGGTGCTGAACTGAAGGAAGCCACCAGAAGCAAAGCAGCTCCAGTTGCCCGTAGCCAAACCACCAGGTATGATGATGATGACATGTCTGATCCCCTCGAAGGAACATCCAAAATATATGCCCAGGGAAAGAAGGATAACCAGGCTTAGAGGGGCCCTGCCTCTAGCCAGGTAGAGGCCGGGGAAAACAATGTTTTCTGGTCTGTGTGGATTCGTTGGCCTGGCACATCAGAGCCACAAGAGTACAAAGCTTTGGTTGATACTGGTGCGCAATGTACATTAATCCCATCAAGACATGTGGAGACAGAGTCTGTTTCTATTGCTGGTATGACAGGGGGATCCCAGGATTTCACTTTGGTGGAAGCTGATGTGAGCCTAACAGGAAATGAGTGGAAGAAGCATCCTATTGTGACTGGCCCAGAGGCCTCATGTATTTTGGGCATAGACTACCTTCAAAGTGGGTACTTCAAAGACCCAAAAGGACTCAGATGGGCATTTGGAATAGCTGCTGTAGAGACAGAGGGCATCCAGCAATTGAACACCTTGCCTGGGTTATCTGAGATTATCTGCAGTAGGATGCCTGACGGGAGAAGAGCAACGAGTACCAATTGCCACGTCAACAGTGCATCGATGACAGTATAGAACCACTCGAGATGCTGTGATCCCCATCCATTAGATGATCCAAGAGCTGGAGAGACAAGGGGTGCTCAGCAAGACCCACTCACCCTTCAACAGCCCCATTTGGCCTGTGCGAAAATCTGAAGGAGAATGGAGATTGACTGTGGACTACCGTGCATTGAATGAAGTGACTCCACTGCTGAGCGCTGCTGTGCCAGACATATTAGAGCTCCAGTACGAGCTGGAGTCCAAGTCAGCAAGGTGGTACGCCACTATAGACATTGCCAATGCCTTTTTCTCCATTCCTCTGGCAGTAGAATGCAGGCCTCAGTTGCTTTCACATGGAGAGGAGTGCAGTACACCTGGAACCGACTGCCCTAGGTGGGGAAGCACAGCCCCACCATCTGCCATGGACTGATCCAGACTGCACTAGAAAGAGGAGAGGCTCCAGAACATCTGCAGTATATTGATGACATCATTGTGTGGGGGAACACAGCTGTGGAAGTGTTTGAGAAAGTGAAGGAAATCATCCAGATCCTCCTGGAAACTGGTTTCACCATTAAATAGAGCAAAGTAAAGGGACCAGCTCGTGAGATTCAGTTCCTGGGAGTGAAGTGGCAAGATGGACGGCGTCAGATTCCCACCAATGTCATCAACAAGATCACAGCAATGTCTCCACCCAACAATAAGAAAGAGACACAAGCTTTCCTGGGTGCAATAGGTTTTTGGAGGATGCATATTCCTGAGTACAGTCAGATCGTGAGCCCTCTTTACCTGGTCACCCACAAGAAGAACAATTTCCACTGGGGCCCTGAGCAGCAACAAGCCTTTGTCCAGATCAAGCAGGAGATTGCTCATGCAGTAACCCTTGGCCCAGTCAGGACAGGATCAGAGGTAAAGAACATGCTCTACTCTGCAGCCGGGAACCATGGCTTTTCCTGCAGCCTTTGGAAGAAGGTGCCTGGGGAGACACGGGGTCGACCACGGGGATTTTGGAGTCGAAGCTACAGAGGGTCTGAAGCCAACTACACTCCAACAGAGAAGGAAATCCTGGCTGCCTATGAAGGAGTCCAGGCTGCCTCGGAGGTAATAGGCACTGAAGCACAAATCCTCCTGGCACCCCGACTACCGGTGCTGGGGTGGATGTTCAAAGGCAAGGTTCCTTCCACTCACCATGCCACCAGTACTAGATGGAGCAAGTGGATTGCTCTCATCACTCAGTGCGCCCGTATAGGTAAACTGAATTGCCCTGGGATTTTGGAGGTAATTACAAATTGGCCGAAGGTGAACATTTTGGTATCATAGATGAAGAGGAACAAGAACCAGTGACACGGGCTGAAGAGGCTCCTCCCTATAACCAACTGCCACCAGAGCAAACACGCTACGCTCTTTTCACTGACGGTTCCTGTCGCATTGTAGGGATGAACCGGAAATGGAAAGCAGCCTTATGGAGCCCCACACGACAGATGGCAGAGGCCACTGAAGGAGAAGGTGGATTGAGCCAACTTGCTGAACTCAAAGCTGTTCAACTGGCCCTAGACATTGCTGAGAGAGAGAAGTGGCCGAAGCTCTACCTCTACACTGATTCATGGATGGTAGCCAATGCTCTGTGGGGATGGCTGGAGAGGTGGAAAAAGGCCAACTGGCAACGTAGAGGAAAACCAATTTGGGCTGCTGAAGAGTGGAAAGACATTGCTACCAGGGTAGGGAGGCTACCTGTGAAAGTCCGCCATGTAGATGCCGATGTACCCAAGAGTAGGGCCAATGAGGAGCAACAGAACAATGAGCAGGTAGACCAAGCTGCAAAGATAGGGGTGTCCAAAATAGACCTAGATTAGGAACATAAGGGAGAGTTATTCCTAGCTCGATGGGCCCATGATGCCTCAGGCCATGAGGGCAGAGATGCCAGCTATAAGTGGGCATGAGACCGAGAGGTGGATCTAACCATGGACAGTATTTCTCAAGTCATCCATGACTGTGAGACGTGTGCTGCCATCAAGCAGGACAAGCAAGTGAAGCCCCTCTGGTACGGTGGACAGTGGTCCAAGTACAAGTATGGGGAGGCCTGGCAGATTGACTCCATCACACTGCCCCAGACACGCCAGGGCAAGCGCTACGTGCTGACCATGGTTGAAGCCACCACTGGATGGTTGGAAACCTACCCTGTGTCTCATGCTACGGCCCAAAACACCATCCTGGGCCTTGAAAAGCAAGTTCTGTGGAGACATGGCACCCCTGAGAGGACTGAGTCTGACAACGGGACCCATTTCAAGAACAGCCTTATCAATACCTGGGCTAGGGAACATGGCATTGAGTGCGTGTACCATATCCCCTACCATGCTCCAGCTGCAGGCAAAGTGGAGAGGTACAATGGACTACTAAAATCCCAGGTGAAAGCTTTGGGTGGGGGATCTTTCAAAAATTGGGAGCAGCATTTAGCAAAGGCCACCTGGTTAGTTAACACCTGAGGTTCCACCAAGCGAGCAGGTCCTGCCTAGTCTGAGTCCCTGAATATAACAGAAGGAGACAAAGTCCCAGTGGTACATATCAGAGGTTTGTTAGGGAAGACTGTGTGGATCAATTCTGCCTCGAGTAGAGACAAACCCATTCGTGGGGTTGTCTTTGCTCAGGGACCAGGTTGCACATGGTGGATAATGCAAAGAGATGGAACAACACGATATGTACCTCAGGGAGATCTGATTGTGGGGTAAGAATGATGTGCAATATCACTGTTCATTGGATGTTACTGCCATTGTCTGTACATTAAACCATACAGACATGAGATAGAAGGAAATGTGTAAGTGTCAAAGGTCTGAGCAAGTGATAGATGAAACTTTAAGTGAGTAAAGTGAAAGGGGGGAATCCTGCAGCTCTGTAATATAGGGCCTGGATTCAGTCATCCAGTGTGGGGATGTGATGAAGGCATGATGGGTATTGGATGTAAATTTTGGGGGAACAGATGGACATTTTGTATGAATAATGCATGATGTGTTGTAGTATGTTGATGATATGGGGATAAGGGGTGGAATGTCCTGGGGTGACATCATGATGCTTGTATCCCCATTCATCTGTTCTGTGCCTTTAAGACTGTCTCTGAAGAGTGAAAGTTTTCTTCGGGTTTCTCTTATCAGGGACACAGAGATGGGCAGTATATAGGGCTGCTTTCGCTTTTTACTTTTGGCTTTTCTGCTTTGCTTGCTGTCTCTCCGCTCTCGCTTTTGCTTGCTTTTGCTTCTGCTTATTCGCTTGCTCTAGCTAAACATACCAAAATCCTTCCTGGACTGTTTCTCCTCTCCTTTTTATCAACCATTTCGAACCTACTCTGGACTGGGACCTGGGGACACCGAGGGTTTGCACCCTTTTGGCCTGCAGCAGCTGCCCCAGCGCCGGAGGGACTGAGAACAGAGCAACCACCCCCGAAAGAAACTTTCTGATTTTGTCATCTTTCTCAGAGCGGTGTCATCCGGTATTGTTCCTTTTGTGTGCTGGGGGGTGCTGTGCCTGTTAAATAAGCAGGTTCTTTCCACTTCTCTCCGAGGAATTGTTTCCCGAACCGGTTGGGGGGAGGGGCCGTGTGGGTTTTGCTTTCTGGAGGGGCCCCTTTGGAGGTTCTCTACCAAATTCGCCCTAAACCAGGACAACAAGGGTTCTCCTTCTAGCAAACAAACAAACAAATAAACAAACAAAATATGAAAGTGTTACCTACTCCAGTGTCTAAAGCACTTGGAGGCCGTGAAGGGATGTTTGGCAGGGAAACAGCCCTCGTGCTGAGCATTGGCTCTATGGATCCAAGGCAGGGATCTATGGAAGTCTGCCTGAAGGTCCCTCATGAGCCCCCATGGTCCAGGCTAAAGCTCCCTCAGCACCTCCTCCCTGGCCTTGTGCTGCACCCCTTGCCCAGCTCCCCTGTCCCTCTGTGCCCACGCTGCAGCCCCTCCATGACTTTCTGCTTCCCAGGGCCCGCAGCTGCACACAGCACTCCAGCTGTGGCCGCAGCGCTGCCCAGCACAGGGCCACGCTCCCTGCCCTGCTCCTGCTGCCCCACTGCTGCTGGCACAGCCACCGTCCCCTTGGCCTTCTGGGCCCCCTGGCCTCACGCTGCCTCATCTTCAGCTGCTCACGGCCGCCAGCCCTGCGTCCTTTGGGCCCACGCAGCTCCCCAGCCACAAAGGTGCCCATTGCACTTCAGATACTGCAGGCACCATTGCAAGATGGCCTTCCTGTTCTACCACCTCATGTTCCAAGTAGATATCATAACGTTTGATAGGAATAGGATTCTAAGTCACTCTGTTTAAATTAAAATTATCTAATACAACTGTAGAGGAAATTGCTCTTAATTAAATTTATCCTATCTGCTGTCTGCAAGCATCGTTCTCTTTTTAAAACTAGGTTTTTAGTTCTTCAAACTCTGAGAAGGAAATTTAAAAATATCTATCGCTGCCTTTGTTACTTTTGTTTCAGGCATGAATATGGATTTTCTTTCGGCCTTCCTAGCTGGCCCTCTTCAGTCTACTGCTACTGGCCAAGCTTACATCTTCCTCTACAATTCTTAAACACCAGGAACATGAAATGTTCCTTTCTCACTCACCTCAGGATCTTCAGCACTGCTGAATACACGCTTTCAGGTGACCTGTAGTGGGAAGGGAAAATGAACCAGATGCTGTCAGAAAACTGCCTGGGCTGCTGAATCCCACAGAACAAGTCAACCCAAACACAGATGATTTCCTGTTTCACAACACCCCTCCAGGGGACACATTTCATTCACACAGCCAGCAAGAGATCAGGACAATATTCATGGTTGTGCCAACACTTTGGCCTGTTTAGCCAGTAAATGAATACAAATATGACCAAGAAAATGCAAATTGCTCTTCAACACTCAATGCTCCTGTTCTACCAAACACATAAAACAGCTTCTGAAATCCTCTCCTTCAGGTACTCTTTTTTTTCCCCAATCAGTTACATACACTAATTCTCATTAACTTGCAGGAAATAGTTGCCCAGAAAAGCTTCCCAAAATTCCCCTGAGCTGTGACAGTTCTATTGTGGAAGAGCACAGCAGCACCTCTACGGATCAGGAGCAGACACTCACTGCTTTAGAGTTTGCATTTTCTTTCAAAGGTAATAACTATTTTAGCACACAGTAAAAGGTTATTAAGTTAGACAGTCAAATCCTTTCATGACAAAATTTAAAAAGAAAATAAGCTTTCTCTGAATCCTGGGAACAACTGAAGAGTTTTTAGAAGGCCTTCCAAGAAGCTCTGCCAGTCTACATTTTCAAAGGTGTCCTGCTTGTCCCAACAAACTGAGGAAATTACAGACTCTGCTGCCACAGACTCTCCCGTGGAGGGAACGGAAGTCCTGCAGGTTCCCCTGCAAATGCTGCCCCTGTGGCTACAGACACCCCCTTTTTAGCTGGACCTCTTGACAGGAGCTTTAGCAAACCACTGGCATCCTAATGCTCTTTCTATTTCAAAACCAGAAACTCAGCCACCAAGAAAGAGCAGGAAGACATATAAAAGCCAGGTTAGGATACACCCTAGCCTAAGTAGAATGGAAACCTCTATTTACGTGCAAAATGTGTAATGTAATACACAGAAAAAGAAATGCCATAGGCAGCAATTGCTGCTTTAGCCAGATGATGAAACATTGTAACAGTGTTGTATGAGTTTTTCCTAAACTAGGAAAAACAAGGCTCTTGTCAGAGGGCAGCTATCCACTGACAAAGGCGCCAGCCAGGAAAGTTCTCCTGATGTGAGCAAGCACTAGGGCTGCTCTGACACTCAGGCCTTCTGTGCACCAAGGCAACCTTCTGATGCCACTACGACAAGATGGCAACCATGCCCTGACATCACAAAGCAAACGCTCCATGTTGGCCTGTGAATTTATGCAAAGCAATAATCAACCTTCCCTACAGCAAACACAAAAGAGCCTGGGACGTTCTTATCTGTCACAAAGCAGCACAAATTGCCTTCATGGGCCAAACCCTGTTTTTCAGGGATCCAATAGGAACTCCCAAGGGTGCCCCAAGCACCTACAGCCTGTATCCCAGCTGAGCACTCAGATGGGACACAAGCAAAGGAAACCAGACCAAGAAAATGGCCCACAGCATTGCACATGTGAGAAATGACTCTCACTTTTAAAATTGTAAACGTTTAGTAAACCTTTACAAAGGACTGAATAAGGAAAAATTGCAGCATTGGGAGTCTCTGTGACTAGCAGCCATGTGCTCATCTACAAAAAGGATGTTCTGCCATTTATACCCTTAGCCCCTCCAAAAGTTTTTCAGTCAACTCTTTCTCTGCTGCCCATGGGTGGAGATTACTTTCTTGCATCCTGACTGGGGGTCAGGTGTTGTTACACCCTGCCTGTTGGTCACAAGCCAGCCCTCCCCAAATGCCCTGACTACCCAGGCTATTACAAGGGGGACGGGAAAGAGGACTATGGGAGGATATATTACAATATAATCACTACACATTTGAACATCCTCATAACATCTACTTCTAAATTGTCAGAGCCAACCATTGCATTACTCATCCAGAACACACAGAACCAGGAGAGAAGCCACTGTTGGCATCACAGATGAAATGCTTCCTAACAAATCTCCCCACATATTTGCACCTTTATTGGACATGCCCAGGGCTCCGGTGCGGGTACATCTCTGCCTTTCTTCCCCTTTGGCAGCAGTCGAACTGGCAGCATCTGCCCGCCAGCAGCAGCTGCTCCCAGCTGGGAACGCCACTGGCGGTGCTGATTTCCAGAGGCTTCTGTGTGCCAGGGGAAGCCAAGGCAGAAGTGGGTTGAACGGTGCTGGCGCTGCTGCTGCTCTGTGCCAGAGAGCCCTGGCTGGGCAGGGCACGGTGCCCACTGCGCTGCGGGCTCCTTCTCCTGCCACAGCTGGGCACACCTGGCAACAAGGCGTGACAACCTGTGGGCAAGCCAAGGGGTTTCTGGGGCTGCACTGCTCTGCACACACCCAGCACACCTGCAGCACAGAATTTTAACCCTCAAACAGGTAAACCAAAGGGAAACAGCTGGAAAAGATTTCATTTCAACCATTCCTTATGCTTCAATAGGAATGACCAAAATGAAAGTTACCAAGCAGGGCCAATCTACACTGCCAGCTCAGTGTGAGAAAAGAGGAATTACTTTATTTCAGTGCTGGGTGTGTGAGGAATCACTTCCCTGAAACATGCACACCCACGGGTTGGTATCCACGGAACTAAGACATTACTTTCATTACTTTTATTCATTACTTTGCTCAAACTCACAGGCTAAACATTCTCACAAAGTGTTTGACATGTTTAAATCACTTCCCCAAAATTACTGACATTTAGAGTAGGGGTCTCTTGAGGGTCTCTGGTGGTCATGGGGTGAACATCCCGTTCCTCAAATTCTCCTTCCATGGTTAAGAGCCTTCTTCTCCTTGAATGCATTGCAGCTACCTCCTCAGTAGGCCCACTGTCTTTATTCTCAAGGCTAAGACATCCACTTGCACACATTAACCACTGCTGTGAGGGAAGGTACGACTAAGCACTGCCTATTAAGGCTTAACAAATTCACAATTTGTTGCAGGTCAACACTTCCCCAACATCTCTCGTTCCTTCTCTGGGAATCAAACACAAACATTTTGTGATTCATGAGTCCAAGGCCGCCTCCAGCCCTCCTGTCACCCAGCAGCCCTTCTCACAAACAGCAGGGCCAGCAGTGCCTTCCCTCACTGGCTCAGTCCCCAGCTGTGTCAGGAGTTCTCTGTCACACACTCCAGGACCATCCTGGACTGTTTGCTCTCCGCTGCACTCTGTTGCCAGCAGACATCCCCACCCTGTTCCATGCCCCTTGCAGAACCCTGCACCTGCTGTCCATGGGCACCTGGCAAGGGGAGGCACTCACGGCAGAGAGGCACCAGCTGCCCTGGGCAGGAACCAAAACCCTCTGGTGGCACAGCTGCTGGCCTGGGTCTGGCACAGCTCTGCACGCCCCACTCCTCACGTGCTCTGGGCTGGAAATGCAATTGCACTTTCTGCCTCATGGAGAAACACCAGGGCTGCACAAACAACGGCCAGCAGGCCACATCCCAAAGGCACTGCAGCATGGAGGTGAGAAGGAAGAAGACCCTTCCCCAGTTCCTAACCATACCAAAACCACCATAAGGGGGACTGTTAATCTTCTGAATGTAGATTTGATTCACAGGGTGACAAGGGAATCTTCCAATGGAGTTGAAGTTTGGTAGAGTTTTTATTCTGAGTCCTACTCAGACTGTTGATTTGAAAATTTATTTTAAAATATTTTTTAAAAGGCTGTGCAGTCATATGGTTTTGTTCTAATACCAAAATGGCTAGATGAAATGTACTGGCATTTTAATTACATCCAAACTGATTAGTCTGTAAAAGCTTTCAAGCAGAATAGCCACTAAACAAGAAATTCAAATCTGTGGACTGTTGACTTTGCAAATTTCTACTAAACTTATCAGATAATGAGGCATTTTTAGGTAGATCATAGAGAAAATTAATGCCTATGGATAACTTGATTTGGATGAATCTGTTGATTTCAAATTAAAACTGCCAGCACATACTAAGTGGAAATCTGAATACTCACTCCTATGAGCTCTGATGTATTAGATAGTCATTGTGTGCCATATTAACAAAAATTAACATTCTGGCTATTTTGTTTACTTACAGTCAGGTCTTCAACACTCTTTGTAACACCAGAAAGAGAGCTTTTAGCAATGTGAACCATGGGTTTGTGGAGCATTGCAGAAGGCTCCTATGCCAGCACTAAACGTTCACATTTACCATGGCATCCCTTCTTGCCTTTAATTCCAAGCTACAGCTCAGTTCCTGCAGTACAGATTCACACTTGTAGTCTGTATTTGCAGCTGGTTCTTACTTCCCTGTCCAGAAAAAAATCATGCTGAGATCTCAAATCAAAATAAAACGAGGAGAGAGTCAGGTTCTGGATAGGTATAGCAAGAACTGAGAGATTTTTTTGCAAATATGTTGAAAAGCAGTTTATAAATGCTGCAAAAACGGCAGATTAAAGACTTGCACTCTAACTTGCAAGCTGAGGTTTGCCTGTTCTTTCTGGACTGATTTCTTGAGGCCAGACACTGAACCTAATCAGTAAGAAAATCAAAACCACAGGAGTAGTTTGGAGAATATTGTAAATTATTCTGTCATGATGCTTTTTGCCTAAAAGTTCTGGCCATCATCTGATTGGAGTAATTAGAGGAGATCAAAGCCATCACACTGTGCCTGTGCACACAATTCATTCCCAGGAGTAATCCATGAAGCAACGCTGACAAATCCACACCAGCAGCTGCTGCCACACAGCCATGAAGCAGACAATATGTATTTCTGCTATACTTGGACAGCTGAAGATGCCTCTGCTGAGCTAATTCTAGTGACTCCCCACCACAGATGAGACCTTGTGGTCAGTCTCCAACAAGTCAGGGCAGTTAATATTCTGCCTAAATGAAGTAAATCTAGCAATACATAGACCATGGAGCCTGAGGAAAGCCAGCAGTTGTGGGAGATTTAATTTGTTTCCATATCTTTCTTTTTACTAATTGATTGCAGTCAATTATTTAAAGAATGTAAACTTATGGCACACCATTGGCTGGAAGGTTGGTCAATCTTCCGTTCATGACTCCTCTGAAAGCATCACCGCTGTGTTTTTATCAGTAGCTCTTCCATCATCATGGCTCACACAGCATTTCCTGCAGCTCTTGCTGGAGTCAGGGAAAGGCACCAGGAGAAGGGGGAGGAAGCTGTGTGCAGAGACTGTGTCAGCTGAAGAGACATTTGTTTCCTCTGATTTGGCTGAATGGCTGCAGGAACCTTGCTGGCACTGCTGGCGGGGTGGCCTTTGGCAGGGCTGGGCAGAGTTTGGGGCCCAGGATCCCTCCTCTCGGTGGGACACCAGGGTGAGCAGCCCCTGTCCCAGGCAGGAGCAGAGGTTCTGTGGCTCTGCCCGGGCACAGGGACCTGCCACTGCCATGAGCTCCTGCCGCGGCTCCTCTGGGGCAGCTCCTGCTCTGCAGCGATGATGGGTGCAGCTGGGGGTGGCTGCAATGGAGGGTGGCTTCCAGTGGGCTCTGCTGGTGTGCCACACTGGAGCCAGCAGAGCTTCTGGAAGGAGTCTCCTCTTGTGAGCTGCTGGAGCTGGAGCTGGCCACAGAGCCGCTGTGTTCATCCCTGACAGGCCCAGAGCACAGCAGCCTCTGGGCCTCCTTGCTGCACGATGGCAGTGAGCAGGCCATGGAGCAGAGGTTCAGTATGTGTGACTCAGTTTCCTGATAAACTCTGCTAAGAAAACCCTGCATCCGTCCTGCCAGATCTAAGACACTCCAAGAAATCTGTTGGCACTTTGGGAACTCAGAATTGTTTGAATTTTGAACAGTTGTCCTGTGAGCGCTTTTGATGATTTTTGTCATTTTGTGTTGATTCAGTTGATCCTTCAGAGAAGCTTTCCTAATAATATAAAACAGGAGAAATTGTGGAGACCCTGGGGGGGCATTCCCTATTCTAGGGAGACACAAGAAGCTTCCCTCAAAAAGCTGCTAAACCCCATTGGCTCCTTCCCCTGTTCCTATGTCTGTTCCTGTGTTCCTGAGCCACACCTTCCCTATTCCCTGATCGGCCCCCTTACCTTTGTACTGCCCTGAGATCAGGGTCAGCCCCCAGGCCCCTGTGGAGACAAAGTGAGACCCTCTGTGTGTGGGTGCTGGGAGCTGAACATCTCCCTGCACGGCTGAATGAAACATCTGTGGAGATTATGCAAAGGTCCTTTTTGCTTCTCTACCCTGGACTATGCTAGCAGCAATTCAGACTGCTACAGAGGAGAAGCTGCAGTACTGGCACCAAGGTTTTGGCAACTTGACCATAGGCACAGAGGGCGTGCAGGATGCTGCTCTATGAATTCCTTAACCAGCCATCTCTGGTGCTGGCATATTCCCTCCAGCTTCTGGTGCAGCCAGGGCCACCTTTGGTCCAGTAGATGACATTGTTATTTGAAAAATTGGGCCCACTCCTTGGGCAGGAGGCCATCCACAGGCTCTGGTCCTGCAGAACCCTGCTCAGCTGGGGACAGTGTTCCCTGTGGGGAAGATGGAGCAGCCATCACAGGGTCTGGGGGGCTGCTTTCAGCAAGGTGGCCAGGCTCTCTCCCTGCTGGACTCTAGCAATTGTTTGGGGGAGCTGATGGCAAATTGTATGTAGTCCTGTTCATCTTACTCAGAACACCTGACAGCTTCTATCATTCTTCTGCAGAGTTGGCACGCTGGATTTCTCTTTGCCCACTGCAGGATGCAGCCCAGGCAGAACTGGTGGTGACAGGGCAGAGAAAAATTCACATCCTTCTTAGTGCCCTGGCAGATGGGGCAGCTCCATTCTGTCCCCATGGCCATGTCTGTCTGTCCCAGCAGCAGGGAAGAGCTGAGGACCATGAGCTGCTCTCATTGGCAATCTTGCTTGGCCAGAGCCCAAGCTCGAGCCAGAGTGGTCCAGGCTCTGTCAGTGCCCAAACATAAGCAGAAAGGGATGTTGTATCACAATCCATTCCTTGGTGAAGGAGGTCCATAGCAGCCTCAAGAGGCACCTCAGACACTCAACAGTCAAGGCAGTAACATATGGACAGGACACAGATGGCAGTTCCTGGCTGGGAGAGCATTCGTAGGCATATCCAAGGACAAATTTCCCAGGAACTCTCCACAGCTCTGGGATCTGCCCACCAGCTCTGTCAGAAGCTTCAGCAGAACAACCAAAGTCCTAAAAAGCAGCTCCCAGACACTTTCCTACCATCCTGCCTGAGTAGCTGGGTTGCTTGCTGCAAAGCACTCTTTTTCTTCTCTTCCCCAATCCCCTGTGGACACTTGCAGCCAAAATAAAAAGCTCCTGGCCCTCTGTGTGATGTGATAATACAGTTTTTATATTTCCATGCTGGGATAAAAGAAAGCTGTGCTGTGGGTCAGGAGAGGCCAGGACCCACTTGGCCTTCCTGCAGGCTGAGGTGGTCCCAGCAGACATCCTGCTGCTTTTGGGGAATGTGTGAGGGGGAGTGGAGGGGGTGACAGAGAGGCTGAGATCACAGAGTGGAAACTCAGCTCCAGAGTGGCAGTGCAGACTCTCCCTGCTGAATGCCTGCTGGGGCTGGCAAAGAAGGAAAATGCCCCAATAACAGCCCGGTGGCACTGTGTCTCAGGGACAGGTACAGGGAGGTGACAACAAACAGCAGCATGGCCCGGTCTCACAGCTCCTAGGAAGCAGTGACAGAGGGGCCTCATGTGCCAGAGGTTTCAGAAAGGCTGTCTTCTCTAATGGCCACTCTAAAACCCCTTCTCTTTGCCTCTTGGGTTTGTGAATGCTTTTGACAGCCACAGCATCCTGGGGCAACGCATTCCATGATTTCATTAAGCACTCCTTGTAAAGCACCTCCCATTGTTCAACTGAGCTGCCAGCCTGGTCATTTCAGAGGGTGCTGCCTTGTTGGAGAGAAAAATCAATCTTCTGCCTTTCAGGGAGCTGAAGGAGGAGGGACTCTTCACCATCCAACACCTGGCTGGGTCCCATTCAGAGCTCCTGCTTTGTAGACTTGGTGAGGTTTGCTTGGCAGTTACCAGCGAGGTGAGAACATTGTTCTGAATTGTCCCCCATACTTCATACACGGTGTGTAGAGTAGGTATGTGCTTGCTCACCTCCATGTGTGCTCAGGGTCTGCCTTAATTTCTGGTTTTAGACCTGATATTTCCAATGTCTGTCAGCTGTCTGTAGGATCTGTGGGCACATGCAGCTGTATTTACTGGCAGCTCGGGTATCTGACACTCATCTTTGAGTGTGGTGCCTTCATAATGCAATGTGCAAATGCAGAAACTGAGACACTAATGATGTTAGTTGCCAGAGTCCCAGTCTCTGCCCAAGCTATAATTCAACGCTGCAAATTATTCTGTAGACCTGAGCCTGTGTTTTCTGTTTCCTGGCTGAGTGCTTCAGCTGCTGGTGTTGCTTTTTTGAACAGGAGCACCTGACTCTTTTATCTTTATGACTTTTGCCTTCATGATTTGAAAGCAGCTCTTTATTTATTTTCTAGTAAAAGGGCCTAAAAACAAAGATGTGGACATTTAAGAAGGGTTAAATAGAACACTTAATGAAATTTTTATTTACGCCTGCAGTAAGCAGGTCTGAAGCCAGAAATTGGTGCCAGAGTAAGTGCCTTTCTGTGCTTGTGCTCTCCTGCTCTTCTGTCCTTGTATGCTCCTCTGGACACAATGGGAAGTGTTGTCATTTCCTGGGACTTCTGTTGAAGGCAACTGGTTTTCTTTCCAAGGTGATTCTTATGTTTCCCCTCATGGCTTCCCCAGGTGACCAACCTCGGTTCCAAGGTGTCCTGCTCTGCCATTGTCACTCTGGGAGAGCTCTCTGTGACCTTGAAGAAGGACATGGACTCTGAGGTGGATGAGGTTGCTCGGGTCCTTCTCCAGATGGTGTCCAACGCCCCAGAATTTGTTCAGAAAGCAGCCAGTCAGACCCTTGGGATCATGGTGGAGAATGTGACTCCTGCACGAGCAAAGACTGCTCTCATGGACATGGGAGCCAAGTAGGTTCTTCTTCTTTTAGTGATGTTCTTCACCTTTGTGTGTGGGGGAGGGAGAAGGGATGAGACAGACAATGGGAATGGTTGGAGGGAAGGGTCCTGTATCCTGCACCTTCTGTGGACTCAGTGACTTGATTCTCCAACCAACCTCCCTTCTCTCCTCTTGTCACCTATTTCTGCCCTCCTGCAGCCCATCAGTTCTCAGAATTACAGAAGTGCAGAATAGGGAAAGTTGGAAGGGGCCCATCAGGACCATCGAGTCCAGCTCCTGGCCTTGCCCAGAGCAGCCCAAGGGTCACACCAAGTGCCTGAGATTGTTGTCCAAATGCTCCTTCAGCCCTGTCAGGCTTGGTGCTGTGACCACTGCCCTGGGGAGCCTGTTCCAGTGCCCAGCCACCCTCTGGGTGAAAAACCCTTTTTCCTGATATCCAAACTAAAGCTCCTCTGACTCAGCTTCCTGCTGCTTCCTGGAGTTCTCCCAGTCTCTCAGATTTTCCTGGATGTGGTGACTGATGGGGAAGGGAAAGTGCCTGCAAAGGCCAAGGATAGAGCCTTGTGCTTTTGTGGGCAGAGGGACAATTGCAATTGCAGCTGTGAGCAGTGTTTTGTATTTCACAGTGCTAACCACAGAGGCCCTGGGAAAACCATGTCTCCTCATGATGCCACTAACTTGGGAAACGAAGAGCATCCTTGCCCTCATGGAGCACATGGGGGACAATCTGCTGGGTGTGGCACAGCCTGCACAGCAGGTGCAGCTCCTGCCAAAGGAGTCTTGTATGACTGTCATGGCCTTAGAGCTCTACTTTCTATTCAAAGTGATGTTTCATGTTAGCCTTGAGATGATAAATCACTTTACAGGCACCTTCACAGGCTGACTGCCATGGGACAGTTGAAGCAAATGCTGCCTTAAATGTTGGTGCTGGGCCTGATAGTTCCCAAGAGACACTCTCTAGAACAGGACAGCCTGGCTAAACTGCCTGCCACCCTTTCCTCAGCTTTGCAATAGGGTAAAACATTCAGATGGATCCATTGCCAAGCTCCACAGAAGAAACAGGCTGCATTGCTGGATATTCTGCAACTTCACAGCCCACCACGTGTTTTCCCTGCATTTGTTGTTTTCCAAAACTCTGCAGATTTCGGGATACATGGGTGAAAAGAGCCTCAATCCTGCTGCAGGTCTCTGTGGTGTGCATCTGCCCCTGCTCTCTCCATTGCCCTTCCTACTCATGGCATGGGGGGCCTGAAGCTGCTCCAGGTTGAGGACAAGGTGAAGGCAATCATGGCTCAGCCTCACACAGAGGTGAGGGGGGAGCTGGGCCAATCTCTGCTGGCAGGAAGGGTCTTGTGGCAGCCCAGAGAGGCTGTGCACATTGCCAGGGAACAGCTGTGCCCTGCACGTGCCCCTGCAATGAGCTGTGCTGCTGCCAGTGCCCCTGGAGCTGTGGGGCTGCTGAGCTGTGGGGCAGGCGGAGGAGCAGGAGGGTGCATGTGCAGCTGAGCCATTCCTGGGGAGCACAGGGCTCTGGGCTCCCTGCTGTCCCAGGACAGCCCAGAGGCCAGGCTGGGCCTGTGCCAGCTCTGGGCAAGTGGCTCAGGGTTTGCCCTGGCCTGCCTCAGTGTCTGCCAGCAGGAGCATGTTTCCCTGTGCAGCTGTTTGGACATTTCCAGGAAATGTGTCCCATGAAATATGGAGCTTCAGCTGCTTTAGGTTTGCATGGTGGCCTCTGTTAAACTTTGCCTCTCTGTTAAACTTTGTGTCTCCATTTTGCAGATCTGACTGGTTACAGTCTTAAGGAGAAGTTTTCTCGGGACACTTCCAATGTTCCCTCACCCACAAAGTCCTCGCCTCCCATCCAGAAGAGCTCTCTTTCCTCCAAGCTCAGGAAGAAGCTGCCGCCTGTATGAAGAGTGTTTGAAGAATAGGATTGATGCGTTAGGCTTGATAGTTACAGCTGTACATATGTTCTGATCTTTAGATGTAGTTTTGAATTAATGTGTTTTGATTCTGTCTTTAAGTTTTGATGACATGTTTTTAATTCTATATATTTCATTTTGATGATGAAAAAAAGTAAATAAATCAACAAAATTGAAAAAACCAAGAGGAGAATGTGAGACCATGACCTGCTAGCCTAGAGATTATGGGAGAGCATCTCACTCAATGTGCCAGTGTCTCACCACATCCTTTCCTCATTGGGCCTCTTCTCTTTCCTCTTCCTCTTTGGCCATCTTTTCTTTGTGTCATTTGTGCTGCTGTTTTCAACTTGTCATTGTAACAGGGCCACACATTAACATGTTTGGGGGACAATGGATCCAAAAGATCTTGTCTAGTCAAAGGTTTTCTACCTAGGTGTGTTCTGTGCTCACCAAAGGCCTGAGCAAAGAAACCAAGAGAAGTGTGCCCAAATCCCAAAGCTTTGCTCCTTTGCAATCTCCCACAGATCTGGCTCACAGGTGTCTTCAATCACAATTCCATAGGTAAGAAGAGGTCGTGTATTTCACCGGGAAATGATGCACTGCTTTGCCAAAATCACCTGTATGTAAATTTACCCGGGAGAGCAGTGCAGCTGTGTTGTTTTCCCCTTGTTTGCAGAAGGATGAGTGCACTGGGAGGCCAATAACAAGTGACAAGGGTTCCTCAAATCTGCACTGCAGCCTGGCTGCCGTTCAGCCCAGAGCTAGGGGATCATTTTTTCCCATGGACCAGTGCTTGCCAGTGGAATGAATTCCTGCACAGCTGAAAGAAGCAATTCTGGATTCAGCTCCAGCTGTTGGTGGGCTGCATGATCATTGACAATGCTACCCTTCCAGAAATTATTTTGCAGTTTCCTTTCATAGTCATTCGAAGCTTTGAAACTTCACATTTCAAGTTGCTTTGCCTTAGGGAAAAACAATTCTGGGCCCAGTGCAAACTGTAACCTTTTGACAGCAAAGTCCTCATGGTTGCCAGCTTCCGATGTTACACAATGTCACCTGGCTGCATGTGTTTTCTTGGCTCTGGGTCTAGTCCCGGCCTAGTAAAGCCCAGGCAGGGTGGCACATTGCAGGGAAAATTGGTTTGTGAGCTTATGGGGTTGCCATCAGCAGCAGAGTGAATGTGCCCTGTGGGGATTCCTCTGGAATTCCTACCCCATGCCACAATATTCTCTTAGATCTTTCTGAAATATCCTAGAAGAGGCTGTGAAACTTCACATCTCCTTGCACACCCACTGTTTGGAGAGGGGCATTTTTGTCCCTCCTCAAAGTCATTGCTCTTGCACATCAGAAACATGAACATCCACCAACAGGAATGATGCATGGTCCTGCTGCTGCTGCTTCAGAGCTCTGGGAAGGTCAGACCTGGGTGTTACCAATATGAGCACTTAATTAGCACTTCATGCTCCTTCAAGCTGTTCAGATCTCAGGGCTCTTTGTTTCAAAGCAGCCACTGCACCATCTCTGGGGAAGAACAGGAAATGGGAAACAGTGACTGCCAGCCTTGCAAGGGTGTAGGGGAAAACCTGAGGTGTCTGCATCAAAAGATGAATGGGAAGAGTGTAATGGCCAAAGCAAACGCTTCATTAGGATAGCAGGAGCAGTTCTTTACTGCATGCTTGCATGAAGATCATTTGGGATCTCCTTTTTGTATCTCATGCAGAATAGGAGCTCTTAATAATACCACGCCACTTAAACCAGATTGGGATGCAGCTCTGTAGTGGTTTGCAATGAAGCAGACTGCCTGCTGTGTCACTGCCAGCCCTGCTGAGCCTGTGAGGGACTGTAGTGTATCCCATGCCTGTTTTGCCTCCAAGCAGAGCTTGGTTTTCCTTATTAGTGTGGAGTAAATACAAGAGTAATAAAATGGACAATTAAACTGGTCCCTTTGGAGGATATGCTCATGCTTTCGCATGTCAGTCCTGCACCTCATGCTCCCAAGGCTTGTTACTCATCATAAAGTATTTTAACAAAAAAACCTCAGCTCTCATGTTACATCTGGAGAAAATTGCACAAGATCATCAAGAATTCTGCTGTCAGGAACAAGACAAGAGCCTTCCGACACTCACTTGCAGCTGTCCTGGATTGCTGCAGCCCTTTGTGCAAAGCTGCAGCTGACAGAGTGTTTGGAGTTGGTTTGGGCCTTTATGAAAGATCTGTGGAGCAGTGTGCAGGGCTCTCCTGGCAGGAAACTGTTTGTCCAAGCCCAGGGACACGGTGCCGGCAGGACCGGAGCGGCCCCGCTCCCAGCCCGAGAGTCTGTGAGCTGAGCCACGCCGGGGAGGAAAGGCAGCGAGGGGCTCCAGCCCAGCTGCTTCACTGCCCTGCCCGCCCCATGGAGCTCTGCCACGGGAGAAAGCCGACGCCGGACGAGCCCCCGAGCTTCCATCAGCTGCTGGAACTGCTCCGTGACAGCTCCTGTTCTTCCGAGAGAGACCCCAGCGCCTTCTTGTAACGCGTGTCATGGGGGGATTCTGTTTGTTAATAAACTGTTGGGGGTTTTCCACTTTCATCATCAGTAATAATTTCCTATTGCTGGAAAGGGGTTGTTGGAACACTTCAGAGGAGACGACTTATTGCACAATATCCTGTTTGAAGTTGTCTGAGACTGTGTGAGACAGATGGCTTCACACAGGAGCATCCCCAAGGCTGCTGAGGGGAAGGCACAGAGGAGGACAAACCCCGTATTTCTGAGGGAAACTCCTTGACACCAAACCAACCTGAGCTGTCAAACAGCAGACCTGATGTTTCGAGACATGGGCCAAAGGGGAAACCTTTCAGTGTGTTTGGTCCAGGCTGGGTTATGCTCAAGGCAAAGGTGGTTCAGTGTGTTGGATAATACTCTTTTCTTGACCTAGAGATGGGGACACTGAGAGGTGTTTTAAAAACTTTTATTCCATTTTCAGTCTTATGAGAAGGGTGAGACAATACAGATGTTATAATTCACGCCATCACAATCAGAAGCCAACTATTTCCTAATTATAATACATTATAATTAGTTTTTTTGGTCTATCAGCCTTTTGCCATGCCACGTTGTGAATGCCTTAAAGCCAATTATTAAAACTGCCCCTCGTGGGTCCCACTACAATGCATCTTTCATAGCTCTGTTTTTCCAAAATCTTATTTGCAAGGCCATCTTTTGGAACTTTTTTCCACCTCCATTTCTCTCTCAACAATATCTGTCCTATTCCATGGCATTTTTAAGTTAGCATTTCTTGTCTCAAGGTTTATATACAGATTCATACTCTGTGGGCATTCTACTAGGCCCTAAAAGCTTTCTAGATATCCATTTCCCACATCAGTGCACTTAGCTCCTTCTCTCCTCATTGTGCCTGGCAAGCACAGGAGCCCAGAGCTCCTGCAGAACCCATCCCAGCACTCAGTGGGAGCAAACTTGTGTCCAGTCCTCACCTGGAGCTGTGGTGCCCAGCATTCCACCACATTGCAATGAGGAACTGTTCCTGCTCTTTCAGAAGGAGCTAAGGAGCTTTGGCCTTCAGATCAATTGTCTGCAGGCTCCTGCAGTGCCTGGTGCTGCTCCCTTGCCAGCGGCACCACAGGCCAGGGGGACACATCTGGGCTGCTGTGTCTGCCTCTGGGGCTCCCTGTTCTGGGCAGTGAGGAGGAGCTGCAGAGGCTCTGCAGGACTGACAGGATGGGCTTTGGGGCTGGCAGGAGAAGCTGAGGGACCTGGGCTGCTGGAGCTGCTGAAGAGGAGGCCCAGGGCTCCTCCTGCAACTGCTGCAAGGGTGGTTTCAGAGAATCCCAGAATCAGCAAGGGTGGAACAGGCTGTGGAGATCATCAAGTCCAACCTGTGCCCTGACACCACCTTGTCTCCCCTGAGCCTCCTCTCCTCCAGGATAAACAACCCCAGCTCTCTCAGCCACTCCCCACAGCTCTTGTGCTCCAGACCCCTCTCCAGCCTTGTTACCCTTCTCTGGACACGCTCCAGCCCTTCCATGTCCTTCCTAAATTGGGGGCACCAGAACTACAAACAGCAATCGAGGTGCTGCCCAAGCAGTGCTGAGTGCAGGGGAAGAATCCCTGCCCTGCTCCTGCTGGCCACACCATTCCTGATCCAGGCCAGGAGCCATTGGCCTCCTTGCCCACCTGGGCACACTGCTGGCTCATGTCCAGCCTGCTGTCCATCAGTCTCTACAGGTCCCTTTCTGCCTGGCTGCTCTCCAGCCCCTCTGGCACCTTGTTGAGGGAGGGAGGCAGGGATGGAACGGGTCCAGATCCAATCCTTCCTGAAATGTGGTGTTTGCTGGCACTGCCATTTCCCAGAATTTGATATTTCCCTATTCTTGCACAGCTCAAGTGCAGCAACTTGCTGGCAAAGAAAGTCAAAACCAAGCAAAGACCTGGTACCTACAGCAACCCGATCTCGGATTTGCTGACACCGCCAGTACCCAGATCCGGAATGTTTCAGATGCCTGCACAGCACAATTCCAGCAATTTGCTGGCACAGAAAATTAGCATCAGGAAATTTCTCAGTGCCGGCAAATTCCTCACCCAGATCTGGTGTGCGCTGGCACTGCCAGTGCCCACATCTGGCAATTTCCCTCTTCTGGCACCACCCATGTCCAGAATTTGCAGGCAAAGAAAGCTAAAACCTGGCAATTTCCCCTTGCCAGCACCGCCCAATCTGGAGTTTGTTCGCAGCAGGATCCCAAGAAAGATGGAAGGAAAGAAGGAAAGAAAAGAGGAAGGCATCCAGACCCAGTCCTTCCTGGAGCCTGGAGCCTGAAATGGGCTGTTTGCTGGCACTGCCAGTGCCCAGATATGGAAATATCCCTATTCTGACACAGCCCAAGTGCAGCAATTTGCTGGCACAGAAATCCAAAACCTGTGGCAGCTTCCTGCTACTGGGTCTGGAACTGCCCCCACATCTTGTGTTTCCTGCACCAGAACCCAGATTTGGAAATTTCTCAGTGCCAGCAGAGCCCAAATCTGGCAAATTTCTGTTGTTGGCAATGACACCACCCAGATCTGGTGTTGGCTGGCAGTGCCAGCGCCTAAATCTGAAAACTTCCTGGTGCTGGCACAGCCCAAGTCCAGTGATTTGCTGGCACAGAAAGTCAAAATTTGGAAATCTGCAGGTTCTGGCACCAGCATCATCCAGCTCATGTGTTTGCTGGGACCGCCAGTGCCCAGATTTGGAAATTTCCCGATGCCTTCACAGCCCAGGTCTAGCAATTTGGTTTTAGGTAGCTTAGGAAGCGAAGTTCCTCGGACTGTGGCTTTCCTTTTTCTTGGAACTGTTTAAACCTGCTCTGGACTGAAAGCCCAGACAAACACTGGCAGCAGCTCACACCTGTGGCCCACCAAGCTCTGGGACGCTGCATTACAGCACCAGAGGGACTTAGAAGAGACCGAGTGAGCCAACTACAACCCACAGAAAGGACTTTCTGAATTTGCCATCTCTTCACCACTGTCAGAGGTTTGATTTAATATAATTCATTTTTCATGCTTGTGAATACTCTACTTGTTAAATAAACTGGGGTTTTTTCCACTTTTCTCAAGGGAAGTCTTTTCCTGAACTAGTAGGGGGAGGGGCCATTTGAACTTGCTTTCTAGACGGACCCCTTTTGGAGATTTCCTCCCAAAATTTGCCCTAAGCCAGCACAAACAGTCACAATGAAAATTTCACCAGTGGCGTAATTTCCCGGTGGCAAATCTTGTGACAGAAGCTTGACCTTGGTCTCCATGAGAGATTCTTGGGAAGAGCAGACAGGAGAAGATTCCTGGAAAACTGAAACAGCTTTCCAGAAGTGAAATGAAAATGAAAGAAACAATCCAAGATGTTTTCCTCTATTTATTTCTATGCTCCCCTTTTCCATGTTGCACTACTTCTCCATCCCAGTAATTCCAGGTGCACTGCACCTCTAAGATCGGTGACTTAGTGATTTTTAGACCCTCTAAAATACCATGAGCCACACACAGTTTTCCTTCCCGGTTTTACAGGAAAGCAACATTGGAGGTGTCAGTGCAGTGCTGGGCTCAGGTAGGAATCCTACCCCAAGGGAAGGTGGCCCGACAGTGTTTGCCCCTCAGCAAGGACAATGCCCAGCAGCAAGCGAGGGGATCGCTGTGCCGGAGTGCAGGAGTCAGGGCTCTGCATCTGGGCCCAGCACTGCAAAGTTCCCGTGTTTGGGCAGACGGAGGGGCTGTCCCCGGGGCGCGCGGGGCTCGAACGTGGGGCTCGTGGGGCGAGCGGGGAACGGACACGGGGACGAACGGCCCCGGTGCCTCAGTTGCAGCGGCGGCAGCGGCGGCAGCAGCAGCGGCGGCAGCAGCGGCGGCAGCAGCGGCGGCAGCAGCAAAGAGCAAAGAGATATTTTGAATACTCTCTTTCTTTCTCTTCTCTCTTTCTTTCTCTCTCTCTCCCTTTCCCGCTGTCGGGCACCCTTCTCTCGGGGTCCCTTGCCCGGCGTCCCTCTCCTCTCCCCGCCTCCCTCTCCCCTACCGGGCCGGGCCATGCCCCCGGCCCGCCCCCGGCCCCGGGCGGGGCTGCCCCGTGCCCGGCCCCGGCCGTCCCGCCGCGGTCTCGCCTCCGTCCGGCTCTGGCCGTGCTGGCGGTGGCGCTGCCGGGCGGGCATCGGTGCCGGGGGCCGGGGCAGCACCGCCGCCCTTCGGCTCCGCCTGGCCCGAGCCCGGCTCCGGCCCCGAGGCAGGCTCCAGTCCCGGCCCCGGTCCCGGCCCCGGCTCCTCCCGGGGCCCGCGGAGGACACAGGCGGCGCGGCCGCTCCCGCCGCCTCCGCTGCGGCTTCCCCGGCCCGAGCTCCGCCGCTCGGCAGCGCGGCCGCCGGCCCCGAGCCTCCCGTGCCGCGTTCCGAAGATGGAACGCCGGGGCATGGCCGGCCCGGGGCGGGTGAGGGGCGCTCGGGGGCCGTTGCTGGCCCCGGGCCGAGCGCTGACCGCCGCGTCCCGCCCGCAGGGACGGCGCAGGAGGCCCTGCAGGAGCGGCACCGGCTGGGATCGCTGCTGGGGCGCGCTCCAGGCACAGCCATGGAGCAGAGAGCCCCGAGAGCGCCCAAGCTGGCCTGGGTGGAGGAGGAGGAAGAAGGCCCTGGAGCTACCCCAGCGCAGGAGATTGAAGAGGTGGTGCCGTTCATTCCACCGCAGGAGGGTGAGTGGCAGAGCTGGGCTGCAGGGCTGGAGCCTGCAGCCAACTTGGCCCCATCCAATCCCATCCCATCCCATCCCATCCCACCCCATCCCATCCGATCCCATCCCCTGGGCAAATGCCCACGGACAGGACAGAAGAGGGGCCGGGCATACACCCTGCAGGGGCCGTGCTCCATCGCCCTGGAGCATCCCGGGGCTCTCCCTGCCGGGGTAGCACAGTGCTGGGCTGTATTCTCTGGCCTCTCCTGCAGCCCCTCAGCTCTGACTGCGCTCGCTCTTTGCCAGATGCAGCCCTGGAGCGCACACAGGAGCAGGAACGCACCCGTGGCCTCTTCCGCAGCACAGCGCAGGTACCTTCAGCCACCCCCACCTGGGCTGGGCTTGTTGTCCCTGCTCAGCCCAGCACCGTGTGTGCAGCACTCCATGCAACATCCCCGGCTTCTTGCCCTTCTGCTACAGATTGTTGGCAAATTCATGAAGAGGATTCGGGAGGAAGAGACCAGCGTCATGGGCACTGAGCTCAGAGCATACCCTCCCATCTTCAAAACCAACACCAGTGCTGCCCTGCTGGATATGCTTGTGGAGGAGGGTCCTTCCAGTGCAAAGCAAGTAAGCAGCCTGTGGCCTGACTTCCATCCTCCCAACAATTGCTTGGCCTCCCAAGCCACGCCTGCTGCTTACTGTAAGCCTTGAGGCCATGGCAGTGTGGAGGCAAGGGAAGCACTTCTCTGGGGCAGCTGGGGACATTCCTCCCTCTGGCAGCTTTCCAAGTGTCCCCTGCCTTCTCCAGGTGCCTGCCATGGTGAGGTACATCCACCAGTGGCTTGTGGCCAATGATTCTGCCGAGCAGAGGCTGGACAAGGCCCTGCTGAATCTCACCAGAGCACACCCGGATGACGCAGTGGTGACGCTCCTGTGTGTGGCCCCGTCCTGTGACAGGTATGGGGCCCACCTGCCCACAGGGCTCAGGCCTCCCCAGCCCATCACGCTGTACCGCCTGGCCCAGGTGTGTGACCAACAGAGAGTTCCAGGGCCCTCTGGCTGCTGCCTTTCCCAGCCCTGGCACGTCAGCCCCCAAGCCTGCTGCCATGCTCCCTTGCCGCCCCTCAGGGCTCTGTCCCCACAGGGCTGGGCTGCCTGGCTGCTGCTGGCAAGGGCCAGTGGGCAGAGGCAGAGCCGGTGGTCAGCCCGGGCCCCTGGGGATGCCCAGGCCACGGTGCTGTGTCTGAGACCCGCCCTGAGACAGAGCTCTAACCCTGCAGAGCTGCCATCACCATGTGGAAGACCATCCTGTGCTCGCCCAGGACTGCAGAGCCAGTGCAGCTGATACTCCTGGATATGCTGGGGAGCTGGCCAGAGCGCAGCACGTGCACCTCCGATGGGGACGAAACGGGTGTCTTTGGCCTTGCTGTGAGTTTCTGACACTGGCCTTTGCTGGCCCCAAGGCTGCCTCTCCAGCAGCTCTCCATCCTCCTTCCCCCACTGCATCTCCCTGCCTCAGGCGCTGGCCTGAAACCTGCCCCAGTGGCAGCTTCAGGCCCACCAGGCCCCGTGCTCCCCCTGCCAAGGTCTCTCGGGGTCTCTCCCTGCCCTGCTCAGGCTCTGCCACACAGACACCTGGGCACTGAGCGCTGTCTCGTGGGGCTTTGTCCATTGCAGGCAACCGTCGTGATGTGGAAGATCCTCCAGGAGCCCCGTGTCCCACGTGTAGTGACGCTGTATTTCCCCCACCTGTTTGTGCATCTGCTCTTCCAAGTGTTCTTCAGCACAGAAGAGATGCCAGAGGAGGTGGATACCTTCTGGAAGAAATGCCAGGAAGAGCACGGCCTTGCCACCAGCCCCAACAGGTGCTCCATCCCACTCCTCCTGTCCCTGCCATGTGGCCTGCAAAGGAGCCAGTGCTGCCAGTGTGACCTGGGCTTTGCTCTCTGCCCACAGGTTTGCAGTGCAGACCCTGCAGTCCCTGCTCTGCCTTCTCCAGTGTGAGCAGGTGGTGGTTTCAATGGAAGGCAAGTGTGGCTGGGACACGCTGCTCTGCGTCGATACCCACCACTCTGCCGTGGCTCTGCTGGCCGGGTGAGACCCCCCTTCTCCCCATTGCTCCTGGCATTTGTGCCCCGTGCCTGGGCTGTCCCACACAGTCCCCGTGGCTGGGGCCAAAGGGACGAGCGACAGCCAAGCAGACTGGAAAAGGCTGGGAAAGGGGGTGCCCAGGAGCGGCCACACCTCAAAGGGCCCAGGTCCCCTGGCAGTGGGTGGTGGGGAAAGACAAGAACCGTGTGAGTCAGTGCTGGGAGAGGCTTCCCCCCCCTGCCCCCTGGCTCAGGATCTTAATGCCATTTTCTGCCTTGCAGGGAGATGTGCCATGCATCCAGGCCCTTGTGTAAAAGCATCTTATGCTGCCTCCTTGACATGCTCAGTGAAGAGATGCCATACTGGGATTTCCCTGCCCTGGCATTCCTTGCGGAGGTGAGCCTGAAGGCCAGCATGACCTGGCTGAGCTGCCTCCCAGCTCTCTGCCCTCTCAGATGCCTGGGACGGTGCCCGTGCCCTGCGCTGCTGCCTGGGCCCAGCCCTGTGCGGCTCCGGGCTCCTGCCGGCCGGCTCCCCCGTCACTGCCCTGTGCCTTGCAGGTCCTCGAGTGCCTGGACTTGAGGGACTGCAGGGACAGCATCATGGATGTCTTGTCATGGCAGCTGCGGAGGGAGCGTGCAGACATTGGCAGCCAGCTGCTCAGGGTCCTCCTCCCGCGCAGGGACCATTCCCCACTGGTGAGAAGGGGGCAGTGGCAGAAGCCGTGCAGGCAGCGTGGGGCTGGGCAACGCAGTCGCTTGGCCCTGCCTGGGCTTTGTGCGCTGGGGCAGCTGCCCCCAGCTCTCCTGCCTCCCGCTTCAGCTGCCCCAGTGCTTCAGGACAGGCCTTTGGCCTCTGGGCCCTGCGGCAGCAGGGTGGCCTTTCACAAACTTGCCTTCCACGCAGGCCGAAAGAATGTGGGGCCTGACTGAAGGGCTCGTGGAGCTCCCGCAGGTCAGGGTGACCACCATGCTACTGGACTATCTGTTCCTGGATAATGGTGCCCCAATACCCAGCCCCATGGCCCTGCAGCTGGCTAAGGTGTTCCTGCCACTCTTTGACAACGTAAGGCTCTGTGCCCCCAGCCACGGCCACTGGCTGCTGCCCGCACACTTGGTGCCCTGTGCAGATGCAGGCCTGTGCCAATGTGGTCCAGAATCAGCTGCTGCAGAGCTCTTGCTGCCTTCCTGTTCTACAGGGTGACAGCCAGGTGCAGCAGCTCTCCATGACTGTCTTTCAAAACTTGATGTCTGTTGTAGAAGAAGAAGGAAAAACGCTCCTGATGACACAAGTGTGTGAGAGCCTGCTGCCACTGCTCTTCCATTGCCATAATGAGAATCTGCTTGTGGCACAGGTGAGGACTCGTGGGCTGCTGCTGTCCCCCTGGCAGGGGGCTCGGCTGCTTCCTGCCCTGCGCCTGTTGGACTGCAGCCTCCTCCAGGCTGCAGCTCCTGTGCCCTGGGCTCTGGGGCCATCTCCGCATCTCTGCTGTTCTCCAGACTTCTCGGGAAACGCTCCTTTGTGCGGTCAAGTTCCTGAAAAGGAAAGCTCTTGAAAAAACTGTGAAGAAAGAGAAACTCTCCAAGTTCACTGAGCTCCTGGTAAGGATGGCCTGCAAGCCCCAGCCTCAGCCTGGAGAAGGCCCCTGAGGGCGGTGCTCAGTGTGCGGGGCTGGCAGCTGTGCCGCGTCCCGGTACTGCACACAGAGGCCGCGCGGGCTGTTCTCCAGGCTCCTGTGGGCCCGAGCCGGGTGCCCATGGAGCCCCGGCCCGGCGGGGCTGCGGGGCGGCACCGCGGCTCCCCGGGCAGCAGCCGGCCCGCTGCCCCCTCCCCTCGGGAGCCCTTGGCCAGCGGCTGCTGGCCGCGCCTCAGGGCTGTGCGGGCAGGGGAGGCCGGGGCTGGGCGCAGGCAGCGCCGGGCCCAGGGGCTGAGCCCGCGCCAACCCTTCCCTCCTGCCGCTCTCTGCAGCTGGCAGAGGACAGGAGCCGAGCGGCCGAGCACCTGCGCCAGGCCATGCGCTACCTGGAGAGCCCACAGGAGCCCCTGCGAGAGGCGGCCATCAGGTTCATGGGTGAGTCCCGAGCCCGGGCTGCCCCTCCCCTCCCCGGCCCGCCGCAGCTCGGCCCCGGCCCCGCCTGCTGCCCCGGCAGTGCCAGCCGGGCCCTGGGGCGCCGTGCAGCCCCACCTGGCCTGGGCATCGCTGCTTCCGCCCTCTGGCAGCCGTGCCCTGGGGCGGCAGCGTGTAGCAAGGGCCGGGCTGAGCCCTGCCGGGCCAGCAGCCCGTGTGGCCACAGCGCCGGCAGCGCCGCTGGCAGGGAGCTGTGCCGCTGGGGCCGTGACAGGCTCTGTGTTCACAGGCATGGCCGGGCGGCGCCTGAGAGGGCAGCAGCAGGAGCTGCAGCTGATCTGCACTGGTGAGTGAGGGCAGCGGGCTGACAGCGGGGGCTGCCGAGGGGAGCTGCAAGCCCTGCCCCAGCTGCGGAGGGCTCTGCTCCCGTGGGCAGAGCACACGGAGCTTTCAGGGCCACGTGGGCCATTGGTGGACAGCAGCTTTGGGCTGATCCCCTTGCTCCCTGCTCCCTCCTGGCCATGGCAAGACCCGGCTGGGATGGCCTTGGCAGGGGGCTCTCCTGGGCTCCCCGCAGATCCGGCTCTGACCGTGCCTCTGTTCCTCCCTCTTGCAGCCCTGGAACCCCTGACAGAGGACACGAGCAGTGCCGTGTCGCAGCTGGCACTTGAAACACTGCATGTCCTCCGGGCAATACAGCGTGGGCGATATTCCACCATCTGGAGGCTGCATGATCAGCTGCACAGGGCATGGCGGAGTCGGCCTCGCCTGTCGGGGCTCGGCTGCTGCACTGCCAGATGACTGAGGAGGAGAGCTGATCTGGGAGGCTGTCTTTGCTGGGGCAACCTGAGCCAGGGGTAATTTTCCTTTTCTTGAAGATTTTTCTTTTCTTCTTTTCCCTTTTTTATCTAGTTTGTAAATAAATAATATAGAGTATATGTCATGATATATATTTGTATATATTATAGATTATTGTAAATAATTCAATTCTAGAATGTGTTATGATACACAGACTGCCAGGAGCTTTTCTTTGCTGCCCAGGGTCTGCAGGGCAAGAGGCAGGAAAGGGTGAAAAGGGAGCTTGTGCTCAGCAGCACAGCAGGCTGAGGGGTCCTGAGGCCCTGCAGGGGGAAAAGGGTGCTTGCGCTCAGCCAGCTGCCCAGGCGTGCAGTGGGTAAAGGGAAATGGCCAGAAGGCCCTTGTCCTGTGGTGGTTCTGCTGAAGCCTTTGTGCTGCCCACAGAGCGGCTGGGCAGGGGCCGGGGCTGCGGGGATCCCTGTGAGAGCGGTGCCTGGAGATGGCCACAAGCCCTGTGCCAGGAAGGAACCACCCTCTGTATCCTCCTGCCCGTGTGGTGCTGGCTGCCTTGCTGAGGGCTCCCAGGTGCCTCTGGATGGGGCTGCTCTGGAGCTGCTGTGGGGCTGCGGCGCTGCTGCCGGGCAGCTTGGCCGGGCTGGGGCAGCCCCTGAGGGGCTGGGGCGCTGGCAAGCCCTGAGCAATGGGCTGTCAGAGGCCATAAGCAGCCCTTGTTTGCTTTGGGATCACTGTGATTTTGGGGGGCAGTGCAGGGGGGAAGAGAGAAAATGTGGGCTTTCCTCAGCCATGGCTGGGTTTTTCCCTACCATGTAGGAGTTGGGCCTTCCTCAAGGCTCTGACAGAGATAAGAGTTTTTCCATTTTTCCTTGTTTTCCCTTTTTGCATCTAATCTCTTTTCAATAATGTGTTGTTTGTTTTTCCAGAGGAAGCATTCCAGGTGGTCCAGTGTGGATGGGGAAGTGCTGGGGAGCAGCTGTGGCGTGGATGGGCCATGCCCTTGGAGAAGGCTGAGGCCATGGTTTGGGAGCAGCTTTTCTTGCAGCCGTGGCTGGCGTGAGGTGGGTCCCTGTGTGCTTGGCAGGGTGGGATCAGAGCTTTTGGGAGATGGCAGCGAGCACAGGAACATCCTGCTCTGGGCAGCTGCTGAGGGCTGGATGTGCCGTGGCTGGCTGCAGGCTGGGCACATGTCCTGCCCTCCTGCTCTGTGCCAAAGGCAGCAGGGATGGGCAGCTCTGGGCACAGCTCTGGGCACAGCCAGCATGGCCTGGGCACCGCAGACCTTGGCACAAGGGCACAGGAGCCCTCAGCTGACGGGCGCTTTCTGCTTTCTCTCCTTGCAGCCGGGCTCTGCGGGTGCTGAGGCTGCTCTGGGCTCTGCCAGGGCTCTGCTGGGCTCAGCCCTGGGCCCAGCTGGGCTGGCTCTGCACTCACATTGCTCTCACAGCTCTGCATCAGACGAGCCCATTGTGAGCACAGCGCCTGAGCTTTCTGCTTTGACAGGTGAATGAGACTGTGCTGCAGGCCCAGAGATTGCAGCTGGGGACACACATCCAACTGGCAAGGACCCAAACTCTCCACAGTCCCAGCTGAACGCCTGGATCTGCACAGGGTGTTTTGTCTGTACCATTCTTCCTTCTTGACTGGCTGGAATTGTGCAATTGCAGTTTGTTCCTCCTCTAGCAGTGCCACGAGTGGGCCAAAGCTGGCGAGTGGGCCGTGTTCCTGAGGCAGTGCAGTCTGGAGCTGGTGGATGGAGAATTGCCCTTCTGCAGTGCCAAGCCAGAGCAAAAAGCCGTAAGTGGGACTTTGTGACTCTAAGAAACTCTTGGCAGTTTCAAAGGGAATGTGCAGCTCATTCCCAGGCTGAGAAGGAAGGTCATCTTCTAAAGGATTTGGGCTTTGACAGAGTTTCCATTCCCAGTCCTGCTTGGAGCTGGAAGGGCACAAAGCAATTTCCTCTTGCTTCGAGCACAATTTCAAATACCAGTGTTGGGAACAAAGCCCAAAATCTTTTAAGAGGCTGCTGAGGTCAGTAAGATGGATCCATGCCATCAGCACATTTACAATGTAAAGAACTGAGTTCTCTTTTGAAAAAGATCATTTACCTCTTAATGCAAAGAATGTATCTTTGCATTTATATTTTGGTTTTTTCACTAACATTGTGTTATGTTTTTTCACTAACACTTGGATTTTATTCTTATCTTTTACAATTTACCTATTTTTTTCCTTTTTCCTTTTTTTTCCCTCTAAATAGAAAACATGTCCTACAGAAGAAATGTCCTTTGCTCCTGGTTCCTGTGTGGAGCAGCTCCCTTCCTGCTGGCTGAGCTGCTCAGGCAGAGCCCGGCAGCTCCTGGCCCTGCAGCGCTGAGGCTTTTCCCCGTTGCTGGGCACAGACTGATGGAGCAGCACTGCTGAACACGGGCACACAGAGGGACCAGCAGCAGCTGCCTTTGGCCACCTGAGGCTCCAAGGCCCAAACTCTGAGCAGCCAGGGCTGGAAGAGACTGGCAGGATCGGATCCCTGACTCTGGGCCAGGACTGCACAAATGACCCCACAGCAGCAGCAGCAGCAGCAGCAGATGGAGCTGACTTTGAGCACAGCCCCTGCCCCTCTTCCCTCCTGTGTGCAGCGGTGTCACAGCAGCCTGAGGCACCTGGGAGCCCCCAGTGCCAGCAGGGACTGGAGATGGCAGCCCTGGGCTCCTGAAGGCTGTGCAAGGAACGGAGCTGGGCACTCCCTGTGCATGGGGAGCTTCCAGATGGAAAAGGCTGCTGTGCCCAGGCAGCTGCAAGGGCACAGAAAGGAGGCTCTGGAGCACTGGATCTGTGCCAGTGCCACAGTCCTGGGCAGCAGCCAGCGAGCCCTGGGGCAACAGAGGGCACAGCACGAGGGACAGAACCAGGCAAGGGCAGAGACTGGAGAGAGCCAGGCCCGGGAGCAGGAGCAGCTGCTCCATTGCACTCTTGGAGAAAACTCTTGGCTGGTTCAAAGCGCTGAAAGGCGTGAAGGGCAGAGAGGAGGCCACAGCAAACAATGCTCCTGTTTGCACAGCCTCCCCTCTCCGTGTCCCAGAAGGAATTGCATGGACTGTGTTCTTCTCTCTGAGCCGTCTCGTTCAGCATGAGCAACTCGGCACCAGGAGCTGAAGGAGCTGAAGCCTCAGGCCACAGGAGCTGGGCAAGAGGGAACTTTTGGAGCAAAGGAATGCTGCTAAAATAGCCCCAGCTGTATGCAGTGGATATAATCATGGAATCACAGAATCCTTTCTGTTGGAAAAGCCCTCTGAGCTCACCCAGTGCAGCCGCTCACCCAGCAGTGCCAAGTCCAGCACTAAACCACGTCCCTGAAGTGCCAAGGCCTGGACACCAGCCCTGAGTGAGGCCTGGACAGCAGGCCCTGAGCCAAAGGTGGCCTCTGGATGAACCTTCCAAGCAAAGGTTCTCTTTGTATCTGCTCCCTGATGAAATATGCATGGTCATTAGGCCCTGTAATAGATGTAGCCACTCATTAGTGAGACATGTATTGACCTTTGTGTATTTAGAAGCCAGACAAGGCCATGAAATCTGACATCTGGCCTTGTTTGGGGCTGAAGGATCAAAGTCAGCTCCCTTGGTTCCTCCTTGAGCCCTGGCCAGGCTTTGGGAGGGACCCAAGAGGAGGATGAAAGCAGATGCTGCCACACTAGCAGTGCTGTCAGTTTGTTCATTCAGCACTGTCAGAGCTGGGCCCTCTCCCAGCGGGGTTGGAGCCTCTCCTGGGGCTGGAGGCACCTGCAGGAATTCCCAGTGCCCAGGAGTGGCTCTGCAGCCCTTGGCTGTGACAGCTTCCCCAGCTGCTGTGTGGGTCTGGGGGATGGTAAAGGCTGAGGGTAAATGCTGCTGGACCTTTCTTAATCACTGCAGGCAATCTGTGGTGGGGATGGTTGGGTGCATTGCTGAGCTGCTCCTTTTGTGATTCTTTGCTGCTTGGAGCTGCAGTGAATGACACTGATTCCTTCAGTTGGAGTCAGTGTCTTTGGTGCTGACTTTGCCCACTGGTAAAACAAAACTGGCACAGTCTGGCCAGATCCCAACAAGATGTCACTTGTTCAGTGTCAGTGTGAGGAATCAGTGCCATCAGAAATTCCCAGCTGGGAAGCCCTTCCCTGGAGTTCCCTGGCTCTGGAATGGGCTGAGGTTGGAGCCCTGTGTGGGCAGTGGGGCAGTCGGGTAAAAGAAGCTGCACCCCTGGATGGCTTCAAATGCACCCAAAAATTGCAAATGGAAAAGGAAAAGACCTTGTGGGTTTAGGCAGACAAAGATGAATTTGTTAAGAGTCCATTGGACACAGCACCTTCAGAAGGAACAATTATTGTTGGAATGCTCCCACATGGAGCAACAGAAGAAGGTTTTAATCTTAGCTCATATGCACCTGTGCAAGTGAAATAATAATATAATAAATAAGTATATACATATTTATAGGATAATAAGACCTTCATGTTTATATTTATGGATTTATATATATATGTGTCTATATCTACATATCTATATCTATATTTCTATAACAATATGTACATATAAAATAAGAATAATGTGAAATAGTGCTGACAATACTAATTTGGTATCTTTGGCTGCTCAAGGATGTAACACTAAATACCCTACAGAACAGGATTGGCCAGGACCTTAATGTCAGTTGCCAACTTTGTGAGATTGTATACAATGAAAAAGGAGGAAGGGAGGAAATTGGCTATTTTTGCAGCGTTTGCTGATACTGTGATGCAGAGTGCTTTGTCTGTTCCTATGAAAAATACAGTGATTAAGCCTGCAGGGTTTTTCATGTACCAGATTATGCACAAGCTGCAGGATTGGTTGCACGGGTGAAGGGGTAGTTAAAAGAGCAGTTGGAAAAATGAGGAGATGGGAACCTTTGCCCATGGAGAACCCATCTCCCAGATGTGCTCCATGCCCTTCACAATGGCCCACTGGGGAAATGGAAACCCCCTGGCTGTGCACGGCTGCCCCCAGTTTGCAAATCCAACCATGGGCAGTGAGACTTGGGCTGCCTGGGAAATTGTTCTGGCTGTGAGGGCCCCTGGCAGGGCCAGCCCAGAGGCTGCAGGGCTGGGCCTTCATGCATTGGAATTCATTAGGAGAAATTCAAAGCAAATGAGAGCTATCAGTACTGAAACAGGAGTTCAGATTCCTCCAGGACACTTTGCTTTGGTAACTGCTCCCTTGGAGCTTGGCCTTGCAAAGCGTTCCTGTCATGGCAGGAGGAATTGATGCAGAATATTAAGGAGAAATTACAGTAATTCTGTTAAGCTATAGTGACCAGGATTGGATTATTCAACCCCATGACAGGGTAGCACAATTATTGATCTTGCAATATTAAGAACGATTTTGAAAAAAGGAGATCCACCTCCAGTCACCACCGTTTGTGGAGATAAAGGGTTTGGATGCAGCAGACCTGATAATGGAGCCAGATTGTGGGTCCAGAGGCCAAAAGGCCCTTCCGAGGCAGCTGAAGGAGCAGCTCCTAGGAAACACAACTCTGAGTCCTGGAACCTGGGCAGGAACAATGGGAATGTGTCCCTGCAGCCAAGGATTCTGTGTGAGAACAAGTAGATCTGCCAGGATACTGTTTTACACATCCTGCCAGACCAGATCTCCCTGTTTGCCCCACGGGCCCCTGTGGAAAATGCTCTGATCCACAGGGCTCCATTTGAAGGCTGCTGTGACACTGAGGGACTTTCACAGGAATTCCATCCAGGAGCCTGGGTGTCCCTCAGGGACTGGGACCCGGCCCCTTCCAGCCAGAGGGGAAAGGGCCCCCCAGGCCTTGTTAGCCACAGACAGCATGGGAAAGCTGAACAGCAAAGGGCCTGGGGGCATTATTCTGGAATTAAAAAAGTGCCAGCTCCGTGGACAACAGAATTCTTGTTCCTAACTCCAATGGGATTGAGAAAAAAGAATGAAGAACGGTGTCACTAAAGTACTCCTGATGTCTGTAAGGTGTACCTTGAAAGTCAGCCAGAATCTTTGTCTGTCACAAACACCTCCAGTGTTTCACCAAGGGATTGGTCATCAAAATGTAATGATGAGTTATGATGGATTGCTGAGCTTATC
Source organism: Melospiza melodia melodia (assembly GCF_035770615.1). Lineage (NCBI taxonomy): Eukaryota > Metazoa > Chordata > Aves > Passeriformes > Passerellidae > Melospiza > Melospiza melodia. The sequence continues at coordinate 2,015,998 of NW_026948761.1, forward strand.
CTTTTGTAATTCTTTGCAACTGTGCATGATAGAAATGACACAATTCCTTCAGTTGGTGTCTGTGTCTTTGGTAGTGACCCTGCCCACTGGGGACACAGGGCCCCCTCTTGCCTAAGTGTTACCTGGCAAGGCAAAAGCCCTCCCTCCAAAATTTTCCCCTTCACACCCTGAGCATGATGTGCTCTGGTCTGGGCTATGGCCGGGGTCAGTTGGGGTCCCCTGTCCTGGCTGTGTCCCCTGCCCAGCTCCCCCGCAGCCCCAGCCCCTCCCCAGCGTGGCTGGACGAGGGGCAGGACAGGCCTTGGCTGTGCTGCAGCTCAGCAAGAACAAAACCATCTCTGCGTGCTCAGCCCTGTGCTCAGCACCCGGCCCAGCAGTGTCTCAGTGCCAGGGGCTGTGCCCTCAGTCCCTGCCGGGGGTTTCCATGGCAACTGCCAGGCCAGGTGACCCAGGTGTCCCCCCAGTGCCGGTTGCCATGGAAACAGTGCCCAGCCCCGCCCCTTTCTGTCTGGCTGACCTGGCCTTTGGCCCTGGCAGTGCCGGTGGCTGCTGGTTTCTGGTGCCAGAGCGGCCAGCGCGGCACAGGGCAGGTGGCCATGGCACAGCCCCCAGCAAGGGATCCCCTCTGGCTCTGGGCACTGACACCAGCCCTGAGCCAGGGGCCAGGGCAGCTTCCCATGGCCACCAACCATCACAACAGCGCCGGGCATTGGTTGCCATGGCACCAAACCAAGGAACGGGTCCCTGTGGCCGTTGCCATGGCACCTGGTGGCACCAATGAGTGTCACTGCAATTGTACCTGGAACAGCCCTGGCACCGCTTTGTCCCAGGGTTGCCATGGCAGCTGAGGACAGCAACAGCTGGTGCTCTGCAAGGGCCCTGGGGCAGACGGGAAGGAGCAGCAGAGCAGGGGCTGATCCATCCCCAGTGCGCTGCACAGCCCAGGCCAGTGTCCCAGAGCGTCCCCATGGAGCTGCCAACAACATGCCCCCTCTGCAGCCCTGGCCTCTCCCCCAGCTCACACAGGTCCCCCATCCTTGCAGGCACAGACACAGCAGCACTGGCTCAGCAGCCCCTGTTTGCATTGCACAGAGCAGGGGGAGCACCCCCATGCTGTTGGTGTGGGACATGAACCTGAGGGAGCACAAATGCCATCAGCTCTGGGGCCAGCAAGGGCTGGGGGATGGCAGGAAACCACCCAGGTTTGTCTTGGCCTCTGCACTCAGCCATAAAGTTTGTTCCCATCAGCTGGGGGTGCCCTGTGATGGCACTCAGGATGATCTGTTCTATAACCTTGCTGGGCACCCAGGTCAGGCTGACAGGCCTGGAGGTCCCCAGATCCTCCTTCCAGCCCTTCTTGGGGATGGGCTCACACTGGCACCTCCAGTGCTCTGGGCCCTCCCTGCTGAGCCAGCACTGATGGTAAATGATGGAGTGCAGCCTGGGGAGCTCATCTACAGCTCCCTCATTGCCCTAGGATGGATCCTGTCTGATCCCATTCACCTGTGAGCATCTGAGTGGCTCAGCAGGTCACCCACTGCTTCCTCCTGGATTCCAGGGGCTGTTCTGCTCCCTGTGCCCATCTACCAGCTCAGGAGAACACATGTCCTGAGGATATCCTTTCCTAATATTGAAAATTGAAACAAACTAGGGGTAAAAGTAGCTCAGCCTTTTCCTTATCTTTTGTTACTATATTCTTTACTGCAACCAATAAAGAGTAGAGGTTCTCCTACTCCTCCTTTTTGCTGTTATTTTTTTTATGAAAACATTTTTATTCTTTTTGCTGAACCCTCCAGGTTAAGTTTTATTAGAGTTTTCAACTCTCAGCTTTTCTTTCTGTATGACCCAGCAACACCCTAAAGACTTCCTGAGTTGCTGGTCCTTTTTCCACCCCTGAGTCTCCAGAAAAGCTCCATGGGCAGCCAGGCCAGTCATTTTCCTCACTAGCTCATCTTCTGCCACACTGGGACAGGCTGCTTCTTCCCCCTTATGATTACTTTCTTGAAATGTGTCCATTCTTCCTGGATCCCTTTGTTGTTAAGGGCTGTTTCCCTTAAAGCAATCAGTACCTGATTTGGTATTCCCCAAATCTGCAGCCTAAACAGGCTAAAGTCTGCCCTTCCTATTTCCAGTGCAGAATTTTTGTTGCTGCCCCTCCCTCTTTCACAGAACATTGAACACTTCATTATTTCATGGTCACTTTGCCCCAGGCAGCCTCCGAGCCCCACATCTGCCACCAGCCCTTCTCTGTTTGTGAACAGCAGCAGACAGAGCTTTCCTTGGCAGTGGGAGTGTTACCAAAAATTTAGTAAAACAGAAAATTCCTTAACCCCAATGTAGCATTAAGAAGCAGCATTCTTTATTCAGCTGGATGCATGGGGGAGAGCTATTCCCAAAGCTGTGCATGCTGAGTACAGGAAAGTTTCTGTTTATATTCTGTATTTTGCATACATATTCATTGATTGTCCTGGACTAAAAATACATATGATAATCATTTCCCTGAAATCATTAATATATTTCCCCTCCCCTTTACCCAGGCATTCTCCTGTACTGGGGGTCTCCCTGGTGGTCCCTGGTGGTCGTGGATCCCAATGTTCCAGTGGGCCTGGCTGAGCTGGCAGGACACTGAGGCTGCTGAACTTCCAGTTCCCCTTCTCACACAATGGGCATTGTGTGGTTTCCACAGGCCTGGGGTTGTGGAGAACAAGCTCCAGGTGTGAGCTCACCTGGTGAAGACAATTTATCATCTGGTACCATGTGGTCACAGAGTGGGCTATGACATCACAGAGTGGGTTATGTGAGGTCATCGAGCAGCCATGGCATCATAGTCTGCCTCTGTGACATCAGAGATCCAGCTCTGACATCACAGGGCAGAGGTCTGACATCACAGTGCAGACAATGACATCACAGACTCTGGTGTGACATCATAGACCAGCTGTGTGACATTGGAGAATGGGCTGTGACATCACAGAGGAGGCTGTGACCTCGCAGAGGGGCTGTGTGACATCCCAGAGGGGCTGTGTGACATCCCAGCAGGGCTCTGTCAGGTCACTGGGTTGGTCATTCTGCCCCAGTTCCCCCTCACAGTTTCTCCCAACAACTCCAATGCTGTTCATGCCCAGCAGGGTCCCTGTCCCCCAGGATCCCCCCGGCCCACCTGGAGCCACAGCCTCCACCAAAGGATGTTCCACACGATCCACCCCAGAGCCTGACAGGGGACAAGGGGCCAGGGCTGTGTGACCAGGACATCAAGGACAGGGATTATCCAGGTCACTGTGGCCTGGGTTGGGTTCCCCAGGGCAGGAAAGATGTCTGGCAGCTGGAGCAGGGTCTGGGAAGGGCCTCCAAGGTGGGGCTGGAGCCCTTGGGCTGTGAGCAGAGGCTGAGGGAGCTGGGCTGGTCCAGCCCAGAGCAGGGAAGGCTGAGGGGCTCCTCATGCCAGCCTGGCAGTGCCAGCGAGGAGGGGATGGAGAACACAGAGCCAGGCTCTTCACAGGGGGCTGGGGGGAGACAAAAGCCAATGGGTGCAAGGGGAAAGAGGGGAGATCAGCCAGGGCATGAGCAGATGAAATGAGTCAGGCTGCTTTCAGCATTTCCTCAACACCAAGAGCAGCCTGACCTCCCTTCTCCATCCACCACTGATAGATTTGCAAATCAGGAATTGTTTGAGCTGTTCTGTCCTCAGTCCAGGACAAGAATCCTGATACAAGAACTTAATTGTGTTTATATCTATCACAGAACCACAATAGTCAAAAATTAATTTTAGTATGCAAATCAGTTGTGAACAGTGGACTCATCAGACATGCTGGGACATTGCACATAGTTCAGGGAAGAGTTTGTAATTGTGTGATTGTTATTTTAATATAGTAATTTTTACTAAGTTATATCCTGTTCAGCTGTGGTCTGTTGGCTAGGTCCAGTGTGGGCTGGAGGGAGCTCAGATTTGCACAAGGCTGCTCTGAGTGCCAGCCTTGGATGGGGAAAATGGTGGGGTGGGGGTAGGGACAGAGTCTGATTGATTGTCAGCCATGAAAGGTCCTGATTTTCATACCCAGTCAAACTGCATGAGGAGGTACTTGGATTCAATGTCAATTGGAGATTGCACATTTCAATGAATTACTAGTAAAAAAAAAATTACAGGACCTAAAAAATATTTTCTTGCTGTTTTTTTAAATTCAGGGTATTCACATTGAATTGGCTTCTGAAATCTGACTAATTAACCACACATTTGATTTGAACAAATTATTAATGAAATCAAATTATTCCGAGAAGCTTAGCTTGTTTAGCTGTTCTGAATGTTAATGAGCCCTGGGACACTGAATTCCTGCACTGAAGAGCTGCAGGCTGAACAAGCCTCTGGAGCAGGAAAATTCAGCAGCAGCCTTCAAATTGCTGAGGATGTCAGCAGCCCCCACTGAGGCCATCCCTGCCCAGAGACCGTGGGGGAATGGGCAGACAAGGAGAGCGTCCCTGGGGCTGGGGCAGCACAACTCAGAGGCACCAGCGGCTCCAGCTGGGAAATGGAGTGTGGAATGGGGCTGGGAAAGCACTGCCTGGGTTGGGCCAAGCAGGACACACAAGCCCTGAATTCCATCCAGTAGAAAACTCTGTCAAGGAGATATTTAAAAGGAATTACAATTGTTTCTGTATTCTGATTTGGACTTCCTGGAGAAATACCAACAAGAGATCCTCAGGAGCTCAAAAGAACAAAACAGTCTTTACTGGTAACTTTAGAAAATCAGAGAATTTTTGGCAAAATATTTAATATGACATTCAATCAACACAGAACACTTCTTAAAGCAATGACTTGGCCCTTTCAACTTCACAAACTCTGAGCTATTTGAATTTTACAATTCTCAAATTTGCAAAAGGAACAAAATAGAAGAAAAGGACAGAAAGAGAGAGAGGCAAAAAGGATACAGAGGAGCATACACAGACGTACCAACTCCTGGATTCCAGTAGCGTTCAGATGGAAATTCCAAGAGGAGGTAGGGTCAAGATGTGTGCTTGCCTTGTGGTCAGCCTTCAATACCCCTTGGTTTCCCTGGGCCCTTCCCCCAGGTGGGCCTTGGGCTCATTTGGTCCCTCAGGAGCTGGGCTGGGGGTTGCAGAGGTGGCTGTGGAGCATTGCCTGTGCTGTGCCAGGGACTGGCAGCCACTGCTGGGCTGGGATAGAGGCTCTGGGGGGATTGGGGTTCCAGGGCAGGGCAGGGCTGGGGTTCCAGGGCAGGGGAGGGCTGGACCTGCCCCTTCCTCCCCTATTGGAATAAGATCCAATATTACCAGGTAGATTGTGCCTGGGCTCCTCTGACCCCTGCTCCTGGGCCAAAGGCGGCAACTGTGGTGTTTCACCTCAGAGACACTTTTGGCTGGCTGGATGGTGCAGCTGAGCACCGAAACAAGTCCTGGCTTGTAGAAACTCAGTTTGCCTCAGGTGAGAAGGCTTCAGGCTAAGGTGAGGAGGAAAAGGAGACAGATTCTGCCGGAGGGTTAATATCAAGAGTTTATTCCATGGTCACAGACGTCTGAATCTTAGGTAACATCTCCAACAGAATCCTCACCGCATGGCCTGAGTGACTTTTTAGGCTCCGGGGGAAGGGGGAGGGAAGGGACAGGTGAGCCACCAACCAGGGGGGAGGGGCAGGGTCTCAGGCAACGATGACACCCAGACAGACCAATGACCTCTGGGCACAGGGGCATCTTTTGAACCTGAGCAACCACCTTGCTGGAATGTTAAGACTGATTGACAGCCCCGCAGGGGGCGAGGGGGAAGGGGAAGAGAGATATTGCCACACCTGGGAAGGGGCTGGGAAGTTTAAAACAGGAAATTGCAACACACTGCAACACTCCCCACACAGGAAATGTCTTGAGCCAAGAAACTCCTCCACTCTGTCACAAAAGGGAATACTGGAGGTGAAATCCCAATTCTGGCCATGGGCACCTAGATAAGAAGGACAGTTCTTTTCCTTAGGAATGAAAGCCCCAGTTCTCAGTAAATTTCTGGTTTGATTGTTTGGATTCTGTTTGGTTTTGTTGTTGCTTTGTTTCATTGTTGTGCCTGAAGTGTCCAGTCACCAGCAGAGTGACTCTTGCCAAGGAACTTTGTGCTGCTGTCCCTTAATATTCAGTCTGGTTTTTGCTGCTCCCTTGCTGGGGATTTTTTCAGCGCTCTCAAGGCCTCGTTGGTAACAGGGTGAAGGAGCCCTGGCCCAGGCTCTGGCCCTGGGGGACACGGGGACGCTGCCGGGGGGTCCCTGTCCCTCTATTCCACCCCAGGGCCCCGGCCCCCCGTCCCAGTGTCAGGCTCTGGGGTCGATCTCGTGGAACATCCTCTGGGGGAGGCTGTGGGGCTGGGGGCGGGGGGACCCGGGGGGACAGGGGACCCCGCTGTGCACGAACAGGGTTGGACTGCTCTGGGGGGAACTGTGAGGGGGGCTGGGGCAGAGTGACCTCCCCAGGGACCTCACACAGCCCCTGTGATGTCACACTGCCCCTGTGATGTCACACTACCCCCGTGATGTCACACTACCACCGTGATGTCACACTGCCCCTGTGATGTCACACTGCTCCCGTGATGTCACACTGCCCCTGTGATGTCACACAGCCCCTGTGATGTCACACTGCCCCTGTGATATCCCAGAGCCAACTCTGAGACTCCACGCTATGATGTGATACAGCTGCTCTGTGATGTCACAGAAGTCTCTGTGATGTCAGAAAGTCACTCTATGATTTCACAATCTCTACTGTGATGTCACAGCCTGCTCTGTGATGTTACACAGCCACCCAGTGTTGTCACAGCCCACTCCCTGATGTCACAGAGCCACCTTCTATGATGGCAGGATCTGCTCTATGGCCTCACACTCTATTATGTCACAGCCAGCTCTGTGATGTAACAACCCCCCTCAGTGATGTCACAAAACCCTCTCTGTGATGTCATACTGACACTCTGTAAGGTCACAGCACATACTTTGACCTCAATGCCAGCTCTATGATGTCATGCAGCCATGCCATGATCTCACAGCCTGTTCTGTGATGTCACAAAGTCCCCTCTATGACGCTGTAGCTGCTCAGTGACCTCACACAACAAATTCTGTGATGTCACAGCCCAATCTGTGACCTCACACAGCCCACTCTGTGCTGTCACTCAGCCCCTTGTTGACATCCCAGCTGCTCTGTGCCTCTATGACACAGCCACAGAGGTGCTGCTGTGACACAGCCCCCTCTGGGCCATCCCACAGCCCCTGCCAGTGCTGAGCCCCTGTGAGCTCTGTCTGTGCCCTGCTGGTGTCCCTGAGGGGCCCTGGCAGTGCCCCAGCCCTGCTGGGCTGTGCTCAGGAGCTGCTCCTGGCCAGAGCTCTCTCTCTGCAGCGCTGCCCTTGCCAGGAGCTGCCTCTGGGCCAGGAGCCCGGCCCAGCTCAGCAGCACAGACACAGCACAGGGACTTTATTGAGCCTCTGGGGCTTTGGTGCTCTTTGCATCAGACTCAGTCCCTCAAAGTGTGCTCCAAAAACCTTCTCAGGGACTCAAAAAGAGGGTGAAACACTGAAGTTTCTCATACTTTAAATAGATCCATCTGAGAGACAGGACTGAGAAAATGTCCCCAGGTTCCAGGTAGAGAAGAACACTGGTGGCAGTGATGACAGCAGGGGACAAGCAAGGGAAAGGTGTCTCTGCTGCTGAGCAAACCTTCGCCTCTGTCCCTGCAGGCTGTCAATATCCCCGGCTGCCCCACCTGGCTGGGCCCTTCCTTTGCTGACAGCTCTGCCTCCTGCCTGCCTCTGCCTACCCACACAAAGCCTGGGGCTGCTCCAGGCTCCTGCTGGGGACATGCTGCACCACAGCCCTGCCCTGACAGGGAAATTCCTTTCTGCTGGTGTTCAGTCTGGACCTCCCAAGCTGCACTTGGTGCTATTAGGTCTTCTTCAGTCTTATTCCTACTATGAAGAAAAGCTCCAGCCTCTCTGAAACCACCCATCCATCCCTCCCAGGCTATTCCCTTTCAATCCTCAGTCTCTACACCACTGACCACAGAGGCCGCAGACTCTCCCTGCTGGTTTTGTGATGAGGCCTCCAAACCGCATTCTGGGAGATTTTTGAGTCCTCTCCAAGGTCTGTGAAAAGGGAAAAATAGCATTTTTAGTTATTTTCTCCTAAATCCTACCGTGACAGAAAATGGGTCAGTATCTTTAAACTGAATGGGGACAAAATAACATTTGTTAGAAGGAGGAAATATTTTACAATTAAGAAAGTGGCAGGAAACTGCAGCTGTTTTTCCAGAGAAGTGGATTCCCCATCCCTGGAATTGTCCAAGAGCAGGAGCTTTGTGCAACCTCTCCCATTGAAACCCGCTCATCCCCAGTGACAGAATTCCTGCATTGTGGGTTCTCTGATGTGCTGGGTGCCCTCACAAGGCTTCTGGCCAGAATGTCTGCTGAGGGCAGCCAGGCTGCTGCTGGGGCAGTGACCTCAAAGCCATCACCATGGCAGCCCTGTCCCCTGGGCCTGGCTCTGCCCTTTCCTCTGCCCCTGCCTTGGCTCTGCTGCCATGAAGAGTTTTGTCATTAATATCTTGTCCCCAAGGTGCTGGGGCCAATGGCTTCCCAGTCAGGCTCCTGGGGCAGAAGTGGCTTTTCAGAGCCCAGCCAGGAATGAGCCCTGAGGCAGCAGCTCTGCAGTGGTGGCCACCAGGCTGGGCTGCCAAGGGAGGCTTCTGGCCATGGCCTGCAAGCAGCTGCTGCTGCCAAGGTGCCTTTGGTGCCTCAGGCTCTCCCTGGCACAGCTCCCAGCACGGCACTCTGCCCTTGTGCCCGAGCCCTTCCCTGTGCTGGGGCTGGCCTGGGTCTTTTCCTGCAGTGGGACCTGCCCTGCTGATGGCACAGGAAAGGCAGTTCCTGCTGGAGCAGGAGGCTCTGCCTGCAATGGGCTCCAACAACTCCAGCAAGGTCCTGTTTGCAAAGCCCCCAGTAAGCAATGAAGGAGGGCAGTCACACTGCTTTGGGGGTGAATAATGCTGAAACCGGCCTGACTCCTCCATCTCAAAGTTCAACATCCTCAGAGGGAGCTGAAGCTGTGGAAGAGCTGGAAAAATCCCCAGAGAAAGGAACAACCAAGTGACACCACTGAGAGCTTCTGCAGAGCTGCTGAGCTGGCCCAGCCTGGGCACATCTGACTGACAGGGCAGCACTTCAGATGAGAAAAGCCCCATCCCAAATTTTAATGGCAGCATCTCCTGACATTTCCCTTCTTGAGGGGTGTGGGGATTCCTCCCAGTGGTGGGGACACCCTGAAGGTCACTGCTGCAGGCTGAGCCAAAGGGAATTGCCCATGGTTATTGGTCTGGGGGAGTGACATAAATCTCTGCTTAATTACAGATTTTCCTTAATACAGTTGCTTTGAAATAATTTCCTAGTGCTCTGTATAATATATTTTACGTCTCTTGCATCCTGGCAGGAATATTTCTGATTAAGGAAATTTTGTCTAATCATTACCATAATAGAGAAAATATATTTATATAAATATATCTGCCCATGACAGGAACCCCTGTGAGTGTCTGGGACATCCTGGCCCTTTGGCAGCCTGGGGACTCCTGGGATGTCACTGCGGAGCCCCCATGAGTGCCTGTGACAGATCGGTGCCTTTGCAGCCCAAGGTCCCCTGGGATGTCACCATGGAATGGCTGTGACTGCCTCTGAGCACAGGGCTCTTTACCATCCCCAGAAAGCCCTGGGAAGTCTCCATGGAGCCCCTGTCTGTGCCTGTGACATTCCAGCTCTGGAATAGCCTGGAGACTCTTGGAAGGTCCCCAAGGAACCCCTCTGAGGACCTGTGACAAATCTGATCCTAAGCAGGAAACGATCCCCAGCCCCCTGTTGCTATGGTCAGTTTCCATGGCAACCATCACCAGACCCCTGTTGCTATGGGATGTTTCCGTGGCAACCATCACCAGACCCCTGTTGCTATGGGATGTTTCCGTGGCAACCATCACCAGACCCCTGTTACTATGGTCAGTTTCCATGGCAACCATTCCCAGCCCTCTGTTGCTATGGTCAGTTTCCATGGCAACCATCACCAGCTCCCTGTTGCTATGGTCAGTTTCCATGGCAACCATCACCAGACCCATGTTGCTATGGGATGTTTCCGTGGCAACCATCACCAGCTCCCTGTTGCTATGGTCAGTTTCCATGGCAACCATCACCAGCTCCCTGTTGCTATGGTCAGTTTCCATGGCAACCATCCCCAGCCCCCTGTTGCTATGGTCAGTCCCTTGGCAGCTCCATGGAGACCCCATGCCGGGGTGGTTGCCATGGACACCAGCTCAGGCCTGCAGCCATAGCCCGTTGCCATGGCAACCATTGGCAGCCCCATCCCCAGGCTCATGGGATCCCAGAACCACAGAATTGGCTGAGCTGGGAGGGACCCATCAGGATCCTCCAGTCCAACTGCTGGCCCTGCACAGGACACCCCAACAATGACAGCCTGGGCCTGGCAGCGCTGTCCAAACGCTGCTGGAGCTCAGAGAGCCCTGGAGCTGGGACCCTTCCCTGGGGAGCCTGGGCAGGGCCCCAGCAGCCTCTGGGCAAAAACCTTTTCCTGACATCCAACCGGAGCCTGCCCCGACTCAGCTGCAGCCGTTCCCTCCACTCCTGTCCCTGGGCACCAGAGGGAAGAGGTTCCCACAGCTCCAGCCAGGGACCCGCTCCCAAGGCTGTTGCCATGGCCACCAGGGCTGGCACCAGCTGGGATGCTCGGTTTCCAGGCGCCGGGGTTCAGGAATGGGATTCCCCAATTTCCTGCCCCCGCTAAAACCACGCTGCCCTCACTGCCCTCCCGACTCCCATGGAAAGCACAAAAGGCAAAGATCCCGGGCTGGGATAAGAACAATTTATTAGGAACAGGAACAAGTTAAGGGACAAACAGAACTGAAACAATCTTGATAACAGAATGGATAAATGAAACAGTTTCCTGGGAAAACTAAAACACAACTCACTGGGTCTTCCTGGCCACAATTTCCCCTGTTTGGAAAGGACACCCTTCTTCTCAGGGAGAGAGAGAGAGAGTATCCCTGTTCTGCACCTGGAAATTCTCTGAGGTGGGAGTGAACGTAATAACACAGCCATGGCAAGACCCTCATGTTTTTCAATGCCACATCATGACACTGGTAGGGGCAGGGAAAGGGACTGGTGTCTTCCCAGCATGGATCATGGGGAACATGGATCACCAGGGTTCTTCCCAATGTGGGTTCTCCCATGGGGGATGAAGCTGGAGTGGTGGATGAAGCTGTTCCTGCATTTGTGGCATTTGCAGGGATCGCTTACTGGTGGCTCCGTTGGTGACTGGTCAAGTGAGAGCTGGTGGTGAAGCTCTTCCCACACTGGGGACACTCGTAGGGCCTCTCCCCTGTGTGGATGCGTCGGTGGATGATGAGGGTGAAGTTGTGCTTGAAGCCCTTTCCGCACTCAGGGCAGTGGAAGGGCCTCTCATCTGTGTGAATCCGCTGATGCTGGAGGAGACTGGAGCTGGTCTGAAACCTCTTCCCACATGTGGCGCATTGGTAGGGCCTCTCCCCAGTGTGGATGCGCCGGTGCTTGATGAGGTCCGAGTTGTGCTTGAAGCCCTTCCCGCACTCAGGGCAGAGGAAGGGCCTCTTATCTGTGTGAATCCGCTGGTGCTGGAGGAGACCGGAGTTGCTCGGAAACCTCTTCTGACACTGGGGACACTCGTAGGGCTTCTCCCCAGTGTGGATGCGTTGGTGGGTCACAAGGACAGATCTGTAGCTGAAGCCCTTCCCACACTCCCCACACTCGTAGGGCTGTTCCCTGGTGTGGATCCTCTGGTGCCTGATCAGGTGGGAGCTCCACCTAAAGCTCTTCCCACACTCCAAGCACTTGTGGGGCTTCTCCCCATCATGAAGCTGCTCATGGACCACCAGCTCTGAACTCTGGCTGTAGCTCTGCCCACCTTCCTGGCTCAGGGTGGCTCTTTCTTCTTCAGAGCACCCTGGGCTGGGTTTGGAGCCCCTCCTCATGGGGGATGTCTGAGGTTTTTCTTCCCTGTTGAATTCCTGTGCGTTAAAATCACTCAAAACGGCCTCTTTCACGAGGTTCTGCCATGCAGATTTTTCCTCCCTGGTCTCCATCCTCACTTCCTTCCCTGGGGAAGGAAGGACAAGGACAGGATGGGATTCGCCTCCATGCCAGAGGGAAGGGGAAGGAGATTCCCCCAGTGCATCCCCGGCAGGATGGCTTTGGCAGCAGGGTTGTCCTGCAGCCAGGGGCTGTGCTGGGCTGGGAGATGGAGCAGGAGAGAGGGGGAAATAGGAACTGACTTCCTCCTCACCTATCTGGGTGTCCTTCCTCTTCCTCACAGCCTCCTTCTCCATCCAATCAAGGTTTGGGAATGGGAAATCCTGTTCTGGGAAGAAAACAAAAGGTGCGCACATTGTCTTTTGTACTGGTTTGAAGGCAAACCTGGAGAGGGTCTAAACCAGAATTACAATTTAAAAGAAAATGAAGATCAAGGCAATGATACAGAAACACTGCCTTAAACGGACAGAGTCAGGATATAACCTGACACCCTGTTGTTCAGGGTGGTGGCAGCAGTCCCAGTAAATGGTGGTTGCAGTCCTGTTGGAGAGATAAAGGTGATTCTGTTGAAGCAGTGATCCTGTAGAAGGGTCTGGTCTTCCTCTGGAGGCCCAGTGGTGGTTCTGGAGCTCTTGTCCTCTGGCAATCCAGTAGGCAAGCTGCTCCTGGTGTAGCAAAGCGTCAGCTTATATCAAGGTAGAAATGCTTGGATCCTCCCCCTGGGCGGAGCATCCCACAATGGGAGGATGGAATTTTATCAGTCCTGCAGTGACACTCAATGGCCCATTCACAGAAGATATCTCCCCTGGAGGGCGTTATCAGGGCTGAGTCATGGAAGAGATAAAGAACATTGCCCCACCTGTTTATAACAGTTGATGAAGATGGTGATTGAAAACATGCATTTGGTTACATCTTGCATGGCAACCTGAAGCAGTGGGGCAATCCCTGCTCAGGGGGTGAACACCACCCCCCTTACCCAAACTGGCTCAGCTGTAAAACCCCCACCCTGGGAATGCCACGCATACAGGGGGCAATGTCACACTTGCCCTGCCCCAGGAGAGGGCTCTTTTTCCTGTCATTCCCTTCCTGTCCCCCCTTTTCTATCCCATTTACTTTTCAATAAAATTCATTTTGGGTTTGGTCTCATTATCACCTTAATTGGGGCAGAGGAATCTCTCTAACACTTTTCTTAACCAGACTCACCAGACTGTGAAATTATTTTGGCACAGTGAGTTTAGGCACTGTTCTCTGACCCCAAGTTCCTTTGACAACAGCATGGTGCCCTCCTCTGAGGAGGTTGTGGTTCTCTCTTGAGGAACTCTTTGAAACTGGGCTGCAGATTCCTCTGAGTGACTTATGGGAGAACCAATGAGGTAAATCGCCTTTGTGGGCCTGGAGAGTAAAGAAAATATTTTGTTGTCCTTCTATTACAGCGACCTGATGAAGGTCTTCAGGGTGAGAGAAGTGGATGAGAATCTTGGTTCATGATCAGAAGGCTGGATTTATTAATATATGATATATAATACATTATAACTATACTAAAAGGAATAAAGAGAAAAGTTGCAGAGGCTTGCTAAGCTAAGAATAGAAAGAAGAGAATGAATAACAAAGTTCTGTGTCCAGCAGAAAGCAAGGACCAACTCTCCCGTGAGTGGTCAGCAAATCCAAACACTCACAGAAGACCAATCACAGATGCTCCTGTTACATTCCAAATCAGCAGATAATTATTGTTTGCATTTTTCTTCTGGGGCCCCAGCTTCACAGAAAGGACAAATCCTAAAAGAGAGGATTTTATGAAAAAATGTCTGTGACATCCTTCCTTGAAATGTTTTTTTAAAATCACAGGAGGAAAGGGAGCAAATGATACCAGCGAGACTGACAAGGTTCATTCACCCCATGGTGAGGAACACAAGGCTGCTAAAAGTCCTACAAAAAGCTCAGCTCAAGTAGCTAAATTCCCAAATAACTCCTGAATTCCCAGGCTTGAGTGCTTTGCGAAATGTGAGAATCATTTTTCTCTTCATCCCTGTTCACCTTTGTGACAGTTACAGAGTTTACTTTCCTTTTAATGATATCTGTATTGGGCTGAATTTACACTTTTATCAGAATGTGCTAGCAGCTGAGCTGGAGCTGTGCAGGAACCAGTGGAACTTGGAATTGCCACAAAATGGTTTGTACTGTCAGTTTATTAATGTTTGGGATTTGTTTGCATTTTCATCACATCTGACTTGTGGGAAAATCAAATATTCATCAAAGTGATTTATGCAGAGTCAAGTTTGATTTCTGCCAAATTATTTTGTCCAGTGCCCAGGGTATGCTCGAGGGGTCCCTGTGCCTCTCGCCATGGGGGATATTTGGCAGGGGTTTGGGGGGGTTGTCCCTGTCCCTGTCACCCCAGGCCATTCACCAGGGGGTCTCCATCATTCTCACCCCAGAGAATGCCTGGAGGGTCTCCCTCCCTCTCACCCCTGTGCCAGGGGGTACTCAGGGCAGTCTCTGTCCCTCTCAGCCCAGGGAATGCTCGGGGGTCTCTGTCCCCTCACCCTGGGGGATGCTCAAGGGGTCTCCATCCCTCTGGCCTCAGGCAATGCCTGTGCAGGGCTGGGGACCAGGGGCTTTGTGTCCCTCTCACCGCTGAGAGTGCTCGGGGCTGGGGGGGCTCTCCGACCTTCTCACACCTGGGGAGGCCGGGGGGTCTCTGTCCCTCTCAGCCCTGCTGTGACCCCACCCAAACATCATTGGGCTCTGGGTGAGCTCAATCCCAAACCCTGATCCTGGTCTCAGTCTCACTCCACATTTAGACACACTCACAGTTCTGTATTTATTCTCATCCCAGTTTCAGACTCATCTATCCCAAGACCCAACCCCAACCCCAGCCCTAAAGCCAATCCCATGTCTAGCCTTAACCCCAATCCCAGCACTAATCCAAATCTCAACCCCAACTCCAATCCCAGCCCCAATTCCAGCCCCTTCCTAAATCCTCAGCCCCAAACCAAATCCCAGGTTCAGCCCTTCTGGGGGTTTGGGGGTGTCTCTGTCCCTCTGAGCCCGATGATGTTTGGGTGGGGTCACAGCAGGGCTGAGAGGGACAGAGACCCCCCCGGCCTCCCCAGGTGTGAGAAGGTCGGAGAGCCCCCCCAGGCCCGAGCACCCTCAGCGGTGAGAGGGACACAGAGCCCCTGGTCCCCAGCCCTGCACAGGCATTGCCTGAGGCCAGAGGGATGGAGACCCCCCGAGCATCCCCCAGGGTGAGGGGACAGAGACCCCCGAGCATCCCCTGGGCTGAGAGGGACAGAGACTGCCCTGAGTACCCCCTGGCACAGGGGTGAGAGGGAGGGAGACCCTCCAGGCATTCTCTGGGGTGAGAATGATGGAGACCCCCTGGGGAATGGCCTGGGGTGACAGGGACAGGGAAAAACCCCCCCAAGCATCTCCCAGGGCAAGAGGAACAGAGGCTTCACAAGCATCCCCTGGGCACCAGACAAAGTAATGTTTTTTCTTGTCAGAAATCAAAATTGACCGTAGATAAAATGCCTTGAATTTATTTTTCCCACAAGTCACTTGTGATGGAAAGGCAAATAAATCCCAAAATTTTATAAGCTTATAATAGAAGCTATTTTGTGGCAAATCCAAATTCCTTTGGTCTTGTACAGCTCCAGCTCAGCTGCTGGCACATTCTAAAAAAAGAAAAGTGGAAAATAGGCCCAATACGGATTATGAAAAGGAAGGGGAAGCTATGCGTAGCTGTCACAAAGGTGACAGGGACAAAGAGAAAAATTATTCTAACATTTGGCAAAGTCCCCCAGCCTGTGAAACAGACCTCCCCTGGAGGGGGCCAAGTGTGTCATTGTCCCCTGTGTGTGTGGCCTTTTTGGGGTGGGGGTTTTACAGCTGAGCCAGTTTGGGTAAGGGGGGTGGTGTTCACCCCCTGAGCAGGGATTACCCCACTGCTTCAGGTTGCCATGCAAGATGTAACCCAATGCATGTTTTCAATCCCCACCTTCAGCAACTGTTATAAACAGGTGGGGCAGTGTTCTTTATCTCTTCCATGACTCAGCCCTGATAACGCCCTCCAGGGGAGATATCTCCTGTGAATGGGCCATTGAGTGTCACTGCTGGACTGATAAAATTCCATCCTCCCATTGTTGGATGCTCCACCCAGGGGGAGGATCCAAGCATTCCTACCTGGATATAAGCTGACGCTTTGCTACACCAGGAGCAGCTTGCCTACTGGATTGCCAGAGGACAAGAGCTCCAGAACCACCACTGGGCCTCCAGAGGAAGACCAGACCCTTCTACAGGATCACTGCTTCGACAGAATCGTGTTCATCTCTCCAACAGGACTGCACAACCATTTACTGGGACTGCTGCCACCACCCTGAACAACAGGGTGTCAGGTTATATCCTGACTCTGTCAGTTTAAGGCAGTGTTTCTGTATCATTGCCTTGATCCTTATTTTGTTACTGAATTTGAATTCTGGCTTAGACTCTTCCTCAGGTTTGCCTTTAAACCAGTACAAAGCTCATTGTGCTCATCCCTTGTTTTCCTCCCTTGTTTTAGGAATATCCCATTCCTAAAACTCGGCCAGATGGCGGAAGATACCTCAAGGAAGATGAGGATGCCCCAGGACACCCAGGCAGGTGAGGAGGAAGTCAGTGCCCCTTTCCCCCTCTCTCCTGCTCCATCTCCCAGCCCAGAAAATCCCCTGGCTGCAGGACAACCCCGCTGCCAACGCCATCCTGCTGGGAATGCACTGTGGGGATCTCCTTCCCCATCCCTCTTCACGGAGGGAAATCCCATCCTGTGCTTGTCCTTCCTCTACCAGAGAAGGAGCTGAGGATCAAGATCAGGGACGACAAATCCCCACAGCAGAACTACATGGAAGAGACCGGTTTGAGTGGCTCCATGGGAAAAGAATCCAATGGGGAGGAAAAGCCCTGGAGATCCCCCATGAGGAGGAGGTGCTCCAAACCCAACCCAGGGTTCTCTGAGGAGGAAAGACCCACCCTGAGCCAGGAAGGTGGACAGAGCTTCAGCCAGAACTTGGAGCTGGTAGTCCAGGGGCAGCTTCATGATGGGCACAAGCTCCACAAGTACTTGGAGTGTGGGAAGAGCTTCAGGCAGAGCAGCACTCTGATCAGCCAGAGGATCCACGCTGGGGATTGGCCTTATGAGTGTGGGGAATGTGGGAAGGGCTTCAGCTCCAGCTCTGCCCTTGTCATACATCAACGCATCCACACTGGGAAGGGGCCCTACGAGTGTCCCCAGTGTCAGAAGAGGTTTCAGAGCAGCTCCAGTCTTCTCCGGCACAAGCGGATTCACACGGATGAGAGGCCCTTGCGCTGCCCTGAGTGCGGGAAGGGCTTCAAGCACAACTCCAACCTCATCTGGCACCGGCACATCCACACTGGGGAGAGGGAGAGGCCCTACGAGTGTCCCCAGTGTGGGAAAAGCTTCACCCAGATCTCTGTTTTAACCAGACACCAACGGAGGCACCTGGAAGGGAAGCTCTGCCAATGCCCCAATGCAGGAGGACTTTTGTGCACTGCCCCAACTTCATCCATAGTTGGAGGATCCATGTTGGGAAGAGCCCTGGTGATCCATTTTTCCTTCGGATCCATGCTAGGAAGACACCTGTCCCTTTTCCTGCCTCTGCCAATGACATGATGTGGGATGGAAGAACATGAGGGTCCTGCCATGACTATGTCATTACATTCACTCCCACCTCAGAGAATTGCCAGGGACAGGAAAGGGACACTCTCTCTCTCTCTCTCTCTGTCCCTGAGGAGAAGGGTGTGCTTTCCAGGCAGGAGGAAATACGTGGCAAGGCAGACCCAGTAAGTTGTGTTTTAGTTTTCCCTGTAAACAGTTTTATTTATACACTCTGTTATCAATATTGTTTCTGTTCCATTCATTCCTTATATCATTGTTGTTCCCAAAAAATTGTTCTTATCCCAGACCAGGATCTTTGCCTTTGTGGTTTCCATGGGAGGTGGGAGGGCAGCGAGGGCAGCGCAGTTTTAGCAAGAGCAGGAAATTGGGGAATCCCATTCCTGAACCCTGGCCCCTGGAAACCGAGCATCCCAGCTGGTGCCAGCCCTGGTGGCCATGGCAACAGCCTTGGGAGCGGGTCCCTGGCTGGGGCTGTGGGAACCTCTTCCCTCTGGGACCCAGGGACAGGAGTGGAGGGAACGGCTGCAGCTGAGTCGGGGCAGGCTCCGGTTGGATGTCAGGAAAAGGTTTTTGCCCAGAGGCTGCTGGGGCCCTGCCCAGGCTCCCCAGGGAAGGGTCCCAGCTCCAGGGCTCTCTGAGCTGCAGCAGCGTTTGGACAGCGCTGCCAGGCCCAGGCTGGCATTGTTGGGGTGTTCTGGGCAGGGCCAGCAGTTGGACTGGAGGATCCTGATGGGTCCCTCCCAGCTCAGCCAATTCTGTGGTTCTGGGATCCCATGAGCCTGGGGATGGGGCTGCCAATGGTTGCCATGGCAACGGGCTCTGGCTGCAGGCCTGAGCTGGTGTCCATGGCAACCACCCCTGGCATGGGGTCTCCATGGAGCTGCCAAGGGACTGACCATAGCAACAGGGGGCTGGGGATGGTTGCCACGGAAACTGATCATAGCAACAGGGGGCTGAGGATGGTTGCCATGGAAACTGATCATAGCAACAGGGGGCTGGGGATGGTTGCCATGGAAACTGACCATAACAACAGGGTCCTGGTGATGGTTGCCTGCTAAGGATCACATTTGTCACAGGCACTCAGAGGGGTTCCGTGGGGACTTTCCAAGAGTCTCCAGGCTCTTCCAGAGCTGGAATGTCACAGGCACAGACAGGGGCTCCATGGAGACCTCCCTGGGCTTTCTTGGGATGGTAAAGAGCCTTGTGGTCAGAGGCAGTCACAGCCATTCCATGGTGACATCCCAGGGGACCTTGTGATGCAAAGGCATCGATCTGTCACAGGCGCTCACGGGGGCTCCACGGTGACATCCCAGGAGTCTCCAGGCTGCCAAAGAGCTGGGGTGTCCCAGAAACTCACAGGGGTTCCTGTCATGGGCACAGTGGGAGCTTCAGGCAAAACCTTTATTTCTTTTTTGGAGAAACTCCTGCTGAGACATGAGATGGAGAAATTACATATTGCAGGCACCATGGATCCTCAAACCCCTGCAGGGCCCCTAGACTTCTAAAATTCCTTCTAAGAGAGGAGACTGGGAGCAGTTGCATCCAATCCCATCTCCAGACTTTGTCAAAGGTGTTAAAGATTAGACACGTGGAATTGAACTTTAATGCAATTTTCCCCCCAGGGTTAAAGATTGAATACCAGATAAATTTATATAAATACAGCTCTGATTTTTTCTGATCATTATTAGACAGAATGGTTCATTCCCACCACAAAGTAAATGAAAAAAGGGAGTTTTTGTTACAGTCTGAGGTGGTCTGCACACAACCTTCCCCCAGAGTTTCTTGTGCCAATGGGTAGGAACCACGAGAGCACCAGCACATAGACACAGACAGACACACACACAGACACACATACACACAGACACACACACACAGAGAAATGCTGAAAGTGTCCAGGGGCCAAAGACAAAAACAAAGGAGAGTCCAGGGTACAAATACAGGGAAAGAGGGTGCAGAGTAGAGCACCGGGGATCCAGTGCTCTGAGGGTTCAGGGGCGGTACACATGGAAGGGACCAATAGTAAATGCCAGTGTGGATGGGTAGGGTTACACACCAGTGGGAAAACAGGGAAGGGAGAACTCACCAGAACATGAACATATAAGAGTTAAAGGGGTAGAGAAGGCCAAGGGAGAGTACAGAACTGGGACAAATTAACATAGTGCTGCAGAGCACCATGGGGAAGCCTCTTTCCTCGCCCTGAGTTGTGAGGAATGCCCAGAGCCTACAGTGTGTCTCTCCAGGGCATTTCTGCTGGCTTTTCCCTGGTAGGCTCACAGGTTTGCACAGTTGTGCAGTGTCACAATGATCTCCTTGGTTCTGCATTCCTGCTGTGGCTGCTGTGTAACAATGGACCTGTGATACCATGAGGCTCCATAGTGTCACCATGGTCCATTTGGTTACACAAGGCCCTGTTGGGACATGATGAACCCTTGGTTCCATGAGGGGCCTGGGCTCCCACAGCCCCTCACAGGGCCTTAAGGCATCTCCGAGTTCCCCATTGCCCCTCATGGCCTCTCAAGGCCCTTCATGACACCTCATGACTGATGGCCCCTCACAGCCCCTCACAGCCCCTCTCAGCCTCAGGCCTGGGGCTCCACCCAAGGCAGGAGAACAAGTTGGGCCCTACTTGTTCTGCTTTCATTTCAGTCCCTTCACAGCCACAAGTGCAGAAAGGCTGAAATGGAGCCTTTCCCCGGCGTTTCCCTCAGGGTTAACTGCAGGCTGAAGCTCTGTGCTGGCCCCGGCCCCAGCACCACCATCCCTGCAGCCGCCAGGCCTTTGCTGTTCCCCCATGTCCGGTCCCTGTCCCCGAGTCCCGCCCGGCTCTGGCAGCAGCAGCAGCCGCAGCGCAGGGGGCGCCGGCCCGGCCCAGCCGGGGCTCCCGGCCAGGAGCAGCAGCAGCGCCGGCCCCTTCCCGCCTGCTCCTGCCTCGGCTCCCGAGGGCTTTTCCCAGCTCAATTCTGGAGCAGAGCAGCCAGCACCCACACAGAGCCCTGACTGCTCAGGGCCCACCTGTGCTGCCGTGAGCCAGCCCTCAGAGGAAGAAAGGATCGGGTTCCAGCGCTGTTTTCAACACTCTTTTACTCACCCTGAGGTGACAGGAGGAGGCTGCTGGTGCCTTTGCCTTGGGAATTGTAGATCATGGCTGCTCTTGGCGCTCTTCTGCTTGCCACTTGAACTTTATCCATAAAAATGCAAGTGCCTCTTTCAGTTGGTTCTACCCACGGTGCTTTCATGACAGTGAAGTCAGTATTTTTGTCACAGGCATAAAGATCATCAGATACTGGAATGCCCACCAGCCCCTGAACACTAAGATGAGGGGAATTAAAGCCACACAGGCCACATTTGCAGAACTCAAACACAGCCCTGTTGCTGGCGTTGTTGAAATAGAATAAACTGACAGAGGCTGTCACAGAATTTGCCTCCATAATGTGGAATTAAATTTAAAAATCCATCAGGAGAAACAGAAATCAGAACTTCTCAACTCGCTTCATTTCTCCTTCCCAGCAGCAGGAAGCGGAGATGCCCAGAGGTGTTTTGCACTGCTGCTGCCCCCAGTTTGAGCCCAGGCTCTGCCCAGTCCCAGCGGGAACCTGAGCCCAGCCCAGGGAGCTCAGCGCACATGGGGCCAGGCCCAGAGCCCCGGGCACGGCCGCCCATTGCAGGGCAGTGGCGCAGATGGAATATCCTGCAGCCTAAACCTCCTGCTCCTGCCACACAGCGCCAGCCTTCTCCCCCTCCTCCTCCTCTCCCAGCATGGCACAATTTCCAGCTCGGAGGAGGCTGCCCCAGAGAGGGCTCCGGCTCCTGTTCAAGCCTGAATGTCCCTGCAGAGGAACAGGGCATCTTTCAGGCACTTCCACAAGCTCAGGCTTCTCACTTCATGGAGAATCTGGGATGCAAATGGCCTTGCTAAGAAATCCAAAAGCCAAAATGTATTAATAATTATTAGAAAAAATTCCCCTTTCTTCCAGGCAAAATTCACCAAGTCATTCTCTGCATTTCTCCTTTTCAGATTGTTTCAGTTGGCTGTTCTGACAGGTCCATCTTGTTCTGGTGCTTATCATGAACTGATTGTGCTCTTGATTTATGCACCAAGGCACCAGATGTGGAATCATCCACACTGAATTCAGAAACAAACTCCCTCTGTCAGAGCATTTTCACATTCCAGATAATTTTCAAGATGTCCAGTGACGAGTTGGAATGATTATCACAACACTCTCCACTTGTGGCTGCAGGCTCTGCAGATTCTTTCTCTGCATTCAGCCAGGCTTGTATTCCCTAACAATTCTTTGTACCACCTCCTGTTTTCTTAGCCTGGAACAGGAACAATGAAAACCTTACCCATAGCACAACTCCCCAGTCCACCAGGAAAAGAAAGGACAAGTTGTCAAGTTCTCCAAACCTTTGTCTTGCTTTGCTGCAATAGTCCTGCTGCAGGCACAGTGTGGAAAGCCAAGAGAAGCCGCAGTTGGTGGCACATCTTGTGACAGGAGCTCGACCTCATTCTCCAGGAAATGTTTTTGAAAAGGGCAGACAGGACTATGGAGAAGATTCCTGGAAAACTGAAACAGCTTTCCAGAAGTGAAATGAAAATAGAAAGAAATCATCTGAAATGTTTTCCTCAGTTTATTTCTGTTTTCCCCTTTTCCATCTTGCACTACTTCTCCATGCCATGAGTTCTAAATGGATCTCACCTCTAAGATCGATGACTTAGCGAGTTTTAGACACTCTAAAATACCATGAGCTGCACGAGGTTTGCCTTCCCCTGTTTTTGTTGGAAAGCAATGCTGGAGCCACAAGTGCAGCGCTTGGGTCGGGCACGAATTCCAATTCAATAACAAAATAAGGATCAAGGCAATGATACAGAAACACTGCCTTAAACTGACAGAGTCAGGATATAACCTGACACCCTGCTGGGCAGGGTGGTGGAAGCAGTCTTATTAAATGGTGGCTGCAGTCCTGTTGGAGTGATCAACGTGATTCTGTCGAAGGAGTGATCCTGTAGAAGGGTCTGGTCCTCCTCTGAAGGTCCAATGGTGGCTATAGAGCTCTTGTCCTCTGGGAATCCAGTAGGCGAGCTGCTCCTGATGTTGAAAGCCTCAGCCTATATCCATGTAGGAATGCTTGGATCCTCCCCCTGGGCGGAGCATCCCACAATGGTATGATGGAATTTTATCAGTCCTGCAGTGGCACTCAATGGCCCATTAGCAGAACATATCTCACCTGGAGAGCATTATCAGGGATGAGTCATGGAAGCCATAAAGAACACTACCCCACCTGTTTATAGCAGTTGATGAAGATGGTGATTGAAAACATGCATTTGGTTACATCTTGCATTGCAACCTGAAACAGTGGGGTAATCCCTGCTTGGGTGGGTGAACACCACCCCCCTTACCCAAACTGGCTCAGGTGTAAAACCCCCACCCTGGGAAGGCCACACACACAGGGGACAATGTCACACTTTGCCCCCTCCAGGGGAGGTCTCGGTCCCTGTCACGCTTTTTCACAGGCTGAGCGACTTTGTCAAATGTTAGAATAATTTTTCTCTTTGTCCCTGTCACCTTTGCGACAGCTACACAGAGCTTCCCCTTCCTTTTCATATTCTGTATTGGGCCTAATTTCCACTTTTCTTTTATTGGAACCTGCCAGCAGCTGAGCTGGAGCTGTGCAGGACCAATAGAATTTAGATTTGCCACAAAACAGCTTCTATTGTCAGTTTATAAAATTTTGGGATTTGTTTGCGTTTTCATTACGTGACTTGTGGGAAAAGCAAATATTCATTGAAGTATTTTATGCAGAGTTAAGTTTGATTTCTGCAAAGTTTATTTTGTCCGGTGCCCAGGGGACGCTCTGTGCCTCTCACCCTGGGGGATGCTTGGAAGGGGCTGGGGAGGGTCCCTGTCCCTGTCACCCCAGGCCATTCCCCAGGCGTTTGTCCTTTTCACCCCAGGCCATTCCCCAGAGGGTCTCCATCATTCTCACCCCAGGGAATGCCTGGGGGGTCTCCCTCTCTCTCATACCCTGTGCCAGGGGGTGCTCGGGGCAGTCTCTGTCCCTCTCAGCCCAGGGGATGCTCGGGGCAGTCTCTGTCCCCTCCCTCTGGGGGATGCTCGGGGGGTCTTCATCCCTCTGGCCTCAGGCAATGCCTGTGCAGGGCTGGGGACCAGGGGCTCTGTGTCCCTCTCACCGCTGAGGGTGCTCGGGGCTGGGGGGCTCTCCGACGTTCTCACGCCTGAGTGAAGGTGCAAATGACACCGTGAGAACGCAACCTGTCGATCTGCTCGAACTCGGATTGTACTGAACAAGAAATGGAAAGGAGCGAGGGAGAGAAAGAAATCAGAAATGTTCTCAGAGCGAAAGGAAGAGGAAAAAGCCCCAACCCGGACTCCGCAGCTCTCGGGGACACCCGCAGGGCGCAGCGTCTTTCAAAATTCCAGCCAATCAGAAGAGGCGCTAACCAATTTCCAGCCAACCAGAGCATTTCTCGCCGATGACTCACCGGTTGCCAGGCGAGCCCGCAGAGCCCGGCGGCCCCGGAGCGGAATTTGGGGCTCGGGCCGGGGGACGGATCCGCCCCGGGGGGGTCCCCGAGCCCCTGCCCAGCCCTGGGGCCGATCGGGGGCTCCCCCAGCCAGCAGCCGGTGCTGCGGGGCCGCGGGGCAGAGCGGTGGGAAAGGGGGGTCCGGGCTGGCAGCGGAGGAACTGCGGGAGGGAGAGGAGGAGCAGGAGCAGGAGCGGGAGAATCGCGGCGCTCGCAGCGCCCGCACGCCGCCGAGCCTGCAGCACCCCCTGCCCCGGGAGCATCGCCCCCAGCCCCGAGCCGCAGGTGAGGGCGGAGGCCGAGCTCGCCCCGGCTCCAGCCACTGGTATCAGGGAGGATTTTTTGGAGAGTGTTCGGAGCCGGCAGATCCCAGACTCGAGCCCCGGATATCTCCGGGCTCCCCAAGAGGAGCTTTTTCGGGGGCAGAGGAGCCGCGATCGCCCCTCGGAGGGTCCCGGGGGTCCACGTGGGGATGGCCCGGTACCGACGGGGCAGGACATTGGTTTTGGGGATCCCCGTGAGAGCCGGGGCTGTGGAACGGGGGACCCCCGGGGCGGGGAGAGGGGAAGGGGCGATACCGGAGCTGGGGGACTCCCGGCAGCCCGGAGATGAGGCGGGGACGGGACCCCCTGACCCTGAGAGGGGTGTCCTGGGGTGACTTCATGATGCTCGTACCCCCATCGGTCTGTTTAGCCCAGAAATGAGTTCTGCACCTTTAAGTTTGATTCTGAGAGCGCAGGGGAGAAGGGAGAAGCAGTAGTTTGTTTTCATACACTGCACTCACTCCTCCACATTCCTGCTCCTGGACTGTTGTGATGCCTTAAGGAGCTGGAACAGTGGCCAGATGGAGCTGATAGGAATAAAGTGGATTTTTACTGAAATGCTTTCAAAGGCCACACCCTGGCAGTACCGGAGGCACAGCTGTGGCTCTTCCTGGATGGCTCCAAGATGGGAGCAAAAGAGGGCTTGGTCATGAGATCTCACATTTTTATGAGTTTTAGTCTATTTGCATATAGGAGTTAACTGCCCAATTAATAGCTTCAAATTATGAAGTTTAATCCTCCTTGCTTGCTTGCCCGCCCTCCTCTTTTCATGTTGTTTATGCTTTGGGCCTGAAGTTTGAAGAGATTGTCCTTGAGTCTCCAGCTAGAAGATGATTGTTTTGTCTTCAACACTCTGTGAAAAGATCCCAGTAACACTTAATATAAAGCTAAAAGCTGCACACCAAAACAGAACAGAAAAACTTAAAACCTAAGGTATCAGTTGTCTGCTGACAGACAGCAGGACAGAGCTCTCCTTTGCTTTTCGTTAGTTTTAACTCTCTGAGGCAGAGAAGTTCCCTGGAGTATGGTTTTTCTTTTTCTTTGGAGCTGTTTAAACCTGCTCTGGACTGAACACCCAGAACACCGCTGGCAGCTCCCACCTGTGGCCCACCAGGCTGAGCCTGGGCCGCAGCATTTCCAGCAGTGGAAGGACTGACATGAGACTGATAAGAGACTGAGTGAGCAGAGCTACAGCCCACAGAAGGACTTTCTGAGATTGTCATCTCTTTTGTAGCGGCAAGAGGTTTTATTGTTTAATGTTGTTCATTTTTTGTGCTGATGAATGCTTTGCCTGTTAAATAAAGAGGTTTTTTCCCCTTTTCTCCGAGGAAGTCTTTTCCTGATCTGGTTGGGGGAGTGGCTGCTTGAATTTGCTTTTTAGAGAAAACCCCTTTGGAGGTTTTCTCCCAAATTTGCCCTAATCCAGGACAGGTTGGTGGGAAGACAGAGGACCACCAAGTGACTGGACTGGGGGGAGGCTGGAGTGGGGGACACTGATATCCCCCAGCATCCCTAAGCAGGACCCTGGAGAGAGGGATCCCCAGGACCCATGGGATCCCCAGCAGCCCTGAGATAGGGGACCACCAGAACCCCAGAGGGATGAGACTGGAAATGGGATGCTCCTGGTGGCTTTTTTTAATTCACTCTTGATTTTTGGAAATTTTTATGGGCACCAGATAACTTCTGGAGATGGATTTGGTTGGGAGGAATTCCCAATCCAAGGATTCACACCTTGTTTTACCCCAAACCAGGATTTCCCATTCCCAAACCTTCACCTGATGGAGGAGAAGGCTGCGAGGAAGAGGAAGATGCCCCAGGATACCCAGGCAGGTGAGGAGGAAGTCAGTGCCCCTTTCCCCCTTTCTCCTGCTCCATCTCCCAGCCCAGCATGGCCCCCAGCTGCAGGACAACCCTGCTGCCAACGCCGTCCTGCCAGGGATGCACTGGGGGGATCTCCTTCCCCTTTCCTCTGGCACAGAGGCAAATCCCATCCTCTCCTTGTCCTTCCTTCCCCAGAGAAGGAGCTGAGGATGGAGACCAGGGAGGACAAATCCCTGCACCAGAACCTCGAGGAAGAGGCTGTTTTTAGTGGTGCCAGAGTGCAGAATTACAATGGGGAGGAAAAGTTCCAGAGATCCCACAAGAGGAGGGGCTGCAAACCCAGCCCAGGCTGCTCTGAGAAGGAAAGAACCGCATTGAGCCAGGAAGGTGGACAGAGCTTCAGCCAGAGCTTGGAGCTGGTGGCTCATGAGCAACTTCATGATGGGGAGAAGCCCTACAAGTGCTTGGAGTGTGGGAAGAGCTTCAGGCGGAGCTCCCACCTGATCCGCCACCAGATAATCCACACAGGGGAATGGCCCTACAAGTGTGGGGAGTGTGGGAAGGGCTTCAGCTGCAGCTCCGCCCTCATCACCCACCAACGCATCCACACTGGGGAGCGGCCCTACGAGTGTCCCCAGTGTGGGAAGAAGTTTCAGACCAGCTCCAATCTCCTCCTGCACCAGCGGATTCACACAGAGGAGAGGCCCTTCCGCTGCCCTGAGTGTGGGAAGGGCTTCAAGCACAACTTTACCCTCATCAGGCACCGGCACATCCACACTGGGGAAAGCCCCTACGAGTGTCCCCAGTGTGGGAAGAGCTTCTCAGACCGCTCGTTCTTTACCCAACACCAACGGAGTCACCGGTAAGGGCAGCCCTGTGAGTGCCCCAACTGCAGGAGGAGCTTCATGCACTGCTCCAGCTTCATCCCCCATGGGAGGACCCACGTTGGTCAGAAACCTTGCACTCTACATTCTCTGTGATGCATGCTGGGAAGACACGGGGCTGGTTATTCTTTTGTTTTGGCCCTAATTTTCTTTGCATTCATCTTCATCCCTTTAAAACAGAGAAAATTGGGGTAAAAATCAATAAATTCATCAAAGGCATCTAAAGGCTCACTTTTTACTTGTGTTTCAGGGGAATCTGGGATTCAGGGAGATAATTGGGAGAATTTGGGGGTTTTGGGGGTATTTGGTGTACTTGCTTCCCTTTCTTGGCACTGAAAGAGACAAGAGGGTTCAATCTGTCACCTAAATGCCACTGAAAACTACTCAATCCCACCCCAAAATTCCTTGATTCCACAACTCTTTGGTGTGGAATGGTGTTGGAAGGGGATTGAGCAAAGTGGGCTTCAAATCAGGAGGGTTGAGATGGGCATTAGGTGGGGCAGGATGGGTGGGACGGGGTTTGGGAGGTGGGAAATGGGGGAAATATGGTTTGGGAAGGGGGTGTTGATGTTCAGGAGTGGTGGGATGTGTCAGGGTTGGGATTGGGGAGGTGGGTTGGGGTCTGCAATGAGACAGCCAAAGTTTGAGGATGATGAAGGGAGGGGGAGCCCATTACTGAGTGAGTTTTTTATTAATCCACATTCCTGAAGAGATTTTTAGGTATCTCATGTTTCTGAGGCAGTTTTGGGGCACTCCTCAGCTTTCAGGGGCTTTCCTGAGAGCAGATCCATGGAGCCCCATTGCCAGGGGTGGTTGCCTTGGGCCAAGCTCTTAGCTGTAGCCAGAGTCCATTGCCTCAGTGCTGGAGAGCAGAGAAATGATGAACGGCCCCAGACATCTCCAGTGTGTGTTTGGGGCAGGGAGAGTTCTGCATAGGTGGGGTGGTCACTGCCCCACCCCAGCCACTGCAGCCTCTGGTGCAGCCCCAAAGTGGCTGCCAAGCCCCTGGCACCCCGAAAACCCCACCTGGGAGAGGGACCAGAGCAGGTCAGGCTGTGACACGGGTGTGACACTGACACGTCCCATGGCCCTGGAGCTCACAGCAGCTGAGACCCAAGACTGACTGTGGATCTCTCTGTCCCTCTCTCTCTTCTCCTGACTTCCTCTTCTCGAAATCTGGGTAACTTCAAGTTGGACAGGTTAGAGTTTGCGAAGTCAGTGCTTTGTCAAGTGATTTACTGTAATTCAATGCTGTTTAAGATTTCCCAAGTACCTCATTCTCTGAAGTTTGCAACTAGAAGTTTGTTCTCCACCCTCCTGAGCAGTTTGTTGTTTTCTGCCCTTGGCCATCTGTCCTGCAGGCTGTGCCCCCTGGGCGTGCTGCTCCTCTGCCCTGGCTGGCTGCACTCGCCCATCTCGCTGTGCCCCAGCATTTCTCACCCAGCGTTTCTGTGCCCTCCCTGGGCTCCCTGCACCCAGCGCTGCCGGCTCCTGGCACACAGAGCCAGGGCAGGAGCCCACCCTGCCAGGGGGCTCTGGGGCAGGGCGGGGGCTGCGATGGCTTCTGAGCTCAGCAGCTGCTCCTGGCATGGTTCCATGGAGACCGAGCACAGCAACGCTGCTGAGCATTGTCCCTGCTGAGGGTCACACACTGCTGGGGCACATTCCCTGCCTGCAGGATTGCTGAGCACTGTCCCTGCTGAGGGTCACACACTGCCGGGGCACATTCCCTGCCTGCAGGATTGCTGAGCATTTTCCCTGCTAAGGGTCACACACTGGCAGGGCACATTCCTGCCTGCAGGATTCGTGCCCGACCCAAGCACTGCACTGATGACTCCAGCATTGCTTTCCAACAAAAACGGGAAGGCAAACTGTGTGTAGGTCATGGTATTTTAGAGCGTCTAAAACTCGCCAAGTCATCGATCTTAGAGGTGAGATCCATTTGGAATTAAGTGGATGGGAAAGTAGTGCAAGATGGAAAAGGGGAACATGGAAATAAAGAGAGGAAAACATTTCAGATGGTTTCTTTCCATTTTCATTGCACTTCTGGAAAGCTGTTTCAGTTTTCCAGGAATCTTCTCCACAGTCCTGTCTGCTCTTTTCAAGAACCTTTCCTAGGAAATGAGGTCAAGCTCCTGTCACAAGATGTGTCCCCAACTGCAGCTTCTCTTGGCTTTCAGCACTGTCCGTGCAGCAGGATTCTTGCAGCAAAGCAAGACAAAGGTTTAGAGAACTGGACAACTTGTCCTTTCTTTTCCTGGTGGACTGGGGAGTTGTGCTGTTGGTGAGGTTTTCATTGTGACTGTTCCAACCTTGGAAAACAGGATGTGGTACCAAGACTTGTTGGGGAATGCAACCCTGACTGAATTCAGAGAAAGAATCTCCAGAAGCTGCAGCCGGAAATGGAGAGTTGTGTGATAATTATTCACACATCTCCACAGACACCTGGAAAGTGATCTAGAACATGAAAATTGATTGTCAGAGGCAGTTTCTTTCTGTTTTCAGTTTAGATGATTGTACATCTCTTGTGCTGGTATAAATCAAGAGCATGAAAACAATAGGTTCATGATAAGCAGCAGAACAAGCTGCATCTCCCAGAGTAGAAGACTGAAAGGATCTGAAAAGGAGAAATGCAGGGAATGACTTGGTGAACCTTGCCTGTAAGAAGGGTAATTTTTTCTAAGATTTTCCAATCCATTTCCTTTTGCTTTTCTCCTTCTTATTATGGCCATTTCCATCTCAGACTCACCATGAAATGAGTAGCCTGACCTTGTGGAAGTGCATGAAAAATGCCCCGTTCCTCTGCAGGGACAGTCAGGGTGGAACAGGAAGCAGTTTTGATATAATTGTGTGATAGATGAGTAATGCGATGGTTGAGTCTCACAATTAAAAGGCAGATATTATGGATATGTTAAGACAAGTTTTATAGATTTACAATTATGTTTTACACCCCCTTGTGTTGTTATCACAAGGTTACCTGGTAGTTGGGGTATTTGGGAGGGTTGGCTTGTTACTATGGCAACACCTGACTGTCAATCAAGATGTAAGGAAGTGACCTCCACCACTGGACAGTGAAGAAAGAGTTGATTAACAAGATTTGAGAGGGGCTAAAGGGTTAAAAGGTGAAACATCCATTGTGTGGACAAGCACATAGTGGGAAAAAATCCTTTGCTTCCAGTGCCGTTATATTTTCTGTATTCAGTCTTCTGTTGTATTTTTTGAGAAGGTTTTAATAATCCTTTTAAATTTTTGGAAGTGAGCATCATTTCTCACAAATGGGGACTTGTCCAGGAAATACACCTGGCGGCCTTAGGAGTTTTCAAAAGGGACGCCTCCCGCTACAGATTGGGCGTAGTCTGTCGGACTCTCCCAGTTCCACCAGTGGTTGCAGGCTGTAAGCCCAAAGACACCAGGAGACTGGATAATGAAAAGAGGGGAAGAGCGGTGGGTACCATTCACATAAATATTTCTGGCCAGATTGTGACTCTGTAATTCCAGTATATGAAAGTGAGCTTCATATTAGTAATATACTGGATCCATCCTGGTCCCTTGAAGCATCAGGATATTGGACGGTAGAAAGGAAAAAGGAACAGTGGCACGCATGGGGGGCAGGAAAGCGGGTATCCCATAGACAAGGACCCCATGGCCGAGAGGACACGTAAGACTGAAGGGTTTGTGGGGACTTGTGAACGGGGTTCACCCATTGGGGAAACTGTGTTTGTGCCAGGATGGGGACCCACAGCGGGATTCCCAGCCGGCACACACCACGGGAGCCAGTGAGCTCTGTTGTTACCATATTTCTAGAGTCCGGTACCTTATGGGTGGTTTCCTCACAAGCAGCTCTTCACAGCAGTGTTGTTTCTGCTTCTTCATCAGGGCTCCTCTAAGGCTCTCCCTGACCGGCCAACCCACCCTTTTATCCCAGTTATCTTCATTAGCCACAGCTGCCGCCCATTTAGAACAACTAGGATCGGGGCAAGGCCACATGCAATACATATATTTTACTAGGATTCAAAGGCCACCTATACAATACACACTAAGATTCAATGGCCACCTATAAGCTCCACGTGACACTGTGGCTCGCACGGTGCTCAGAGAGGGGGCAGCCTCTGGGGTGCAGCCAGTGCTGTAATTTCCAGGGCCAGCCAAAGCCGGGCTGGAAGCAGGGTGATCACCAAGGGGTTTGCTGCAGGGGATCACCCAGGAGCTGGTGCAGCAGTTTGTGTGCTGCCAAGCCAAGGGGGTCGGGGCAGTCTGGCCACCAAGCCAAGTCGTGTCAGGGCGGAGCTGCCGAACCGAGGAGGTCAGGCTGGGCTGGCTGCTGAGCCGAGCCAAATCAGGGCAGGTGGAGCCGCTGAGGATGAGCCGAGTCAGGCCAGGGGCAGGACCGCAGCTGCCGAGCTGAACTGGGACGGGCAGAGCCTCCGAGTTGAATTGGGGTGGAGAAACCACTGAAAGCTGAACCAAGTTGGGTTAGAAGTTGGATGGAAGCTGCTGAGTCGAATCAAGGCAGGCGGAACCACCAAAGCTAAGCCAGGTCAGGCCAGGGGTGGGACTGCAGCTGCTGAAGGGAATTGGGCCAGGGGCAGGCCATAACCGAGCTGAGCCAGGCGGGACAGGGAGCAGAGTGTTACCGTGAGACCGGAGCATTGAACCGAGGAGGAGAGGAAGGGCAGACACCAATCCGCTGATGCAGAAGCCCCTGGATCGTAAGTTTTTTTTGTTTTTACTTGTCAAAATAGAAGTACAGATTTTTGCTTTTTTTCTCTCCCTTCCCTTTCCTTCTCTTTCCTCCTTTCCTTGTTTCTTTTTTTCCCACCCCGCTTTCCTTTTCCCTTCTGAGAGAGGCAGGCTCTGTCCAGGGCAGGGCCTGTGGTTAGAAAGGTGGGCTCTGTCGGGGCAGGGCCTGTGATCACCAGTCAGGATGGGACTATGTGCAAATAGAGAATCCCCAAGGGGAGGAGTAGAAATTGAAGAGGTACCAATAGGTATACCCCCAGATGGCCCACTGGGAAGGAAACTAGCCCAATGGAAATATGACCCAAATACCAGAGACAAGGATCAGCTCAAAGTGATTCACTATTGCATGGTAGAATGGACCAGAAGGGAAATTAGGAGCAATCATGTATACTGGCCGAGATACAGGTCAGATGAAGGGTGGATGTGTCAGGCATTAAACATCCATGTAAGAGCTAAGAAACCATTCAATCTGGAAGAGAGTGACTACGCTTCCTGCTGTGGGAGGGGGAGACCTCACCCTCAAAGGTGTCATGGTCCGCCCGAGTGAATGGGTGACGGATGATTTTTTGTGCAAAAAAAAATAACCAGCAAGGCACAGGGGGTTTGCAGTAACAAATCGACAAAATGCAATTTTATTGAAATAACCACAGCTGATATGCGTTGGTGAGGGAATCTGGGGAAGAGAAGGGTAAGACCAGGGAAGAGGGAGGAAAGGAGGACAGGTAGGGTATAGCTACTGAAACGAGTCATCATCCTTCGGGGGTCCAGCTGTCGAAGCTCACTGGTGCACGTTGCGGGGAGATCTCAAAGCACGGTCAGATTGCACCCCAAAATATACCGTTTTTCACTGGGGGAAGGGTGGCCGAAATAAGGTTTCCAAGGAGGGAAAAAGAATAGGAACAGAAGGAGGGGTGTTTATTCCATTGTTTTCATGGCTGAATGCTCACAGGTGCGTTTATTCTGGGCAGTATTCCCCCCTTCGTGCACATCTCCCCCCTGAGCTGGCGAGGTGTTCAGTCCCAGTCTCTGGAAGGGGGTGCCAAGGGGGTTTCTTGTCTTGTCTTGGTTCCTTGATGAGGGGATTCGCATCTCTGTTTGTCTGTCACGGTGGTTGAAGGCAGGCAAGAGGGGTCTTCTCTTTGAGGGGGAAACCACCCCAGAGCTCAGACCAGCCAGGTCAGGAGGTAGGGAGAAAGTCCAGATCTATTGTTCAGAAAGGGAAGCATCCCCCTTTCGAGTTCAGCATGGCATGTTCTGCAAACAACACCTGTGAACACACTGAATAAGGATAAGATTTTCTTTCCCAACTGGCTCAACAGTTTTTAACCTTTCAGTGGTCTTTTCTCTTCATGACAATTGTGAGGCAAAAATGAAAGATTTTCGGATAGACTTTCACATAAGGTATCAGAAAATAAAGAATGGACCCATTAGAACACTTACCCCCTCCACCTCCAATAGCTGCAGATGCACCTCCCCTACCCCCTGATGGGCTTAGTCAAAACACCAGAAACAGGGTGGCACAATGAGAGGAAAGCAGATCAGGGGATGGGAACCAAGCAGCAGGAATATATGCCCTGAGGGAAGTACCCCTGTGTGGGATGCAGGGAGGAATTAGATTTGCAGTTGTGACTCTCAGTTCTTCTGAAGTGAGAATGTTCAAGAAATAATTGAAAGGATTACTAGAGGACCTCACTGGGTTAGTGGAACAGTTAGATGGGTTTCTGGGGCCCAATATTTATACATGGGAAGAGATGCAATCAATAATGACCATTCACACCAGAAGTAAGGCACATGATCCGGGCAGCTGGGATATGGATATGGGAAAGGGGGCATGTGCAAGGACCTCCTGGGGATCTGAAAGTGCCCATAATGTGCCCCACCTGGGACCACAACAGCGCTGGGGACAGGCGAGACATGGAGGAATATAGAACATTGATTATAAGAGGTATCAAAGAGGCAGCTCCCCATAATTAAAATGCTCATAAAGCTTTCAATGAGCAACAAAGGAAGAAAGAAACCATGACAGAGTGGCTAGAGAGACTGAGAAGGAATATGAGGCAATATTCAGGGGTTGACCCTGGCACGGTGGCCAGACAGATCTTACTAAAGATAAATTTTGTCACTCATGCCTGGCCAGATATATGGAGAAAGTTAGAAAAGCTTGATGGTTGGCAAGAAAGGAGGTTAGAGGATCTTCTAAGGGAAGCACAGAATGAGTATGTAAAGAGGGATGAAGGTAAGACCAAGGCAAAAGCCAAGGTAATGGCAACTGCCATTAGGGAAGGAAACCAGCACATGAAGAACAATCCAGGTAAGGGAGGGGGATTCTAGTGTGGGAAGATAGAAGGAGGGGAGATGCAGCTCCTTGGGACTGGGCACAAAAAGGTGAGTTTGGGAAACAGGGGAACTTAGGACCAGACTGCTTTTACTGTAAAGAGAATGGACATATTAGAAGGAATTGCCCCCAGAAGGAAAAGGGTCTATGAGACTGGGCAAAAAGGAGAAGTGGAAGACTAGGGATGTCAAGGGCTCTACCTTCTCATGACAGACTACCATCAGGAGCCCTTGATAACTTTAAAAATAGATTCCAGGAGAAAGAATTTGAATTCTTAGTAGACACGGAAGCTGAAAGAACTTGTGTTTTTAGAATCCCAAAGGGGGCAAGTAGTAGGTGCAAAAGGAGAGGAGTTCAAGGTCTCAGTTTTAAAGGAAGTAAAGTTTGAAGGGGCAAATAAAGGAGGAATCAGGGATGTTCTATTAGTTCCAGAGGCAGGGTGCAATCCATTAGGGCAGGATTTACAGGTGCATTAGCAGTTAAGCATTGGAGTATTCTCAGAGGAAGGAAAAATTGTAATTAATCTTCTCCCATTAAGGGAAGAGGATGAGGGCAAAATTAATGAGATGATGTGGAAAAAACTGAAAAATCAAGGCAAATTGAACATGAAACCTATAGTAATAAAATGAATTGATGAGAGCCATCCAGTCCAGGTACGACAATATCCACTCTCCCTGGAAGGGAAATGAGGACTACAGTCGGTGATCCAGGACCTACTTGAGGACAGGACCTTAGAACCTTGTATGTCCCCCCATCATACACCCATATTGCCAGTAAAGAAGTCAGATGGGACTTACAGGCTTGTCCAAGATTTGAGAGAAGTGAACAAAAGAACTCTGAATGGATGCCCAGTAGTGCCTCACCCCTATACACTACTATTTGCCAGTGATAGTAGAACAGGTGACTCATTGGGTAGAGGTGGTACCCACTGTGAAAGCCAATGCCAATGTTTTGAGTGAAACCCTTCTAGAATCAATCAGTCCCCAATATGGAATGGAAAACAGGAATGATTAAGACCAGGGAACTCATATGACATCGAAGATATTGCAGAAAGTTGTTCAGACCCTGGGAATAAAATTGGAATTACACACTCCATGGCGTCCACAGAGTTCCGGTCAGGTTGACAGATGAATGAATGAAACTTTTAAAAGAGCTCTAGTTAAGCTAATGATTGAAACCCAAATGTCATGGACAAAATGTCTCTCTTTGGCCTTATTAAGAATTAGAACCCAACCCCAGACAGATCTGGGGGTGTCACCCTATGAAATGATGTTTGGGTTACCCTTCTGGACCTCACCCCAGAAGGTTGGCATGTATGAGGAAGGGGAAACCAATGCCAAGAAAGAAGTTATGTCCATAGCACAAACCTTAGAAGGGCTAAGACATAAAGGCGCAATTCCTCAAACTACTACCCTGGATTTCAGAATCCGTAATATTAATCCTGGAGATTGAGTGATGATTAAGTCATGGAGAGATCAGCCTCTAACTCCTCAGTGGGAAGATCCCTTTCAGGAACTGCTCACCACCAAATCGGCCATGTGAACTACAGAGCAGGGATGGACTCATGGCAACAGAGTCAAAGGCCCAGTAGAAGAGCCCAAAGAGTGGACTGTAACATCCAGGCCAGGTGAAACAAGATTGACTCTCAAGCTGAGACTGAAAGACAACCAGAAAAACACCAAGATGCCAAAAAAGTGGAGTCAAGCTTCCACCAGACACCTGTTTTCCTGTTTTCATGGGTGAGAATTACCAGCATCTTTTGAGGAGAAGTACACAAGGGACTGTAAAAGGTAATAGGACAGCTTCTTTAAGAAAAGAAGACAAAGGAAGGAGGGAAAAGCTGGGTTGGCCTCATTGTTTGCTACCAAGAAGGCTCCATAGCCCTTCTGCGGGTAGCAACCCCGTAGGCATGGTAAGGTAGGGACAAAAGGACATACTGGACCTCTATAATTCCTCAATTGTCTTTTCATTCAACAGGGACACTTGGGCAGGACCGAGTTGGCCACTGTACTCACCCCTAAGATACACTGACTATGGGTAGCAGCCACATAGGCACGGTAGATGGGAGTCAAAGCCATACTGGACCTCTGTGATGTCCTTTTGTCCATTCCAAATAAGTGTGTCTGAGGAAAATCTGAGATTTTTTTTCACCTGTTCCCACTGTCCTTGCCCACATCAACAGATGGTGGTGTGACTCATTCAAGAGAGAGAGAAAATTTTTTACTTAATTGTTCAAGCAAAATGACTTAGAGAAAAAGAAAAGGGGGGAGTTTTATAGATGAGTGATTGTATGGTTGACTCTCAAAATTAAGGGGTGAATACTAAATATATGTTAAGAGAAGTTTTGTAGATGTATAATTATCCTTCCCCTCCCCCTTGCATTGTTATCACAGGATGGCCTCAGTAGTTGGGGAATTTGGGAGGGTCAGCTTGTTACTATGGCAGCATCTGACCTCCAATCAAGGTGTAAGACAGTGATCTCCGCCACTAGACAGAGAAAAAGGAGTCGATTGACAAGACTTTTGGAGGGGCTAGAGATATAAAAGACAGAGCATCCATTTTGTAGATGAGCACATGGTGACTGAATTCTTTGCTTCCGGCACTGTATTCTATTCTTAATTCAGTCTTCTGTTGTATTTGAAAAGATATGAAAATCAAGACCCTTCTGTTGTATTTTGATAAGGACTTAATAAACCATTGAAAATATTGAAAGTGAAAATCATGTCTCACATGGGGTTGGGGTATCTGAGGCATGGCTGTCCACAATGGACTCCAGTTCCAATGTATAACTCTTCTGACATGGCCAGACCCCCTTAGGAGCAGCACTACAGCAATATCAGGAACAGAATGCTGCAATCACCTCTTCTCAAAAGAGAAAAGTAATAAAATACAGTCTTTAAAATAGGATTACATATTTCTTAGAAGCTCATTGAAATATTTCTCTGTAACTGTAAAAGGAAATCTTCCTGATGAACTGCTCCAGACCAGAGGGAAATCAAGGCAGAGCCATGGTTTGCCAGGATTTGCCTGATCCTAATGAGCTCTGAGTGCATTTGAAGCTGAGCCCTTGAACCTCAGGGCCTGAGAGGAGATTACACAAACCTTTCCAGGAGTCAAAGTCAGAGGAAAGACCCAAAGTGTCTCAAAGCATGAATGGGTCCCACTGAGGTCCCTCTCCAACACAGGCTCCTCATGGACTCCTTGCAGGAGAGAATTGGAGGCCAGGATGGCACAAAAACCTCTCAGAGATGGAGAGTGGAGAAAGAAAAATCCAAAGTACCTTAAAACCTTGAGTACCTCAAAGCATTAATGAGCCCCACTGAATGTCAGTACAAAGCTCTCAAGGGACTCATTAAAATAGATAATTGGGGCCATGATTGCACAAACCTCTCACAGAGTCTGTATCCAAAGGGCAACAGCAAGTACCACAAAATAACTGAAGTACCTTGAAGCATTAATGAGCCCCACTGAGTGTTGTTACTGACAAAGCCTCTCCAGGGACTAATTACAACAGATAATTGGAGGCCATGATTGCACAAACCTCTCAGAGACTCCAAGGCAAAAGCCAAACCCAAAGTCCTATGAAAAACCTGCAGTCCCGGGGACCATTCAGGAGCCCCCAGGGCCATTCCTGAGCAAGGCTCCTCAGGGACTCCTTCCAGCAGATCCTTGAGGCCACTGGGATGTGGGCTAGAGGGGGATGCTGAGGGCAGGACAAAGGGCTGACAGTGCCCAGCCTGGCTGGGGCTGTTCCAGGAGGCCCCAGGGCCTCAGCACAAGGTGTCTCCTCCCAGCCCTTGGTGGCACAGCCCTTGGTGGCCCTTGCTGTGCCCCAGGGCACCAAGACTTGGCTTCTCTTTTTCCCCACATGTCATCACTGCCTGCAGTTCTCTGTTCAGCCTGGGACCTGGGGACACTTTCTCTGTCGTGTTCCTCAGTGGGACCCATTAAAATCCAAGAAACCTTGGAATTGGATTCTGACTTGGAGTTCTGGAGAGGTTTCTTCAGCTCCCTCTCAGCGACTGATGTTCAGGGCCTGAGCACAAAGCCCCAGAGGCTCATTAAAGTCCTGGTGCTGTGTCTGTGCTGCTGAGCTGGGCTGGGCTCCTGGCACAGAGGCAGCTCCTGGTAACCAAAAAGAGCTTCAAAAGCACATTTCTCTTGATGAACAGCTCTTCTGCCAGCCCAGCAGGGCTGGGGCACTGCCTGCAGCCACCCCAGGCACAGCTCAGAGGCACAGAGAGCTTCAATCAGTCTGGGCTGGGAAGGTGCTGAGAAGTGCCTGGGGCAGAATCACTGCCAGCCTTTGGCACAGGAACCTCTGGCTGCAGGACAATGCAGCTGCAGCTCCTGGAGCCATCTCCTAAAGCTGGAACATCCCACTGCCTACAGACTCTGTGAGTACATTCTCTGATTGTCTCTTGTGCAGAGCAGCCAGGGGTGCCCAGGGCTGTCCTGTAGAGCAGGGTCCTGAAGCCCAGGGCGCTGTGCTGGGGCAGGGACTCTGCTGCCTGCCAGGGAACGCTCTCAGCCAGCCCTGGCAGTGCTGGGGGGCAAGATCTGGGTGGGAGGAGACAGCTGGTAAGGCTTGGAAGTGTTCTTCTTGTGTGGGGAGGATGCTGCATTGTTCAGGACTGCTCCCAGCATGGCATTTAACTGCAGCACATTTGCATATAGATTATACAGGGAGCACAGCAAGGCAGGGGCTGCATAAAAGGGAAAATCCTGCTTTTTTTAATATACTGCTGTGGGTTGCCTGGATGGAGCCTATAGATTTTCATCTCTCAGTTCAGAATGGAATAATAAAAACATTTTGTCTCAGATCTGAATATAGCAGGCAGTGACAGATATCTGCACAGGGCCCCTTTGAGGCAGCATCAGTGTCTCTTTTCCAGCCTCCTCAGGGTTGCTCTGACATTCCTATCAGAGCCTGCAGAGCCAGAGCTGCCCCTGGGCAGTGCCAGAGCTGGGAGGGGTCTTCACGGCAGAGCTGAGCCCCCAGGGCTGGGCTGGGCTCTGGCAGCACTGGCAGGGCCCAGCCCTGGGCACAGGGAAGCAGCTGCTGGCAGGGACAGCTCCAGGCAGCAGAGCCCTGGGCAGGCAGTGGGGGGAAAGTGCCCCCAAGCTGTGCTGGGATATTTAAAGTCCTCTCCAAACCCAACTATTCCATGATTACTTTTCTTACAGATCCCCATGCCAAGACAGCTCAAATGTCCAACAGCAGCTCCATCAGCCACTTCCTCCTGCTGGCATTGGCAGACACGTGGCAGCTGCAGCTCCAGCACTTCTGCCTCTTGCTGGACATCTCCCTGGCTGCCCTCCTGGTCAACGGCCTCATCATCAGCGCTGTAGCCTGCAGCCACCAGCTGCACACGCCCATGTTCTTCTTCCTGCTCAACCTGGCCCTCACTGACCTGGGCTCCATCTGCACCACTGTCCCCAAAGCCATGCACAATTCCCTCTGGGACACCAGGAACATCTCCTACAAAGGATGTGCAGCACAGCTATTTCTGATTTACTTCTTCCTTGGAACAGAGCTTTCTCTTCTGATTATCATGTGCTACGACCGCTACGTGTCTATCTGCAAACCCCTGCACTACGGGACCCTCCTGGGCACCAGAGCTTGTGCCCACATGGCAGCAGCTGCCTGGGCCAGTGCCTTTCTCTATTCGCTGCTGCACACAGCCAATACATTTTCCCTGCCCCTGTGCCATGGCAATGTCCTGGGCCAGTTCTTCTGTGAAATCCCACAGATCCTCAAGCTCTCCTGCTCAAATTCCTCACTCAGGGAACTGGGGCTAATTGCAGTTAGTGCCTGCTTGCTATTTGGTTATTTTATGTTCATTGTTTTCTCCTATGTGCAGATCTTCAGGGCTGTGCTGAGGATCCCCTCTGAGCAGGGACGGCACAAAGCCTTTTCCACCTGCCTCCCTCACCTGGCTGTGGTCTCCCTGTTCATCAGCACTGTCATGTTTGCTCACCTGAGGCCTCCCTCCCTCTCCACCCCATCCCTGGATCTGGCTGTGTCAGTTCTGTACTCAGTGGTGCCTCCAGCCCTGAACCCCTTCATCTACAGCTTGAGGAACCAGGAGCTCAAGGCTGCTGTGAGGAGACTGATGACTGGATGCTTTCAGGAACATTAAACTGCTGGTCAATTTCTGCAAATCACTTGTAATAAAACTAGTTTTTATACTTCTTGTTGGTTTCATTTTGGAGATTTCTTTCCTTTGTTTTAGTTTTTCCATTCTGTCCACAAAGAAACATCATTGCTTGTGCCATTTCTTATTTTGTTTCTCTCAATGTTCCCCGTGGCCACAGACTGTGTCAATGGGGGACTGCACTCTTGGTGTATTTAAAGGAAGTAAAGGATGTCCCAGCAAAATTTTCTGCAGAGATGTCCTTTTGTTGCCTTCTCTGGAGCTGCAGCAGCAATGTCTGTGTGCAGAGCTGGGGGCAGATCAGTGCTGGCCAAGCAGCCCTGCTCCTGCTGGCCACACCATTCCTGAGCCAGGCCAGGAGCCATTTGCCTTCTTGGCCACCTGGTCACACTGATGGCTCATGTCCAGCCTGCTGTTCATCAGTCCCTGCAGGTCCCTTTCTGCCTGGCTGCTGTTCAGCCACTCCATCCCCAGCCTATAGCACTGGGGCCAAATTGCAGGGCCTGGTACTTGGATTTTTTAAACCTGAAATTGCTGGATTCAGCCCCTCAATCCAGCCTGTCCAGGTCTCTCTGCAAAGCCCTTCTATGCTCCCAGATCAACACTCACATCCAGCTTGGTGTCATCTGCAAAGATATCCTAGGTTCCAGGGGCCCCCTCAGTGTCACAACGGCCTCTTGGTTACACCACGCCCTGCACTGTCACACTGTTCTCCTTGGGTCCATGAGACCATGCAGAGCAACAATGGTCTCCTTGGTTCCATGGGGCCAGAAAATGTGACAATGGACTCCTTGGTACCATGGGACTTCACATGTTCTTGTTGGTGCTGCAGTTTCACAGTGGCCCCTTGGTTCCATGAGGCCCCAGAGTATCACAATGGCCCCATGGGTACATGAGGTCCCACACTGTCACCATGGTCTCTGTAGTTCCACAAGTCCCCTCAGTGTCACAATGGACTCCTTGTTTCCACGAGGCCACACAGTGTCACAACGTTCTTCCAGATCCCCTGAGGCCCCCTCGTGTCACAGTGGCCCCTTGGTGACACAGGATCCTGCACTGTCACAATGTCCCCTAAGTTCCATGAGGCCACGCAGTGTCAGAATGGCCCCTTGGCTCCACTGGGCCCTGGAGTCTCCCAATGGTCTCCTTGGTGTTCTAGTGTCAAAATGGTGAAACCCCTTGGTTACACAAGGCCCTGCAGTATCACAATGGCCTCTGTGGTTCCACAAGGACCCAGAGTGTCACGGTGCACTGCCTGGTTCCATTTTGCCTCAGAGCACAACAGTGGATCCCTGGTTCTATGGGGCTGCATGGTGTTACCATGGTCCTCTTAGTTCCATGAGGCCTTGCAGTGTCACAATGGCCCCAGAGTGTCCCAATTATGACAGAATGACAGAATCAAATAGGCTGGAAAAGACCTTTGGGATCATCAAGTCCAACCAATGCCCTAATACTGCCTTGTCACACAGACCATGGCGCTAAGTGCCGCTGAAGAGGGACAGGGACTCTGCCACCTCCACCTGGCCAGCCATTCCAATTCTCACTTACCCTTTCTGTGAAGAACTCCTTCCTATTTTCCAGCCTGAACCTCCCCTGGTGCTGCTTAAGGCTGTGTCTTCTTGTCTTGCCCTCCAGCAGATCCCCACTCACACCCAGCTTGGTGCCATCTGCAAGTTGTGAATGGTGGACTCGATCCCCTCACCCAGATCACCAGTGAAGATACTAAACAGGACTGGGCCCAACACAGATCCCTGGGGGACACCACCATTGCCTGGACACCAGCTGGGTGCAGTACCATCCCCACCACTCTCTGGGCCCAGCCTCCAGCCAGCTCTTAAATCTCCCAGCGAGGAGGGAACCTGCCCAAGCCGTGGCCTGCAGCTTTTCCAGGGAATGCTGTCAGAGACAGTGTCAAAGGCTTTGCTGAATTCCAGGCACAAAACATCCACAGCCTTTCCTGCATCCACAGATGGGTAACCTCATCATAAAAGGAGACCAGGTTGGTCAGGCAGGACCTGCCACCCCTAAATCCACGCTGCCTGGCTCTGATCCCTGGGCCATCCTGTGGGTGCCCTGTGATGGCACTCAGGGTGATCTGTTCCATAACCTTGCTGGGCACCAAGGTCAGGCTGACAGGCCTGGAGTTCCCCAGCTCCTCCTTCCAGCCCTTCTTGGGGATGGGCTCACACTGGCACCTCCAGTCCTCTGGGAGCTCCCTGCTGAGCCAGCACTGATGGTAAATGATGGAGAGCAGCTTGGGGAGCTCATCCACAGCTCCCTCATCCCCCTGGGATGGATTCCATCCAATCCCATACACCTGTGAGCATCTGAGTGGCTCAGCAGTTCACCAACTGCTCTCTCCTAGATTCCAGGGGCTGTTCTGCTCCCTGTGCCCATCTGCCAGCTCAGAAGAACACTTGTCCTGTGGACAACCTGTCCTAATATTGAAAGGTGAGGCAAATAAGGTGTTAAGTAGTTCAGCCTTTTCCTTATCGTTAGTTTCTATATTCTCCAGTGTGTCCAATAAAGAGTAGAGGTTCTCCTTATCCCATTGTTTGCTATTAATTTATTTATAGAAATATTTTCTATTATTTTTCACGGAAGTGTCCTGGGTAATCTCTAATACAGCTTTCACATCTCAACTTTTCTTTCAGCATGACCTAATAACATCCTTAAACACTTCCTAAGTGTCTTGACCTTCTGTCTAAAGGTGATGCTCCATCTTTTTTCCCCTGAGTTCCCACAAAAGCTCCATGGGCAGCCAGGCTAGACATTTTCCTCTCTAGCTCATCTTTTGCCACACTGGGACAGGCTGCTCCTTCCCCCTTAAGATTACTTTCTTGAAATGTCTCCATCCTTCCTGGACCCCTTTGTTTTTAAGGGCTGTTTCCCTTCAAAAAAATCAGTACCTGATTTGGTACTCCCCAAATCAGCATCCTAAATAGGCCAAAGTCTGCCCTTCCTAATTCCAGTGTAGAAGTTTTGTTGCTGCCCTTCCTTCTTTCGCAGAATATTGAAAACTTGATTGTTTCATGGTCACTCTGTTCCAGGCAGCCTCTGAGCCCCACGTCTGCCACCAGCCCTTCTCTGTTTGTGAACAGTAGGACATAGAGTTTTCCTTGGCAGTGGGAATGTTACCAAAAATTTAGTAAATCAGAAAACTCCTTAACCGCAATGCAGCATTAAGAAGCAGCATTCTTTATTCAGCTGGATGCACGGGGGAGAGCTCCTCCCAAAGCCCTGAAGGCTGAGTGCAGGAAAGTTTCTGTTTATATTCTGTATATTGCACACATATTCATTGATTTTCACAGACTAAACATAAATATGATAATCATTTCCCCAAAATCATTAACATATTTCCCCTCCCCTTAACCCATGTGTTCTTCTGTCCTGGGGTCTCTCTGGTGGTCCCTGGTGGTCGTGGACTCCAATGTTCCCATGGGCCTGGCTGAGCTGGCAGGACACTGAGGCTGCTGAACTTCCAGTTCCCCTTCTCACACAATGGGCACTGTGTGGTTTCCACAGGCCTGGGGTTTTGGAGAACAAGCTCCAGGTGTCAGCTCACCTGGTGGAGACAATTTATCATCTGGTACCATGAGGTGACAGAGTGGGCTATGACATCACAGAGTGGGTCATGTGAGATTATCGAGAATTATGACATGATAGACTGCCTCTGTGATGTCATAGAGTGGGCTGTGATATCACAGGGCAGAGATCTGGCATCACAGAGCAGAATATTACATCACAGAGTTGGCTGTGACATCAGAG
The DNA here is from genome assembly GCF_035770615.1 of Melospiza melodia melodia. Classification (NCBI taxonomy): domain Eukaryota; kingdom Metazoa; phylum Chordata; class Aves; order Passeriformes; family Passerellidae; genus Melospiza; species Melospiza melodia. The sequence continues at coordinate 2,060,328 of NW_026948761.1, forward strand.
ACGAGCTGTGTGACATTAGAGAATGGGCTATGCTATCACAGAGCAGGCTGTGACATCCCAACAGGCTGGGTCAGGTCACTGGGTTGGTCATTCTGCCCAAGCTCCCCCTCACAATTTCTCCCAACAAGTCCAATGCTGTTCATGCCCAGCAGGGTCCCTGTCCCCCAGGATCCCCCCAGCCCACCTGGAGCCACAGCCTCCACCAAAGGATGTTCCACAGGATCCACCCCAGAGCCTGACATGGGGACAAGGGGCCAGGACTGTGTGACCAGGATATCAAGGACAGGGATTATCCAGGTCACTGTGGCCTGGGTTGGGTTCCCCAGGGCAGGAAAGATGTCTGGCAGCTGGAGCAGGGTCTGGGAAGGGCCTCCAAGGTGGGGCTGCAGCCCTTGGGCTGTGAGCAGAGGCTGAGGGAGCTGCGCTGGTCCAGCCTGGAGCAGGGAAGGCTGAGGGGCTCCTCATCCCAGCCTGGCAGTGCCAGTGAGGAGGGGATGGAGAACACAGAGCCAGGCTCTTCACCGGGGGGGGGGGGGGGGATGGGGGGAGACAAAATCCAATGGGTGGAAGGGGAAAGAGGAGAGATCAGCCAGGACAGGAGGAGATGAAATGAGTCAGGCTGGTTTCAGCATTTCCTCAACAGGAAAAGCAGCCTGACCTCCCTTCTCCATCCACCACTGGAAGCTTTCCAAATCAGGAATTGTTGGAGCTGTTTTTCCCCCACTCCAGGTTGAGCATCCTGATGCAAGAACTTAATTGTGTTTATATCTATCATAGAACCATGTTTGTCTGAAAGTAATTTTAGTATGGAAATCACTTGTGGATGGTGGATTCATCGGGTGCTGCAGGGACATAGCACATGGCTCAGGGAAGAGTGCGATTGTTATTAAATTGTATCCTGTTCCTCTGTGGTCTGTTGGCCATGAAGAGAAAGTTTCTGTGCCTCTGAGTCTCACCAGTTCCTGACGCCCAAAGGACACAAACCTGATGAGTTGTGATTCCCACTCCAGTGGTGGCACCTGGACCTCCCTCCATCCCCAGAGCAGAGCTCCCTTGTCCCAGAGAGTCCCTGGCAAATGAGGGATGAAGGAAACAGGACAGGCTGTGGGGATCAGGGGAAGGGCAGAGCCAGGGAGAAGAATGACTTTTGCATTTGATGGAGCTGTGCCTTGCCTTGGCTTTGTTGGCTGTCAAGAAATGAACATCCCTCTGTGTCTCAGGCAGCTCCTTCTCCGAGGAAAGCAGGTGGGAGTTGGAGCCAAGGAGCTGAAAGCTGCAGGTGCAGCCTGAGCTGGAGGGAGCTCAGATTTGCACAAGGCTGCTCTGAGTGCCAGGGCTTGGATGGGGGAAATGGTGGGGTGGGTGTAGGGACAGAGTCTGAATGATTGTCAGCCATGGAGGGTCTTGATTTTCATATCTATTCCAACTGCATGAGGAGGTACTTTGATTCAGTGTCAGTTGGAGGAAAAAATAAACTAAACAGGACCTAAGAAATCTTTTCTTGCTGTCTTTTTAAATATCATGTGTTCACTTTAAATACACTTCTGAGATCTACTTAACTACAAATGATTTGGAAACTGAAATCAAATTATCCCCAGAGGCTTGGCTTGTTAAGGTGTTCTGAATGTTAATGAGCCCTGGGACACTGAATTCCTGCACTGAAGAGCTGAAGGCTGAACAAGCCTCTGCAGCAGGAAAATTCAGCAGCAGCCTCCAAGGTGCTGAGGATGTCAGCAGCCCCCACTGAGGCCATCTCTGCCCAGAGACCGTGGGGGAATGGGCAGACAAGGAGAGCGTCCCTGGGGCTGGGGCAGCACAACTCAGAGGCAGCAGCGGCTCCAGCTGGGAAATGGAGTGTGGAATGTGGCTGGGAAAGCCCTGCCTGGGCTGGGCCAAGCAGGACAGACAAGCCCTGACTCCCATCCCCCAAACAACTCTCTCAAGGAGACATTTGAAAGGAATTGCAATTGTTTGTGTACTCTGAGTTTGACTCCCTGAAGAAATACCAACAAGAGATTCTCAGGAGCTCAGAAGAACAAAACAGTCATTATTGGCAATTTTGGGAAATCAGAGAAACTTCTGCAAATGTTTTATTATGACATTTTAGTGGTTTTGTTTTGTTAATTTAAGTTTTCTCTATTCTTGAGATTTCTTAATTAATGTATTGGTGAGTGTGGTGGGTTTTAGTGTCAGTTAATTATTTATACTTTTTTTTGTTGTGAGATAGGATTATGAGAAAGGTATAGTAGGCTTAAAATTTTTAAAGGATATAAAAAATTTTATTAAAATTTAATTAAAAACATAAATAAGTAGTAAGAATTAAGGTAAACTCTTTAGAATACCTTTTTTCTTTACATTTTTTCTTTTTATTGACAATGTAAAGAAAGTAAAATTCAACTTAAAATTAACTTAAAATTAACTTAAAACTTCTAGTTCATTGACTATTTCTAGAATAGCCTTTTTTTAGTTTACTTCGGGAGAGAAGTTTTTCTTGTTTAGTTGTGAAGTTTTTTTACAAGAGGAAAAGATATTTTTTGTGATTCTTAATTTTGTTATGGATAACAGTCTTCTGGGGAACTTTGTTATTGTGAAGTGGTTTTTATTGCTACAAGATTGTTAACAGCTTGTTGATGGGCCATGTCGACTTATGAGGTGTTGTTTCAAAGAGTAATCCTTTAAAGGTAAAAAATTTTGTTACTTATTCTAAAATTATTTTTATCTTTTGGAAGACATCTTCTTGTGGGGATACTGGATTACTTTTTCTTTCTGTTTAAAATTTTTATGAATTCCAGTTATTTTATCATTTCTTTATTTTAGTATGGAGGGTTTTGAAGGATATTAATTTGAGGGGTTTTGTATATGTTTTATATTATTATGAGACAGAGTTTTTTCTTTATAGTTTATAAGAGGATTTTAGTTTTAAGATGAAGGTGTTTTTTCTTCTTTTGTGCTTGCAATTTAATTTCTCCTTTACGAACTTTGTTGGTTTTATGGTTTTTTTTTAATGCGCTTGTATTTTCTTTTTCTTTTACTTCAGGCAGGATTGAAATATTGAAAGGGTTAACACCTGACCTGCCAGTAACTTGTGGTGGAAGTTGTGGTTGTGCTGTGTTAGCATTGGTTTTATGGTTTGTTTTTCGGTGTTTTGTGTTTAATTTTAGTTGTAGGGTTACTTTATATGCGTTGTAGGTTTTAGGACTTTTTAGTTTAATTGTGTTGGGAAGAAGGTACTTGAAGGTAAGATTTTAATAGGTGTGGCTAGCTTTGTTCTGGTTGGGGTTTTGTAGCCTCTTTTGTTTTCCTGTTTGGGAGTTGTTGGGGTTTGGTTTGGTTAGAATGGAGCTGATGGGCGGGGGGCAGCCTGGAGAGGGGGGAAGGGGCTCAGCCCATGTCAGAGTTTCTTGGTTTGGTTTGGTTTGGTTTGGTTTGGTTGGGTTTGGTTTGGTTTGGTTTGGTTTGGTTTGGTTTGGTTTGGTTTGGTTTGGTTTGGTTTGGTTTGGTTTGGTTTGGTTTGGTTTGGTTTGGTTTGGTTTGGCTGAGATAGGGGCTGTGGCCAGGGCCTGCTGCTTCTTTGCTGAATGGAAAAGAAAGAGGAGATTCCTAGGGTTTTTTCATCTTTAACATTTGTCTTTCACAGAGGCAAGGTCAGTATCTCACTTGTTTAACAGATTGTCAGTTACACAAAAAGTTTTGAAATACTTTTTAAAATTCTTCTTATGTCAAACTGCCACAGACATTCAATCAACAAAAAACACTTCTCAAAGCATTGACTTGGCCCATTCAACTTCACAAACTTCAAGCCTGTTCAATGTAATGTTAATCAATATTGCCGGAGCACAGAAACAGAAGAAGTAGACACAGAGAGAAAGACAAAAAAGATACAGAGGAGCATTCACACAGCCACAAACTCCTGCATTCTAGCACTGTTCAGATGGAAATTCCAAGAGGAGGTTGGGTCAAGATGTGTGCTTGCCTTGTGGTCAGCCTTAAATACCCCTTGGTCTTCCTGGGCCCTTCCCCCAGGTGGGACTTGGGCTCATTTGGTCCCTCAGGAGCTGGGCTGGGGGCTGCAGAGGTGGCTGTGGAGCATTGCCTGTGCTGTGCCAGGGACTGGCAGCCACTGCTGGGCTGGGATAGAGGCTCTGGGGGGATTGGGGTTCCAGGGCATGGCAGTGCTGGGCTTAAAGGGCAGGGCAGGGCTGGACCTGCCCCTTCCTCCCCCTCAGACGAAGTGTTTCCAGCCAACAATCTCCTCCAGTCTGTCAAAATGGACAATGTTGGAGGTGAAATCCCAATTCTGGCCATGGGCACATGGATGAGAAGGACAGCTCTATTCTATAGCACAGAGCCCCAGTGTTTAGAGGCCAGGTGAGAGCCTCACTAGACCAAGACCAGCCAGACTTGTCAGTAAGGGCAGATTTTGTCTGGAAGCATTCTTTGGACATAGGGAATTTTGGAGCTGGAAGCCCAATCTCGGCCATGGGCACCTGGAGAAGCAGGACAGTTCTCTCCCATGGGAAGGAGAGCATGGAGCCTCCCGCAATGTTTTGGGGACAGATGAGTGGTGACCATTGTGAAACTACTGCCAGCCAGATTTGTCCTGGCAATATTCCCATGGGAACAATCCCTGGATATAAGGAACTTTGGAGGTGAAATCCCAATTCTGGCCATGGGTGTCTGGAGCAGGACAGTTCTTTTCCATAGGAAGGAAAGTACAGAGCCCCAGTGTTTCAGCAGCAGATGAGAAGAGACTCTCAACATGCCAAGGTCAGCTGGATCAGTCACATGGCCCCTGGGGGGCCAAAACAGCCAAATCTGTTCCATGTTCCATTAGTTTTCTAGTGCCCCATAGTGTCACAATGGTGCCTTAGATCCATGACACCCTACAGTGCCACAATGGTTACATGTTTCCATGGGGTCCAACAATGCCACAATGGCCCCTAGATAACAGAAGGCCCTGCAGCGTCACAATGGTCCCAACAATTCCATTGGGCCTTGCAGTGTCACAATGGTCTCCATGGTTCCCCAGGCCCCACAGTGTCACATTACTCCTCTGTTCCATGAGCCCTGCAATGTCACAATGAACCTTTGGACCCTGGGGGTTTGCAGTGTCACAATGGTCTCCTTTGGCTCCACAGTGTCACAATGGACCATTGATGACAGGAGGCCACTCTGTGTCGCCCTGGAGCTTTGGTTCCATGCAGCCCTGAAGTGTCACAATGGTCTCCTTTGGTTGCCCAGTGTCACAATGGACCACTGATGACATGAGACCCTGCAGTGTCACAATGGATCTTTGGTTCCATGCAGCCCTGCAGTTTCACAAAGGCCTATTGGTTTCACAAGGCCCCACAATATCACAATGGTCCTCCCAGGGTCACAATGGTCTCACTGGTTCCATGAGGCTTCACAGTCTCACAATGCTTTGCTTGTTCCATGGGGCTTCATAGTGTCACAATGGTCTCTGTGATTCCATGGGCCCCTCAGTGTCACAATAGCCCTTTGGTTCCATGAGGCTGTAAAGTGTCTTAATTGTCTTTTCATGGTTAAACGAGGCCTTGCAATGTCACAATCAACCTTTGGTTCCATGGAGTCCCACAGTGTCACAATGGCCACCTGGTTCCATGACACCACAAAGTGTCATAATGGTCTCCATGGTTCCATGAGGCCCAGTGGTGCCACAATGGACCCTTGGTTTGATGGGGCCTCTCAGTGTCACAATGATCTCTACATTCCATGGAGCCACACAGCGTCAGTACAGTCCCCTTGGTTCCATGAGGCCCAGCAATGTCACAGTGGTCTCCATGACTCCATGAGACCTCACAGTGTCACAATGGTCCCTTGGTCTCACAGGGCCCCACAGTGTCACAATGGTCCCTTGGTCTCACAGGGCCCCACAGTGTCACAATGGTCCCTTGGTTCCATGGCCCTGTGCTGGTGCTTTCCCCCCTCCCCTTCTCAGGCTGCCCTGCCAGCTGAGAAATGCTCCTTGGGCCTCGGCCTTGGCCAACAGCCCCTGGGCTCAGCTCCTCTGCAGCTCATCACAAACACTGTCTGCTCCAGGCACTGCTGCTGCCCAACCAGCTCCTGGTTCCTTTAGCAGCAGCCCTGGGAACTGTTTTTGTTCCCTCAGTGGCACAAAATCCCTGTTCTCACCCTGCCAAAGAAAGCTGTTAGTGCCAAGTGCAGCACGGATGAACCATTGCTGGGACTGAAGCCCCTCTCTTGGGGCCCTACAAACAGCGCTCCAAAAGGAGCCCTTGGAGCTCTCCTGGGCCAGCGACTCCCTCTGAGTGGGGCCTCTCCCAGCCGGGAACTCTCCCATTTGCTGCACTCGGGGATCCTGAACAACGACGGAACCTAGGCCGATCCCCCCACTCCTCCAGGCTCAACCCTTTGTCCGCTGGGGAGATGACAAAGAATCAGCACTGAGCATTTCCTGCCCTCAGGGGAATTGCTCACAGGTGCCTTGCGCTGACTCTTGGTGTCTGTATGCACACAGGAATGCCTGTGCTGGGGAAATGTGGCAGAAATGCTGCTCTCTGAGGGGTTGGAGTGCCTTGGATAGCTGAGTCAGTCAGGCCTGTAGGGAAGGTTAAATCACAAGGCCTAACTTAAATTAAATGCTGCTGAGAGTTTTTCTTTTGCTAAGGCGTTACCTTTAATATAAGTTTTATGTTAAGTTCAATATTGTTAAGTGTTATTCCTCTGTTAAATTGTGAAGTCCTAGGTTTAAGTTAGGTTACATGCTGTTACGCTCTGCTCTTTTGCTAAATTGTGAGGTTGAAAATATTAAGGTTAATGTATAAGTAAAGTCCTCTTAAGTTTGAGCTCTGTTAAGCTTTCAGGCCGTGTTCCTTTTATCCTTGCCCTTGCTGTCCTTGTGTCACACACACACACACACACATAGGGACAGTTCTCTGATGATTTCTGGTTTGATTGCCTGGATTCTGTTTGGTTTTTTTGTTGCTTTGTTTCCTTGGTGTGCCTGAAGTGTCCAGTCAGGAGCAGAGTGACTCTTGCCAAGGAAATTTATGCTGCTGTCCCTTAACATTAAATCTGGTTTTGGCTGATCCCTTGCTGGGGATTTCTTCAGCGATCTTAAGGCCTCGTTGGTACCAGGGTGAAGGAGCCCTGGCCCAGGCTCTGGCCCTGGGGGACATGGGGACGGCTGCCGGGGGGTCCCTGTCCCCCTGTGCCACCCCCAGGGCCCCGGCCCCCTGTCCCCGTCTCAGGCTCTGGGGTTGATCTCGTGGAACATCCTCTGGGGGAGGCTGCGGGACTGGGGGCGGGGGGACCCGGAGGGACAGGGGACCCCGCTGTGCATGAGCAGGGTTGGACTGCTCTGGGGGGAGCTGTGAGGGGGGCCGGGGCAGAGTGACCTCCCCAGGGACCTCACACAGCCCCTGTGATATCACACAGCCCCTGTGATGTCACACAGCTGCCTCTGTGATGTCACATTGCCCCTGGGATGTCACACTGCCCTTTGATGTCACAATGCCCCTGTGATGTCATACTGCCCCTTTGATATCACACAGCCATCTCTGTGATGCCACACAACCCCTGTGATGTCACACTGACCCTGTGATGTCACAGGGCCAACTCTATGTCACCCTGTAATTTCATACAGCAATGCTGTGACATCACAGAAGACTGATGTCACAAAGTCACCCTGTGATGTCACAATCTCTTCTGTGATGTCACAGCCTCCTCTATGATGTTACACAGCCACCAGGTGATGTCTCAGAGCCACCTTCTATGATGGCACACTCTGCTCTATGGCCTCACACCCTGGTCTGTGATATCACAGCCAGCTCTGTGATGTCACCACCAGCTCTGTGGTGTCACAGAACCCTCAAGAACTCTCAAGAACTCAGTTCCATTGAAACACTGAAGTTTCTTGTACTTTGAAGAGATCCCTGTCAGGGACACGACTGAGAAAGTGCCCCCAGGCCCCAGGCAGAGCAGAGAACTGGAGGCAGTGACAACAGATGGGGACAAAGAGAAGCCAAGTCTTGGTGTCCTGGGGCACAGCAGGGTCTGTGCCACCAAGGGCTGTGAGGAGACACCTTGTCCTGAGGCCCTGGGGCCTCCTGGCACAGTCCCAGCCAGGCTGGGCACTGACAGCCCCTTGTCCTGCACTCAGCATCCCCCCCTAGCCCACATCCCAGGGGTCTGAATTAATGCTTTGAGACACTCAATGTGTTGAAGGTACTTTGGATTTTCCTTCCCACACTGAGTGTCTGAGAGGTTTTTGTGTCATCCTGGCCACCAATTCTCTCCTCCAACAAGTCCATGAGGAGCCTGTGTTGGAGAGGGACCTCAGTGGGAGCCATGAATGCCTGGAGAAACTTTGGGTGTTTCCTCTGCCTTTGACTCCTGGCAAGGTTTGTGCAATCTCCTCCCAGGCCCTGATGTTCAAGGGCTCAGCTCCAAATGCACAGTGAGACTCATGAGGATCAAGCAAGTCCTGACAAACCCTGGCTCTGCCTTGATTTCCCTCTGCTCCAGTGTAGTTGATTAGGAGGTTTTCCTTTGACAGTTATGGAGAAATAGTTCAAAGAACTTCCAGGAAATATGTAGTCCTATTTTAAAGGGTGTCTTTTATTGCTGTTCTTATTACACAAGAGATAATTGCAGCATTCAGTGACTGATATTGATGCAGGGATTCTTCTAAGGAGGTCTGGCCTGCTCACAAAAGCTGTGCCTTGAGCTCTGAGCCAGTGTGGACAACCTCGCTCCACATTCCTCAAGCCCATCGTGTCTGTCCTCACTCACCTGGAACCTGCTTTGCTTGGAGAAGTGGCTGCACACAGCCAAAGAGGGATTTTCCTTCATTTGTTTTTGAAGCAATCTAAAACTCCTGAGTTTCCCCACTGCAAACAGACATCCTCCTCAAGTGTGTGCCAAGCCCAAGCTGCCACCAGGAGCACTCCAGACCTGCCCTGGGCCAGCTGTGAGGGTGGATCATCATCCCAACATGCAGTGGTGCCATTGCAAGGGACTGTTGCCATGGAAACTGCAATGACCCCACTGCTGGGTTTGGGTGCCATGGCAACCCCCATCAGTTCAGGCTTCCTTGGAAACCAGCCCAAGAAGCCATTTCTGAAGCCAGGTTCCATGGCCACTTGCTTGCAGAGCTGTTGCTGTCCTCGGCTGCCATGGCAACCCTGGGACAAAGCGGTGCCAGGGCTGTTTCAGGTACAATTCCAGTGACAATTGTACCTGGAATTGGTGCCACCAGGTGCCATGGCAATGGCCACGGGGACCCGGTCCTTAGTTTGGTGCCATGGCAACCAATGCCCGGCCCCATTGTGGTGGTTGGTGGCCATGGAAAGCTGCCCTGGCCCCTTGCTCAGGGCTGGTGTCAGTGCCCAGAGCCAGAGGGGATCCCTTGCTGGGGGCTGTGCCATGGCCACCTGCCCTGTGCTGCGCTGGCCGCTCAGGCACCAGGAACCAGCAGCCACCGGCACCGCCAGGGCCAAAGGCCAGGTCAGCCAGACAGAAAGGGGCAGGGCTGGGCACTGTTTCCATGGCAACCGGCACTGGGGGGACACCTGGGTCACCTGGCCTGGCAGTTGCCATGGAAACCCCTGGCAGGGACTGAGGGCACAGCCCCTGGCACTGAGACACTGCTGGGCCGGGTGCTGGGCACAGGGCTGGGCACGCAGAGATGGTTTTGTTCTTGCTGAGCTGCAGCACAGCCAAGGCCTGTCCTGCCCCTCGTCAGCCACGCTGGGGAGGGGCTGGGGCTGCGGGGGAGCTGGGCAGGGACACAGCCAGGACAGGGGACCCTAACTGACCCTGGGCATACACCAGACCAGAGCACATCATGCTCAGGGTGTGAAGGGGGGAACAGGGAGGAAGGGGGAAATTTTGGAGGGAGGGCTTTTGCCTTCCCGGGTAACACTTAGGCAACAGGGGGCCCTATGTCCCCAGTGGGCAGGGTCACTACCAAAGACACAGACACCAACTGAAGGAATTGTGTCATTTATATCATGCACAGCTGAAAAGAATTACAAAAGGATAAGCTCAGAAAAGCACATGATCATTAGCAAAGATTTACAAAAGAATAAGTCAGCAATCCATCATAAGCCATCATTACATTTTGATGACTAACCCCTTGGTGAAACACTGGAGGTGTTTGTGGCAGACAAAGATTCTGGCTGACTATCAAGGTACACCTTACAGACATCAGCAGTACTTTAGTGACACCGTTCTTCATTCTTTTTTCTCAATCCCATTGGAGTTAGGAACAAGAATTCTGTTGTCCACGGAGCTGGCACCTTTTTAATTCCAGAATAATGCCCCAGGCCCTTTGCTGTTCAGCTTTACCATGCTGTCTGTGGCTAACAAGGCTTGGGGGGCCCTTTCCCCTCTGGCTGGAAGGGGCCGGGTCCCAGTCCCTGAGGGACACCCAGGCTCCTGGATGGAATTCCTGTGAAAGTCCCTCAGTGTCACAGCAGCCTTCACATGGAGCCCCGTGGATCAGAGCATGTTCCACAGGGGCCCTTGGGGCAAACAGGGAGATTTGGTCTGGCAGGATGTGTAAAACAATCTCCTGTCAGATCTACTTGTTCTCACACAGAATCCCTGGCTGCAGGGACACATTCCCATTGTTCCTGCCCAGGGTTCAGGACTCAGAGTGGTCTTTCCTAGGAGCTGCTCCTTCAGCTGCCTCAGAAGGGCCTTTTGGCCTCTGGACCCACAATCTGGCTCCATTATCAGGGCTGCTGCATCCAAACCCTTTATCTCCACAAACGGTGGTGACTGGAGGTGGATCTCCTTTTTTCAAAATCGTTCTTAATATTGCAAGATCAATAATTGTGCTACCCTGTCATGGGGTTGAATAATCCAATCCTGGTCACTATAGCTTAACAGAATTACTGTAATTTCTCCTTGATATTCTGCATCAGTTCCTCCTGCCATGACAGGAACACTTTGCAAGGCCAAGCTCCAAGGGAGAAGTTACCAAAGCAAAGTGTCCTGGAGGAATCTGAATTCCTGTTTCGGTATTGACAGCTCTCATTTGCTTTGAATTTCTCCACATTAATTCAAATGTATGAAGGCCCAGCCTTGCAGCCTCTAGGCTGGCCCTGCCAGGGGCCATCACAGCCAGAACAATTTCCCAGGCAGCCCAAGTCTCACTGCCCATGGTTGGATTTGCAAACTGGGGGCAGCCGTGCACAGCCAGGGGGTTTCCATTTCCCCAGTGGGCCATTGTGAAGGGCATGGAGCACATCTGGGAGATGGGTTCTGCATGGGCAAAGGTTCCATCTCCTCATTTTTTACACTGCTCTTTAAACAACCCGTTCAACCAGTCCTGCAGCTTGTGCATAGTCTGGTACATGAAAAACCCTGCAGGCTTAATCACTGTATTTTTCACAGGAACAGACAAAGCATTCTGCATCACAGAATCAGCAAACCCTGTAAAAATAGCCAATTTCCTCCCTTCCTCCTTTATCATTGTATAAAATCTCACAAAGTTGGCCACTGACATTAAGGTCCTGGCCAATCCTGTTCTGTAGGGTATTTAGTGTTACATCCCTCAGCAGCGAAAGCTACCAAATTAGCATTGTCAGCACTACTTCACAATATGATAATTTTATATGTAGACAGTGATAGAGAAATATAGATATAGATTGATATGGACATATATAAAAGATAAATATATATATTAAGGTCTTATTATCCTATATATATAGTTATTTATTGTATTAATATTTCACTTGCAGAAATGCATCTGAGCTCAAGATTAGAACCTTCGTCTGTTGCTCCATGTGGGAGCATTCCAACAATAATTGTTCCTTCTGAAGGTGCTGTTTCCAATGTACTCTTAACAAATTCATCTTTGTCTGCCTAAACCCACAAGGTCTTTTCCTTTTCCATTTGCAATTTTTGGATGCATTTGAAGCCATTCAGGGGTGCAGCTTCTTTTACCCGACTGCCCCACTGCTCCCACAGGAGAGCCAGGTAACTCCAGGGAAGGGCTTCCCAGCTGGGAATTTCTGATGGGACTGATTCCTCACATTTACATTAAAAAGTGACATTTTGCTGGGATCTGGCCAGACTGCGCCAGTTTTGTTTTACCAGTGGGCAAAGTCAGCTTTCTGGAGAACATCTCGCCTTCACCAGCCCAACGTTTTGGAGAGGTTTTCCCGCACATGTGGAGGCTTGCTGGCAGCACATTTCTTCAGCTGGGTGCCCATCACCTTGCAGAGGGCAGAGGCCAGCTTGGTGGCCACGGTGCGGACGTTGGCGCTCCGCACAGGCAGCGCCTTGTTCCCCAGGCAGGGCCAGAGCACGGGCAGGGCGTCGCGCTGGGCGACTTCAGGGCTCCTGGCATGAACCCCCTGCACAAGCACTGCCGGGACAGAGACACAGCTCCTTACCCACCAGCCTCACTGCAAACAAGGATCTGCCTCTGCTTCTGCTTCTTGCCAGCCTCTCTGGCCAAGAGCAGCAAAACAGCACCCAGAGCCCCTTGGTCCAGAAACGGGAAAAGCAGCTGATCATCCTGGAAACAGAACCACCAACCCCTCAGCACTAATTGCTCCAAACAGAGCCTTGGCCCTGTGGCAGACTTCATACCTTTACTAAATTATTTCACAATCTCTGCATGAACAATGAATGAAATGTCCAGTTGCCTTTGATTTCCATTAAGAAGTTGTCTAAACCCACACTGAAGATTTGGAAATGTACCATAGAGAGGAAATGGAGAGATTTCTAATAAAAGGGATGATTCCATTTTTGTAACTTTGATGTCAAGTGCCAGATGCCTCATCTGGCTCTTCCCTTTGCTCAGTGGCACACAGCAAAGGGCAGGATTAGAACACACCTCAAAACTCCAGCCCACCAGAGATGGCTGCTGCCTGACAGCTGGATGAGAAACATCAGTGACCAGCTGGGGTCTTTGGCAGAATGCTTTAGGGGCTTCCAACAAAGAGCTGTTTCAAACCTCAGGGCATCTCTAGAGAATTACCCAGACCCCATTGCCTTGGCATTTGGGCATCTCCACATTTTAATGCCACTTCCCCTCCCAATGGTAATGGTACTTTTTCTTATATGTCCACTGAAATAGGGGCATGGAGAAAGAAAAATGCTACACAAGGGACTGAAATGTAACCAAAACACAAGTGTTTTCTCATATTGTCTCTGAAATATCTCTGCCCATTTTCTGAACTGAACTGTATCAAACACGGACAAATGTTTACTAGCAACAGGCTCCTTGCAACAGGCAGATTTGGCTAAGAGATGAAAACCTGAAATGCTCTGGAGACCATTCTTATTTTCTGATCGGACAAAATGTTATTCAGCAGCAATTTAATATTCTGTGGTGGAAGAGACTTCATTTTCTCCATGTTGTTAATCCACCAGCAGACATCAACATTGAAAGAGCTCCTGCAAGTACCCAAAACCAATTCTGCTAAGCAAGAAAGGGTTATGGTACCCATTTTAAAATGGGAATTCATTTGAATTTAAATGCAATTAAAGACATCAGTGACTACTGAATGTGAGGAACAGCTGTCTGTTCCTGCTAAATCTCAGAGAGAACATCTGCTTTTTCTAAAGTAGTCCTAATTTATGGTTAATTCCTTTTTTTGAAAAAAAGATCAAAAGAAGTGCGAAACTAAATGCCCTATCTGGAGATCTGTATTTTTCAAATGCTCTTTAAAGGGTCTTAGACATTCCCAATCGCTGAACATGCCCTTTTGAGATTCCTAATGAAGACACAAAGTGTATTAAACCTTGCATTTCAAGATGTTGGCATAATTAGCAGTGGATTTAGCCCCAGTTAAAGCAAGGCTATCAATCATCTTCTCTGCTATATATTGAGATTATCCTTTTTCCATTCCGTGGCTCTTGCTGACACAGCAAGCTCCTCTGAGGAATCAAATATCAGCTGCAGTTGTAGCATTTTGGGCAGCGCTGACCCAGGCAGACACTGTTTGCACACCCTGAAAGGCTCAGTCCAAGGCCCCTCTGACAGCACAGGCAGGGAGCCTCAGCACTCTGCTTCTGTCCCTGTGCCCCAGAGGCTGCCTTGCACTAAACCCGTGCCTCTGGTACCTCTGTTGAGTTCTGGCCTAAGCTGTGACCCCCAGGCCCTGCACAGTTCAGCCTCAAAACTTTCCAAGAGGAAAACAAGAATTCTGTGAGGACAAAACAAACTGATGCCCTGAAACAGCATTTGCCACCATTTCCCCTCAAAGATCACAGATGTCCCTGAGCTCCCCAGAGAGGAGCCAGCTGGGGCATTTTTAGCCCTCCCTTTGCTGGAGGTGGTTCTGAGATGCCCCAGTGAGAGCTCAGCCCCAGGCCGAGCGCTGTCCCCATCTCAGGTGCTGCCCAGCTCTGCAGCAGCCAGGGAAAACCTGCCAAACCCACCTGCCTTGGCCATGGGGCAGCAGGGACACGCTCAGCACCTCCTGGTTTGGAGGAGCTGCTCTGCTGTCTGCTCACAGGCATTCCCTGTAAATGCTCCCTGGGAAGAGCTCTGGGCTCAGAAGGGGAGGCCAAACCTGTGATACGCTCGGTGACATCCAGCAGGGCTTGGCCACTCAGGTGATTCCATTGGTAGCTGAACTCTTTCAGCAGGGACACTTTATCTACAAGGGAAACACATGTTTCTGCTCACTTTTCTTACGTCATAGGAGAAAGGGCAGGGCCAACCCCATTTTATAAAATCAAGCACATTTCTGCAGATGTTTGAATCCTATTCTTCTTTCCTTCCAGCATACGTGGCAGGGTTTTAAATTCCAAAAGAAAAGCTCTCCTTTCACATTTGTAAATCCAAACTTGTCTGCTGTAGCAGGAGCTGTGTTAAAACATTTCACATCAGGGACCTTGAGAGTTCAGTCACATGGAAGCAGTGGAAAGGTTTTGCATCCCAGAGCAAAAAGGAAGAGCCCCATACTTGGGACATAGAAAGGCACTGAGTCAGGCAGTTCCTGAGATCACAGAGCAGCTGAGGAGGAGAAAGTGGAAACTCCTCTTGAAGACCTGCCTCTTCAACACGCCTTTTTCAGGCATATTCCCCCAGTATGGAATTTTCAGAGCTGACATAAATGTGTGTGGCAAAGGAATTTAGAGCAGCCCTTGCCTATGTAGTTAATTGCTGTGGCCATCTTGCCCCATGCAAAACAACAGGTGGAACAAGGCATCATTGACAGCTGGGTTTATACCTGTTTGTTCTAAAGAAATGAACTTGGTGAATCACAAGTTCCCCTTTGCAAACAGAAGACAAAGAAGAAAAGTGGAAAATAGGCAGCTAATGCCTCTAATGTAGAGCCTCCCAGGTGGCTGCTCTGCAGAAGCTCTGATGGGTCAGTGTCCCTTCATGCCAACAGCAAAGCTGTTCATTTGGGAAGTCAGACGGGGCCCAAGCAAACTCCAAACCCCCTTTGCCTCTGAACTTTAGCAGAGCTGCAGTCCAGGACTTGCTCTTCAGACAAGCAGCACAGAGCCAAGGGCTCCTGGGACTGTTGGGAAATGCTGATCCCATTCCAGCCTGTTGGGGATGGTGCATAAGGACTGCACCTGCACAGCCTCTGGTGGGTGTCAGCTGGAGTGTTCCACAGACAAGAGCAGCTGTCAAGGCACTCAGCGCTCTCTTGTGCAGGAGAGACAGAGACAAAGCTGAGGAGAGCCCCTGACAGGGCTCAGCCTTACCCAAATGAGCAATGGATTCTCCCAGTGCTTTCACAGCTGCCCCACAAACCCTGGGATCCTTTGAGTTCAGGTTCTTTGTTATTCCCTCCACCAAACCAATGATCACCGGGTTCAAGGCATCTTTCAGGGCTCCTGTGATTTCAGCCAGCACATCCAGTGCCCTCTGCTTCACTTTCTTGTGGCTGTCAGATATTCTCAGGACAAAATATTCAAAAATCTGTGAAGAGAACAAGCATCGTGAAGGCTGGATTCAAATGTCCTTGTTTGAAGAGTGGATGTAGCAGTCAGCAATGTCAAAGATGAAAGTGATCCTTTCTGTCAGGTCAGCACTCGCTTGCACAATTTCACTCTTTTCCTGTGAGCCACTCACTGGAATGGTGGTGCGACCTCTTGCTGGTTGAAGGATTTTCTTCTTTTGAAGAGGTTTGGCTGGGGACAGAATAGTTCCTATGGTATTTCTCTCCATCTATAAATCATTAGATCAATTCCATTTATTAATGCTAAAGTACTATTAATGCTAATTAAAGTAATTAATGCTAAAAAGTACTGTTAGGAAATTTAGGTGACTAAAGACTGGAAAAGTACAAAACCGTGGCTAATTCCAAGTCCTACACCTGCAAAGATAGTGTGTCCTTGAGACTAGCTGTAGTAGGATAACAAATAGTGCAAGAGACATGAGAAAAGAGAGATGTAACCCCTAAGGAATGAGGAAGAGTTCATGGTATAGTTTAACCAATAGATTGCTTGGCTTACAGAATATTCATAAGCTTATTATTTGCTGTATAAGTGTTTGATGCTTTCTTCAACAAACTGGACCTGTGATGAACCATCTGGTGTCCTGATCTCCTTCCTACGACAGAGTACCTTTGCTTTGAATGCAAGCACATGTTTACAATGCCTGGTTTTCTATACAATTGCCTCAAGGACTGAGAGCAATTATGATTTTGCCAAAATTATGGCTGGAGGAGATCTAAGTTTTCTTTTGTTTGTCTCAGAGCCAGTGTCTGGAGAAGTGCAGGGCTCTGATCAACTCTTCCAGGATCCAGACCATTTCTCTAAGTAACAGGTGGACCTCTGAACTGTACTGTACTGTATTGTACAGCTCTCATTAGAGCAGGGTCAGTCCCTTGACAGCCTCATTATCAGGCACCTTTTCCTGGAAAAAGGGAAAAAGCAGCTACTGGGAGGAGAAGGCAGAGGTGAGTCCTTAGCTGTTTTCCTCCTTTTCCAAAGAGTAAAAAAGACCCCCAAGAAGGGTGAGCACTGTCTTTACCAAGAGGAATAGGAACAAGGATGGAAATGAGTAGCCAGAGCTGTGCCTGTGTAAGACAAGATGGAGTATATAGAAGTATTCTTAAAAAAAACAACTGGGTTTAAACCAACCCAGCCTGATACTTCTCTTCCCTATGCAAACCCATTTTTGGTCTAAAGAACAATTGCCATGCTTTCAGGGGCTGGATTCCCTTCACTTCACCCAACTGGGAGTAGGAGAGAGCAGCAATTACACCAGCAGAAAATTCTGCCATCATCTGATGAACAGCATCAATAGGCACCTGCCAGATAAATACAGCTGGACTGAAATGCCTTGTCCTGAAGCCTGGACCTGAATTATATTTGTCTGGGTAAGAGGGACTACCGTGTCCCAAACAGCCAGGATGGAGTGCCAAGACATCCTGAATTAACTTTGATGTTACAGGCTTAGGAAAGGAGCAGTGAAGATACCCTACATACTTGGGCACTGTTAGTGGAGATGAGCTGGGGGCTGGTTTTACACAGGTCTAGGAGGAGTTCCACTCCTTCCATCCTTGTCTGAAACCCCTTGGCTTCCAGGAGATGGTAAAGCTTCTGGAGCAGCTCCGTTTCTTCCACAGCTGGAGGTGACGTGACCTGGGCTTTTGCACAGTGTAGGAGGTGTCCATCAGAGGGAGATTTCACCCTGGAAAATAAAACCAAATGAGGACCTGGTGGTGAAAATTATCGTAGCATGGCATCCCCATAGTGGAAATAATTAGCATTGACTCCATGATTCCAGAAGGCTGATCAATCACTTTATGATACTATACTATACTATACTATACTATACTATACTATACTATACTATACTATACTATACTATACTATACTATACAGAAACTCATCGCCCTTACAGACAGTCTGATACAGACAGACCAGATTGGTCAATTGAGTCCAAAACACCATCACTAGTGGCCAATTAAGAAATCACCCTTTGGTAAACAAATCTCCATAACACATTCCACGTGTTCACAACAACGGGTGCAGCAAGTGAAGATAAGAATTGTTTCTCATTCTTTTCTCTGATCTTCTCACAGCCTTCCCCAGGAAAAAGCCTGGGAAAGTTGTGCCTGCTGCTCTCTATGGAAAGAGCTACAGCCACAGTCAATACCTTCACTTAATTATGAGCAAAACAACTTGAGCAGCTTTCCTAATTATGTGATTTCAAGCTGGAAAGTCATGAGGGTCTGAAGAACAACATGGACCTCATGACAATCATTACAGGAGACAATCTGCAAGTGACATTCTCACCACTGCTCCCTCAGGAAAGCCAAGGATGAGATGCATCTGATCTATCTTCAGATGGCTGATGGGCACACAGGTCGCATTGCTTTACGGAGAAAGAGAGACACTACTGCCAAGTTTAAATGCCTCCTCATATGGGACATGTGTGTCTTAGAATAAGGGAAATCATCACTCTGGAGAAGTGTCTCTACAACCAGGCATGACGATCTGGAAAAGTAGCTCAGATGCATCTGAACAGATAAACAGGGCCATATTTGAAGGATTCAGAAAATCAGTAACAGAGATAAAAACAAAAGCCGGACATCCCAGAACTACGCTCACACTTCATTGGCTTCCCTGGAGACCAGATGCACAGCTTCACAACCCCACTGGGAACAATTCTCCTGATCAACCTGTCTCTTCCATGAGCACAGGAAGATGCCAGCTATGCTACTGAGGCATGTGGTCACTTTCCTGCCACTGCTGAGCAGGACAGAGCTAAATAAATCCCCTCTGCTATCAGAGGAGAACAGGTACAAGCAGCTCTGCAACTGCCATGAAGAGACAGCAAGGAGCAAATTCCTGTCTTAAATGCTGATTGCAGCACAGGGGGAAATAAAGCAAACATGCTGTCCATCAAGCAAATTACATGAAGGACAGGAATATCAAGGCACAAAGTCCACATTCAGACACCTGTTGACTGAAGTTGTTCAGGAATTGCCTTGCTCCTTACTACTCAAACTTGGTACTGTTTGAGGGAAAGAACCATGATTCAGCCAGGCCAAACCTCACAGATGAGAACTGCATCTTTGTGGAACGGCATCTTGCTTCCAGACTGAGATTTCTCATCAAAACACCCATCTGAAAATTACTCCATTCAGATGAAAAAAAAGCCCTGTTTTATAGGGGCCTGAGTAAATATATGTATGGCAGTAAAAGATCTCTGTATTGTATAAGTGACCCTGCCCTGATTCTAGTTATTGTAAATGGGCTGCAGCTGTGATGCCCTTGATTGGGCAGCAGCTTTGGCCTGTGGAGGTAGCTGGGATAAAAGGGGGTGAGGCATTCAGGGAGGGCTGCAGAGGAGCCCTGGCTGGGAAGTCACCACAACACTGCTGTGAGAAAACCACCCAGAAGGTATGAGACTCTGCAAATATGATATACAACAATATGATTACAACACTGTTTGAATTTACTTGTCCCAAGTCAGGTAGCAGAAACTTGGCCCTCTCCCAGCCTCCACAACACTGCCCTTGCCACTGCACTGGATCGTCTGAGCTGCAGCCAATGGGTGTCTTTTTGTCTCTCCATTTTTGTGGAAGCCCCTCCAGAGAAGTTGTGTTCAGCACAATGCACAAGTAGGCACTTTTTATCCCAGAGCATATCCTAGAGTAGGGAAAGGAAACAATCTGTGGCATTGGTCATCTCTGCCAGAAAGTTTTTCCTGAGGAAGAGGCATGTAAAGCTTGTCATGTGCTTTGTCACATCTGACAAAAGTGCTCAGTACCGTTTGCCAGCAGACAATGTGGCCCGGGGCTCCTCTGAGCCATCGTTCCTCTCCTTCACCGGCTCCTTGACAGATGGGCCTTCAGCCTTCTGGTTTTCCATCCCCTACAATGACATAGAGAAACCTCATCAATCTTTAGAATATAAAGCAGGAAATTCCCTGTTTAAAACACAAGTTAGAACCAGGATCACTGCTACCAAGGCTTAGGGAAACATTTCCTAACTTACAAATGGAAACCGACAAGAGATTCAGTGATGCCAACTCTTTGTTTTCAATAGCCCAAGGCAGGTTATGGGTGCTACCAGACTGAGCAGCAATCTAAAATCCCAAATTCCTTAGTCTTGACCATAAATGGGAATAATGCAAACTGGTAGGCAACAAGTGTTTGTAAAGGAATCAACAGAAAAAATTGGACTCTTTTGGGGGTTGGCCCATTGTGTTGGAAGTCAATTTGGTTCAACACTCACTCTCCCTGTGCCTGCACAAAGGCAGGCTCCCTTCTGAAATGTCGATAAAGCAATATAAAATCCTCTTCCAAACAAACAAAGGATTTTTCACTCGACGCTGCTGAATTTAATTTGAAATCAACAGGTTTATCCAAATGAAGTTATCCATAGGAAATAATTTGCTTAATGATCTACCTAAAAATGCCTCATTGTCTGATAAGTTTAGTAGAAATTTGCAAAGTCAACAGTCCACAGATTTTCATTTCTTGTTTAGTGGCTATTCTGCAGGAAAGCTTTTACAGACTAATCAGTTTGGATGCAATTAAAATGCCAGTACATTTCATCTAGGCATTTTGGTATTAGAACAAAACCATATGACTGCACAGCCTTTTAAAAAATATTTTAAAATAAATTTTCAAGTCAACAGTCTGAGTAGGACTCAGAATATAAACTCTACCAAGCTTCAACTGCATTGGAAGATTCCCTTGTCACCCTGTGAATCAACTCTACATTCAGAAGATTAAAAGTCCCCATTATGGTGGTTTTGGTATGGTTAGGAATTGGGGAAGGACCTTCTTCCTTCTCAGCTCCATGCTGCAGTGCCTTTGAGATGTGGCCTGCTGGCAATTGTTTGTGCAGCCCTGGTATTTCTCCATGGGGCAGAAAGTGCAATTGCATTTCCAGCCCAGAGCCCGTGAGGAGTGGGGCGTGCAGGGCTGTGCCAGACCCGGGCCAGCAGCTGTGCCGCCAGAGGGTTTTGGTTCCTGCCCAGGGCAGCTGGTGCATCTCTGCCGTGAGTGCCTCCCCTTCCAGGTGCCCATGGACAGCAGGTGCAGGGTTCTGCACGGGGCATGGAACAGGGTAGGGATGTCTGCTGGCAACAGAGTGCAGCGGAGAGCAAACAGTCCAGGATGGTCCTGGAGTGTGTGACAGAGAACTCCTGACACAGCTGGTGACTGAGCCAGTGAGGGAAGGCACTGCTGGGCCTGCTGTTTGTGAGGAGAGAAGGGCTGCTGGGTGACAGGAGGGCTGGAGGCGGCCTTGGGCTCAGGGATCACAAAATGCTTGTGTTTGATTCCCAGAGAAGGAACGAGAGATGTTGGGGAAGTGTTGACCTGCAACAAATTTTGAATTTGTTAATCTTTAACAGGCAGTGCTTAGTCGTACCTTCCCTCACGCCAGTGGTTAATGTGTGCAAGTGGATGTCTTAGCCTTGAGAATAAAGACAGTGGGCCTAATGAGGACGTAGCTGCAATGCATTCAAGGAGAAGAAGGCTCCTAACCGTGGGAGGAGAATTTGAGGAACGGGATGTTCACCCCATGACCACCAGAGACCCTCAAGAGACCCCTACTCTAAATGTCAGTAATTTTGGGGAAGTGATTTAAACATGTCAAACACTTTGTGAGAATGTTTAGCCTGTGAGTTTGAGCAAAGTAATGAATAAAAGTAATGAAAGTAATGTCTTAGTTCCATGGATACTAACATGTGGATGTGCATGTTTCAGGGAAGTGATTCCTAATGCACCCAGCACTGAAATAAAGTAATGCCTCTTTTCTCACACTGAGCTGGCAGTGTGGATTGGGCCCTGCTCGGTGACGTTCATTTTGGTCATTTCTATTGAAGCATAAAGAATGGTTGAAATGAAATATTTTCCAGCTGTTTCCCTTTGGTTTACCTGTTTGAGGGTTAAAATTCTGTGCTGCAGGTGTGCTGGGTGTGTGCAGAGCAGTGCAGCCCCAGAAACCCCTTGGCTTGCCCACAGGTTGCCATGCCTTGTTGCCAGGTGTGCCCGGCTGTGGCAGGAGAAGGAGCCCGCAGTGCAGTGGGCACCGTGCCCTGCCCAGCCGGGGCTCTCTGGCACAGAGCAGCAGCAGCGCCAGCACCGTTCAACCCACTTCTGCCTTGGCTTCCCCTGGCACACAGAAGCCTCTGGAAATCAGCACCGCCAGCGGCGTTCCCAGCTGGGAGCAGCTGCTGCTGGCAGGCAGATGCTGCCAGTTCGACTGCTGCCAAAGGGGAAGAAAGGCAGAGATGTACCCGCACCGGAGCCCTGGGCATGTCCAATAAAGGTGCAAATATGTGGGGAGATTTGTTAGGAAACATTTCAGCTGTGATGCCAACAGTGGCCTCTCTCCTGGTTCTGTGTGTTCTGGACGAGTAATGCAATGGTTGGCTCTGACAATTAAGAAGTAGATGTTATGTGGATGTTCAAATGTGTAGTGATGGTATTGTAATATATCCTCCCATAGTCCTCTTTCCCGTCCCCCTTGTAATAGCCTTGGTAGTCAGGGCATTTGGGGAGGGCTGGCTTGTGACCAGCAGGCAGGGTGTAACAACACCTGACCTCCAGTCAGGATGCAAGAAAGTAATCTCCACCAATGGACAGCAGAGAAAGAGTTGACTGACAAAAATTTTGGAGTGGCTAAGGGTATAAAAGGCAGAGACCCCTTTTTGTAGATGAGAACGTGGCTGCTAGTCACAGAGACTCCCAATGCTGCAATTTTTCCTTATTCAGTCCTTTGTTAAGGCTTACTAAACCTTTAAAATGTTAAAAGTGAGAGTCATTTCTCACATGTGCAATGCTGTGGGCCATTGTCTTGGTCTGGTTTCCTTTGCTTGTGTCCCATCTGAGTGCTCAGCTGGGGTACAGGCTGTAGGTGCTTGGGGCACCCTTGGAGTTCCCCTTGGATCCCCTCAACAACAGGGTTTTACACATGAGGGGAATTTGTGCTGCTTTGTGACAGAGAAGAACTTCCCAGGCTCTTTTGTGTTTGCTGTAGGGAAGGTTGATTATTGCTTTGCATAAATTCACAGACTAACATGCTTTGTGATGCTTTTCTTTGTCATACTTTGCTTTGTGATGTCACGGCATGGTTGCCACATCGTTGTGGTGACATCAGAAGGTTGCCTTGTGCACAGAAGGCCTGAGTGTCAGAGCAGCCTTGCTCACATTAGGAGAACCCTCCTGATTGGAGCATTGGTCAATGGGTAGTTGCACTCTGAGAGGCCATTTGTTTTTCTAGTGTTGGAGAAGACTGGCACAGCTCTGGGAATATGATCCACCATCTGGCCACAGCAGCTTTTGCTGCTTATGGTGTTTGTTTTTCCGCGTATTACGTTACACACTTTGCACGTAAGTAGAGTTTTCCATTCTACTTAGGTTAGGGTGTATCCTAACCTGGCTTTTGTATGTCTTCCTGCTGGTGGCTGAGTTTCTGATTTTGAAAGAGAAAGAGCATTAGGATGCCACTGGTGTGGTAAAGCTCCTGTCATGACATTCAGCTAAAAAGGGGGTGTCTGTAGCCACAGGGGCAGCATTTGCAGGGGAACCTGCAGGGCTTCCGTTCCCTCCACGGGAGAGTCTGTGGCAGCAGAGTCTGTCATTTCCTCAGTTTGCTGGGACAAGCAAGACACCTTTGAGATTGTAGACTGGCAGAGCTTCTTGGAAGGCCTTCTAAAAACTCTGCAGTTGTTCCCAGAATTCAGAGAAAGCTTATTTCTTTTTAAATTTTATCATGAAAGGATTTTACTGTCTAACTTGACCTTTTTCAAAGTACTAAAATAGTGATTCCCTTTGCAAGGAAATGCAAACTCCAAAGTAGTGAGTGTCTGCCACAGCTCAGGGGGATTTTAGGGAAGCTTTTCTGAGCAACTGTTTCAAGCAAGTTAATGAGAACCGGTGCATGCAACTGATTAAAAAAAAGAAAAGAACCTCAAGGAGAGGATTTCAGAAGCTGTTTTATGTCTTTGGTAGAACAGGAGCACTGAGTGTTAAAGAACAATTTGCATTTTCTTGGTCATATTTGTATTCATTTAGTGGCAAAACAGGCTGAAGTGTAGGCACAAGCAAGAATATTGTCCTGATCCCTTGCTGGCTGTGTGAATGAAATGTGTCTGCTGGAGGGATGTTGTGAAACGGGAAATCATCTCTGTTTGGGTTGACTTGTTCTGTGGGATTCAGCAGCCCAGGCAGTTTTCTGACAGCATCTGGTTCATTTTCCCTTCCCACTACAGGTCACCTGAAGCGTGTATTCAGCAGTGCTGAAGATCCTGAGGTGAGTGAAAAAGGAACATTTCAAGTTCCTGGTGTTTAAGAATTGTAGAACATGATGTGAGCTGGGCCAGTAGCAGTAGAGTGTAGAGGGCCAGCTAGGAAGGCCAAAAGAAAATCCATTTTCATGCCTGAAGAAAAATAACAAAGTGCGAAATGGATATTTTAAATTTCTATATCAGAGCTTTGAAGAACTACAAACCTAGTTTTGAAGAGAGAACCTTGGTTGCTGACGACAGATAGGGTGGAATATTTACGTAGGAGCTATTTCCTGTACAGTTGAATTAGACCATTTTAATTTAGTCAGAGTCCCTTAGAATTCTATTCCTATCAAACTTTATGATATCTACTTCGAAGATATCATTGTAGAACAGGAAGGCCATCTTGCAATGGTGCCTGCTGTATCTGAAGTGCAATGGACACCTTTGTGGCTGGGGAGCTGCGTGGGCCCAAAGGACGCAGGGCTGGCGGCCGTGAGCAGCTGAAGATGAGGCAGCGTGGAGCCAGGGGGCCCAGAAGGCCAAGGGCACGGTGGCTGTGCCAGCAGCAGTGGGGCAGCAGGAGCAGGGCAGGGAGCGTGGCCCTGTGCTGGGCAGCGCTGCGGCCACAGCTGGAGTGCTGTGTGCAGCTGTGGGCCCTGGGAAGCAGAAAGTCATGGAGGGGCTGCAGCGTGGGCACAGAGGGACAGGGGAGCTGGGCAAGGGGTGCAGCACAAGGCCAGGGAGGAGGTGCTGAGGGAGCTTTAGCCTGGACAATGGGGGCTCATGAGGGACCTTCAGGCAGCCTGCCATTGATCCCTGCCTTGGATCCATAGAGCCAATGCTCAGCACAAGGGCTGTTTCCCTGCCAAACATCCCTTCACTGCATCCAAGTGCTTTAGACAGTAGGTAACACTTGCATATTTTGTTTATTTGTTCGTTTGCTAGAAGGAGAAGCCTTGTGCAATTTCTCCTTCTCCAAGGAGCAAGGGAGCTTTTACTCAATCTTTCCTGCCCTTTTCCAGCACTGGCAGAAACACATCACTTTTAGGTTAATAACTCCCGTGTCTTTTGGCAGCCCAGGGAATCAGTGTGTGTTGTGTTTGGGAATTGAGCAGGAAATCAATGCCCTTGCATTCCAGCTGGTGCTCAGAGATTAGAGGAGCTGGGAGGGGCTGGGCTGCATTTTTGATTCCAGATACTTTAGCACCATCAGTGTGGTCGAGTCCAAGAGAAGAACTTGCCCAAGCACAGATGCACAAAGAGTGCAGTTCCCAGTGCAATGCTCTGGGTCTGATTGCATTCCATAAGGACCCACATGCTCCAGATTCCCCAAGAGTGTGGGTTACTGAAGCAACAGGAGAGCAAGTTCAGGATGGCTGCTGATCGGGGCACTGCTACCGAGTGCTGATGTGTGTACCGACAGAAAGGACAGTATTGATTCATGGTGACCCCCACGTGGTGAATAATGTGCTTTGACTCTATGATTTAGAAGGTTAAACAAATGCTTTCTTAAGCTATGTTATATTACACTAGTACTATATTAAAACTACACTATTGAGATACTATACTAAAAAGCTACAAAAGAAAAATTCGTGACTGTCTCCAGACAGTCACAACACAGATTTTATCTAATTAGCTAATCAAGCTAAACAACTACCACTAAAATCCAATTAACAAATCACTTTCAGTAAACAATCACTATAACACATTCTACATGTAGTAAACAAAAAGAACAGCCAGTAGAGATAATTGTTTTCTCTTCTTCTCTAAGTTTCTCACTACCTTCCCTTAAAAAAACCTAGGAGAGAGAGAGGAACTATATCTCTCTGTATTCAAAGAATATAAATGCCACAGCACAGTAAAGAGAGATTTAAAAAGTGAGATCTGTCTATCTATCTTTCTATTGCATCTTCCTGGCTCAGCTCCAAACCAGTGGAAGATGCAAAGCTCACCTAAAGGCATCCCTTCAGGAGAGGAGCAGAGACAAGTTCCATTGACTGATCCTGAGCAGGCAGAGATGTTTTCCCCTCCAGAGATGGTTGTTTTTTCCCCTCATGTTTTCCTCCTCCAGCCTCTTGTGCCCTGAAGCCTTCTTTTTATCCTTTAAATTTTTGCATGTCCTGAGGGAGTAGAACTATCCCATGCTGTATCTGGGGTCTGGTGACTTTGCTCATACATGACACATGGTTTGCATTACATGACACATGGTTTCCTTCGCTGGCATCCCCAGGGCTGTGTAAGTGCATTCGTTAATGGGGCCTTATGAGAAACTCTGTTAGTGCTGGTCAGAATTCTCAGTTGACAAAAGAGGGAGAAGAAACACCTTGGTCCTCCTCCATATACTGAGGTGGCCATAGGGGTTCTCTGACTTCCATCAGAGATCTTTGCGTGCATCCTTATCTCCTGAATGACCCGGTTTTCTAACGAGAGTGTGGATGTCAGGAGGGAGGAATGCTGGTGCAGGCCTGAAGAGAAGGTGAACTCCAGAAGTGTCTCTCACAAGGAGTGAGCTCACCCAGGAAGCCCCTGCAGAGCCAGGATGGAGCTGTGGGACAGGGCGGGGTGTCAGTCACTACTGAGAGACAAACAGGACATGGCAGAAGCAGAGGGAGGCCCTCACCAGACCCTTGAGAAATGCCACCCCTTCCCTGTCAGCTGTCTGAGAGGCTGCTGGAGCTTCAGTCCCAGATGGCCCCTGATTGTAGGGCCAGGGTCACTTTGGAATCTGTGCCTCCCCTCGGGCAGAGAACAACCCAGGAGAGCAGCAGCACAGTGCTTTGGGAACATGTGAGCCCAGCAGCCTTTGAGTCTTGGCCCACAAAGGGCGTATGGGAAGTTGAAACCCATCTTCTCTTGCTTTCTGTGCAGGTGCTTCTAGAGAAAGAGCAGGAGCACACTGCCTCATCTGAGCTGCCATGCCAGACTCAGGGAGAGCTGTTCCCAGCCCAAGAGCAGGAAGAGCAGCTCAGGCAGCAGGTGGAAGAGCCACAGGAGAATGGCCAGGTGAGCCTGACTGGCCAGGGGACAGAGGGAAGGGCAGGAAGAGGGGCATAAACCAGAGCTCCTGGGACTGAGGAGGCCAGGAGTCCCACAGGCACTGGAAGCACAGAGCCTTGCAATCTGCAGAGATCAGCACCAGGACAGGAAGGTTACAGTGGAAACAGAGCTGGGTAGGGAAGCAGAAAGAAGGGGCTGAATAAATGTGATTTTGAGGCTAAAAGAGGGAAAAGCTGAGCTTGATGGCAGCTCTCAGTCACTTGCTCTGCTTTTGTGTGTACAGAACATCAAGGCAGAGCCACAAACAGAGCTGCCTGGAGCTCAGAGTGCCATCATGGCAGTGAAGAGGAGGAATGAAGACATTCAAGAGGAGAAGAATCTCCCTATGCAGAGGGGCAATCAACAAAAACAGGTGAATGAAGGAATGGCAGCCACTCCACTCATGAAAGAGAGTCCTTTCCGTTGTTGTTTACAGAAAATTGACGAACAGATGGAGGCACAGCTGCAAGAAACTGAGGCTAGGATAAAGACAAGGAAGAAGAGGCTAGATGAAAAAATTAAAATCATCAAAGAGAAAATGAATCACCTCCTTCAGGAGCAAAAGGCTCTTGAAAAGCGAGTGAAATAGCACTAGGCACTGCAGTCACCCAAGGGGTGGTTTCTGCCTGCCCTGCCTTTCCAGTGCAGAGCAGCAGCAGCGGGTGGGTGATGCCTCTGAGTGCCATCCTGATGAGGCCTCTGTCAGAGCTGCTCTCAGGGACACTTCCTGCTCTGCTGGATCTCAGCTGATGCTGTAGACAGTGGCATTACTCCTCTGGCCATTTAGCCAGCAGTCATCCAAATGAACTCCTGCTGGCTTCTTCCAGGTGACCTTGCTTCTTGAGGTGTTTTTGCAGGTGAACATGGTCACTCACATAGATTTGGAATACGAGCTACAAGCTGTCTGTATCCCTTGCGGATCTGCTCCTGTCCTTTTCTTTACTTTCTTCCCAGTCGATGGCTCCTGGCTGACGGGCACAAGCTGTAGTCTCTGACTGCTTTGTTCTGTTTGACTTGAGGTGGAAGTGTCGCCATCCTACCTGGCAGCCTGCAGAGAGTTCCAGAAAATGATGGGCAACCAAGAGCCCCGAGGCTGGCATGAGGCCCAGGAACTGACCCATCCAGAGATGCTGCAGGATAAGCATGTCCCGAGGAAGGTGCAGAAAAAGAGAATTTCATGGCAGGAGGTAGAACATTAGAATGTGGAGCTGCAAACGTATCTGCAGACCTAGGAGGGGGAAAGGAGTCTTTGGGAGAAGTGGAGCAGTCATTGCTGCAGTCATCCTTCAGAACACGAAACCGGCTATGAACTCGAGTAAAACCAGCCTTTGGTTTTGACCATTTGGTTTCACAAGTGGACATCCAAAGCAATCCAGTTGAAGAGCTCTGCATGTGGCTGACAGCAGCTTCCTAAGGGCTTGCATTTCAAATGGCAATCTCTCTTGCATTTCAGGGCAATCTCTGCCACACCTTCCTGACATCAACTCATTTCTTGTCTCAGATCTACACCGACTTTGACACTGAAGCTGCTGCAGAAGCCGCAGTGTCGTCCCAAGGAGCCTTTGCTCCCCAGCTGAAGAAATGGAGCCTGAGCCATTGGTTCACCTCCCGTGCTGACCCAGCTGCTGCTCAGCAACAGGAGATGGCGGGTGACTCCCTGGAGCAGCAGAGTGCGTCTGGTATCTTTCTTATCTGAGGGACAGTGAGTTGTGTGCACGTGTCAGCACAGCTGTACCAAAGGGTTCTGATCAGTTTAGTGTCACAGAAGTGCTGGCAGTGCTCCGAGGCAGCAAGAGAGAGCTCTGGGTGTTCCTGCTGCCTCTGAGGGCAGCTTAGACTGGCTGGAGTTTGCCTGGGCTTCCCTTCTCTCTCCCGAAGGCAGAAGCAGGGATTGTTCCTGGATCAGCAGAAGGCTGTGACTGCTTGAGTCCCAGCCACTGGCAGAAGCCCTGCTGAGATCAGTCTCTAGGAGAACACATCAAGCCCTTTGTGATTCTGCAGCACAACCCAATGAATCTGCTTCTTGCCCTTAACGGCTGCCAGTGCTGTGCTCTCAGATAAGATCTGGTAGGGTTGAGAAGAGAGCCCAGTGGATTCTGTGTCTGCCATCACCTGTTGGGACAAAAAGGGCACTGATCTGCGCCTCGGCGTAGCTGATCTCAAAGCCCATCCTGTTGTGTCCTGAATGGGGGCAACAGCTTGTCCAGGGCTCAGGCTCACTCTGGCTTCTTCCCATCAGTGCCTGTCAGTGCTCATGCTTGGGCTTTGCCAGCCTTGTTGTGGTCGCTGCCCTGCCCCTGAGGGCTGTGGGAATGCAGAGGCTGGAGCCTTCCTTAGCTGGGAGGGTCCCGCTGCTGCCCGGCTGCTGCAGCGCGGAGCTGCCTGAGGCTGCAGCCCCTGCTCTGGGCTGGCTTCTGCCTCGCATGGCCTGGACTCACAAGAGGGTCAGCATCTCCTCTGGGCAGCTCTCTGTGTCACAGGGACGCCTGAGGAGCACTGCTGTCCTCTGTGCCCGTGCCCGCCGTGCCGGGTTGGGAAGATGGGGACATGTGCGGTGCTGAGAGGGCGAGTGCAATGGGAGCGACTGATCCGCGCTGTCAGGGTGAAGAGAAGCGGCGCGGTTCTTCACGCGGGGCATGGGCAAGGGCGTCTTTGAGCTCAGCCTGCTCATAAAGGGTGAGGGTCCTGATGCTGAAAGCCCCGTGGGGATTGGTTCTAGCATGAGCTGCTCTGGTTTACAAACGCAGAGTCATACTTCTGGCAAACTGCTGCAAGGTGGAAAGATGGGAACACTTGGCAATATTCCTCCTGTTCTGGACTTGGCATCTGTTCAGAGGAATTGATTCTACATGTCCAGGTGCATTTAATCTTAGCAAGTAGGAAACCTTTTCTAAATCTCACAGTTTTTATTCCCAAGAAAACAAAGGCACTCTTAGTTCCAGCTCTCCTTAATGATTCTAGATGACAAACTTACTTGCCTAGGTAGGTATTCTCTTCTGGTCTCAGTCTCCTCTGAATGTATCTCCCTGTGCTTCCCTGTGTGTCTGCTGTCAAGAGGTCTCTCCCTTCAAAGGATGCTAGATATCAGTCTCTGTGACAGCCACTTGTACTGTGGGCCTGCTGTTCTTTTCTTGGTGTTCCAGTTGCTGTTCCTGTTGTTGTTAGCCAGCTGTCCACCAAGGGAGGGCTCAGAGCCCCAGACAGTGGGGCTGCCTTTTGTATCTCCTGGAAGCTGGGATCTCTGCTTTAAAGTGAACATCTTGCATTTTGTTTCCCTCAGGGAGAATGGTGAAGATGGAAAATCCCATTCTAAAATACATTGAACTGGAAAATATTGGCAGTGGGTGAGTCCAAGCAATGTTAATGGTACAAAACTATGCATCAGGTGTTTTGCTGGTGGAATAGGTATCAAGTGTGAAGTCAGACAAACTGCAAATGTGTTCAGGCACTGGGCTTAGATTGTCAGTGCTGATCAGAATTTCTAGGTGTGCTCAGAAGGCATTGTCAAAGACATCTTCATGCTTCCAGTGTCCTGCAGGCATTTACAGCAGAGATCTCCTGTGTGGGCTGGCTTTTACTGCAAGATCTAAATGGCTTCTCCTTTCTCTGCTTCTGTTTTGTTTCTAGGAGTTTTGGAGACGTTTACAGAGCACTCGACAGTGCCACAGGAGGAGAGGTAAATATGAACAGCCCCTGCAGACTCTGCTGCACTCGAGGGCTTTCCCCTCTGGTGCAAGTTGTGGCTGGAGCTTTGGGCAGAGCTGTGCTGAAAAGGCACAAGAAGCACAGACTGGTGCCAGCCCACAAAACACATTTGGGACTTTGTCCTCCTCAGCTGCCGGAAGGAAGGCACGGAGGGCAGCGGTTCCTTTCAGAGAAGGACGCGCTCACTCGCACTCCATTGCTAAAACACAGGTGGTGCCTTCGAGCACCTCACTGCTCTTTGGGGCTACAGCTTCAGAGGCCTGAATTCTCATTTCTGGCTGCCAGCAAATCCATCTGAAAGTTACTGGCAGATCCTTAGCCACCTGCAGTGCTGCACTTGGGAACTGCACATAGGGAGAGATCTGCAAGGCGTCCCTGAAAGCCCTAAGCCCTGCCCATAGCCCAGGATGGATCCACAGAGTATTAAGGCATGGATTACTTCTTCTGAATCCCAAACCAAGCAGCAGAGAGTGTGGTCAGAGGTTTATGCGTGATAACTGAGACACCGCTGTTACCAAGTGGTCAAGGCAAAATGTCAGTGGCCCCACATGTCCTGTAACTGGCTTCCAAGGGAGCAGAGAAATGGGCTGTTGGAATGTCAGTTCCTAATTACTGCAGTGCCTGATCACAAGGCAGTTTGGCACAGCTCAGCTGTGTCATTGCAAAATCACTCGCTCCATGTGCCTTGTGGTTTCGTGCCACCAACTTCTCAAGTTATTGATTTTCAATGTCATTTTAGGTGGCCATCAAGAAAATACAGCTTCAAGGACTGAAGAAGAAGGAATTAAAAGTCAACGAACTCATGGTCATGAAGGTGAATAGAAATCCCAACCTGGTCAACTGTTTAGACAGGTGAGTTGTGCTTTTGTCCCATGAATGTTTGTTTACATATTGCAAACATGCAAGGTAAAATCCCCCTTTGGTCACTGGCAGAAAATAGAGCTGTAATTATTGGCTAATTATTATTGCTCTTTTCATCTCCAGTGGATGAGAAGAGATTGCATTTTGTCTGCATGAGTCTTCGCTGGCACATGGTATTTGAAAATTGTTCAAAAACCCGGATGAGTTGTGTCTTACTAAATCAATGATCTCTATATTCACAGCCACCACTTTGTTTTGGAGCTTGATTTTTTTCAAGTGTCTTCTTCTGTCCAGGTAAACTAACAAGGATTTCCCTTGGATTGTTGCCACTGGTTTTCATTGCTATGCATGCCAGGAAGACTAGGTGCTTTTTTCCAGAAAAACCATGCGTGACAGGTTTTTTATCTGGGCTGTTTCTAAACTGCACATTTTGCTTACTGCCCATCTAAGACATCTCCTTTTTTGCAGCTGTGCCTTTCTCCTTGAGACTGCACAGATGGCAAACAATGCACAGCCAAGAGGAAATGTCTATTCCTTTTTTTTGTCTTTGTCTCAAAGAGACCTGAAAAGAAGAATCAACCCTTATTTTCCAAACAGCAACCTAGCCGTGTACATTCATCTCCATGCCCTTGTTTCCTTCTTTCAGCTACCTTGTGGGTGAGGAACTGTCCCTGGTTATGGAGTACATGGATGGAGGCACTCTGAGCAATGTCATCAGCCAGACCTACCTGTCGGAAGATGAGATGGCAGCCATCAGTCGGGAGGTCAGCAATCCCAGCTGTGTTTCCAGGGGCTTGGGCAGGATTGTCTGGGAAACGGGGGCTCAGAGCTGGAGTGATTTCCTGTGCCAAGCTTTGTTTCTGTGTTGCTGCTATTCTATGGGCAAGTAAAAGCATCTACAGGGAAAGGCCTGCCATTGCCCCTTCACTCCCTGTACTCAGTGCCAGTACTCTTATCTCCTGCTGTAGTATTCTCACTCTGTCTCTTGTATTTGTATTTGTATTTGTATTTGCTCTTCTCCACCTTGCCTCTCTAAATGTTTGCCTGGAGTCTGTCTTCACTGCATTCCTTGCCAGTAAAAGCAAAGGTGCTGGTGGCAGGATATGAAATGACCAGCAAAGAAAAAAGACTCATTTCTCACAGTCTTCAGCTGAAAAGGATAGAAGTGCAGCCAAAAATGCTCTTTGCTTCCACAAAGTGACTGGTGTGATACTTACACGCCTGTGCTGAGGCCAGCAAGAAAATCTATTCCATGCAGCCTCCCACCCAAAAGTGATCCACTAAACACCAAAGGGAGGGACTTTTCCTTTCCAAACCCCTCCTTTGTCCTCTGCAAGGAAAAAGCACGTCCACTGCAGCAGGAGTCACCCTGGCTGGTTTGCAGGGGACAGCCTACAACAGCAGGTGCTGTTGCTCTTTCAAAAGCTGACGTGCCTTTCCTCAAAAAGGTCCTGCTCTGCAAGTGTTGGAGCAGCAAGCTCTTCCTCTCAGTGGCCATTACTGTTCTGCCATTACTTCCCATTCCCCTGGAGAGGGAATCTTTTAGATTCTTTGTCTCCTTTCTTTTGTGATGAAATCGCATCACTCATTTTTGCCCTCCTCTTTCTGTTTTCTCTCTCAGTGCCTGCAAGGACTGGATTTTCTTCATTCAAACCACGTCATCCACCAAGATGTGAAGAGCAGCAACATCCTTCTCAGAACTGACGGTTCTGTCAAGCTGGGTCAGTATATTCTTGGTCAGGTGCAGCGTTCCAGGGATGTGGGTGTGGGGCTGCTTGGAGTGACTGCCAGCTCCCCAAAAATGGTGCTGGTGGCAGTGCAGGGACCCCTGCTGCGAGCTGAGGGCACAGTTGCAACGTGCACAGAGGTATAAGGAACCACAAGCAGTCAAGAGTGGCCTTGCTCTGTGTGTGTCCCTTCTAGACAGAGGGATCTACAATCTAAAGCTTCAGGGGAATGAAGTCCACTGCTGTGAGAAGCGTTAAGAAACCTGGGATTTTTTGGAAGTGGCCAATTCCATACTCCCTTGGCTAAAGCCCCAAGGAAATCGAGCATGGACAGTCCTCCAGGAGATCCAACAGCACATTCTTAGCCTGAGAGTGGGGAATTCTTTTGCTTGGTTTCCTAATTGGAGCTGGCTTTCATGGTTTGTTGTTTTCTCCACAGCTGACTTTGGCCTCCTTGCTCAGCTCAGCCCTGAGCAGGGCAGACGGAGCTCCATGGCCGGCGCTGCTGGCTGGCTGGCGCCTGAAGTGGTGACAGGTAAACCATGTGGCCCCAAAGTGGACATATGGTCTTTGGAAATCGTGGGCATCGAAATGGTGGAACGAGAAGTTCCTTCCTGGAATGCAACTCCTGTCTTGGTAAGGTGCAAATACTCACTGATCCCACTGTCTTTCTCACCTGTCCCGTGTTCTGTGTGCCATTGGACAAAATCCCATTGCCATCTGCTGGCACCACTTCCACCAAGGTCCCCTTCTAAAAATGCCCCTGCAACACATCAGCATCTGCTGTAGCTTTGGTTGTATCAGAAAGGGAAGTGGCAGTTCAGAAACCTAACCAGTTCAGAAACCTGTCATTTTGGCCTCCAGCCATGCCTGACATTTCCCACTTGTTTTTTGAACAATGTTGGAACTCTGTTTCTGAAGGACAAGAATTTTTCAGTGGACAGGGTAGACATGTGATAAATATCTAGAGAAATAGAGGTTAGACCTTTCCAGTTTAAATTTCATAGAAAACATAGGAAAAAAGGAAAAAGAAAAGTAAACAAAAAAGGAAAAGAGAAAAAAACTTACTACCAAAGCAATGCCCAAGCAGTTCTGCTTGCTTTTTCATTTTTTAAACGCAGCTCTTCTCTTCCATTCTGTAGCATCTTTTCCAAATCCTGTGGTCGTTGAAACTTTCAGGCTTTCAAGTCATCTGTACATTGTTCAGTCATGTGTGTGGGTGGCCTGGATAAGTGTAGGATGTGTTTATCTCCGACTGCAGTTAGAATTGTTTGCCAAATCCTTGGCTGTTTCTGGGTACTTTAACAAGTTGATGAGCTTGCAGGCAGGTGCCTGGGCTGGGATCCAGCGTGGGCAGTTGACACCGGTGCTGTGTTTCTTTACCACAGGAGCAGGGCCATCCCTGGCCTGCAGTGTTATAATGACAGGGAGGGCTCCAGCTCCCCACCATGGCCAGTGGCTGAGCTCAGCTGAGAGTCAGGATAAAACCCTCTTTGTCACCTCTGGTGATGTGGGAAAAGGACAGAAAGCCGCATCAATTATTTGTACACAAGGGGAGGGCATTGCCATTTCCGGCTTTGAAATTCTCCTTTGGGTTAAAGAGGATAATAGCAAAGTCTCTTTGGTCACCATCTATTTCAGTGCCAAGAGCACAGAGTTATCATGACAGTGGTGGGCATTTTTATGGAGACTCCAAGGCCTCTTGCCATTGTTATTTTTGTCTATTTGAGATGGAGTCTGCAAGTTGAGGTTTGAATAGTTCCAAGTCGGTGTCTTATGTTTCTAAATACCATCTTGCAAAAGCAGAATGAGCTCTCTCCCTCTGACTTGTCAGCGTGTTAGAGCTTGGTTCCACATGAACCACACTGGATAAGGAGCAGGTGATGTCTTGCCAATCTACACTGTAATTCCTTGGCCTGAGGAGTATCAGAAAGCCCTGCTGAGCTCCATGGACACTGTCAGCTGCATGGAAGTGAGCATCCTTGGCCTTGCTGAAGACACTGGAGCTCAGCTTAGGTTAGATGCTCTTGAGCAGGAGAAAGGCTGGAATCATCAGGGGTTTCCAGAGGCCTGCGTGCCCAGAGGGACGGAGTTCTGGGGAGCAGCTGGATGTTTCTGCACATCATGGAAGGGGATTGCCAGACAGCTCAAGCCTCACCACAGGCAAACACTTCCCAGCTCTTCTCAGGCAACATTTGCTTTGGGTTTCAAGTTGTTCCCACTTATCTGGCTGCGAAGATGCCCCTCAAACCACAAGGCAAGCCTCTCAGAACTGGTGTTACATTTCCAGAAATGAAGAAAAGAAGCCCAAACACAAGAAAGTTGATAAGGCACTGGTTTTTAGGGAGGAACTTAACTCCCTGTGCAGTTTCTTCTCACTGGGAAACATGCCTGAAACCTGGGCATGAGGGTGTAAAGGCCATAGAGTCTCTTCTGCTTCTTGTGCAGTGCTGCTGAAACACTCAGTGACCATGTTTCTCTCCCAGCCCAAGCCACATTCTGCACATCACCAAGCCAGAGCCTGGTGATGTGGAGAGCCTGCCAAAACCTCCCATTTGTTTCCTGGCACTTTCTGGGATGGGCCTACCATTCATGCATTGACTTGAGTAGCCAATTGAGCAGAGGGTGACCGTAGGAATGGAACCTCTCCTTCTGATTTGACCATGAAAGGTTTTTCTTTTCCATGTAAGGAAAGCAGAAATTTTCAGACTGCTGAGAGACAGAGCTGCAGGTGGCTCCTGTATGTCCAAGCAGGTGTTTTCATGCCAGTACATTTGTGCATGCATCTTAATGTGTCTATGTTGAAGATGAGATTCCCAATGTTTGTTTCCTTATCTGAGGAATACCTGGTGCATTTCCTTTCTTTCCTTCCAATTCCCATTGTTTTCAAGAACAAAGCAAAAAACTTGATTCATTTTGTTTTATGGCAGCTGTGCTTAAGGGACCAAGAAGCACTGCAGAAATACTTTTCATATACTAACCCTTGGATAGAGTAGAGTTAGTATAGCAAAGTCCTTCTTCCAAAAAGCCTCTCAAGTTGGTATGAATCCTCAGGGAAGGAAATGTGATTGTGCTGATGTAGTTCCCACTAACTAGGTCAGTATATGAAATCAGCTGCCAAGGCAAGATCTGTGGGATGTTGGAGAGTCTGTGGTTGCATCAGGGTTTGGGGTTTTGGTTGGTAAAGAAAAGTCATCTCTGGGTCTCTGCCAGGGCAGAAACTGCCACTGCAGAGTGGAGCTTAATCAATGGGATCTGGGAAAGCAGTGACAGATGGGAAAGAAGCAGGTGGAGCCTGGTGTCTCCTTTTTCCCCAGCCCCAACTCCTGATAGCCACAGGAGGAAGACAAAAGCTGAAGCAGCCCAACCTATTTTCATCCTGCCTGCGTGACTTCCTGAGCTGCTGCCTGCAGAGAGACGAGGCGCGGCGCTGGTCTGCCAAGGAGCTCCTGCAGGTAAAATGTGAAGGGGCTGCAGGTGAAACAGGCTCTGAGGGATGGGCTCCTCCTCCACTCAAGCCCAAGGCATCAGATGAGCCCCCTTCCTCCTCACCTCCACTCTTGCTGCTTTTCAAATGAAAATGGTGAGGAATCCTAGACTGGGCTGGGCTGGCAGGGTCCTGTAAAGGTCCTCTGGTGCAAGTGTCCTGCAATGAGCAGGGGCATCTTTAAAGAGATCAGGTTGCTCAGAGCCCTTTGCCACCAGAGCTGGAATGGTTGCAGGGATGGGGCTCCTACAAGCTCTTGGGGCAAGCTGTGCCAGGGTCACACCATGCTCGGAGTAAACAAGGTCTGATTAGATCCTATTTGTGTTTAAAAATATTCACCCCCATCCTATTGTATCTGGCCCTGTTAAAAAAGATGTCGCCCACTTTCTTCAAAGCCACTCAAGTCTTGGAAAGTGGCACTAAAGTCTCCCTGGGGCCAGTTCTTCACAAAACTGAATAACTCCAGCTCCCTCTGCATTTCCTGAGTCAGAGAGGTCCTCTGGCTGTTTCTGTCACCCTCTTTTGTAATTTGGTGGGGTGTTCAGTCTTATCTAAAGGCAAAAGAATTGAAGTAGAGCAATGCAGGGTTCAGAGACATGAAATGGTGGTGGAGGAGCCCAAGGAAGCCAGTCCCAGCCTAGGGGTCAGAGATTTGGCTGTGGGCAGGAGGGGCTGTGGGGGGCTCACTGTGAGCCTCTGAGGGGCCCTGGTTTGTACCCCCCAGCCCACCCTCAGAGGTTTCTGCCATGCAAACAGGGACAGCTGGGAGGGACTTGTCCCAGCCCCATCTGCTGCCTGGCACGCTCAAGCAGACGGGAACTGTGCCAGGGTTACTGCCAGGTTGTGTGGCAGAGAGGGAACTGCAGGGCCCAGTGCCACTGGGCTGGCCCTGCTAGGAAGGAAGGTGCCATCCAGCACATGAGGGGCAGGGCATGGAATGGTAGACACTGCTCTGTCTCCCTGTGGAAATCAGCACAGTGCCTGTCTTTCAAAGAGAGGGACCAGTGTGAGGCTTTGGAGTTTCCTGAAAAGTAGAAACTCCAAGGACAAAGAAAGCACTATTTCTAGAGCACTGGCAAGGCAAAAATCTCAGCAAGATGAAGACACCTGGATAAATGGATGAGTGGGATTCTGGACCAGGTTTGCCTGTGATGGCAAATTCCTGCACATAAAGTTGGAGGTGTAGATGGTCCCATTTTTCCTCTTCCTGTATCCTTCTAGGAGCCAGAGGAATCCTGTGAAGCACTGAGCTTGGAAAGTCATGGTCCATTGTTTTTTGTTGATTTGTTTTTTTTCCCTTTGGGCAGCATCCATTTGTAACATTTGCTGAGCCTGCGTCCAGCCTGGTGCCACTGATTGTTTCAGTGAAGAAGAGGAGGGAGACAAGAACGTGACAATCACATCAGGACCATTTATTCCTCAATCAGTTTAGAGTAGGATTGTAGGTTAGGACTAGGATTAGGATTAGGATTAGGATTAGGATTAGGATTAGGATTAGGATTAGGATTAGGATTAGGATTAGAATTAGGATTAGGATTAGGATTAGGATTCGGGATAGGTTTAGGGTTAGGGTTAGAGTAGGATTGTCTAATAGGACTGCAGAGTAGGATTGGAAATGAATAAAGTTTCTGAAACCACACCTCACCTTGAACATTCCCTTCCTTCTCACTCTGCGAATAAGCTCAAAAATTCCTTCTGAATTGTCTGTTGTTTCTTAAAGGTGGAAAGTGACACAGTGTCTTTGGCATGGTGTGAAAGTGGGGAAGGATGTTCTTCATTCATCCTCTCCAGACCACACTGCCTTTGGAATATGGCCCACTGGTCTGTTTTTGGCCAGCTTTGGTACTTCTATTTGAGGCAGAAAGGGCAATGGCATTTGAAGGCAAAACCAAAAGAAGAATGAGGCAGCCCAAACACCCTGTGCAGATGCAGGCCTTCAGCTGTGACTGGAGAGCATTTGGGCTCCTGCCACTTGGATTTGGATCCCTAAATGCAATCATCTCTTTGGCTGGAGGAAAGCCTTGCTCAAGTGAGAAAGCAGAAAGATCAGAGAGGGTGCTCGGGAAGGTCTCCTGTGGTGCAGAGCTGTCAGTGCCTGTGAGGTGAGAGCGGGCCCGGCCTTGCCCAGGCTGGAGCCCCAGCAGAGCCCTGGCAGAGGCCGGAGCAGCCTGAGCCCCGGCAGAGGCAGGCTGGAAGGAGGCCCTTGGAGCTGCAAGAGGCAGCAGCCGGGCCCTGGGTGCCTCTTGCTGGCAGCGGGCGAATCCTCCGCTCTCAGAGCCCAGGTGGCAGCTGGCTGCTGCCGAGGGGAAGTGCAGCCGTGCTGGGCACAGCCCGGCCTGGAGGACATGTCCGTCTGGAGTGTGCCCAGGAGCAGAGAAAGGCCAAGGGCAGCCGTGGGCCGCTGGGCTGGATGAGGATTCCTCCTCTTCTGCTGGCTGCCCTGCAACTCCTGGCAAAGGCCAGCAGTGTGTGCAGCACTCTGGGCACCGGGGCAGGGAGCCGGGCTGCTCGGCAGGCTGGAGCACAGGGCAGCTCCTTCAGGCCCAGCACTTGTGCCAGGGAAGCGAGGCCAGTGTGAGGCAGGGACAGCTTGGCAGGGCCCATCTGCAGGAGCCAGCACCTCACGCAGCTCTGGGAGGAAGCGCCTGCAATCCTGCAGTTCTGCACTGAGCCAGAGCAAAGGTGTGAGATGCAGCGTGTTTGGCAGAAATATTCAGGCCCACCAGGCCAGCCTGCTTTGTGCTCTGTGGTGCCACAGCAAGCGCTGTGCAATGCAGCTCTGAGCTGCTGGGAGAGAGGCAGTCGGGGATGTGCCTGAGGTGAGTCAAGCTGAATATGTAATTCGCTGAAAATGTAATTAGGATAATTGAAAAGTGAGGATGAGTCGAGGGGCCAGCTGGGAATAGAATTGGGATAGTAGAAGACTGCATATTTTAGTTAAGATTTTAAAATGAGTTAAGAAGTTAAGTTAGTAATACAGCTAGCAGAAATCACGTTCCTTTAGTTAAAGAGTACCAAATATATTAGGAACATAAAGCTAGGAGTGACAGGGATAGAGGAAGCAATTGTGAAGAAGCAGAGACCATAGAAATACCTTGCCTTAAGAATAATTGAACAGTTAGGAGAGCCTTGGACAATGAGCAGGTCAAAAGGTCTTGCCAACTGGCCATGAGAGAAGAGTTCACCATGAGGAAGGCTGCTTTCTTCCTCCCATACAACCACTCCCTCATTTCAAAATCCCATCAACCCAGTTAAGGGATACAATTGCGCAGCTGTATAGGATATTCAGCTGATAAAAATGTGAAGCAGGAGGTAATAATTATGTATTATGGGTCCTTAGAAACCTAATGTAAAACCTTTTCTGTAGAAATATAGAGAACTCTTTGCACGTGTCTTTGGAAACTAGTTCACATGTGTCCAGCGGTGCAATAAATACCCTTCTTTTCAACTATAATTAGTTGAAGAGTCATCTGTCCATGCTTCAGGGTTTATGCTGGAGTAGTG
Source organism: Melospiza melodia melodia (assembly GCF_035770615.1). Taxonomy (NCBI): domain Eukaryota; kingdom Metazoa; phylum Chordata; class Aves; order Passeriformes; family Passerellidae; genus Melospiza; species Melospiza melodia. The sequence continues at coordinate 2,100,820 of NW_026948761.1, forward strand.
AACTGATTTGGAAGGGAGCAGAAGAGTTTCAGCAGGCAATTTTTGGAAGAGATGGAAGCCTCTTGTGACTGAAGGGAAAGCCATTTGGAATGGAGAAATGATCTCAAAGTCCATACAATTGTATCTTTGTGTCTGTCCTGGGTTGACTATGTGATGCTTTTATCCCCAATCGTCTCATTCTGTTTATGTTGAATAATAATAAGTTTTGTACCTTTAAGAGTGTTCCAGAGAGTGAAGGGTGGGGAGAGAAGAAGCGCGCAGTTTGTTTTCAGACACTGCACTCACTCCTCCACATTTCTGCTCCTGACTGTGTTGTCTGCGGACAGACAGCGGGGCAGAAAGGTCTTCTTTTGCTTCTTAGTTAGTTTTTAGCTAGCTGAGGCAAAGAAGTTCCCTGGACTGTTTTTTTTTCCTTTTTCTTTGAACCTCTTGAAACTGCTCTGGACTGAAAACCCAGGAGAGCACCGGCAGCTGCACCAGTGGCCCACTGGGCTGGGCCTGGCCTGCGACAATTCCAGCACCGGAGGGAGTGATCAGAGACTGAGTGAGCTGAGCTTCAACCCGGGGTTTTCTCAGTTTGTCATCTCTTTTAGAGTGGAAAGGGGTCTCATTGTTTTGATATTGTTTTGGATTTATAGTTTAATAAACAGGTTTTTTTCACCTTTCTCCAAGGAGGTATTTTTTCCCTCCCGGACCAGTTGGGGGGAGGGGCTGATTGGATCTGCTTTTCCCACTGTAGCTCCTTTGGGGGATTCTTCCCCAAAGTTGCTCTGAACCTGGACAAATACATGAATTGGCGCCCAATGCGCGGCTGGAAAAGGTGGAAAAAAGCCCTATTAATTGTGTGTTTGTTGTTGTTAAAGCAGTTAGTAGCCATGCTGCTTGGACCCCTGATGTCTCTGGTTGTGAAAGCCTTAGTGTGGCTCTGGGCTCTAGACCTTTTTGAGGTTTCAATACCTTTCTAGTCACTAAGATTATTGTCCAAAGCATGTAATTTTTAGAGTAGAGGTGTACAGATTAGAATAGCTGTTGTGCTGGCCTTGGTGATAATGATTTATAGGGCTTTTACAAAGATACTGGAGTCTGTTTACGATATGTATGGTTTATGGTTTCTTCATCCTACCCTGCATCCCCATTCCAGTAGTACGTTTTAGAAATTTAGTAGTAATTAGACTCAGTCTGTTGGAAGAAGAGCTGAGAATAAGGCTTTCCAGCCTTTACTTCCCTTCTTCTCCTTTGGATCTGTTATGTCACTTTTTGCGAATGTTCAGTTTCCCCTGAATGTTAAAGAGACCATCTTTCTGGTATTTAATCTGTAAGCTTCCTCTATATGGTCTTCAGCTTCTCTAGAATGAAGGCTGAGATATCCAGAGGAGCTGGTGAGACCCCTGACCCAGAAGCAGATGCAGGCGTGAAAAATTCTGAGTGGTGTGGAGAATGGGAAAATATAGGCCAAACCCTGAAAGAATTTTCTGATCCTGTAGACTGGGATTTTCCACGGGAACAAATTCAGAACGCAGCAGAGGTGGGGAAATACCTAAAAGAGAAGTGCCATGAGGATTCTAAGGAGAAAAGGCTCATTGCAATAAGCTGGGCCCTGGCCTATGCTTATTGCACTTTGTTAGATACTGTCGGGCAGCCGACAGAGGCAGGGGGGCAGGGAGATAAATCGTGTCCCAGTCACTCAAGCTGTAGCTGACAGCCCAGGCTCGAAGCCAGCAGCCAGACCAGATAGTGAGCCTAAGCCAGCATCTAAACCCATGGCTGTTGCTACCAGTACTAGAAGTGGGAAACGCATGGAAAAAACTGATCGAGCAGTGGATGATGATGATGATGGTGATACAGGAGAAGGAACCTCAATGCTTCCTGGCATAAAATCAGGAGTCAAAGCGGCAGGTGCAAGATCAGATGCAAATATTGAGTCTTATTCCCTGAAGGACCTTCGTGGCCAAAGGAAGGATTACACCTGACGACCTGATGAATCCATAATTAGTTGGCTGGTCCGTCTCTGGGATGCTGCAGGCGAGGCTACAATTCTGGATGGCACTGAAGCCAGGCAGTTGGGATCCCTGTCACAGGATCCTGCCATAGACCAAGGAATGATGAGCGGGGCTAACCCTCACAGCCTCTGGGAACGTGTCCTAAGAAGTGTAGCACAAAGATACCTGTGTGCAGACAATCTCTATATGCAGCAAACCCAGTGGAAAACCATAGAACAAGGGATTCAACGCTTGAGGGAAATGGCAGTAGCTGAGATTGTCTTCTCAGATGATGGAAACACTGTAAATCCAGACTTGGTACCATGCACATCTGTGATGTGGAGAAAACTTGTACGACTTGGGCCACGAGAATACGCTTCTGCTTTAGCAATAATGAAGCAGGATGATGGCGAGGAGACTGTGCTGGATATGGCAAAGAAGCTCCGAGCATATGCAGACACTGTGAATGGCCCAACACATGCCAGAATCGCAGTGGTGGAAACATGTCTGCAAAAATTAGAGGACAAGATAGAGGACGGTCACAAGAAACTGAGGGAGGAGATTAAAGAGAGCTTTCTCCAAATCTCGGCAGTACAGATCAGAGGTTCTGGTACCCAACGCAGACGTTCCCCAGATGGCGAGAGAAGGTACATCCCACGAGCTGAGCTGTGGTTCTACCTGCGTGATTGTGGAGAAGACATGGGGAGATGGCATAGAAACCTACCGCTGCTCTGGCACAACGGGTGCGTGAACTGAAGACTCAGAGTGGAAGTTCCAAAAGGGAAGCAGCTCCAGTGGCCAGTAACCGAACTCTCACATATGATGATAATGACAATATTTTTGATCCCCTTGAAGGAACCTCCAAGGCATATGCCCAGGGAAAGAAGGATAACCAGGCTTAGAGGGGCCCTGCCTCTAGCCAGGTAGAGGCCGGGGAAAACCGTGGGTTTTGGACTGTGTGGATTTATTGGCCTGGCAGATCTGAACCACAAGAACACAAATCTTTGGTTGACACTGGTGCTCAATGCACATTAATCCCATCGAGACATGTGGGGACAGAGTCTGTTTCTATTGCTGGTGTGACAGGGGGATCACAGGATTTTACTTTGGTGGAAGCTGAGGTGAGCCTGACTGGAAATGAGTGGAAGAAACACTCTATTGTGACTGGCCCAGAGGCCCCATGTATTTTGGGCATAGACTACCTTCGAAGTGGGTATTTCAAAGACCCAAAGGGACTCAGATGGGCATTTGGAATAGGTGCTGTAGAGACAGAGGGTGTCAAGCAGTTGAACATCTTGCTTGGACTGTCAGAAATCCCATCTGCAGTAGGTCTCCTGAAGGTGGAAGAACAATGAGTGCCAATTGCCACCTCAACAGTGCACCGCCGACAGTACCGAACGAATCGAGCTGCTGGGATCCCCATCCAAAAAATGATCCGAGAGCTGGAGAGCCAAGGGGTGGTCAGCAAGACCCACTCACCCTTCACCAGTCCTATTTGGCCTGTGCGTAAACCTGAAGGAGAATGGAGATTGACAGTGGACTATTGTGCATTGAATGAAGTGACCTCACCCCTGAGCGCTGCTGTGCCGGACATGCTGGAACTCCAGTACGAGCTGGAGTCCGAGGCAGCATGGTGGTACACCACTATAGACATTGCCAATGCATTTTTCTCCATTCCTCTGGCAGCAGAATGCAAGCCTCAGTTTGCTTTCACCTGGAGGGGCGTGCAGTACACCTGGAACCGATTGCCCCAGGGGTGGAAGCACATCCCCACCATCTGCCATGGACTGATCCAGGCTGCACTGGAAAATTGTGAGGCTCCAGAACACCTGCAATATATTGATGACATCATTGTGTGGGGGAAGACAGCAGCAGAGGTGTTCGAGAAAGGGGAGAAAATCATCCAGATTCTCCTAAATGCTGGCTTCGCCATCAAGAAGAACAAAGTCAAGGGACCTGCTCAAGAGATCCAGTTTCTGGGAGTGAAGTGGCAAGACAGACGGCGTCAGATTCCCACCGATGTCATCAACAAGATCACAGCAATGTCTCCACCCACCAATAAGAAGGAGACACAAGCTTTCCTAGGCACCATAGGTTTTTGGAGGATGCATATTCCCGAATACAGTCAGATCGTGAGCCCTCTCTACCTGGTCACCCTTAAGAAGAACACTTTCCACTGGGGCCTGAGTAGCAACAAGCCTTTGCACAGATCAAACAGGAGATTGCTCATGCAGTAGCCCTTGGCCCAATCAGGACAGGACCAGAGGTGAAGAATGTGCTCTGCTCTGCAGCCGGGAACCATGGCTTGTCCTGGAGCCTTTGGCAGAAAGTGCCTGGGGAGACTCGAGGCCGACCACTAGGATTTTGGAGTTGTAGCTACAGAGAGTCTGAAGCCAACTACACTCCAACAGAGAAGGAAATCTTGGCTGCCTATGAAGGAGTCCAGGCTGCCTCGGAGGTAATAGGCACTGAAGTACAACTCCTCCTGGCACCCCGACTACCAGTATTGGGGTAGATGTTCATAGGCAAGGTTCCCTATACGCACCATGCCACCAGTGCTACATGGAGAAAATGGATTGCTGTTATCACACAGCGTGCCCGTATTGGAAAACTGAATCGCCCTGGGATTCTGGAAATAATTACAAACTGACCGGAAGGTGAAAACTTTGGTCTCTCTGATGAAGGGGAACAAGAAGTGACACGGTCTGAAGAAGCTCCACCATACAACCAAGTGCCAGCAGAAGATCCACGATACGCTCTCTTTACTGATGGTTCGTGCCGCATTGTGGGAATAAACCGAAAGTGGAAAGCAGCCGTATGGAGCCCCACACGACAGGTGGCAAGGCCACTGAAGGAGAAGATGGATCAAGCCAACTTGCTGAACTCAAAGCTGTTCAACTGGCCCTGGACATTGCTGAGAGAGAGAAGTGGCCAAAGCTCTACCTTTATACTGATTCATGGATGGTAGCCAATGCTCTGTGGGGATGGCTGGAGAGGTGGAAAGAGGCTAATTGGCAGCATAGAGGAAAACCAATTTGGGCTGCTGAAGAGTGGAAAGACATCGCTACCAGGGTAGGGAAACTGCCTGTGAAGGTCCGCCATGTAGATGCCCATGTACCCAAGAGTAGAGCTGATGAGGAGCACCAAAACAATGAGCAAGTAGGTCGGGCTGCAAAGATAGGGGTGTCCAAAATAGACCTAGATTGGGAACATAAGGGAGAGTTATTCCTAGCTCAATGGGCCCATGATGCCTAAGCCATCAGGGCAGGGATGCCACCTATAAGTGGGCACGAGACCGAGGGGTGGATCTAACCATGGACAGTATTTCTCAGGTTATCCATGACTGTGAGACGTGTGCTGCCATCAAGCAGGCCAAGGGAGTGAAGCCCCTGTGGTACGGTGGGTGGTGGTCCAAGTACAAGTATGGGGAGGCCTGGCAGATTGACTACATCACAATGCCCCAGACACGCCAGGGCAAGCACTACGTGTTGACCATGGTGGAGGCCACCACTGGATGGTTGGAAACCTACCCTGTGTCTCATGCTACAGCCCGGAACACCATCCTGGGCCTGGAAAAGCAAGTTCTGTGGAGACATGGCACCCCTGAGAGGATCAAGTCAGACAATGGGACTCATTTCAAGAACCACCTTATCAACACCTGGGCTAGGGAACATGGCATTGAGTGGGTGTACCATATCCCCTACCATGCTCCAGCTGCAGGAAAAGTGGAGAGGTACAATGGACTACTAAAAACCCAGTTGAAAGCTTTGGGTGGGGGATCTTTCAAAAATTGGGAGTAGCATTTAGCATCTGGTTAGTCAACACCCGAGATTCCACCAACCGAGCAGGTCCTGCCCAGTCTGAGTCCCTGAATGTAGTAGAAGGAGACAAAGTCCCAGTGGTACATATCAGAGGTTTGTTAGGGAAGACTGTGTGGATCAATTCTGCCTGGAGTACAGACAAACCCATTCATGGGGTTGTCTTTGCTCAGGCACCAGGTTGCACGTGGTGGATAATGCAAAGAGATAGAACAACACGATGTTGTTGTTCAGGGAGATCTGATTGTGGGGTAAGAATGATATGCAATATCACTGTTCATTGGATGTTACTGCCATTGTCTGTACATTAAACCATACAGACATGAGATAGAAGGAAATGTGTAAGAGTTGAAGGTCTGGGCAAGTGGAAGATGGAGAAGGAAATGTGTAAGTGTCGAAGGTCTGAGCAAGTGATAGATGGAGCTTTAGGTGACTAAAGTGAAAAGGGGCTCTGCAGCTCTGTAATATAGGGCCTGGATTCAGTGGTCCAGTGTGGGGATGTGATGAAGGCATGGTGGGTATTGCTTGTAATTTTGGGGAAACAGATGGAAATTTTGTATGAATAATGTATGATGTGTTGTAGTATGTTGATGATATGGGGATAAGGGGTGGAATGTCCTGGGGTGATGTTATGATGCTTGTATCCCCATTCACCTGTTCTGTGCCTTTAAGACCGACTCTGAAAGGTCAAAGTTTTGTTTGGGTTTCTCTTATTAGGGACACAGAGACGAGCAGTACAAGGGGCTGTTTTTCACTTCTTGCTTTCAGCTTGCTGCTTTGCTTGCTCTCTTTTCTGCTCTCACTTCTGCTCTGCTTTGGCCTCTGCGTATTAGCTAGTTGTAGCTAAACAGTCCACATCCCTTCCTGGACTGTTTCTCCTCTCCTGTTTCTGTGACCATCTTGAACCTGCTCCGGACTGGGACCCGGGAACACCGTTCGGCTGCAGCAGCTTCCCCAGTGCCGGAGGGACTGAGAACAGAGCAACCATCCCCGAGAGAGACTTTCTGATTTTGTCATCTTTCTCAGATCAGTGTCATCGGGTATTGTTCATTTTGTGTGCTGGGGGGTGTTGTGCCTGAAATAAACAGGTTCTTTCCACCTCTCTCCGAGGAATTTTTTCCCGAACTGGTTGGGGGGAGGGGCCATGTGGGTTTTGCTTTCTGGAGGGGCCCTCCTTTGCAGATTCTTTAACAAATTTGCCCTAAACAAGGACATCTGTGCAATGCAAACAGGGGCTGCTGAGCCAGTGCTGCTGTGTCTGTGCCTGCAAGGATGGGGCACTTGTGTGAGCTGGGGGAGAGGCCAGGGCTGCAGAGGGGGAATGTTGTTGGCAGCTCCATGAGGACGCTCTGGGACGCTGCCCTGGGCTGTCCAGCACACTGGGGATGGATCAGCCCCTGCTCTGCTGCTCCTTCCCATCTGCCCCAGGGCCCTTGCAGAGCCCCAGCCATGCTGTTTGCCCCCTGCCTGCCCACAGCCAGCCTGGGGCTGCTCACAGGGGTTTTCTGTGCTGAGCATCAGCCTGGGTGTGTTCTTGAGACAGCCTGGGCAAGGAGCCTGGAGCCCCCAGGGCCTGGCCTGAGGCATCAGCACTGCCCCAGCAGTGCCCATGGCCTGTCCCTGCTGCAGCCCGGCACTGCCACCCCCAGGGCTGTGCCCGGCCCTGAGAGCACTCAGGCCCTACAGCAACACCAGGGCTACCAGGGCAGCGGGGCAGGGCCACGGCAGCAGCACTGGCAACACCAAGTGCTGCAGCTGCTGGGCACAGCTGCTGGGCCAGCCCTAATCTGCCCCCAGCTCTGCACACAGACATTGCTGCTGCAGCTCCAGAGAAGGCAACACAAGGGCATCTCTGCAGAAAACTTTGCTGGGAGATCCTTTAGTTCCTTTAAAGACACCAAGTGCGCAGCCCCTCATTGACACAGTCTCTGGCCACAGGAAGTTGGAGAGAAACAAAATGAGAATGGGCATAAACAATGAACATTTTCTATTGACAAGATATAGTAAGTAAAACACAGAAAAAGACACTACAATGAAACAAAATAGATCAAAGATTACTTTTCTTCCACGTAATTGTCAGGATCGGGCAATATTTTAATGTTCCTGAAATCATCCAGTCATCAGTCTCCACACTGCAGCCTTGAGCTCCTGGTTCCTCAGGCTGTAGATGAGGGGGTTCAGGGCTGGAGGCACCACCGAGTACAGAACTAACAGGGCCAGATCCAGGGATGGGGAGGACATGGAGGGGGGCTTCAGGTCAGAAAATGTGCCAGTGCTGAGGAACAGGGATACCATGGCCAGATGAGGGAGGCAGGTAGAAAAGGCTTTGTGCCGTCCCTGCTCAGAGGGGATACTCAGCACGGCCCTGAAGATCTGCACATAGGAGAAAACCATGAACACAAAACAACCAAGTGCTAAACAGACACTAACTGCAAGAAGCCTAAGTTCCCTGAGGTGGGATTTGGAGCAGGAGAGCTTGATGATCTGTGGGATTTCACAGAAGAACTGGCCCAGGGCATTGCCATGGCACAGGGGCAGGGAAAATGTATTGGCTGTGTGCATGGGAGCAGTGAGAAAGCCACTGGCCCAGGCAGCTGCTGCCATGTGGGCACAAGCTCTGTTGCCCAGGAGGGTCACGTAGTGCAGGGGTTTGCAGATGGACACATAGTGGTCATAGCACATGATGGTCAGGAGGCAAAGCTCTGATCCAATGAAGAACACAAAGAAAAATAGCTGTGCTGCACATCCTGCATGAGAGATGATCCTGGTGTCCCAGAGGGAATTGTGCATGGCTTTGGGGACAGTGGTGAAGATGGAGCCCAGGTCAGTGAGGGCCAGGTTGAGCAGGAAGAAGAACATGGGCGTGTGCAGGTGGTGGCTGCAGGCTACAGCATAGATGATGAGGCCGTTGCCCAGGAGGGCAGCCAGGGAGATGTCCAGCAAGAGGCAGAAGTGCAGGAGCTGCAGCTGCCGCGTGTTTGCCAAAGCCAGCAGGAGGAAGTGGCTGATGGAGCTGCTGTTGGACATTTGCTGAGGCTGTACCTGGGTAGCTGTTCATGGAGAAAGGTCAGTGACATGTTAGGAGGAACTTCTTCCAGCAAAGTCAAAGCCTTTTTCTACAGATCCTTCTCCTGTAACCCTCTAACACCCTTTTGATTTTCTAGCAGATTTTCCTTCAGCTCCAAGTGGGGGAGCCTTGGCTGTTGGTGCCTGAGTGAGACTTAACGTTCAGGGCAACTACATACAGTGTTTTTATAATTCAACATTGCTATGCAGATGTGGGAGGGGGACAGGGACCTGTCCTCATGTTCCACTTTGAAACCCTGTTAACACAGATGGCCCTGTCAGCATCTGCACCCCCAGGAATGGGAAAGTCTGTTTAAATATTCTAGAGTTTTTATACTCCTCTTCCCTTTCTTCTGCTGATTATTTTTGGATGTCAGAAACTCTCGGCATTTCTGCTGCCATCATGGAGAACAGAGTGAGATGTCTGAGGCAAAGTGATGAGTGGAGAGTGAGGGGAGGTGGTCTGTCTCCCAGGTTTTGTGGGCTTTCAGCATTCTCAGACAGAGGATGATAATGCTCTGATGTTTCCTTTAAAAACCATCCTGATAATGCTGAGAGCATATGGATCCCCCACAGTCCACCAAATGTCCATCGCTTTCTTATAGTCTCAGCCCCACATTTGCACCCAAGGGCACATAGGGCTCATTTGACCAACCCAACAGCATTTTCTCAACCTAGAACTTCTGTGCCTCACCCTGGGGCTTTCAGATAACACAGAGAGGCTCTAGGACAGGTTTGCTCCCTGGGTGGAAGCTCCCCGCTTGGATTGAAATCTCAGGGAGACTTCCAAGTGTCCTTATGTTGGCATTGGGTGAAGGGAGATGCAGCCCTTTCCTGGCTGCACTGACAGCATTGCCCAGAGCCGGGCACTGGGGACAGCGTCACCCTGAGCCAGCTGTGCCCCCTGCCAGAGCCCCCAGTGCCAGGCAGCTGCTCCCAGCCCTGTGCTCTGCAGAGGGAACTGGGCCCGGGGCTGCAGAGCTGCCCCACAGCTCTGGTGCAGCTCTGCCTGCACAGGAGGGACTGCACGCTTTGGAGCCCCGGCCCTGAGGGCAGAGGCTTGGCTGGGGGCACAGGAGGGAGGGGGCTTGTTCAGAGGGAGGGGCTGCACTGGAGGGGGTCCTGTGGACATCTCTAAACTCTCCCTGCCACAGTATTGCTGGGTTTTGTTTCCTCTCATTGCCCAATCTCTTCTCTGCTTCCTGGAGATTTTCCTTCTGCAGGTGTTTTCCTGTGCCTGATCTCTCCCTGCCAACACTGACAGACCCCAAATCTCTGTGCCCTCTCCTTGGCCTGACAGAACCCTGGTTGTTTGCAGGGCACTGCCTGGGGGCAGGTTCTGTTTGCAGCTTGGAGAAAGGAGAGCTCAGACTGAGCCTGATGGCTCCAGCAAAGGTGATGCTGGTGCGGTCCATGGACAGAAAGGCTGAAAGCACATTAGGGATCTCCTGTGACCCTACAATCACCAAAAGTAAGAGTTTCAGATGCCTCAGACACTTGTCAAAATTCATAATTAATAATTCATAACCTACCTTTAATATTTATCCCCCCTTCCTGCCATTCTCCAAAAGCAGGAAACTGATTTCAAAGTCTTAGGAAATTTTCTCATTTTTGTTAAAATCCTTGACTTGGAATTATTCTATGACTGATTAGAACCCCTCAGCATATCAGAGTTTGATGAGCATTTCACCTCCCCTGAAACAAAAATACTCAGAATTGTACTCACAGGGTCTGTAGGCATTGGGATGTTCCAGCATCAGGAGATGGCTCCAGGAGCTGCAGCTGCATTGTCCTGCAGCCCCAGAAACTTCTCAGCACCTTCCCAGCCCTGACTGATTGAAGCCCTCTGTGCTTCTGTGCTGTGCCCGGGGTGGCTGCAGGCAGTGCCCCAGCCCTGCTGGGCTGGCAGAAGAGCTTCTCATCAAGAGAAATGTGCTTTTGAAGCTCTTCTTGGTTATCAGGAGCTGCCTCTGTGCCAGGAGCCCAGCACAGCTCAGCAGCACAGACACAGCACAAGGATTTTAATGAGCCTCTGGGGCTTTGTGCTCAAGCCCTGAACATCAGTCCCAGAGAGGGAGCTGAAGAAATCTCTCCAGAACTCCAAGGCAGAATCCAACTCCAAACTTTCATGGTCTTTTAATGGGTCCCACTGAGGAACACAACTGAGAAAGTGTCCCCAGGCCCCAGGCAGAGCAGAGAACTGGAGGCAGTGCTGACAGGTGGGGACAAAGAGAAGGCAAGTCTTGGTGCCCTGGGGCACAGTAGGGTCTGTGCCAATAAGGGCTGTGAGGAGACACCTTTTCCTGAGGCCCTGGGGCCTCCTGGCACAGCCCCAGCCAGGCTGGGCACTGTCAGCCCCTTGTCCTGCCCTCAGCATCCCCCCCCAGCCCACATCCCAGTGGCCTCAAGGATCTGCTGGAAGGAGTCCCTGGGGAGCCGTGCTCAGGAATGGCCCTGGGGGCTCCTTAATGCTCCCAGGGACTGCAGGTTTTTTAAAGAACTTTGGGTTTGGCTTGGAGTCTGTGAGAGGTTTGTGCAATCATGGCCTCCAATTATCTGCAGTAATTATTCCCTGGAGAGGCTTTGTCAGTAACAACACTCAGTGGGGCTCATTAATACTTCAGGGTACTTCAGTTATTTTAAGGTACTTGGTGTTTCCCTTTTGATACAGACTCTAAAAGAGGTTTGTGCAATCATTGCCCCAATTATCTGCTTTAACAAGTCCCTTGAGAGCTTTGTATTGACATATAGTGGGGCTCATTAATACTTTGAGTTACTCAAGATTTTTAAGGTACTCTGGATTTTCCTTTCCACACTGAATCTCTTAGAAGTTTTTGTGCCATTCTGGCCTCCACTTCTCTCCTCCAAGGAGTCCATGAGGAGCCTGTGTAGCAGATGGACCTCAGTCGGATGCATCCATGATTTGAGACACTTTGGGGTTTTCTTCTGACTTTGACTCCTGGAAAGGTTTGTGCAATCTCCTCTCAGGCCCTGAGATTCCACGGCTCAGCTCCAAATGCACCATAGGGGTTATTAGGATCAAGCAAGTCCTGACAAACCATGGCTCTGCGTTGATTTCCCTCTGCTCTAGTGCAGTTCCTCAGAAATATTTCTGTAGTGGTTTTGGTTCACCAATTTGAGATTTCTTGGAGCATGCAGCATTTATTGTTGTGGGTTGTGTTGGCTAATTACCAGTGCACTCACTAGAATATACTTACTCATTTCCTCCTGCGTGATAAGATTAGGAGAACGGCAAAGCAGGCTCAAAACTTTAAGAGGGTATAAGGAAAAGTTCATGAATAGCAACTAAAAGAAAGAGTAATAAGAACAAAACTTTCAGAAAACTTCTCCTCTCCCTACAACCTTTTCTTTCTTACTGACAATATAAAGAGACAAACCTAGAATTTTCAGTCAGTTTACCCCAACTAGAATAGTCTTTCTTGAGTTCGCTTAAGGAGAGGAGTCTCTCTTTCATGCTACGGAGACTTGTGCAGAAGAGACACTTCTCTTGTCGCTCTCAATTTCCATGAATAGCAACTGCCCAGAAAAATCTGCAATTGGGACATCCCTCCCAGTTTTTCAAAGCTCTCTTACAGTTGTGTTTATGGGCCATGTCAACTTATGGGGTATTAGTTAAAAGATGAGCTGTGTAAGAGCAAAGGTTCTCCTCATCTATTTCTGAAATCATCCTCATCTCTGAGGACATCTTTTTCTTCTCCCTGTGAAGGCACAGGATCTCATCACGCTTCCCTTTTTCCATGTTCAAACTTCTCATGGGATCACAGCTACTTTGACATTTGCTACTTTAGCATGCAGGCCTTTGCTGAACAAGTCATTTCCTCGTACTTTTCAATGCGATACAGGGAAAAGGAGAGTCTGATGTATCAGTTACATCCTTCTCCATAGCGTTACAAGAGGATTTCAGCCCCAAGATCAGGACATCTCCTCATCCCTCCCATCTGGGACTCAACTTCCTCTTCTCTGCCCTTGGCGTCTTCATGTTGCTCCTCTATGTGCCTGCACTTTGTCCTTTTCTCTGACTCGAGGGAGGATGGAAGCACTGAAAGAGTTCATATCTCACCCGGGGCCTGCAGATGGTTCCGTGACCCCGGCCGGGCTCAGTGCTTGCAGCCAGACCTGCTCCCTGTTCCCTCGGTTCCATGGGGCCCCACAGTGTCCCAGTGGTCCCTTGCTTCCATAAGGACCTGAGGTGTCATAATGCCCCCTTGGTGACACGAGGCCCTGAAGGGTCACAATGGTCTCCATGGTTCCATCAGGCCCCACAGAGTCATAATGGTCTCTGGGTTCCATGAAGCCCCGCTGGGTCACCATGGCCCCTTGGTTCCATGGGCGCCAGTGGTGCCACAATGATCGCCTTGGATCCATGGGCCCCAGTGGTGCCACAATGATCCCCTTGGTTCCATGGGCTCCAGTGGTGCCACAATGATCCCCTTGGATCCATGGGCCCCAGTGGCGCCACAATGATCCACTTGGTTCCATGGGCTCCAGTGGTGCCACAAGGATCCCCTTGGTTCCATGAGGTCCCCACAGTGTCCCAGGGATCTCCATGGGAAGGAAAGAACCCAGCCCCAGTGTTGCAGGGGCATCCACCAGAGGCCAAGGCCAGCCAGACTTGATGGTACTGGCAGATTTACCTGGGAGCGACCCTTGGATATACAGAATTTTGGAGGTGGAATCCCAATTTCAGACATGGACACCTGGAGGAGAAGGACGGTTCTTTTACATAAGAACGAAAGCAGGGAACACTGATATTTGAGGGGCAAACAAAAGGTGGCCATCAGAGGCCTAAGTCAGCCAGACCTTTCTGTTCTAGTTGCTTTTGTATGAAAGCAACCCTTGGATATAGGGAATTTGGGAGGTGGAATCCCAATTTTGGCCATTTCTTTTTAGATAAGAATGACAGTTCTTTTTCAAAGGAAGGAAAGCATGGAGCCCAAGTGTTTCAAAGCCAGAAGAGGAGACAGGTGGCTCCTGTCCTGGCTCCCAAGCCAGCCAGACCTGATTGTCATGGCAGCTTTTGTCATAGAGGAATCCTTGGATATATGGAATTTCAGAGGAGAAATCTCAGTTTTGACCTTGGACTCCTTGAGAAGAAGGATGGTTCTTTTCCAGAGGAAGGAAAGCATCAAACACAGTGTTTTGATGCAGGTGAGGGACAGCTCCCAAGCAGCAAGGGCAGCTAGACCTGTCTGGCTTTCATTTGGGAGCAATCCTTGGATGTACAGAGTTTTGGAGGTAGAATTCCAGGTTTGGCCATGGGCACCGGGTCAGGATGGATGGTTTTTACCAATAGAAAAGAAAAATGCCAAGTGTAAGTGTTTTTGAAGAAGATGAGAGGTGGCCACCCTTAGGCCAACACAGCCACACCTGTCTGTCCTGGCACCTTTTGTTTAGGGGCTATGCTTGGACATTTGGCATTTTGGAGGTGCAATCTCATATTTGGCTGTGGGTGCCTGGACAGGAAGACAAGTCCTTTCCATTAGGAAGGAAAGCACAAAGCCCCAGTGTTTCAGAGGCAGATGAGTGCCAGCCCTCAGAAAGCCAAGGCCAGCCAGACTCATCAGTCCTGGCAGCTTTTGTCTGGGAGCTATCCTTGGATGTTGGGAATTCTGGAGGCAGATTCTCAATTTTGGCCATGGGCACCTGGTCGAGATGGATGGTTTTTTCCCATAAGAAAGAAAAGCACATGATCCCAGTGTTTCAAAGGCAGATGAGAGGTGGCCCCTGGGTGGCCAAGGCATCCAGATCTGTCTCTCCTGGCAGATTTCATCTGGGAACAATCTTTGCATATAAGAAAATTTGGGAGAGGAATCCCAGTTTTGGCCATGAGCTCCTGGAGACGAAGGACAATTCTCTCCCATAGGAAGGAAAGCCCAGAGTCCCAGTGCTTCAGGGGCAGAGGAGAAGCAGCCTTGACATGCCAAGGTCAGCCAGACCTGTCCAGCAGCCCCCGGGAGGCCAAACCAGCCACACCTGTTCCCTGTGCCCTTGCTTGCATAGGGCCCCACAGTGTCCCAATGGTCTCCTTGGTTCCATGAGGCCCTGGAGTGTCACATTGTTCTCCTTTCTTCTGTAGTGTCACAATAGCCCCATGCTTCCCTGAGGCCTTGCTATGTCACCATGGCTCCTTGGCTCCCTGCGGCCCCACTGTGTCCCAATGGCTCCTTGGTTCTACGGGCCCCACAGCTTCATCCTTGACCCTTGGTTCCACGGGGGTCCTGAATTTCGTAATAGTCCCCCTGATTCTGTGAGGTACCAGAGTGTCACAATTGTCTCTCTGATTCCATGAGGTTCCATAGTGTCACCATGGTGTCCTTGGATGTGCATTGTTCCAATGGCCCCTTGGTTCCATGAATTCTGTACTGTCAGCAATCTTTTTCTGTTTTTCTGGGCCTTGATGTGTCACAATGGCTCCCTGGTTCTGTGATGTTCCATGGTGTCATGTACGGAAAATCACACTGTGAAAAGCCAGTGTCCATAAAGGAGACAGAGGAGTCCTTCAACTTTAATAGAATAAAGGGAGAGAATCCACCAGGGCACATGCCCATGGAGTTTTCTCCTCGAAGTTTCAAGAGGGATCAGCCTCCTTTTTAAAAGCTCCTAGCCACATGTTGCCCCCTTCCTTTCCCCATTGGCTGAGGTACTCAGACGATACAGACTTTTTGAACCCCCTACCCCATATTCCCCTCTTGAACCAGTGATTTTAACCCAGAGTTCAGAAGTTCAGGCTTGTGCAGTCCCTTTTCTGTTTCAGGAGGCTTCCTATGAATTGTCTTTTCACATAATTGAGGAGAGAAACTTCTGAGCTTTTTTTCCTTTTTAAGAAAACAAAGAATAGTTTTGTCACTCCGTCAACAAGAAGCACGTTCCTATACCAAGCTGTCTGGCCTCTGTAATTAAAATGTTTCTTGAAGTTAGTAGAGACATTAAGACCCATTTCAAAGATGCTAACATCCCTACATTCACCCATTGAATAGTCTGTGAAGGCATCTTGCCTCTAAGCCACAATGGACTCCTCAGTACACGGAGGTCCACCATGTCACCGTGGACCCTTGGTTCCATAATGTCACCGTGGTCACTGTCAGAGGCTGGATGAGATCAATGTCCCGAGACACCTTGGGATGCTCGGAATGCCCGTGTGGGGCCAGGGCTGGGTCAGGCCTTGGTTTGTGGTGGAACAGAGCCCTGCCCCCAGCCCTGGCCTGGCAGAGCTGTCAGTCACATAGCAGGGGCAGTGTTAACCGAGCTCTGATTGGCTGATCTGTCAATCAATCACACACTAGCAGCTGGTGCCTATCCTGGCTCTGATTGGACAAACAACTGGCAGTCCCACCCCAGGGGCAGACCCATGAAGGCCCAGGGGGTTAAAAGCTGGAGCACAAGGCCAGCTTATGGTCTGGATCCTGCCTTCTCCTGGGGTTCCTCTTAGCAACCTTGGAATCCCAGCAGTTGGTGCCTATGTGTGTGTCTTTCTATGGATCTGCTGTCTTTCAGTTGTTTTCTATTTCTTCTGTTCTAATCCTGCTTACCTGGAACATTTTTGTATAACTTCACATATTAAGGGTTAAAGGATTTTAGGTTAAACGTGTGGCAATTCAGGGCACAGGGAATATTTCTCTGTCTGCTCTGAGGGGTCCTGACCCCCAGAGAAACACTGTCTTTAACCTTTTCCATGGAGAGGACTTCCAGGACTTTGATATAGACTTCTATATAAATTAGAATTTACCAAAGTGTGAAATAGATAATGGAGAGTAGTGTAGTATGTCACTTGGGTGAGAAAATTAGGTTTTGGAATTTTTAGTATATTGTAGATAGGAAGCAAGATGGAGGAATTGGGATGTAGTCCCTGTCTTCTTTTTCATCTACTCCATGTTCTGCAGTGTTGGTGGCACAGGGTGATTGGTCAAGGAAAGCACAGTGCAGAGTTTATGTGGATAGTCAAGGGATGAGTTATTGGCAGATAAGTAGAAATAATGTACATTTTAAGAGTTAATGGAATGAGACAACATTAAAAGACCTTGAAACTGTGCATTTTAGGGCCATTTTGAGGTGTCTTTCCAGCGTGCTGAGCCTGGTGTGGACAGCAATGCAAAACTTTAGATAAGATGACAATAAACAAGAAGCTGAAGACCAAAAAAGTCCTGTGCATCTCCTTTTATCTGGCACAGAATTGCTACAGGAGGGTTTACCCCATCCAGGGAGTCCCCAAAAAGGCTCAACATAAAATAAACATCAATAACTGGTGCCCCGACAATGTTTGTAAAAAGTTGGTTCTTTTCATGAAAGTGTTTACTGAAGGGTGTTGTCTTAACTGGCCAATCATGTGAAATGTGTTGATTAAAGGACCAGTGAGGTCCACCTGTAGCAAACCAAGGTATAAAATAAGAGGATTGAATAAACAGGTGGTTTTTGGCCTTTAGCCTTCTGATCTGAGTCTGTGTCATCTCTGACTCAACAGTGACATTTGGGGATCTGTGGGGGCTATTGGGGATCCTTTCTGCGCCTTGTTACCCAACAGGAGCTTCTCTAATGAACTTTGCCTGAAGGCCCCACTCTGCCCGTAACAGAAACCCCTGTGAGTGTCTGGGACATCCTGGCTCTTTGGCAGCCTGGGGACTCCTGGGATGTCACCGTGGAGCCCCTGTGAGTGCCTGTGCCAGATCGGTGCCTTTGCAGCCCAAGGTCCCCTGGGATGTCACCATGGAATGACTGTGACTGCCTCTGACCACAGGGCTCTTCACCATCCCAGAAAGCCCTGGGAGGTCTCCATGGAGCCCCTCTCTCTGCCTGTGACATTCCAGCTCTGGAACAGCCTGGAGACTCTTGGAAACTCCCCATGGAACCCCTCTGAGAGCCTGTGACAAGTCTAATCCTTAGCAGGCAACCATCAGGGGCCCCCTGTTGCTATGGTCAATTTCCATGGCAACCATCACCAGCCCCCTGTTGCTATGGTCAGTTTCCATGGCAACCATCACCAGGCCACTGTTGCTATGGTCAGTCCCTCAGCAGCTCCATGGAGACCCCATGCCAGGGGTGGTTGCCATGGACACCAGCTCAGGCCTGCAGCCACAGCCCGTTGCCATGGCAACCATTGGCAGCCCCATCCCCAGGCTCATGGGATCCCAGAACCACAGAATTGGCTGAGCTGGGAGGGACCCATCAGGATCCTCCAGTCCAACTGCTGGCCCTGCACAGGACACCCCAACAATGCCAGCCTGGGCCTGGCAGCGCTGTCCAAACACTGCTGAAACTCAGAGAGCCCTGGAGCTGGGACCCTTCCCTGGGGAGCCTGGGCAGGGCCCCAGCAGCCTCTGGGCAAAAACCTTTTCCTGACATCCAACCAGAGCCTGCCCCGACTCAGCTGCAGCCGTTCCCTCCACTCCTGTCCCTGGGCACCAGAGGGAAGAGGTTCCCACAGCCCCAGCCAGGGACCCGCTCCCAAGGCTGTTGCCATGGCCACCAGGGCTGGCACCAGCTGGGATGCTCGGTTTCCATGGGCCGGGGTTCAGGAACGGATTCCCCAATTTCCTGTTCCTGCTAAAACTGCGCTGCCCTCGCTGCCCTCCTGCCTCCAATGGAAAGCACAAAAGGCAAAGATCCCGGGCTGGGATAAGAACAAATTATTGGGAACACCAATGAGATAAGAAACATACAGAACAGAAAAAATATTGATAAGAGAAGGGATAAATAAAACTGTTTACAGGGAAATCTAAAACACAACTTACAGGGTCTCCCTGGCCACAATTTCCCCCTGCCTGGAAAGGGTGCTCCTCTCGTCAGGGAAAGAGACATAGAGTCCCCTTCCTGCCCCTGGCAATAACCTGAGGTTGGAGTGAATGTAATGACAGGGCTATGGCCAGACCCTCATGTTCTTCAATCCCACATCATGTCAAGGGCAGGGGCAGGACAACGGGCAGGTGTCTTCCCAGCATGGATCACAGGGAAAATGGATCACAAGGGCTCTTCTCAATGTGGGTTCTCCCATGGGTAATGAAGATAGAGCAGTGCATGAAGCTGTTTCTGCAGCTGGGGCATTTGCAGGGCCTCCCTTACTGGTGGCTCTGTTGGTGTCTTGTCAAGTGAGAGCTCTGGATGAAGCTCTTCCCACACTGGGGACACTCGAAGGGCCTCTCCCCAGTGTGGATGTGCCGGTGCCTGATGAGGGTGAAGTTGTGCTTGAAGCTCTTCCCACAGTCGGGACAGCAAAATGGCCTCTCATCTGTGTGAATCCGCTCATGCAGGAGGAGATAGGAGCTGGTGTGAAACCTCTTCCCACATGTGGCGCACTGGTAGGGCCTCTCCCCAGTGTGGATGCGCTGGTGCCTGATGAGGTGGGAGCTGTGGTTGAAGCCCTTCCCACAGTCAGGACAGCAGAAGGGCCTCTCCTCCGAGTGAATCTGTGGGTGCTGGAGGAGCCTGGAGCTGGTGTGAAACCTCTTCTGACACTGGGGACACTCATAGGGCCTCTCCCCAGTGTGGATGCCTTGGTGGGTCACAAGGGTGGATCTGTAGCTGAAGCCCTTCCCACATTCCCCACACTCATAGGCCCATTCCCCGGTGTGGATCATGTGGTGGCTGACCAGGTGCTTGCTCTGTTTGAAGCTCTTCCCACACTGCAAGCACTTGTGGGGCTTCTCCCCATCACGGAGCTGCTCATGAACCACCATCTCTGAGCTCTGCCTAAAGCTCTGTCCCCCTTCCTAGCTCTGGGTGGTTCTTTCTTCCTCAGAGAATCCTGGGCGGGGTTTGGAGCCCCTCCTCCTGTGGGATCTCTGTGGCATTTCCTCCATGTTGGATTCCTCTGCACTAGAGTCGCTCAAAACGGCCTTCTTCACAAGGTTCTGATGTGGAGATTTTTCCTCCCTGGTCTCCATCCTCAGCTCCTTACCTGGGGAAGGAAGGAGAAAGAGAGAATGGGATTTGCCTCCATGCCAGAGGGAAGGGGAAGGAGATCCCCCCAGTGCATCACTGGCAGGATGGCATTGGCACCAGGGTTGTCCTGCAGCTGGGGGCTGTGCTGGGCTGGAAGCTGGAGCAGGAGAGAGGGGGAAAGGAGCACTGACTTCCTCCTCACTTGCCTGGGTGTCCCAGGGCATCTTCCTCTTCCTCGCAGCTTTCTCCTCCATCAGGTGAAGGTTTGGGAATGGGAAATTTTGTTTTGGGAGGAAAACAAGGGATGAGCTCATTGAGTTTTGTACTGGTTTAACGGCAAACATGAAGGAAAGTCTAAGTCAGAATTACTATTTAATGAGAAAATTAGGACCAAGGCAATGATACAGAAACACTGCCTTAAACTGACAGAGTCAGGTTTTAACCTGACACCCTGTTGGTCAAGGTGGTGGTAGCAGTCCCATTAAATGGTGGGTGCAGTCCTGTTGGAGTGATGAACGTGATTTTGTCAAAGCAGTGATCCTGTAGAAGGGTCTTCCTTTGAAGGTCCAGTGGTGGTAATGGAGCTCTTGTCCTCTGGGAATCCAGTAGGCAAGCTGCTCCTGGCGTTGCAAGGCTCAGCTTATATCCAGATAGGAATGCTTGGATCCTCCCCCTGGGGGGAGCATCTCACAATGGGATGATGGAATTTTATCAGTCCTGCAGTGACATCAATGGCCCATTCACAGAAGATATCTCCCCTGGAGGGCGTTATCAGGGGTGAGTCATGGAAGAGATAAAAAACACTGTCTCGCCTGTTTATAGCAGTTGATGAAGATGGTGATTGAAAACATGCATTTGGTTACATCTTACATTGCACCCTGGAACAGTGGGGTAATCCCTGCTCAGGGGGTGAACACTACCCCTCTTACCCAAACTGGCTCAGGTGTAAAACCCCTACCATGGGATGGCAACACACACACAGGGGAGAAAGTCACACTTGCCCTGCTCCAGGGGAGGTCTCTGTCCCTGTCACTCCCTCTCTCTCCCTCCCTTTTCTCTTTTTTTGATCTCTCTCTCTACCTCACATTTACTGTTTAATAAAATCTACTTTGGACTTGGTCTCGTTAGCATCTTAATTGGGGCAGCGGCATCTCTCTACCATTTTCTTAACCATATTGCAACAATATTTTGGCACAGTGAGTTCAGGCACTGTTCTTTGACCCCAAGTGCCTTTGACAACAGCATGGTTCCCTCCACTGAGGAGGTTGTGGTTCTTTCTGAAAGAACTCTGGGAAACCTGGACACAGCTTCCTTTGAGCGACTCATGGGAGAACTGATGAAGAAAATGACCATTGTGGGTGGCCAGTGTAAAGTAAATGTTTTGTTGTCCTTCCAGAACAGTTTGTTAAAATCACTGGAGGAAAGGGAGCAAATGTTACCAAAGAGACTGACAAGGTTCATTCACACTGTGGTGAGGAACACAAGGCTGCTGAAAGTCCTATAAGATGCCCAGCCCAAGTTGCTAAATTCCCTAATAACTCTGGCCAGGGGTCTCCGGGAGGATTTTTTTTTTTGAGAGTGTTCAGAGCTGGCAGATCTCTTGAGTCCCGGATATCTCCGGGCTCCCTAAGAGGAGCTTTTTCAGGGGCAGAGGACCTGTGATCACCCCTCGGGAAGGTCCCGGGGGTCCATGTAGGGATGGCCCGGTACCGACGGGGCGGGACATTGATTTGGGGATCCCCGTGAGAGCCGGGGCTGTGGAACGGGGGACGCCTGGGGTGGGGAGAGGGGAAGGGGCAATACTGGAGCTGGGGGACCCCCAATAGCCTGGAGATGAGGCGGGGACAGGACCCCCTGACCCTGACAGGGGCGTGTCCTGGGGTGCCTTCATGGTGCTCGTACTCCATCGGTCTGTTTAGCCCAGAAATGAGTTCTGCACCTTTAAGGCTGGTTCTGAGAGCGAAGGGGAGGAGGAAGAAGCTGCAGTTTGTTTTCAGAAACTGCACTCACTCCTCTACATTCCATCTGCTGAATGGAGAGACAGCAGGACAGAGCTCTCCTTTGCTTTTAGTTAGTTTTTAGGTCTCTGAGGCAGAGAAGTTCCCTGGACTGTGGGTTTTCTTTTTCTTTGGAGCTGTTTAAATCTGCTCTTGACTGAACACCCAGAGAGCACTGACAGCATGCACCTTTGGCCCACCTGGCCGGGCCTGGGCTGTGGCATTTCCAGTGCTGGATGGGCTGATAAGAGACTGATAAGAGACTGATAAGAGACTGATAAGAGGCTGAGTGAGCCGAGCTACAGACCACAGAGACTTTATGAGTTTCTCATCTCTTTTGGAGTAGCAGGAGGTAGTATTGCTTAATATTGTTCAATTTTTTTGCTGGTGAATGCTTTGCCTGTTAAATAAAGGGATTTTTAAACTATTCTCCGAGAATTTTCCCAAACTGGCCGAGGGTTGGGCTGCTGAATCTGCATTGTAGAGGAAACTCCTTTTGGAGATTTTCAACCAAATTTGCCCTAAACCAGGACAGGGTGGTGGAAAGAAGGGGGAACCCCAAGTGGCTGGATTGAGGGGAGGCTGGAGAGGGGGACCCTGGGACTCCAAAAACTCCCAAAATCCAAAAGCAGGACCCTGGGGAGGGGGGATCCCCAGCAGCCCTGAGATGGGGGACCACCAGAACCCGAGAGGGATGAAACTGGACATGGGAAACTCCTGGTAGCCTTTTTTTATTCACTCTTGATTTTGGGACATCGGGTGACTTCTAGAGATTGACTTGGGCAAGAGGAATCCCAGACTGAAGGCATTTACACCTTGTTTTTCCCAAACAAGGTTTTTCCCCAGACTATCTTAGAGAGACATCCCCCCTGTCTCACTCTGGGTGAGCTCAGTCCCAAACTTGACCCAGATCCTGGTCTCAATCTCATTCCACATTTAGACATCCTCACAGTTCTGTATTTTATCTCATCCCAGTCTCAGACTTGTCTAGCCCCAGACCCAGTCCCAATCCCAGCCTTAAAGCCAATCCCACTTTTAGCCTTAACCCCAATCCCAGCTCTAATCCAAATCTCAGCTCCAACTCCAACCCAAGCCCCAGTTGCAGCCCCTTCCTAAATCCTCAGCCCCAAACCAAATCCCAGCTTCCGCCCTTCTGGGGCTTTGGGGTGTCTCTGTCCCTCTGACCCCAATGATGTTTGGGTGCAGTCACAGGAGGGCTGAGAGGGACAGAGACCCGCCTGGCCTCCCCAGGTGTGAGAAGGTCGGAGGGCTCCCCCAGCCCCGAGCACTCTCAGCGGTGAGAGGGACACAGAGCCCCTGGTCCCCAGCCCTGCACAGGCATTTCCTGAGGCCAGAGGGTTAGAGACCCCCTGAGCATCCCTCAGGATGAGGGGTGAGACAGAGTAAAGATCCATTCTGAATTAGGTGAAGTGTCTACGAAAGGTGAAAAGTCTGTGAGGCCAAAGCTGAAGGAAAAACTTGCATGCTGAGACAGCAAGGAGACAGAGAAAGAAAAACAGAAAAGACCACAAGGTCGATTTGCCCCCGACTCAGAAATTCCTTTGATAAAGAAGAACTTGTGCTAAATGTCACGTGAAATGAATATGTATGAACTTATTGTGAAACTGTGTGCATATGCATTTGGAAGGGGGATAAAAGAAGACCCGAGGTCTTCAGAGGCACGCATGCCTTGTTGGGGGACTTGCGTCCGGCGCGTCGTAATAAAAGCATGCCAGGCTTTCCAACTTTTATAAAGTTGTGAGGTTTCTTCTTTTCTCCGCAAAACCTTATGGCAAGCCAGGCAAGTAGTTCTCTGTACCCACAGGGGCAGGGAGGATAAACGGACCTCCAAGGCGCGCCCTGGGATTTTTTTTCCTGGTGGGACTCTGCTCGTCTCAACTTGCCACCTGCGAGGACAGACAAGGACCTGCTGGCCTGCGGAGGAAGATACGGTATGTACTGAGGGGCCCCTGGGGGAAGGAAAGGAGAGCAAGGGAGTAAACCACCCAGAGACGTCTGGGTTCAGCTGATAGAGCAGCTGTATTAGAGATGGGGTTCAGCGTTCTGATAGAGCAGAAGTGCTGAGCCCGTGTGTGTTTTGTTTGTGTGTGTGTGTGATGTCCAGACACTGTGTCGCTGTATGGTCAATGCATTGTGTGGCCAGTGCACTGTGTTTTTAATCGTGCAAGTGTTTAAGTGTATGGCATATAAAAGAGAGTAGATCTACAGGGCCCTACAGTGCGGGGGGGAGGTGAGTACTACCCGTGTTTGAAGCAGCCGAGTGAGGCCTGAGACACTGGCTGCAGCAGGCTCTGGGGGCAGGGAGAGAAGTGCCCCGCGGAGAAGCGAGTGGAGGAACGACAGTGATGGTATTTATTGTGTTTAAATGTAGTGATTTGTGTAGATTTGGTACATTTTAACCGTGAGTATGGGCTCAGAGAGTTCCTTTGCCTTGGATGTTTAGACTTGATCTCTAGACTGTGTGCTGTTATTCTGATTGTGTCCAGGAAAAATTGATGTGAGTAAATGCCGAATTATGGTATGCTGTGTTGTGTTGAGAAAAGCGAGCACTTTGAGAAATATGCCCTTTCCCAGTGATTTTGTGTGGTGATTTTCTTCCGCTGCATTGTGGTAATTTGATTCTCAGACTGTATAGTAGTGTTTGTGGAGATTTTAAGATTTTGTTGCAACAAGAGCAGCATTTTACACAGGAGAACTATAGTACGGTGATTTATGCTTAACTACAATAAAGCAAGTTAAAGGAATTCTGAGAATTCTCCCCCTTACAGCAATTCAAGCCTTGGCTCTAGTGAATTTGAGATAAAGGAAGGGGGGGTGCATGTGTCTGTGAGCATATCAGAGTTTTGGCTTTTTGCAAAGCAGTAAAACAAGTGTAAGTAGACACAGTGCTTAATTAGATTGTGCAAGAAGAGAACTAGAAAAGACTGATATTTTGTAAAACAGAGTTTATATAGAAGAGATGAATGAGATGAACTAGTTAATGAGACTTATGAGACTTATGAGACTTCAGCTGGTACTGCAGTAAGTCTGGACTGGAAACAATCTGCTGTAGGGATTTAAAGTTCTCTGTAACAAACAATAGCCTGCCTTTGTGGGCAATTTCGGGGAGCCTTTGGTGCATCAAGAGCCTAGCATGCTGTGTGAGGGGACAGTGGCTGTCCTGCTGTCCCCTGGGTACAGGGACAGCTCTGGCTGCCCTGTCTCCCCAGAGAACACGGGAATGGCCTGTGGGCAAAAGCTGGAAGTGCAGGTATTAGTGCAGTGAGGTGTTTATGAGAAACACTGATATTGCTGTTTTGCTGTTCTAATAAGTGTCAGGGCACATGTAAATTAGAGGTTTCTGGTCAAGCGGATTCAGAACCTAAGGTCTTAGAGCTTGTGTGTAAGAATCACATCTGATACCTGCAACCTGGAGCTGTGTGTGTGTAGGAGGAAAATTGAGAAACTACTGTGAAGGTCTGTAAAAAGGTTTCAGTGGAAGCGAGATAGGGCAAGGAGAAATAAATAATGAGAGCTGACCAGAGCAAACCAAACAGGTTCCTAAATTAGCCCCTTTTGGGAGGGGCTCACTGGGAGGAGGTTGCCAGTAAGAGCAGCTCAGAAAATAAAAAGATTTATAATACTTCATTGCTGTTAGTACTGTTTTAAAATAGGAAGATAAATGGGAAAGAGGTTTTGTATGCTGAAATGTCTTTTTGTTTTAAGAAATCACCCAGAATGGCAAAGAGACTGTGAGATCAGACCGCCCTCTGGTCTTGGCCCTTGAAAAGGAAAACAAGGCAAAGAGAAAGCAAATCAAACATGTTGTTCAGCATGCAGCATAAGATAGCAACATAAGAAATCACGCAAAGATTATTATGCTGAAATGCAAAGCAATCACAGTTCGCAAAATGAGTACATATGATTTGCTAAAGTCTCCTCCCAAGGTAAGGGAGGAAGGGTAAAGATGACCTCCCCAAAAGGGAAGAATTTTTGTCGACACAAGGGTCATATACTCAGTTTTAATAACGCTTTAGTACCTTTGGAGAATGTTAATGTTGTAGTGTGGGGAATGAACAACTGGCCAGTCTGAGAAGGGATACTTGTGCAAACCTTTAAAGTAACATCTGTACTATGTGTACCTAAAAGCTTTTGTACGATTCGCTCAATTTGCTAAACATTCTCAAATGAGAAAGGTTACTCTGGAGGCAAATGATATAAAGATGTTAGGCTTAACATTAACAGATACTGAAATTAAGAAAGACATTAGTAAGGAGATATTAGAATAAGTAAACAAGTGTTTTCAAGGGTATGGGCCTCTGCTGTACCAGGGAGAGTGAAAGATGCTCCCCCATGAGCATCAAGCTTAAGGAAAGAACACAACTAGTGAGAGTGGGTAGTACCCTCAAAAGCAAGATAAGGAAGGAATCAGCCCAATAACTGATAGTACGGGATTAAGGGCTGTCAATATGATAACACAGAATTTATACCCTGTGGTAGCAAATCCATATACTTTACTAACTTGTTTAATACCTGAGCTAACCTGGTTCACTGTTTTAGGCCTAAGAGATGCCTTCTTTTGCCTCCCTATCCACGAAGCCAGACAGAAAATTTTTGCATTCAAACACAAGCTCACCTAGTCCATGTGCCTGAAGGCTTCAAGATTCCCCACTCCAATTGGAGAACAGCTTGCAAAGACCCAGAGTCCTGGGAAGCTCCCCAAGAGGAAAGGAGGCTGTTGCAGTACGTGGACGATCTTCTAGTAGCCACTTGGACGAGGGAAGCAGGCGAAGCCTTTGGAATTTCCTAGGACTCCAAGGACACAGAGTCTCAAAGAAAAAGGCACGAGTAGCGAAACAGAAGGTAATCTACCTGGGGTAAGAAGTGAGTGTGGAGCAGCAGACTTTAAGGCAGGGAAGCCATATGCCAAACCCCGAAACCCCAGACAACGAAGGAACTCTGAACCTTCTTAGGCATGGCAGGGTAGTGCCAGCTGTGGGTTTATAATTATGGACTGTTCGCCAGACCCCTCTATGCTCTTATTGCCAATGGAAACTGAGATCTCCAGTGGACAAAAGATGCCACATGGGCCTTTCGCCAGCTAGAGAGAGCGCCCTCGTGTCGGCTCCAGCTTTGAAACTTCCAGATGTAAGTAAACCATTCTTGCTATTTTTCCACGCAAGGAATTGCCCAGGGAATATTGGCTCAGGAATTGGGCCCATACTGAAGGGCAGTTGCTTACTTCTCTAAGCAACTAGATGCAACAGCCAAAGGATGGCCAGGTTGCCTCAGAGCTGTAGCAGTAGTCATGCTGAATATTCAAGAGGCATGCAAGTTTACCCTGGGACAAAAATGACTGTGCTAGTGTCCCACACAGTGTCTGCAGCACTGGAAGTAAAGGGTGGCCACTGGCTCTCACCACAGAGGTTTCTGAAATACCAGGCCATCATGGTAGAGCAAGACGATGTAGAGATAGTGGTGACTAATATTGTCAACCCAGCTTCTTTTCTCAGTGGAATCAAGGAGAAGCAGTACACCATAGTTGCCTAGAGACCACCGAAGCTACCTACTCCAGCCACCCAGACTTAAGGGACACCCCTCTGGACAATGCAGAGACCTGGTTCACTGACAGGAGAGCGACATTGCAAAGTTCACAGTGACTACCTGCAGAGCGGTAATCGAGTCTGGACCCTTACCAACAGGTACCTCTGCGCAGAAGGCTGAGATAATTGCCCTGACCTGTGCCCTGGAAAGGGCAAAAGGGAAGAGAATAACCATCTACACCGACTCAAGGTATGCATTCGGAGTCTACATGCACATGGAAGGAGAGGGGACTGCTGACCTCACAGGGAAAGAAGAGACAATCCAGCTGCTGGAAGCAGTTCAGCTACCTGAAAAGGCATATTAAGGGCATATTAAGGCACACCAGAGAGTGAGCTTAAAATTGGAGGAAAGAAATGAGCTGGCGGATGGAGAGGCAAAGAAAGCAGCAAAGGGTGAGGTACAGATTTTCCTCGAAGGTAAGCCATAATACAATAATACTAATCAAAAGAGACGTACAACTGCAAGGGGTGGGCTACCATTGAAAGAGAGCTAGCAATCCCTTCCCATTTTCGTGGTTACTAGTAAAAGAAGGGCACTAGAAAACACACTAGGGCCTAACTACTTAACTACTTAACTACTTAGGCATGTTTTTATAGAGTGTGGCTCCTTTTTCGAAATGACCAAGGCTGCGAGTGATACAGAGTGCATTGAAATGAAGTGTTGACTTTGAAGCAGTAATTTCCACGGGCTTTCTAGAACACACGTCTGATTAAAAGAATCGTTGTATAGTTGTCAGGAATTTATATGCCACTATCACTCAGGTGAGCCGACAGTGTGATCCTTGCCTCCAGACTAACCCCAAAATACCCCCCGGCCAAAACTCGGTCAGACTGAGAGAGGCCATGGGCCTGTACAGCAGTGGCAAATTAACTTTTCAGAACTCCCAAGGAAAGGGGGGTATCAGTATTTACTGGTATTGATAGATACATTTTCAAGGTGGCCAGAAACATTCCCCACCAGAACTGTCAAAGCTCAAGAGGTGACCAGATTATTTTTATAAGGAATAATACCACGCTTCAGAGTTCCAGCCACGATATCCTCAGATAAAGAATCACATTTCATTTCCAAAATAGTGCAACAGATTAGTAGCCATCTGGGCATAGATCAGGAACTTCACACCCCATACCACCCCCAATCAAGCGGCCAGGTGGAGAGAATGAATCATTTGATTAAGCAGCAAATCATAAGACTGGGGCAAGAAGTTAATCTACCCTAGCCCAAGCTCTTCCACTAGCAATATTGCAAATTCAAACTAAATCTTGAGCTAAAGGAATGCTGAGTCCTTTTGGAATGCCTTATAGAAGACCATATAGAACACAAAAGGAATGTCCAGAATGTCCACCTACATGGTGGCATTAAGCAAACAGCTCAGAGTAATTGAGAAACATGTGGCTGGAACTCGGAGCAGGGAGTCAGACAGCCGGTTAGATAGCCTGGGGATGATGTATATGTTAAGTCTCTTACAGAGAAGACTTCGGAACCACAGTGGGAGAGACCACTGCAAGTACTTCTCACCACCTTCACTGCAATCAAAATCAAGGAGCAGGACGCCTGGATTCATCATTCTCGGGTGAAGAAAACCCAGAAACCCCTTAAGGAGTGATGCCAGAAAACAATGAACTGAGATTAAAACTTACTCGGGCAAAATGAGTACATTGTGGTCGGGAGTAGCTCATATTTTAGTTTGTAGAATTGTTTTGTGTGTAATCATAACTGAAGTTTTAGAACTTGAGAATACCTCTATTCAAAGCAATGCTGAATGGCCTTGGTCCCTGGCATTTAATCAGTATACTGGATCCATGGGGAAACCTTCTGAGATAAAGGATTTAAACATATCTACTGTAGTAATCCACAAGAATCAGGTATGAGGAGCTAGAATGGCAGGAACAGGAACTGTGGACTCTTCAAGGAATCAGAGGAGAAGAAATCAAAGTAGGGTTCCAGGTCATCAATAAGATAGCTTATGAGAGACCAGATGTAATTAGTGTCTGAACCTCCCCTGGTGTATATGAACACCAGGAAGTCTGTGATAACCTAAATGAATCAGACTGTTAGTGTAATTTCACCTTGATACAGCCTGTAGAAGTGACCTGCCTTTGAGCTCAAATTACTATCGACTTTCATTTGAATTCAAAGTGGACACTGCACTTTTTACCATGGCAGGGCCTTATACACCCCATACTAGTTCAGACTCTCAATGGCTGGTAAAGGGTGCTGAACTGCAGGTGGTGAATTAACCCAAGCAAAGAGGGTGATTTTCTTTATTTATAGCTATCCCTTTTCCTACTGAGATCTGGATCAGTGACTGTCCCAGTCTGAGGCAGTTGGATTCTGCTTAAAAGAGGTAGAGAGAGAGAGACTCCCCCCCTCAGAGCTCAGCAGCAGGCTGTAAGATTTTGAGCATCACTTTTGTGCTGAGTGTTTCAAGTAGCAGAAACCTGATCCCAGTTTCTTCTGAGGCACTGCAATGAATTTAGGCTCTTCTCTCAGACTTCCCCTTCATTATTTACTTGAGGCTTGGACCTGAAGCTAGGGGCAAGGTGGGTGAAGTTTTGTAGACCAGGAGAGACATTCCTGCTTGCCACACATCTGGGAAATCAGGTGCTTTGGAGGGGGAAGGAGATTCCCTGAGGTCTCTACATTTCAGAACAAACATCTGCCTCAGATATGACCTAAACCTTTGTCAGATACACTTGCGAAGTGTGTCTGAATTTGCAGTGTGAGCCCAGCACATCCCTCTGGCAGGGAGGGATGGTCATGGACTGAAAGCAGTTCCTGTTCCCCATAACAAACATCTAACTGGCATATTAGGGACAAGATTAGGAGTTTTAAATGGAATTGATTCAGAAATACTGGTGAATAAACTGGCCACTGCAGCAGGTGGCCTAACAAAATTGAAGCAGCCTTTATAGTCATCTCTATTGGCATTAGGAACTAGCCAGTGACAGATTTCAAAAGTACTGCCAAAGTAAGGAAGTATGAAAAGGCCGGGGACCAAGACCACAAGCTGATAGTAGAAGCACTTAGTATAGTACAAGATAATGTGTCTTTAGTTTTCAGTTGTATACAAGCACAGTTATGGATACAAGCAACAGCAGCTCTGATCATATGGGAAAGGGGTGAAGGTAATTTTCCAGCTGAAATTCAAGAAATTGTGTTGGATAATGCGATTGATTTTGAAAGGAACTTTCAATCCTGGCAGACTATGGTGAATTTCTGGCTGCCCCGTCTCCCCAGGGGCCCCTCAGTACACACCGTATCTTCCTCCGCAGGCCAGCAGTTCCTTGTCTGTCCTCGCAGGTGGCAAGTTGAGACAAGCGGAGCCCCACCAGGAAAAAATCCTAGGGCGCGCCTTGGAGGTCCGTCTATCCCCCCTGCCCCTGCGGGGACAGAGAACTCCTACCTGGCTCGCCATAATGTTTTGCGGAGAAAAGAAGAAACCTCACAACTTCGTAAAAGTTGTAAAGCCCGGTATACTTTTATTATGATGCGCGCCAGACGCAAGTCCCCCAACAAGGCATGCGTGCCTCTGAAGACCTCGGGTCTTCTTTTATCCCCCTTCCAAATGTATATGCATACAGTTTCACAATAAGTTCATACATATTCATTCCGCGTGACATTTAGCACCAGTTCTTCTTTATCAAAGGAATTTCTAAGTCGGGGGCAAATCGACCTTGTGGTCTTTTCTGTTTTTCTTTCTCTGTCTCCTTGCTGTCTCAGCATGCGAGTTTTTCCTTCAGCTTTGGCCTCACAGACTTTTCACCTTTCTTAGACACTTCACCTAATTCAGAATGGATCTTTACTTTGTCTCACTGGGGGATACTGGGAGGGGACTGGGGGATACTGGGAGGGAAATAGGAGGGAACTGGGATAAACTGGGAGGGGATTGGGATGGACTGGGAGGGAACGGGGACAGACTGGAGAGATACTGGGAGGGACTGGGGGGAACTAGGAATGGATGAAGGGGGAACTGGAGGGACAAACTGGGAGGGACTGGGAGGGGATTGAGGGATACTGGGAGGAGATTATGACAAACTGGGAGGGACTGGGAGGGGACTGGCAGATACTGGTTTATACTGGGAGGGACTGGGAGGGACTGGGGATGCACTGGGAGGGAATTGAGGGATACTGGGAGGAGGGAATGGGACAGACTGGGACAAACTGGGGGATACTGGGAGGGAACTGGGACAAACCGGGAGGGACTGGGGGGAACTGGGAAGGGATTGGGACAAACTGGGGGGGACAGGAGGGGAACTGGGATGAACTGGGAGGGACTGGGAGGGAACTGGGTTATACTGGGAGTGACTGGGTTATACTGGGTGGGGACTGGGGCCGGGGGAGTCACTGGGATTCCTGAGCAGGGCGGGACTGGAACAAACTGGGACAAAGTGGTGCAAACTGGGGGGGACGGGGATAGACTGGGAGTTACTGGGATGGACTGGAGAGCACTGGGTGGGTCACTGGGAATTACTGGGATGAACTGGAGAGTTACTGGGAGTTACTGGGATGGACTGGGAGTTACTGGGATGAACTGGGAGTTACTGGGGGGTTACTGGGATGAACTGGGATGAACTGGGATGAACTGGGGCCCCACACACCTTCCCAGAGCAGCCGCTGGAACTGGAAATGGATGGGGAAACTGGGAGGGGGCGGGGCCAATGGAGGGGGCAGGGCCAAGAAAAGAAGGGGCGTGGTCATAGAAGGGGCGGGGGCAGAGCTGAGGAGGGAGCGGGGAGGGACTGGGACAAACTGGGGCATACTGGGATGGACTGGGAGGGACTGGGACATACTGAGAGGGGACTGGGGCAAACTTGGACATATGGGAAGTGATACTGGGATGAACTGGGAGGGACTGGGAGCGACTGGGAGTGATACTGGGATGGACTGGTCTGTACTGGGATGTACTGCGAGTGATCAAAGAATGGACTGGGAGGGCCTGGAAGGGCACGGGGGCTGTACTGGGACAGACTGGGATGAACTGGGTGGGACTGGGATGGACTGGGAGATACTGGGAGGCACTGGGGCAAACTGGGATGTACTGGGAGCAATACTGGGATGGACTGAGATGAACTGGGAGGGACTGAGAGGCATTGGAAGGTTAAAGGGGCTGTTCCCGCCTCCACCGCCTACCATTGGCTGACACTCCCGCCCGTCACTTGCTGAGACCAATCAGCACCCAGGAACATGACCTTGGGGCGGGGTCTGGAGGCGGCGCCATTTTAGAAACTTTTAGCCTTCAACTCCCATCATGCACCACAACCCTATAGACGCCTAATGGAGCCGGGCCTTCAACTCCCGTCATGCCCCGCGCACCAATAGACCCTAATGGTACTGGGCCTACATCTCCCGTCATGCCCCGTGCTCCCCACAGCGCCCATTATCACCTTCCCGTGCCCCATTGGCGCCCCCAGACCCTGCGGGACCCCTGGCGGCCCCCCAGAGTTCATCTGGGACCCCCAAATGCCTCCTGGGACCCCCAAACACCCCAGGGCATGCAGAGGCCTCCGAGCGCTGCTTTTGGACCTATATCTCCCATCATCCTCTGCAGCCACAGAGCCCCCTCATGGCCGAGTTCCGGCCCTGCCAACCCCAACACGTCCTGTGCCCCACGGAGACCCCTCAGAGCCCGCGGCTCCATTAAGCACCATTAAAGCAGGGCCTCTATCCCCCATGATGGCCCGCAGCTTCATTAAACAAAGCCTTCATCCCCTGTAATGCACGGGGGCTCTAATAAAGCAGCGCCTACATCTCCCATCATCCTCCGCGCCCCATCGATCCCTATTGTATCCGTGCATACAACTCCCATCATCCCCTGAGCCCTATAGAGCTCTATTATACCCCTGCATACAACTCCCATCATTCCTCGCACCCCGTTGAGCCCCATTATACAAAGGCCTCCATAGAGCTCTATTATACCCGCGCCCACATCTCCCATCATCCCCCGCGCTCCATAGAGCCCCCTTATACACAGGCCTCCAACTCCCATCATGCCCCGTGCTCCATAGAGCTCATTATACCCGCGCCTCCAACTTCCATAATCCCCTGCGCCCCATAGATCCCTATTATATCCGTGCATACAACTCCCATCATCCCCTGAGCCCTATAGAGCTCGATTATACCCGCGCATACAACTCCCATGATCCCCCGCGCCCAACAGATCCCTATTATACCCACGCCTACAGCTCCCATCATCCCCCGCCCCCCGTTGAGCCCCATTATACCCACGCTCACATCTCCATTATATCCGCGCATACAACTCCCATCATCCCCCGCGCCCAATAGAGCCCTGTTATATCCGTGCCTCCAACTCCCATCACCCCCTGCGCCCCACAGATCGCCGTTAATTCCCTCCCACACCCCAAAAATCCCCCAAAACCAGGAAAAAACCCCAAATGTCTTTGACCACCAACACTCAGACACCTCCGAGCTGCCAAATCCTTTCATATTCGCAATTTCCCCCTGTTTAACCCCTCCCTCCTGTTATGAACAAAAATTCGGTTAATAATTTTTTTATGAGAAAAAGTTTCAAAAAGGCAGCCAGACCACTGGCCCTGCCCAAGTTCTGTGTGTTTTGTTATTGTAATCACGGGTCGTTGAGGCTAATCGCTCCTTTTGTATCAGCAGAGCCTTGCCCGAGGCTAAGTTGTACCTTTCTCATAGTGAAGACACCTGAGAAGGTGGGGGGTATTATGCAAAGTGACTCCAAGACCAATGCAGCATGGTCCTCCACTGTACTGAGAAGACCCCAAAAACAATGAGCCAAATAAGAGTTGAGAGACTGGAGTGATGTCTGGATGTGAGAAGCAGAGCGCTAGGCCTGCAGAGATGCGGCAAACCTTCATCGTTCCTCACCCTGTCCTCGAGATCCCCCGGGCCAGGTCTGGGAGGGGAGCGAGACCCAGACCGAGGAACCATCTGACAGGGATCAGCAGGCCCTAAAGGCTCTCACGAGGATCTGATCCCCAGCTCTGCCCCTGGTGGACAGAGCTGTGCATATCCTCCTTCTCTGAGTCACCTTGGGAGAGATGGACGCTGCAGACCCCTCGAGCCGCCCAATCCTGAGCTGATCACTTTTAATAAAGGCATTAAAAAGGAGAAGAAGTCTCCTGGCCCTTGTTTATTTCAGCTGGGGACTTGTCCGGAATAGCCACGCCGCAAGAGGACTCAGGACTGGCCATCTTGGATCTTCAGAGGACAGCTGGCTACCAGGACCAAGAGTGACCGGCCCAGGACAGCGACGCAGAGGAGCACCAGAGCACCGGACTGGTGAGAAATCCGGTGGCGGGAGTGGGAGACGTGCGCGTGTGTGTGAGTGAGACGAGGGCCGGCAGCTGGACCTTCGAAGTGAGAGGGACCCCTCAGTACTGCGGTTCTGGCTTTTCGCGAGAAAACCGGCCAGGAACAGGGGGACGCGAGTGGAATTAGCGTGAGTGAAGTCGTCTCCCAAGGGGGAATAAAGGGCCCCCCCACTCCAGGGTGTGCGGAGTGAATTACTGCGTATGAGTGGCACGCACCCCAAAGTCCTGACAAAGGGAGGTCAGGCACTTTTGTAAGTCTCGAGAAGGATTCGAGTAAGATTTGTCAGTCCCGAGAAGGATTTGGGTGTTTCACAAGCCCTGCAGGCAAAGTAAGTCCTGACAAAGGGAGTCAGGCACAAACCCTAGCGAAGGAGGCTGCGGTTTGCTTTATCGTCCTGATACGGTGAAGCCCAAAAATTGGCGGGTTAGGCGAACTAAAAAAACAGGCAGTTGTTTTTCCTGACTGAGGGAGTCAGGCATAACCCGGATTCTTGGCCGAGGCTTCGTGTGTTCAAGTCCCGATAGATGTAAGACCTGACGTTGGGAAGTTGGGCAATCAAGAGATTGGGCAGTTGTTTCAGTATAAAGTCCTGAGCATCAGGCAGAAATTTGAAGTTCAGTGGAGGAGACTGAAGCTCCTCAAACAAGGTTTTTTGAAATTCCCGGTCAGTAGAGGCATCTTTGGGACTTTTTTTATTGAGACCTGAAAAATGGGATGTTGTAATAGTAAAAAGACCGGCAAGAGACTGAGGTATATACATCCCAATAGTCCCTTAGGAGAACTATTAGTAAAATGGGATTCTATAGAGGCCACGGAGGGATTAGATAAAGTGAAAATGATCCATTATTGTATGGAAGCGTGGCCAGAATTAGAGTTGCAAGGAGGATGGCCTTGGTGTGGGGCAAAGGATAAGTGGATGTGCCAACAATTAAATAATTATCTGACAGCTCGAGGCGATACTGATCCTGAGCAATTAGTGTATGTATCTTGCTGGGTAAAGAGCGCTGTTGAGGATGAAGGGGTGCAAATTTGTAAGGTACAGAGGAAGAAAGAGGGGAATGAAGGAGGGGATGATAGAACTAGTAAAAGATGGGACCCCCTGGATTATTTGCCTCCTTCTGCCCCTCCACCTTATAATCCTCTTCTTCAAGCACCTCAAATGGCAGGTCCGGTTCCTCCCCCAGCTGCCATCTCATTACCACCTGCTCAAATTCCTCCTTCTACCTCTTCAGCTTCCGCTATGATAAACCCAGTATCTCCTCCAGTTCCTTCTGCACCACCATGAGTGCATACTCCACCTGCTGCATTCTCCACCCCTTCTCCAACTCCGCTTATTATACACTCAGGCTCTTCTCCCCCTCCTATTGCTGTCCCTTTACCTCCTCCTAGTTGGGACACAAATGCCTCCTTGCCCAATAAACAGCTATCAGCAAATACACCTGCTGATGGGCAGAACATTCAGGGTAACCCAGAGAACCCTCGAAGTAGTTTGGCATCTGAAGATGGGCCGTACTGTAGCACCAGATCCAAGAGCTCCAAGGCAGAGAGACTCTTTCCCCTCAGAGAGGTTCCTATGGGAGGAGTAGCGGGAGGTGTTGGCTTTGTGAATGCTCCCCTAACTGCTTCTGAGGTGAGAGGATTCAAGAAAGAGTTGGGGCATTTAGTTGAGGACCCAGTGGGCATAGCCAACCAAGTGGATCAATTTCTAGGTGCAAATATCTATACTTGGGGGGAGATGAATTCCATCCTGAGTATATTATTTTCCCCAGAAGAGGTCCAGATGATAAGGGCGGCTGGCATAAAAATTTGGGAGAAAGATAACAGTCCAGGACCCCAGGTGCCAACAGGTGAACAGAAATTGCCACCAACGGAGCCCAACTGGAACCCTAATCAGGAGGAGGGGAGGAAGGCCATGAGGGAATATAGGTCTTTGATAATACGGGGGATCAAAGAGTCAGTTCCCAAAGGAACTAATACCCAATTGGCATTTGAGGGTACACAGGAGAAAGATGAAACTCCTGCTGCCTGGCTTAACCGCCTAAGGCGGAACTTCCAGTTGTACTCTAGAATAGACCCAGACACCCCAGAAGGTCAAATGCTACTAAAAGTCCAATTTGTTACCAAATCTTGGCTTGATATAAAGAGAAAACTGGAAAAGATGGAAGATTGGCAAGAGAAGGACATTAATGAGTTATTAAGAGAGGCATTGAAGGTGTATTTAAGGAGGGAGGAAAATAAAGCAAGGGCCAAGGCTAGGATCAGGGTTGCTGTAGCTAGAGAAAGTGCAGGGTGGGCGGGTCCACCACCAGGAGGAGGCAAGGATAGGCCAGTACTGTCAGGTATAAGAGGGATGGAGAGACCTCAAGTCCCTTTGAGAGAATAACATTGCTCTTACTGTGGAAAGGCAGGACACGTTAGGAGATTTTGTAGAAAGCTCAGTCTCGATGCGGCAATAGCCAGGGAACAAGATAATTTAGGGAAGATCCTTAAAGATGACGATTAGAGGGTCAGGGGCTTTACACTATAGGGGATCCGATGCAACATCTAGAAGAGCCCTTGGTAAACTTTGAAGTGGGACCCTTAAATGAAGAATTAGAATTTTTGAGTAGATAAGGGTCAATATCAATATCAATATCAGTAACAGCATCAATATCAGGATCAGGAGAAGTATCACTGTCGGTGTCAGTGCCTGTATCAGAGTCAGCAACAGTAGTGACAGTGACAGTTTCCCCTGTTTTGCACTGAGAGATCTTTTGTGCTAATTCCGGAGACAGAGCACTCAATTTAGCATGGGATTTGCCTGCAAATCCCTCTGCCTACTGGAATCCTGTCCATGACACCAATTTAATGTCAGGGTCCATCCTAGTGGACAGATGACCTGATGGTTCGTAGGAATGATCTCAGAGTGCAAAATACCAACACGGTACAAGGGGGTTTGCAGTGATAATCGAAACAAATGCAGTTTTATTGAAATAACCACAGCAAAAATATGATAGAGGGATTAAGGGAGAGAAAAAGACAGAAAGAGAGAGAGAGAGAGAGAGAGGGGATATAGCTACCAACGCAGAGATGAAATCCTTTGGTGCAGTCCAGCCGAGGGTCCGCCTGCTACGCTGGGGAGATCTCGAAGGCTCTAGCTAACTCAGAGGTTTTTATTACTGAAAATTGCGAGGGGGGGAAAACAGATACAATAGGGAACAGATGTAACAGGTAGTCCATGTTCTCAGCAGTAAATGAGCTTGATAGATGTAACAGGTAGTCTATGTTCTTAGCAGTAAGCGAGAGCCATCATATTTTTGGTCCAGTGATCACAACCTGCAGGCAAACATCTTGCTTCAGTCAGCTTGCCTCCCCACACACCTCCCCCGGGCTGGGGGTTTAAGTTCCAGTCCTTGGAAGGAGCAGAGGGGCCTGTTAAGAGTTTCATGTCTCAGTCCTTGATGGAGAATCTTCTTACATCTCAGTCTGTCTGTCATGGTGGTTGTAAAACAGGCGAGGGGTCTTCTGTGGGAGACCACCTGAAACTCAGAAGTCCTGCCAGGCCGAGAGGTGAGACAGCTTCCAGAGCTGCTATTGTTGCAAACGGGGCATGGTGCCCTCTTCTTAGCACACAGCAAACACACTTGTGTAAACAGTAGCTCAACACTGAGCTTTCAGGTCTCAGGGCCCATGGTGTGTGACTTTTCTCCTTCAGAGCCAGATATAGATGGGGGAAGGGGGTCTTCTCTTCAGTGGTCTCCCAAGGACGATCGTGAGGCAGATGAGGGAAAATTAGGACAGAACAGCCCCTGTAATCCAGGAGGAAGCAGTTGGTGACCTGCTGAGCCACTCAGATGCTCACAGGTGTGTGGGATCAGATGGGATCCATCCTAGGGGTATGAGGGAGCTGGTGGATGAGCTCCCCAAGCTGCTCTCCATCATTTACCATCAGAGCTGGCTCAGCAGGGAGGGCCCAGAGGACTGGAGGTGCCAGTGTGAGCCCATCCCCAAGAAGGGCTGGAAGGAGGAGCTGGGGAACTCAAGCCTTTCAGCCTGCCCTGGGGGCCCAGCAAGGTTATGGAACAGATCACCTTGAGTGCCATCACAGGGAGCCCTCTGGCCGAGGGGTCAGAGCCAGCCAGCGTGGATTCCAATGTCTGCATGGAATGGTCTGGATGAGGGGATTGTTTCCAACATCAGCAAATCTGCAGATGACACCAAACTGGGTGTGAGTTTGGATCTGCTGGAGGATGGAGGTAGGAGGGCTCTGCACAGGACCCAGGACAGACTGGATCCAACAAGGTGAGGTTCAACAAGTCCAAGTGCCAGGTCCTGCACTTTGGCCACAACAACCCCTGCAGCAGTACAGGCTGGGGACAGAGTGGCTGGAGAGCAGCATGGCAGAAAGGGACCTGCAGAGACTGACGGACAGCAGGCTGGGCATGAGCCAGCAGAGTGCCCAGGTGGGCAAGAAGGCCAATGGCTCCTGGCCTGGATCAGGAATGGTGTGGCCAGCAGGAGCAGGGCAGGGATTCTTCCCCTGTGCTCAGCACTGCTTGGGCAGCACCTCGAGTGCTGTTTGCAGATCTGGGCCCCCAATTTAGGAAGGACATGGAGGGGCTGGAGCGTGTCCAGAGAAGGGCAAAAAGGCTGGGGAGGGGTCTGGTACACAAGTCCTGAGAGGAGTGGCTGAGGAAGCTGGGGTTGTTTATCTTGGAGAAGAGGAGGCTCAGGGAGACAAGGTAGTGTCAGGGCACAGGTTGGACTTGATAATCTCCAAGGTCTTTTCCAACCTTGCTCATTCTGGGATTCTCCGGAACCACCCTTGGAGCAGTTGCACAATGAGCCCTGGGCCTCCTCTTCAGAAGCTCCAGCAGCCCAGGTCCCTCAGCTTCACCTGACAGCCCCAAAGCCCATCCTGTCAGTCCAGCGGAGCCTCTGCAGCTCCTCCTCACTGCCCAGAACAGGGAGCCCCAGAGCCAGACACAGCAGCCCAGATGTGCCCCCCTGGCCTGGGGTGCCTCTGGCAAGGGAGCAGCACCAGGCACTGCAGGAGCCTGCAGACAATTCCTGCAGCACTTGTAGGATGATCCTGCTGCCCAAGGGACCTTCCCATGGTGCCAAGTCAGGAACTTCAATAGGGAGTGGGGACAGAGAGGAAAGGGCATACAGGGATGGGCTGTATGCAGGGGAGAGAACAGGGCTGGGCAAGAGGGAGAAATCTGGAACAAGAAAGAGGGAGAAAGCAAAGGTGAAGCAGAATACTTGCTCAGGGCAGTTTGGGAGTGGCTGCCAGGCAGCCCTGGCTCTGAGCAACAGCGTCTGCAGTGGGACAGGAAACTCCCAGCTGATGGGAACAAACTTTCTGGCTGACTGCAGAAGCCAGGACAAAGCTGAGTGGTTTCCCTGGTGTCCCCCAGCCCTTGCTAGCCCCAAGGGCTGATGGCATTTGTGCTCCCTCAGGTTCATGTCCCCACACCAACAGCATGGGGGTGCTCCCCGTACTGTGTGCAATGCAAACAGGGGCTGCTGAGCCAGTGCTGCCGTGTCTGTGCCTGCAAGGATGGGGCACCTGTGTGAGCTGGGGGAGAGGCCAGGGCTGCAGAGGGGGGATGTTGTTGGCAGCTCCATCAGGACGCTCTTGGACACTGCCCTGCACTGTGGAGCACACTGGGGATGGATCAGCCCCTGCTCTGCTGCTCCTTCCCGTCTGCCCCAGGGCCCTTGCAGAGCCCCAGCCATGCTGTTTGCCACCAGCCTGCCCACGGCCAGTGTGGGGCTGCTCACAGGGCTTTTCTGTGCTGAGCATTGGCCTGGCCGTGTTCTTGAGAGAGCCTGGGCCAGGAGCCTGGAGCCCCCAGGCCCTGGGCTGAGGCGTCAGCGCTGCCCCAGCAGTGCCCATGGCCTGTCCCTGCTGCAGCCCCGGCACTGCCACCCCCAGGGCTGTGCCTGGCCCCGAGAGCACTCAGGCCCCACAGCAACACCAGGGCCACCAGGGCAGCAGGGCAGGGCCATGGCAGCAGCACTGGCAACACCAAGTGCTGCTGCTGCTGGGCACAGCTGCTGGGCCAGCCCTGATCTGCCCCCAGCTCTGCACACAGACATTGCTGCTGCAGCTCCAGAGAAAGGACAAAAGGGCATCTCTGCAGAAGACTCTACTGGGAAATCCTTTATTTCCTTTAAAGTCATCCAGAGTTCAGCCCCTCATTGACACAGTCTGTGGCCACAGGAAATTTGGAGAGAAAAAAAAATAGGAAATGGCAGAAACAATGACATTTTTTCTGGACTATATTTAAACATAAAACAAAGGAAAAGAACCTCCACAGTTTCGCCAAAAAGAAGTAGCAAAGATGACTTTGATTACAAGTTATTTGCAGATATTGCCCAGCAGTTTAATGTTTCTGAAAGCATGCAGTCATCAGTCTCCACACTGCAGCCTTGAGCTCCCGGTTCCTCAGGCTGTAGATGAGAGGGTTCAGGACTGGAGGCACCACCGAGTACAGAACTGACAGGGCCAGATCCAGGGATGGGGAGGAAATGTTGGGAGGCTTCAAAGAGGCAAATGTGCCTGTGCTGATAAACACAGATAGCACACCCAGGTGAGGGAGGCAGGTGGAAAAGGCTTTGTGCCGTCCCTGCTCAGAAGGGATCCTCAGCACAGCCCTGAAGATCTGCACATAGGAGAAAACAATGAACACAAAACAGCCAAAAACCAAACAGGCACTGACAGCAAGAAGTCCCACTTCCCTGAGTTGGGATTTGGAGCAGGAGAGCTTGAGGATCTGTGGGATTTCACAGAAGAACTGGCCCAGGGCATTGCCATGGCACAGGGGCAGGGAAAATGTATTGGCTGTGTGCATGAGAGCATAGAGAAAGCCACTGGCCCAGGCAGCTGCTGCCATGTGGGCACAAGCTCTGCTGCCCAGGAGGGTCCCGTAGTGCAGGGGTTTGCAGATGGACACGTAGCGGTCATAGCACATGATGGTCAGCAGATAAAACTCTGCTCCAATGAAGAACATTAAGAAAAAGAGCTGTGCAGCACATCCAGTGTAGGAGATGTCCCTGGTGTCCCAGAGGGAATTGTGCATGGCTTTGGGGACAGTGGTGCAGATGGAGCCCACGTCGCTGAGGGCCAGGTTGAGCAGGAAGAAGAACATGGGCGTGTGCAGGTGGTGGCCCTGGGCGACGGCGCTGATGATGAGGCCATTGCCCAGGAGGGCAGCCAGGGTGATGCCCAGCAAGAGGCAGAAGTGCAGGAGCTGCAGCTGCCGCGTGTCTGCCAGTGCCAGCAGGAGGAAGTGCCTGATGGAGCTGCTGTTGGACATTTGCTGGGGCTGCACATGGGGACCTGTTCATGGAGAAAGGACAGTAAAGACTTAGGGGAGGTACCTGTAAACAAAATCAAGGCCATTTCCCATACATCCTCCTCGGTAACACACAGACATGGTCTTTAATGTTTAAGAGTTCTGAGGTTTTCTTTATAAGCTCCCCCCATGTCTCTGCTGGATTTTTTGCATATAAAAACATAAGCATGTCTGAGGCCCTCAGGGAGAACAGAGTGAGTTCCCTGCGTCAAGATGATGAATGCAGACTGAGGAGAGATGGTCTGTCATTCTGACCTGTTCACAGTTTCTTTGGGCTTTGAACTTTCTCAGGTGGAAGGTGACCACCTTCTTATGCTTCCCTTAAAATGCCACCACCTACTGCTGGGAGCAGATGCATCCACCACAGCCCAGCTCCACATTTGTAGCCAAGGACTCACTTTGCTCATTTTACCAACCCAGCAGCATTTTCAGTGTCACAACACCTCTGCCTTTCCCCATCAATCTTATAACTCAGAGATGCTCTAGGACAGGTTTGCACCCTGGATTGAAGCTCCCAGCTTGGACTGAAATCTCAGGGACACTTCCAAGTGTCCTTATGATGGCATTGGATGAAGGGAGATGCAGCTCCTTCCCTGGCTGCCCTGACAGCATTGCCCAGAGCCAGGCACTGGGGACAGCATCACCCTGAGCAAGCTGTGCCCCCTGCCAGACCCCCCCGTGCCCGGCAGCTGCTCCCAGCCCTGTGCTCTGCAGAGGGAACTGGGCCCAGGGCTGCAGAGCTGCCCCACGGCTCTGCTGCAGCTCTGCCTGCACAGGAGGGGCTGCACGCCTTGGAGCCCCGGCCCTGAGGGCAGAGGCTGGGCTGGGGCACAGGAGGGAGGGGGCTTGTTCAGAGGGAGGGGCTGCACTGGAGGGGATCCTGTGGGCATCTCTAAACTCTCCCTGCCACAGCATTCCTGGGTATTGTTTTCTCTCATTGCTCGATCTTCTTGCTGCTTCCTGGAGGTTTTCCTCCTGCAGGTGTTTCCCTGTGCCTGTTCTCTCCATGCCAGCACTCACAGACCCCAAATCTCTATGCCCTCTCCTTGGCCTGAGAGAACCCTGCCTGTTTGCAGGGCACTGGCTGGGGCAGGTTCTGTTTACAGCTTGTAGAAAGGACAGCTCCGACTGAGCCTGATGGGTCCAGCAAAGGTGATGCTGGTGCTGTCCATGGGCAGAGTGACTGAAAGCACATTAGGGATCTCCAGTGAATCTATTGATCGCTAAAACCAACAGTTTGGATATCTCAGGGACTTGAAGAATATAATGATTAGCAATTCATACTATCTTTAATATTTAACCCTCCCTTCCTGACATTCTCCAATATTAGGAAACTGAATACTTGAACTCTTAGTAAATTTCCTCACTTTTATTAAAAAGCTTGTCTTGGAAATATTCTATGACTTATTAGAGCCCCTCAGCATGTCAGAGCTTCATGAGCATTTCTCCTCCTTTGCACCAGAAATACCCAGTTATACTCACAGAATCTGTAGGCAGTGGGATGTTCCAGCTTTAGGAGATGGCTTCAGGAGCTGCAGCTGCATTGTCCTGCAGCCAGAGGTTCCTGTGCCAAGGGCTGGCAGTGATTCTGCCCCAGGCACTTCTCAGCACATTCCCAGCCCTGACTGATTGAAGCTCTCTGTGCCTCTGTGCTGTGCCTGGGGTG
Source organism: Melospiza melodia melodia (assembly GCF_035770615.1). Lineage (NCBI taxonomy): Eukaryota > Metazoa > Chordata > Aves > Passeriformes > Passerellidae > Melospiza > Melospiza melodia. The sequence goes on from NW_026948761.1 coordinate 2,144,485, forward strand.
GCTGCAGGCAGTGCCCCAGCCCTGCTGAGGTGGCAGAAGAGCTACTCATCAAGAGAAATGTGCTTTTGAAGCTCTTCTTGGTTACCAGGAGCTGCCTCTGTGCCAGGAGTCCAGCCCAGCTCAGCAGCACAGACACAGCAGAAGGACATTAATGAGCCTCTGGGGCTTTGTGCTCAGGCTCTGAACATCAGTCCCTGAGAGGGAGCTGAAGAAACCTCTCCAGAACTCCAAGTCAGAATCCAACTGCAAAGTTTCTTGGACTTTTAATGGGTCCCACTGAGGAGCACAAATGAGAAAGTGTCCCTAGGCCCCAGGCAGAGCAGAGAACTGCAGGCAGTGATGACAGGTGGGGACAAAGAGAAGGCAAGTCTTGGTGCCCTGGGGCACAGTAGGATCTGTGCCAATAAGGGCTGTGAGGAGACACCTTGTCCTGAGGCCCTGGGGCCTCCTGGCACAGCCCCAGCCAGGCTGGGCACTGTCAGCCCCTTGTCCTGCCCTCAGCATCCCCCCCTAGCCCACATCCCAGTGGCCTCAAGGATCTGCTGGAAGGAGTCCCTGGGGAGCCTTGCTCAGCAATGGCCCTGGGGGCTCCTTAATTCTCCCTGTAGGGACTGCAGGTTTTTCAAAGGACTTTGGGTTTGGCTTTTGCTTTGGAGTCTCTGAGAGCTTTGTGCAATCATGGCCTCCAATTATCTGCAGTAATTATTCCCTGGAGAGGCTTTCTCAGTAACAACACTCAGTGGGGCTCATTAATACTACAGGGTACTTCAGTTATTTTAAGGTACTTGGTGTTTCCCTTTTGATACACACTGTGTGAGAGGTTTTACAATCATGGCCCCAATTATCTGCTTTAATGAGTCCCTGGGGAGCTTTGTACTGACACTCAGTGGGGCTCATTAATGCCTTGAGATACTCAAGATTTTTAAGGTACTTTATGGATTTAAGTATACTTTTAGGGACTTTTAAGGAATTTCCTTCCAAAATTGAGTGTCTGAGAGGTTTTTGTGCCTTCCGGACCTCCAGTTCTCTCCTCCAAGGAGTCCATGAGGATCCTGTGTTGGGTATGTTCCCTCTTTCTGTTTTACAACAAAGACAAAACTGAAAGAATTTTGTAAAACTTTCTAAAAGCATCTAAACAAATATGAGACAATTAACAATACAACAACAACTAGGAAAATTAAACGTCCTCTTTTAGATAGACATCATCCAACCCTTTTATCCCTTGGATTGGAAGAGTTTATTGAACCAGTCTTTGTTTTCCACTTGAAGCTTCTTGAACTCTTCATTCAGTACTTGAATGCTCTTGTGGATTGACTCGCTGTGGCTGGAGAGGTTCATGCAACACATGCCCTCAGAGTCTACACAGCCATGCCCATGTTCCCAGAATAAAAATTCTATCGCTGTTCTGCAAGGTGGCATGTCTGATGGTCTCTATGTCTGAGAGCCGGCCACGCAATGTGAGGGAGGTAGCATTGGTTTGCTTACTTAACAGGCACCCAAGATGGTCTGATTGTCCTAAAGCTTTAGCTGAAGCCACCCAAGCTAGTCCAAATGGGGGGTGCTACCATCCAATACCTGGATTAAAGCTTGCAAAGCCATCTCTTTGATATCATCCAATACTTCTCTGAGGATACCTGCTGCTTGATCATCTGGTAGGCTGTGTTGTCCTTCTCCAGCTAGATGGTTGATTGTCAATTCCGCCCTTGCCTCATTATTAGCATACTCATTGCTATTAGCATAATAAACACTTCCATCCCTCTTCCCACAGGGTGTATTCTGTAAATGACAACAACATAATATATTTTAAATCATAGGTGCCAGAATTTTGAGGCACCCGTGGGGTTCACATCGGTGACCTGAGCCATACGTGCTGCCGGAAGCCTGGAAAGCTGTAGGAGCGCTCACGAAAGAGGTATGAAAAGGCAAGCAGCATATAAGTTATCCGCCGCGTATCTAGAATGGCGAGGGGTAAAAGGGATAGATTTGTTTTAGCCTACGGATATGCTGAAGAAATTTTCCTTAACCCTCATATGGTCTATGAACTTTCGGAATGGAGAAAATCTGGGGATATACTGTGGGAAGCAGTGTTAGAAGATGATAAGTCAGCAAAGAAACCGAGCAAGCCATGGCGGGTGATATACAATACACTTCAGCATGTCTCTGAGTGCACAGCAGCAGCTGCGGCTCGGGACGCCTGCGAGGCTGTGCTGCTCCGAACTCGGCATGGGCGCTTTGCCATGGGGAGCAGCTGCGGTGAGCGGCCGCCTGAAATGCTGCGCTGTAGCGGCGGCAGCGGCGGCAGCCACGGGAGGTTCGCCCCCTCCGACACAAGCACCGCGGGACCGGAGCGCTTCTTCCAGCGGGAGCGCTCTCCCTCCGCCCCGCAGCCGGCAAAAGCTTCAGTGTGAGACCTAACAGCTTAATAAATGTAACTCTTGTCAACAAAAGAAAGATTTCTACTGCAATTAAGAAACCAGTGGTAATAAACAAACGACACCGAGGACCATTACGGTCAAGACGTTTTTCACCTAAGTCAAAAGGACTTTCTGTTTTTTCTAGCAGAGACTGTGAAAGAGACTTTAAATATCAGAAGCCCAACTAACTCAGTCAGTAGAACATTAAACTCTGAAATTATATTTTGAAAAAATTTAAAAATGTTAAAAATGTGTTAAAGTGGTTGTAGAAGTAAGATGTAATGAGTGTTGTTTTTGTATTTTTTAAGCTTTGTTTAGATGTGATAAAAGTAAAAGCAAGCACTGAATTGAAAAGAATTTTTCCACAGGTATACCTTGAACAAACTTCTTATGTTTAAGTGCATTAAAGTATAAAAATGCTGCAGCAAATATGTGAAGAAACTTGTTTAATTTAGTATTTTAGAATCAGGCCTGTAGGTAAGTTATAGTAAATGCTATATTTTATTTCTATAGTAAGTATTATCCGTTGCTAAGTAGTTTAAGTTAAATTATCTATTAAGTGCCATTAAATGTTAAATACTGTTAAGGTTTAGTTTTGTTAAATTTATCTCCTGTTGAATTTAAGTGTTATTAAGTTTAAGTAAAGCTAGATTCTGTTTAAATTATAGTAGGTTTAAGTTATGTAGAATTTAAAGTCAGTTAATTTTGTTAAAGTTTTGTTAGATTTAAGTGATTTTACATATAAGTTCTGTTGATTTAAAAATCTGTTAAGTTTAAGTAAAGATAAGTTTAAGTAATGTTAAGTTCTATTAAGTTTAAATATTTTAAGTTTAAGTATTTTAAGTCTAGGTACTATTAAGTTTAAGTGATGTTAGATAGATTTATCCTTTTACGATAGGCGTTTATTTTTATGACTTGTGTGTAAAGTGTTGTTGTGAACGTCAGAGAAACTCCAGTTAAAAAAGGACAATCAGAAGCATTTGTGAGTAGAGCCATTCCTGTTTGAAGTATATCTGCTGTTTGAGAATAGAAAGCAAACTGACCGGACAATTGACACGGGTGAAACCTGCGCACACATTACTCCTTTAGCTTATTTTTGTAAGTTGTATTAGCACACCTGAGTTTTGTTTCAGCCTTGTAGCACATAGAATTCTTTTTGTATCTGTTATATAGCATATCCTATAAATAGTGACAGCCTTTTTGGTTTGTTTCCCTGGCTTAGATCCCTTGTAAGAAAGAAACCTTGCTAGCTGAGAATACTGTTTGAAATACTCTTTAGTTGTTAGAATTGCCTATTTTTGTGTTGCAAAGAGTGTGACACAGCCCATAGAATTTTGCTTTTCATAAAAAATAAAAACAGGGGAAGTGTTGGGGAATTTAGGAGGCTGGAGATTGGAAAAGCACAAAGCCGTGGCTAATTCCAAGTCCTGTACCTGTGAGATAGCGTGTCCTTGGGCCTAGCTGTAGTAGGATAACAAATAGTGAAAGAGATATGAGAAAAGAGAGATGTAACCCCTAAGGAATGAGGAAGAGTTCATGGAATAGTTTAACCAATAGATTGCTTGGCTTGCAGAATATTCATGAGCTTATTATTTGCTGCATAAGTGTTTGATGCTTTCTTCAAAAAAATGGACCTGTGGTGAACCATCTGGTGTCCTGGTCTCCTTCCTACAACAGAACCCCATAACCACATGACCGTGATGGACCTCCATAACCCCATAACCTTGATGGACCTCCATAACCACATGGCCTTGATGGACCCCAAGGGCCTTGATGGACCCCGAGGACCTTGATGGACCCCCATGACCCTGATTAACCCCCATAACCACATAACCTTGATGGATCCCCATAACCCCATGACCCTGATGGAACTCCATAACCCCATGATCCTGCTGACCCACCATGACCTTGATGGACCCTCATGACCCTGATGGACCCCCATGACCCTGATGGACCCCCATACCCCATAGCCTTGATGGACCTCCATAACACCATGACCCTGATGGACCCCCATAACCACATGGCCCTGATGGAACCCCATAACACCATGACCCTGATTACTCCCATGATCTTGATGGACCCCCATAACCACATGACCCCATAACCCGGATGGAACCCCATAATCACATGTCCCTGTGTGGGATGTCCCTGTGCAGGACGTCCATGTGTGGGATGTCCCATGTGCGGGATGTCCGCGTGCGGGATGTCCCCGTGTGGGATGTCCCCATGTGGGATGTCCATGTGTGGGATGTCCCTGTGTGGGATGTCCCCGTGCGGGATGTCCGCGTGCGGCGCGAAGGCACCGGCGCCACACAGGAACACCCAGGGCAGCTGGGCCACCACCAGGAGCAGCGCGTCACCCACCAGGACGGGGTGGCAGGACACCGGGGACAAGCCTGGGGGAGAGGGGACACGAGTGAGACCTTGGAGACCTTGGGGACCTTGGAGATGTTGGAGATGTTGGGGTGATGAGGATCTTGGGGACCTTGGGGAGCTTGGGGACATTGGGGACCTTGGAGATGTTGGAGATGTTGGAGACCTTGGGAATCTTGAGGACTCTGGGGACTTTGGGAATATGGAGGTTGTTGGGCACATTGGAGATGTTGGGGATCTTTGGGACCTTGGGGACATTGGAGGTGTTGGGGACATTGGAGATGTTGGGGTGATGGGGACCTTGGGGACCTTGGGGACACTGGGATGATGGGGACCTTGGGCACACTGGAGATGTTGGGGTGATGGGACATTGGAGACATTGGAAAACACTGGGGACATTGGAGATGTTGGGGCAATGGGGACCTTGGGGACCTTGGGGGCATCGGAGATGTTGGAGACCTTTGGGACCTTGGGGACATTGGGGGCACTGGGGACATCAGGTGCACTGGGGTGATGGGGCCTTGGGGACCTTGGGGACATTGGAGAACGTTGGGGACACTGGAGATGTTGGGGTGATGGGACCTTGGGGATACTGAGGACATTGGAGACCTTGGGGACATTGGAGATGTTGGGGACCTTGAGGACCTTGGGAGTATGGAGGACTGGGGACATTGGGGATGTTGGAGGAACGGGGACCTTGAGGACCCTGGGGACATTGGGATGATGGGGACCTTGGGGACACTGGAGGTGTTTGGGACCTTGGAGACCTTGGGGACCTTGCGAATATGGAGGGTGTTGGGGCCGTTGGGGCCGTTGGGGACCTTGGAGATGTTTGGACATTGGAGATGTTGGGGTGATGGGACATTGGGGACATTGGAGATGTTGGGGTGATGGCACATTGGGGACCTTGGGGACCTTGGGGACATTGGAGATGTTGGGGTGATGGGACCTTGGGGACATCTGGGGACATTGGAGACCTTGGGGACATCTGAGGAGACCTCGGGGCCATCGTTCTCCCTGAGGCCACTTTGGTGTCCTTCAGCCCATCCTGGTGTCCCCAAGGCCGTTCCTGGGCTGGCATTGTCACCCTCGGTGTCCTCGGGCTCCATCTTGATGTCCCTCACCCATTGTCACCATTTCCACCCAAATTTCACCATTTTTAACCCATTTCCACCAAATTTTCACCATTTTAACCCATTTTTCACGATTTTAACCCATTTTCACAATTTTTAACCCATTTTCACCCATTTTCACCATTTTAACCCATTTTTACCATTTTTAACCCAATTTTCACCATTTTAACCATTTCCCACCCCATTTTTCAGCATTTCCCCCCGATGTTTTCGCCATTTTAACCAATTTTTCACCATTTTAACCCAATTTTCACCATTTTAACCCATTTTTAACCCATTTTCACCATTTCCCGCCCATTTTTCACCATTTCCCACCCATTTTCACCATTTTTAACCCAATTTTCACCATTTCCTGCCCAATTTTCACCAGTTCCCTCCCAGTTTGTCCCAGTCCCTCCCAGTACAACCCAGTTCCATTTCCACCCCTTAAATCCCCATTTTTAACCCTTCAATCTCCATTAATCCCCGTAAAATTCCCATTTTTAAACCTGAAATGCCCAAATTTTAACTCTAAAATCCCCAGATTTTTTCCCCCCAGCCCATCCCAGTTTGTCCCAGTCCCTCCCAGTATAACCCAGTCCTGTTTTCCCCTCTAAGGGCCCGATTTTTAACCTTTAAATCTCCATAATTAACCCTAAAATCCTCAATTTTTAACCCTAAAATGCCCGGATTTTCTCCCCCCAGTCCCTCCCAGTATAAACCAGTATAACCCAGTCCCTCCCAGTGCCTCCCAGTCCAAACCAGTCCCATTTTTAACCCCTAAATCCACGTTATTAACCCTAAAAAAAAATGCCATTTTTAACCCTAAAATTCCCACTTTTAACCCTTAAATTCCCGGTTTTTTTCCCCAAAAATCCCCGGATTTTTCCCCCCAGTCCCTCCCAGTTTGTCCCAGTCCCTCCCAGTCCCCACGCCTGCGCACTGGAGCCACGGGGGCGGGGCCTCGCCAGGGCCACGCCCAGCTGGGGGAGGGGCACCAAACGGGGGTGAAATGGCACCGAAATGGCACCAAAGTGGCAAAAAGTGGCACCAGGTGGCACTGAGTGGCACTAAAGGGGCAAAAATGGCACCAGGTGGCACCAGAGTGGCACCAGATGATGCCAAAGTGACAAAAAGTGTCACCAAAGTGGCACCAAATGGCATCAAAGTGACACCAGGTGTCACTGCATGGCATTAGAGTGGCACTGAGTGGCACCAAAGTGGCAAAAAGTGGCACTGAGTGGCACCGAATGGCACCCAAGTGGCACTAAGTGGCACCAAGTGGCATAAAAGTGACAAAAAGTGGCGCCAGGTGGCACCAAGTGGCATTACATTGGCACTAAGTGGCATTAAGTTGGCACCAGGTGCCACCAAATGGCACTGAAGTGACAAAAAGTGGCGCCAAATGGCACCAAAGTGGCACAAAACTGACAAGAAATGGCATTGAATGGCACCAAAGTGACAAAAAGTGGCACCAGGTGGCACTAAAGGGACATCAAGTGGCACCAGATGGCACCAGGTGGCACCAAAGGCACAAAGAGTGGCACCAGGGTGACACCGAGGGGCCACAAAGTGGCACCAACCCCCCCCAATGTCCCCAAAGTGTCACCAAAGTGTCCCCAATGTCCCCCAAAGTCCCCAATGTCCCCAAATGTCCCAAAATGGCCGCCAAATTTTAGGGACAACTTTGGGGACAATTTGGGGACATTTTCAGGATATTTGGGGACATTTTAGGGAAAATTTTGGAGTTGAATTTTTGGCAAATTTGGGGACAATTTCGGGGACAATTCTTGGTTATTTTGGGGACAGTTTGGGGTCAATTTTCAGAATATTTGGGGACATTTGGGGACAATTTTCGGACATTTTGGGGTCAATTCTGGGGACAAATTTGGGGCATTTTGGGGCCATTTGGGGGAAAATTTGGGGCCAATTCTGGGACTGTTGGGGTCAATTTGGGCATTTTTGGGGCAAATTTGGGACATTTGGGACATTTTGGGGACATTTGGGGTCATTTTTGGGGTAAAATTTAGGGGAAAATTGGGATATTTTAGGGACAATTCTGGGGGAAAATTGGGGCAAACTTGGGGCAAAATTTGGGGACAAATTGGGGAAATTTTGGGACAATTTGGGGACAACAATGGGGAAAATTTGGGGTCAACTTTGGGGCATTTTGGGACATTTGGGGACAATTCAGGGGCAATTTGAGGCAATTTTGGGACAAATTTGGGACATTTGGGGAAATTTCGGGGACAGTTTTGGGGATTTGGGGGCATTTGGGGACAATTGAGGACATTTGAGGGGCAATTTTGGGATATTTTGGGGTCCATTGGGGACATTTTGGGGTCAATTTTGGGGAAACTTGGGGGCATTTCGGGGTCATTGCAGGAATTCGGGTGAGTTTGGGTCATTTTGGGACATTTGGGATTTTGGGGGAATTTTGGGATTTTTTGGGTTCACGCACAGCAGGGTCAGTGCCAGGAGTTCAATTTGGGATTTTTGGGGCATTTCTGGGAATTTTGGGGTAAATCTTGGGGGTTTGGGGTCATTTGGGGACATTTTTGGGTCACTCCCCGCAGGTTCAGCATCAGGGGGGGAATTTGGGGTGAATTTGGGAAATTTTGGGGTAAATTTTGGGGTGAATTTTCAGATATTTTGGGGTAAATTTTGGGGTAAATTTGGGATATTTTGGGGTAAATTTTGGGGTGAATTTTCAGATATTTTGGGGTGAATTTTGGGATGTTTTATGACATTTTTGGGGTGAATTTTTGGGTAAATTTTGTGGTTTTATGGGGGTGAATAAAGGACATTTTGGGGTAAATTTGGGGGGTTTTGGGGTGAATTTGGGGGTTTTTGGGTCACTCTCAGCACGGTCAGCGCTGGGAGGTGAATTTGGGGTGAATTTGGGATTTTTGGGGTGAATTTTGGGGTGAATTCGGGATATTTTGGGGTGAATTTCAGGGTAAATTTGGGATTTTTGGGGTGAATCTTGGGGTGAATTTTTGGGGAAATTTTGAGGGTTTTGGGATATTTTGGGGTGAATTTTGGGGGTTTTGGTCACTCACAGCAGGTTCAGCATCAGGAGGTGAATTTGGAAATTTTGGGGTAAATCTTGGGGTGAATGTTGGGATTTTTTGGAGATAATTTTGGAGGGAATTTGGGACTTTTTGGGGGTAATTTCAGGGTCAATTTGGGATATTTTGTGGTAACTTTGGGGGTAATTTTGGGATTTTGGGGTGGATTTTGGGGTAAAGTTGGGCCATTTTTGGGTTGGATTTTGGGGTGAATTTGGGACTTTTTGGGGCATTTTGGGGTAAATTTCAGGGTGAAATTCGGATCAGGGAGCTGGAATGGGGCAAAACCTGGGGAAATTGGGGAATTTTGGATGAAAATTGAGGAAAACTTGGGAATTTGGGAGAAAATGGGAAAATTAGGGAAATTTTGAGGGAAATTTGGTGAGAAAATGGGGAATTTTGTAGGAAAATGGGAAATTTGGGGGATTTTGGGGAGATAAAATTGGGGATTTTTGGGGAGGAAAATTTGAGGGAAATTTGGGGCAAAATTGGGGAAATTGGGGAAAATTTTCGGGGAATTTGGGAGATTTTGGAGGAATTTGAAGGGAATCAGGGAGAAAATGGGAAATCTTGAGGAAATTTGGGGAGGAAATGAGAATTTTGGGGAAATTTAGGGGAATTTTGGGAAGAAAATGGGGAATTTGTGGGGTAAATTTGTGGGGAAAATTTGGGGGATTTTGGGGGAAATTTTTAGGATTTTTGGGGGCAAAATTGGGAAAATGGAAAAAATTGGGGGGAAATTTGGGGGATTTTTTTTGAAAATGAGGAATTTGGGGAATTTGAGAAATTTGAAGAAATTTGGGGGAATTTTGAGGAATTTGGGGCAATTTGGAGTAAAATGGGAAAACTGATGGATTTTGGGGGAAATTGGGGGCAAATTGGGGAAATGGGAAAATTGGGGGAATTTTGGGCAAAAAATTGGGAGAATTTTGGGGAATTTGGAGGGAAATGAGAAAATTGGGAGGAATTTGGGAAAATTTGGTAATTTTGGATGAATTTTGGGCAGAAATTGAGGGAAAATTGGGAGAATTTGGAGGGAAATGGGAAAAATTCGGGAATTTTGGGGAAATTTTGGGGGAAAACGGAAAAATTTGAAACTTTTGGGTGGAATTTTGGGGGAAAATGGGAAAATGGGGGAATTTTGGGGAAGAATGGGGGAAATTTGGAGGGAAAGGGGGAAAATTTATGAAGTTTAGGAAATTTGGGGGAGAAATGGGGGAAATTTGGGGATTTTGGGGAATTTTAGGGGAAATTTGGGGGGAATTTGGGAAATTTTGGGATTATTTGGGAAAATTTGGGGAATTTTTTTGAATTTGGGGGAAAATGGGAAAATTGGGAAAATTGGGAAAAATGGGAGGGGAACTGGGAGGAACTGGGACCAAACTGGTCCAAACTGGTCCAAACTGGTTCCAGTTGCCCTCAGGCTGTGAAGGGGGCGGGGCCATAGGGGTGATGTCATTGGGGCAGGGCTGGAAGGAACCATTGGGGGTCCCGGGGGGGTTTGGGGTCCCAATTTTGGGGTTCAAGGGGGGATTTTGGGGTCCCGATTTTGGGGAATTTTGGGGTTTTGGGGAATCCCAGATTTGGGGGAATTTTTGGATTTTGGCACCTTAAATTTGGGCGATTTTGGGTTTTTGGGGAGTCCCAAATTTGGGAATTTTGGGGGGTCCCGGGGAGGCTTGAGGGTTTCCAATTTTGGGGAATTTTGGGGGTCCCAGGAGGATTTTGGGATCCCAAATTTGGGGTTCCAGGGCAGTTTTTGGTGGGGGATTTTGGGGGTATTTGGCGTTTTGGGGTCCCAAATTTGGGGCGATTTTGGGGGGTCCAGGGGATGCCAAATTTGGGGTTCGGGATGGTTTTGGGGGGTTCCAAATTTGGGGGTTTTGGGGTGTCCCAAAGGGGGATTTGGGCTCCCAAATTTCGGGGTTTTTGGGGTTCCCAGCGGGTCCTGAATTTGGGGGATTTTGGGGTTTTGTGGTCTCAAATTTGGGGATTTTGGGGGTTCAAATTTGGGGGATTTTGGGGTGGGGGGGGTCTCAATTTTGAGGGGATTTTGGGGACGTTTAGGAAGTCCCAAATCTGGGGGATTTTTGGGGTCCCGGGGGGGCTTGGAATTCCCAATTTCAGGGGATTTTGGGGTCCCAAATTTGGGGATTTTGGGGAATTTTGGGGTCCCAAATTGGGGTAATTTTTGAGTTTTGGGGCCCGAAATTTAGGGGATTTTGGGTTTTTGGGGGGTTCCCAAATTGGGGAAAGTTTGGGGCTTTTGAAGTCCAAAATTTGGGGGATTTTGGGGGGTCCTGGGGAGGATTTGGGGGCCCAAATTTGGGGGATTTGGGGGATTTTGGGGTCCCAAATTTGGGGGATTTTGGGGGGTCCAGGGGAGGATTTGGGGGCCCAAATTTGGGGGATTTGGGGGATTTTGGGGTCCCAAATTTAGGGGATTTTGGGGTCCGAAATTTGGGGAATTTTGGGGTTTTGGGGGGTCCCAAATTTCGGGGAATTTTTGAGTTTTGGGGTCCCAAATTTGGGGAATCTTTAGGGGGTCCCGGGGAGGATTTGGGCCCTAAATTTGGGGGTTTTGGGGACTCAAATTTGGGGGATTTTGGGGTTTTTGGGGTCCCAAATTTGGGGTTGAAGGAGAGGTTTTAGGGTCCCAATTTTGGGAAATTTTGGGGGACCCAGGAGGGTTTTGGGGATTTCTAATTTTGGGGCATTTTTGGGGGTTCTGGGGGAATTTAAAGCCCCAAATTTGGGGGATTTTGGGGGTTTTGGGAAAATTGGGAGTTCCCAATTTTAGGGGATTTTGGGGTCCCAGATTTGGGCAATTATGGGGGGTCCCCAGGGGGTTTGGGGCTCCCAAATTTGGGGATTTTTGGGGTTCCCGTGGGGGATTTGGTATCCCAAATTTGGGGATTTTGGGGGCTTTGGGATTCCCAAATTTGGGGCATTTTTTGGGATTTTGGAGTGCCCTAATTTGGGGTTCAAGGGGGGATTTTGGGGGGTCCCGGGGTGTTTTGTGGTCCCAAATTTGGGGATTTTTGCTTTTTGGGGAGATCCAAAATTTGGGATCTGGGGGTTTTGGGGTCCCAAGTTCTGGGGATTTTGGGGGATCCAAATGTGGGGAAATTTTGGGTGCCAAATTTGGGGGATTTTGGGGGTTTCAGGGTCCCAAATTTGGGGTATTTTGGGGGAACCCGGGGAGGATTTGGGGGATCCCAAATTTGGGGCATTTTGGGTTTTTGGGGGATTCCAGATCTGGGGGATTTTGGGGTCCCAAATTTGGGGTTCAGAGAGGGGATTTGGGGTCCAAGATTTGGGGGGATTTTGGGTTTTAGGGTCCCAATTTTGGGGTATTTGGGGGCTTGAAATTTGGGGGATTTTGGGGTTTTGGGGGGGTCCCAAATTTGGGGGAATTTTTGAGTTTTGGGGTCCCAAATTTGGGGATTCTGGGGGGTCCCGGGGGGGCTTTGGGGGGGGTCCCAATTTTGGGGGATTTTGGGGTTTTAGGGGTCTCAAATTTGGGGCATTTTTGGGGGGTCCCGGGGAGGATTTGGAGTCCCAATTTTTGTGGATTTTGGGTTTTGGGGGCTCCCAAATTTGGGGATTTTGAGGTTTTTGAGGGGTCCCAAATTTGAGGATTTTGGGGGTCCCGGGGAGGTTTGGGAGTTCCCAATTTTAGGGGATTTTGGTGTCCCAAATTTTGGGGATTTTGGGGTTTTGGACTCCCAAATTTGGGGTTCAAGGAGAGGTTTTGGGATCCCAAATTTGGGGGATTTTCAGGGTCCCGAGGAGGTTTTGGGGTCCCAATTTTATGGGATTTTTGTGTTTTGGGATCCCAAATTTGGGAGATTTTGGGATTTTGGGGTCCCAAATTTGGGGGATTTTTGGAGGGTCCCAAATTTGGGGAATTTTGGAGGGTCCTGGGGGGGTTTTGGGGAGTCCAATATTTGGCGATTTTGAGGAGTCCCGGGTGGGTTTTGGGGGTCCCAAATTTGGGAGATTTTGGGGCTTTTGGGGACCCAAATTTGAGGGGTTTTGGGGGGTCCTGGGGAGGATTTGGGGGCCCAAATTTGGGGTTCAAGGGAGGATTTTGGGGTCACGCGGTGGGGGAGGGGTCCCAATTTGGGGGGAGGGGTCAGGGGTGGGGGTGGGGCCAAATTTGGGGGATTTGGGAGTTTCGGGGGATCCCAAATTTGGGGGATTTTGGGGTCAGAAATTTGGGGGATTTTGGGATTTTTGGGTCTCAAATTTGGGGATTTTGGGGGGTCCCAGGGGAGTTTTGGGGGGGGTCCCAAATCTGAGAGATTTGGGGATTTCGGCGTCACAAAGTTTAAAAAATATCCCCCAAAAAATCGGAAAATATCCCCCAAAAAATAACCCAAAAAATCTCAAAAAAAAGTAAAAAAAAGATCCAAACAATGGCCAGAATACCCCAAAATATCCGAAAAAATCCCCAAAATTTTAAAAAATATCCCCCAAAAATACGAAACTATAACCAAAAAAAAATCGGAAAATATAACCTAAAAAATCCCAAAAAAATAACCCAGAAAAATCTCAAAAAAAAAAAAAAAAAAAAATCGAGAAAAATACTCCAAAATATCCCAAAAGGATCCCAAAAATGTTTTGAAATCCCCTAAAAAAATTGGAAAATATAACCCAAAAAATCCCCCCAAAAATAACCCAGAAAAATATTAAAAAATATTGCAAAAATACCCCAAAATATCCTAAAAAACCCCCCAAAATTAAAATAAAATATCCCCCAAAAAAGCGAAATTATAACCCCCAAAATATCGGAAAATATAACGAAAAAAATCTCAAAAAAATAACCCAGAAAAATATGAAAAAAACCCAAAAAAATCGAAAAAATACCCCACAATATCCTAAAAAAATCCCAATTTATTAAAAAATCCCCTAAAAAATTGGAAAATGTAACACAAAAAAATATCAAAAAATAACCCAGAAAAATATTTAAAAAAACCCCAAAAAATCGAAACAAATACCCCAAAATATCCTAAAAATTCCCCAATTTTTTTTAATCCCCTTAATAAATTGGGAAATATAACCAAAAAAATCTCAAAAAATAACCCAGAAAAATGTAAAAAAAACCCCCAAAAAATAGAAAAAAATACCCCAAAATCTCCTAAAAAGTCCCAAAAAATTAATATCAAATATCCCCCAAAAATGGGAAAATATAACCCCCAAAAATTCCCCAAAATGTCTTAAATAATCCAAAAAACAATCTGAAAAAATTCCAAAAAACATCCCCAGAAAATAAAAAAAAACCTAAAAAATTCCCCAAAATTCCCCTCAAAATTCCAAAAAATAACCTTAAAATCCCCCCCAAAACCTCAAAAGAATCCCAGAAAATAACCTGAAAGTTCTTTCAAAATCTCCCCCCCCCAAAAAAAAAAATCCCAAAAAATCCCCTCAAAAATTCGCCAACAAATTCCCCAAAATATTAAAAAAATCTGGAAAAAATCCACAAAAAAGCCACAAAAAATCCCCCGAAATTCCTGGGAAATTAAAAACAATCCCCCCAAAAATCCTAAAATTTTCCCAAAAATCCCTCAAAAAATTCCCCCAAAATCCAGAAAAAAATCAAAAAAATTTCACAAAAAACCCCAAATTTGGGGCTCCAACTCTCATTAAAACTCCAGAAAAATTTCCCTGAAAACTCCAAAAATTAAAAAAAACAATTAAAAATTAACCCTGAAAAGTTCCCCAAAATGCCCAGAAAATTAAGAATTTAAAAATCAAAAAATTCTCACAAAACCCACAAAATACCCAAAAAATCCTAAATACAACCAAACCAAAAACGCCCAAGACCCACAAAAAATGCCCAAAAACCTCCTCCAAAAACTCAAAAAAACCCCAAAAATACAAAAAATCCCCTAAAACAGTCCAGAAAAAATACCCAAAAACCCCAAAAAATTTAAATAAAGAAAACCCCAAAGAGCCCAAAGCCCCCTCAAAAAACCCTTAAAAAAATTTAAAAAAACCCCTAAAACAAACAGAAAATAAAACCTAAAAACTCCTGAAAAGCACCTTTAAAAGGCCATAAAAAAGCCAAGAAAACCCCCAAAATGACCCAAAAACCTCAAAAAAAATCCTAAAAAAGAAACAGAAAAAAAAAACTCTAAAAAACACCTGGAGAAGTCCAAAAAACCCACAAAAACCCTAAAAAAAAGAAACAAAAAAACCCACGAAAAACCTCAAAAAAACCCTACAAAATAAATGGAAAAAACCCTAAAAATGCCTAAAAACCTCCTAAAAAAACCCCACAAAAATCCCTGAAAAACCAACGGAAAAAAACTCTAAAAACCACCTTGAAAAGTCTTAAAAAAAACACAAAAAAAACACCCTAAAAAAACCCCTAAAAACAAACAGAAAAGAAACCTAAAAACCGCCAAGAAACGGCCTAAAAACAACACCAAAAACACCTCCAAAAAACCTTTAAAAACCCTAAAAAAACCCCAAAACCCTCAAAAAATCCTTAAAAAAAAAGAAATGGAAAAAAAACCTAAAAAACCCTAAAAATTCCTAAAAAAAACAAAAAAAAACCCCAAAAACCTCAAAAAAACCCTAAAAACAAAGAGAAAAAAACCCTAAAAAAGGGGAATTGGGGCTGAATTCAGGGACTCTGGAGCCGATTTTGGGGCTGATTTGGGGATTTTAGAGCCAAATTTTGGGGCTGAATTTGGGAACAAACTTGGGGATTTTGGGATATTTTAGGATGGATTTGGGACATTTTAGGTTATTTTGGGATATTTTAGGGATATTTTAGGATGGATTTCGGATAATTTAAGATGGATTTGAGACATTTTAGGATCATTTGGGACATTTTAAGGATATTTTGAAAATATTTTAGGAAAGATTAAGGATATTTTAGGGCGGATTTTGGGGACTTTAGGATAATTTTGAATATTTTTGGCTCCTTCTATGGGGCGCTCTCTTCTCAGCGGCCGAGTGATCCAGTCCCATTCTGCCATCCATTGCAGGACCCTGGGCACTAACTTGCTTGTCTCCACCTTTGCAGACGATGTCAATAATGCTTCCTGTAAGTCCACTGAATTAACCAGGTACCAGTCCAGCGTCCCTTTTTCCTTGGGTAGCCTAATGGTGGCAGGTTCTCGACCGTCCACATCAGTAATTCTGAGACGGCCTTTTTTGATCAACCCAGCCAATTGTTTGATTTTTGAGAATATTGTTCTTTTATGTTGTAGAGGTGGTGACAGCCATTCCAATACCCGTATCTCTCCCATTTTGTTTTCACACTGGGAGAGGGCCAAACAACTGGCAAGGGCTATTCCAAACAGGGAGATCAATAGGGCAATCCAGTTATCGACGAGACACATATCCTTGTTGTACACAGTTGCTGATTTGCTGCAAGGCAAGATGGTGCTCCTTTGTGAGGCACATGGGGGTAGAGGGATCAGTGCCCTTTAACAAGGGTCGTAGGGTTTCTAACAAATGATTTGGTATTCCCACAATGGGTTTTAGCCACTGCAAGTCTCCTAGCAACTTTTGAGCATCATGCAAAGTCTTAATGTCCAAGTGCAGTTCTAATTTTTGGGGTACCACTGTTTGGTCCATTAGAGTCAATCCCAAATACTTCCATGGTTTCGTGGTCTGAATTTTCTCTGTGGCACTAACAAGTGAAGATGCTGCAAGAGTGTCTCTGATCCTGTCTGCCTGCAAAGGGGAAAATGGCTGTTGCTGCACAAACAAGATATCATCCATGTAATGATATATTATGGTAGCTGGCCACTGCTGACGCAATGGCTGTAATGCAGCATCAACATAAAGCTGGCACAACATGGGGGAATTGCGCATCCCCTGTGGAAGTGTCGTCCACTCAAATCTTTTGTCTGGTTCTCCACGATTTATTGCTGGTAGGGTAAAGGCAAACCTCTTCATGTCATCGGGATGCAGCCCAATAGTGTAAAAACAATCCTTTAAGTCAATGATTAGAAGTGTCCAATCTTGTGGGATCAGGGCTGGATTCGGAAGACCAGGCTGCAAGGCCCCCATCAGTTCCATCTGGTCATTCACAGCTCGTAGATCGTGTACCAGGCGGTATTTTCCTGATTTCTTCCTAATCACAAAAACTGGCATATTCCACGGACTCGCTGAGAGTCGTAAATGTCCTTGCTCGTATTGTTCCTTCACCAATTCATGGGCGTGCATAAGACTCTCCCCTTTCAAGGGCCATTGCTTAACCATCACCGGTGTATCTGTTTTCCAGGTGAGTGGAATGGGGAAAGGCCAAGCAATGGCAATTACCCCAAAGGGTGGTGATTGGTCAACGCCACCCCCAGCTGTGTTAAAATGTCCCTGCCAATCAGGGAAGAGACTGTAGGGGGCAACTGAACAACTGAAAACACAACAGATACCTGTTGCCCATCAATGCGCACTGACACAGGTGGTGTTCTGCTTGCCAAGGTAAGTCCTCCTACTCCTGTGAGCATGTTTGTTGATGGGAGCAAGGGCCAATGCTGTGACCATGCTTCTGGAGATATAATGCTGGTGTCTGCTCCCGTATCCAATAGTCCATAAAGGGTTATACTCTGATGTCCATGGGTGATCTCAACTCTCTGTTTTGGCCTCTCCTGTAGATCTACAGTCAGGACTGTAATGCTGGTGGAGCCAAAACCCTTTCCATCACGCTTCTGTCCAGTAAGCGATGGAATACCCGATGGCATCTGCGGTAACGGTACCAATTGCGCAACGCGTTGACCTTATGTTATCTTTAGCGGGGGATAAGGGGTGTAAGCCATGATTTGTATTTCTCCTGTATAGTCTGCATCTATGACCCCAGGCAATTCAAATAGTCCCAGCATGGATGTTGAGGAGCGTCCTAGTAATGATGCTCCACATTTTTGTCCTTGTAGCGTGAGAGGACCATTTACTCCAGATGGTATCCTTTCAGGCTGGTTCGTCATTAATGTGACATCTACTGCTGCTGATATGTCCAAGCCGAGGCTCCCTGCTGTTGCTGGCTGCAGACAGGAGGTGGCGCTGATGTCACAGCGGCAACTTGTGTCTGGGCACGGCCGGCATTCGCGCTCCACTGACTGTTTCCCGATCAGCGCCAACAAGCCGTAGTGTTGTGGGAGCTGGATTGGCAGCTTTGGCACCACACGCCAGTCGCTCTGCATTCTTGGTGCATGTGTCCCCCATTGCCGCATCGGTAGCACATGAGGTGTGATCTCGAGCCTCCCTGCGTGACTGCCATTGAGCCATTTTGGACAGGAGCAAGAGCAGCTAACACCTGATTTTGAGTGGATTCTGCTTGCTTTTGCAGCCCTAATCCTAATTCCTTTAAGGCATCTCCTAAAAATGCCTGTGAGGCTTTTGGCTGTAATGCCATTCGCTCTAGTGCTTCCTCAATGGTCCAATTTGCTCCCAGAGTGGCTAGCACCCTTTGCGTGGCCGGATTGCTATTTTGTAAGGTTCACTGCTTTAATAGTGCCCCCTTCATATATTCTGCGACTCCCACCCGGTCTATGGCTGCAGCTGCTTTGTCAATAAAACTCCCAAATGATTCCTCTCTGCCTTGTTTTATGCCCATGTACGCTGGCAGCCCTCCTGGCTCTTTAACCCTCCCTATGGCAGCACATACCAACTGCATGGCTTCTCTAAGCTTATCTGCTCCTGATATCACCTGTGCCTCCGTGCACAAATATGCCCCTAAGCCCATGAGCTCATCTATCGTCACTCCATGCAGTGGATCCCCCTGAGCTCACTGTGTCGCAACCGACTCATTAACCAAGGCTTGCCAATGCGCATTAAACAACAATTGCTGATGCTGAGTAAATATTAACCGTACTATTCCCCTCAAATCATTTGGGCACAAAATCTGCGTATTAAAGAGATAATCCAGTATCTGCCTAACAGGTTCGCTTTTTACACCGAACTGACTAACTGTGGACCGCAACTGGGATAACAACTTCCAGTCTAAAGGGGTATACTCCGCCAGATCCTGTGTGTGGTTCCCCTGAGCATCATACTGTAGCGTGTATGTAACCGGACAGGCAAGAGCAGAAGCGGCCTCCATTGCCTCACCATCCCCTGCTTGCATTGCCTCTTTTGCCAGAGCAGCCCAAGCCTCCCTCCTCTGTTTAGCCATCTACTCCCACCCGTCAATGAGGGCCCCTGGGATAGGATCTGACTCTCCAAGAGTTTTACACTGTTGGCACTTCTGTGCAGGCCATTCTGGTGGGGGAGAAGACAGGCTCGTCTAGCCCTGTCTGCGGGGAGGCGGTGGGCTCGGCTCGCCCTCTCTGCCATCCTCCAACTTATCCTTCTCCTCCGACAGAGAAGGTGCAGACTGCCCCCCCGCGCCTGTAACAAGATCCTCCATACCACACTGTTGTGAACCCTTTGGTATTAACACCTTGTTTACCGAAGGCGCAAGAGGATCGTCCTCACAACCATACCCTATATTTCTCTTATGAGCTTCTGTCACCCTTTCTGCTGCCCTGCGCTCAGAGACATGCTGAAGCAGTGTATTGTGCATCACCCGCCATGGCTTGCCCAATTTCTTTGCTGTCTTATCATCTTCTAACACCGCTTCCCACAGTATATCCCCAAATTTTCTCCATTCCGTGAGCTCATGGACCGTATGTGGGTTAAGGAAAACCCCCTTAGCATAGCTGTAGTCTAACAAACCTGGTAGCTCCTTTTTTAGATCTATCCCCTTTACTCCTCACCTTTCTAAATATGCGGCAAAAAGATCATATGCTGCTTGCCTATCCATACCTATTCGTATACGTCAGCGCTGTTGCGGCTTTCCAGGCTTTGGCAGACACGTATGGCCCGAGTCACCGATGTGAACTTCGAGGGTGCTTCAAAATTCCGGCACCGTTCTGGCTGCGATCAGGACCCAACTCCAACTTCCCTCGACCGTGGCGTGTCCTCCCCCGTTTTCTTTTTCAGCAAGACACGGAGGCAGATGTCGAAAGAAGGAGACCAGGACACCAGATGGTCATCAACAGGTCTAATTTATTGATTGATTTGGCAACCTAAATACAGTACATAATGAGCCTCATACATATTGCAAAAGCTGAGCTCAGGATTGGCTATTCAGCTACATGTCAACCCCGCCTAATTTAGCCTTTAGCTACATTCCTGTGGTTAGCAAGAATAGCAACTTCTTAATTCCACATCCTGTTCTTGTATAACTTCAGCATCTTCTTTGTGAACAAGGACACCCTGCCCACGAAAGGGCCTCTGCCCTAGTTAGGACATCTTTACCAAATTGATTCGGCTGTGTCCCCTCCCCTTGAGCCACTCTTTGACAAAACTCTCCACAGGATTCCACCTCCAAAATTCTGTATATCCAAGGGTTGCTCCCAGGTAAATCTGTCAGTCTGGCTGGCCTTGGCCTCCAGTGAATGCCCCTGCAACACTGGGGCTGGGTTCCTTCCTTCCCATGGAGATCCCTGGGACACTGTGGGGACCTCATGGAACCAAGGGGATCCTTGTGGCACCACTGGAGCCCATGGAACCAAGGAGATCACTGTGGCACCACTGGAGCCCATGGAACCAAGGAGATCATTGTGGCACCACTGGAGCCCACGGAACCAAGGGGATTATTGTGGCACCACTGGAGCCCATGGAACCAAGGGGCCATGGTGACACAGCAGGGCTTCATGGAACCCAGAGACCATTGTGACTCTGTGGGGCCTGATGGAACCATGGAGACCATTGTGACCCTTCAGGGCCTCATGTCACCAAGGGGGCATTTTGACACCTCAGGTCCTCATGGAAGCAAGGGACCATTGGGACACTGTGGGGCCCCATGGAACTGAGGGAACAGGGAGCAGGTCTGGCTGCAAGCACTGAGCCCGGCCAGGGTCACGGAACCATCTGCAGGCCCCAGGTGAGATATGAACTCTTTCAGTGCTTCCATCCTCCCTCCAGTGAGAGAAAAGGACAAAGTGCAGGCACATAGAGGAGCAACATGAAGACATAGAGGTCAGTGAAGAGGAAGTTGTGTCCCAGATGGGAGGGATGAGGAGATGTCCTGATCTTGGGGCTGAAATCCTCTTGTAACGCTATGGAGAAGGATGTAACTGATACATCAGACTCTCTTTTTCCCCGTATCACATTGAAAAGTACGAGGAAATGACTTGTTCAGCAAAGGCCTCCGTGCTAAAGTAAGCAAATGTTGAAGTAGCTGTGATCCCATGAGAAGTTAGAACACTGAAAAAGTGAAGAGTGATGAGATCCTGTGCTTTCCGAGGGAGAAGAAAAAGATCTCTGTTCTCAGAGATGAAGATGATTTCAGAAATAGATGAGGAGAACCTTTGCTCTTACACAGCTCATCTTTAAACTAATACCCCATAAGTTGACATGGCCCACAAACACAACTGTAAAAGAGCTTTGAACAACTGGGAGGGATGTCAAAAATGCAGATTTTTCTGGGCAGTTGCTTTTCATGGAAATTGAGAGCCACAACAGAAGAGTTTCTTCTGGAGAAGTCTCCATAGCATGAAAGAGAGACTCCTCTCCCTAAGTGAACTCAAGAAAGAGTATTCTAGTTGGGTTAAACTGACTGAAAATTCTAGGTTTGTCTCTTTATACTGTCAGTAAGAAAGAAAAGGTTGTAGGGAGAGGAGAAGTGTTCTGAAAGTTTTGTTCTTATTACTCTTTCTTTTAGTTGCTATTAATGAACTTTTCCTTATACCCTCTTAAAGTTTTGAGCCTGCTTTGCTGTTCTCCTAATCTTATCACACAGGAGGAAATGAGTAAGGATATTCTAGTGAGTGCACTGGTAATTAGCCCACACCGGACTCACAACAATAAATGCTGCATTCTCCAAAAAATCTCAAATTGGTGAACGAAAACCACTACAGAAATATTTCTGATGAACTGAATTAGAGCAGAGGGAAATCAAGACAGAGCCATGGTTTGTCAGGACTTGTTTGATCCTAATGAGCCACGTGGTGCATTTGGAGCTGAGCCCTGGAATCTTAGGGCCTGAGAGGAGATTGCACAAACCTTTCCAGGAGTCAAGCTCAGAAAAAACACCCAAAGTGTCTCAAATCATGGATGTGTCACACTGAGGTCCATCTGCTACACAGGCTCCTCATGGACTTCTTGGAGGAGAGATTTGGAGGCCAGCATGGCACAAAAACTTCTCAGAGATTCAGTGTGGAAAGGAAAATCCAAAGTACTTTAAAAACCTTGAGTATCCTAAAGTATTAATGAGCTCCACTGAGTGTCAGTACAAAGCTCTCAAGGGACTCGTTAAAGCAGATAATTGGGGCCATGATTGCACAAACCTCTCAGTGACTCCAAGGCAAAAACCAAACCCAAAGTCTTTTCAAAAACTCTGTGAGCATTAAGGAGCCCCCAAGGCCATTCCTGAGCAAGGCTCCCCAGGGACTCCTTCCAGCAGATCCTTGAGGCCACTGGGATGTGGGCTGGGGGGGATGCTGAGGGCAGCACAAGGAGCTGACAGTGCCCAGCCTGGCTGGGGCTATGCCAGGAGGCCCCAGGGCCTCAGGACAAGGTGTCTCCTCACAGCCCTTGGTGGCACAGACCCTGCTGTGCCCCAGGACACCAAGACTTTGCTTCTCCTTTTTCCAACCTGTCATCACTGCCTGCAGTTCTCTGCTCTGCCTGGGGCCTGGGGACACTTTCTCAGTCGTGTCCCTCTCTGGAACCCATTAAAAGTCGAAGAAAGTTTAGAGCTGGACTCTGACTTGGAGTTCTGGAGAGGTTTCTTCAGCTCCCTCTCAGGGACTGATGTTCAGGGCCTGAGCACAAAGCCCCAGAGGCTCATTAAAGTCCTTGTGCTGTGTCTGTGCTGCTGAGCTGGGCTGGGCTCCTGGCACAGAGGCAGCTCCTGATAACCAAGAAGAGCTTCAAAAGCACATTTCTCTTGATGAACAGCTCTTCTGCTGGCCCAGCAGGGCTGGGGCACTGCCTGCAGCCACCCCGGGCACAGCACAGAGGCACAGAGAGCTTCAATCAGTCAGGGCTGGGAAGGTGCTGAGAAGTGCCTGGGGCAGAATCACTGCCAGCCCTTGGCACAGGAACCTCTGGCTGCAGGACAATGCAGCTGCAGCTCCTGGAGCCATCTCCTAAAGCTGGAACATTCTAATGCCTACAGACTCTGTGAGTACATTCTCTGATTGTCTCTTGTGCAGAGCAGCCAGGGGTGCCCAGGGCTGTCGCGCAGAGCAGGGTCCTGCAGCCCAGGGCACTGTGCTGGGGCAGGGACTCTGCTGCCTGCCAGGGACAGCTCTCAGTCAGCCCTGGCAGCTGCTCCCAGCACGGGGGGAAGAGATCTGGGTGGGAGGAGACAGCTGGTGCAGCTTGGAAGTGATCTCTTTGTGTGAGGTGGATGCTGCATTGTTCAGGACTGCTTCCAGGATGGCATTTAATGTCAGAACAAATAGATTATACAGGGAGCACAGCAAGGCAGGGGCTGCATGAAAGGGAATTTCCTGCTTTTTGAATATACTGTTCTGGGTTGCCTGGATAGGAAAGTGCACATAGATATTCATCTCTAGGTTCAGGTTGAGAAAAAAAACCCAAAAAAAACCCCAAAATTCTCTCAGATGTTAATAAACCAGGCAGTGACAGAAATCCTTGCAGGGACCCTTAGAGGCAGCATTCGTGTTGCTTTCCCAGTCTCCTCAGGATTCCTGTGATGTTGCCATCAGAGTCTGCAGAGCCAGAGCTGCCCCTAGGCAGTGCCAGAGCTGGGACGGGTCTGCAGGGCAGAGCTGAGCCCCCAGGGCTGGGCTGGGCTCTGGCAGCTCTGGCAGGGCCCAGCCCTGGGCACAGGGAAGCAGCTGCTGGCAGGGACAGCTCCCGGCAGCAGAGCCCTGGGCAGGCAGTGGGGGGAAAGTGCCCACAGGCTGTGCTGGGATATTTAAAATCCTCTCCTAAAACCAACTATTCCATGGTTACTTTTTTACAGATCCCCATGCCAAGGCACAGCAAATATCCAACAGCAGCTCCATCAGGCACTTCCTCCTGCTGGCATTGGCAGACACGCGGCAGCTGCAGCTCCTGCACTTCTGCCTCTTGCTGGGCATCTCCCTGGCTGCCCTCCTGGGCAACGGCCTCATCATCAGCGCCGTAGCCTGCAGCCACCACCTGCACACACCCATGTTCTTCTTCCTGCTCAACCTGGCCCTCTCTGACATGGGCTCCATCTGCACCACTGTCCCCAAAGCCATGCACAATTCCCTCTGGGACACCAGAACCATCTCCTACTCAGGATGTGCTGTACAGCTGTTTTTCTGTCTCTTCTTCATCTCAGCAGAGCTTTCCCTCCTGACCGTCATGTGCTACGACCGCTACGTGTCCATCTGCAAACCCCTGCACTACGGGACCCTCCTGGGCAGCAGAGCTTGTGCCCACATGGCAGCAGCTGCCTGGGCCAGTGCCTTTCTCTATTCACTGCTGCACACAGCCAATACATTTTCCATGCCCCTGTGCCATGGCAATGCCGTGGGCCAGTTCTTCTGTGAAATCCCACAGATCCTCAAGCTCTCCTGCTCCAAATCCTACCTCAAGGAATTTGGGCTTCTTGCTGCTAGCGGTTGTTTGGTGTTCGGTTGTTTTGTGTTCATTGTTTTCTCCTATGTGCAGATCTTCAGGGCTGTGCTGAGGATCCCCTCTGAGCAGGGACAGCACAAAGCCTTTTCCACCTGCCTCCCTCACCTGGCTGTGCTCTCCCTGTTCCTCAGCACTGGTACATTAACTTACCTGAAGCCCCCCTCCATCTCCTCCCCATCCCTGGATCTGGCTCTGTCAATTCTGTACTCAGTGGTGCCTCCAGCCCTGAACCCCCTCATCTACAGCCTGAGGAACCAGGAGCTCAAGGCTGCAGTGTGGAGACTGATGACTGGATGCTTTCAGAAATATTAAACTGCTGGCCAGTTTCTGCCAATCATTTGTAATGAAAGTCACCTTTGATACTTCTTGTTTGTTTTTGTTGTGAGTTTTTTCTTTTCTTTTACTGTTTTCATATGGTCCACAAGGACATGTCAGTCTTTGTGCCATTTCTCATTTTGTTTCTCTCCACCTTCCATGTGGCCAAAGACTCTGTCAATGAGAGGCTGGTTTCCTTATGGCTTTAAAGGAACTAAAGGATCTCCCAGCCAAGTTTTCTGCAGAGATGCCTTTTTTATTGCCTTCTCTGGACCTGCAGCAGCAATGTCTGTGTGCAGAGCTGGGGCGGATCAGTGCTGGCCCAGCAGCTGTGCCCAGCTGCAGCAGCACTTGGTGTTGCCAGTGCTGCTGCCGTGGCCCTGTTGCCCGATTGATAAATGACACAAAACTCGGATAAGTTTTGTGGGTGCTTTATTAAGGGCCCGGGGAACTGGGGGACTCACGTCCCTAAAGTCCGAGCCCCCAAATTCACGTATGGGTGCTTCCCTCATATACATGAGATTCACAACAAAGTCTCCAAGAAACAGTTTCCCGTTCCCCTTGCCTAGCCTCCAAGAAACAGTCCTCCGTTCCCCTTGCCTGGTCACAGACCCCTTGTGATACATTCCTTGGTTCACAAACAAGATCATTAATCCTCTGCTTACCTTATTCTAAGAGCATTGTATGCTGCCTCCAGACAGGTTAGCATTCTTACTTTCCTGCACTAGTTTAATTATTTATTAAATCCCTAAGACTACCTGCTAGGTAACAAAACCCAACACACACTTTCAAAGGCTACAAAACTACTTTTTAACAAACCAGTTCACACACAACTCACTATAATTAAATATTTTGCTAAATTTCATTTGTTTTCCAACAGCCCTGCCCCGCTGCCCTGGTGGCCCTGGTGTTGCTGCAGGGCCTGAATGCTCTCGGGGCTGGGCACAGCCCTGGGGGTGGCAGTGCCGGGGCTGCAGCAGGGACAGGCCATGGGCACTGCTGGGGCAGTGCTGACGCCTGGGGGCTTCAGGCTCCTTGCCCAGGCTCTCTCAAGAACACAGCCAGGCCAATGCTCAGCACAGAAAAGCCCCCGTGAGCAGCGCCAGGCTGGCCATGGGCAGGCTGGGGACAAACAGCATGGCTGGGGCTCTGCAAGGGCCCTGGGGCAGATGGGAAGGAGCAGCAGAGCAGGGGCTGATCCATCCCCAGTGCGCTGCACAGCCCAGGGCAGCATCCCAGAGCGTCCTCATGGAGCTGCCAACAACATGCCCCCTCTGCAGCCCTGGCCTCTCCCCCAGCTCACACAGGTGCCCCATCCTTGCAGGCACAGACACGGCAGCACTGGCTCAGCAGCCCCTGTTTGCATTGCACAGAGCAGCGGGAGCACCCCCATGCTGTTGGTGTGGGGACATGAACCTGAGGGAGCACAAATGCCATCAGCCCCTAAGGCCAGTAAGGGCTTGGGGACACCAGGGAAACCACTCAGCTTTGTCCGGGCCTCTGCAGTCAGCCAGAAAGTTTGTTCCCATCAGCTGGGAGTTTCCTGTCCCACCGCAGACCCTGTTGCTCAGAGCCAGTGCTGCCTGGCAGCCACCCCCAAACTGCCCTGAGCATTTCCCTGGCTTCACCTTTGCTTTATTTACTCTTCCTAATACAAATTTCTTCTAATTCCCCACCCCAGAGTACCCAGAACTAGTCACAGCACTTGAGGTGCTGCCCAAGCAGTGACCAGTGCAGGGGAAGAATCCCTGCCCTGCTCCTGCTGGCCACGCCATTCCTAATCCAGGCCAGGAGCCATTGGCCTTATTGCCCACCTGGGCACTCTGCTGGCTCATGTCCAGCCTGCTGTCCATCAGTCCCTGCAGGTCCCTTTCTGCTTGGCTGCTGTCCAGCCGCTCTGTCCCCAGCCTGTACTGCTGCAGGGGTTGTTGTGGCCAAAGTGCAGGACCTGGCACTTGGACTTGTTAAACCTCACCTTGTTGGATCACACATCCCTGTTAAACCACACCTGGATCCAGCCTGTCCAGGGCCCTGTGCAGAGCCCTCCTACCTCCATCGTGCAGCAGATGCAAACTCACACCCAATTTCGTGTCATCTGCAGATTTGTTGATGTTGGACACAATCCCCTCATCCAGACCATTCCACGCAGACATTGGAATCCACGCTGGCTGGCTCTGACCCCTCGGCCAGAGGGCTCCCTGTGATGGCACTCAAGGTGATCTGTTCCATAACCTTGCTGGGCACCCAGGGCAGGCTGACAGGCCTGGAGTTCCCCAGCTCCTCCTTCCAGCCCTTCTTGGGGATGGGCTCACACTGGCACCTCCAGTCCTCTGGGACCTCCCTGCTGAGCCAGCACTGATGGTAAATGATGGAGAGCAGCTTGGGGAGCTCATCCACAGCTCCCTCATCCCCCTGGGATGGATCCCATCTGATCCCACACACCTGTGAGCATCTGAGTGGCTCAGCAGGTCACCAGCTGCTCCCTCCTGGATTACAGGGACCTGTTCTGGTCCCTGTGCCCATCTACCAGCTCAGCAGAACACTTGTCCTGAGGACAGCCTGTTCTAATATCAAAAATTGAGAGAAACAAGATGTTAAGTAGCTCTGCCTTCTCCTTATCTTCAATTACTATCTTCCCCACTGTATCCAATAAAGAGTAGAGGTTCTCCTTATCCCATGATTTGCTATTAATTTAATTGTGGAAACATTGTCTATTTTTTTTTCACGGAAATGGTCAGGTTAAACTCTAATTGAGCTTTCACCTCTTGACTTTTTTTCTGCACGACTTCACAACATCCTTAAACATTTCCTAAGCTGCTTGACCTTCTGTCCAAAGTTGATGCACCTCTTGTTAACCTTGAGTTCTCACAAAATCTCCACGGCAAGCCAGGCCAGTCATTTTCCTCTCTAGCTCATCTTTTGCCACACTGGGACAGGCTGCTCCTTCCCCCTTAAGATTACTTCCTTGAAATGTGTCCATCATTCCTGGACCCCTTTGTTTTTAAGGGATGTTTTCCTTAAAAAATATCAGTACCTGATTTGGTACTCCCCAAATCTGCATCCTAAATAGGCCAAAGTCTGCCCTTCCTAATTCCAGTGTAGAAGTTTTGTTGCTGCCCCTCCTTCTTTCCCAGAACATTGAAAACTTGATTATTTCATGGTCACTGTGCTCAAGGCAACCTCTGAGCCCAACATCTGCCACAAGCCCTTCTCTGTTTGTGAACAGCAGGACACAGAGCTTTCCTTGGCATTGGGAGTGCTACGAAAAACTTGGTGAAACAGAAAACTCCTTAACCTCAATGTAGCATTAGGAAGCAGCATTCTTAATTCAGCTGGATGCATGGGGGAGAGCTCCTCCCAAAGCTGTGCAGGCTGTGTACAGGAAAGTTTCTGTTTCTATTCTGTATTTTGCACACATATTCATAGATTGTCCTAGACTAGACATACATAGGATAATAATTTCCCCAAAATCAATAACATATTTCCCCTCCTCTTAACCCATGTGTTCTTCTGCCCTGGGGGTCTCTCTGTTGGTCTCTGGTGGTCGTGGACCCCAATGTTCCAGTGGGCCTGGCTGAGCTGGCAGGACACTGAGGCTACTGAACTTTTAGTTCCCCTTCTCACACAATGGACATTGTGTGGTTTCCATAGGCCTGGGGTTTTGGAGAACAAGCTCCAGGTGTCAGCTCACCTGGTGGAGACAATTTATGATCTTGTAACATGAGGTGACAGAGTGGGCTATGACATCACAGAGTGGGATAGGTGAGATTATCGAGAACTATGACATGATAGACTGCCTCTGTGACATCACAGAGCAGGCTTTGATATCACAGGGCAGAGATCTGGCATCACAGAGCAGAATATTACATCACAGAGTTGGCTGTGACATCAGAGACCAGTTGTGTGACATTAGAGAATGGGCTGTGACATCACAGAGCAGGCTGTGACATCTCAGAGGGGCTGTGTGACATCCCAGCAGGGCTGTGTCAGGTCACTGGGTTGGTCACTCTGCCCCGGCTCCCCCTCACAGTTTCTCCCAACAAGTCCAATGCTGTTCGTGCCCAGCAGGGTCCCGGTCCCCCGGGATCCCCCCAGCCCACCTGGAGCCACAGCCTCCACCAAAGGATGTTCCACAGGATCCACCCCAGAGCCTGACAGGGGATAAGGGGCCAGGGCTGTATGACCAGGACATCAAGGACGTGGGTTATCCAGTCACTGTGGCCTGGGTTGGGTTGCCCATGGCAGGAAAGATGTCTGGCAGCTGGAGCAGGGTCTGGGAAGGGCCTCCAAGGTGGGGCTGGAGCCCTTGGGCTGTGAGCAGAGGCTGAGGGAGCTGGGCTGGTCCCGCCCAGAGCAGGGAAGGCTGAGGGGCTCCTCATCCCAGCCTGGCAGTGCCAGTGAGGAGGGGATGGAGAACACAGAGCCAGGCTCTTCACAGGGGGCTGGGGGGAGACAAAAGCCAATGGGTGGAAGGGGAAAGAGGTCAGATCAGCCAGGACAGAAGGAGATGAAATGAGTCAGGCTGCTTTCAGCTTTTCCTCACCACCAAGAGCAGCCTGACCTCCCTTCTCCATCCACCACTGACAGCTTTGCAAATCAGTAATTGTTTGAGCTATATTGTCCCCACTACAGAATGAGCATCCTGATACAAGAACTTAATTGTGCTTATATCTATCACAGAACCACGTTTCTATAAAATTATTTTAGTATGGAAATCACGTGTGAATGGTGGACTCAGCAGACGCTGCTGGGATATTGCACATAGCTCAGGCAAGAGCGTGATTGTTATTAAATTGTGTCCTGTTCAACTGTGGTCCGTTGGCCATGAAGAGAATCTTTCCGTGCCTCTGAGTCTCATCAGTTCCTGACCCCAAAAGGACAGAAACCCTGATGAGCTGTGCTTCCCATTCCAGTAGTGGCACTTCCACCCTCCTCCATAGCCAGAACAGAGCTCCCTTGTACCAGAAAGTCCCTGGCAACGGAAGAATGAAGGTAACAGGACAGGCTGTGGGGATCAGGTGCGGGGTAGATCCAGGGACAAGACTGACTTTTGCATTTGATGGAGGTGTGCCTTCCCTTGGCTTTGTTGGCTGACAAGAAATGAACATCCCTCTGTGTCTTGGGCCGCTCCTTCTCCAAGGAAAGCAGGTGGGAGTTGGAGCCAAGGAGCTGAAAGCTGCAGGTGCAGCCTGGGCTGGAGGGAGCTCACATTGGCACAAGGCTGCTCTGAGTGCCAGGGCTTGGATGGGGGAAATGGTGGAGTGGGGGTAGGGACAGAGTCTGAATGATTGTCAGCCGTGAAGGGTCTTGACTTTCATATCTATTGAAACTGCATGAGGGGGTACTTGGATTCAGTGTCAGCTGGAGATAGCACGTATCAATAAATTAACAGGAAAAAACTCTAAACCAGATCTAAAAAATATTTTCTCACTGTCTTTTTAAATATTATGAGTTTGCTTGGAATAAACTACTGAGATCTACTTAACTAGAAATTTTTTGGAAACTGAAATCAATTTACTCCCAGAGGCTTGGCTTGTTAAGGTGTTCTGAATGTTAATGAGCCCTGGGACACTGAATTCCTGCACTCAAGAGCTGAAGGCTGAACAAGCCTCTGGAGCAGGAAAATTCAGCAGCAGCCTCCAAGTTGCTGAGGATGTCAGCAGCCCCCACTGAGGCCATCCCTGCCCAGAGACCGTGGGGGAATGGGCAGACAAGGAGAGCGTCCCTGGGGCTGGGGCAGCACAACTCAGAGGCAGCAGCGGCTCCAGCTGGGAAATGGAGTGTGGAATGTGGCTGGGAAAGCCCTGCCTGGGCTGGGCCAAGCAGGACACACAAGCCCTGACTCCCCCCAAAAAGCTCACTCAAAGAGACATTTTAGAGGAATTACAATTGTTTGTCTCCTCTGAGTTAAACTCACTGGAGAAATACCAGCAAGAGATTCTCAGGGGCTCAAAACAAAAAAACAGCCTTTACTGAGAACTTTAGACAATGAGAGAAAATTTGGCAAATGGTTTATTATGACATTGTAGTGGTTTTGGTTTGGTTAATTTAACATATTTCTACTCCTGAGATTTCTTAATTAATGTATTGATGAGTGTGGTGGGTTTTAGTGTCAGTTTGTTATTTATGTATTTATTTTGTTGTGAGATAGGATTAGGAGAAAGGTAAAGTAGGCCTAACATTTTAAAAGGCTATCAAGAAATTTTTATTAAAAGTAAATTCAAAAAGAAAAAAGTAGTAAAAATTAAAATAAATTCTTTAGAACACTGTTTTTTCTTTTTAAAGTTTTCTTTTTACTGCCAATGTAAAGTAAACTTAAAATTTCTAGGTATTTACTATTTCTAGAATAGTCTTTTTTAATTTACTTTGGGAGAGAAGTTTTTCTTGTAAATGTTATGGAGATTTTTTTACAAGAAGAAAAAATTTTTTCTTTTGATTCTTAATTCTGACATGGATAACATTTGTCTGAGGAACTCTTTTATTGTGAAGTTTTTCTTGCTACAAGCCTTTTTACAGCTTCTGGATGGGCCATGTTGACTTATGGGGTATTTTTTTAAAGATGAGTTCTTTAAGTGTAAAAGTTTTTATTTTTACTTTTTAAATTATTTTTATCTCTGCAAATAGAGATCTTCTCTTGAGGATACTGGACTACTTTTTTTTTTTTCCCCTGTTTAAATGTACTATGGAAATGCTGCTATTTTAAAATTTGTTTAATTTTAGCATGCAGGTTTCTGTTTGATATTAATTTTTTAATGGTTTTTTGTACTATAAAAAAAATTGTTTTTCTTTATATTTATAAAAGGATTTTAGTTTTATGATTAAGGTATTTTTCCTTCTTTTTTATTGAGGGTTTAATTTCTTCATTACTGACTTGGATGGTTTTTTATTGTTTTTTTAATATGCGTGCATTTTGTTGGTGTTTTTTTTCTTTTACTTGAAAGAGGATTGAAGCATTGAAAGGACTAACACCTGACCTGCCGGTAACTTGTGGTGGAAGTTGTGGTTGGGTTGTGTTAGGATTGGTTTTATGGTTGGTTTTTGGCTTTTTTTATGTTTAAGTTTTTAGTTGTAAGGTTATTTTGTATGGGTTGTAGGTTGTAGGGGTTTTTTGTTTTAGTTGTGTTGGGGGGAGGGGACTTGGTAAGATTTCAATAGCTGTGTCTTGCTTTGTTCTGGTTGGGGTTTTGTAGCCTCTTGTTTTCCTGTTTGGTAGTTGTTGGGGTTTGGTTTGGTTAGAATGGGGCCAATGTGGAGAGGGGCAGCCTGGGGAGGGGAGCAGGAGCTCAGCCCACGGCAGGGCTGCTTGGTTTGGTTGGGTTGGGTTGGGTTGGGTTTAGTTTGGTTTGGTTTGGTTTGGTTGAGATGGGGGCCAGGGCCAGGGCCCACTGCTTCTTTGTTGACTGGAAAAGAAAGAGGAGGTTCCTGGGCTTTTTCATCTTTAACATTTGTGTTTCACACAGACGTGTTCAGTATCTCGGTGGTTTAACAGATTGTCACTTACACAAAAAAGTTTTACTTATTAAAATTCTTCTCATCTCAAATCACAACAGATATTAAGTCAACATAAAACACTTCTCAAAGCATTGACTTGAGCCATTCAACTTCACAAATTCTAAGCCTGTTCCATTTAATATTAATCAAAATTTGCAGGAGCACAGAAACAGAAGAAGACACAGAAAGAGAGCAAGGCAAAAAGATACAGAGAAGCACACACACAGCTTCCAACTCCTGGATTCCAGCACTGTTCAGGTGGAAATTCCAAGAGGAGGTAGGGTCAAGATGTGTGCTTGCCTTGTGGTCAGTCTTCAATACCACTTGGTCTTCCTGGGCCCTTCCCCCAGGTGGGCCCTGGGCTCACTTGGTCCCTCAGGAGCTGGGCTGGGGCTGCAGAGGTGGCTGTGGAGCATTGCCTGTGCTGCGCCAGGGACTGGCAGACACTGCTGGGCTGGGATAGAGGCTCTGGGGGGATTGGGGCTACAGGGCAGGTCAAGGCTGGACCTGCCTTTTCCTCCCTCACACATGAAATGTTTTGAGCCAAAAATCTCCTCCAGTCTGACACAACAGGCAATGTTGGAGGTGGAACTCCAGTTCTGGCCATGGGCGCCTGAAAGAGAACGGCAGTTCTTTTCCATAGGAAGGAAAGCACAGAGCCCCAGTGTTTGGAAGGCTGGTGAGAGCCTCACAAGGCCAAGGCCAGCCAGACTTGTCAGGAATGGTAGATTTTTTCTGGGAGCAGTCTTTGGATTTAGAGAATTTTGGAGGTGAAAACACAATCTCGGCCATGGACACCTGGAGAAGCAGGACAGTCCTTTCCCATAGGAAGGAAAGCGCAGAGATTTCCCCAATGTTTTGGGGACAGATGGGAAATGACCCTTGTGAAACCACTGCAGCCAGATTTGTACTGGCAATATTCCTATGGGAACAATCCCTGGATATAAGGAAATTTGGAGGAAAAATCCCAAATCTGACCATGGGTTCCTGAAGGAGAAGGAGAGTTCTTTTCCACAGGAAGGAAAGCATGGAGTCCCCGTGCTTCAGCAGCAGATGAGAAGAGATCCTCAACATGCCAGGGTCAGCTGGACCAGTCAGGTGGCCCCTGGGAGGCCAAACCAACCAGACCTGTTCTTTGTTCCTTTGGTTTTATGGGGCCCCACACTGCCACAATGGCGCCTTGGATCTATGAGGCCCCACAGTGCCATAATGGTGACCTGTTACTATGGGGTCCAGCAGCGTCACAATGGTCCCTTGATTACAAGAAGACCTGCAGTGTCACAATAGACCCTTGGTTCAATGGAGTCCCACAGTGTCACAATGGCCCCTAGGTTCCAGTTTGCAGTGTCACAATGGTCTCTTTGGTTCCACTGTGTCACAATGGACCATTGATGACAGGAGGCCACTCTGTGTCACCCTGGAGCTTTGGTTCCATGCAGCCCTGCAGTGTCACAATGAACCCTTGGTTCAATGGAGTTCCACAATGTCACCATGGCCTCGAGGTTCCATGAAGCCCTGCAGTGTCACAATGCTTTGCTTATTCCATGGGGCCTCATAGTGTCACAATGATCTCCATGATTTCATGAGTCCCCTCAGTGTCACAATGGCCCCTTGGTTCCATGAGGCTGTCAAGTGTCTAAGTGAATTTAAATGCAGCTAAGAGTTGTTTTTTTGCTAAGTTTTAAGTTTTATATAAGTTATAAGCTAAGTTAAATATTGTTAAGTGTTAGTCCTCTTTTAAATTGCTAAGTCATAGGTTATAATTTAAGTTAAATACCGTTTAGCAGCATTTAAATTCACTTAGACCTTGTGACTTAACCTTACCTACACGCCTGACTGACTCAGCTATCCAAGGCACTCCAACCCCTCAGAGAGCAGCATTTCTGCCACATTTCCCCAGCACAGGCACTCATGTGTGCACACAGACACAAAGAGTCAGTGCAAGGCACCTGTGAGCAATTCCCCTGAGGGCAGGAAATGCTCCCTGTGGATCCTTTGGCATCTCCCCAGGGGGTGAAGGGCTGAGCCTGGAGGAGTGGGGGGATCAGCCCAGGCTCCGTCATTGTTCGGGATCCCCGAGTGCAGCAAACGGGAGAGTTCCCGGCTGGGAGAGGCCCCACTCAGAGGGAGTCGCTGGCCCAGGAGTGTCATTATAGGGCACAAAAGAACACAAGCTCACATCGTTGTTCTCAAGGTGAAGAAAAAAGGGCAAGTTTATTTTCTGGCTCCAACATTTACAGTTTTCCAAAAGTGACAGTGGATTGGAGGGTGACAGTGACACCTCTCCAATGACACTGGACAAACCAACAGTCCATCAACTGTCTCCTCCTCCATAAAGGAATGCAAAACAATGAGTTATTTATAGAAAGTGTGTAAGAAAGTTCACTACAAGAATGTCAACATCAGAAGGCTTAGAAAATCTTAAAAAACCAGGGCAACATCTCACTGTTTTCCTTTAAAAAAGAAAAAAAAGAAAATGAACAATATGATAAGGAAAACATGAACACTGTTCAGTGTCCACTTAGTGAGGAATCATCAGAGTGATCACTCTTATCATCTGCATCCGAATCATCACTCAATGATTCCCCCGCTTGATGCCTTTCAGGTTGGTCACGGTTTCCATCTTGCTCATCAGCTGGATTCTGTCTCTGCGGTTGCAGGTCAGGGTGAACACACTTCAAAGGTACCCAGCGTACCCCAGTGTGTGTGGATACACAAGCATACCCGCGCCCCGAAGCGATAAGGTCATAGGGACCTTCCCCCTGTTTGGTGACTAAATTCTGCACCTGAACCTTCACTCAAGGCTGATGTGCTTCATCCACAGCCTGCAACGAGAGATGGTGATTCAAAATGACAGGGTTATTTGAGTTCTGCGGCACAGTTAGATGATTGATTGTACTCAAAGCTTTTGCCAACCGACTGTGCGAGGTTTCACCCTTCATTTGTTTTTGAAGGACCTGCTTCAGAGTACCATGAGGGCGTTCTACAATAGCTTGAACAGTTGGAGAATGAGGGATACCAAACTTGTGTGAGACACCCCACAGCTGCAGGAACTGCCTCACCTTTTGCAATGCGTAAGCAGGACCATTGTCGGTTTTCACAGCAGAAGGTATGCCCAGAACGGCAAAGGCCTGCCTCCAGTGGGCAAGGACATCACGGGCTTTCTCCCCAGTGTGAGCCAAAGCCCACATTGCAGAGGAGAACGTGTCCACTGTGACATGCACATACTTGAGCCAGCTAAACTCGGCAATCTGGGTGACATCGGTCTGCCAAAGCTCCAAGGCCCTAAGGCCTCTGGGGTTTACCCGTGCTGGCAAAGGCAGAGCAAGTGTATGGCAGTCATCACATGACTCGACAATGTCATGAGCCTCAGTTGGCATCAGCTGAAACTGCTTCTGCAAGGTATGTGCATTTTGGTGGAAAAACCCATGGGATGCCTTGGCCTGCGCGAGGGTATCAGGCTGAGGCGCTACCCACGCTGGGTGAGCCAACTTGTCAGCCTCGCATTACCCTCCACTATAAAGCCCGGCAAATTGGTGTGACTCCTCACATGCAGAACATTAAATGGATGAACTCGAGCCTGAATGACACACCACAAGGTCTTCAGTAAAAGAAACAAGGCAGGATTACTGACCTCCTTCAAAACGGAATGACCCAAACTCTGTGCGGTATCAGCCACATAGGCGGAATCCATGACCAAGTTGAAAGGTTCCTGGGAAAATTTCTCAAATGCCATGACAGCAGCCCTCAGTTACAACCAATTGGGCTGACCCATCCTCATGGCCTTCCAGAATCTGCCACTCAGATACGTCCCTCCAGGTAACAATGGCCTTTCCTGTTTTCCCTGAACTGTCAGTGAAGACGGTGGGTCCTTGCATGGGTTCCTGGCTGGTTTTTTGGCCGCAAAGAGAATTGTGTGAATTTTGCCAAATGCAGTAGCCTATGGCTGGGCAGATGATTAATGACCTACTCTGAAAAGTTTTCCAGAGCACTCTGCAGGGACACACTGTTTGCAAAGCTCCAGTCAAAATCCGCCCGTTGCACTGGGCTTATGATCTTTGCGGGATCCACACCCATCAATTGCAAACACCGTTGCTGGCATTTGATTATCAAGCAAGCAATCAGCTCAAACAATGCAGTTGCTGTCTTCAGGGGCTAATGGGGCAGAAAAACCCATTCCAAAATGTGCAAGGAATTGAACCATTTGTCACTCCATTGGCCAATATGCCCGTGGGATGCGAATCTGGAGTGGTGATGAACACAGTGACATCAACAGAGGGATCAATGCGATAAACTTGGCAAGCCAAAACAGCTCCCTGAACCACCTCCAACACCTTAGGCACCTCAGGGGTCAGTGTGTGAGGTGACTTTAGATCAGAGTGTGTTTTCAACAAATCATGCAGAGGAGACAGCTGTGAGTCGGTTAGCCCCAAGTACAGACGTAACCAAGTGATGACACCTAACAATTTCTGAGCATCATTCAGTGTCTTCACAGAATGCACAAATTGCACCTCCAGGTGACGGATCGTCCATTTCAGAATTTTGACCCCCAAGTACTTCCAAGGTGGTTGTTGTTGAACCTTTTCTGGAGCCACCTGCAGCCCATGAGCATGCAAAGCATCGAGCAACCAAGGCTGAATCCTCAGCAGCTCATCCTGGGTGGGCATACCCACCAGAATGTTGTCCATATAATGATACAGACGTGCATCAGGAAACTGCTTGTGAACAACAGACAAGGCAGGAGAATTCTGCATGCCTCGGGCAACGTCCTCCATTGATATCTCTGTGCGGGTTCAGCCTTGTTAATCTCTGGCACTGAGAAGGCAAACTTCAGTCTGTCATCGGGATGCAAAGGAATCATAAAGAAACAATCCTTCAGATCCTCAATGAGGACCGACCAGTCTGGGGGAAGCATGGTAGGCGATGGCATGCCCATCTGCAATGTCCCCATGCTTTCCATCATGGCATTAACCTTTCGGAGGTCTTGCAACAACCTCCACTTCCCAGATTTCTTTTTGATGCAGAAGACAGGAGTGTTCCAGAGACTGGTAGAAGGCT
The DNA here is from genome assembly GCF_035770615.1 of Melospiza melodia melodia. Classification (NCBI taxonomy): domain Eukaryota; kingdom Metazoa; phylum Chordata; class Aves; order Passeriformes; family Passerellidae; genus Melospiza; species Melospiza melodia. The sequence continues at coordinate 2,181,904 of NW_026948761.1, forward strand.
CCAGATGACCCTGTGTGGGAATCCACAAAATTAGAGGATTTTGGTAAAGCTTCAAGATGCAGGCCTCAGACACAGCAGAACTGTGAGCAGAGCTATGCAGCAGCCATGAGATAGGTCAGCAGAAAAGTTATTTAAACTGTGGAAAATCAAGGGCAAATAGAACAACGGCCTTTGTATTAACATTTGTATAGAATAACTCTCTAAGCTACAGAAAGCTTATCTAGCAAGATATTAGGAAGGTTAAGGCTTAATAATGGAGCTCCGTGCATTGTGTTTTAAGGCTTACAAGTAGGTATAGTATTTGAAATAAGCAAGCATTGTTTTAACCAAACTTACCTGTGCTTGTGGTGAGTGGATAGAACTACTGACAATGTGCTTTTGCTTTGTGATTGGTCAAGAAACTTATAAAGTAAGTTGTAACATTAAGTTCCTGGTCTCCTGCCTGGAATGTGAGCGGATGGTATCTTCCCATTGTCATAACCATGTAATGAGACTGATGCTGAAAATTAAAGCAGCTCGAGGCACATTCTACAGCAGCCCTGTCTGGTTCGTGGTTTGTACAAAGCCCCCCTGACGGCTTCACCCCGATCCAACTGGTCCTGCACCAGATTCTGAAGGGTGACCAATTTATCTTGAGGGAGATAAGCTGCTTCTTCTAGACAGATTTGTCCACCAGACACCGAATAGGAGGCGTAAGACACTCTGCACCCTTCATTGCAGTGACCCCCATAAAAAATCCGTCCTGATGCACACCCCCCAGACAGAAGAAGATCCCTCCCCCAGAGGTTGGGAGGAGTTGAAGTAACATGAGGCCTAACCCAGGCTGTCTGTCCCTCTGGATTCGCGACCAGCACTGGCCGCTCGCTCACGTAGCATTGCGCCGTCCCTCCCAGGCCCGCGACAGATGTCCCCACCGGATCCAGGGGCCACTCTGGGGGCCAGGCTGAAAGGGAGAGAACCATGACGTCAGCACCGCTGTTGAGAAGCCCGCAGAGGTGGATCTCTGATGGCATTGCACCAGGAACAGGCAGGGTACACAGAATCTTGGGATGGTCCTTGGTCAAGACAGCAGTCCAGCGAACTTGAGGCAGCCCAGTGGATCCAAAGCCACCAGCTACACGCAACCGGTCAGCTGTCCTGCCAACAGAGGACTTAAAAGGCACAAGTTGAGCAAGTTGCGTCCCTTTTGGGATCGTGACGGGAGGGGGTGGGTGTGGAGACCATGGCACAAATCTGCCCTGTGAAATCGGCATCAATGAGCCCCAGGGGCACAATGATGCCCTGAAGGGTGGCACTAGATCTCCCCATCAGGAGAGCACTCATGCCCTCACCCAAGGGATCAAAGGATGTGTATCTTACAAGATTCTAAGACAACTGTTGCTGTGGTGCAGACATCCACACCTGCTGATCCATGGGTGCTGGCTGCAAGCCGGCAAAGGAGACCTCCATCAACTCCGGGGTCTGGAGAGAAGCTTGTGTCTGGGCACGTCCCTGCTACGCGCTCCGCTTCACGTTTCCCGAGCACGGTAAAGACTGGCCATTAACATGAACAGTCCCCTTGCAGATACTGGACACGTGATTCGACCTACCACACCGACCACATAAGAACATGGGAAATCTGAACTTCTGTGCTTTCTTCCCCTGCTTCTTGCAGCCTGCGCAGTCCCCTGCTGTGGCCGCCCGCCCTGCGGTGCTGCCCAGACTGGCTGCACAGCGGCAGCCACGGCAGCCAACTTCTGACCCGAGGGGATGATGTCCACACAGGCCTCCACCATCTGTGAGAGAGTAGGAAAACCAGGCAGAGCCACTGTGACCCTCCTACAAGCATCATTCTAATTACACCTCACATGGTTTGCAATCACAATCCTCTTTGCCACAGGATCAGGCACCTGCCCCTATTCAGATGCAGTCAGCCTTGCCGCAAATGCCATGAAAGGCTCATCATCCCCCTGGACAATGGTCACAAATGGCTGCCTCGGAGCAGCCATTTCCAGGGTCTGAACAATCGCTGCCATGCCCAGTGTGGGGCACTGGTCAAGCACAAGGGGATCGAAGCCAACCTGCCCCTGAGCATTTTCATAAAGCCCTGTGCCCAGCAGCATGTCAGTGACATCCACATGCCTGGGGTCCTGCGGCGCCAGCGCAGCATTCTGCACCACCGCTTGGGCCACCAAACGAGCCCACATGGTCTCAAAAACATCAAACTGCACAAAGTCAAAAAGCGAATGTGCTACACGACAGAGGTCATGAGGTGTCAGCACATCCATAGCAACCCTCCAGAGAGTCTGCATAACCTCAGCAGACCCCAAACCATGCTGAGCAACCGCATCATGGACTTCCCTCTCCAGCTTATGCAAAAGCGGTTCATGGGTGTTATGAGTAACACCCCTGAGCATAGAGAAAGCCTGGGGACCTTCCGACAAAGCCACAGCACCTGCTGTGTCCCGGTCCTTGAGCCCCACAGGGACAAGAGGAGATGATTGACTGGGAGCCAGGTCAACACCACTCGCCCCTGCACCCCTTGCAGCCAGAGGAGCCCCCTCCATGACCCTGCAGATGCCGTGAGGAGGCAGGCTCAGTTATCTCATCGGACTTGGTTTTGGCTTCTTGCCAGAAACGCTCGAGGTTCCTCGGACGCAGGGTCACTTGGCACGAGGAAAGTGTCCACAAATTTGGTGAGGAAGCGCCACGGCCCCGGGCACCCAACGGCCTCCCGCCAGCCGTGTTGGCATTCACACTAAAGGTAAATACCTCAGCGCCCTGTCGTGCCACAGTCCTGGCAGGGGGCGCCTTTGCGGGCACAGGTACCAGCACGGCCTGCAAACCCAGTGTGGACTGGGACAATGTGATGGTGGTCACAAAGGTTTTCAGGATGAGAGAGAGACAAGAAGGTTGACTCCATGATCAGAAGGTTTGATTTATTATTTTATTATATATATATACTACATTGTAACTGTACTAAAAAGTAATAGAAAGGAAAAGGTTTCTCGGAAGACTAAGCTAAGAATAGAATTGAAAAGAATGAATAACAAAGATCTGTGTCTCGTCAGAGAGCAAGAGCAGCTCTGCCGTGAGTGGTCAGTAAATCCAAACATCCACAGGAGACCAATCACGGATCCACCTGTTGCATTGCACAGCAGCAGATAACCATTGTTTACACTTTGTTCCTGAAAGGTCTCAGCTTCGTCAGGAAAACTCCTAATGAAAGTATTTTAATGAAAAGATGCCTGCGACAGGACGAGACCGGCGCAGGGCCCTGTCCCCAACATGGAGGAGGGGAGGGGTGACAAGAGAGGTGCAGCCTGTGGAGCCGCATCACTGCAGAGCGGCACAAGGGAGCCTGGCACAGGAAAATCCATCCCGGGGGAACCACCGCCATCCCCCGTGTTGGACCCGTCCCTTAACACACCGTCCCAGGGTGGGGAGAGAGCTCCACATCACACAGAAACTCAAACTTCCCCTCGTCCATGTCCGAGACAGAAGGGCTCCACTGGGAACTCTGAGGGGTACAAGAACCAGACCCCCGCCAAAGATCCTCACACTTTTTCCACTGCACCAGCAGTGATCCCACATCTACGGTGCAATAATCAAAGAGGGCCTCCATGAGGTGTACCCCCACAAGAGACCACTCCTCCTTGGAGAACGGCTTTGCAGAGTCTGAAAAGAGCCCTCGCTCTTGGGCCCAAAGAAACAATCGCTCAAAATCATTCCAGGAAATAGAAACCTGTTTCCACTCCAGGCCCCCCCCTCCAGAGATCCAAAATGAGGGAATCCTCCTTGAAACCCACAGCGGTTGCCATTACCCCAAGAACAGCAGGCAAAGCACCAAAGAGGGGTGACAATAAAACCTCACCGGCAATCCAGACTTTGTCTCAGCCTAGGCTGCAGTACACTTTGGTACTCCCCTGATGTCACTAGAGGACAGGAAAGAACAGAAGCACACATGGCTGTTCTCAAGGTGAAGAAAAAATGTGAAGTTTATTTTCTGACTCCAACATTTATAGTTTTCCAAAAGTGACAGCGGATTGGAGGGTGACAGTGCCATCTCTCCAATGACACTGATCAAACCAACAGCCCTTCAACTCTCTCCTCCTCCATAAAAGGAATGCGAAACAATGAGTTACTTACAGAAAGTGTGTGAGAAAGTTCACTACAAGAATGTCAACATCAGAAGGCTTAGAAAATCTTAAAAAACCTGGATGACACAAGTTGGGCTAAACTTGACCTCTGGTGACTGCTTCTCTGGTGACTGCCCCTGCACCACTGGGGCTCACTTGTTTCCTTCCTATGGAGACCATTGTGACACTGCGGAGCATTGTGGAACCAATGGGCCATGGTGACACTTAGAGACTTGTGGAACCAAGAGGAACATTGTGACCCCGCAGGGTACCATGGATCCCAGGGGCAACTGTGACACTCTGGGGCCTCGTGGAACCAAGAACATCATTCTGTTCTCTTCGAACCAAGAACATGCGGCCCAGTTGGGCCTCACGGTCCCAAGGGACCAGTGTGAAGCAGCAGAACTTTGTGTAACCAAGAGGCTATTGCTGCATTTCAGGGCCTTGTGGAGCCAAAGGGCCATTGTGATCCTGCAGGGCACCATGGATCCATGGAGAGCACTGTGGCATTGCAAGGCCCCGTGGAATCATGGAGACCATTGTGACCCTGCAGGGCCTTATGGAAGGAAGGGGCCATTGTGACACTATGGGAAGTTGTGGAACCAAGGGAATCATTGTTGCACTACTGGACCCCAATGGAACCAAGGGGCCATTGGACACAGTAAGGCTTCATGGAAACCAAAGTCCATTATGGCACTGTGGGACCTTGTGCTTGTGGAGCCATGGAGACCATTAGGATCCTTAAGGACTTGTGTAACCAAGGAGCTATTATGACACCTCAGGGCATCATGGAAGCAAGAGAATCATTGCAGCACTGCAAGGCCTCATAGAAGCAAGGAGCCATTGTGACACTGCAGGGCCCTGTGGAACCAAGGCAACATGAAATAGGTGTGGCTGCCTTGGCCTCCCAGGGTTCACCTGACAGGTCTGACTGACCTTGGAATGTGGAAGGTCACTCCCATCTGCCCCTGAAACTCTGAGGCTCTGCACTTTCTTTCTTATGGAAAAGAACTGTCCATCTTTTCCTGGCATTCATGGCCAAAATTAGTATTCCACCTCCAAATTTCTGTGTATCCAAGGATTGCTCCCAGACAAAAGCTCCCAGGACAGACAAGTCTGGCTGGTCTTTGACTCCTGAGGGGCAGCACTCACCTGTTTTCCAAACACTGGTGTCATGGCTTGACTGGAAATGGGACATCTGGGATATGTTGTTTTGCTGTGGTTACCTAATGGGTGTTCGGATTTTAAGATGAGCACCTGGTTTGACCAGTGGGGCATTGGATCCGCCTCTTGAGACTACAAACCCAAGGAGTTAAAAGCAGGGCTCTTGTCCTTCAGAGCTCTCTTGGGATTTCCAGCGTGAAGAGTTGGGCCTCCCTCCCCCGGCCCAGTTGCTGGCTGGGCTGGGGGAGGGGAAAGCCACGTGGCCCATTTACGGTAGGCCCAGATTTGGTGGAAGGGTGGGGGAGCATCGAGCGACCTGTTTACCCCCCCCTCCTCCCCCCCCCACCTTTTTGGAGATGAAGAGAATGCAGCCTGTGCTGTTATCTTGAAACATGATATCATGTGCCGGCAGCACGGCTGAGAGGAGAAGGGGGGGGGCTGTGAGCAGCCCAGCGGCCTGGGAGAGCCTTTAACCCTTGTGGATAGTGAGAACTTCACAGAACATTACCTTTCCTAGGAAAAGGATAAGAGTGGAAGATGAAGGAAGAAACGGGCCAGTAAGGGGGTCTGGCAAAGAGAAAGAGAGATGTTGAAGAAATGGGGGAAGATGGAGTGGCAGCTTTGCTGGAGTCTTTTATTGTAGATTCATGGACTGTTTCCTGGTGATACAGAGGCTGCATTGCAGGGGGAAGCGGAGGCTCGGAGCCAGGAGAGTTTGGTGTTGAGACCCCTCGGCCCCAGGGGGTATAGAAGAAATGGGGGGGAAAAAGGTCCCAGAGATGAGATTGTGCTCTGCTTGGAACGAGACGAGGCATCCTTAAAAAGGCCCACCCTGAAAGCAGGCCTCTGCCTCATCCCATGCCTGGTGGTGAGAGCACCTTGGCATGGAAAGGAGAAGTCACAAGATAGCGGGACTCCGGGCGGTGTGCTAATTGTGACAAGAAGTCCGTGGTACAAGGAAGGACTCAGTCTACTCTTCATAAGCTGAAGATTTGATTTTTTAAAGGGTGGTGCCAGACCGAGTGTGGATAATTTTGGGAGTGTGGATAATTTTGGGAGATGAATTGTACTGGGATCTGGAGGAGGAGGGGGAAGTGTTTCTGTGTAGTTTTCATTCTCCTTGTGATTTCTTTTTTGTGTGTGTGTGTGTGTAGTTTAGTAATTGTGTGTAGTTTAGTTAATAAACTTTTCTTTACGTTTAAGCTGGAGCCTGCTTTGCTTATTCCTGTACACATCTCACAGCAGATATCAGGTAGAGGGTAGACTCATGGGGGCTCTGGCTTTGCCAGGCCCAAACCATAAAAACTGGAAAGGGCTCTGTGCTCTTCTTTTTATGAAAAAAACCCCATCCCTCTTCTCCAGGCACAAATGTTTTAAATAAGGACTCCACATTCATCATTTCAAAAATCCAAGAGTTGCTCCAAGCAAACCTGCCAGGACAGACAGGTCAGGCTTACCTTGGCCTCTGGTGGTTGCTGTTCATCAGCTCCTGAAACATGAGGGCTGCGTGGTTTCCTTCCTATGGAGACCAATTTGACATTTGAGAGCCTTGTGAAATGAAGGGGCCATTGTGACACTGCCAAGCACCATGGATCCAAGGGACCATTGTGATACTGTGGAGCCTTGTGGAACCCAGGACATCTTTGTGGCTCTGTTGGGCCACACGGTCCCAAGGGACCAGAGCAAAGCAGCGGTGTGTGAGTTAGCCCAGCTGTAACTCAGTCAGACAGATTTTACCTCGGAAGTACTGGGCTCGAGTTTCAAGCCCTGGGAATAATTTGTTTAACTTAAGGTGAGTTACAGAGTTCCCCCATGAGCCTTTAGTGTTGTTATGCTAAGTTGTCCAAGTTCTCCTCCCCTACTGGTTACTTGTGTCCCCTATATTGTTATTGTTCTAGAGTGTTCTACCCTCGAGTGTATATATTGTTGCTTCGCCTTTATCTCAGGTCTTTGAATCCCACCCCTTGCACTGCGCTTGACTTCTCCATGTTTATTGTTTTTCACCCTGTTACTAAAGTTCTTTTTGGGCAAACTCATTGATCCTTCTTGTAGGATCATCGGGGGCTAGGACGGTTGGGACGGACGGAGACCAGAGATCTCTGAAGCCAGGTCTTGGAAATTGTGGTTTATTGCATAGGGTGTGGGTACAGGGACCTTGTTTGGAGCTGCCAGCCACAGCTCAGAGCAGGCCCAAAAGAGGAGATCGAAAGAGATGCCCAAAATGGATGCCCAAAAGAGGAGGGGAGTTCCCACTTCTATTCTTTGGACTCCTTCTGACAAGCTAGTACAGTCTGCTCTGACACTTGGACTTGTCTGCAAGCAGAGGGTATTGTTTCATCAAAGGGAGATTACCTTCAGCCGGCCATACCATTGTTTTCCAGTTGTTCAGTAACTAAGGCTTGGTATCTCAAAGCTTGCTTTCATTTCAATCTCACTTATAGTTTCCATATTCTCAAAATCTTTTGCCAGGAAATCATATTTATAAGGCTTTCATGTTTCATCTTCCCCAGCATCTGCTTCTTTTCATTTTCACCATCCTTGCCCTGAAGTTGGGGAACCAGAAAGCTTTGTCACAGCCACCCTCATTGTGACCTTTGGCGCCCGAACAGGGACCCTGACATTCAGTCATGTCAGCTGGGTTTAGCTGATGGATGGGCCAGTGCTCCTCGGGATTTTGGTTTTTGCTGGGCTGGCACATTCATCATTGCTTTGAGGGACCTTGGCCAGGATCTCCAGGGACAATGATGGTTGCACCTATGTAGGATTGCAGGTGGGTTTGGGGAAAGGCAGAACAATTATTGCCCATTTTGCCACTGTGTTTTTACGATATGAATCCACATCCCTTAACTGATTTGGAGTGTTCCAGTGGCTCTTCCACCTAAGGCAGAGAAAGAGAAAAATGGGCAGCTGGAAGTCCAAAGTAGAAAGGTGTGTATATGGATGCTTTAAGTTAATTCTCACTGATCATGACCAAGTATCTTCAAAGAACAAAATAAAATCAATTGTGAGGTGGATCATTAAAAATTTTCCAGGTGCCCGTGAGCCTGACCGTCCTCCCTCCATCTTGGCTCCTCCACTTCCTGCTACCACAACCTTCTATTCTGCCCTGAATGAACCTCCAGACTCCACCCCCATGACTGCAGGTCACGCCCCCACTTTCAATCATTCCACTTTCAGCCTGGGCCATGCCTCCAGAAGACCAACCCTGAAGTCTGCCATCCTAAATCAAGGCCCTTCCTCCCCAACACCTGACAAAATGGCAGCGCCATTTACATCACCCTCCGGCAACAATATAACCCTATGCTCAAGGTACTAAGCCCAACTGTCACACTATTTCTAATCCAAATAATTCTCCTCCAAGTTATTCTTCCTCCCGAGAAGACAGTTTGGATTTCCCAGAACCACCCCACCCGTCAACCCCAGAAGATCCCCAGGAAAGGATCTGGAAAGAAGCATTGAAGGAATGAGACTAGCAAATAGTCACAAAACTCCTTGTGGCCCCTGTATATTATGAAAGAAGGGGGCAGAATCCCAGGTAACAGCCATTGGCTTCTGGGGAAATAAGGGAGCTGTGTTGGGCAGGTAAATACCATAGGAAGGACTTACCTACTTACCTTGTTTTAATGGACTAATGAGGGCCATGGTTAAAGCACATGTCTTAACCCCCTATGATTTAAAATATATTATGACCATGTTGTTCTCACCTACAGAATACACCCTGTGGGAAGGGGGATGGAAGTGTTTGCTGAATCAATTAATAGCAGACTATGCTAATAATGAGGCAAGGGCAGAATTGACAATCAACCATCTAGCTGGAGAAGGACAACACAACCTACCAGACGATCAACCAGTAGGTATCACCAGAGAAGTATGGGATGATACCAAAGAGATGGCTTTGAAAGCTTTAATCCAGGTATCGGATGGTAGCACTCCCAATTTGGACTACCTTGGGTGGCTGCAGCTAAAGCTTTAGGACAATCAGACCATCTTGGGTGCCTGTTAAGTAAGCAAACCGATGCTACCTCCCTCACATTGAGTGGCCTGCTCTCAGAGAAATAGACCATCAGACATGCTACCTTGCAAAAGAGCGATAAAGTTTTTATTCTGGGCACATGGGCATGGCTGTGTAGACTCTGAGGGCATGTGTTGCATGAACCTCTCCAGCCACAGTGAGTCAATCCATAAGGGCATTACGGTACTGAAGAAAGGGTTCAAGAAGCTTCAAGTAGAAAACAATGACTGGGTCAAAAAACTCCCCCAATCCAAGGGACTAAAGGGTTGGATGATGTCTAGCTAAAAAAGGACTATTCATTCTCTTAGTGGTTGCTGTTGTATTGTTAATTGTCCCATGTTTGTTTGGATGCTTTTAGAAAGTCTTACAAAATTCTTTCAGTTCCATCTTTATTGTAAAACAGAAAGGGGGGAAGATACCCAACACAGGCTCCTCATGGACTCCTTGGAGGAGAGAACTGGAGGTCAGGATGGCACAAAAACCTCTCAGAGACTCAGTGTGGGCAAGAAAATCCTTAAAATTACATAAAAGTATTCTTAAATCCATAAAATACGTTAAAAATGTTGAGTATCTTTAGGCATTAATGAGCCCTGCTAAGTTTCAGTACAAAGTTCTCAAGGGACTCGTTAAAATAGATAATTGGGGGCATGATTGCACAAACCTCTCACAGAGTCAGTATTAAAAGGGAAACACCAAGTACCTTAAAATAACTGAAGTACCCTGAAGTACTAATGAGCCCCAATGAGTGTTGTTACTGACAAAGCCTCTCCAGGGATTAAATACAGCAGATAATTGGAGGCCATGATTGCACAAATCTCTCAGAGACTCCAAGGCAAAAGCCAAACTCAAAGTCCTTTGAAAAACCTGCAATCCCTTCAGGGAGCATTAAAGACCCCCCCCAGGGCCATTGCTGAGTAAGGCTCCCCAGGGACTCCTTCCAGCAGATCCTTGAGGCCACTGGGATTTGGGTTAGGGGGGGATGCTGAGGGCAGGACAAGGGGCTGACAGTGCCCAGCCTGGCTGTGCCAAGAGGCCCCAGGGCCTCAGGACAAGGTGTCTCCTCACAGCCCTTGGTGGCACAGACCCTGCTGCTGTGCCCCAGGGCACCAAGACCCTCCTGTCATCACTGCCTGCAGTTCTCTGCTCTACCTGGGGACACTTTCTCAGTCGTGTCCCTCTCTGGGACCCATTAAAAGTCCAAGAAACTTTGGAGTTGGATTCTGACTTGGAGTTCTGGAGAGGTTTCTTCAGTTCCTTCTCAGGGACTGATGTTCAGGGCCTGAGCAAAACGCCCCAGAGGCTCATTAATTTCCTTGTGCTGTGTCTGTACTGCTGAGCTGGGCTGGGCTCCTGGCACAGAGGCAGCTCCTGGTAAACAAGAAGAGCTTCAAAAGCACGTTTCTCTTGATGAGAAGCTCTTCTGCCAGCCCAGCAGGGCTGGGGCACTGCCTGCAGCCACCCCGGGCACAGCACAGAGGCACAGAGAGCTTCAATCCGTCAGGGCTGGGAAGGTGCTGAGAAGTGCCTGGGGCAGAATCACTGCCAGCCCTTGGCACAGGAACCTCTGGCTGCAGGACAATGCAGCTGCAGCTCCTGGAGCCATCTCCTAAAGCTGCAACATCCCAATGCATACAGATTCTGTGAGTACATTCTCCAATTGTCTCTTGTGCAGAGCAGCCAGGGGTGCCCAGGGCTGTCCTGCAGAGCAGGGTCCTGCAGTCCAGGGTGCTGTGCTGGATCAGGGACTCTGCTGGCTGCCAGGGACAGCTCTCAGTCAGCCCTGGCAGCTGCTCCCAGCACTGGAGGACAAGATCTTGGTGGGACAAACAGCTGGTAATGTTTGGATGTGTTATCCTTGTGTGGTGGTGATGCTGCATTTTTCAGCACTGGTCCCAGCATGGCACTTAACTCCACAACATGTCCAAGTAGATTATACAGGGAGCACAGTGAGGAAGGGGTTGCATAAAAGGGGAAAACCTGCTTTATTAATCTACTGCTCTAGGTTGCCTGTATGTGAAAGAGCACATAGATATTTTTAATATCAGAATGATACTAAAAAAAACCAAACAAAATCTCCCAGACATGAATAAACCAGGCAGTGCAGAAATTAGCCAAGCACCATTTAGAGGCAGCATCAGTGTTGCTTTTCCAGCCTCCTCAGGGTTGCTCTGACAGAGCCATCAGAGCCTGCAGAGCCAGAGCTGCCCCCGGGCAGTGCCAGAGCTGGGAGGGGTCTTCAGGGCAGAGCTGAGCCCCCAGGGCTGGGCTGGGCTCTGGCAGCACAGGCAGGGCCCAGCCCTGCGCACAGAGAAGCAGCTGCTGTCAGGGACAGCTCCAGGCAGCAGAGCTCAGAGCAGGGAGAGGGGGGAAAGTGCCCCCAGGCTGTGCTGGGATATTTAAAGTCCTCTCGAAACCCAATGATTCCATGATTACTATTTTTACAGATCCCCATGCCAAGGCAGAGCAAATATCCAACAGCAGCTCCACCAGCCACTTCCTCCTGCTGGCATTGGCAGACACGCGGCAGCTGCAGCTCCTGCACTTCTGCCTCTTGCTGGGCATCTCCCTGGCTGCCCTCCTGGGCAACGGCCTCATCATCAGCGCCGTAGCCTGCGGCCACCACCTGCACACGCCCATGTTCTTCTTCCTGCTCAACCTGGCCCTCACTGACCTGGGCTCCATCTGCACCACTGTCCCCAAAGCCATGCACAATTCCCTCTGGGACACCAGGAACATCTCCTACACAGGATGTGCTGCTCAAGTATTTTTTTTTGTTTTCTGGGCAGCAACAGAGTTTTATCTCTTGACTGTCATGTGCTACAACCGCTACGTGTCCATCTGTAAACCCCTGCACTACAGGACCCTCTTGGGCAGCAGAGCTTGTGCCCACATGGCAGCAGCTGCCTGGGCCAGTGCCTTTCTCACTGCTCTGCTTCTCACAGCCAATACATTTTCCCTGCCCCTGTGCCATGGCAATGCCCTGGGCCAGTTCTTCTGTGAAATCCCACAGATCATCAAGCTCTCCTGCTCCAAACATTATCTCAGGGAATTTGTCCCAATTGCTGTAAGTGTGTGTTTAAATTTTGGTTGTTTTGTGTTCATTGTTTTCTCCTATATTCAGATCTTCAAGGCCATGCTGAGGATCCCCTCTGAGCAGGGACGGTACAAAGCTTTTTCCACCTGCCTCCCTCACCTGGCTGTGGTCTCCCTGTTTCTCAGCACTGCAGCGTTAGCTCATCTGAAGCCCCCCTCCATGTCCTCCCCATCCCTGGATCTGGCCCTGTCAGTTCTGTACTCGATGGTACCTCCAGCCCTGAACCCACTCATCTACAGCCTGAGGAACCAGGATCTCAAGGCTGCAGTGTGGAGACTGATGACTGGATGCTTCCAGGAACATTAAACTGCTTTCCAATTTCTGCAAATCACTTGTAATAAAACTCGTTTTTGATATGTTCTGTTGGTTTCATTTTGGAGGTTCTTTTTCTTTGTTTTATGTTTTTAAACTTGTCTGATACTCTTAGATTGGATGTGACCAACATGTGTTCTCTAGTTTATATACTTTTAAGAAAGCATCATCCTAAAGTCATTAAGTACATCACAATAACTTATTATATTCATTAGAGCAAAGATCTTTGTATCAATATAATTAGCAAAAGTTTTACAGAAATTTAATAAGGCACGTATACACATTTATGCATGCACCTAGTCTAGCTTACAAAAATTTACATGTATCTTTTCAAATCTGTTCGCATGCTGATGCTTTGTCTTCTTCCTTGCTATGGATACACTCTAAAATCATCAATTGTTATTTCATCCATTACCGCAGCTTTTTTTGTAAGCTAGCTGTCAAGCCCTTCTGTATTTTCCACAGAGAAATGGCACTGAAAATGCCATTTGTCATTTTGTTTCTCTCCACACTCACTGTAGCACAGACTGTGTCAATGTGGGGCTGCACCCTCAGTGCTTTAAAGTAGCTAAAGGATGTCCCAGCAGAGTTTTCTGCAGAGATGCCGTTTTGTTGCCTTCTCTGGAGCTGCAGCAGCAATGTCAGTGTGCAGAGCTGGGGGCAGATCAGTGCTGGCACAGCAGCTGTGCCCAGCAGCAGCAGCAGCACTTGGTGTTGCCAGTGCTGCTGCTGTGGCCCTGCACTGCTGCCCTGCTGGCCCTGGTGTTGCTGCAGGGCCTGAGTGCTCTCGGGGCCGGGCACAGCCCTGGGGGTGGCAGTGCCGGGGCTGCAGCAGGGACAGGCCATGGGCACTGCTGGGGCAGCGCTGACGCCTCAGCCCAGAGCCTGGGGGCTCCAGGCTCCTTGCCCAGGCTCTCTCTCAAGGACACAGCCAGGCCAATGCTCAGCACAGAAAAGCCCCATGAGCAGCCCCAGGCTGGCTGTGGGCAGGCTGGGGGCAAACAGCATGGCTGGGGCTCTGCAAGGGCCCTGGGGGAGATGGGAAGGAGCAGCAGAGCAGGGGCTGATCCATCCCTAGTGCACTGCACAGCCCAGGGCAGTGTCCCAGAGCGTCCTCATGGAGCTGCCAACAACATCCCCCCTCTGCAGCCCTGGCCTCTCCCCCAGCTCACACAGGTGCCCATCCTTGCAGGCACAGACACGGCAGCACTGGCTCAGCAGCCCCTGTTTGCATTGCACAGAGCAGCGGGAGCACCCCCATGCTGTTGTTGTGGGGACACGAACCTGAGGGAGCACAAATGCCATCAGCCCCTGGGGCCAGCAAGGGCTGGGGGACACCAGGGAAACCATTCAGCTTTGTCCTGGCCTCTGCACTCAGCCAGAAAGTTTGTTCCCATCAGCTGGGAGTTTCCTGTCCCACTGCAGACACTGGTGCTCAGAGCCAGGGCTGCCTGGCAGCCACCTCCAAAATGCCCTGACCATTTCCCTTACTTCACCTTTGCTTTCTGTACTCTTTGCTTGTACAAATTTGTTCCTCTTGCCCATCTCTGTCCCCTCCCCTGCAAACAGCCCATCCCTGTTTGCCCTTTCCTCTCCGGCCCCACTCCCCACTGCAGTTCCTGACCTGGTCCCATGGGAACGTCCCTTTGGCAGCAGGATCATCCTACAAGTGCTGCAGGAATGGTCTGCAGGCTCCTGCAGTGCCTGGTGCTGCTCCCTTGCCAGAGGCACCCCAGGCCAGGGGGGCACATCTGGGCTGCTGTGTCTGGCTCTGGGGCTCCCTGTTCTGGGCAGTGAGGAGGAGCTGCAGAGGCTCTGCAGGACTGACAGGATGGGCTTTGGGGCTGGCAGGAGAAGCTGAGGGGCCTGGGCTGCTGGAGCTTCTGAAGAGGAGGCCCAGGACTCATTGTGCAACTGCTCCAAGGGTGGTTTCAGAAAATCACAGAATCACTCAGAATGGAAAAGACCTTGGAGAACATCAAGTCCAACCTGTGCCCTGACACCAGCTTGTGTCCCTGAGCCTCCTCTTCTCACCAATAAAAAACCCAAGCTCCCTCAACCACACCACACAGGATTTGTTCTCCAGACCCTTCCCCAGCCTTGTTGCCCTTCACTGGACATGCTCCAGCCCTTCCATGTCCTTCCTAAATTAGGGGGCCGAGAACTGGACACAGCATTTAAGGGGCTGCCCAACCAGTCCTGAGCACAGGGGAAGAATCCCTGCCCTGCTCCTGCTGGCCACACCATTCCTGATCCAGCCAGGAGCCTTTGGCCTTCTTGCCCACCTGGGCACACTGCTGGCTCATGTCCAGCCTGCTGTTCATCAGTCCCTGCAGGTCCCTTTCTGCCTGGCTGCTGTCCAGCCACTCTGTCACCAGCCTGTAGCGCTGCAGGGGTTGTTGTGGCCAAAGTGCAGGACCCAGCACTTGGGCTTGTTCAACCTCACCTTGTTGGATTTGGGCCCTGGATCCAGCCTGTTCAGGGCCCTGTGCAGAGCCCTCCTACCCTCCAGCACATCCACACTCACACCCACCTTGGTGTCATCTGCAGATTTGCTGATTCTGGACTCAGTCCCCTCATGCAGATCATCAGTGCAGATACTGAAATCCACACTGCCTGACTCTGACCCCTCGGCCATCCTGTGGGTGCCCTGAGATGGCACTCAGGGTGATCTGTTCCATAACCTTGCCGGGCACCCAGGTCAGGCTGACAGGCCTGGAGTTCCCCAGCTCCTCCTTCCAGCCTTTCTTGGGGATGGGCTCACACTGGCACCTCCAGCCCTCTGGGACCTCCCTGCTGAGACAGCACTGATGGTAAATGATGGAGAGCAGCTTGGGGAGCTCATCCACAGCTCCCCCACCCACTTGGGATGGATCCCATCTGTTCCCAGAGACACCTGTGAGCATCTGAGTGACTCAGCAGGTCCCCAGCTGCTTCCTCCTGGATTACAGGGGCTGTTCTGCTCCCTGTGCCCATCCACATGCTCAGGAGAACTCTTGTCCTGAGGACAACCTGTCTGATTTTTGAAAATTAAGACAAGGAAGCGCTTAGGTACCTCAGCCTTTCCCTCATATTTGGAAACCGTATCTCCCCCAATAATGAATGGATATTGGCCTTGTACCTCCTTTTGCTATTAATGTATTTATAGAAACATTTTTATTATCCTTCACAGATATGGCCTGGTTAAGCCTTAAGCTTTCACCTCTCTAACTTTCTTTCTGCATGACCTAACAACATCCTTACACATTTCCTGAGTTACCTGCCTCTCTGTCCAAAGGTGATGCACGTTCTGTTTTGCCCCAAGTTCCTACAAACGGCCCATCACATACAGAATGTCACCTGTTGGGTAAAGCACGCCTCAGAGGAGTAAAATACAAGAGTCTATGAATTAAAAGAGGGAAAGCAAGCTAGGAAAGTAAAAGAAGAAGGAGAGGCTGGGAAGGCTGACAAAAACTGGGACCTCCTTGACCACTTACTTCCTCCTACCCTTGCAGTACCTCAAATCCTTCCTCCAATTCCTCTTGCTGTGGACCCAATTCCTCCTCCTCTCCCAGCTGTCATTCCTTTACCACCTCCTAACCCAGTTATACCTCCACCACCTTCCCCTCAACCCTCTCCTTACTCTCTTTACCCTTCACTACTCTTCCCTTACCTCTGCCATCTCATGCACCCCTAATTCACCAGCAAGTTCCTGCTCTGCCTCCCACAGCACAAATGAGAAGTCAAACAACATCTCAGAATCTCATGCCCAAGAGTGAAGTTAACCAGTCAGCCTCCACAGCTGATGTTGTAACACCCCGTCCAAAGTGGGTAGGTGGAAAAATTGTTCCCCCTCAGAGAAGTTCCCATGTGCAGGGTGGCCAGTGAGATTGGCCAGTAGGAATAGCAAATCAAATTAATCCAGTTTTAGCCCCCAATATTTATACATGGGGAGAATTGAACTCCATCTTTAACATCCTATTTTCCCCAGAAGAGACTCGAATAATAAGAACTGCAGGAATGAAAATTTGGGAGCAAGAAAACCAACCCAAGCCCCCAGGTGACAAAAAAAAAAAAATGCCTTTAGTGGAGCCTGACTGGGACCCTAATCAAGAAGAGGGGAGAAGGAACATGAGAGATCACAGGTCCCTGATGACCAGAGGGATAAAAGAATCAGTTCCTAGAGGGAGTAATACCAGGCTAGCGTTTGATGGCACCCAGGAAAAAGATGAGACCCCAGCACCATGGCTTAATAGGCTAAAGCAAAACTTCCAGATTTACTCTGATGTTGACCCAGACAGCCCAGAAGGCCAATCTTGGGTTCACTGCAGTCGGGGATGACCCCAAGAATCCTTTTTTCTCAGCCTGATGTTTCCAAGAAGGAGTCTGAATTCTTCGGCTCTGGTTTCCAAGGTTGTTTATTGTTTCTTATCTATAACATTTTTTCTCTGGCCTGCCGAGATGTTTTTAGCAGGTCAGACAGAGGCACACTCCCCATCCCAGGGCTGGTGTCTACATTTTATACTATGAACTACATGTACTTTATTTATCATCATTTCCCAATACCTATCACCTATGTTAGACAGTCTACTTCTACTCTAAACCAATCCTAAAATGCCACCATCACCAAGAACATGGAGACTAAGAAGAAGAAGGAAGAAGAATAGGACAACACCCAAGTCCCTCCATCTTGCCTCCTAGACCTCTATATAAAAATCCCCAAAATACCATTTTATACCCTCTGACAGATTCATTATCATTCTACTTAAATTTTGTGACTTGTAATTCTTCATACAAGGGTGGTAATTTGCTCCATGGGTTAAGATCAAAATCCCAGGCGTCTTTGGCTTCCTGCCAGGACTCCCCAGCCCGCTGCCAGGGATCCCCAGCCCCCTGCCAGGGGCACATGTCCTCCAGGGCACCCAGAGGTGTGTCCTGGGTTCCGACAGGCCAAGTCCTTCTCAAGGTACAATTTGTCACTACATCAAGATATCAGATGAAAGTTAGAAAGAATAGAGGACTGGCAAGAAAAAAAATATTAATGAACTGCTGTGAGAAGCCATAAGAGTATATATAGGAAGAGAAGAAGAAAAGACAAAAAATAAAAATTAAAATTATGGCAGCCATAGCCAGAGAAAGTGTGGGAGCCAGTAGAAATACACGCCAGTAGAACCACTTAGAAGAGATAAAGGTTTTATTGGACCAAAAGGGGCGAGGGCTCTACTCAGTGACAAATATTGTTATTACTGTGGAGAGAAAGGACACCTAAAGAGAAATTGTAAGAAACTCCAATTAGATGAAACCATAGCCTGGGAGCAAGAAACTCTAGAGAAAAACTTAAGAAGAGATGAGAGGTATGCGGAATAAGTTCTATGCCCTGGAGAATTTAATGAATCATCTAGAAGAGCCCTTTGTAAATTCCGAGATTGGTCCCCAGAATGATGAATTTGAATTTTTAGTTGATACCAGAGCAGACAAGTCATGTGTGACTAAAATACCAACAGGAATCACAGTCGGTATGAAGGTCTGCAAAGTACAATGGGCCAAAGGAGAACCATTTGAGGCCCAGATTATAGAAGATGTAGAAATTAGATGAAATTCAAGAGTGTCGAGCTAAGTTCATTTACATCCCCAAGTTAGGTTGTAATTTATTAGGACATGATTTACAAATCAAATTGAGAACTGGAGTAATGCCAAAAGAAGGAAAAATGGTAGTACAAATAATGGTCTTAACAAAGGGAGACATAGATGAAATCAACCCAAATGTGTGGGCAGAGGAGGGAAAATTGGTTGTTTGAATAGTTCACCAGTAGAAGTAGAGCTCCAGAAAGACATCTCCCCCATTTGGGTAAGGCAGTATCCAATTTCCCCAGAGGGAAAGAAAGGACCAGCCCCAGTAACTGACCAGCTATTAAAGGAAGGATTTTAGCACCATGCCTGTCTCCACATAATACTCCCATACTAGCGTTGAGAAAAGCTGATGGAAGGTATCAATTACTACAAGATTCAAGAGAAGTTAATCAAAGAACGGTTGCGAGGCACCCGGTAGTACAAAACCCGTATACATCGTTTGAAGCCAAGTACCTGAGGAGCATGCATGGGTCTCTGTCATGGATTTAAAGGATGACTTCTGGGCATGTCCCCTGGCTGAAGAGTGCCAGAACTGATTTGCCTTTGAATGGGAGGACATTTAAAAGAAAAGAAAACAGCAACGAAGGTGGACACATCTTCCCTAGGGTTTAAAGAACCCCCAACCTTTTTGGCAAGCTTTAGAAGAAGTCCTAGAACACTTTAAACCTGAGAATGGGGTGCCTATTTTACAATATATTGATGATTTACTTGTATCTGGGTGAGAACAAGACAAAGTTAGAAGTTCTAACATACTAGCATCTAAATTTCTTAGGGGAAAAAAGGCCTAAAAGTATCACAAAAGAAAATGCAATTTGTGGAACAAGAAGTAACATGTCTAGGACATATAATGGGCCAAGGGTATAAAAGGTCAAGCCCCAAGAGAATTTTGGGAATTCCGTCCATCCCTGCCCCAAAGACCAAAAGAGACGTTAGAAAATTACTAGGTTTATTTGGGTATTGCAGATTATGGCTTGATCAGTATACTAAAAAGTGTTAAATTTCCATATGACAAATTGATAGACTCAGAGCCTGCAACCTGGACCTCAAATGACGAGGAACAGCTTCGGAATCTGAAAACTAAATTGTCTTCTGCCCCTGTACTGAGCCTACCAGACCTTATAAAGAACTTTGACCTATTGGTAAACATGGAAGAGGGGACAGCTTGCGGAGTCCTTACACGGGATTGGGGAGGATGCAGGAAGCGGTCGCATCTCTCTCCAAGTTACCAGATCCAGTAGCCAGAGGGTGGCCAGCCTGTGTGCAAGTGATAGAGGCAACAGCCACACCAATAGAAGACACACAGAAACTAACCTGAAAGGGGAAGATCCAGGTTCATACCCCACACAATGTGAAAGATGTTTTAAGTCACAAGGCCCCTCAGTGGCTAACCGACGCCCAAATACTAAACCATGAAGTCATCCTAATAAGTACCACGGGCCTTGAATTAGTCACTTCAAAATGTTTAAATCCAGCCCAGTTCCTCATGGGAGAGCTGTAAACAGACCTGGATCATGATTGTTTAGAAATTATTGAAATGCAGACTAAAGTGAGAGAAGATTTAGAAGATGAGCCCTTCCCATATGGGAGAACTTTATTTACAGGTGGATCATCACAAATGGTAGCCAGTAAACAGGTCTCAGGGTGTTCAATCATAAATGGGCAGAACATGCAAGTTGAGGAAATGGGAAAGCTACCCTCAAATTGATCTGCCCAGTGCTGTGAAATCTATGCCCTGAAGAGAGGACTAGATTTACTAGAAAAAGTTAAAGGAACAATCTATACCGACTCCCAGTACGCATTCGGAATTGTCCATACATTTGGAAAAATATAGGAAGAATGGGGGTACATAAATTCTAAAGGCAAAAATTTAATACATTAAGAGATAAGAAAATTAGTACTAGAGTTCCTAAGGAAACCAATAGAGATAGCCAAAGGTCACATAGAAGGTCATCAAAAAGGAGACACCCTTGAAATAAGGGGAAATCATTTAGCTGATCAAGTAGCAAAAGAAGTAGCCTTGGACCAAGGTAGACCAATTAAAATTCTTAAGATAGAGGGAACACCTAGTAGAGAAAGAAAAGAGGAAAGACCCATCTTTGACGAGAACGAATTAAGAGAGTTAGAAAAGATGAGAGGACAGCAAAAAGAAAATGGAGAATGGTGGACCCCTGATGGATGGCAAATTTTAAATAAAGCTCTAGCCCGAAAGGTGATGACAGAGTTATATGAGTTGACCCATTGGGGAATACAAGGATTATGTGACCACTTTCCAAGGGATCAAATGTGCATGGGAGTACCTAACATAGCAAAGGCAGTTACCAAGGGATGTTTAACTTGCCAAAAAATCAATCAGAAATTAATGAGAAGAGTACTGTCTGATCTGGGGGAAGAGAGTTGGCCTTGCGGCCGTTCCAAAGCATGCAGGTAGACATCACAGAAATGTCCCCTGTCCAGGGACACAGACACTTATTAGTGACCGTGGATCACCTCACCCATTGGGTAGAGGCGTTCCTGACCAAAACAGAGACAGCCCAAGCAGCCACAAAAGCAATCCTAGAAAACATCATTCCCCAATATGGGTTGATAAATAATATTGGTTCTGATCAATCTCCACATTTTGCTGCCCAAGACTTAAAACAAGTTGTTGAAGCCCTGGCAATGAAATGGAGGTTGCACAGCCCATTGGCATCCCAGAGCTCCAGAAGAGTAGAAAGAATGAATAAAACCATAAAAAACACGTTAACTAAATTAGTTACAGAAATCCAGATGAATTGGCTTAAATGTCTACCCTTAGCACTGTTACAAATAAGAACAAGGCCTCAAACAGGTATAAGAGTCTCACCTTATGAAATGATGATTGGACTCCCCTTCTTGAGAACCCCGTATAGCACGGGAATTTATCCAGAAGGAGAGACAGCCACCCAAAAATAGGTAAAGGCCATAGGAAGGAGATTCAAAGATCTGAGGAAAAAGGTCCTTCAAACCTCTCCCTTAGACACTACGGGATATAACATCAATCCAGGAGACTGGGTGTTAGTTAAATCATGGAACTCTGCACCTTTAACCTCTAAGTTTGAAGGCCATTTTCAGGTCCTACTCACCACCAATACAGCCATATGACCCAAGAGAAGGGGTGGACACATATAACCCAGACTAAAGGACCTGTACCACCTCCCACTGAAGAGTCAAAACCAACCACATCCCCTACTAAGCTTTCTAATGAATGGATTGTGACTAATCACTCAGACAATCTAAAGCTAACCCTCCAGAGGAGACCTAAAGACTATTGGAGACTGTCTATAGTCAAAAACTTGTTAAGAACTGTTTAAATAATCAAAACTTGTTAAGAACTGTTAAAAATTGCAGTTAATGTTATTTATATTTTACTTTTGAGTTTGAAAAGCAGATACTTTCCTGTTGCATTTATTATTAGTTAGTGTTTATTAATGAATGTACACTTTTTAGTTTGTGTTGGAGCCTTTGCTTGTTTTGGTGTCTATTGTGATTTTGTAGGATTAGGCGTAAGAGTAAATACCTCGTTATTTGTTTGGAGTATTTTTTCTATAATTTTGGATACCGATAATTCTTAAAGTCATCTGATCATTGAGTTCAAGGGTTTTAGGTCATGTTTTTGTGTGAAGAAGTTTAAATACCCCAGTTAACTCCAATCTTAGTGTACAAACCAATCTCCTATAAAACATCCCTCAGGGCAAAAATAAATTAGTAAAGAAAAGTCAAATGTGTTGACACCGAGAAAATAAAAACTCTGTACTAAAACAAACGAGCTCTTCTGTAGGAGAAAAGCATAACCAGGAGGCAAGGCTGGGTGAGTCTACAGTCTGCCTAAAAACAGCCACTCCAATCACTGGGTGCAGCTCAGTAGTTGTAGAGTTTAGGGGAATGCCTCATACCAGACTCCTGGGAATGCTCTTACTGATCTAACTTGTTTAACATCACACTGGGAAGTCAGAAGAGCCCCTGTGCTAAATGTTACTACCCCCTTTACAGAGGGGAAGAAACCGAATCTTTAATACGAGTACATACAAATTTAAATCTAAACTGTGTCAACCTCTCTCTGTTAGCAACCTGCCAAGGGCACGGGAACACTTATTTGATTTCACAAAATATAGAATGACTGCAATGACTGCTTGGGAAGCATCCTATAGGAGATGCTTGGCTTTGCTTTGAACGTAAGTCCAATCAAAAAGGCACAGCAGACTTAATAAAAGAGAAAGAAGTAACAACATCAGTAAATGAGAAAGAAGACCTAGAAACATCTCATGGGAAAAACTTGTTCATAGATTTAGTGGAAAAGATCAGGAAAGAGTTACATTTAACTTATTGCTGGATCTGTGGAAATACACAAATGGCCGAAGTCTGGCCTTGGGAAGGGATCAGCTTAAGACCAATAGAAATCTTAAAATGGACCCAAACAAGACAAAAGGTACCAGCTATTGGACAAAGAGGAAAAGAATGGTGGGAATTGAAGTCTAAAATAATTGGAGAAGAGTAGTATATATCTACGAATGGGAATATGTATAAAATGTATAAATTTATAAAACCCCAGTAGGAGAAATATCCTGTAAGAGATATTTAGAAATAAAACATCCAGTAGCTGGGTAGGTCCCTAGAGAACCCAATAAATACTGGAAGTATTATTTATTATTTATATATTGGATAAATAAATATTATTTATTAAATAATAAACAATACCATTTTAATTTATTAATTTAAATTTTTATTAAATAATGAATAATATTATTAGTTTATTAAAATATTATACATTAATCAATAAGAAGTAATATTAATTTATTAAAATACTATTTTAATATATAATAATAATAAAATATTATTATTATATATTAATGTTATATATAATATTAATATTATATATATTATAATACATATTATATTATATTATATTATATTATATTATATTATATTATATTATATTATATTATATTATATTATATTATATTATATTATATTATATTATATTATATTATATTATATATATAATAATATATAATATATATACTAATATATATATTATAATTGTATAATATATTATGTATTATATAATATATATTATATATAAAATAATATTAATTATATATAATATATATAATTATATATTATATAATATATAATGTATATTAATTAATATTATTAATATTAATTATATATTTATTATATATAAGTTGTATATAATAATATAATTAATTAATCAATATAGAATCTATTATATATAATATAATATATTATAATATAATATAATATAAGTTATATATAATAATAATAATAATAATAATAATAATAATAATAATAATAATAATAATAATAATAATGATTTAAAATAATAAATTTAACACTGAAAATCCATTGGGAAGAAAGAAACAGGGTGTATCTACCGAGAAGAATCTAAACTCCATGAGTGTACTGGAAAAGGAATAAATAAAGGTATAAATAAAGGAATAAATAAAGGAATAAATAAAGAAAGAAAGGAAGGAATAAGAGGAATGGACCCATTCTGGGGAGTGAGAGAAATATCCAAGTACTGGGAATTTCCAATGACTATCAGTGATGCTTCCTGGAAAGCTCCAGAAAACCAGGTTTGGGTATGTGGGAATGTGGCTTACACTGAATTACCCGGGGAGTGGAGCAGCACTTGCACTATCGGAATTATTAAACCGTCATTTTCCTTACTCCCAAAAGAGTCTGGATTGAACCTAGGGGTCCCAGTATCTGATGATTTGAACAAATCTAGCTGATGAAAAAGAAACTTAATTGAAATTGGAGGAACACAGACACGGAAAAACACAGTATGGACCCCCCAGGAAATAATTTGCAGTTATGGACCGGCGACCCAGATTAAAGATGGGTCCTGGGGACACCGGACCCCAATTTATACGGAGTTAAATCGGATTCTGAGATTACAGGCAGTGCTCGAGATGGTATCGAACTGAACCTCTCTAGCTTTAGACCACATAAATGACCAACTATCCCAGACTAGAGCTGTGGTGTATCAAATCAGACTACCAGTAGATTATTTATTAGCTGATGATGGAAGCATATGTGGAAAATTTAACTCCCCCAGTGCTGCTTAGAAATGGATGACTGCAGTGAAGTCATTAGAAATATCTCAAAGGAAATCTGGAAGTTAGCTTATGTTGGAACACAAGAGTGGACCCCTACATTCGATACCAGCTGGTGGGACAATTTCTGGCCTTTAAAAGGAAACTGGTGGGGAAAAAAAACCTTTTTCATCTTATGTGAAATTGCTGGTTTGATCCTCCTACCTTGCATGCTCCCCTGTATAATCCAAGTTGTAGCATCTGCTGTACAAGCAAGTGTAATGATACCAAAAGAGCTTAATAAAAAAGAAGTAAAAGTAATCATGATAATGAATGATCAAGAACATGAAGATGCCAAGCAAATTTACAACCAATATTAAAAATTATACTTTCAAGAAGAAGTAATTGCTAAATGATGCAGGCTTGAGCCCAATCGAACAATTAAAGGGGGAAATTGTAGAGAATCAATTGTTAAAGGAGTTGATATAAAGTTCATTGTTAAAGGAGTTAATATTAAGTTCCAATGTTATTTATAGAATGTTTGTTGAATGTTTAACAGTTATGTCAAGTTCCAATGCTAGTTAAAGGATTTATAATTATGTAAATCCCCTCACTGCAGGTGTTCCCCCCACTGCTCCTGTCAGCGTTCAGAAGCACATAATCACGAGAATGATTCAATGCAGGTGCTTTTATTGAAGAGCTCTGGGTGTCAAGGGTACAACCCAAATCTGTCTCCGACATGTATTCGGGACAAACATGTTTTTATAGTCAATCCTTATATAACTTTAATGTTAATTATTAAACCTATATTGTTTTATTGTATACATAGATTTCAGCCAAGCATGGGCTCATCGTGACCCCTCCCCTCAAACATCTAACATAGTTTCTCAGAATTCTTCTTATGATTATAAAATAATTGTATTTAATTACTAAACAATCATCACATCTAACAATTATATCTTTTATCATATACTGCTTACACAGGTGCAAATTCACATGATCTGGCAAACACAAAGCCTAACATTTCCAGAGTCTATTTTTAACATTTTTCTACGGCCCCACTATGTCTAGCTTCTTTCTAATTCCCCGAATTTTATGATTTTAGAATCTTTTACTATCATTCCCACTCCCATCTAAGTTGTTTAACCGCCCAACACCATAAAGAAGAGGACTGTGTCAGATAACAACCAAATATGAAAATCCCATAAAACATAACAGAAAAGAATGACCTAATGAAAACCCCTAGAACAACAAGCCACGATGCAAATGAAGAATTAAAATAACGCTTCTAACCAGAGAAAACATAACACAACATCAGGACCATGGCCAGAGCTTTTGCCTTCATCACACTAACCAGAGCAGGCCAAGAGCAGTACAGGGACCATGGACCTGAAGCCAACAGTGTCTACCCAGAGACTCTTGAAAGGAGAGAAAACCCAGCCAGCCCAGGCCTTGCTCAGCACTGCAGTTCCCTGCTCAGAGCCTTGGGCTCCCTGCAATCCTGCCCTCAAGGATCTGCTCTCACCAGGCCCTGGGCAGCCTTTGGCACTCCCTGCCCTCACTGGGGCCCAGCCATGCTCCAAGGCACTTGGAGTTTTGCTGCTGACTCCTTGAGCAGCTTCTCCATCCTTCTCTGCATGCCTGAGGCTCCTGGAGCCAGCCCCAAATCCAGCGTGGGGCGGGTTAAAATACAGAAAGCCCTCAGGAGCTCTTTGTCTCCCTTCCATTGTCTTTGGGTCTCCAGGGCTTGTGCAGTGATTGGAGTCAGTTTGGAGTTCTTTTCAGGAGGAAGATTCCAATGTGCAACTCATGATTTTTCTTTTCAGTCAACGGAATATTTTTTTTTGCTTTCATTTCAGAGAAGAAGGGACAGAAGCATTTCCCAGGTGATCTTGATGCTGAATGTCTCCTTAGGAGGTCTGGGCAGGGAGAAGAATGAGTCCCTTGCAGGCTGACCCTGTCTGGACAAGCTGCTCCTCACCCCCAACCTATGTCTGACATGGCCCACTGGGGACTGACATCTCAAAACACATAAAAAATGAAAGTATTTTTCCTTATAAAAAAAAATTAATTAATAAATAAAGTTATAAACATAATATTCTAATTTATATTTTTATTATTTTTATTACATTAGTTTTATATTTTCCTTTAAAAATCTATACATTTTTTAGTAATAAAAAAAAAATTGTCCCTCATTCTAAGAATTCCTTTCATTCATTAATTAATTTAATTAAGAAAAACACAATTCCTTCCATTAATTAATTATTATTTCTTGGTGACTTATTTCTTCCTCTTTATGGTAATTAGTTATATTTGTCGTCTTTTTATCATCTTTTTTATCATCTTTTTAATCATCTTTTTCTCACACAGGGTCAAGGGCAGCACTTTGGGGTCCCTGGAGACATTTATGGGGCACATTTGGGGCAGTTTTGGGTCTGGAGAGGGAATTCAGAGAGAACTTGAGGGTCTGGAGGACACTTGGGGGAGCCGGGTGGGCACTTGGAGGGGCACTCAGGGATCCCGAGGCACAGTTCGGGGTCCGGGGCAGCACTTGGGGATCCAGGGGGGCCCTTGGAGGTCAGGGAGGGGAATCTGGGGCCCTTCGGGGTCCGGGCGGGCCCTTGAGGAACCGCTGACAGGACTCTCTGGGGCGCGGGGGGTGATGGGAGTTGTATGCGCAGGTATCATACGATTTAATAGGGCCGCGGAGCATCACGGGAGTTTGAGGCGCAACTGCAATGGCCCTCGGTGGGGCGCCGGGCATGACGGGAGATGAAGTCCCGGCTGGAATAGCGCAGGACGTGCGCCGCGGAGCATGATGGGAGCTGAAGTCCCGGAAGTGGCTCGATCACGATGTCTGGGGGTCCGGGACGGCTGTTAGGGGACACTTTTGCGTCCGAGCCTCGACTTGAAACCCTCAGGGAAACTTACGGGGAGCTCTAACCGGACTCTTTAGGGCGCGGGGCACGGCAGAAGTTTTAGGCGCGGGACTGTGTTCTGAGGGGATCTGGGGCCGCGGGGGATGAGAGGAGATGAATTTTTACAAGTGGCTGTACGGGGCATCTTGGGGTCAGGAGGACTCAGAGGGTCCCGGGCGCTTTCGGAGGCTCCCGAATGGGCGGTGAGGGGGCACTGAGGGATCGTGGAGGGTCTGGGGAACACTGATGGGACAGATGGGGGCGATCCTGGGGTACTGTGGAGCGCGGGGAATGACGGGCGTTGTAGTCCCGGCTCCAATGGGGCTTAATGGGGCCGCGGGGCGTGATGGGAGTTGTATGCAAGGAGAAAATATGGCGCCTTTTTAGGCACGGCCCCTAGGCCCAGATTCCTAGTGATGATTGGCTGGGAACGGTGATAGGTGGGAGCCTCAGCAAATGGGATGTGGTGGAGGCGGGAACAGCCAAATCTAACTCCTACAGTCCATCCAGGGACAGTCCAGTCCATTCCAGTACAGACCAATATAACCCCACTAAAGCCCATTTCATTCCAAGTAGAACCCAGTTCAACCCCAGTGGCCCTCCAGTCCCTCCCAGTGCAGCCCTGTCTGTCCCAATACACCTGAGTTCATTCCCAGTCGTTCCCAGTTCCTCCCAACCTGATCCATATGATGCCCCAGTGTCCCCACTTTTGTCTGCAATGCCACCAGTGTCCTCAGGTTGCCCCAGTCCTCCCCAGTGTCACTCCCAGTATGTCCCAGTGTCTCCCACAGTGTTCCCAGTGTCCCCAGTATGTCCCACTCCTCCCCAGTGCTTCCAAGGACAGTTTAATTTCTCATGGTGGCCGTGGCAGCCAAACCCAGCAGTGGGGTCAGTGCAGTGCCCATGGCCACAGCCCCTTGCAGTGCCCAGTGCAGCTTGGGCTGATGATCCACCCTCACAGCTGGCCCAGGGCAGCTCTGCAGTGCCTTTGGTGGCACCTGGGGCTGGCACACACCTCAGCAGTGTGTCTGTTTGCAGTGGGGAAACTCAGGAGATTCAGATTGCTTCAAAAAACCCAAAAAAAGGGAAAACCCCTCTCAGGCTGGGTGCAGCCAGCTCTGCAAGCACAGCAGGGCCCAGGGCAGTGAGGACAGACAAGATGGGGCTGGGCAATGTGGAGCAAGGCTGTACACACTGGTCAGAGCTCCAGGCACAGCTTCTGTGAGCAGGCCAAAGCTGCTGGGTCAATATCAATCACAGAATGCTGCAATCACCTCTGCTCTAAAGAGAAATTTAATCAAAGACACCCTTTAAAACAGGAATGTATATTTTCTTACTGTACTTCGAAATCTTTCTCCATGACTGGACTAGGAAAACTTTAATGACCCTCTCAGGGCTTTGCTGTTGTTTACATCAGACTCAGTCTTTGAGAGTCAATAGCACAAAGTTAAATTGAAACTCCAAATTTTCTTGAAGTTTTAATATGTCCCACAGAGGGACACCACTGGGAAAATGTCCCCAGGTTCCAGTTAGCGCAGGACACTGGAGGCAGTGATGGCAGCTGGGGACAAACAAGGCAAAGGTGTCTCTGGTGCTGAGCAAAGCTGGATGTGTTTGAGGAATGCACAGGGCCAAAGCCTGAGCCCCAGCCCCTGGCCAGGCAGATCCTGTCCCTCCCTCCTTGTTCAGGGCTCTTCCTGGGATGGCCACTGGCATGTGGGGATGTGCAATGCCAAGGGCAGGAGCATGGGGCGGCCCCTGCCAGGCTGCTGAGCAGGGACAAGGAGGCAATGAGGCCCCAGCCCTGCAAGGGTCACTTGTCTCCTGCTCCTGCCTCAGGCCCAGGCCCAGCAGCCATGGCCAAAGTGCTGCCCAAGTTGGCTCTGGCAGGACTGTCTTGCAGCTGCTGCCCATCCCTGTGCCCTGTGCAGCCCAGGCTGTCCCACGGTGTCCCTGCCCTGCGCCTCTGTCCCTGCAGGCTGTCGGCATCCCTCGGCTGCCCCACCTGGCTGGGCCCTTCCTTTGCTGACAGCTCTGCCTCCTGCCTGCTTCTGCCTGCCCACACAAAGCCTGGGGCTGATACCAAAAGGGCTCATTCCATTTTTACTGTGCCTGGGAACTTTCAGCACAGGAACAAGGCAGGCAGGGGCTGCTTTCCCGACAGGAATGGTTGGAAGAGAAGAAGAAAACATCTGGCTCAAGGGTGCAGGAATAGAGAAAACAAGGACTGAATCTGGGAACTTGGGGTGGGTTTTATGGAAATGGCTAAATTGTAATTCAGATTTAGTGACTGTATAGAAGCAACACGCTGGTAGAATTACATATCCATGTGAGGTTGGGAGTTATCCCTCACTAGAGCTCTGGCCTGAATAAATGACACCCTCTGGAACAGCAAATTCATGTACAGGCACAAAGCAGCTCTGTGCTCAGTGGAGTGGAGACTGAGGACAGCAGAGGAGCCCTGGGAGGGACTGAAGGAAGTTTCAGAGATGGTGGATCCTTTTGGCGCAATAGAGAACAGCCAGAGAAAGAAAGAATTAATGCAAGGGGCAGATAGGGAGAGCCAGACCCAAACAGGACCCAAACAGAAAGGAATTTCCCTGCCAGGGCAGGGCTGTAGTGCAGCATGTCCCCCAGCAGGAGCCTTTGTGTGGGCAGGCAGAGGCAGGCAGTTGTGTCCCTCTGTGGGAGCCATTAAAACTTCAAGAAAATTTGGAGACTAAATTTAACTTTTGAGTTCTTGAGAAGTTTTTTGAAGACACTCTCAAGGACTGAGTCTGATGTAAACAACACCAAAGCCCTGAGAGTGTCATTAAAGTTCTCCTAGTCCAGTTATGGAGAAAGATTTCAAAGAGCAGTAATAAAATATACATTCCTATTTTAAAGGGTATATTTTATTACATTTCTCTTTGGATCAGAGGTGATTGCAGCATTCTGTGATTGATATTGGCCCAGGGTCTCTCCTCAGCAGCTCTGGCCTGCTCACAGAAGCTGTGCCTGGAGCTCTGACCCAGTGTGTACAACCTTGCTCCACACTGCCCAGCCCCATCCTGTCTGTGCTCACTGCCCTGGGCCCTGCTGTGCTTGCAGAGCTGGCTGCACCCAGCCTGAGAGGGGTTTTCACTTTTTTGGGTTTTTTTGCAGCAATCTCAAACTGTTGAGTTTCCCCACTGCAAACAGACACACTGCTCAGGTGTGTGCCAGCCCCAGGTGCCACCAAAGGCACTGCAGAGCTGCCCTGGGCCAGCTGTGAGGGTGGATCATCAGCCCAAACTGCACTGGGCACTGCAAGGGGCTGTGGCCATGGGCACTGCACTGACCCCACTGCTGGGTTTGGCTGCCATGGCCACCGTGAGAAATGAAACTGACCTTGGAAACACTGGGGAGGACTGGGACATACTGGGGAACACTGGGAACGCTGTGGGAGACACTGGGACATACTGGGAGTGACACTGGGGAGGACTGGGACATACTGGGAGCACTGGGAATGCTGTGGGAGACACTGGGGCATACTGGGAGTGACACTGGGGCCGTTGTGGGGAGGACTGGGGACACTGGGGCAGCCTGTGGACTGCATTGGAGGGAACTTGGAGGGACTGGGTATAAACTCGGGTGTATTGGGAGGGACTGGGCTTTACTGGGAGGGATTGGAGGGGCACTGGGGTTGAACTGGGTTCTACATGGGATGACGTGGGCTGTACTGGTGATGAACCGGGCTGTACTGGGAGGGATTGGAGATGTTGAATGGGCTGTTCCCGCCTCTGCCGCATCCCATTTGCCGAGACTCCCGCCCATCGCCGCCCGAAGCCAATCAGCGCCAGAGATCGGAGACTAGGGGACGGTGCCTACGGTAGCCACAACTCCCGTCATGCCCCGCGGCCTCATTGAGCCCCATTGGAGCCGGGACTACAACCCCAGTCATGCCCCGCGCTCTAACCCCGGGATCCACCACCCCTTTGTCCCTTAAGTGTCCCCCAGACGCTCTAGGATCCCTCGGAGCCCCCTCACCGCCCATTCAGGTCCCCCCAAAAGCGTCCCCGGACCCCCTGAGTGCTTCCAACCCCACAGATGCCCGGTACAGCCACTTGTGGAAATTCATCTCCTGTCATCCCCCACGGCCCCAGAGCCCCTCAGAACACAGTCCCACGCCCAAAACTCCTGCGGTGCCCCGCGCCCTAAAGAGCCCGCTTAGAGCTCCCCGAGCTCCCGGCAAGTTCTCTCGAACCGTTGACGTTCCTCCGAGGATCTCAAGTCGTGGCTCGGATGCAGAAGTGTCCGCCAAGAGCCTTCCCGAACCTCCAAACAAAGCGTTGGAGCCACTTCCGGGACTACGGCTCCCATCATGCTCCGCGGCACATGCCCAGTGCTCTTTCAGCCGGGACTTCACCTCCCGTCATGCCCCGTACCTCCACTGACCTCTATTGCAGCTGCGCCTCTAACTCCCCTTATGCTCCGCGGCCCCGTTAAACTGCATTAGACCCGCGCCTACAACTCCCATCACCGCTCGCGCCCCAGTGAGCCCCGTCAGAGCTCCCCAAGGGCCCGCCCGGACCCCGAAGGGCCCCAAATTCCCCTCCCCTCCCTCCAAAGGCCCCCCTGGACCCCCAAGTGCTGCCCCGAACCCCGAACTGGAATCCCTGAGTGCCCCACCAAGTGCCCACCCGGCTCCCCCAAGTGTCCTTCAGACCCTCAAATTCTCTCTGAATTCCCTCTCCAGACCCAAAACTGCCCTAAATGTGCCCCAGAAATGTCTCCACGGACCGCAAAGTGGCCTCTTTTATCCTGTCTTTGAAAAGGATAAAAAGGATAAAAAAGATAACAAAAGGATTTAAAATAGGACAGATTAGACTAAAGAAGTAGAAATCAATAGCCACACTGGTCAATGAATTAATGTTAGGAATTGTGTTACTTAGAACTAATGACCAATAAATTTTTTGCTTGCTAAAAAGGTATTGATTTTTAAATACAAATATTAAAATTTTGTGATACCAATATAGAATAATACTATCATAAATAATAAAAATAATTTTCCTAATTCCGTAAATTTTATTTTTAATAGGAAATGCACATTTATTTTTATGTTTAGGGATGTCAGTCTGTAAGAGACAGTCCAGAGATCCCTCATCTGCCTCACAGCCGTCATCAAGGATGGAGATTGAAGCCCTCCCCAAGGACTGAGACTGAGACCCCTAAAATTCTAACCCAGGGGTGCTGGCCTGACTGGAGTGGGATGTCTGCCATAGGAAGCGGGATGTTTCCCGTAGGAACCAGTCCTGAAACAACGGGCCCCGCTCACTGCTGGCACCGGTTTGTGCCGTTCAGAAATGGACTGTCTGTACCTGTTCCCAATGGATTTATTCTCCACTGTTACCCCCATGTGCCGTCCTGCTCCCCTCCCGGCGGTAGATTATAAAAGAGCCCTGAGTTAACCAAAGACTTTGAGACTCTCCCTGACGTGACCAGACGGATCTATTGGTCAGACCACAAGGATTTCATCTCTTTGTTGGCAGCTATTCCCCCCCTCCTTTTCTCTGTCTCTCTGTCCTTTATCTCCTTTCTAATCCTTCTGCTGCATCTGCTGTGGGCACTCACTAAAAGGTGCATTTGTTTTGGTTAATACTGAAAGTCCCCTGCTGTGTGTCTTTGCACCCTGAGATCAGTGAAACGAACCATCGTACCCGGGGATGGTGGCACGGCCTGATGGGGTTGCTGCCCACAGCATGTGATTGTGATCTTCTTGGTGGCGACTGCACTGGTTCATCTGCTCTTGCTTTCTGGTCTCCCTATCCCAGAATCACCTGTGCCACCTGCTTTTCTTATATTGTGGTTCTCTGCAGTTCCTTCAATAGTCAGCCCTTCTTAAGTTCACTCTTGGAATAGGGGATTATCACCTCCCCATCATATTGAGTGCATTTGAATGCAGTTGAAGGCGTTTGGCTGCATTCAAAATATGGTCCCTGTTTTTGATTTACTGTGGAATCTCTGTTTGTATTTTCTACCTCTGTTGAGGATGGGATTGAAGGTACTTGAGATGATATTTCAGATTCAGATTCAGGTGGGTTTTGTTTCTTATCAGTGACACAGCCTCACAACCATGAGTTCTGCAGCCTTTCATCTAAGGCACAAAATGGCTCCCTATCTCTTGTTACAAGGTCTGGATGGTACCAAGGAGACCATGGTGATACTGGGGATCCAAGGAGGCCGTGGTGACACCATGGACACTCATAGAAACATGGGCATTGTGACACAGCAGGGCTTCATGGAACCAGGGAGTCAATTGTGACTACCAAATCTCATGGAACCAAGGGCCCATGTGACACTGGAGAACTTCAGGGAACCAAGAGTCTCTTGTGACACAGGGGGTGCTCATGAAATTGTGAAGACCATTTTGAAACTTCAAGGCCTGATAGAACCAAAGGGTCATTCTGGCACTTCTAAACCTTGGAAGCAAAGGGACCACAGTGACACAGTGGGGCTCTGTGGAACCAAGGGGCCATGGTGACTTTGTGGAGTGTCATTGAACCAACTGTCCATGGTGACACTGCAGGGCCTGATGGAATCATGGGCACCATTGTGACACTACAGGGCGTCATGGAAGCAAGGGGCCATTGTCACAATCTGGGGCCTCTTGGGATCCAAGGGCAGATGTGATACCATGGAAATTATGGCAACTTTTGCACCATGAAACCAAGGAGACCATTGTGACCCTACAGGACCCTGTGGAAGTAAGGATTCATGGAACTGTGCAGGACACATGGAACCGAGGGGCCATTGTGAAGCTGTAGGACCAAAAGAGCCCATTGTGACACTGTGGGCCCCCATGGATCCAAAGGTCCATTTTAACATTGCAGGGCCTCATGGAATCCTGGAGACCACTGTTGGGGCCTTGTTGAATGAAGTGGCCCTGCAGGGCCTGATGGAGCCAATGAGACCCCATAGAACCAAGGGTCCATTGTGACCCTGTGGTACCAAGGTGTCGTGGGTTGACCCAGGCCAAATGGCAGGCATCCATGTGGGCTGCTCACTCACTCCCCTCTGCAGCTGGACAAAGAAAATTTAATAAAGGGTTCATGGGTTGAGATAAGGACTGGGTGAGATCACTGATCAAATAATGTCCTGGGAAAAACAGGCTTACTTAGAGATATGAAATTCATTTATTACTGACAAGGTCAGAGCAGGAAAAGGGGAAATAAAATAAGCCCCCCAGCTCCCTCCTTCCACCTCTGCCTCCCACCCCAGCAGTGCAGGGAGACGGGGAATGGGGGTTATGGTCAGTTCATCACCCATGGCTTCTGGCCCTGCTCAGGGAGAGGAGTGGTTCCCCTGCTGCACCGTGGGTCCC
The DNA here is from genome assembly GCF_035770615.1 of Melospiza melodia melodia. Lineage (NCBI taxonomy): Eukaryota > Metazoa > Chordata > Aves > Passeriformes > Passerellidae > Melospiza > Melospiza melodia. The sequence goes on from NW_026948761.1 coordinate 2,216,548, forward strand.
TCCCAAGGGAGACAGTTCTGCAGGAGCTTCTCCCATGTGAGTCCATTTCAGGGGCAGCAGCCCTCTGCAAACTGCTGCAGTGTGAGTCCATGCCAGGGACAACAGTCCTTCCCAAACTGCTGCAGCATGGGTCACTCTTCCAGGGGGTGCATTCCTCCAGGGACAGGCTGCTACAGCTTGGGAGCAGGGCCCCTCTCTCCATGGCTCTCCTGCAGGGTGCCTGGGTCTCCAGGGCCTGGAGCACCTCTTGCCTCTCCTTCTGCACTGACCTTGATGTCTGCAGAGTTGTTCTTCTCACATGTTCTCCCTCTGCTCTCCTCTTAGTGGAGTTAAAACTGTGTCACAATCTCTATTTTGATTTCTTTTTCAATCTGTTATTGCAGCGGCATTGCCACCATTTGTAACTGGCCCAGCCTTTGCCAGCAGCAGGTCCATCTTTGAAGCCACCAGGAATTGGCTGTGCCAGACATGATGGAAGCTTCCAGCAGCTTCTCACAGGAGCCGTCCCTGTGCCCCCCTGTGAAATACAAAGCTGTGTTTCGTGTCAGGTTCATACAGGCAACGTGTGTATTTGTGATTGTAATATGGGTGGGAAGCGACCATGGGACAGTTATAAAGACGAATTCTAATAATTACTAAGGAAAGTAAAGCATAGCTTTGAACCTATCTTTTGTTCGTAATTAACCTTTATAAGTCTTAAGTTGATTTAGGAGCATTGGAATTAAATCTTTAGGGATGTTGCTTTTTGACAAGAACTTTATGCTTGTAGCTAAGCCTTAAAGAGTTTTGCAATAATAACCTGTTGAATTATAATTTTAGAATATTGCTTGTAGTAAGGATCTTTGAAACTATAGCTTTCGAATATATATAAAGGAAACATGCTTATCTCACACCTTACAAAACAGTGAAAAGCAGCTTGAGAAAGGAAGATGAACATCAACTCATGGATTAATAGTTTTAACCAAGGGAAGCTGGACATCACTGTTTCGAGATTTATAGTCTCTGCAATTAAAAGGTGGACCCACATCTGGAATCTGGACCATGCCATCTGGGAGATTCCTTCCTTCTTTCAGAAACTGAACCACCACCATCTGGGCATACTCCTTTCTGGGATACATCCTGAGGAAAACTAATCACAAAAGGTATGGAATTGTGACATAAAAATTGGGAATAGAAACTGCTGAGAAAGCTGATGAGGCTGATGAGTACCCCTATAAACACCTGTAAGCCTCAACTATCAGTGTGCAGTTGGAGGGAAAACTTCCCCCACTGTACCCAGCGCTGTATTGCTCATACTTTACCATATTAATTAATTGTTGAAGTGAAGGTGAGATGACCATCCTTTAATGCATTGAACTCCGATTTATTGATCAATCAGTCACTTTAAATAACAGTGTTAACGAACTTCATGCATATTCCAAAATCCAAGTTTATGATAGGCAAACAGAGAAAACTCTAACCACTCCTTTTGTTTTACAATACCGTTAATTGTTTACACAAAACAAAACCAGTGTTCCCACTGTGGTATGAAAGGTTCCCAAAACTTCCATATCTGTTCCCAGGGTGCCATCTTTTCCCAGAGAGGGTGTTTCGCTTGTTATGGGAAGACTGCCTGAGAACCTTATTGTTTATAAAGTGATGCCTGAGAAAGTCTAATTGTTTATAGAAATCAGGCTGGGAACTGCTTTTGGAACTGCTTTGCAACTACCTTTTACTTTTCTCTCACTGTATGCCTTCATGGCCTTTTTCTTTAAGCCATGCTTGAACTAAACTCCCGACATTTCCCCTGTCTTTTTCTTTTTGAGAAAGGAGGTTAGTTTGCCAGGTTTTCTCTATCATCCTACTAACCATTTTTTGGATACAGCTACAGAAACAAGGTAATATAAGTAAGAGCAATAAGAGTACACCTAATATCCCTATAACATATATTACAAGGTTTCTTAACCATGGTCCCAATCCTAAGCTTTTAAGCCATTCATCAATTCCCAATCCTTCTTCTTCCTTAAGGCTGTTAAGCCCTAGCCATAGCTCTTTTATCTTAGCATGAATAGATACAGAATGATCAGATAAATTCATGCAACACATCCCTTCAGAGTCTTCAAACCCATGGCCTTGTGCTAGCAGCAAAAAATCTATGGCAGCTCTAACAACTTTGCACATCTGCAGCCAACATATCTAATATCTGTGAGGTCTTATTCAATTCACCCTTAGCCCAACACCCTATTTGTTTTGCTAAAGTCATTGCTTTGCTTGCAGCACCCCATGGTAGGAGAGCTGAAACCATCACTTGTTTAAATTTACTCCAGAACCAGGGATCTCCTATTTGACTACAGTCTAAGTTATGTAAGCTGCGCCTTTGCCTGCTTGTCTTATGACTTAGTTGCATTAACACAGATATATTAGGGTGGAATAATGATAACTTGCCTAAATAACAAGGTCCACCCTGAGGTTGGGCAGTTATACCATTCCAGGCTCTATCTCCATAAATTAGAAATATTCCTGTAGGTAATTTCTTAGGTGTCATGATCCTAGAGCCTTTACATTGGTTATAAAGTTGTTTGGACACTATGTCTGGGCTTAGAGATGAATCCAGAGTAGCCCATGTCTGTTTATGCTGATTCATCTTTTGAGAATTAGAGTAATCAAAGCTGAACCACCCACCGTTGGAAGTGCTGGTCATGCTAGCATTTGCACTTCCAAAAAGAACTAACTTCTCATGTGGGGAATGCAAAGGAGTATTAAGTGATTGAATTAGCAGACATTGACGGTAGCCGTCACTCTGACTGGCAGTATACCCTCTTTGTGCAGGCAATTTATTATTTACCATATTGCGCATACATAAGGCATGGTTATTAATAAGACTACAAAATTCTTGAGGAGACCATACTGGAAGCCCTACCAAACATGTTCGAAATGGATTAGTAACTCCTCCAAGGCTGAGACAAAGCGATGACTGATTAATCTGTCTAGCAAGTGTTATCCATACATTATCTCTAGGTTGACTAAAATGTGTTACCCTTAATTCTTCAGCTACCACTACACCAAGCAATATAACAAAAGTAAACCTCATTTTTCTGTTTTTACTTTGACCTTCTTTTTCTTATCAGTTTTTAACCTTGCTGTTCCCGAGACCTGAAGACCACACCTTTGTAACCTTCTAATGCAGTTATCTAATGCCTGTTTGGGATCTCCTTTTATAGGCCCTACAACAGAATGTTGTGTTAAAGGTACCAGCTTTCTACACCTTACAGAGGCTATATATGATGTATTTTGAGCTTTAACCCTTTTCAAAATACACTGTACCTCCCACCAATAATAGGCCAAGATTCTCTGCTCATGAGATTCATAAAGGTCTAAAGCTAAGGCAGTGTTTAGCCCTGTTTCATTCCGTAGTGCCCGCTCCCAATTATGTTCCCACGTATGTCTATAATTACAGGTGTTACACCATAAATGAGATAGCGACAACTGATCCACCCAAAAGGTCTTATCACAACCCCCGCAACACAGTGCAACCCAAGCAGCACAATGTGGGCTGTGACATTCAAGGCAGTTCTCTTTTGCCGGTCCTTTTATATGGAAAGATGATGATTCAATAATGCCAATCAGTTCTCTGGTTGTCCGGCAACGGCGTGTTATCCCAAAGGGTTAAAACCACCCCCCAGCTGAGCCACAATGTCCAGCCTTATCAGGCATTGCACGGTAGGTGGTAATTGGACTAAGAAAAGAAAGCTGTTAGCTGATTTCATTCATGCGAACCTGGAGAGGAGGCGAATGGCAAGTCTGAAAATGATCCCTTCTGTCCTTGGGTTTCTCAGAAAAGTTCAAAATCAGTTTTACAGTCTGTAATCCTTTAGTCATTTGGCTGAACTGGCATCAGCTGGGCGATTCTCAGTCCTTTTTTGATTTGGAGTGGTGAGAAAGCACTTAAAATACTTAACTTAGCAGACTTATTTTCAAATCAACAGAACTTAACTGGCTTCAAAATTCTATGGGCTAACTGTGTTACACTCTTTGCAACATAAGAATAGGCAATTCTAATAACTAAACTGTATTTTCAGCTAGCAAGGTTTCTCTGATGTTCACAACAACACTTTGAACACAAGTCATAAAATAAACGCCTATTGTAAAAGCATAAATCTATCTAGCATCACTTAAACTCAATAGCACTTATACTTAAAATACTTAAAATATTTAAACTTAATAGAACTTAACATTACTTAAACTTATCTTTACTTAAACTTAACAGATTTTTAGATCAACAGAACTTACATGTAAAATCTCTTAATTCTAATAAAACTTAACAAAACTTAACCTTAATAGTATTTAGCATTTAACGACACTTACTAGATAATTTAACTTAAACTACTTAATAACAGATAACTTACTATAGACATAAAATATAGCATTCATTATCACTCACCCACAGGCCTGACTCCAAAACACCAAACCAAAACAACATTTCTCACATTTTTGCTGCAGCATTTATACGAAAAAGCACACTCATACAATCTCACTCATACAATCAATCCAACACATCTTAATATTTTTAAACTTTTCAAAATATAATTTTAGAGTCTGATGTTCCACTGACTGAACCATCCGGGCTTCTGATGTTAAAGTCTATGTTAATGCAGGTGATTCTGACAGCATAACCAATGCTGAGCCAAACTGGCCGAAATTTGACCCATGCATACAGTACGCTGATTCCTGTTTCATAGTCTCTGCCAGGAAGAACAAAAGTGCCTTTAACTTTCCTTGTTTACCATCACTGGTTTCTCAATTTCAACAGGGATCTTTTCCTTTTGTTGACAAAAGTTACATCCATTAGGCTGTTAGGTCCAAGACCGAGGCTCTTTACCAGCTGCGGGGTGGAGAGACAAGTTCTGGCGCTGGGAAAGCACTCCGGTCGCCGCTTGTGCCGGAGCGGACAGGCCCCCCCCGCTCCGCGCTGCGGGTCACTCCCTCTGCAGCGTTCCCGCTCCCCCTGCAGCGGCTCCCTGTGGTGTCGGGTTGGAGACAGGAGAGGGTGCCGATGCTGCAGCGATGACTTCTGTTGGTGCCCGGTCATCCGAGTGGCATTTTTGGCCCCAATTATTTGATTTGCAAATGCAGCTGACACTTGGAGAGGTGCAAGAGCGGCTAATTCCTGACTCTGAGAGGACTTTGCCTGTTCTTGCAAGCCTATTCCTGATGCTGATTTCTGTTTGATCGCATCTACCACAAAAGCCTGCTGTCCCGTAGATATGAGGGCCATCTTCGCTAATGCCTCTTCTATAGTCCAATTAGTACCTAGGGTGTTAAGTACTCTCCTAGTAGTAGAATTACAATTTCGGAGAGCACACTCCCTGAGCAATACTCCCCTAAGATATTTTGGCACCTCAGCTCTTTCAATTGCTGCGGCAAACTTATCAATAAAAGAGCTAAATGATTCCTCTCTGCCTTGCTTGATTCCTATATATACAGGTCTCTCTTCTGGTTCCTTTTCCCTTTCCATCGCGAGTCTGACTAACCTCATTGCCTCCCGGCACTTCTCCTGGCCTATTAAGGCTTGTGCCTCAGTACGAAGGAAAGGTCCCAGACCCATAAGCTCACTAACAGTGACGCCATGGAGGGGGTCACCCTGCTGCCTTTGTACTGTCACGCACTCGCTAACGGGCGCTTGCCAATGAGCATTAAACAGCAATTGTTGATGTTGGGTAAAGATTAATTTAACTATGCCACGACAATCATTAACGAGAAGGATACTGGTGTCAAAAATATAGTCGAGCATTTGCTTGGCTGGTTCACTTTTAAATCCAAACTGGCTAACAGTGGCTCGCAACTGAGATAACATCTTCCAGTCTAAAGCACTGATTGTAGCTTGTATGCCTCCTCCGGCCTGAGGGGTGAAAATAACCAGACAAGCCAGCTCACTAGCCGTGCTTATCAACTCTTGATCTCCTTTTTCCATGGTATCTTTGGCCAGAGCAGCCCACGCATCTAGTCTATCCCTCGCAATCGTCGCTGCTAGATCATCTTCCGACCCAGGGATCTGATTGCTTTTCGGGAACAGAACATACGTTTTTGGCCCCTAGAGAGAACCTTGATTCTGGGAGAAAGCAACAGCTTCAGTGGACTGGGTTACTCCAAGGGTTTTCTCAATCCCCAAACTGTTGTTATCTTGTTGTATTTCATATTTCTAAAGTCCCATATTGTCACAAACATATTTCTAAAGTCTCGTACCTTCTCGGTGATATTTCTTGGGGGCAGTTCTTCACATCACAGACTTCACCTCCTTCTTGTTGCTGCTTCTTAGTCAGGGCTCCTTCCAGGCTCTCCCTGACTGGCCAAGCCCCGCCCCTTTTATCCCAGTTTTCTTCACTAGCTACAGCTGCAGCCCAATTAAGGACATCGCAGCTGCAGCCCATCAAGAACAACTGGGGCTTATCGGGGCAAGGCCTATATACAGATATTCAAATACAATACAGATATTTTACTAGGCCTCCTACTATACCAAACCTCTTTGGTCAAGCCTTAGGAGAAGTAACACAACTCTTCTCCATTAAACCTGAGATAAAGCTCATCCAATATGTAAATTATTTGCTTCTCTCAGGATGGGAAAAAAAAGAAGTTTGGGAATCCACCATAGTGTTGTTAAATTTTCTGGGGCACCAAGGACTTCAGGTATCAAAAGGGAAACTTGAATTTGTAGAAAGGGAAGTGAAATATCCAGGACATATGATTTGTCAAGGGAGCTGGGGGCTGAACCCTGAGAGAATTACAGGAATAGTCTCACTCCCACGGCCAAAAACTAAGAAAGAAGTCAAAAGGTTTTTAGGCCTGTTGGGATATTGTAGGCTATGGATTGGAGGATACACGCAGGCCATCCGGTTCTTGTGTGAAAAGTTAATTGGAGAGATTAGGTGGGAAAAAGACAATGAACAAACGTTTGAAGCTGTGAAGCAAAAATTAGTCAGTGCACCAGCCCTGAGTCTTCCTGCCTTAGACAAACCCTTCTATCTGTCTGTGGATATAGAAAGAGGTAACACATGAAGTGTTAGCTTAGGACTGAGGAGGATCCAGGAAACCAGTGGCCTATTTAACAAAATTACTAGAGCCTGTCAGCCAAGGGTGGCCAACCTGCATTCAGGTGCGGCAGTGACTTCCCTACTCATAGCAGAAAGCAAAAAATTAATTGAAAATTGAAGATATATGTCCCAGACTTAGTAACGAGTATCCTGAGAAATGGCTCACTGATTCCCAAATGCTGACGTATGAAGCCATCTTAATAGATAATGTTTTAGAGCTAATCGTCAGTAACCAACTCAACCCTGCCCCGTTTTTGTATGGAGAACCAGATGAGGCACTAATACATAATTGCCTAGAGGTTATAAACTGTCAGACTAGAGTAAGAGAGGATGTAACAGATCAACCACTCCAAAGTGAAAAACAATTGTACATCGATGGATCTTCACAGGTAATAAAGGGGCACGGGGTATTGGGGTACGCTATAGTGCATGAAGGGTTGGTAGCCATAGAAAAGATAAAGTTACTTTCCAACTGGTCAGCCCAGGCATTGAGTTGTATGCCCTAAAACAAGCTCTGGATATATTAGCACAGAAAAAAAGAACAATATATACAGACTGAAAATACACTTTTGGAATAGTGCATATATTTGGAAAAATTTGGGAAGAGAGGGGGCTATTAAATTCAAAGGGAAAGGGATTGATTCACAAAAAAATTCTTTTAGAAGAGTTAGAAACCTTACAATTACCAGAGGAAGTAGCAGTGGTGTATGTTAAAGGACATAAAAAAGGGGCAACTCAGGAGGAGCGAGGGAACAATTAGGCTGATCTAGAGGCTAAAAATGCAATTGAATCAGAGACAAAAATGCTAATAATAGTATTAACACCCATGAGAGAAATGCAAAAGTCCCTGTATTCAGTGGGACAGAAGAGGAAGAACTCCTTAAAAGAGGAGCTAAGAAAGATAAAAAAGAGAAGTGGAGATTAGCAGATGGAAGGCAAATGTTGAATAAACTCCTGGCCAGGAAAATGCTAGAAGGCATACATGGAACAACACATTCGGGTACACAAGCGCTAAGTGATCAATTTCTAAGGGATTTGGGATGCAAAGGAATTTTCAGAATAGCTAAGCAAGTAACTGGAGGGTGTGTGATATGCCAACAAGTGAATAAGAAAATCATGAGGAAAACACCCAGAAGAGGGTGACAACTAGCCTTAGAGCCCTTCCAAAACATCCAGGTAGACTTTACTGAGCTTCCCCAGGTACAATGGTGGAAATTTTTGCCACTGATAGTAGATCACGTGACTCATTGGGTAGAGGTGGTACCCACTGTGAAAGCCAATGCCAATGTTGTGAGTAAAACACTTCTAGAATCAATTATTCCCTGATATGGGATGGCAAACAGGATTGATTCAGACTGGGGAACTCATTTCACATTAAAGATATTGCAGAAAGTTGTTCAGGCCCTGGGAGTAAAATGGGAATTACACACTCCATGGCATCCACAGAGTTCTGGTCAGGTTGAGAGAATGAATCAAACTCTTAAAAGAGCTCTATTTACGCTAATGATTGAAACCCAAGTGTCATGGATAAAATGTCTCCCTTTGGCCTTATTAGGAATTATTAAGAATTATTAAGAATTATTAAGAATTATTAAGAATTAGAACCCAACCCCAGTCAGATCTGGGGGTGTCACCCTATGAAATGATGTTTGGGTTTCCCTGCTGGACCCCAGAAGGTTGCCACCCATGAGGAAGGGGAAACCAATGCCAAGAAATTTGTTATGTCCATAGCACAAACCTTAGAAGGGCTAAGACATAAAGGGGCAATTACTTAATCTACCAGCCTGGATTGCAGAATCCATAATATTAATCCTGGGGATTGGGTGATGATCAAGCAACAGGGAGATCAGCCTCTAATTCCCCAGTGGGAAGGTCCCTTTCAGGAACTGCTCACCACCGAATCGGCCATGCGAACTGCAGAGCAGGGATGAATTCATGGCAACAGAGTCAAAGGCCCAGTAGAAGAGCCCAAAGAGTGGACTGTAACATCCAGGCCAGGTGAAACAAGATTGACTCTCAAGCAGAGACTGAAAGACAACCAGAAAAACACCAAGACACCCAAAAAGTGGAGTCAAGCTTCCACCAACCAGCTTGAGAACTCTTCCTGTTTTAATGGATGAGAAATACCAGAATTTGTTGAGGAGAAGTACACAAAGGACTGTAAAAGGTAATGGGACAGCTTCTTTAAGAAAATAAGACAAAAGAAGGGAAACAAGACTGGGTTGGCCCCTTTGTTTGCTACCAAGAAGGCTCCATACCCCTGCTGTGGGTAACAACCCCGTAGGCATGGTAAGGTAGGGACAAAGGCCATACCAGACCTCTATAATTCCTCAGTTGTCTTTTAATTCAACAGGGACTGGAGGGCAGGACTGAGTTGGCCTCTGTACTGACCCCTAAAATACACTGACTATGGAGAGCAGCCACATAGGCACGGTAGATGGGAGTCAAAGCCATACTGGACCTCTGGGATGCCATTTTGTGCATTCCAAATAAATGTGTCTAAGGAAAACCTGAGATTTTTTCTCCTGTTCCCACTGTCCTTGGCCACATCAACAGATGCTGGTGTGACTCATTCAAGAGAGAGAGAAAATTTTTTTACTTAAATTGTTCGTGCAAAATGACTTCTACAAAAAGAAAAGGAGGTTTGTTATAGATGAGTAATTCTATGGTTGACTCTCACAGTTAAGGGGTTGTGAAGGTCCGCCCAAAATGAACGGGTGACGAATGATTTTTGGGTGCAAAAATAACCAACAAAAGGCACAGGGGTTTTGCAGTAACAAATCAACAAGGTGCAATTTTATTGATTATAACCACAGCTAAATATGCGTTTGGTTAAGGGATCCGGGGAAGAGAAGGGTAAGACAAGGAAAAAAGGGAGGAAAGAAGGTCAGGGAATGGGGTATAGCTACCAAAACGTGATGTCTTCGGGGTCCCGCCGCCGAAACTCGCTGCTACACATCTTGGGGAGTACTCAAAGGGCAGTCGGACCGAACCCCAATATATATACTGTTCTTGGTTGGGGGAAGGGTGGCTGAAATTAGGTTTCCATGGAGGGGAGAAGTCCATTGTTTTCATGGCCGAATGCTCACAGGTACGTTAGGTTTTTCCCCCTCCCTGGGTTGGGAGGGAGTACAGTCCCAGTCTCTGGAAGGAGGTTGCCATGGGGTTGCCATGGGGTTGCCAGGGGGGTGCCATGGGGGTGCCAAAGGGGTGCCAGAGGGGTTCTTGGTTCCTTGATGAGGGGATTCGCATCTCTGTTGGTCCGTCACGGTGGTTGAAGACAGGCAAGAGGGGTCTTCTCATGGAGCGGGGGGGAGCCACCCCAGAGCTCAGTCCAGCCAGTTCAGGAGTTTGGAAGAAAGTCCAGTTCAATTGTCCAGAAAAGGGCAGCATGCCCCCTTCGAGTACAGCATGGCGTGTTCTGCAAACATCACTTGTGAACACACTAGATAAGCAGGAGACTTTCTTTCCCAACTGGCTCAGCAGTTTTAACCCTTCGGTAGTCTTTACTCATGACAATTGTGAGGCAAAAAATGAAGGATTTTCGGATGGACTTCTACACGACCCCGTGACTCACAATTGTCTTGAGGAATCTTCATCAGCAGAGCTCTAGAGTGTCTTCGAAACTCGTTGCACATCAGTAGCATAACCCCGGAAAAGTAGGGATGACAGGGGAGAGGGGATAAAAGGGGAAGAGAAGGAAAAGAAAGAGGGAAAAGGGGAACCAACAAACATAAACATAATTAATATTGATCATCATAACAACTTCACACGTGGTTATTTGTTATAACAATTTCAAAAAATTATGATTAATTTTAACAATTAAAAAAATATTAATCAATTAAAGCAATATCATTTGTTTAACAATTTCAAAATGATTAAAACAAATTACAAATAATCAGAACAACAAACAAATCATAATATTGTCATCGTCCTTTAAAATTATTTTCTAAAACTTAAAGTAACTTTCTGTAAATCATACTTGATATTTAAAAAGTTGTTCTAAAGCACATATGCTTGATTCATAACTGTTTCATATCAAGTGTTTTGGGGACATCTATTGTATCGAGTACATCAGCTAAGCGGTGTGCATTGATTACACTTGACAGTTTCTCAAGCTTTTTCATCATTTTCCAATTCAAAATGAATAGGGCTGCTGACAAGATAAAGCCAAGTGTAACTAGGATCAAAAGAATAACAATTGGATGGCACACATTGTTCAGAACGCCTGTGGCAGTAGGTGACCACCCAAAGAGAGTATCCCACCACTTATGCTCAGCATCCTGCTTTACCCTCTCCATAACCCGGTGTATTTGTCTCACATTGTGATGAACAGTCACCAGGGTCTTCTGTCCACTCTCCTTGATTTTCTCGAGGATATCAATCAGATCTTGATGGAGCAACAGTTGTCTCACGAGGGTGAGGTTCATTCCGATAGGAGTGGGCATCAGCTTCTGGATCAGTGTGTAGTTGGATTGAAGTAGGTGGTGAGAAGTAACTGGAGCTTCATAAGAGAAATCACATCCTACTATCTTAGTAAAGTTACAAGCACAAAAGTTTGAATGATTCTTTGTATCTACCACAACATCTTCTACAAAGACAGAATCACATGTCGTTCTAAAGCATGCACAGCCATTGCCTATGTATATAAGAACTGTCTGGGTATCCTCATGTGGACGAATGTCGAAATGACAGATGTTTTGCTCTGTGTCCAAACAGATGTCCTGAGCTACAATTGCATTGCTTTCACAGATAAACCCTTGCTGTTCTCGGACAATACAAGTTTCCAGGTTACCAGTTTGCCATTTGTCATCAACCTGACGGGCCCATCCCCTATGTTCAGTAGGATAGAGAACAGCTCCGTCATGGTTTAATCCTAATGTAATAACAGGGAAGACCAAATGTACAGAGGCATTGCGTATGGTTAGGACAAAAGCAGTGGCTGTGTTTGAAATGGGATCATAGGTAAAGTTCACCAGGTTCCACCAGGATTGGAATTCTCTTTCAAACTCAGTGGCACTGTCCCAGATTATTTTCCGAATTTCTGTGGGGAAGGTGCCTTCCTCACCCTCTCTTATAATTGCAGCAGAGACAGATTGTATCCACAATTGTGCCTGGATACAGCTGAGGGCTAAGGAAACATTGTTCTGTGTAGCACTAAGTGCATCAATTACCAATTTGTGATCATCCACATTCACTCTTTCCCAATTTGGCAAAATGTTTGACAGCAGCCATTGGCGTGTCCCTAAGGCAGACAGAGATGACCTCAGTGGTTGCTGCAATCCGGTCAGATCCCTAGTTGTAGCAGCCAATTTGTTCATTAGTACTTCAGAATCAATGCTATTCAGAATTCCCAATCCTGTACCCACAACACCAGTCACATCCCTTGGTGTCCTCTTGAAGGAACTTCGTTTCCGAAGCCAAGTGGTCCAGCCTTCAAAAGAGGTTTGCAGGAACGGAGAACAGGCTGGTTCAATATCTGAAACATTGTTCTACATTAGCAATTTTACCTGTTTGAGAGACCATGCCGGATTGAACACTATTTGTTGTTGGCCAGTTTTCCTGATCACATAAGGTCCAATCTCGAAAATTATCGGGATGAGTGTGACCGGTGGTATGGGTGAAGTGGTAACAGTGGCGACAGTGGGAACAATGGTTTCAACATTGTCGCAGACATTTCTCCACAGAAATCCTTTCTTTTGGATTTCTGCATCTTCGGGAGGCCAGAGGACCCCGAAGAGAAGGTAAACAATTATTATCAGCTGCTGTGGAATGCAACAGGGACACCTTGATTGGTTCATTTCCTATGTTTATAATTAAGGGCCAATCACCAGTACAAGCTAGGGGACTGAGTCCCTGGACACAGCTTTGTTTGGGATTCTTTTCTATCTATTCTTAGCTTAGCTAGCAGCTCTGCAAACCTCTCTCTATATTCTATTAGTATAGTAATAATGTATTATATATCATATCTTAATAAATCAAGCCTTCTGATCAAGAAACAAGATTCACCGTCTCTCTATCACCAGCCGCACCCACTCAGGTCGCTGTAATATCTGGTGACCCCTCGTGTCAGAGCAAAGATTAATCTAATAAGACCAGAGGAGCAAAAATTGCTGCACTGGGTAAAAATCCTGTATGTGTAGCATTTGAGGGTTGCTTTGAAGTGACCACAGAAGTGGATTCAAGCCAGGAGCTGAAGAACTGAAGATCCTGATATGGACAGAGTTCACAGCCAAGGCTGACCACAACAGAACTTTCTTCTGAAAAACCTTCAGGAAACATGGTAGATGAGAGCAGCATACCTGCAGAGCTGGCCAGAGCAAGCTGGACTCTTTCAAAAGGTACTGTTCATTTTTCTATCCCTGAGGGTTCAGCCGCAAGAAAATTATGGCTGTTTATATGGGGGAGATTCCCTTTGAAGTACGTGGTTCATTTTACTCCTTCAGAGAAGAAACTCATGGCCCTCTGGAAATATTGGTGTAGGGAAGACGGTTTCCTTTTGTCAGAAACAGATATCTATGAATTCTTTCGATGGGCAAAGCTTTTCGGGTTCTTTGCTGATGTCTTATATGCTTTAGATGTTTTTGTCTGGGAGTGCGTGGACTCCATTATCCAGCGCGTCTACATTGAGGGACGTGTCCTGCCTTCTACCTACCCAGCATTTATAAAGCTTTTCCCAGTTCTGAAACGCAGAGCAGCTTGTTTTCAATGGATCTCTAATTGTTATGGCCAGGCTCCGTTTCCACCACACTTGGCAGAAGACCCGGTGGGTGATGGCTTTGGGCTTTTTTCCCCCCCCTGCTTCGCGGCGGGGGGGGCTGAAACTTCGCGGCGCGAAGAAGTTTTTTTTACTCTTGCTCCGGAGCATGCTCAGATGGAGTCTTCTCCTTCCCCCCCTTCTCTCTCTCCGGGGGGATGGGAGTGGCCGCTCAAGCCAGCGCCGGCCTCTCAGACTCCGCCTTCAGACATGGGGGCGGCACCGGTCTCTGAGGTTTCCTCCACGCCCCTGCTAGAGCCGTCACTCCAGGAGATCCCGTCTCCACCTCTCCAGGAGGTCCCGCCCGCGGTTTCACTGGCCTCCCCGCCCCCGCCAGAGCCTGTGTTGGAGAAGGCAGAAGAGACAGCTCTGTCGGCGATTGACCTGTTGCTAAGCAACAGCGACGCTCTGCCGTCTCTCCCAGCTCCATTGCTGCCCGTGCCGTGCCTGCCGCCGCTTTCAGAGCCAAGGGATGCAGCAACAGCGTGTTCCCGCGCGTCCCCACCGCCTCCGCAGCGGACCCCAGAGTCAGCAGCAGAAAACCGCGTTGAACCTGCGGGACCCTCGGAGCAGCCCGCGGCTGATCCCACTCTCAGCCCGGTTCCCTCCTCAGTTCCGGCTCCCTCCCCGCTGCTTCCACCGGACGTCCCAGCAGTCACCCCGGCGGGGAGTCTCTCCTTCCGTGGAGCGGGGGCTGCCCGCCAGCTCACTGTTGTGGCAGTCCAGCTGCCTGTTTTTAACATCAGCATTCTCGGCGGTTTGGGGGGTGGTTTTTCGGGGATGGTCCCATGGAGGCCGCCGCCTCTCTTGCGCCCTAGTGGCATGGGGGGGCAGGTGCATCCAGAGAGTTCTGCCTCTGATCCCCAGCCCGGAGGGGGTGGGGATGAAGCCATGGGGCAGATGAGAGACAAACCCGATGCAGTGCAGAGGGAGAGGGCACAGCTGGAGGAGACCATAGCTGGTTTGCTGTGGGAAACGAACATCTCCAGACCCCGGATGGGATTGCTGGGGAAGGCTTCTATTTCCCTGCTGCTGGCATGCCTCAGTGGTTTAGGGGAAAGGAAGCATCTCACTACCCGTGCTGCCATTGTGCTGGCAGCAGGGTTCAGGCCTGTGGATATGCACAGCCTTCCTCATGGGTTTGGCCTGGGCCGGTTGGCTCAGGAGGTTCCTGGGCCAGGGCCATCACTTGGCCTCCTTAGGTTTTTGGGAATTGTGGTTTGTCCTACCGGTCCGGGCCCCCCTGTTGTGGGCCAGTTTTGGGGTTCCTGGTCCAGCATGGGCCAGGGCCCCCAGGGCTTTTCCTTCTCTGGCACTGCTCTGCCTGGCTGCTGCTCTCTTGCTTTTTAAATCAAAAAAAAAAAAAAAAAATTTAAAATTAAATAAAAAAGATTGAAAATACTGGGCAGCAGCTCTGAAGCGCTGAAGCATTGAAGGGCCAGAAAGGACATTCCAAAATTGTTCAAGTTGTTTCAAATCATTTCAAATTGTATTAAGACTGTCAATGGTTTTTGATAACGATTGATGGAACTCTTTTGCAGAAGTCTGTTTCAGGACCAAAAGGACTCTCAGATATTCCAAGGGAAACACCTTCGGCTCTTGGACTGTTCCTGAAATTCATCTGCATGGACTCAAATTCTCTTTACATTGTATTTTGCATTTTTCTTATATTATAGCATTGTTTTAGTGATTTGTTAGTTATTGTATATTCTATAGGTGAAGAAATTTCCTGTTCATTCCACATCAGCATTTTTCTTTATTTTATACAATTTAGAAAGGTGAGATGTCGCAGACATTTCTCCACAGAAATCCTTTCTTTTGGATTTCTGCGTCTTCGGGAGGCCAGAGGCCCCCGAAGAGAAGGTAAACAATTATTATCAGCTGCTGTGGAATGCAACAGGGACACCTTGATTGGTTCATTTCCTATGTTTATAATTAAGGGCCAATCACCAGTACAAGCTAGGGGACTGAGTCCCTGGACACAGCTTTGTTTGGGATTCTTTTCTATCTATTCTTGGCTTAGCTAGCAGCTCTGCAAACCTCTCTCTATATTCTATTAGTATAGTAATAATGTATTATATATCATATCTTAATAAATCAAGCCTTCTGATCAAGAAACAAGATTCACCGTCTCTCTATCACCAGCCGCACCCACTCAGGTCGCTGTAATACAACATTAATTACAAATTTAAAAGAAAGGCCTTGAGTGTCCTTGGCCCAGAGACAAATTACCTCTGTAGTGTGGGTTAATGTGAAGCTGTGCCAGCAATCCCGCACGCTTGGGTGTGTGCAGATTCGCTGCTGTTCGTTTTCCCGATCTGTGGAAACACTGATTGACATTGCTTTGCTGTAATTAGACCCATAAACCATTCGGCACCCAACACTAATTTTTTCACCCACTATTCCTTGAACCTGCCAGGTTTTGCGTCTTTCTTATTCTTATCTGGTGTACAACATATCCTCATGTGTAACTACTGTTAGCAAGTTCAGACCCGTGACATCTCCCATAGAACCGGTAGATTGCAGGAAGGCATGAGACCACGGCCACTCGAAGGAGTTCCCTGCTGCTCCTACCATTCGGGATGTGAAGTTAGGAAAAAGGCTCGCACTTAGGGTCTGAGAGAGTGTAATTACAGCACTCGGTGTGGGTTTTGGTACAGTGTTTATCTTAAATGTGTAAACCAAGCCTCTTAGTCCTAATGGATTAGCTGTGTCATTTTCTCAGCGACATGTCACGTAAGTGGGTTTGCCCAAAGTAAAACTGTACCAGCAATCAAGTGATTCATCATTACAATCTTTTGTAATTGCAACATTGGTGGTTTTGGCACTAGAAACATAACTACCAACATGTTCCTGGCGGCAACACAGAGTAAGGGGATTTTCTATTCTGGAACACCCCCATCTCTTTGTGGGACACAGTTTTGCTGAGGGGATGTTCAGATAATTCTTTCCGCCTGCTTCCATAAAATTTCCAGCAATTATGATGGAGGTGGCCTTTTCATGGAGGGTTCCTTCCACTTTTCTGCATGTTACCACAATTGACTCACCAACCGTTCCCATCAGGGTTCTCATCAACTCATTCTGATCCCACCTCCACTCATTCGGGCGGTACACCTTGGAGTCATGCTGCACTAGGGTTGCCAGGCTCGGGTAACGGCCCTTGGGATAGGTTCCAAGGGCACTGGTGTGCTGAACGATGGCTTCAGGCCACAGCTGCTTGCCAGGGGGTTGTCCATGAAATAGCGGTAAAATGCAGAAAAGTATTAGCAAGGTTATCATGTTTTCAGACGATTCTCATGTCCCTCAGGGTTCACCTGTAAAAGCAAGAACAACAAAAAATCCTGCCACTGAGAGGCAGAAAGGAGTTTAAAATGAGGGGATTATCCAGCGTGTGTGTATGCAGTGCTCTTTTCCAAGAGCGTCAGAGGCTACCCATGCATATTTATTCAGAGGGGTTTTCAGCACAAGTGGTACTTTGCCCACCGTGGGGAGGTCCATTAAGACAGGTTGTCCAGGGTAATGTGATGGGTTGTTTGCATTGTCGGGACCTTCCAGCGAAGGGATGATGCTTGGAGGTGTGGGGTAAAAAGTGGTGACTTTGGGGCAGCCGTTCACTCTCCACCTGCTGTTTACCCCTTTAACAGCCTCCCACAGTCGACAGTCCCAGCTTGCTTTGTGGGGCTTAAGGAACCGCTTTAAAAGGCCATTTGTCCTTTCCACGATCCCGTTAGCCTGAGGGTAGTAAGGAGTATGAAAGGTCGACTTTATGCCTTCGGCTTTGGCTCAATCCTGAACCACCTTGGCAGTAAAGTGAGACCCATTGTCAGACTGAATTTCTTGCGGCTTTGGAAAAGTTCCAAATCACCCCTGCAAAGCTTTAACTGTATTTTCACCTGTGGCCCTTTTAAAAGCATCAGCTTGTACTAAACCAGATACAATTTCCACTCCTACTAACACAAAATGTTTACCTCCTGATTTCTTAAAAGGACCAATATAATCTGCCTGCCACGCATCCCACAAGCCTTTACCTTTCCTCAAATGCAGAGGGTCATCCTCTAAAGGATGCCTTTCCAGTCGCTTGCGGCACTGTTCGCAGGCCGATATGCATGTTTTACACATTTCCCTGGTGACTGGCCAGCCGCGGGCGTGTGCTTCCTGGTACAGATCTTTGGCACCTGTGTGCTGCCTTTTTACATGTAACCATTCTAACAGTTGATTCCAATCCTCTGAAATAGTTTCTTTTTTCAGGGGCTAAGCCTTGCTAGTTCATCAACTTTGTTGTTCCATTCACCTGCTTGATTCCCATCTGTTTGATGAGAAGCTACCCAACCAACCAGAAAGTTTCCTTTACTGGCGATTTCTAGGATTTCTTTCCACTTATCTTTCTGCCACACTGGGATTCTGTTAAATTCCCAGCCATTCTGTTGCCAGAAAGGGAGCCACTCAGTGCAGCCTTTGTATACCGCATATGAATCAGTATAGATGTAAACAGGAGAAGTGTTTTGTGCCTCATGCTGGAAAACACTCCAGAGGGCTATGAGTTCTCCTACCTGAGCGCTGCCCTCCCCTTCTGTGATAATCTTTTCACCAGATGAAATATGTAAGGCAGCCGCCTTATATTTCCAAATTTTTCCTTCCCGCTTTGAGGAAGCATCTGTAAACCAACACTTTGCTGCTATTTCAGGTGAGAATGGTGGTGCTATTTTTATTACAGAAGCAGGTTTGTCTTGGCTGCTATCCAGGCTCTCAGTGTCTTGTATTGCCAAGAATTTTGCAGCACCTTCTGTGACAGAAAAGCTATTGCAGTAATACTCTATTTGAGCATACCATTTCCTGACTGACGACTTTTGAGTTATGCCGTCAGGTGGAGAGGTCCCATTTGTGACAGCTTTAATTACCTTGAGGGGACCTCTCAAGATGATAGCTTGCTGCCGTGTGATTTTTCTACTTCAATGAGAGCTAAGCTAACAACAAACAATCCTTTTTACCAGGTAGTATATCTTTTTTCAGCATCTTTAAAACCACGGGAAAAGAAGCTGACAGGCCTTGTTGGACCCTCGGGACCTCGCTGCCAGATGTGTATTGATAGCCCTGAGGAGGCAAATCCCCATTCCACTTGGAAAGGGTCTTTGGGATGGATGGGCCCCAATGCCTGATGTGCAGTGGCTTCAAAAATCAATAACTGCAGTGCTTCCTCCTGAGAAGGAGTCCAATCCCATTTGATTCCTTTCCTCAGTAAATTGTAAAGGGGCCTAGCAATGATTGAGAAATCTGGGATGTGTTTCCTCCAGAATACTAACAGTCCTGAGGCTTGCTGGAGGTCTTTTTTGTTTTCAGGCATTTTCATCTGCTCTAGAGAAGTGAAAGTGTCAGGTGGGATGCATGTGCTGCCAGATCGCCACCAAATTCCCAGGAATTTTACTTCCTGAGAAGGCTTTTGAATTTTCTCTGAGGGGATCTTTAAATCAAGGCTCTCCAGATGAGAGATTATATTCTGCTGGAGATCCCCCACCTCTTTAATTTCCTCTCCTCCTACCAAAATGTCATCAATGTATTGGTACACAGCTACAGTGTCAGGTTTAGTTATTTTTTCTAATTCTTTTGCTAAAGCATGATGTGCTAGAGTTGGAGAGTGTTTGTATCCCTGAGGGAGTCTGGTGAATGTGTACTGTTGTCCCTCCCATGTGAATGCAAAGCGATCCATGTCCTCTGGCTTTATAGGTATCATGAAGAACATGTCTTTAACATCTATGGTTGCCATGTTTGTGTGAGCCTTTTCTTGTATTGATGTTATCAGTTCAGCTAAATTTGGCACTGCTGCAGTCAGAGGGTCAGTGTTGGCATTCAGCCTACGGTAATCAACCGTAAGCCTCCACTTCCCGTTAGGCTTTCGGACAGGCCACACGGGTGAATTGTATGGGGAGTGTGTGTTAATAATTATTCTTTCATCACGCAATTCCTGAATAACTGGTTTGATGCCTTCTCTGGCTCCAGAAGGCAAGGGATATTGTTTCACATTGATTGTTTTACTGTAAGGCAGTGCGGGAGCGGTCTGAAGCAGTCTAATGTTAAATTGTGGAGACCACAGGAAACCCTCAGTGTCTTCCCACTGCCTTCCTGAGAGGACATCCATTCCTAGCAGATTATTTGGTATGTCCCCAATTACCATTTTGACAATCAATTGGTTTTCTTCTCCAGGGAGTGTTATTTTGACTAAAGCAACATTCATGGGTTCTATGGTTCCTAAAGCATTAAGAACGCGGCATTGCCTTTTTGTTGGAACAACTCCACACTTCTGGGCATCTCTATGTGTCAGTGCAGAGATCTGGGCTCCCGTATCAACAATGTAGGTTACCAGAACTTTTTTAGGACCCCTGATTGCTGTAATTAACGTCTCCTGATTTATTTTTTGTGAGCATTCGTAAGTAAACCCAACCTCCACCCCTTCACTCACCTGTAAGTGGTGGAGATATTAGTTTCCCGAAAGCTCTGTTGGTGAAGATTCACTGTCTGTGTTTTGGGGCATGGGCGGGTGGGCAGTTATGTTGCTTAGATTCTGTGAAAGAAGTTGCGAAAGAGTTACTTCTAGCTTACTGCTGGTGCTTTTCAGGAGACACGCAGCCAGGGTTTCACTGTCCAAGTTCTGTGAAGGAAGCTGAGAAAGAGTTAATTTTGGGTCACTGGCTGTGTTCTGTGGGAGAGACTGAGATGCAGCCTCACTGCCCAGGTTCCGAGGGAGAAACTGGGGAAGGGTTAACTTTGGCTCATTGCCTGTGTTCTGTGTGAAATACTGTGTTGTATTGTGTGTACTGAACTGTGTATTGGTAGGAGTGTTTGTTAATTTTTGGTGAGGGAGGGAGATCGGGGCGCTAGGCTTGGTATTTGTTCTTCTAAAATTCCAGTTAGTTATGATTTTCTGCAATTTTTCAAGTGGTAAACCATCCATTATGTCCCGGGGAACCCCTTTCTTTATTCCCAGCATCCATCAGCGTTGTCTGTTGGAAATCTGTTTTCCTGGTTCTATGTTTTCAGTGTTAGGGGTTCCCATAAACCGGACACCTTTTGTTTTTTCAGATTTTTCTTCCAGGGTTTTTACAGGCCCATACTGTCTACAATAGTTTATTAAATCAACTGCTACCTCACCCCATGTCCAAGTCTTGCGGTTACTGTTAGATGTGTCAGATGGTGTTGTGGGAGCCTGTGTTGGTGTGTAGGGTGTAGGTGCAGTGTCAGTGGACTCAGACTGATCAGTGGAGTTGTTAAGAAGTCTTTCTAATCTATCTATTGGGCTTAGAGCCATAACTGTTTTCTGAATAGTGATTGCTGTTGATTTCAATGTTTCTGGAAGCCCACGAATTAAAGGGGTCATAATTTCAGGCTTCACAGGGAATTGCATTGGTGATTCAAAACCAGGAATTAATTTTTTCTCATTAATCATTTGCAAACATGCAGCTTTTTGTACACTTTCTAGGATTTGGTCAGGGGTAGTGGCAATTGCTAAGGGATCACCCCTTTCCAGGGGATTTATTCCCCCGGCCCAATAGGCTGCATGTTGTGTTAGAGACCAGGAGTCACGCTTATCTCCTGTTGTTAGGAAAACACCGTGTCCCCAGTAACCACTGGCTTCTTGTTCAGTTAACTTAATCTGGTCTTCGCCAGTGAGGGACACACGGAACAAATATTCTGTTTCTGATTCGTGGGGGAGGCGACCGAATTCCTTTTTCAATTTGGCTAATTCGGTAGCGGTGAATGGTGTTTGGTTGTTATGTGAGGATCCATGTCTTCATCATTAATGTAATTATATTCAGTTTTAATAAAATGTCTCAAACGAGGACAACAATTTTCCCCACAATTTTTAGCTTTTTCAGATTCTTTTTGTTTTGCTGCCTCGAGTTCTTTATAAGGATAAATCTTTTTAATGCAAGGTGTTACTTTTTCTTCCTCCTCTGTAGAGGAGTTGTTTTTGTGAATGGCTTTGGTGTGTTCTTCCCTAAGAGCAGCTTGCAGCTTGTAAATTTCATTTCTGTCCTCATTTAACTGTTTTTGCAAAATTTCAACCAAATTTTGAAGGGAATCCATAATTACCATTTCTTCAGTTCTCCGTTTACAGCGGTTTTCTATGGCTGCAGTAAGACATGCTCCAAGAACTGAGCAAAGAATGTTTTTATTTTTACCCATTTTGAATTTTGATTCATGTTGCAGAGAACATATTCTATCAATGACATTTTCCAAATTAAACCAATTGTTCTCTGCCCAAGTTTCTCTGCCAGATGACGGTTTGCCATGGTATTTAGCAAGCAATGTCTAAAAGTCAGCTTTTGCTTTAGGATTGAGATTTTCACTCATTTTGTGCGAAGGGACTAGGACTATACCAGGGAGCTGATTTGCGAACTGAAGTTATACAATCATACAGACTTTTCTGTCTCCCTAGATAGCTGAAGAAACCAAATCTGTCTGGAAGGCACTGTTTTAATTGCTTCAGATTGTCCCTTCCTTTCCAGACAGTCCAGACACACACACTCACACACACACAAATGTTTTCTCTGTGAGGGGACCAGAAACCTAGAACAGGGAAAAAGCCACTCAGCCTTCGCTGCGTCGCCCCTCGCTCCCTGTGTAGGTGAAGGGACAATATCTGTCTAAAAGGCACTGCTTAATTACTTCAAGTCTGTCCCTTCCCTTTTAGACAGTCCAGGTACACAAAAATACAGCAGTAAAAAACAGTAACAGGTTCAAATTCAGCTCAAAAAACAACAGTAACAGGTTCAGATTCAATTCAAAAACAACAGTAACAGGTTCAGATTCAATTCAAATACAACAACAACAGCAACAACAGTATCAATATCAGTATCAATATCAGTAACAGCATCAATATCAGGATCAGGAGAAGTATCAGTGTCAGTGTCTGTGCCAGTAAAATCAGTATCAGAAATAACAGTAACGATTTCCCCTGCTTTTGCACCGAAAAATCTTTTGTGTCAATTCCAGAGCCTGTGTGCTCGAGTGTGAGATTTGGCTTTGGCGTGTGTAGTCTGCAAGAGGTTACAAACTATACAAAACCTACAAAATCTCATTGGCTGCTGGAATCCTGTCCATGATGCCAATTATGTGAAGGTCCGCCCAAAATAACCGGGTGACGAATGATTTTTGGGTGCAAAAATAACCAACAAAAGGCACAGGGGTTTTGCAGTAACAAATCAACAAGGTGCAATTTTATTGATTATAACCACAGCTAAATATGCGTTTGGTTAAGGGATCCGGGGAAGAGAAGGGTAAGACAAGGAAAAAAGGGAGGAAAGAAGGTCAGGGAATGGGGTATAGCTACCAAAACGTGATGTCTTCGGGGTCCCGCCGCCGAAACTCGCTGCTACACATCTTGGGGAGTACTCAAAGGGCAGTCGGACCGAACCCCAATATATATACTGTTCTTGGTTGGGGGAAGGGTGGCTGAAATAAGGTTTCCATGGAGGGGAGAAGTCCATTGTTTTCATGGCCGAATGCTCACAGGTACGTTAGGTTTTTCCCCCTCCCTGGGTTGGGAGGGAGTACAGTCCCAGTCTCTGGAAGGAGGTTGCCAGGGGGGTGCCATGGGGGTGCCAAAGGGGTGCCAGAGGGGTTCTTGGTTCCTTGATGAGGGGATTCGCATCTCTGTTGGTCTGTCACGGTGGTTGAAGACAGGCAAGAGGGGTCTTCTCATGGAGCGGGGGGGAGCCACCCCAGAGCTCAGTCCAGCCAGTTCAGGAGTTTGGAAGAAAGTCCAGTTCAATTGTCCAGAAAAGGGCAGCATGCCCACTTCGAGTACAGCATGGCGTGTTCTACAAACATCACTTGTGAACACACTAGATAAGCAGGAGACTTTCTTTCCCAACTGGCTCAGCAGTTTTAACCCTTCGGTAGTCTTTTCTCATGACAATTGTGAGGCAAAAAATGAAGGATTTTCGGATAGACTTCTACAGGGGGGAATATTAAATATATGTTAAGAGAAGTTTTGTAGATGTATAGTTATCTTTCCCCTCCCCCTTGAATTGTTATCACAGGATGGCCTCAGTAGTGGGGGCATTTGGGAGGGTCGGTTTGTTACTATGGCAGCACCTGACCTCCAATCAAGGTGTAAGACAGAGATCTCCACCACTAGACAGAGAAAAAGGAGTCGATTGACAAGACTTTGGGAGGGGCTAGAAGTGTAAAAGACAGAGCATCCATTTTGTAGATGAGCACATGGTGACTGAATTCTTTGCTTCCGGCACTGTATTCTTTTCTTTATTCAGTCTTCTGTTGTATTTGAAAAGATATTAAATCAAGAACCTTCTGTTGTATTTTGATAAGGACTTAATAAACCATTGAAAATATTGAAAGTGAAAATCATGTCTCACATGGGGTTGGGGAATCTGAGGCATGGCTGTCCACAATGGACTCCAGTTCCAATGTATAACTCTTCTGACATGGCCAGACCTCCTTAGGAGCAGCACTACATCAATATCAGGAATGGAATGCTGCAATCACCTCTTCTCAAAAGAGAAAAGTAATAAAATACAGTCTTTAAAATAGGATTACATATTTCTTAGAAGCTCATTGAAACATTTCTCTGTAACTGTAAAAGGAAATCTTCCTGATGAACTGCTCCAAACCAGAGGGAAATCAAGGCAGAGCCATGGTTTGGCAGGACTTGCCTGATCCTAATGAGTTCTGAGGTGCATTTGAAGCTGAGCCCTTGAACCTCAGGGCCTGAGAGGAGATTGCACAAACCTTTCCAGGAGTCAAAGTCAGAGGAAAGACCCAAAGTGTCTCAAAGCATGAATGGGTCCCACTGAGGTCCCTCTCCAACACAGGCTCCTCATGGACTCCTTGCAGGAGAGAATTGGAGGCCAGGATGGCACAAAAACCTCTCAGAGATGGAGAGTGGAGAAAGAAAATCCAAAGTACCTTAAAACCTTGAGTACCTCAAAGCATTAATGAGCCCCACTGAATGTCAGTACAAAGCTCTCAAGGGACTCAAAGAAATAGATAATTTGGGCCATGATTGCACAAACCTCTCACTGAGTCTGTATCCAAAGGGCAACACCAAGTACCTTAAAATAACTGAAGTACCTTGAAGCATTAATGAGCCCCACTGAGTGTTGTTACTGACAAAGCCTCTCCAGGGACTTTAGTAGATAATTGGAGGCCATGAGTGCACAAACCTCTCAGAGACTCCAAGGCAAAAGCCAAACCCAAAGTCCTTTGAAAAACCTGCAGTACCTGCAGGGAGCATTCAGGAGCCCCCAGGGCCATTCCTGGCCAAGGCTCTTCAGGGACTCCTTCCAGCAGATCCTTGAGGCCACTGGGATGTGGGCTAGGGGGGATGCTGAGGGCAGGACAAGGGGGTGACAGCGCCCAGCCTGGCTGGGGCTGTGCCAGGAGGCCCCAGTGCTTCAGGACAAGGTGTCTCTTCCCAGCCCTTGATGGCACGGACCCTGCTGTGCCCCAGGGCACCGAGGCTTGGCTTCTCTTTGTCCCCATCTGTCATCACTGCCTCCAGTTCTCTGCTCTGCCTGGGGCCTGGGGACACTTTCTCAGTCATGTCCCTCACTGGGACCCATTAAAAGTCTAAGAAACTTTGGAGTTGGATTCTGACTTGGAGTTCTGGAGAGGTTTCTTCAGCTCCCTCTAAGGGACTGATGTTCAGGGCCTCAGCACAAAGCCCCAGAGGCTCATTAAAGCCCTTGTGCTGTGTCTGTGCTGCTGAGCTGGGCTGGGCTCCTGGTAACCAAGCAAAGCTTCAAAAGCACATTTCTCTTAATGAGCAGCTCTTCTGCCAGCCCAGCAGGACTGGGGCACTGCCTGCAACCACCCCAAGCACAGCACAGAGGCACAGAGAGCTTCAATCAGTCAGGGCTGGGAAGGTGCTGAGAAGTGCCTGGGGCAGAATCACTGCCAGCCCTTGGCACAGGAACCTCTGGCTGCAGGACAATGCAGCTGCAGCTCCTGGAATGATCTCCTCAAGCTGGAACATCCCAATGACTACAGACCCTGTGAGTACATTCTCTGATTGTCTCTTGTGCAGAGCAGCCAGGGGTGCCTAGGGCTGTTGTGCAGAGTAGGGTCCTGCAGCCTAGGGTGCTGTGCTGGGGCAGGGACTCTGCTGCTGCCAGGGAACGCTCTCAGCCAGCCCTGGCAACTGCTGCCAGCACTGCGGGACAAGATCTGGGTGGGAGGAGACAGCTGGTAAGGCTTGGAAGTGTTCGGCTTGTGTGGTGAGGATGCTGCATTGTTCAGGGCTGCTCTTATCATGGCATTTAACTGCAGCACATTTCCAAGTACATTATACAGGGAGCATAGCAAGGCAGGGGCTGCATAAAAGCGAAAATCCTACTTTTTTAATATACTGCTCTGGGTTGCCTGGATGGAGCCTATAGATTTTCATCTCTCAGTTCAGAATGGAATAATAAAAACATTTTGTCTCAGATCTGAATAAAGCAGTCAGTTACAGAAATCTGCACAGGGCCCCTTTGAGGCAGCATCAGTGTCGCTTTTCCAGCCTCCTCAGGGTTGCTCTGACATTCCTATCAGAGCCTGCAGAGTCAGAGCATCCCCTGGGAAGTGCCAGATCTGGGAGGGGTCTTCAGGGCAGAGCTGAGCCCCCAGGGCTGGGCTGGCCTCTGGCAGCACTGGCAGGGCCCAGCCCTGGGCACAGGGAAGCAGCTGCTGGCAGGGACTGCTCCAGACAGCAGAGCCCTGGGCCGGCAGGGGGGGGAAACTGCCCCCAAGATGTGCTGGGATATTTAAAGTCCTCTCCAAACCCAACTATTCCATGATTACTTTTCTTACAGATCCCCATGCCAAGACAGCTCAAATGTCTAACAGCAGCTCCATCAGGCACTTCCTCCTGCTGGCATTGGCAGACACGCGGCAGCTGCAGCTCCTGCACTTCTGCCTCTTCCTGGGCATCTCCCTGGTTGCCCTCCTGGGCAACGGCCTCATCATCAGCGCCGTAGCCTGCAGCCACCACCTGCACACGCCCATGTTCTTCTTCCTGCTCAACCTGGCCCTCAGTGACCTGGGCTCCATCTGCACCACTGTCCCCAAAGCCATGCACAATTCCCTTTGGGACACCAGGGACATCTCCTACAAAGGATGTGCTGCACAGCTCTTTTTCTTTCTCTTCTTTATTGGGGCAGAGTTTTTTCTTCTGACCATCATGTGCTACGACCGCTACGTGTCCATCTGCAAACCCCTGCACTACGGGACCCTCCTGGGCAGCAGAGCTTGTGCCCACATGGCAGCAGCTGCCTGGGCCAGTGCCTTTCTCTATTCGCTGCTGCACACAGCCAATACATTTTCCCTGTCCCTGTGCCATGGCAATGTCCTGGGCCAGTTCTTCTGTGAAATCCCACAGATCCTCAAGCTCTCCTGCTCAAATTCCTCACTGAGGGAACTGGGGCTCATTGCTGTTAGTGCCTGCTTGCTATTTGGTTGTTTTGTTTTCATTGTTTTCTCCTATGTGCAGATCTTCAGGGTCGTGCTGAGGATCCCCTCTGAGCAGGGACGGCACAAAGCCTTTTCCACCTGCCTACCTCACCTGGCTGTGGTCTCCCTGTTCATCAGCAGTGCCATATTTGCTCACCTGAAGCCTCCCTCCCTCTCCTCCCCATCTCTGGATCTGGCTGTGTCAGTTCCGTACTCAGTGGTGCCTCCAGCCCTGAACCCCCTCATCTACAGCCTGAGGAACCAGGAGGTCAAGGCTGCTGTGAGGAGACTGATGACTGGATGCTTTCAGGAACATTGAACTGCTGGTCAATTTCTGCAAATCACTTGTAATAAAACTAGTTTTTGATACTTCTTGTTGGTTTCATTTTGGAGATTTCTTTCCTTTGTTTTAGTTTTTTCCATTCTGTCCACAAAGAAACATCATTGCTTGTGCCATTTCTCATTTTGTTTCTCGCCACGTTCCCTGTGGCCACAGACTGTGTCAATGGGGGACTGCACTCTTGGTGTATTTAAAGGAAGTAAAGGATGTCCCAGCAAAGTTTTCTGCAGAGATGCCCTTTGTTGCCTTCTCTGGAGCTGCAGGAGCTGCAGCAGCAATGTCTGAGCGCAGAGCTGGGTGCAGATCAGTGCTGGCACATCAGCCCTGCTCCTGCTGGCCACACCATTCCTGAGCCAGGCCAGGAGCCATTGGCCTTCTTGGCCACCTGGTCACACTGATGGCTCATGTCCAGCCTGCTGTTCATCAGTCCCTGCAGGTCCCTTTCTGCCTGGCTGCTGTTCAGCCACTCCATCCCCAGCCTATAGCACTGGGGCCAAATTGCAGGGCCTGGTACTTGGATATTTTTAACCTGAAATTGCTGGATTCAGCCCCTCAATCCAGCCTGTCCAGGTCTCTCTGCAAAGCCCTTCTATGCTCCCACAGATCAACACTCACATCCAGCTTGGTGTCATCTGCAAAGATGTCCTAGGTTCTAGGGGGCCCCTCAGTGTCACAATGGCCTCTTGGTTACACCACGCCCTGCACTGTCACACTGTTCTCCTTGGGTCCATGAGACCATGCAGAGCAACAATGGTCTCCTTGGTTCCATGGGGCCCCAAAATGTGACAATGGACTCCTTGGTTCCATGGGGCTTCACATGTTCTTGTTGGTGCTGCAGTTTCACAGTGGCCCCTTGGTTCCATGAGGCCCCAGAGTGTCACAATGGCCCCTTGGTGACACAGGATCCTGCACTGTCACAATGTCCCCTTAGTTCCATGAGGCCACGCAGTGTCAGAATGGCCCCTTGGTTCCACTGGGCCCTGGAGTCTCCCAATGGTCTCCTTGGCGTTCTAGTGTCAAAATGGTGAAACCCCTTGGTTACATAGGGCCCTGCAGTGTCACAATGGCCTCTGTGTTTCCACAAGGACCCAGAGTGTCATGGTGCACTGCCTGGTTCCATTTGGCCCCAGTGGACCCCTGGTTCTGTGGGGCTGCATGGTGTCACCATGGTCCTCTAAGTTCCATGAGGCCTTGCAGTGTCACAATGGCCCCAGAGTGTCCCAATTATCACAGAATGACAGAATCAAATAGTCTGGAAAAGACCTTTGGGATCATCAAGTCCAACCAATGCCCTAATACTGCCTTGTCACACAGACCATGGCGCTAAGTGCCACTGGAGAGGGACTGGGACTCTGCCACCTCCCCCTGGCCAGCCATTCCAATTCTCACTCACCCTTTCTGTGAAGAACTTCTTCCTATTGTCCAGCCTGAACCTCCCCTGGTGCAGCTTAAGGCTGTGTCTTCTTGTCCTGCCCTCCAGCAGATCCACACTCACACCCAGCTTGGTGCCATCTGCAAGTTGTGAATGGTGGACTCGATCCCCTCACCCAGATCACCAGTGAAGACATTAAACAGGACTGGGCCCAACACAGATCCCTGGGGGACACCACCATTGCCTGGACACCAGCTGGGTGCAGCACCATCCCCACCACTCTCTGGGCCCAGCCTCCAGCCAGCTCTTAAATCTCCCAGTGAGGAGAGAACCTGCCCAAGCCACGGGCTGCAGCTTTTCCAGGGAATGCTGTCAGAGACAGTGTCAAAGGCTTTGCTGAATGCCAGGCACACAACATCCACAGCCTTTCCTGCATCCACAGGTGGGTCACCTGGTCATTGTCAAAGGCTTTGCTGAATTCCAGGCACACAACATCCACAGCCTTTCCTGCATCCACAGGTGGGTCACCTGGTCATAAAAGGAGATCAGATCATTCAGGCAGGACCTTCCACTCCTAAATCCATGCTAGTTGGCTCTGACCCCTTGGCCATCCTGTGGGTGCCCTGGGATGGCACTCAGGGTGATCTGTTCCATAACCTCACTGGGCACCCAGGTCAGGCTGACAGGCCTGGAGGTCCCCAGATCCTCCTTCCAGCCCTTCTTGGGGATGGGCTCACACTGGCACCTCCAGTCCTCTGGGCCCTCCCTGCTGAGCCAGCACTGATGGTAAATGATGGAGCGCAGCCTGGGGAGCTCATCCACAGCTCCCTCATTGCCCTGGGATGGATCCTGTCTGATCCCATACACTTGTGAGCATCTGAGTGGCTCAGCAGGTCACCCACTGCTTCCTCCTGGATTCCAGGGGCTGTTCTGCTGCCTGTGCCCATCTACCAGCTCAGGAGAACATTTGTCCTGAGGGCAACCTGTCTTAATATTGAAAATTGAGACAAACAAGGTGTTAAGTAGTGTAGCCTTTTCCTTATCTTTTGTTACTATATTCTCCACTGCATCCAATAAAGAGTAGAGGTTCACCTTATCCCATGTTTTGCTATTAGTTTATTTATAGAAACATTTCCTATTATTTTTCACAGAAGTGGTCAGGTTAAACTCTAATTGAGCTTTCACATCTCAGCTTTTCATTCTGCATGACCTAACAACACCCTTAAACACTTCCTAAGTTGCCTGAGTTTCTATCCAATGTTGATGCTTCCTGCTTAACATTACTTTCTTGAAATGTGTCCATCCTTCCTGGGCCCCATTTGTTTTTAAGGGCTGTTTCCCTTAAAACAATCAGTACCTGATTTGGTATTCCCCAAATCTGCTTCCTAAACTAGCCAAAGTCTGCCCTTCCTAATTCCAGTGTAGAAGATTTGTTACTGCCCCTCCTTCTTTCACAGAATATTGAAAACTTGATTATTTCATGGTCACTTTGCCCCAGGCAGACTCTGAGCCCCACATCTGCCACCAGCCCTTCTCTGTTTGTGAACAGCAGCAGACAGAGCTTTCCTTGGCAGTGGGAGTGTTACCAAAAATTCAGTAAAACAGAAAACTCCTTAACCCCAGTGTAGCATTAAGAAGCTGCATTCTTTATTCAGCAGGATGCACGGGGGAGAGCTCCTCCCAAGGCTGTGCATGTTGAGTACAGGAGAGTTTCTGTTTATTTTCTGTATTTTGCATACATATTCATTGATTGTCCTGGACTAAAAACACATGTGACAATCGTTTCCCGAATATCATTAACATATTTCCCCTCCACTTCACCCATGTCCTGGGGGCTCTCTGGTGGCCCCTGGTGGTCGTGGACCCCAATGTTCCCGTGGGCCTGGCTGAGCTGGCAGGACACTGAGGCTGCTGAACTTCCAGTTCCCCTTCTGACACAATGAGCGTCGTGTAGTTTCCATAGGCCTGGGGTTGTGGAGAACAAGCTCCAGGTGTGAGCTCACCTGGTGAAGACAATTTATCATCTGGTACCATGTGGTCACAGAGTGGGTTGTGACATCACAGAGTGGATTATGTGAGGTCATTGAGAGCTATGACATCATACACTGCCTCTGTGACATAACAGAGCCAGCTGTGATGTCACAGGGCAGAGGTCTGACATCACAGTGCAGACTACGGCATCACAGACTCTGGTGTGACATCAGAGACCAGCTGTGTGACATTGGAGAATGGTCTGTGACATCCCAGAGCAGGCTGTGACATCCCAGAGGGGCTGTGTGACACCCCGGGGGGGCTGTGTGACATCCCAGCAGGGCTGTGTCAGGTCACTGGGTTGGTCACTCTGCCCCAGCTCCCCCTCACAGTTTCTCCCAACAACTCCAATGCTGTCCATGCCCAGCAGGGTTCCTGTCCCCCAGGTTCCCCTCGGCCCACCTAGAGCCACAGCCTCCACCAAAGGGTGTTCCACAGGATCCACCCCAGAGCCTGACAGGGGACAAGGGGCCAGGGCTGTGTGACCAGGACATCAAGGACTGGGATTATCCAGGTCACTGTGGCCTGATCTGGGTTCCCCAGGGCAGGAAAGATGTCTGGCAGCTGGAGCAGGGTCTGGGAAGGGCCTCCAAGGTGGGGCTGGAGCCCTTGGGCTGTGAGCAGAGGCTGAGGGAGCTGGGCTTGTCCAGCCTGGAGCAGGGAAGGCTGAGGGGCTCCTCATGCCAGCCTGGCAGTGCCAGGGAGGAGGGGATGGAGAACACAGAGCCAGGCTCTTCACCAGGGGGCTGGGGGGAGACAAAAGCCAATGGGTGGAAGGGGAAAGAGGGGAGATCAGCCAGGGCATGAGAAGATGAAATGAGTCAGGCTGCTTTCAGCATTTCCTCAACACCAAGAGCAGCCTGACCTCCCTTCTCCATCCACCACTGTTAGATTTGCAAATCAGGAATTGTTTGTGCTGTTCTGTCCTCAGTCCAGGACAAGAGTCCTGATACAAGAACTCAGTTGTGTTTATATCTATCACAGAACTACACTAGTCAAAAATAATTTTAGTATGCAAATCAGTTGTGAACAGTGGACTCATCAGACATGCTGGGACATTGCACATAGCTCAGGGGAGAATTTGTAATTGTGTGATTGCTATTTTAATGGTGTAATTTTTATTAAGTTATATCCTGTTCAACTGTGGTCTGTTGGCTAGGTCCAGTGTGGGCTGGAGGGAGCTCAGATTTGCACAAGGCTGCTCTGAGTGCCAGCCTTGGATGGGGAAAATGGTGGGGTGGGGGTAGGGACAGATTCCGATTGATTGTCAGCCATGAAAGGTCTTGATTTTCATACCCAGTCAAACTGCATGAGGAGGTACTTGGATTCAGTGTCAACTGGAAATTACATATATCAATTTATGAACAGGAAAAAAAAATTAAACAGGACCTAAAAAATGTTTCCTCACTGTCTTTTAAAATAGAACATATTCAGTTGAATGCACTTCTGAAATCTCTCTTATTAACCACACAAGATTTGGAAACTGAAATCAAATTATCCCCAGAGATTTGGCTTGTTAAGGTGTTCTGACTGTTAATGAGCCCTGGGACACTGAATTCCTGCACTGAAGAGCTGAAGGCTGAACAAGCCTCTGGAGCAGGAAAATTCAGCAGCAGCCTCCAAGTTGCCGAGGATGTCAGCAGCCCCCACTGGACCATCCCTGCCCAGAGACCGTGGGGGAATGGGCAGACAAGGAGAGCGTCCCTGGGGCTGGGGCAGCACAACTCAGAGGCACCAGGGGCTCCAGCTGGGAAATGGAGTGTGGAATGTGGCTGGGAAAGCCCTGCCTGGGCTGGGCCAAGCAGGGCACACAAGCCCTGACTTCCATCCAGTAGAAAACTCTGTCAAGGAGATATTTAAAAGGAATTACAATTGTTTCTGTATTCTGAATTGGACTTCCTGGAGAAATACCAACAAGAGATCCTCAGGAGCTCAAAACAACAAAACAGTCTTTACTGGTAACTTTAGAAAATCAGAGAATTTTTGGCAAAAGATTTAATATGACATTCAATCAACACAGAACACTTCTTAAAGCACTGACTTGGCCCATTCAACTTCACAAACTCTAAGCTATTTGAATTTTACATTACTCAAATTTGCAAAAGGACCAAAATAGAAGAAAAGGATAGAAGGAGAGAGAGGCAAAAAGGATACAGAGGAGCATACACAGAGGTACCAACTCCTGGATTCCAGTAGCATTCAGATGGAAATTCCAAGAGGAGGTAGGGTCAAGATATGTGCTTGCCTTGTGGTCAGCCTTCAATACCCCTTGATCTTCCTGGGCCCTTCCCCCAGGTGGGACTGTGGGTCATTTGGTCCCTCAGGAGCTGGGCTGGGGCTGCAGAGGTGGCTGTGGAGCATTGCCTGTGCTGTGCCAGGGACTGGCAGACACTGCTGGGCTGGGATAGAGCCTCTGGGGGAATTGGGGTCACAGGGCAGGGCAGGGCTGGGGTTCCAGGGCAGGGGAGGGCTGGACCTGCCCCTTCCTCCCCTATTGGAATAAGATCCAATATTACCAGGTAGATTGTGCCTTGGCTCCTCTGACCCCTGCTCCTGGGCCAAAGGCGGCAAGTGTGGTGTTTCACCTCAGAGACACTTTTGACTGGCTGGATGGTGCAGCTGAGCGCCGAAACAAGTCCAGGCTTGTAGAAACTCAGTTTGCCTCAGGTAGGAAGGCTTCAGGCTAAAGTGAGGATGAAAAGAAGACAGATTCTGCTGGAGGGTTAATATCAAGATTTTATTCCATGGTCACAGATGTCTGAATCTTAGGTAACAGCTCCAACAGAATCCCGACCGCATGGCCTGAGTGACTTTTTAAGCTCCGGGGGGAGGGGGAGGGAAGGGACAGATGAGCCACCAACCAGGTGGGAGGGGCAGGGTCTCAGGCAACGATGACACCCAGACAGACTAATGACCTCTGGGCACAGGGGCATCTTTTGAACCTCACCAACCAGACGATGGCCTTGCTGGAATGTTAAGACTGATTGACAGCCCCGCAGGGGGCAAGGGGGAAGGGGAAAGGGAAGAGAGATATTGCCACACCTGGGAAGGGGCTGGGAAGTTTAAAACAGGAAATTGCAACACACTGCAACACTCCCCACACATGAAATGTCTTGAGACAAGAAATTCCTCCACTCTGTCACAATAGGGAATACTGGAGGTGAAATCCCAATTCTGGCCATGGGCACCGAGATAAGAAGGACAGTTCTTTTCCTTAGGAATGAAAGCCCCAGTTCTCAGTAAATTTCTGGTTTGATTGTTTGGATTCTGTTTGGTTTTGTTGTTGCTTTGTTTCCTTGTTGTGCCTGAAGTGTCCAGTCAGGAGCAGAGTGACTCTTGCCAAGGAACTTTGTGCTGCTGTCCCTTAATATTCAGTCTGGTTTTTGCTGCTCCCTTGCTGGGGATTTCTTCAGCGCTCTCAAGGCCTCATTCATAACAGGGTGAAGGAGCCCTGGCCCAAGCTCTGGCCCTGGGGGACATGGGGACGCTGCCGGGGGGTCCCTGTACCCCTGTGCCACCCCCAGGGCCCCGGCCCCCCGTCCCCGTGTCAGGCTCTAGGGTCAATCTCGTGGAACATCCTCTGGGGGAGGCTGTGGGGCCGGGGGCGGGGGGGACCCGGGGGGACAGGGGACCCCGCTGTGCACGAGCGGGGTTGGACTGTGAGGGGGGGAGCTGTGAGGGGGGCCGGGGCAGAGTGACCACCCCAGGGAACTCACACAGCCCCTGTGATGTCACACAGCCCCTGTGATGTCACAGTGCCCCTGTGATGTCACACTGCCCCTGTGATGTCACAATGCCCCCGTGATGTCACACAGATCCCTATGATGTCACACTGCTCCTGTGATGTCACACTGCCCCTGTGATGTGCCAGAGCCCCTGTGATGTCACACTGCCCCTGTGATGTCACAATGCCCCCGTGATGTCACACAGATCCCTATGATGTCACACAGCCCCTGTGATATCACACTGCCCCTGTGATGTCCCAGAGCCAACTCTGAGACGCCACGCTATGATGTGATACAGCTGCTCTGTGATGTCACAGAAGTCTCTGTGATGTCAGAAAGTCACTCTATGATTTCACAATCTCTACTGTGATGTCACAGCCTGTTCTATGATGTTACACAGCCACCCAGTGTTGTCACAGCCCACTCCCTGATGTCACAGAGCCATCTTCTATGATGGCAGGATCTGCTCTATGGCCTCACATCCTACCCTATGATGTCACAGCCAGCTCTGTGATGTAACAACCCACCTCAGTGATGTCACAAAACCCTCTCTGTGATGTCACACTGACACTCTGTTAGGTCACAGCACATACTTTGACCTCACTGCCAGTTCTATGATGTCATGCAGCCATGCCATGATCTCACAGCCTGTTCTGTGATGTCACAAAGTCCCCTCTATGACGCTGTAGCTGCTCAGTGACCTCACACAACAAACTCTGTGATGTCACAGCCCAATCTGTGACCTCACAGCCCACTCTGTGCTGTCACAGAGCCCCTTGCTGACATCCCAGCTGCTCTGTGCCTCTATGACACAGCCACAGAGGTGCTGCTGTGACACAGCCCCCTCGGGGCCAACCCACAGCCCCTGCCAGTGCTGAGCCCCTGTGAGCTCTGTCTGTGCCCTGCTGGTGTCCCTGAGGGGCCCTGGCAGTGCCCCAGCCCTGCTGGGCTGTGCACAGGAGCTGCTCCTGGCCAGAGCTGTCTCTCTGCAGCGCTGCCCTTGCCAGGAGCTGCCTCTGGGCCAGGAGCCTGGCCCAGTTCAGCAGCACAGACACAGCACAGGGACTTTAATTAGCCTCTGGGGCTTTGCTGCTCTTTGCATCAGACTCAGTCCCTTGGAGTGTGCTCAAAAAACCTTCTCAGGGACTCAAAAAGAGGGTGAAACATTGAAGTTTCTCATACTTTAAATAGATCCATCTGAGGGACAGGACTGAGAAAGTGTCCCCAGGTTCCAGGTAGAGCACAACACTGGTGGCAGTGATGACAGCTGGGGACAAGCAAGGGAAAGGTGTCTCTGCTGCTGAGCAAACCTTCGCCTCTGTCCCTGCAGGCTGTCGGCATCCCCGGCTGCCCCACGTGGCTGGGCCCTTCCTTTGCTGACAGCTCTGCCTCCTGCCTGCCTCTGCCTGCCCACACAGAGCCTTGGGCTGCTCCAGGCTCCTGCTGGGGACGTGCTGCACCACAGCCCTGCCCTGACAGGGAAATTCCCTTCTCCTGGTGTTCAGTCTGGACCTCTCAAGCTGCACTTGGTGCTATTAGGTCTTCTTCAGGCTTATTCCTACTATGAAGAAAAGCTCCAGCCTCTCTGAAACCACCCATCCATCCCTCCCAGGCTATTCCCTTTCAGTCCTCAGTCTCTACACCACTGACCACAGAGGCCGCAGACTCTCCCTGCTGGTTTTGTGATGAGGCCTCCAAACCCCATTCTGGGAGATTTTTGAGTCCTCTCCAAGGTCTGTGAAAAAGGGAAAAATAGCATTCGAAGTTATTTTCTCCTAAATCCTACAGTGACAGAAAACAGGTCAGTATCTTTAAACTGAATGGGGACAAATTAACATTTGTTAGAAGGAGGAAATATTTTAAACTTAAGAAAGTGGCAGGAAACTGCAACCGTTTTTCCAGAGAAGTGGATTCCCCATCCCTGGAATTGTCCAATAGCAGGAGCTTTGTGCAGCATTGCCAATTGAAACCCTCTCATCTCCAGTGACAGAATTCCTGCATTGTGGGTTCTCTTATGTGCTGGGGGCCCTCACAACGCTTCTGGCCAGAATGTCTGCTGAGGGCAGCCAGGCTGCTGCTGGGGCAGTGACCTCACAGCCATCACCATGGCAGCCCTGTCCCCTGGGCCTGGCTCTGCCCTTTCCTCTGCCCCTGCCTTGGCTCTGCTGCCATGAAGAGTTTTGTCATCAATATCTTGTCCCCAAGGTGCTGGGGCCAATGGCTTCCCAGTCAGGCTCCTGGGGCAGAAGTGGCTTTTCAGAGCCCAGCCAGGAATGAGCCCTGAGGCAGCAGCTCTGCAGTGGTGGCCACCAGGCCGGGCTGCCAAGGGAGGCTTCTGGCCATGGCCTGCAAGCAGCTGCTGCTGCCAAGGTGCCTTTGGTGCCTCAGGCTCTCCCTGGCACAGCTCCCAGCACGGCACTCTGCCCTTGTGCCCGAGCCCTTCTCTGTGCTGGGGCTGGCCTGCAGTGGGACCTGCCCTGCTGATGGCACAGGAAAGGCAGTTCCTGCTGGAGCAGGAGGCTTTGCCTGCCATGGGCTCCAACAACTCCAGCAAGGCCCTGTTGACTTCAACATTTCTTCCTAGGAAAGAATATTCTAATTGTTAGAGCTCCAATGCTGTGGAGGAAATAACTCTGATCAAGATCTTTCTGTCTAAACATGATCAGAATTTCTAGAAATCTGTCTGGTATACCATCATTAATCCTGTGGGAAAAGTTCAATTCCCCCTGTCTAATCTTTTGCACCTTTGTCAATGTCTGGGGCTGGGATTGGATCCAGCCACTCCCAGTCTCCTCTCTGAGATGGAATTTTAGAAGTCATGGGGTTCTGGAGGGTTTTATGGGTTCTATGGTGGCTGCTGTGTGCCATTTCTCCACCCCATGACTCAGCAGGAATTTCTCCAAGGAAGAAACAAAGCTTTTGCGTGAATCTCCCACTCGGCCCATGACAGGAACCCTGTGAGTGTCTGGGACATCCTGGGTCTTTGGCAGCCTGGGGACTCCTGGGATGTCACCCTGGAGCCCCCGTGAGTGCCTGTGACAGATCGGTGCCTTTGCAGCCCAAGGTCCCCTGGGATGTCACCATGGAATGGCTGTGACTGCCTCTGAGCACAGGGCTCTTTACCATCCCCAGAAAGCTCTGGGAGGTCTCCATGGAGCCCCTGTCTCTGTGTGTGACATTCCAGCTCTGGAAAAGGCTGGAGACTCTTGGAATGTCCCCATGTGTTGCTATAGGACACAAAAGAACACAAGCGCACACCGCTGTTCTCATGGTGAAAAAAAAATGAAGTTTAGTTTCTGACTCCAACATTTATAGTTTCCCAAGAGTAACAGTGGATTGGAGGGTGACAGTGCCACCTCTCCAATGACACTGGACAAACTAAGAATCCATCAACTTTCTCCTCCTCCATAAAGGAATGCAAAACAATGAGTTATTTACAGCAAGTGTGTGAGAAAGTTTGCTACCAGAATGTCAATATCTTAGAAAATCTTAAAAAATCAGGGCACCTCCAATGGAACCCCTCTGAGTACCTGTGGCAACTCAGTTCTTAGCAGGCACCCATCACCAGAACCCATTGCTCTGGACAGTTTCCATGACAACCCTCCCCAGCCCCCTGTTGCTCTGGACAGTTTCTATGGCAACCCTCCCCAGGCCCTGTTGCTATGGTCAGTTTCCATGGCAACCATCACCAGCCCCCTGTTCCCATGGTCAGTTTCCATGGCAACCATCACCAGCCCCCTGTTCCTATGGTCCATCCCTTGGCAGCTCCATGGAGACCCCATGCCAAGGGTGGTTGCCATGGACACCAGCTCAGGCCTGCAGCCATAGCCCGTTGCCATGGCAACGATTGGCAGCCCCATCCCCAGGCTCATGGGATCCCAGAACCACAGAATTGGCTGAGCTGGGATGGACCCATCAGGATCCTCCAGTCCAACTGCTGGCCCTGCACAGGACACCCCAACAATGCCAGCCTGGGTCTGGCAGCGCTGTCCAAACACTGCTGGAGCTCAGAGAGCCCCTGGAGCTGGGACCCTTCCCTGGGGAGCCTGGGCAGGGCCCCAGCAGCCTCTGGGCAAAAACCTTTTCCTGACATCCAACCTGAGCCTGCCCCGACTCAGCTGCAGCCATTCCCTCCACTCCTGTCCCTGGGCACCAGAGGGAAGAGGTTCCCACAGCCCCAGCCAGGGACCCGCTCCCAAGGCTGTTGCCATGGCCACCAGGGCTGGCACCAGCTGGGATGCTCGGTTTCCATGGGCGGGGGTTCAGGAATGGGATTCCCCGATTTCCTGCCCCTGCTAAAACCGCGCTGCCCTCGCTGCCCTCCCGCCTCCCATGGAAAGCACAAAAGGCAAAGATCCCAGCATGGAATAAGAACAATTTATTGGGAACAGCAACCAGATAAGGAACAAACTGGAACAGCAACAACACTGGTAACAGAAAGGATCAGAAAAACTATTTACAGGGAAAACTACAACACCACTGACTGTCTCTTTCCAGCCACATATTCACTCCTGCCTGGAAAGGACGCCCTTCTCCTCAGGGGAGGGAGAGAGACAGTCCCTTTCCTGCCCCGAGCATTAACCTGATGTGGGAGTGAATATAATGACACAACATGGCCAGACCTTCATGTTCTTGGACCCATATCATGTCATTGGCAGGGACAGGAAAAGGGACAGCTGTCTTCCCAGCATTGATGACAGGGAACATGGATCACCAGGGCTCTTCCCAAAGGGGATCTTCCAATGGGGGATGAAGCTGGAGCAGTGCAAGAAGCTTTTCCTGCAGTGGGGGCATTTGCAGGGCTTCCCTTACTGGTGCCTCTGTTGGTGTTTGGTCAAATGAGAGCTCTGGGTGAAGCTCTTCCCGCACTTGGGACACTCGTAGGGCCTCTCCCTGGTTTGGATGCACCAGTGGGTAACAAGGCTGATGTTTTCTCTAACGCCCTTCTCACACTCAGGGCAGCGGAAGGGCCTCTCCTCTGTGTGAATCCGCTGGTGCCTGACGAGAGTGGAAGTGGTGTGAAACATTTTTGGACACTTGAGGTACTCGTAGGGCCGTTCCCCGGTGTGGATGTGTTGGTAGGTGATGAGCTCAGAGCTGCACCTGAAGCCCTTCCCACACTCCAAGCACTTGTAGGGCTTCTCCCCATCATGAAGCTGCTCCTGGGCCACCAGCTCTGAGCCCTGGCTGAAGCTCTGTCCACCTTCCTGGTGAGGGTGGGTCTTTCCTCCTCAGAGCAACACAGGCTGGGTTTGGTGCCCCTCGTCCTGTGGAACCTCTGGGACTTTTCCTCTCCATTGGATTCCTGCACAGTAGAGCCGCTAAAATGGCCTCTTCCATGAGGTTCTGCTGTGGGGATTTGTCCTCCCTGGTCTCCATCCTCTGCTTCTTGCCTGCAGGAGGAAGGACAAGGACAGGATGGGATTTGCCTCTGTGCCACAGGGAAGGAGAAGGAGATGTCCCCAGTGCTTCCCCGGCAGGATGGCATTGGCAGCGGCATTGTCCTGCAGCCGGGGGCCGTGCTGGGCCGGGAGATGGAGCAGGAGAGAGGGGTAAAGGGGCACTAACTTCCTCCTCACCTGCCTGGGTGTCCAGGGGCATTGTCTCAGTTTAAATAGACAGGTGTCTGCTAAGGAAGGCAAGAGCCTCCCTTGAAATGGAAAAAAGTAAACAACCTCCTTCCGAACTGTTATAATTTTGAAATTATGGGGCTCTAAGGCAACAGATATGGGACTAGGAATAACAGTTATGTAGCCGGAAAATTAAAATATAAATGCAATACTACAGAGAAAAAACACCGACAGATTCAGAATACGACCTGACACCCTGTGGGTCACAGTGGCAGTGGCAGTCCCAATAAACGGTGGCTACAGTCCGCCTGCAGTGACAGGTGTGGCTCTGTTGAAGCAGGGATCCCGTAGGAGGGTGGCGTTTTCCTCTGAAGATCCAGTGGTGGTGGTGTTTGGCCTGGTCTTCCTATGGGAATCCTGTGGAAAAGGCTGACTCTGGTCTTCCAGCCCTCTGATTATATCCAGGTAGGAATGCTTGGCTCCTCCCTCTGGGCGGAGCTTCTCACAATGGGATGATGGAATTTTATCAGTCATGCAGTGGCACTCAATGGCCCATTAACAGAAGATATCTCCTGGGAGGGAGGATGGGTTTTGAAAGAGATAAAGAAAACTGCCCAATTAACAGAAGGTAACTGCCCCATCAGATAGGAATAGAATACACGCCCCATGTTCAACTTAAGATAGCTGGGAAATGCTTTGCAGCACTCTGTGTCTGTGTCTCTGTGTTCGTGTGTATTTTACACTCAAAGTCCCCCAAATCTCCAAGAAGTTTTCCCAGGGGTGTTGTCTTCTCCCTGTGTCCATCTGCACCTCCCTATGTCACTCTGTCACTGTCACCTCCACACATCTCTGAGCCCACTGGCGCCTCCCAGGTTTGCACTGAATCCCTCCCTCCTGCCCTCCAGCACCAGCAATGACCATGGCAGGGAGCTCAGAGCAGGAGCACCCAGGCCAGGGCTAATGCCAGGATCAGGAGCACCTGGCCGAGGCAGGAGGAATCCCCCATTCCAGGGGGTGCAAGGGGAGCACCCGTGTCCCCTGCAAGCCCCAGGGCTACAGACCAGGGAGGAGATGCCTCAACTGCCTCAGCTGAATTGCTTCCCTCAGCCCTTGGCCTGGGAAGTCTCTGGCTGGAGCACAATCTCTAGAGGAGAGTTCCCACAAGGAAGATAAAGAAAGGAATTGTTTCTTCCCTTTCTCTCATCCCTGCCCCATGTGCTGATTTTCTTGTCATCTCTTATCAAAACCAACAAAAGCGCATCTGCAATGAGGTGTTTCCCAGGGTCAGTTCCTAAATGGGGCCAAAGGAAGGTTTCCTGCCACAGAAAAAGTAAGCAATTTGGGATTTGTTCAGACAGTTGAAAACATGACAATTTCTAAGCACTGGAAATCCAGAGACTATAAAAACAGAGTTTGCAGTTTTAATGGTCTCTCCCTCCTCCCACTGATTTGTCACATCCCAACTCCAAAGGAGCAGATTATGGAAAGAAGACTCCAACAGCGGGTGTTGGAGGCCTAATCCCAGAGACAGGAAGAAAGAGTTAAATTGGGAAAAGATCTCCAATTGTTTTCCTATCATAATGACGACAAATAGCTCTGTAGTCCATGCGCAATATCTAGATGAAGAGGCACGTTCCTGGTTTTTAATGCCAAATTGCAGTACTTTGGAACATCTTTCTGGATGAGAACAAACCACAGGCCAATAACTGACCCACTTTTTTTTTAATGATTTCCCAAATCAGAAATCATTCAAATTCTACCAAGATGTCTTTCTCTGCAGGTGTCCCGGATTACAAGGCAAGATGCATTCTATTTGCCATCTGTATGGCAGTTTTCCTTATCTCTTCCACAACCACTCCTCCCTCCTGGGGGGACATCTGCTGATAACAGGCTATTGAATGTCACTGCATGACTGATAAGAACTACAGCATCCCATTGGGAGATGCTCCGCCGAAAGGGAAGAGCCAAGCATTCTAGCCAGCTAGAATCTGGAGATTCTGGAATAGCAGCACAACTTCTCCACTGGATTTCCCAGAGGAACAGCGGCTGCCTCTTCTTCCACTGGATCCTCAGAGAAAGAATACACCCTTTTCTACAGGACCCCCTGCTCCAACAGAACCTGACACTCCAGGAGGACTGCAGCCACATTTCCAATTGGATTGCTACCAACACCCTGACCAACAGGGTGTCAGGTTGTGTTCTGACTCTCTAAGTGCTGTTTTAGTTTACTGCATTGTTTATTTTATCCTTTTATTTTCTTCTCTATGAAAGAACTGTTATTTCCTGCTCCCATATTTTTTGCCTGAGAGCTCCCCTTAATTTAAAATTTCTAGCAATTCGGTGGTGGTGGGGATTTTACATTCTCCATTTCAGGGGAGGCTCCTGCCTTCCTTAGCTGGCACCTATCTTTCCAAACCAAGACAGTAGGACAGAAGGCACTTTGATTCCTTTTGTCCCAAGTTTCTCCTGAGTTCATGACTTCAGATGATCAGGAACAGCCACGACAGCACAAAAGCAGCTGCAATGAGCAGGATCCAATCTCCAGGTCAACATTAAATGCACTCGATCCACACCTTGCACAGCCAAGCAGCAATTCCTGCCTGTGCCCCCAGCTCTGGCTCAGCCTGAGGGGCATTGCTCTGGCGTGTGCAGGGCTGGCTCCTGCAGGACACAGCACTGGGAGCCGCTCTGTGTCCCGCAGCTTCAGCATCTCAGGCGCCGCTCCACAGCTGTGGGGCTGTGCCACCACTGTTCCATGGCTGTAGTTCCTGTGCCACCACTGTTCCATGGCTGGAGTTCCTGTGCCACCACTGTTCCATGGCTGTAGCTCCTGTGCCACCACTGTTCCATGGCGGCAGTTCCTGTGCCACCACTGTTCTTCCTTTTCTATGCTCACTCCACTGCTGCTCAGAAGCTGTGCTGTGCTGTTTCAGCATGGTTCCTCTGCTCTTTCATGGCTGCTCCACTGCTGCTCCAACACTGCTCATCTCCCACTGTTCCACTGCTCCTTCTCTGCTCCTCCCCTGTACCCCTGGTGTTCCACAGATGCTGCTTCTGTTCTAGTGCTGCTGCCACAGCTGCAGAGTCACAGAGTGGGGAACATTTGGGCAGCACCGCTGTGGTGTCACAGAGACCGGGAAAATGGGACTGGCACAGCTGTGGTTTCTTAGAGAGGGGAACACTGGGGCTGCCACTGCTGTGGTGCCATAGTGAGGGGATCTTTATGGCTGACACCACAGTGGTATCATACACATGGGAACGCTGGGGCTTCCAGTGCTGTCTTGTCATTGTGAGGAGAATATTGGTGCTGCCTCTGCTGTGGAGTCATAGAGAGGAGAATGTTGGGGCTGCTAAAGCTGAGGTGTCACAGACAGGGGATGCTGGAGCTCTCACCACTGTGATATCACAGACAGGGCAATGTTGGGGCTGCCAAAGCTGTGGTGTCACAGGCAGGGGATGCTGGGGCTCCGAGCACTGCTGTGGTATCATAGAGAGGGGAGTGTTTGGGCTGCCATCCTTGTGGGCTCAAAGACAGGGGAACCTTGGGGCTGCTACCCCTGTTTTGTCATATCCCTGTTTTACATAGAGAGGGTAATCTTGGGGCTGCCACCGCTGTGGTGTCATACAGAAGTCAATGTTGGGACTGCCAACTCAGTGGTATCACAGAGAAGGGAATGTTGGGGGAGTCACTGCTGTGGTGTCACAGACAGGGGAGCATTTGGGGCTGCCACCCCTGCAGTGTCATAGAGAGGAGAATGTTGGGGCTGCCACTCTGGTGCTGTCATAGAGAGGAGAATGCATTGGGTGCCACCTCTGTGGTGTCACTGTCAGGGAAACACTGGAGTTGCAATTGTTTTGCTGTCATAGACAGGGGGACATTGGTATTGCCACTGCTGTCATGTCACAAACAGGGGAAGTTTGAGGTTGCCACCACCGGGGTGTCACTGACAGGGAAACACTGGGGCTGCAAATGTTGAGGAGTCACAGAGAGGGGAATGTTGGAACTGCCGCTGTGGCGCTGCCATAGAGAGTAGAACTTTGGACGGCCATCCCTGCAGTGTCATAGAGAGGGGAACTTTGGTGCTTCCACTGCTGCGGTGCCAGTGAGAAGGGGACATTGGGACTGCCACAGCGGTGGTGTGGAGAGAGAGGGACGTGGGGCTTCCACAGCTGCAGTGTCACAGAGAGGAGGAAGTTGTGGCTTCAACTGCTGTGGTGTCACAGAGAGGGGAACGTTGGGGTTGCTACTACTGTGT
Organism: Melospiza melodia melodia; assembly: GCF_035770615.1. Classification (NCBI taxonomy): domain Eukaryota; kingdom Metazoa; phylum Chordata; class Aves; order Passeriformes; family Passerellidae; genus Melospiza; species Melospiza melodia. The sequence continues at coordinate 2,261,112 of NW_026948761.1, forward strand.
TTTCATAGACAGGGCAATGTTGGGTGTGCCACCGATGTGGTGTCAGAGAGATTGGAACATTGGTGCTGCCAGCACTGTTTTCTCATAGAGAGGGGAATATTTGATCTGTCACTGTGTTGGTGTCATACAGAGGGGAACGCTGGGGGTGCCACCTCTGTGGTGTCACAGAGAGGGGGAAGAGGGGTGGCACAGCTGTGTTGTCACAGAGACAGGAACACAAGGGCTGCAACCACTGTGGTGTCATAGAGAGGAGAATATTGTGGCTCTCACTATTGTGGTGTCACAGAGAAGGAGTTTAGGGCAGCCACTGCTGTGGTGTCACAGAGAGTGGAATTTTAGAGCTACCACAGCTATGGTGTCACAGAGAGGAGAACATAGGAATTGCCACCCTTGTGGTGGGACAGAGAGGGGACCGTTGGAATTGTCACTGCTGTGGTGTCACATAGAGGGGGACATGGTCCTGCCCGAGCCGTGGTGTCACAGAGTGGGGAACACTGTGGCTGCCACCCCTGTGGTGTCACAGACAGGGCAATGCTCAGTCTTGAACCGCTGTGGTATCACAGAGAGGGGAACGTTGATGTTTCCACCACTGTTGTGTCACAGACACGGGAACACTGCCAAACCTGCCCTGGTGCTCTGCCCACTCCAGTGCTGCTCCTCTGTGACACTGCAGGGCCTCCTAGGGACATTGTCACACTGCAGTGTCTCCTAGGGACATTGTCACACTGCAAACCCTCATGGGACTGTAGCGGCCGTGTGACTCTCCAGGGTCTTGTAGAATCCAGTAACTCCTTTGGGACCATGGGCCTCCATGGAACCAAGAGGAGACTGTGAAACTCTGGGGCTTCATGGAACCATCCGTTGTGATACCTCAGGGCCTCATGGTTCCCAGGAATCCTCGTGACACTACAGGACGAAATGGAACCAAAGGGACACGATGACACTGTGGGTTCTCATGGGATCCAGAGGCCCTTTTGACTCAGTGAGACCAGCTGGAAACAAGGATCCTTTGGGATACCTCAGGGCCTTGTGGTATCCAGTGATCCTTGAGACATCATGGGGCCTCATGGAACCACAGGGACCCAGGAACACTGATGACAGAAGGCCTGACAATGTCACAATGGCCCCTTGGTTCCATGCAGCCCTGCAGTGTCACAAAGGCCTCTTGTTTCATGGTACCCCACAGTGTCACAATAGTCTCCTTGGTTCTGTGGTGCCCCACAGTGTCACAATGCTTTGCTTATTCCATGAGGCCTCGTAGTGTCACAATGGTCTCCAGGATTCCAAGAGTCCCCTCAGTGTCACAATGGCTCCCTGGTTCCATGAGGCTGTAAAGTGACTTAATGATCTTTCCATGGTTCCATGGTTGCATGAGGCCTTGCAATGTCACAGTGGACATTTGGTTCCATGGGGTCTCACAGTGTCACAATGGCCCCTTGTTTCCATGACACCCCAAAGTGCCATAATGGTCTCCACAGTTCCATGAGGCCCCTTGGTGTCACAATGGACCCTTGGTTTGATGGGGCCCCTCAGTGGCACAATGATCCCTACATTCCATGGAGTCACACAGTGTCAGTACTGTCCCCTTGGTTCCATGGGGCCCAGCAATGTTACCGTGGTCTCCATGGTTCCATGAGGCCCCACAGTGTTCACAATGGTCCCTTGCTCTTACAGGGCCCCACAGTGTGACAATGGTCCCTTGGTCTCACAGGGCCCCACAGTGTCACAATGGTCCCTTGGTTCCATAGCCCTGTGCTGCTGCATTCCCCCTCCCCTTCTCAGGCCGCCCTGCCAGCTCAGAAATGCTCCTTGGGCCTCAGCCTTGGCCAACAGCCCCTGGGCTCAGCTCCTCTACAGCTCATCACAAACACTGTCTGCCCAAGGCACTGCTGCTACCCAACCAGCTCCTGGGTCCTTTAGCAGCAGCCCTGGGATCTGTTTCTGTTCCCTCGGTGGCGTAAGATCCCTGTTCTCACACTGCCAAAGAAAGCTGTTGGTGCCAAGTGTGGCCAGGATGAACCATTGCTGGAACTGAAGCCCCTCTCTTGGGGCCCTGCCAACTGTGCTCCAAAAGGAGCCCTTGGAGCTCTCCTGGGCCAGCCACTCCCTCTGAGTGGGGCCTCTCCCAGCTGGGAACTCTCGGAGCCTGGGCCAATCCCCCCACTCCTTCAGGCTCCACCCTTTGCCCTTTGCTGGTGAGATGCCAAAGAATCAGCATTGAGCATTGCCTGCCCTCAGGGGAATTGCTCACAGGCGCCTTGCACTGACTCTTGGTGTCTGTGTGCACACAGGAGTGCCTGTGCTGGGCAAATGTGGCAGAAATGCTGCTCTCTGAGGGGTCTGAGTGCCTTGGATGGCTGAGCCAGTCAGGCCTGTAGGTAAGGGTGAGTCACAAACTGTAAGCTAAGTTAAATGCTGCTAAGAGTTTTTCTTTTGCTAAGTAGTGAAGTTTAACATCAGTTATAAGCTAAGCTGAATATTGTTAAGTGTTTTTCCACTGTAAAATCATTAAGCCCTAGGTTATAAGTAAGGTTAAGTACTGTCAAGTGCTGTTATTTTGCTAAATACTGAAGTCTGAGGTATCAATCAAGGCCTGTTAAATTTGAGTTCTGTTTAGATTTTAGGCTGCATTCATTTTATCCTTGCCCTCACTGTCCTTTAGGCACACATTCAGGTGCACAAATTTCGACAGTACTTAGTTCGAATTTCTGGTTTGATTGCCTGGATTTTGATTGGTTTTGTTGTTGCTTTGTTTCCTTGGTGTGCCTGAAGTGTCCAGTCAGGACCAGAGTGACTCTTGCCACGGAACTCTTTGCTGCTGTCCCTTAATATTCAGTCTGGTTTTTGCTGCTCCCTTGCTGGGGATTTTTTCAGTGCTCACAAGGCCTCGTTGGTAGCAGGGTGAAGGAGCCCTGGCCCAGGCTCTGGCCCTGGGGGACACAGGGACACTGCCGGGGGCTCCCTGTCCCCCTGTGTCACCCCCAAGGCCCCGGCCCCCTGTCCCCGTGTCAGGCTCTGAGGTCGATCTCGTGGAACATCCTCTGGGGGAGGCTGCGGGGCCGGGGGGGGGGGGGGGACCCGGGGGGACAGGGGACCCCGCTGTGCACGAGCAGCTTTGGACTGCTCTGGGGGGAGCTGTGAGGGGGGCCGGGGCAGAGTGACCACCCCAGGGACCTCACACTGCCCCTGTGATCTCACACTGCCCCTGTGATGTCACACAGTCCCTGTGATGTTGCAGACCTCCCCTGTGATGTCCACAGCCCACTGTGGAATGTCACAAAGCCATCCTGTGTCACAGAGCCAACACTGGCATATCCCTCTTTGATGTCATACAGCTGTGCTGTGATGTCACAGAAAGCTCTGTGATATCACAAAGGAACAAAATGATGTCACTGTCCTGGGATGTCACAGCCTGTTCTGTGATGTCACTCAGACACCCAGTGATGTGACAACCCACTCTCTGATGTCGCAGAGCCACCCTCCATGATAGTAGAGTCTGAAGTATGGCCTAATACCCTACTCTGTGATGTCATAACCGCTCAGTAATATCAGAGAACCCTCTCTGTGATGTCATACTGCCACTCTGTAATGTCTGTGGAGCCCCGCCTGGCCTGGGCATTGCTGCTGCCGTCCTCTGGCAGCCGTGCCCTGGGGCAGCAGCGTGCGGCAAGGGCCGGGATGAGCCCTGCCGGGCCAGCAGCCCGTGTGGCCACAGCGCCGGCAGCGCCGCTGGCAGGGAGCTGTGCCGCTGGGGCCGTGACAGGCTCTGTGTTCACAGGCATGGCCGGGCGGCGCCTGAGGGGGCAGCAGCAAGAGCTGCAGCTGATCTGCACTGGTGAGTGTGTGAGGGCAGCGGGCTGACAGCGGGGGCTGCAAAGGGGAGCTGCAAGCCCTGCCCCGGCTGCAGGTGGCTCTGCTCCTTGTGCGGACATGGGGCGGCGTGGGCAGAGCACACAGAGATTTCAGGGCCACCTTGGGGTCCGTGGCCAGCAGCTTCGGCCCGGTGCCCTTGGTCCCTGCTCCCTCCTGGCCATGGCTAGAGCCGGCTGGGATGGCCCTGGCAGGTGGCTCTCCTCGGCTCCCCGCAGATCCGGGATCTGACCGTGGCTCTGTCCCTCTCTCTTGCAGCCCTTGAACTTCTGACCAAGGACATCAGCAGTGCCGTGTCGGACATGGCACTAGAAACACTGTATGGCCTCCAGGCACTGCAGAGTGAGCGATATTCCCTCTTCCAGAGGCTGCAAGATCAGCTCCGCAGGACATGGAGGACACGGCCTCGTCTGTCGGGGCTTGGCTGGCTGCGCTGCTGCAGCTCTGCAGAGAGCTGATGCCAGAGGCTCTGTCTGCTGGGGCCACCTGAGCCAGCGGGAATTTTCCATTTCTTCAAGATTGTTCTTTTCTTCTTTTTGTTTTTTTTTCTTTAGTATATGAATATAGAGTGTGTAATAATACACAGACTCCCAGGAGCTTTCTTTTGCTACCCAGGGTCTGCAGGGCATAGAGGAAAAGGGGGAGAAAGGTACCTTGGCTCAGCCAGCTGCCCAGGCGTGCAGTGGTGAAGGGAAAATGGCCAGAAGCCCCTTGTCCTGTGGTGGTTCTGCTGAAGCCTTTGTGCTGGTGACAGAGCGGGTGGGCAGGGGCCGGGGCTGCGGGGATCCCTGCCAGAGTGGTGCCTGGGAATGGCCACAAGCCCTGTGCCAGGCAGGAACCACCCTCTGTATCCTCCTGCCCGTGTGCTGCTGGCTGCCTTGCTGAGGGCTCCCAGGTGCCTCTGGATGGGGCTGCTCTGGAGCTGCTGTGGGGCTGCGGCGCTGCTGCCGGGCAGCTTGGCCGGGCTGGGGCAGCCCCTGAGGGGCTGGGGCACTGGCAAGCCCTGAGCAATGGGCTGTCAGAGGCCATAAGCAGCCCCCCGGCAGCCGCCTTGATCCTGCCAGAGCTGACTTGCAAGAGGGATCCTGGGCACTCTGGAACTAACAGCATCAGTGTTGTGGGAAACCCAAATGCAGGGAAATCTCAGACCTTTGGTCTTGTCAGCAAAGCTTAGAATTAAACACAGGATTTGATCGGAGACCTTGGAAAGGGCTTCCAAACTTAGGTGCTAGAAGCAAGAATGAAGATTTCTAGTTTATTATAGCAGAGACACGGGGAGGAAGGTTGAAGTGGAGGAAAGTTTAGAGTTTAGGGCTGAAGATCTAGAAAAAGTACAAGTAGTTACAATGGTAAACAAGAAGCTTAGGATGCAGTGCTGTAGGTTTGTGTATCATAACATGATTGGCTAAGGAAGCTTACACTGTAGCATGAGTCCCTAAGATGAAATATTGAAGGACTGGCTGCAAAACATAAATATCCTTGTTTGCAGTGTCTTCTTGGCCAAGAAATCCTTCAAAGCTCTTGTAACTACAAGTCTTGTGGCCTTGTGAGCCATGCAGTGCAGATGTGAGCCCAACTCACCCTTCCTCTCTATGTAGAAGAGAAGAAAAAGCAATGGCATCATCTAAAACACTCAGAGGTCTGCTCTCTAGCTCGTTCCAAACACCCTCAAATCCCCCAAAGGGGGATTTAGCTACAAAGAGATGACAAGGACTACTCTTAGTGCTGGCTCTTTGACTCCAGAGCAGCTGCTTTAGAATCTTTCCCATAACCCTGTGTAGTCATGTGCCAGAAATGGATCACTTGAAGAAACTTTCCCAACTGACTTGCATGGAGGTTTGTCTGAAGGGTATTTGAGGAGAAAGGCTCCCAGCAGAGGTCTGGGCTTTGGCCTAGCTGTGTCCCCTGCTGACTGTGAAGTGTGCCATCAGCTGCAGGGCTTTCTGGGCTAAAAATATCATCAAGACACTTGGACTTGCTCTTTTATGCCTCTAAAAGCTAGACCAAATTTCGGGGCACATTTGGAGACCTCATCTATGAGTGGGTGCACGACCTCGGATTTTCCCAATTTCTGGGAATGATTCCCCAGGTCCTTGGTGTAAAATCAGGCTCCCCAGCAAGTGCAGATCTGCAATATGATAAACAATTTAGGCAATTGGTGATGCATCTTTCTAACTCGCTCTCCTTTCTCTCCTTTTGTCAAATACAAAGCTGTATTTTGTGTCAGGTACATGCCGGCAACGTGTGCATTTGTGATTTTGATATGTGTGGAAACCAACCATGGGACACATATAAAGATGAATTCTAATATAACTGAGGAAAGTAAAGCATGCAAGAAGGCCTTTGAACCTATCCTTTGTTCCTAATTAGCTTTTATAAGTCTTAAGTTGATTTAGAAGCATTGGAATTAAAGCTTTGAGGATGTTGCTTTTTGACAGGAACTTTCTGCTTGTAGCTAAGCCTTAAAGAGTTTTGCAATAATAAACTTTTGAAGTATAATTTCAGAATATTGCTTGTAGTAAGGATCTTTGAAACTACAGCTTTAGAATATATAAAAAGGAAATATGCCTATCTTACACCTTGACAAAACAGTGAAAAGCAGCTTGAGAAATGAATATGAATATCAACGCAAGGACTAACAATTTTGACCAAGGGAAGCTGGACATCACTGTTGTGAGATTTATAGTCCTTGCAATCAAAAGGTAAAGCCATGTCTGGAATCTGGACCCCACCAGCTGGGAGACTTCTTTCTTCGTTCAGAAGTTGGACCCCCCCACCACCTGGGATATTCCTTTTCTGGGATACATCCTGAGAAAAAATAATCACAATGCTGTATAGAATTGTGATGTAAAAATTGGAAGGAGAAACTACTGATGAGTAAAAATTTGGACTAGAAACTGCTGAGAAAGCTTAGGAGTGCCTCTATAAATACTGGTAAGCCTCAACTATCCGTGTGCAGTTGGAGGGAAAACTTCCCCCACTGTACTCAGCGCTGTATTGCTCATACTTTACCAAAATAATTAATAAATTGATTGCTGCTTGAATAATGACCTAGTCATGCTTCTCATTTCTAACATTATAGTACTGTTTACTGTATAGTACTCTGCCCAGGGGCAGAGCCCGCACGGAGCCTTCCCTGCCGGCGCTCCCCGCAGTGCTGCAGGATGAGAGCCGAGCGGCCGAGCACCTGCGCTGGGCCCTGCCGCACCTGCAGAGCCCACAGAGGCCCCTACGAGAGGCGGCCGTCAGGTCCATGGGTGAGCCGGCAGCCCCACGCCCCTCGCTGCCCCCGGCCCGGCTGCTGCCCCGGCTACAGCGGGAGCCACGCCCGGGCCGCTGCAGCCCCGCCCGCCCTGGGCATTGCTGCCGCCGCCCTCCCGCAGCCGTGCCCTCTGGATGGGGCGGCAGCGTGCGGCAGGGCCCGGCAGCAGCCCTGCCCGCCAGGAGGGCGTGCGGCTGCAGGGCTGGCAGAGCCCGTGTCGGGCAGCTGTGCCGCCTGGCGCCGCCACATGCTCTGTCTTGCCAGGGGTGGCCGAGTGCTCGTGATGGGGCAGCAGGAGGAGCTCCGGGTCCCCACTGAGGGTGAGTCAGGGCAGCCGCATGGCAGCGAGCACCGCCGGGGGCAGCTGCACATCCCGGCTCCGCAGCTACAATCCATGCCCGGGCTGCGCAGGGCTCTGCTGCCTGTGCGGACCAGGGGTGGCAGGGGCACAGCCCGGAGAACTTTTGGGGACACGGGGGGGATCCGTGGCCAGCACCTTCTGGCCGAAGCCCTTGTCTCCTGCTCCCTCCTGGCCATGGCAAGAGCCGGCTGGGATGGCCCTGGCAGGAGGCTTTCCTTGGATTCCCTCAATCTGGCCTCTGACCGTGGCTCTGTTCCTCTCTCTTCCAGCTCTTCAAGCCATCAGGGAAGACGAGAGCCCATCCTGCATGAACACATGGATTCAGATGAAATTCGAAGGAAGATCTGCAGAACTTCATTTGTCTCCTGCATCACATATACCTATACCGGCCTCCTTCGATGATTTCCATTTCCCATCGAAGATGGGAGAATCTACAGAGCAGAAGTGACCAGCTGCAGCTCCAGGCACAGCTCTGGCTGCTCAGAGCTGAGCCTGTGTGAAGCTCCAGCAGCTCCTGCCATCTCTCTCCCTGTTGGTAGCTCCTTCCCTGCAGCCCTCAGGCCCTGCCCATGCCCTATTTTACCTCCCAGCTAGCCCCTTCCCTTTACTTTCCCTTAATAAACTGTTTGGGTTTTTCACTTGACCCGCGTCTCCATGGAGCTGAAGTGACACAAAACCTGAGCCCGGGGACACGCAGGGCCCTGCTGCCCTTCTCCTGCCTGCTGTGTTCCGGGCACAGACAGAGAGGAACAAGGGCAGCTCAGGCTTCAAAGGTGCCTGTCCCGCTGCTCCAGTTGTGCAGCAGAGTGGAGTTAAAGGGCGTGCTGAGCACGCTGAAGGGGACAAGGACCCTGAGTTGTAGAAGAGCCAGCTTGAGTGTGCTCTGAACCCAGCCGTGAGGGATTCCAGTGCCGGCATCCACGGAGGGCAAAGGAGCTTGCAATGGCGGAAGTTTCCACAAAGAGCTTCCTGAAAGGACAGCAATGCTCCATCCCTACACAGGGACAGGAAGAGGGCAGTGAGACCAGAGGCAGGGGCCCCTTCCCATCCCTCTGGGGCATGGCTGCAAAACAGCCACAGCTGTGTCTTCCCGTGCCTGTGTTTGGGCTGTGCTGAGCCCAGAGCCGGCCAGCTTGTGCTCTGCTGTGCCAAGAGTGTTCTGGGCAGGCAGGCAGGCAGAAGTGCTGCGTGCACAGTGGGGAAGGGGCTCACAAGAGCTTCCTGCGGGAACAGGGCTCCGCTCCCTGCCTGGGAACAGCCTGGTTTTGCTGCTGTGAGCGCGGGCAGGAGCTCGGGCACTTGAAGGGGCAGCGGGCAGTTCTTGTTTTTAGGGGGCCCATGGCTGCATGCCACAATGGACACAAGGAAACAGGCTCGGGAGAAGGAAGATGAGCTCGAGCTGGAGTGCCTGTGCTACAAGGTGCAGAAGTAATAGAGCCTTGCCAGGGTTTCTTAAGTGTGCGTTGGTGTTCCCCGGGAAATGGACACATTTGGGGAAATGCCTTTGGAAGAGAGGGGCTTGCTTCTCAAGCAAAGTGCTTCCCCAGGAGCCCCCAGTGAGGTAGGTGCAGCTGTCTCCCTTTGGCTCCCTGCGCTCCTTTCCATCCTTGAGGCCCCTTGCACTTGGCAGAGGGGTATGGCAAGGGAGAAGGCTGTGAAGAACAGCTTTGGCATCTGCCTGGGCCTGCAGAGCCCAAGGCAAGCACCAGCAGCAGGGTGTGTCCCCCGCTTTGAGCACAGGACAGAGGGGGATCATCTCTGTCCAGCCGAGAGCCCGAAATGCCTCTCAGAGAGCTGTGAATTCAAAGGCCTTTATGCACACATTCATGCCATCTTCCCTATCTGCTGTGTTTTAACTCTTGGCAAGATGCGTTTGCCCCTTGCTTGCTGGAAGCTGCTCTGCTCCAGGGCAGCAGCGAGCTGGGCTGTGCGGGCACCGTGGAGAGTCCTTCCCCGAGCACTTGGCAGGCTGTGGTGTGTCCAGGGCTGTGTTAGACACTCGGGCCCATGGATTCCTTCCAAGCGGGGGCACCTTGGGTGGGGAGGGGGTGGCCCCGGGGCACGTGGCAGCATGTCCCTTTGTGACACAGTGCAGCAGGTTCCCTCCTCACGGCCAGAACTTGGCATTTGGTGACTCGGAGCTTTTCCGAGGCATCTCCCATCCCTGCGGCTGGTGCCCTCGTGGCCAGGCTGTAGGACTTTGTGACCTCCATCGTTCACCAGGAGTCTCCTGTCATTGTGGCAGGAGCCCTCGAGTGCAGGACTTGCTGTCCTGTAGCCTTCCTGAGGCTCCTCTGTTGCAGATGCCTTCAAGGCAAGACTGGAGCCCCTGGTTACTTGGGCCTTTGCCAAGGCATTTGAAAGGTTAGACAGCAGGATAGTGGGCAGACTGCTCAGTCTGTTCAAGGTGCTTGGGGGCAAGAAAAGCAAAGGCCCTGCAGCTGCCCCAGCGCAGAAGCCTGCAGAGCCAGAGCAGTTGCAGATGCTGCAGGATGGTGAGTGGTGGAGCTGGGCTGCTGGGCTGGTGCCTGCAGCTGGCCTGGCCCTGCCCCATCCCATCCCATCCCATCCCATCCCATCCCATCCCATCCCATCCCATCCCATCCCATCCCATCCCATCCCATCCCATCCCATCCCATCCCTGTGGACATGCCCATGGACGGGATGGGACAGGAACCGGGGCTGCTCCCCCGAATGGCCGTGCTCCATCTCCTGGGCTCCCGTGGAGCTCTCCCTGCCTGGGCAGCGCAGGGCTGGGCTGTGTTCTCCAGCCTCTCCCGCAGCCCCTTAGCTCTGGATGCGCTTGCTCTTTAACAGATGCAGCCAGGGACCCAACTCACTCACCAGTGCAGATCAGCTGCAGCTCTTGCTGCTGCCCCCTCAGGCACCGCCCGGCCATGCCTGTGAACACAGAGCCTGTCACGGCGCCAGCGGCACAGCTCCCTGCCAGCGGCGCTGCCGGCGCTGTGGCCACACGGGCTGCTGGCCCGGCAGGGTTCAGCCCGGCCCTTGCCGCACGCTGCCGCCCCAGGGCACGGCTGCCAGAGGACGGCAGCAGCAATGCCTGGACCAGGCGGGGCTCCACAGACATTACAGAGTGGCAGTATGACATCACAGAGAGGGTTCTGTGATATTACTGAGGGGTTATGACATCACAGAGGTTGCTGTGACATCACAGAGTAGGGTATTAGGCCATACTTCAGACTCTACTATCATGGAGGGTGGCTCTGCGACATCAGAGAGTGGGTTGTGACATCACTGAGTGTCTGAGTGACATCACAGAACAGGCTGTGACATCCCAGGACAGTGACATCATTTTGTTCCTTTGTGATATCACAGAGCTTTCTGTGACATCATAGCACAGCTGTATGACATCAAAGAGGGATATGCCAGTGTTGGCTCTGTGACACAGGATGGCTTTGTGACATTACACACTGGGCTGTGGACATCACAGGAGGCTGTGTGACATCAGAGGGGCAGTGTGACATCACAGGGAAGCTCTGTGACATCACAGGGTACAATGTGATATCATAGGAGCTGTGTGACATCACAGGGTCATTGTGACATCACAGGGGCAGTGTGAGATCACAGGGACTGTGTGAGGTCACTGGGGAGGTCACTCTGCCCCGGCCCCCCTCACAGTTCCCCCCAGAGCAGTCCAACCCTGCTTGTCCACAGTGGGGTCCCCTCTCCCCCCGGGTCCCCCCGCCCCCGGCACCGCAGCCTCCCCCAGAGGATGTTCCACGAGATCGACCCCAGAGCCTGACACAGGGATGGGGGCTGGGGTCCTAGGGGTGGCACAGGGGGACAGGGAGCCCCCGGCAGCGTCCCCATGTCCCCCAGCGCCAGAGCCTGGGCCAGGGCTCCTTCACCCTGCTACCAACGAGGCCTTGAGAGCACTGAAAAAATCCCCGGCAAGGGAGCAGCAAAAACCAGACTGAATATTAAGGGACAGCAGTACAGATTTCTGTGGCAAGAGTCACTCTGCTGGTGACTGGACACTTCAGGCACACCAAGGAAACAAAGCAACAACAAAACCAATCAAAATCCAGGCAATCAAACCACAAATTAACTAAGAACTGTCGAAATTTTTGCACCTGAATGTGTGCCTAAAGGACAGTGAGGGCAAGGATAAAATGAATGCAGCCTAAAAGCTAAACAGAACTCAAATTTAACAGGCCTTGATTGATACCTCAGACTTCAGTATTTAGCAAAATAACAGCACTTGACAGTACTTAACCTTACTTATAACCTAGGACTTAATGATTTTACAGTGGAAAAACACTTAACAATATTCAGCTTAGCTTATAACTGATGTTAAACTTCACTACTTAGCAAAAGAAAAACTCTTAGCAGCATTTAACTTAGCTTACAGTTTGTGACTCACCCTTACCTACAGGCCTGACTGGCTCAGCCATCCAAGGCACTCAGACCCCTCAGAGAGCAGCATTTCTGCCACATTTCCCCAGCACAGGCACTCTTGTGTGCACACAGACACAAAGAGTCAGTGCAAGGCACCTGTGAGCAATTCCCCTGAGGGCAGGCAATGCTCACTTTGGATCCTTTGGCATCTCCCCAGCAAAGGGCAAAAGGTTGAGCCTGAAGGAGTGGGGGGATCGGCCCAGGCTCCGAGAGTTCCCGGCTGGGAGAGGCCCCACTCAGAGGGAGTCGCTGGCCCAGGAGAGCTCCAAGGGCTCCTTTTGGAGCACAGTTGGCAGGGCCCCAAGAGAGGGGCTTCAGTTCCAGCAATGGTTCATCCTGGCCACACTTGGCACCAACAGCTTTCTTTGGCAGTGTGAGAACAGGGATCTTACGCCACCGAGGGAACAGAAACAGGTCCCAGGGCTGCTGCTAAAGGACCCAGGAGCTGGTTGGGCAGCAGCAGTGCCTTGGGCAGACAGTGTTTGTGATGAGCTGCAGAGGAGCTGAGCCCAGGGACTGTTGGCCAAGGCTGAGGCCCAAGGAGCATTTCTGAGCTGGCAGGGCAGCCTGAGAAGGGGAGGGGGAATGCAGAAGTACAGGGCCATGGAACCGAGGGACCATTGTGACACTGTGGGGCCCTGTGAGACCAAGGGACCAGTGTGACACTGTGGGGCCCTGTGAGACCAAGGGACCATTGTGACACTCTGGGACCTCATGGAACCATGGAGACCACGGTGACATTGCTGGGCCCCATGGAACCAAGGGGACAGTACTGACACTGTGTGACTCCATGGAATGTAGGGATCATTGTGCCACTGAGGGGCCCCATCAAACCAAGGGTCCATTGTGACACCAAGGGGCCTCATGGAACTGTGGAGACCATTATGGCACTTTGGGGTGTCATGGAAACAAGGGGCCATTGTGACACTATGAGACCCCATGGAACCAAATGTCCTCTGTGACATTGCAAGGCCTCATGCAACCATGGAACCATGGAAAGATCATTAAGTCACTTCACAGCCTCATGGAACCAGGGAGCCATTGTGACACTGAGGGGACTCTTGGAATCCTGGAGACCATTTTGACACTACAAGGTCTCATGGAATAAGCAAAGCTTTGGGACACTGTGGGGCACCACAGAACCAAGGAGACTATTGTGACACTGTGGGGTACCATGAAACAAGAAGCCTTTGTGACACTGCAGGGCTGCGTGGAACCAAGGGGCCATTGTGACATTGTCAGGCCTTCTGTCATCAGTGTTCCTGGGTCCCTGTGGTTCCACGAGTCCCCATGATGTCTCAAGGATCACTGGATACCACAAGGCCCTGAAGTATCCCAAAGGATCCTTGTTTCCAGCTGGTCTCACTGAGTCAAAAGGGCGTCTGGATTCCATGAGAACCCACAGTGTCACAGTGTCCCTTTGGTTCCATTTCATCCTGTTGTGTCACAAGGATTCCTGGGAACCATGAGGCCCTGAGGTATCACAATGGATGGTTCCATGAAGCCCCAGAGTTTCACAGTCTCCTCTTGGTTCCATGGAGGCCCATGGCCCCAAAGGAGTTACTGGATTCTACAAGACCCTGGAGAGTCACACGGCCGCTACAGTCCCATGAGGGTTTGCAGTGTGACAATGTCCCCAGGAGACACTGCAGTGTGACAATGTCCCTAGGAGGCCCTGCAGTGTCACAGAGGAGCAGCACTGGAGTGGGCAGAGCACCAGGGCAGGTTTGGCAGTGTTCCCGTGTCTGTGACACAACAGTGGTGGCAACATCAACATTCCCCTCTCTGTGATACCACAGCGGTTCAAGACTGAGCATTGCCCTGTCTGTGACACCACAGGGGTGGCAGCCACAGTGTTCCCCACTCTGTGACACCACGGCTCGGGCAGGACCATGTCCCCCTCTATGTGACACCACAGCAGTGACAATTCCAACGGTCCCCTCTCTGTCCCACCACAAGGGTGGCAATTCCTATGTTCTCCTCTCTGTGACACCATAGCTGTGGTAGCTCTAAAATTCCACTCTCTGTGACACCACAGCAGTGGCTGCCCTAAATTTCTTCTCTGTGACACCACAATAGTGAGAGCCACAATATTCTCCTCTCTGTGACACCACAGTGGTTGCAGCCCCTGTGTTCCTGTCTCTGTGACAACACAGCTGTGCCACCCCTCTTCCCCCTCTCTGTGACACCACAGAGGTGGCACCCCCAGCGTTCCCCTCTGTATGGCACCAACACAGTGACAGATCAAATATTCCCCTCTCTATGAGAAAACAGTGCTGGCAGCACCAATGTTCCAATCTCTCTGACACCACATCGGTGGCACACCCAACATTGCCCTGTCTATGAAAACACAGTAGTAGCAGCCCCAACGTTCCCCTCTCTGTAACACCACAGCAGTTGAAGCCACAACTTTCTCCTCTTTGTGACACTGCAGCTGTGGAAGCCCCACGTCCCTCTCTCTGATACCACAGCAGTGGCTGCCCCAACCTTCCCCTGTCTGTGATACCACAGTGGTGGCAGCCCCAAAGTTCTCCCAGTGACACCACCGCTGTGGCAGTCCCAATGTCCCCTTCTCTGTGGCACCGCAGCAGTGGAAGCACCAAAGTTCCCCTCTCTATGACACTGCAGGGATGGCCGTCCAAAGTTCTACTCTCTATGGCAGCGCCACAGTGGCAGTTCCAACATTCCCCTCTCTGTGACTCCTCAACATTTGCAGCCCCAGTGTTTCCCTGTCAGTGACACCCCAGTGGTGGCAACCTCAAACTTCCCCTGTTTGTGACATGACAGCAGGGGCAATACCAATGTCCCCCAGTCTATGACAGCAAAGAAATTGCAACCCCAGTGTTTCCCTGACAGTGACACCACAGAGGTGGCACCCACAGTGTTCTCCTCTCTATGACAACACCACAGTGGCAACCCCAACATTCTCCTCTCTATGACACTGCAGGGGTGGCAGCCCCAAATGCTCCCCTGTCTGTGACACCACAGCAGTGACTCCCCCAACATTCCCTTCTCTGTGATACCACTGAGTTGGCAGTCCCAACATTGACTTCTGTATGACACCACAGCGGTGGCAGCCCCAAGATTACCCTCTCTATGTAAAACAGGGATATGACAAAACAGGGGTAGCAGCCCCAAGGTTCCCCTGTCTTTGAGCCCACAAGGATGGCAGCCCAAACACTCCCCTCTCTATGATACCACAGCAGTGCTCGGAGCCCCAGCATCCCCTGCCTGTGACACCACAGCTTTGGCAGCCCCAACATTGCCCTGTCTGTGATATCACAGTGGTGAGAGCTCCAGCATCCCCTGTCTGTGACACCTCAGCTTTAGCAGCCCCAACATTCTCCTCTCTATGACTCCACAGCAGAGGCAGCACCAATATTCTCCTCACAATGACAAGACAGCACTGGAAGCCCCAGCGTTCCCATGTGTATGATACCACTGTGGTGTCAGCCATAAAGATCCCCTCACTATGGCACCACAGCAGTGGCAGCCCCAGTGTTCCCCTCTCTAAGAAACCACAGCTGTGCCAGTCCCATTTTCCCGGTCTCTGTGACACCACAGCGGTGCTGCCCAAATGTTCCCCACTCTGTGACTCTGCAGCTGTGGCAGCAGCACTAGAACAGAAGCAGCATCTGTGGAACACCAGGGGTACAGGGGAGGAGCAGAGAAGGAGCAGTGGAACAGTGGGAGATGAGCAGTGTTGGAGCAGCAGTGGAGCAGCCGTGAAAGAGCAGAGGAACCGTGCTGAAACAGCACAGCACAGCTTCTGAGCAGCAGTGGAGTGAGCATAGAAAAGGAAGAACAGTGGTGGCACAGGAACTACAGCCATGGAACAGTGGTGGCACAGGAACTCCAGCCATGGAACAGTGGTGGCACAGGAACTCCAGCCATGCAACAGTGGTGGCACAGGAACTGCAGCTATGGAACAGTGGTGGCACAGGAACTGTAGCCATGGAACAGTGGTGTCACAGGAGCTACAGCCATGGAACAGTGGTGGCACAGGAACTACAGCCATGGAACAGTGGTGGCACAGGAGCTACAGCCATGGAACAGTGGTGGCACAGGAACTCCAGCCATGGAACAGTGGTGGCACAGGAACTACAGCCATGGAACAGTGGTGGCACAGCCCCACAGCTGTGGAGCGGCGCCTGAGATGCTAAAGCTGCGGGACACAGAGCGGCTCCCAGCACTGTGTCCTGCAGGAGCCGGCCCTGCACACGCCAGAGCGATGCCCCTCAGGCTGAGCCAGATCTGTGGCACAGGCAGGAATTGCTGCTGGGCTGTGGAAGGTGTGGATCGAGTGCATTTAATGGTGACCTGGGGATTTGATCCTGCTCATTGCAGCTGCTTTTGTGCTGCTGTGGCTGTTCCTGATCATCTGAAGTCATGAACTCAGGAGAAACTTGGGACAAAAGGAATCAAAGTGCCTTCTGTCCTGCTGTCTTGGTTTGGAAAGACAGGAGCCTGCTAAGGAAGGCAGGAGCCTCCCCTGAAATGGAGAATGTAAAATCCCCACCACCACCGAATTGCTAGAAATTTTAAATTGAGGGGAGCTCTCAGGCAAAAAATATGGGAGCAGGAAATAACAGTTCTTTCATAGAGAAGAAAATAAAAGGATAAAATAAACAATGCAGTAAACTAAAACAGCACTTAGAGAGTCAGAACACAACCTGACACCCTGTTGGTCAGGGTGTTGGTAGCAATCCAATTGGAAATGTGGCTGCAGTCCTCCTGGAGTGTCAGGTTCTGTTGGAGCAGGGGGTCCTGTAGAAAAGGGTGTATTCTTTCTCTGAGGATCCAGTGGAAGAAGAGGCAGCCGCTGTTCCTCTGGGAAATCCAGTGGAGAAGTTGTGCTGCTATTCCAGAATCTCCAGATTCTAGCTGGCTAGAATGCTTGGCTCTTCCCTTTCGGCGGAGCATCTCCCAATGGGATGCTGTAGTTCTTATCAGTCATGCAGTGACATTCAATAGCCTGTTATCAGCAGATGTCCCCCCAGGAGGGAGGAGTGGTTGTGGAAGAGATAAGGAAAACTGCCATACAGATGGCAAATAGAATGCATCTTGCCTTGCAATCTGGGACACTTGCAGAGAAAGACATCTTGGTAGAATTTGAATGATTTCTGATTTGGGAAATCATTAAAAAAAAAGTGGGTCAGTTATTGGCCTGTGGTTTGTTCTCATCCAGAAAGATGTTCCAAAGTACTGCAATTTGGCATTAAAAACCAGGAACGTGCCTCTTCATCTAGATATTGCGCATGGACTACAGAGCTATTTGTCGTCATTATGATAGGAAAACAATTGGAGATCTTTTCCCAATTTAACTCTTTCTTCCTGTCTCTGGGATTAAGCCTCCAACACCCGCTGTTGGAGTCTTCTTTCCATAATCTGCTCCTTTGGAGTTGGGATGTGACAAATCAGTGGGAGGAGGGAGAGACCATTAAAACTGCAAACTCTGTTTTTATAGTCTCTAGATTTCCAGTGCTTAGAAATTGTCATGTTTTCAACTGTCTGAACAAATCCCAAATTGCTTACTTTTTCTGTGGCAGGAAACCTTCCTTTGGCCCCATTTAGGAACTGACCCTGGGAAACACCTCATTGCAGATGCGCTTTTGTTGGTTTTGATAAGAGATGACAAGAAAATCAGCACATGGGGCAGGGATGAGAGAAAGGGAAGAAACAATTCCTTTCTTTATCTTCCTTGTGGGAACTCTCCTCTAGAGATTGTGCTCCAGCCAGAGACTTCCCGGGCCAAGGGCTGAGGGAAGCAATTCAGCTGAGGCAGTTGAGGCATCTCCTCCCTGGTCTGTAGCCCTGGGGCTTGCAGGGGACACGGGTGCTCCCCTTGCACCCCCTGGAATGGGGGATTCCTCCTGCCTCGGCCAGGTGCTCCTGATCCTGGCATTAGCCCTGGCCTGGGTGCTCCTGCTCTGAGCTCCCTGCCATGGTCATTGCTGGTGCTGGAGGGCAGGAGGGAGGGATTCAGTGCAAACCTGGGAGGCGCCAGTGGGCTCAGAGATGTGTGGAGGTGACAGTGACAGAGTGACATAGGGAGGTGCAGATGGACACAGGGAGAAGACAACACCCCTGGGAAAACTTCTTGGAGATTTGGGGGACTTTGAGTGTAAAATACACACGAACACAGAGACACAGACACAGAGTGCTGCAAAGCATTTCCCAGCTATCTTAAGTTGAACATGGGGCGTGTATTCTATTCCTATCTGATGGGGCAGTTACCTTCTGTTAATTCGGCAGTTTTCTTTATCTCTTCCAAAACCCATCCTCCCTCCCAGGAGATATCTTCTGTTAATGGGCCATTGAGTGCCACTGCATGACTGATAAAATTCCATCATCCCATTGTGAGAAGCTCTGCCCAGAGGGAGGAGCCAAGCATTCCTATCTGGATAAAATCAGAGGGCTGGAAGACCAGAGTCAGCCTTTTCCACAGGATTCCCATAGGAAGACCAGGCCAAACACCACCACCACTGGATCTTCAGAGGAAAACGCCACCTTCCTACAGGATCCCTGCTTCAACAGAGCCACACCTGTCACTGCAGGCAGACTGTAGCCACCGTTTATTGGGACTGTCACTGCCACTGTGACCCACAGGGTGTCAGGTCGCATTCTGAATCTGTCGGTGTTTTTTCTCTGTAGTATTGCATTTATATTTTAATTTTCCGGCTACATAACTGTTATTCCTAGTCCCATATCTGTTGCCTTAGAGCCCCATAATTTCAAAATTATAACAGTTCGGAAGGAGGTTGTTTACTTTTTTCCATTTCAAGGGAGGCTCTTGCCTTTCTTAGCAGACACCTGTCTATTTAAACTGAGACAATGCCCCAGGACACCCAGGCAGGTGAGGAAGAAGTCAGTGCCCCTTTCCCCCTCTCTCCTGCTCCATCTCCCGGCCCAGCACGGCCCCCGGCTGCAGGACAACCCTGCTGCCAATGCCATCCTGCCGGGGAAGCACTGGGGACATCTCCTTCTCCTTCCCTGTGGCACGGAGGCAAATCCCATCCTGTCCTTGTCCTTCCTCCTGCAGGCAAGAAGCAGAGGATGGAGACCAGGGAGGAAAAATCCCCACAGCAGAACCTCATGGAAGAGTCCACTTTGAGCAGCTCTATTGCGCAGGAATCCAATGGAGAGGAAAAGTCCCAGAGGTCCGACAGGACGAGGGGCACCAAACCCAGCCTGGGTTGCTCTGAGGAGGAAAGACCCACCCTCGCCAGGAAGGTGGACAGAGCTTCAGCCAGGGCTCGGAGCTGGTGGCCCAGAAGCAGCTTCATGATGGGGAGAAGCCCTACAAGTTCTTGGAGTGTGGGAAGGGCTTCAGGTGCAGCTCTGAGCTCATCACCTACCAACACATCCACACCGGGGAACGGCCCTACGAGTGCCTCGAGTGTCCAAAAATGTTTCACACCACTTCCACTCTCGTCAGGCACCAGCGGATTCACACAGAGGAGAGGCCCTTCCGCTGCCCTGAGTGTGAGAAGGGCTTTAGAGAAAACATCAGCCTTGTTACCCATTGGTGCATCCAAACCAGGGAGAGGCCCTACGAGTGTCCCAAGTGCAGGAAGAGCTTCACCCAGAGCTCTCATTTGACCAAACACCAACAGAGGCATCGGTAAGGGAAGCCCTGCAAATGCCCCCACTGCAGGAAAAGCTTCTTGCACTGCTCCAGCTTCATCCCCCATTGGAAGATCCCCTTTGGGAAGAGCCCTGGTGATCCATGTTCCCTGTCATCAATGCTGGGAAGACAGCTGTCCGTTTTCCTGTCCCTGCCAATGACATGATATGGGTCCAAGAACATGAGGGTCTGGCCATGGTTGTGTCATTATATTCACTCCCACATCAGGTTATTGCTAGGGGCAGGAAAGGGACTGTCTCCCTCCCTCCCCTGAGGAGAAGGGTGTCCTTTCCAGGCAGGAGTGAATATGTGGCTGGAAAGAGACAGTAGGTGGTGTTGTAATTTTCCCTGTAAATAGTTTTTCTGATCCTTTCTGTTATCAGTGTTGTTGCTGTTCCAGTTTGTTCCTTATCTGGTTGCTGTTCCCAATAAATTGTTCTTCTTCCATGCTGGGATCTTTGCCTTTTGTGCTTTCCATGGGAGGCGGGAGGGCAGCGAGGGCAGCGCGATTTTAGCAGGAGCAGAAAATTGGGGAATCTCATTCCTGCACCCCAGCCCCTGGAAACCGAGCATCCCAGCTGGTGCCAGCCCTGGTGGCCATGGCAACAGCCTTGGGAGCGGGTCCCTGGCTGGGGCTGTGGGAACCTCTTCCCTCTGGTGCCCAGGGACAGGAGTGGGGGGAACGGCTGCAGCTGAGTCGGGGCAGGCTCCGGTTGGATGTCAGGAAAAGGTTTTTGCCCAGAGGCTGCTGGGGCCCTGCCCAGGCTCCCTAGGGAAGGGTCCCAGCTCCAGGGCTCTCTGAGCTTCAGCAGCGTTTGGACAGCGCTGCCAGGCCCAGGCTGGCATTGTTGGGGTGTTCTGTGCAGGGCCAGCAGTTGGACTGGAGGATCCTGATGGGTCCATCCCAGCTCAGCCAATTCTGTGATTCTGGGATCCCATGAGCCTGGGGATGGGGCTGCCAATGGTTGCCATGGCAATGGGCTGTGGCTGCAGATCTGAGCTGGTGTCCATGGCAACCACCCCTGGCATGGGGTCTCCATGGAGCTGCCAAGGGACTGAGCATAGCAACAGGGGCCTGGTGATGGTTGCCTGCTTAGGATCAGATTTGTCACAGGCCCTCAGAGGGGCTCCATGGGGACCTTCCAAGAGTCTCCAGGCTGTTCCAGAGCTGGAATGTCACAGGCAGAGACAGGGGCTCCATGGAGACCTCCCAGGGCTTTCTGGGGATGCTAAAGAGCCCTCTCGTCAGAGGCAGTCTCAGCCATTCCATGGTGACATCCCAGGGGACCTTGGGCTGCAAAGGCACCGAACTCTCACAGGCACTCCCGGGGGCTCCACGGTGACATCCCAGGAGTCCCCAGGCTGCCAAAGACCCAGGATGTCTCAGACATTAACAGGGTTCCTGTCATGGGCAGATATATTTATATAAATATGTATTATCTATTATGGTAATAATTGGACACAATTGCCTTAATCAGAAATATTTATGCCAGGATGGCATTGGTTGGACTTGATGATCCCAAAGGTCTTTTCCAGTCTATTTGATTATGTCATTCTTTGATAATTGGGACACTCTGGGGCCATTGTGACACTGCAAGGCCTCATGGAACTTAGAGGACCGTGGTGACACCATGCAGCCCCACAGAACCAGGGGTTCACTGTGGTGCTCTGGGGCCAAATGGAACCAGGCAGTGCACCGTGACACTCTGGGTCCTTGTGGAACCACAGAGGCCATTGTGACACTGCAGGGCTTTGTGTAACCAAGGGGTTTCACCATTTTGACACTAGAACACTAAGGAGACCATTGGGAGACTCCAGGGCCCAGTGGAACCAAGGGACCATTCTGACACTGCGGGGCCTCATGGAACTAAGGGGACATTGTGACAGTGCAGGATCCTGTGTCACCAAGGGGCCACTGTGACACGAGGGGGCCTCAGGGGATCTGGAAGAACGTTGTGACACTGTGTGGCCTCGTGGAAACAAGGAGTCCATTGTGACACTGAGGGGACTTGTGGAACTACAGAGACCATGGTGACAGTGTGGGACCTCATGTACCCATGGGGCCATTGTGACACTCTGGGGCCTCATGGAACCAAGGGGCCACTGTGAAACTGCAGCACCAACAAGAACATGTGAAGCCCCATGGAACCAAGGAGTCCATTGTCACATTTTGGGGCCCCACGGAACCAAGGAGACCATTGTTGCTCTGCATGGTCTCATGGACCCAAGGAGAACAGTGTGACAGTGCAGGGCGTGGTGTAACCAAGAGGCCATTGTGACACTGAGGGGCCCCCTGGAAACTAGGACATCTTTGCAGATGACACCAAGCTGGATGTGAGTGTTGATCTGTGGGAGCATAGAAGGGCTTTGCAGAGAGACCTGGACAGGCTGGATTGAGGGGCTGAATCCAGCAATTTCAGGTTTAAAAATCCAAGTACCAGGCCCTGCAATTTGACCCCAGTGCTATAGGCTGGGGATGGAGTGGCTGAACAGCAGCCAGGCAGAAAGGGACCTGCAGGGACTGATGAACAGCAGGCTGGACATGAGCCATCAGTGTGACCAGGTGGCCAAGAAGGCCAATGGCTCCTGGCCTGGCTCAGGAATGGTGTGGCCAGCAGGAGCAGGGCTGATGTGCCAGCACTGATCTGCCCCCAGCTCTGCACACAGACATTGCTGCTGCAGCTCCAGAGAAGGCAACAAAAGGGCATCTCTGCAGAAAATTTTGCTGGGACATCCTTTACTTCCTTTAAATACACCAAGAGTGCAGTCCCCCATTGACACAGTCTGTGGCCACAGAGAAGGTGGAGAGAAACAAAATGAGAAATAGCACAAGCAATGATGTTTCTTTGTGGACAGAATGGAAAAACTAAAACAAAGAAATCTCCAAAATGAAACCAACAAGAAGTATCAAAAACTAGTTTTATTACAAGTGATTTGCAGAAATTGACCAGCAGTTTAATGTTCCTGAAAGCACCCAGTCATCAGTCTCCTCACAGCAGCATTGAGCTCCTGGTTCCTCAAGCTGTAGATGAGGGGGTTCAGGGCTGGAGGCACCACTGAGTACAGAACTGACACAGCCAGATCCAGGGATGAGGAGGAGAGGGAGGGAGGCTTCAGGTGAGCAAACATGACAGTGCTGATGAACAGGGAGACAACAGCCAGGTGAGGGAGGCAGGTGGAAAAGGCTTTGTGCCGTCCCTGCTCAGAGGGGATCCTGAGCACGGCCCTGAATATCTGCACATAGGAGAAAACAATGAACACAAAACAACCAAATAGCAAGCAGGCACTAACTGCAATTAGCCCCAGTTCCCTGAGTGAGGAATTTGAGCAGGAGAGCTTGAGGATCTGTGGGATTTCACAGAAGAACTGGCCCAGGACATTGCCATGGCACAGGGGCAAGGAAAATGTATTGGCTGTGTGCAGCAGGGAATAGAGAAAGGCACTGGCCCAGGCAGCTGCTGCCATGTGGGCACAAGCTCTGCTGCCCAGGAGGGTCCCGTAGTGCAGGGGTTTGCAGATGGACACGTAGCGGTCATAGCACATGATGATCAGAAGAGAAAGCTCTGTTCCAAGGAAGAAGTAAATCAGAAATAGCTGTGCAGCACATCCTTTGTAGGAGATGTCCCTGGTGTCCCAAAGGGAATTGTGCATGGCTTTGGGGACAGTGGTGCAGATGGAGCCCAGGTCACTGAGGGCCAGGTTGAGCAGGAAGAAGAACATGGGCGTGTGCAGGTGGTGGCCACAGGCTACGGCGCTGATGATGAGGCCGTTGCCCAGGAGGGCAACCAGGGAGATGCCCAGGAAGAGGCAGAAGTGCAGGAGCTGCAGCTGCCGCGTGTCTGCCAATGCCAGCAGGAGGAAGTGGCTGTTGGAGCTGCTGTTGGACATTTGAGCTGTCTTGGCATGGGGATCAGTAAGAAAAGTAATCATGGAATAGTTGGGATTGGAGAGGACTTTAAATATCCCAGCACATCTTGGGGGCTCTTTCCCCCCACTGCCTGCCCAGGGCTCTGCTGCCTGGAGCAGTCCCTGCCAGCAGCTGCTTCCCTGTGCCCAGGGCTGGGCCCTGCCAGTGCTGACAGAGCCCAGCCCAGCCCTGGGGGCTCAGCTCTGCCCTGAAGACCCCTCCCAGCTCAGGCACTGCCCAGGGGATGCTCTGGCTCTGCAGGCTCTGATAGGAATGTCAGAGCAACCCTGAGGAGGCTGGAAAAGAGACACTGATGCTGCCTCAAAGGGGCCCTGTGCAGATATCTGTCACTGCCTGCTTTATTCAGACCTGAGACAAAATGTTTTTATTGTTCCATTCTGAACTGAGAGATGAAAATCCATAGGCTCCATCCAGGCAATCCAGAGCAGTATATTAAAAAAGTAGGATTTTCACTTTTATGCAGCCCCTGCCTTGCTATGCTCCCTGTATAATCTACTTGCAAATGTGCTGCAGTTAAATGCCATGCTAAGAGCAGCCCTGAACAATGCAGCATCCTCCCCACACAAGCAGAACACTTCCAAGCCTTACCAGCTGTCACCTCCCACCCAGATCTTATCCCCCAGTACTGGGAGCAGCTGCCTGGGCTGGCTGAGAGCTGTCCCTGGCAGGCAGCAGAGTCCCTGCCCCAGCACAGCACCCTGGGCTGCAGGACCCTGCTCTGCACAACAGCCCTGGGCACCCCTGGCTGCTCTGCACAAGAGACAATCAGAGAATGTACTCACAGGGTCTGTAGGCATTGGGATGTTCCAGCTTTAGGAGATGGCTCCAGGAGCTGCAGCTGCATTGTCCTGCAGCCAGAGGTTCCTGTGCCAAGGGCTGGCAGTGATTCTGCCCCAGGCACTTCTCAGCCCCTTCCCAGCCCTGACTGATTGAAGCTCTCTGTGCCTCTGTGCTGTGCTTGGGGTGGCTGCAGGCAGTGCCCCAGTCCTGCTGGGCTGGCAGAAGAGCTGCTCATCAAGAGAAATGTGCTTTTGAATCTCTTCTTGGTTACCAGGAGCTGCCTCTGTGCCAGGAGCCCAACCCAGCTCAGCAGCACAGACACAGCACAAAGACTTTAATGAGCCTCTGGGGCTTTGTGCTGAGGCCCTGAACATCAGTGCCTGAGAGGGAGCTGAAGAAACCTCTCCAGAACTCCAAGTCAGAATCCAATTCCAAGGTTTCTTGGACTTTTAATGGGTCCCACTGAGGAACACAACAGAGAAAGTGTCCCCAGGCCCCAGGCAGATCAGAGAACTGCAGGCAGTGATGACAGGTGGGGACAAAGAGAAGCCAAGTCTTGGTGCCCTGGGGCACAGCAGGGTCTGTGCCACCAAGGGCTGGGAGGAGACACCTTTTGCTGAGGCCCTGGGGCCTCCTGGCACAGTCCCAGCCAGGCTGGGCACTGTCAGCCCCTTGTCCTGCCATCAGCATCCCCCCCTAGCCCACATCCCAGTGGCCTCAAGGATCTGCTGGAAGGAGTCTCTGGAGAGCCTTGCTCAGGAATGGCCCTGGGGGCTCCTGAATGCTCCCCGGAACTGCAGGTTTTTCAAAGGACTTTGAGTTTGGCTTTTGCCTTGGAGTCTCTGAGAGGTTTCTGCAATCATGGCCTCCAATTATCTGCTGTAATTAGTCCCTGGAGAGGCTTTGTCAGTAACAACACTCAGTGGGGCTCATTAAATGCTTCAAGGTACTTCAGTTATTTTAAGGTACTTGGTGTTTCCCTTTGGATACAGACTCTGTGAGAGGTTTGTGCAATCATTGCCCCAATTATCTATTTTAATGAGTCCCTTGAGAGCTTTGTACTGACATTCAGTGGGGCTCATTAATGCTTTGAGGTACTCAAGGTTTTAAGGTACTTTGGATTTTTCTTTCTCCACTCTCCATCTCTGAGAGGTTTTTGTGCCATCCTGGCCTCCAATTCTCTCCTGCAAGGAGTCCATGAGGAGCCTGTGTTGGAGAGGGACCTCAGTGGGACCCATTCATGCTTTGAGACACTTTGGGGCTTTCCTCTGACTTTGACTCCTGGAAAGATTTGTGCAATCTCCTCTCAGGCCCTGAGGTTCAAGGGCTCAGCTTCAAATGCACTCAGAGCTCATTAGGATCAGGCAAGTCCTGCCAAACCATGGCTCTGCTTTGATTTCCCTCTGGTCTGGAGCAGTTCATCAGGAAGATTTCCTTTTTCAGTTACGGAGAAATATTTCAATGAGCTTCTAAGAAATATGTAATCCTATTTTAAAGACTGTATTTTATTACTTTTCTCTTTTGAGAAGAGGTGATTGCAGCATTCTGTTCCTGATATTGCTGTAGTGCTTCTCCTAAGGGGGTCTGGCCATGTCAGAAGAGTTATACATTGGAACTGGAGTCCAGTGTGGACAGCCATGCCTCAGATTCCCCAACCCCATGTGAGACATGATTTTCACTTTCAATATTTTCAATGGTTTATTAAGTCCTTATCAAAATACAACAGAAGGGTCTTGATTTTCATGTCTTTTCAAATACAACAGAAGACTGAATAAAGAAAAGAATACAGTGCCAGAAGCAAAGAATTCAGTCACCATGTGCTCATCTACAAAATGGATGCTCTGTCTTTTATATCTCTAGCCCCTCCCAAAGTCTTGTCAATTGACTCCTTTTTCTCTGTCTAGTGGCGGAGATCACTGTCTTACACCTTGATTGGAGGTCAGGTGCTGCCATAGTAACAAGCTGACCCTCCCAAATTCCCCAACTACTGAGGCTGTCCTGTGATAACAATGAAAGGGGGAGGGGAAGGATAATTATACATCTACAAAACTTCTCTTAACATATATTTAATATTCACCCCTTAATTGTGAGAGTCAGCCATACAATCACTCATCTATAAAACTCCCCCCTTTTCTTTTTCTCTAAGTCATTTTGCTTGAACAATTAAGTAAAAAATTTTCTCTCTCTCTTGAATGAGTCACACCACCATCTGTTGATGTGGGCAAGGACAGTGGGAACAGGTGAAAAAAAATCTCAGATTTTCCTCAGACACACTTATTTGGAATGGACAAAAGGACATCACAGAGGTCCAGTATGGCTTTGACTCCCATCTACCGTGCCTATGTGGCTGCTACCCATAGTCAGTTGTCGGTTTCTCGGCTGTTTAGGTGACCTGGAAAGGCCCAGGGTGGCCTTGGACAGCCCACGCTTCAAAGGACGAGAAGAGACTTCAGATCTTTTCTCGGTCTTGGTGTTTATTAATTGTTTGTCTAAAAGATTTTCTCTTGGCCCGACAGAAGTCTGCTCAGCAGCCAGCCCTGGGCACACTGCGAGCCCCCGGGGCGGTCACCTATCTTTATACTCAAAGTTACGTATACAATATTTATAATTTCTCCCCAATACCTTTTACCTTTATTAACCAGTGCAGTTTTAGTAATAACCAATCCCAAAGTGCCAACATCACCACAGAAGATGGAGGCCAAGAAGAAGAAGAAGAAGAAGGACAGGACACACCCCAATTCCTCCATCTTACTTCCTTAGACCCCCCTGTACAGAAATCCTAAACCCTGTGTTTCACTCTAATTAACTTATCCCTTCACCATTCACCCAGTGAAATCCTCCCATCCTCATACAGGTGTCGTCTCCTGTGTAGGATCAAAGTCCAGCCACCAGACACTTCTGGCAACATTCCAGGACTCCCGAGCCCCCCAAGGGTGGTCTCGGTCACTCTGCATCTCAGTCCTGAGGTGCTGAGATCCCACAGTCAGTGTATCTTAGGGGTGAGTACAGTGGCCAACTCGGTCTTGCCCATGAGTCCCTGTTGAATTAAAAGACAATTGAGGAATTATAGAGGTCCAGTATGTCCTTTTGTCCCTACCTTACCATGCCTACGGGGTTGCTACCCGCAGCAGGGCTATGGAGCCTTCTTGGCAGCAAACAATGAGGCCAACCCAGCTTTGCCCTCCTTCCTTTGTCTTCTTTTATTAAAGAAGTTGTCCCATTACTTTTTACAGTCCCTTGTGTACTTCTCCTCAAAAAATGCTGGTAATTCTCACCCATGAAAACAGGAAAACAAGTGTCTGGTGGAAGCTGGACTCCACTTTTTGGGCATCTTGGTGTTTTTCTGGTTGTCTTTCAGTCTCAGCTTGAGAGTCAATCTTGTTTCACCTGGCCTGGATGTTACAGTCCACTCTTTGGGCTCTTCTACTGGGCCTTTGACTCTGTTGCCATGAGTCCGTCTCTGCTCTGTAGTTCACATGGCCGATTTGGTGGTGAGCAGTTCCTGAAAGGGACCTTCCCACTGGGGAGTTAGAGGCTGATCTCTCCATGACTTAATGATCACCCAATCCCCAGGATTAATATTACAGATTCTGAAATCTAGGGTGGTAGTTTGAGGAATTGCCCCTTTATGTCTTAGCCCTTCTAAAGTTTGTGCTATGGACATAACTTATTTCTTGGCATTGGTTTCCCCTTCCTCATAGTTGGTGACGGTTTCTCGGCGGTTTAGGTGACCTGGAAAGGCCTGGGGTGGCCTTGGACAGCCCGCGCTTCAAAGGACGAGAAGAGACTTCAGATCTTTTCTCGGTCTCAGTGTTTATTAATTGTTTGTCTAAAAGATTTTCTCTTGGCCCGACAGAGGTCTGCTCAGCAGCCAGCCATGAGCACACTGCAAGCCCCCGGGGCAGTCACCTATCTTTATACTCGAAGTTACGTATACAATATTTATAATTTCTCCCCAATACTTTTTACCCTTATTAACCAGTGCAGTTTTAGTAATAACCAATCCCAAAGTGCCAACATCACCACAGAAGATGGAGGCCAAGAAGAAGAAGAAGAAGAAGAAGAAGAAGGACAGGACACACCCCAATTCCTCCATCTTACTTCTTTAGACCCCCCTGTACAGAAATCCTAAACCCTGTGTTTCACTCTAATTAACTTATCCCTTCACCATTCACCCAGTGAAATCCGCCCATCCTCATACAGGTGTCGTCTCCTGTGTAGGATCAAAGTCCAGCCACCAGACACTTCTGGCAACATTCCAGGATTCCCGAGCCCCCCAAGGGTGGTCTCAGTCACTCTGCACCTCAGTCCTGAGGCGCTGAGATCCCACAAGGTGGCAACCTTCTGGGGTGAGGTCCGGAAGGGTAACCCAAACATCATTTCATAGGGTGACACCCCCAGACCTGACGAGGCTGGGTTCTAATTCTTATTAAGGCCAAAGGGAGACATTTTGTCCATGACATTTGGGTTTCAATCATTAGCTTAACTAGAGCTCTTTTAAAAGTTTCATTCATTCTGTCAACCTGACCGGAACTCTGTGGACGCCATGGAGCGTGTAATTCCAATTTTACTCCCAGGGTCTGAACAACTTTCTGCAATATCTTCGATGTCATATGAGTTTCGTGGTCTGAATCAATCCTGTTTGCCATTCCATATCGGGGACTGATTGATTCTAGAAGGGTTTAACTCACAACATTGGCATTGGCTTTCACAGTGGGTACCACCTCTACCCAATGAGTCACGTGTTCTACTATCACTGGCAAAAACTTCCACCATTGTACCTGGGGAAGCTCAGTAAAGTCTGCTTGGATGTTTTGAAAGGGCCTTAAGGCTAGTTCTCAACCTCCCCTGGGTGTTCTCCTAATAATTTTGTTACTTACTTGTTGACATATCACACACCCTCCAGTTACTTGCTTAGCTATTCTGAAAATTCCTTTGCATCCCCAATCCCTTAGAAATTGATCACTTAGCACTTGTGTACCCCAGTGTGTTGTTCCATGTATGCCTTCTAGTATTTTCCTGGCAAAGGCCTTATTCAACATTTGCCTCGCATCTGCTAATCTCCACTTCCCTTTGTTATTTTTCTTGGCTCCCATTTTGAGGCGTTCTTCCTTTTATGTCCCACTGAATATCAGGACTTTTTGCATTTCTCTCATGGGTGTTAGTTCTATTATTAGTTTTTCTGTCTCTGATTCAGTTGCATTTTTAGCTTCTAAATTGGCTAAGTTGATCCCTTGCTCCCCTTTTTGATGTCCTTTAACATAAACCACCACTACTTCCTCTGGTAATTGTAAGGTTTCTAACTCTTGTAAAATAATTTTTTTGTTAAATAGTCCCTTTCCCTTTGAATTGAATAGTCCCCTCTCTCCCCAAATTTTTCCAAAGGTATGCACTATGCCAAAAGTGTATTTTGAATCTGTATATGTTGTTCTCCATTTCCATGCTAATATTTCCAGAGCTCACTTTAGGGCATATGGCTCACACCTTGGGCTGATCAGTTGGAAAGTAAATTTCTCTTTTTTATGGCCACCAACCCTTCATGCACTATAGCGTACCCCAATACCCTGTGCCCCTTTATTACCCGGGAAGATCCATCGATGTACAATTGTTTTCCACCTTGGAGTGGTTGATCTGTTAGGTCCTCTCTTACTCTAGTTTGATAGTTTATAACCTCTAGGCAATTATGTATTAGTTTCTCATCTGGTTCTCCATACAAAAACTGGGCAGGGTTGATTTGGTTACTCAATATTAGCTCTAAACCATTTTGTATTAAGATGGCTTCATAATTTAGCACTCAGGAATCAGTGAGCCATTTCTCAGCCTTTTGGCTCAGGATACTCCTTACTGAGTTTGGGATATATATCTTCAATTTTCCCCAAGAAGTTAATTTTTGCTTTCTGCTAGGAGCAGGGCAGTCACTGCCACAGCCTGAATGCAGGTTGGCCACCTCCAGCTGACAAGGTCTCGTAATTTTGATAAATTAGCCACTGGTTTCCTGGATCCTCCCCAGTCCTGGGCTAACACTCCATGTGCTACCCATTTTTCTATATCGACAAACAATAGAAGTGTTTGTCTAAGGCAAGAAGACTCAGTGCCAATGCACTGACTAATTTTTGCTTCAAAGCTTCAAACTTTTGTTCATCTTCTTCCCATCTAATCTCTTCTTCAACGAACTTTTCATACAAGAACTGGATGGTCTGCATGTATTCTTCAATCCATAGCCTACAATATCCCAACAGGCCTAAAAACCTTCTGACTTCTCTCTTAGTTTTTGGCCATGGGTGTGACACTATCCTTGTAATTCTCTCAGGGTTCAGCCACCAGCTCCCTTGACAAATCACATGTCCTAGGAATTTTACTTCCCACTCTACAAATTGGAGTTTACCTTTTGATACCCAAAGTCCTTGGTTCCCCAGAAAATTTACAACACTATGGTGGATTCCCAAACTTCTTTTTCTTCCCATCCTGAGAAAAGCAAATAATTTACATATTGGATGAGCTTTATCTCAGGTTTAATGGAAAAGAGTTGTATTATTTCTCCTAGGGCTTGACCAAAGAGGTTTGGGGATTCAGAAAACCCTTGGGATAACCCAATCCACTGAAGCTGTTGCTTCCTCCCAGAATCAGGGTCTTCCCATTCAAACGTTAATGTATCCCTACTTCTACTTTCCTCTGCCAGTGGGCACAGCCAAAAAGCATCTTTTAGGTCTGTCATGCTAAACCACTGGTGTGCTGTAGGGATAATAGTAGTGTATAGGGGTGAGGCACTACTGGGCATCCATTCAGAGTTCTTTTGTTCACTTCTCTCAAATCTTGGACAAGCCTGTAAGTCCCATCTGACTTCTTTACTGGCAATATGGGTGTATGATGGGGGGACATACAAGGTTCTAAGGTCCTGTCCTCAAGTAGGTCCTGGATCACCGACTGTAGTCCTCATTTCCCTTCCAGGGAGAGTGGATATTGTCGTACCTGGACTGGATGGCTCTCATCAATTCATTTTATTACTATAGGTTTCATGTTCAATTTGCCTTGATTTTTCAGTTTTGCCCACATCATCTCATGAATTTTGCCCTCATCCTCTTCCCTTAATGGGAGAAGATTAACTACCATTTTTCCTTCCTCTGAGAGTACTCCAATGCTTAACTGCTAATGCACCTGTAAATCCTGCCCTAATGGATTGCACCCTGCCTCTGGAACTAATAGAACATCCCTGATTCCTACTTTATTTGCCCCTTCAAACTTTACTTCCTTTAAAACTGAGACCTTGAACTCCTCTCCTTTTGCACCTACTACTTGCCCCCTTTGGGATTCTACAAACACAAGTTCTTTCAGCTTCCGTGTCTACTAAGAATTCAAATTCTTTCTCCTGGAATCTATTTCTAAAGTTAGCAAGGGCTCCTGATGGTAGTCTGTCATGAGAAGGTAGAGCCCTTGACATCCCTAGTCTTCCACTTCTCCTTTTTGCCCAGTCTCATAGACCCTTTTCTTTCTGGGGGCAATTCCTTCTAATATGTCCATTCTCTTTACAGTAAAAGCAGACTGGTCCTAAGTTCCCCTGTTTCCCAAACTCACCTTTTTGTGCCCAGTCCCAAGGAGCTGCATCTCCCCTCCTTCTATCTTCCCACACTAGAATCCCCCTCCCTTACCTGGGTTGTTCTTCATGTGCTGGTTTCCTTCCCTAATGGCAGTTGCCATTACCTTGGTCTTACCTTCATCCCTCTTTACATACTCCTTCTGTGCTTCCCTTAGAAGATCCTCTAACCTCCTTTCTTGCCAACCATCAAGCTTTTCTAACTTTCTCCATATATCTGGCCAGGCATGAGTGACAAAATTTATCTTTAGTAAGATCTGTCTGGCCACCGTGCCAGGGTCAACCCCTGAATATTGCCTCATATTCCTTCTCAGTCTCTCTAGCCACTCTGTCATGGTTTCTTTCTTTCTTTGTTGCTCATTGAAAGCTTTATGAGCATTTTAATTACGGGGAGCTGCCTCTTTGATACCTCTTATAATCAATGTTCTATATTCCTCCATGTCTCGCCTGTCCCCAGCGCTGTTGTGGTCCCAGGTGGGGCACATTATGGGCAGTTTCAGATCCCCAGGAGGTCCTTGCACATGCCCCCTTTCCCATATCCATATCCCAGCTGCCCGGATCATGTGCCTTACTTCTGGTGTGAATGGTCATTATTGATTGCATCTCTTCCCATGTATAAATTTTGGGCCCCAGAAACCCGTCTAACTGTTCCACTAACCCAGTGAGGTCCTCTAGTAATCCTTTCAATTATTTCTTGAACATTCTTACTTCAGAAGAACTTAGAGTCACAACTGCAAATCTAATTCCTCCCTGCATCCCACACAGGGGTACTTCCCTCAGGGCATATATTCCCGCTGCTTGGTTCCCATCCCCTGATCTGCTTTCCTCTCATTGTGCCACCCTGTTTCTGGTGTTTTGACTAGGCCCATCAGGGGGTAGGGGAGGTGTATCTGCAGCTATTGGAGGTGGAGGGGGTAAGTGTTCTAATGGGTCCCATTCTTTATTTTCTGATACCTTATGTGAAAGTCTATCCGAAAATCTTTCATTTTTGCCTCACAATTGTCATGAAGAGAAAAGAGCACTGAAAGGGTAAAAACTGTTGAGCCAGTTGGAAAAGAAAATCTTATGCTTATTCAGTGTGTTCACAGGTGTTGTTTGCAGAACATGCCATGCTGAACTCGAAAGGGGCATGCTGCCCTTTCTGAACAATAGATCTGGACTTTCTCCCTCCCTCCTGACCTGGCTGGTCTGAGCTCTGGGGTGGTTCCCCCTCAAAGAGAAGACCCTTCTTGCCTGCCTTCAACCACCGTGACAGACAAACAGAGATGCGAATCCCCTCATCAAGGAACCAAGACAAGACAAGAAACCCCCTTGGCACCCCCTTCCAGAGAGTGGGACTGAACACCCCCCCAGCTCAGGGGGGAGGTGTGCACGAAGGGGGGAATAGTGCCCAGAATAAACGCACCTGCGAGCATTCGGCCATGAAAACAATGGAATAAACCCCCCTCCTTCTGTTCCTATTCTTTTCCCCTCCTTGGAAACCTTATTTTGGCCACCCTTCCCGGTGCAATCTGACCGTGCTTTGAGATCTCCCCGCGACGTGCACCAGTGAGCTTCGACAGCTGGACCCCCGAAGGACGACGACTCGTTTCAGTAGCTATACCCTACCTGTCCTACTTTCCTCCCTCTTCCCTGGTCTTACCCTTCTCTTCCCCAGATTCCCTCACCAACGCATATCAGCTGTGGTTATTTCAATAAAATTGCATTTTGTTGATTTGTTACTGCAAACCTCCTGTGCCTTGCTGGTTATTTTTTTTGCACAAAAAATCATCCGTCACCCATTCACTCGGACGGACCACGAAACCTTAAATATGCTCACTTTTGAGGGTGAGGTCTCCCCCTCCCACAGCAGGAAGCGTAGTCACTCTCTTCCTGATTGAATGGTTTCTTAGCTCTTACATGGATGTTTAATGCCTGACACATCCACCCTTCATCTGACCTGTATCTCGGCCAGTATACATGATTGCTCCTAATTTCCCTTTTGGTCCATTCTACCATGCAATAGTGAATCACTTTGAGCTGATCCTTGTCTCTGGTATTTGGGTCATATTTCCATTGGGCTAGTTTCCTTCCCAGTGGGCCATCTGGGAGTATACCTATTGGTACCTCTTTAATTTCTACTCCTCCCCTTGGGGATTCTCTATTTGCCCATAGTCCCATCCTGACTGGTGATCACAGGCCCTGCCCTGACAGAGCCCACCTTTCCAAACACAGGCCCTCTGGACAGCGCCTGCCTCTCTCAGAAGGGAAAAGGAAAGCGGGGTGGGAAAAAAAGAAACAAGGAAAGGAGGAAAGAGAAGGAAAGGGAAGAGAGAGAAAAAAAGCAAAAATCTGTACTTCTATTTTGACAAGTAAAAATAAAAAAACTTATGATCCAGGGGCTTCTGCATCAGCGGATTGGTCCCTGCCCTTCCTCTCCTCCTTGGTTCAATGCTCCGGTCCCACGGTCACACTCTGCTCCCTGTCCCGCCTGGCTCAGCTCGGTTATGGCCTGCCCCTGGCCCAATTCCCCTCAGCAGCTGCAGTCCCACCCCTGGCCCGACCTGGCTTAACTTTGGTGGCTCTGCCTGCCTTGATTTGACTCAGCAGCTTCCATCCAACTTCTGACCCAACTTGGTTCAGCTTTCAGTGGTTTCTCCACCCCAATTCAACTCAGAGGCTCTGCCCGTCCCAGTTCAGCTCGGCAGCTGCGGTCCTGCCCCTGGCCTGACTTGGCTCAGCCTCAGCGGTTCCAACTGCCCAGATTTGGCTCGGCTCAGCAGCCGGCCCAGCCTGACCTCCTCGGTTTGATAGCTCTGCCCTGACGCGACTTGGCTGGGTGGCCAGACTGCCCCGACCCCCTTGGCTCGGCAGCACACAAACTGCTGCACCAGCTCCTGGGTGATCCCCTGCAGCAAACCCCTTGGTGATCACCCTGCTTCCAGCCCGGCTTTGGCTGGCCCTGGAAATTACAGCACTGGCTGCACCCCAGAGGCTGCCCCCCGCTCTGAGCACCGTGCGAGCCACAGTGTCACGTGGAGCTTATAGGTGGCCATTGAATCTTAGTGTGTATTGTATAGGTGGCCTTTGAATCCTAGTAAAATATATGTATTGCATAAGTGGCCTTGCCCCGATCCTAGTTGCTCTAAATGGGCGGCAGCTGTGGCTGATGAAGATAACTGGGATAAAAGGGTGGGTTGGCCGGTCAGGGAGAGCCTTAGAGGAGCCCTGATGAAGAAGCAGAAACAACACTGCTGTGAAGAGCTGTTGTGAGGAAACCACCCATAAGGTATCGGACTCTAGAAGTATGGTAACAACAGAGCTCACTGGCTCCCTTGGTGTGTGCCGGCTGGGAATCCCGCTGTGGGTCTCCGTCCTGGCACAAACACGGTTTCCCCAATGGGTGAACCCCATTCACAAGTCCCCACAAACCCTTCAGTCTTACGTGTCCTCTCGGCCATGGGGTCCTTGTCTATGGGATCCCCCCTTTCCTCCCCGCCATGTGTGCCACTGTTCCTTTTTCCTTTCTACCGTCCAATATCCTGATGCTTCAAGGGACCAGGATGGATCCAGTATATTACTAATATGAAGCTCACTTTCATACACCGGAATTACAGAGTCACAATCTGGCCAGAATCAGTTATGTGGATGGTACCCACCGCTCTTCCCCTCTTTTCATTATCCAGTCTCCTGATGTCTTTGGGCTTACAGCCTGCAACCACTGGTGGAACTGGGAGAGTCCGACAGACTACGCCCAATCTGTAGCGGGGGGCGCCCCTTTTGAAAACTCCTAAGGCCACCAGGTGTATTTCCTGGACAAGTCCCCATTTGTGAGAAATGATGCTCACTTCCAAAAATTTAAAAGGATTATTAAAACCTTCTCAAAAAATACAACAGAAGACTGAATACAGAAAATATTACGGCACTGGGAGCAAAGGATTTTTTCCCACTATGTGCTTGTCCACACAATGGATGTTTCACCTTTTAACCCTTTAGCCCCTCTCAAATCTTGTTAATCAACTCTTTCTTTGTTGTCCAGTGGTGGAGGTCATGTCCTTACATCTTGATTGACAGTCAGGTGTTGCCATAGTAACAAGCCAACCCTCCTAAATACCCCAACTACCAGGTAACCTTGTGATAACAACACAAGGAGGTGTAAAACATAACTGTAAATCTATAAAACTTGTCTTAACATATCCATAATATCTGCCTTTTAATTGTGAGACTCAACCATCGCATTACTCATCTATCACACAATTATATCAAAACTGCTTCCTGTTCCACCCTGACTGTCCCTGCAGAGGAACGGGGCATTTTTCATGCACTTCCACAAGGTCAGGCTACTCATTTCATGGTGAGTCTGAGATGCAGATGGCCATATTAAGAAGGAGAAAAGCAAAAGGAAATGGATTGAAAAATTTTAGAAAAAATTACCCTTCTTACAGGCAAGGTTCACCAAGTCATTCCCTGCATTACTCCTTTTCAGATCCTTTCAGTCTTCTACTCTGGGAGATGCAGCTTGTTCTGCTGCTTATCATGAACCTATTGTTTTCATGCTCTTGATTTATACCAGCACAAGAGATGTACAATCATCTAAACTGAAAACAGAAAGAAACTGCCTCTGACAACCAATTTTCATGTTCTAGATCACTTTCCAGGTGTCTGTGGAGATGTGTGAATGATTATCACACAACTCTCCATTTCCGGCTGCAGCTTCTGGAGATTCTTTCTCTGAATTCAGTCAGGGTTGCATTCCCCAACAAGTCTTGGTACCACATCCTGTTTTCCAAGGTTGGAATAGTCACAATGAAAACCTCACCAACAGCACAACTCCCCAGTCCACCAGGAAAAGAAAGGACAAGTTGTCCAGTTCTCTAAATGCTTTGTCTTGCTTTGCTGCAAGAATCCTGCTGCATGGACAGTGCTGAAAGCCAAGAGAAGCTGCAGATGGGGACACAGCTTGTGACAGGAGCTTAACCTTGTTTGCTAGGAAAGGTTCTTGAAAAGAGCAGACAGGACTGTGGAGAAGATTCCTGGAAAACTGAAACAGCTTTCCAGAAGTGAAATTAAAATGGAAAGAAACCATCTGAAATGTTTTCCTCTCTTTATTTCCATGTTCCCCTTTTCCATCTTGCAATACTTTCCCATCCAGTTAATTCCAAATGGATCTCACCTCTAAGATCGATGACTTGGTGAGTTTTAGACACTCTAAAATACCATGAGCTACACACAGTTTGCCTTCCCGTTTTTGTTGGAAAGCAATGCTGGAGCCATCAGTGCAGTGCTTGGGTCGGGCACGAATCCTGCAGGCAGGGAATGTGCCCCGGCAGTGTGTGACCCTCAGCAGGGACAATGCTCAGCAACCCTGCAGGCAGGGAATGTGCCCCGGCAGTGTGTGACCCTCAGCAGGGACAATGCTCAGCAATCCTGCAGGCAGGGAATGTGCCCCGGCAGTGTGTGACCCTCAGCAGGGACAATGCTCAGCAATCCTGCAGGCAGGGAATGTGCCCTGGCAGTGTGTGACCCTCAGCAGGGACAATGCTCAGCAGCGTTGCTGTGCTCGGTCTCCATGGAACCATGCCAGGAGCAGCTGCTGAGCTCAGAAGCCATCGCAGCCCCCGCCCTGCTCCAGAGCCCCCTGGCAGGGTGGGGTCCTGCCCTGGCTCTGTGTGCCAGGAGCCGGCAGCACTGGGTGCAGGGAGCCCAGGGAGGGCACAGAAACGCTGGGTGAGAAATGCTGGGGCACAGCGAGATGGGCGAGTGCAGCCGGCCAGGGCAGAGGAGCAGCATGCACAGGGAGCACAGCCTGCAGGACAGATGGCCAGGGGGAGAAAACAACAAACTGCTCAGGAGGGTGGAGAACAAACTTTTAGTTGCAAACTTCAGAGAATGAGGTACTTGGGAAATCTTAAACAGCATTGAATTACAGTAAATCACTTGACAAAGCACTGACTTCGCAAACTCTAACCTGTCCAACTTCAAGTTATCCAGATTTCGAGAAGAGGAAGTCAGGAGAAGAGAGAGAGGGACAGAGAGATCCACAGTCAGTCTTGGGTCTCAGCTGCTGTGAGCTCCAGGGCCATGGGACGTGTCAGTGTCACACCCGTGTCACAGCCTGACCTGCTCTGGTCCCTCTAACAATTGGGGTTTTTGGGGTGCCAGGGGCTTGGCAGCCACTTTGGGGCTGCACCAGAGGCTGCAGTGGCTGGGGTGGGGCAGTGACCACCCCACCTATGCAGAACTCTCCCTGCCCCAAACACACTGGAGATGTCTGGGGCCGTTCATCATTTCTCTGCTCTCCAGCACCGAGGCAACGGACTCTGGCTACAGCTCTGAGCTCATGCCCAAGGCAACCACCCCTGGCAATGGGGCTCCATGGAGCTGCTCTCAGGAACCTCCAAGAGCTGGGGAGTGCCCCAAAACTGCCTCAGAAACATGAGATGCCTCAAATTCTCTTCAGGAATGTGGATTCTTAAAAAATTCACTCAGTAATGGGCTCCCCCTCCCTTCATCATCCCCAAACTTTGGCTGTCTCATTCCAGACCCCAGCCCATCTCCCCAGTCCCAACCTCAACTCATCCCACCCCTCCTGGACATCAAGACCCCCTTCCCAAGCCATATTTCCCCCATTTCCCACCTCCCAAACCCCATCCCACCCATCCTGCCCCACCTAATGCCCATCTCAACTCTCCTGATTTGAAGCCCGCTTTGCTCAATCCCCTTCCAACCCCATTCCACACCAAAGAGTTGTGGAATCGAGGAATTTTGGGGTGGGATTGAGTAGTTTTCAGTGGCATTAAGGTGACAGATTGAACCCTCTTGTCTCTTTCAGAGCCAAGAAAGGGAAACAAGTACACCAAATACCCCCAAAACCCCCAAATTCTCCCAATTATCTCCCTGAATCCCAGATTCCCCCAAAACAAAAGTAAAAAGTGAGGCTATAGATGCCTTTGATGAATTTATTGATTTTTACCCCAATTTTGTCTGTTTTAAAGGGATGAAGATGAATCCAAAGAAAATTAGGGCCAAAACAAAAGAATAACCAGCCCAGTGTCTTCCCAACATGGATCACAGGCAAAGTGGATAGCCAGGGCTCTGACCAACATGGGTCCTCCCATGGGGGATGAAGCTGGAGCAATGCACAAAGCTCTTCCTGCAGTTGGGGCACTCACAGGGCTGCCCTTACCGGTGACTCCATTGGTGTCGGCTAAAGAACGAGTGGTCTGAGAAGCTCTTCCCACACTGGGGACACTCGTAGAGCCTCTCCCCAGTGTGGATGTGCTGGTGCCTAACAAGGTTGGAGTTGCGCTTGAAACCCTTCCTGCACTCAGGGCAGAGGAAGGGCCTCTCCTCAGTGTGAATCTGCTGGTGGCAGAGGAGATTGGAGCTGGTGTGAAACCTCTTCTGACACTGGGGACACTCGTAGGGCCTCTCCCCAGGATACGTTGGTGGGTGAGGAGGGCGGAGATGCAGCTGAAGCCCTTCCCACACTCCCCACACTTGTAGGGCCATTCCCTGGTGTGGATCATCTGGTGGCTGATCAGGTGGGAGCTCCACCTGAAGCTCTTCCCACACTCCAAGAACTTGTAGGGCTTTTCCCCATCATGAAGTTGCTCATGAGCCACCAGCTCTGAGCTCTGGCTGAAGCTCTGTCCACCTTCCTGGCTCAATGCGGTTCTTTCTTTCTCAGAGCAGCCTGGGCTGGGTTTGCAGCCCCTCCTCTTGTGGGATCTCTGGAACTTTTCTTCCCCATTTTAATTCTGCACTGTGGCACCACTCAAAACAGCCTCTTCCACAAGGTTCTGGTGCAGGGATTTGTCCTCCCTGGTCTCCATCCTCAGCTCCTTCTCTGTGGTAGGAAGGACAAGGAGAGGATGGGATTTGCCTCCATGCCACAGGGAAGGGGAAGGAGATCCCCCCAATGCACTCCCAGCAGGACAGCGTTGGCAGCAGGGTTGTCCTGCAGCTGGGGGCTGTGCTGGGCTGGGAGATGGAGCAGGAGAGAGGGGGAAAGGGGCACTGACTTCCTCCTCACCTGCCTGGGTGTCCTGGGGCATCTTCCTCTTCCTCAAAGCCCTCTCCTCCATCAGGTGAAGGTTTGGGAATGGGAAATCCTGGTTTGGGAAAAAACAAGGTGTGAATCCTTGGATTGGGAATTCCTCCCGACCAAATCCATCTCCAGAAGTCATCTGGTGTCCATAAAAACTTCCAAAAATCAAGAGTGAATTAAAAAAAGCCACCAGGAGCATCCCATTTCCAGTCTCATCCCTCTGGGGTTCTGGTGGTCCCCTGTCTCAGAGCTGCTGGGGATCCCATGGGTCCTGGGGATCCCTCTCGCCAGGGTCCTGCTTAGGGATGCTGGGGGATTTCAGGGTCCCCCACTCCAGCCTCCCCCCAGTCCAGTCACTTGGGGGTCTCCCCTCTTCCCACCACCCTGTCCTGGATTAGGGCAAATTTGGGAGAAAACCTCCAAAGGGGTTTTCTCTAAAAAGCATATTCAAGCAGCCACTCCTCCAACCAGATCAGGAAAAGATTTCCTTGGAGAAAAGGGGAAAAACGTGTTTATTTTACAGGCAAAGCATTCACCAGCACAAAAAATGAACAACATTAAACAATAAAACCTCTTGCCGCTACAAAAGAGATGACAATTTCAGAAAGTCCCTCTGTGGGCTGTAGCTCAGCTCACTCAGTCTCTAATCAGTCTGGTGTCAGTCCCTCCACTGCTGGAACTGCCGCGGCCCAGGCTCAGCCTGGTGGGCCACAGGTGGGAGCTGCCGGTGGTGTTCTGGGTGTTCAGTCCACAGCAGGTTTAAACAGCTCCAAAGAAAAAGAAAAACCACACTCCAGGGAACTTCTCTGCCTCAGAGAGTTAAAACTATAAAAACAAAGGAGAGCTCTGTCCTGCTGTCTGTCCATCTGCAGACAACTGATACCTTAGGTTTTAAGTTTTTCTGTTCTGTTTTGGTGTGCAGCTTTTAGCTTTATATTAAGTGTTACTGGGATCTTTTGACAAGGTGGTGAAGACAAAACAATCCTCTTCTAGCTGGAGATTCAAGGACAATCTCTTCAAACTTCAGACCCAAAGCATAAACCACATGAAAAGAGGAGGGCGGGCAAGCAAGCAAGGAGGATGAAACTTCATAATTGGAAGCTATAAATTGGGCAGTGAACTCCTATATGCAAATAGACTAAAATTCATAAAAATGTGAGATCTCATGACCAAGCCCTCTTTTGCTCTCATCTTGGAGCCATCCAGGCAGAGCCACAGCTGTGGCTCCGGTACTGCCAGGGTGTGGCCTTTGAAGGCATTTCAGTAAAAATCCACTTTATTCCTCTCAGCTCCATCTGGCCACTGTTCCAGCTCCTTAAGGCATCACAACAGTCCAGGAGCCGGAATGCGGAGGAGTGAGTGCAGTGTATGAAAACAAACTACTGCTTCTCCCTCCTCCCCTGCGCACTCAGAACCAGCCTTAAATGTGCAGAACTCATTTCTGGGCTAAACAGACCGATGGGGTACGAGCATCATGAAGTCACCCCAGGACACGCCCCTGTGAGGGTCAGGGGGGTCCCGTCCCCGCCTCATCTCCGGGCTGCCGGGGGTCCCCCAGCGCCGGTATCGCCCCTTCCCCTCTCCCCGCCCTGGGGGTCCCCCGTTCCACAGCCCCGGCTCTCACGGGGATCCCCAAAACCAATGTCCCGCCCCGTCGGTACCGGGCCATCCCCACGTGGACCCCCCGGACCCTCCCGAGGGGCGATCGCGGCTGCTCTCCCCCCGAAAAAGCTCCTCTTGGGGAGTCCGGGCATACCCGGGGCTCGAGTCCGGGATCTGCCAGCTCCGAACACTCTCCAGAAAATCCTCCTGGAGACCCCTGGCTGGAGCCGGGGCGAGCTCGGCCTCCGCCCTCCCCTGCGGCTCGGGGCTGGGGGCGATGCTCCCGGGGCAGGGGGTGCTGCAGGCTCGGCGTGCGGGTGCTGCGAGCGCCGCGATTCTCCCGCTCCCGCTCCTCCTCTCCCTCCTCTTCCTCCCGCATTTCCTCCGCTCCCAGCCCGGACCCCCCTTTCCCACCGCTCTGCCCCGCGGCCCCGCAGCACCGGCTGCTGGGTGGGGGAGCCCCCGATCGGCCCCAGGGCTGGGCAGGGGCTCGGGGACCCCCCCGGGGCGGATCCGTCCCCCGGCCCGAGCCCCAAATTCCGCTCCGGGGCCGCGGGGCTCTGCGGGCCCGCCTGGCAACCGGTGAGTCATCGGAGAGAAAAGCTCTGGTTGGCTGGAAATTGGTTAGCGCGTCCTCTGATTGGCTGGAATTCTGAAAAGCGCTGCGCCCTGCGGCTGTCCCCGGGAGCTGCAGAGTCCGGGCTGGAGCCTTTTATATTTCTTTCTCTCTGAGAACATTTCTGATTTCTTTCTCTCCCTCACTCCTTTCCATTTCTTGTTCAGTACAATCCAAGTTCGAGCAGATCCGCAGGTTGCGTTCCCATGGTCTCATTTGCACCTTTACTCAGGTGTGAGAAGGTCGGAGAGTCCCCCAGCCCCGAGCACCCTCAGCGGTGAGAGGGACACAGAGCCCCTGGTCCCCAGCCCTGCACAGGCATTCCCTGAGGCCAGAGGGATGGAGGGCCTCCAGGCATCCCCCAGGGTGAGGGGACAGAGACCCCTGAGCATCCCCTGGGCTGAGAGGGACAGAGACTGCCCCGAGCAGCCCCTGGCACAGGGTGAGAGGGAGGGAGACCCTCCAGGCATTCCCTGGGGTGAGAATGATGGAGACCCCCTGGGGAATGGCCTGAGGTGACAGGGACAGGAAAAACCCCCTCCAGCCCCTCCCAAGCATTCCCAGGGAATGAGGTACAGAGACCCCTCGAGCATCCACTGGGCGCTGTGTTATAAATGAGAAGCTTGACTTGTCCAATATTCAAGCAGCAATCAATTTATTAATTAAAATGGTAAAGTACAAGCAATACAGCGCTGGGTACAGTGAGGGAAGTTTTCCCTCCATCTGCACACCGATAGTTGAGGCTTACAGGTATTTATAGGGATACTCATCAGCTTTCCCAGCAGTTTCTATTTCCAATTTTTACATCACAATTCTATACCTATTGTGATTTAGTTTTCCTCAGGATGTATCCCAGAAAGGAGTATCCCCAGATGGTGGGGGTCCAGCTTGCGAAAGAAGGAAGAAATCTCCCAGATGGTGTGGTCCAGAATCCAGATGTGGGTCCACCTTTTAATTGCAAGGACTATAAATCTCATAACAGTGATGTCCAGCTTCCCTTGGTCGAAACTATAAATCCTTGAGTTGATGTTCATCTTCCTTTCTCAAGCTGCTTTTCACTGTTTTGTTAAGGAGAGAGATAAGCATGTTTCCTTTATATATATTCTAAAGCTATAGTTCCAAAGATCCTTACTACAAGCAATATTCTAAAATTATACTTCAAAAGGTTATTGCAAAACTCTTTAAGGCTTAACTACAAGCAGAAAGTTCCTGTCAAAAAGCAACATCCTTAACGCTTCAATTCAAATGCTCCTGAATCAACTTAAGACTTATCAAGGTTAATTAAGAAAAAAGGATAGGTTCAAAGGCCTTCTTCCATGCTTTACGTTCCTCAGTAATTATTAGAATTCGTCTTTATACCTGTCCCATGGTTGGTTTCCACACATATTACAATCACAAATACCATGTTGCCAGTATGTACCTGACACGAAACACAGCTTTGTATTTCACAGGGGGGCACAGGGACGGCTCCTGTGAGAAGCTGCTGGAAGCTTCCACCGTGTCTGGCACAGCCAGTTCCTGGTGGCTTCAAAGATGGACCTGCTGCTGGCAAAGACTGGGCCAGTTACAAATGGTGGCAATGCCTCTGTGATAACAGATTTAAAAAGAAATCAAAATGGAGATTGTGGGGCAGTTTTAACTCCAGTCAGAGGAGAGCAGAGGGAGAACATGTGAGAAGAACAACTCTGCAGACATCCAGGTCGGTGCAGAAGGAGGCGCAGGAGATGCTCCAGGCCCTGGAGACCCAGGCACCCTGCAGGAGAGCCATGGAGAGAGGGGCCCTGCTCCCAGGCTGGAGCAGCCTGTCCCTGGAGGAATGCACCCCCTGGAAGTGCTGCACCCATGCTGCAGCAGTTTGGGAAGGACTGTTGTCCCTGGCATGGACTCACACTGCAGCAGTTTGCAGAGGGCTGCTGTCCCTGAAATGGACTCACATGGGAGAAGCTCCTGCAGAACTGTCTCCCTTGGGAGGGACCCACGGTGCAGCAGGGGAACCACTCCGCTCCCTGAGCAGGGGCAGAAGCCATGGGTGATGAACTGACCATAACCCCCATTCCTTGTCTCCCTGCACTGCTGGGGTAGGAGGTAGAGCTGGAAGGAGGGAGGTGAGGAGCTTATTTTATTTCCCCTTTTCCTGCTCTGACTTTGTTAGTAATAAATGAATTTCACATCTCTAAGCTAAGCCACAGTATTTGATGAGTGATCTCGCCCAGTCCTTATCTCAACCCACAAACCCTTTATTAAATTGTCTTTGTCCAGCTGCAGAGGAGAGTGAGTGAGCAGCCCACATGGATGCCTGGCATTTGGCCTGGGTCAACCCACGACACCTTGGTACCACAGGGTCACAATGGACCCTTGGTTCTACGGGGTCTCATCAGTTCCATCTGGCCCTGCAGGGCCACTTCATTCAAAAAGGCCCCAAAGTTTCACAGTGGTCTCCAGGATTCCATGGGACCCTGCAATGTCAAAATGGACCTTTGGATCCACGGGGCCCACAGTGTCACAATGGGCTCTTTTGGTCCTACAGTTTCACAGTGGTCCATTGGTTCCATGTGTCCTGCACTGTTCCATGAATCCTTAGTTCC
This sequence comes from Melospiza melodia melodia, assembly GCF_035770615.1. Lineage (NCBI taxonomy): Eukaryota > Metazoa > Chordata > Aves > Passeriformes > Passerellidae > Melospiza > Melospiza melodia. The sequence continues at coordinate 2,305,785 of NW_026948761.1, forward strand.
ATGTATCCTGTAGGGTCACAATGGTCTCCTTGGTTTCGTGGTGCCAGAGCTGCCATAATTTCCATGGTATCACAACTGCCCTTGGATCCCAAGAGGCCCCAGAGTGTGACAATGGCCCCTTGCTTCCATGTCATCCTGTAGTGTCACAATGGTGCCCATGATTCCATCAGGCCCTGCAGTGTCACCATGGACAGTTGGTTCAGTGACACTCCACAATGTCACCACGGACCCTTGGTTCCACAGAGCCCCACTGTGTCACTGTGGTCCCTTTGCTTCCAAGGCTCAGAAGTGCCAGAACAACCCTTTGGTTCCATCAGGCCTTGAAGTTCCAAAATGGTTTCTATGGTTTCATGAGCACCTTCCGCTGTGTCACAAGAGACTCTTGGTTCCCTGAAGTTCTCCAGTGTCACAATGGGCCCTTGGTTCCATGAGGTTTGGTAGAGTCCCAATTGACTCCTGAGTTCCATGCAGCCCTGCTGTGTCACAATGCCCATGGTTCCATGAGTGTCCATGGTGTCACCACAGTCCCCTTGGATCCCCAGTATCACCATGGTCTCCTTGGTACCATCCAGGCCTTGTAACAAGAGACAGTGAGGCATTTTGTGCCTTAGATGAAAGGCTGCAGAACCCATGGTGGTGAGGCTGTGTCACTGATAAGAAACAAAACCCACCTGAATCTAAACGCGAAATATCATCTCAAGTACCTTCAATCCCAGCCTCAACAGAGGTAGAAAATACAAACAGAGATCTCCTAGTAAATCAAAAACAGGGACCATATTTGGAATGCAGCCAAATGCATTCAAGTGCATTCAAATGCACTCGATATGATGGGGAGGTGATGATCCCCTATTCCAAGAGTGAACTTAAGAAGGGCTGACTATTGAAGGAACTACAGAGAACCACAATATAAGAAAAGCTGGTGGCAAAGGTAATTCTGGGACAGGGAGACCAGAAAGCAAGAGCAGATGAGCCAGTGCAGTCGCCACCAAGAAGATCACGTTCACGTGCTGTGGGCAGCAACCCCATCAGGCCGTGCCACAATCCCCTGGTACAAGGGGGGTCACGATGGTTCGTTTCACTGATCTCAGGGTGCAAAGACACACTGCAGGGGACTTTCAGTATTAACCAAAACAAATGCACCTTTTATTGAGCGCCTGCAGCAGATGCAACAGAAGGATTAGAAAGGAGATAAAGGACAGAGGGACAGAGAAAAGGGGGGGGAGAATAGCTGCCAACGAAGAGATTAAATACTCGTGTTCTGGCCAATAGATCCGTCTGGTCACGTCGGGGAGAGTCTCAAAGTCTTTGGTTAACTCAGGGCTCTTTTATAATCTACCGCCGGGAGGGGAGCAGGACGGCACATGGAGGGAACAGTGGAGAATAAATCCATTGGGAACAGGTACAGACAGTCCAGTTCTGAACAGCACAAACTGGTGCCAGCAGTGAGTGGGGCCCGTTGTTTCAGGACTGGTTCCTATGGGAAACATCCCGCTTCCCATGGCAGACATCCCACTCCAGTCAGGCCAGCACCCCTGGGTTAGAATTTTAGGGGTCTCAGTCTCAGTCCTTGGGGAGGGCTTCAATCTCCATCCTTGACGACGGCTGTGAGGCAGATGAGGGATCTTTGGACCGTCTCTTACAGACTGACATCCCTAAACATAAAAATAATTAGGCATTTCCCCTTAAAAATAAAATGTACGGAATTAGGAAAATTATAATTATTTTTATTATTTATGATAGTAATATTCTATATTTGTATTAAAAAATTTTAATATTTGTATTTAAAAATCCATACCTTTTTAGCAAGCAAAAAATTTATTGGTCATTAGTTCTAAGTAACACAATTCCCAACATTAATTCATTGACCGGTGTGGCTATTGATTTCTACTTCTTTAGGCTAATCAGTCCTATGTTAAATCCTTTTGTTATCTTTTTTATCATTTTCAAAGACAGGATAAAAGGGGCCACTTTGCGGTCCGTGGAGACATTTCTGCGGCACATTTTGGGCAGTTTTGGGTCTGGAGAGGGAATTCAGAGAGAACTTGAGGGTCTGGAGGACACGGGGGAGCCGGGTGGGCACTTGGTGGGGCACTCAGGGCTTCCAGTTCGGGGTCCGGGGCAGCACTTGGGGGTCCAGGGGGGCGCTTGGAGGCCAGGGAGGGGAATTTGGGGCCCTTCGGGGTCCGGGCGGGCCCTTGGAGGACTCTGACGGAGCTCTCTGGGGCGCGAGCGGTGATGGGAGTTGTAGGCGCGGGTCTAATGCAGTTTAACAGGGCCGCGGGGCATCATGGAAGTTGGAGGCGCAGCTGCAATAGACGTCGGTGGAGGTACGGGGCATGACGGGAGATGAAGTCCCAGCTAAGACAGCACTGGGCAAGTGCCGCAGAGCATGATGCGAGCCGTAGTCCCGGAAGTGGCTCCAACGCTTTGTTTGGAGGTTCGGGAAGGCTCTTGGCGGACACTTCTGCATCCGAGCCGCGACTTGAGGTCCTCGGGGGAATGTAAACGGTTTGAGAGAACTTGAGGGGAGCTCGGGGAGCTCTAATCGGGCTCTTTAGGGTGCGGCCCACGGCAGGAGTTTTAGGCGCCTGACTGTTCTGAGGGGCTTTGGGGCCGCGGGGCATGAGAGGAGATGAATTCCCAGAAGTGGCTGTACCGGGCATCTGTGGGGTTGGGAGCACTCAGGGGGTCCGGGGACGCTTTTGGGGGGTCCCGAATGGGCACTGACGGGGCAGTGAGGGATCCTGGAGGGTCTGGGGGACGCTTAAGGGACAAAGGGGTGGCGGATCCCAGGGTTAGAGCGCGGGGTATGACTGGGGTTGTAGTCCCGGCTCCAATGGGGCTCAATCGGGCCGCGGGGCATGACGGGAGTTGTGGCTAGCGTAGGCACCGTCCCCGAGTTTCCGAAATCTGCCGCTGATTGGCTTCGGGCGGCGATGGGCGGGAGTCTTGGCAAATAGGATGCGGCAGAGGCGGGAACAGTCCATTCAACATCTCCAGTCCCTCCCAGTACAGTCCAGTTCATCCCCAGTACAGCCCACGTCATCTACAGCCCAAGTACAACCCAGTTCAACCCCAGTGCCCCTCACATCCCTCCCAGTACAGCCCAGTCCCTCCCAATACACCTGAGTTTATACCCAGTCCCTCCAAGTTCCCTCCAGTGTCATCCACAGGATGCCCCAGTGTCCCCAGTCCTCCCCGCAACGGCCCCAGTGTCTTCCACAGCATTCCCAGTGTCTCCCAGTATGTCCCAGTTCTCCCGAGTCTCACTCCCAGTATGTCCCAGTGTCTCCCACAGCGTTCCGAGTTTTCCCAGTTTGTCCCAGTCCTCCTCAGTGATTCCAAGCACAGTTTAATTTCTCACGGTGGCCATGGCAGCCAAACCCAGCAGTGGGGTCAGTGCAGTGCCCATGGCCACAGCCCCTTGCAGTGCCCAGTGCAGCTTGGGCTGATGATCCACCCTCACAGCTGGCCCAGGGCAGCTCTGCAGTGCCTTTGGCGGCACCTGGGGCTGGCACACACCTGAGCAGTGTGTCTGTTTGCACTGGGGAAACTCAGCAGTTTGAGATTGCTTCAAAAAACCCAAAAAAAGTGAAAACCCCTCTCAGGCTGGGTGCAGCCAGCTCTGCAAGCACAGCAGGGCCCAGGGCAGTGAGGACAGACAGGATGGGGCTGGGCAATGTGGAGCAAGGTTGTCCACGCTTGGTCAGAGCTCCAGGCACAGCTTCTGTGAGCAGGCCAGAGCTGCTGAGGAGAGACCCTGGGTCAATATCAATCACAGAATGCTGCAATCACCTCTGATCCAAAGAGAAATGTAATAAAATATACCCTTTAAAAAAGGAATGTATATTTTATTACTGCTCTTTGAAATCTTTCTCCATAACTGGACTAGGAGAACTTTAATGACACTCTCAGGGCTTTGGTGTTGTTTACATCAGACTCAGTCCTTGAGAGTGTCTTCAAAAAACTTCTCAAGAACTCAAAAGTTAAATTTAGTCTCCAAATTTTCTTGAAGTTTTAATGGCTCCCACAGAGGGACACAACTGCCTGCCTCTGCCTGCCCACACAAAGGCTCCTGCTGGGGGACATGCTGCACTACAGCCCTGCCCTGGCAGGGAAATTCCTTTCTGTTTGGGTCCCGTTTGGGTCTGGCTCTCCCTATCTGCCCCTTGCATTAATTCTTTCTTTCTCTGGCTGTTCTCTATTGCGCCAAAAGGATCCACCATCTCTGAAACTTCCTTCAGTCCCTCCCAGGGCTCCTCTGCTGTCCTCAGTCTCCACTGAGCACAGAGCTGCTTTGTCCCTGTACACGAATTTCCTGTTTCAGAGGGTGTCATTTATTCAGGCCAGAGCTCTAGTGAGGGACAACTCCCAACCTCACATGGACATGTAATTCTACCAGCGTGTTGCTTATATACAGTCACTAAATGTGAATTACAATTTAGCCATTTCCATAAAACCCACCCCAAGTTCCCAGATTCAGTCCTTGTTTTCTCTATTCCTGCACCCTTGAGCCAGATGTTTTCTTCTTCTCTTCCAACCATTCCTGTCGGGAAAGCATCCCCTGCATGCCTTGTTCCTGTGCTGAAAGTTCCCAGGCACAGTAAAAACTGAATTCACCCTTTTGGTATCAGCCCCAGGCTTTGTGTGGGCAGGCAGAGGCGGGCAGGAGGCAGAGCTGTCAGCAAAGGAAGGGCCCACCCAGGTGGGGCAGCCAGGGGATGCCAACAGCCTGCAGGGACAGAGGTGCAGGGCAGGGACACCGTGGGACAGCCTGGGCTGCACAGGGCACAGGGATGGGCAGCAGCTGCAAGACAGTCCTGCCAGAGCCAACTTGGGCAGCACTTTGGCCATGGCTGCTGGGCCTGGGCCTGAGGCAGGAGCAGGAGACAAGTGACCCTTGCAGGGCTGGGGCCTCATTGCCTCCTTGTCCCTGCTCAGCAGCCTGGCAGGGGCCACCCCATGCTCCTGCCCCTGCCATTGCACATCCCCACATGCCAGTGCCCATCCCGGGAAGAGCCCTGAGCAAGGAGGGAGGGACAGGATCTGCCTGGCCAGGGGCTGGGGCTCAAGCCTGGGCCCTGTGCATTCCTGAAACACATCCAGCTTTGCTCAGCACCAGAGACACCTTTGCCTTCTTTGTCCCCAGCTGTCATCACTGCCTCCAGTGTCCTGCGCTAACTGGAACCAGGGGACACTTTCCCAGTGGTGTCCCTCTGTGGGACATATTAAAACTTCAAGAAAATTTGGAGTTTAAATTTAACTTTGTGCTATTGACTCTCAAAGACTGAGTCTGATGTAAACAACAGCAAAGCCCTGAGAGGGTCATTAAAGTTTTCCTAGTCCAGTCATGGAGAAAGATTTCGAAGTACAGTAAGAAAATATACATTCCTGTTTTAAAGGGTGTCTTTGATTAAATTTCTCTTTAGAGCAGAGGTGATTGCAGCATTCTGTGATTGATATTGACCCAGCAGCTTTGGCCTGCTCACAGAAGCTGTGCCTGGAGCTCTGACCAGTGTGGACAGCCTTGCTCCACATTGCCCAGCCCCATCCTGTCTGTCCTCACTGTCCTGGGCCCTGCTGTGCTTGCAGAGCTGGCTGCACCCAGCCTGAGAGGGGTTTTCACTTTTTTTGGGTTTTTTGAAGCAATCTGAATCTCCTGAGTTTCCCCACTGCAAACAGACTGCTCAGGTGTGTGCCAGCCCCAGGTGCCACCAAAGGCACTGCAGAGCTGCCCTGGGCCAGCTGTGAGGGTGGATCAACAGCCCAAGCTGCACGGGGCCCCTGCAAGAGGCTGTGGCCATGGGCACTGCACTGACCCCACTGCTGGGTTTGGCTGCCATGGCCACCGTGAGAAATTAAACTGTGCTTGGAATCACTGGGGAGGACTGGGACATACTGGGGAACACTGGGAATGCTGTGGGAGACACTGGGACATACTGGGAGTGACACTGGGGAGGACTGGGACAACCTGAGGACACTGGTGGCATTGCGGACAAAACTGGGGACACTGGGGCATCATATGGATCAGGTTGGGAAGAACTGGGAACGACTGGGAATGAACTCAGGTGTATTGGGACAGACAGGGCTGCACTGGGAGGGACTGGAGGGCCACTGGGGTTGAACTGGGTTCTACTTTGAATGAAATGGGCTTTAGTGGGGTTATATTGGTCTGTACTGGAATGGACTGGACTGTCCCTGGATGGACTGTAGGAGTTAGATTTGGCTGTTCCCGCCTCCACCACATCCCATTTGCTGAGGCTCCCACCCATCACCGTTCCCAGCCAATCATCACTAGGAATCTGGGCCTAGGGGCCGTGCCCAGAAAGGCACCATATTTTCTCCTTGCATACAACTCCCATCACACTCCGCGGCCCCATTAAGCCCCATTGGAGCCGGGACTACAACGCCCGTCGTGCCCCGCGCTCCACAGTACCCCAGGATCGCCCCTATCTGTCCCATCAGTGTTCCCCAGACCCTCCACGATCCCTCAGTGCCCCCTTACCGCCCATTCGGGAGCCTCCGAAAGCGCCCGGGACCCTCTGAGTCCTCCTGACCCCAAGATGCCCTGTTATGAACAAAAACTCGGTTAATATTTTTTTATGAGAAAAAGTTTCAAAAAGGCAGCCAGACCACTGGCCCTGCCCAAGTTCTGTGTGTTTTGTTATTGTAATCACGGGTCGTTGTCGTTAATGGTTGTTTTTGTATTAGTAAAAGCCCTGGCTGGGGCGAGGTAATGGCCCTTCTCCTGGGTGGGGACCTTGCCCGAAGCTAAGTTTTGCCTTTCTCAGAATAGGGAAGACACCTGAGAAGGTGGGGGGGGTTATGCAAAGTGACTCGCAAGACCAGAATGCTTTGTGGGACCCCATCTCCAAACTCATGGAGAAACCCCAAAAACAACGAGCCACCTAAGAGTTGAGAGACTGGAGAGATGTCTGGATGTGAGGAACCGAGTGCTGAGCCTGCAGAGATGCGGAACACCTCCGGACCCTCTCGCCCTGACCATGGGAGGTGACCCCGGAGCTGAGACCAGGCCGACTGAGTGGGAGGGGCAACATCTGACAACACCATTTTATGGGATCAGGAGACCCAAAAGGCTCCCAAGAGGATCTGATCCCCAGCTCTGCCCCTGGTGGACAGAGCTGCGCATATCCTCCTCCTCTGAGTCGCCCTGGGAGACGACGGACGCTGCAGACCCGTCGAGCCGCCCAATCCTGAGCTGATCACTTTTAATAAAGGCATTACACAGGAGAAGAAGTCTCCTGGCCCTGTTTATTTCAGCTGGGGGCTCTCGTCCGGAATAGCCACGCCGCAAGAGGACTCAGGACTGGCCATCTTGGATCTTCAGAGGACAGCTGGCTACCAGGACCAGAGGGACCGGCTCAGGACAGCGACGCAGAGGAGCACCGGAGCACCGGACTGGTGAGAAACTCGGTGGCGGGAGTGGGAGACGTGCGTACGTGTGTGTGAGTGAGACGAGGGCCGGCAGCCGGACCTTCGAAGCGAGAGTGGACCCCTCATTACTGCGGTTCCGTCTTTTCGCGAGAAAAGCGGCCAGGAACAGGGGGACGCAAGTGGAATTAGTGTGAGTGAGTCGTCTCCCAAGGGGGAATAAAGGGCCCCCCACTCCGGGCGTGCGGAGTGAATTACTGTGTATGAGTGGCACGCACCCCAAAGTCCTGACAAAGGGAGGTCAGGCACTTTTGTAAGTCTCGAGAAGGATTCGAGTAAGATTTGTCAGTCCCGAGAAGGATTCGGGTGGTTCACAAGCCCTGCAGGCAAAGTAAGTCCTGACGAAGGGAGGTCAGGCACTTTTGTAAGTCTCGAGAAGGATTCGAGTAAGATTTGTCAGTCCCGAGAAGGATTCGGGTGTTTCACAAGCCCTGCAGGCAAAGTAAGTCCTGACAAAGGAGTCAGGCACAAACCCCAGCGAAGGAGGCTGCGGTTTGCTTTTAAGTCCTGATACAGTGAAGCCTAAAAATTGGCAGGTTAGGCAAACTAAAAATCAGGCAGTTGTTTCTCCTGACTGAGGGTGTCAGGCACGACCCGGATTCTTGGCCGTGGCTTCGTGTGTTTAAGTCCCGATAGATGTAAGACCTGACGCTGGGAAGTTGGGCAATCAAGAGATTGGGCAGTTGTTTCAGTATAAAGTCCTGAGCATCAGGCAGTAAATTTGAAGTTCAGTGGAGGAGGCTGGAGCTCCTCAAGGAAGGTTTTTTTGAAATTCCCGGTCAGTAGAGGCACCTTCGGGATATTTTTTATTGAGACCTGAAAAATGGGATGTTGTAGTAGTAAAAAGACCGGCAAGAGACTGAGGTATATACATCCCAATAGTCCCTTAGGAGAACTGTTAGTAAAATGGGATTCTATAGAGGCCACGGAGGGATTAGATAAAGTGAAAATGATCCATTATTGTATGGAAGTCTGGCCAGAATTAGAGGTGCAAGGAGGATGGCCTTGGTGTGGGACAAAGGATAAGTGGATGTGCCAACAATTAAATAATTATCTGACAGCTCGAGGGGATACTGATCCTGAGCAATTATTGTATGTGGCTTGCTGGTTAAAGAGTGCTGTTGGGGATGAAGGGGTGCGAATTTGTAAGGTACAGAGGAAGAAAGAGGGGAATGAAGGAGGGGATGATAGAACTAGTAAAAGATGGGACCCCCTGGATTATTTGCCTCCTTCTGCCCCTCCACCTTATAATCCTCTTCTTCAAGCACCTCAAATGGCAGGTCCAGTTCCTCCCCCAGCTGCCATCTCATTACCACCTGCTCAAACTCCTCCTCCTACCTCTTCAGCTTCTGCTATGATGAACCCAGTATCTCCTCCAGTTCCTTCTGCACCACCACAAGTGCCTACTCCACCTGCTGCATTCTCCACCCCTTCTCCAGCTCCGATTAATATCTACTCAGGTCCCTCTCCCCCTCCTATTGCTGTCCCTTTACCTCCTTCTACCTGGGACACAAATGCCTCCTCGCCCAGTAGACAGCTATCAGCAAATACACCTGCTGATGGGCAGAAAGTTCAGGGTAACCCAGATGTCCCTCAAAGTAGTTTGGCATCTGAAGATGGGCCATACTGTAGCACCAGATCCAAGACCTCCAAGGCAGAGAGACTCTTTCCCCTCAGAGAGGTTCCTATGGGAGGAGTAGCAGGAGGTGTTGGCTTTGTGAATGCTCCCCTAACTGCTTCTGAGGTGAGAGGATTCAAGAAAGAGTTGGGGCATTTAGTTGAGGACCCAGTGGGCATAGCCAAACAAGTGGATCAATTTCTAGGTCCAAATATCTACACTTGGGGGGAAATGAATTCCATCCTGAGTATATTATTTTCTCCAGAAGAGGTCCAGATGATAAGGGCGGCGGGCATAAAAATTTGGGAGAAAGATAACAGTCCAGGACCTCAGGTGCCATCAGGTGAAGAGAAATTGCCACTAACGGAGCCCAACTGGAACCCTAATCAGGAGGAGGGTAGGAAGGCCATGAGGGAATATAGGTCTTTGATAATACGGGGGATCAAAGAGTCAGTTCCCAAAGGAATTAATACCCAATTGGCATTTGAGGGTGCACAGGAGAAAGATGAAGCTCCTGCTGCCTGGCTTAATCGCCTAAGGCGGAACTTTCAGTTGTACTCTAGAATAGACCCAGACACCCTGGAAGGTCAAATGCTACTAAAAGTCCAATTTGTTACCAAATCTTGGCCTGATATACGGAGAAAACTGGAAAAGATGGAAGATTGGCAAGAGAAGGACATTAATGAGTTATTAAAAGAGGCACTGAAGGTGTATTTAAGGAGGGAGGAAGATAAAGCAAAGGCCAAGGCTAAGATCATGGTTGCTGTAGCTAGAGAAAGTGCAGGGTGGGCGGGTCCACCACCAGGAGGAGGCAAGGATAGGTCAGTACTGTCAGGTGCAAGAGGGATGGAGACACCTCAAAGCCCTTTGAGAGAGCGACATTGCTCTTACTGTGGAAAGGCAGGACACGTCAGGAGGTTTTGTAGAAAACTCAGTCTTGATGAGGCAATAGCCAGGGAACAAGATAATTTAGGGAAGATCCTTAAAGGTGACAATTAGAGGGTCAGGGGCTTTACACTATAGGGGACCTGATGTAACATCTAGAAGAGCCCTTGGTAAACTTTGAAGTGGGACCCTTAAATGAAGAAAATTAGAATTTTTGAGTAGATACAGGAGCAGATAAGTCCTGTCTCAACAAAGTACTAAGAAGTATAGTATAGTATAGTATAGTATAGTATAGTATAGTATAGTATAGTATAGTATAGTATAGTATAGTATAGTGAAAAACATCTGAAGTTAGAAAAAAACAGCTAGGTAGAAAGGATATCCAATAGCACCAAAAACTGGCCAGTAATACTTAACTTGTAATAAGTGATGTGAAAGTAAAAGGTACCTTATTGTTGTCTTGTTGTGTGCGTGAGAGTGAGTCACAAGCAAAGTCAGCCTCAACTTCCCGGGCACGTGGGAAGGGGGCAGTGGAAGTGTGTGTATGTGTGACCTGCAAACCAGGCTTGTGTCCCCCAGGCGGGTGGGGGCTGTGGCCAAAGAGTGTGTGTGACCTGCAAACGAGACTAGTGCTCCTCAGGTGTGTGAGGGAGCCGTAGCTGTAAGAGCGTGAGTGACACGCAGACAGCCTCACAGGTGAATGTGCACCAGAGGCAACCAGAGCCAGGGCCCTTCCAGGAGGCCCAGAGATGCTGAGACCTGTGGGCCAACCCCAAGGTGAGGGGAGCCACAGTGATTTTCTAGCAATAATGATCCAGTTTGTGTCTTGAGGGTGTGAAGGAATGTGTGAGAATAAATATAGACAAATTAGAATAGAGGTAATGTAGATTGTGCATTATAAGTTTTACCACATCTCCTTAGAGGGAAGTGTATTGTGTAGAAGAATGGTGTAAGAAAAAAAGAAAAAAAAATTTAAGTGTAAGGGGTTGAAAGAAGTATTTAGGCTCTAAGTGAAAGTAAGAAACAGAAGCAAGAGATAAATAGATAAGATCTTGAAAAATAGAACAGAAAACCAGTGAATTAAATACACAGAAAAATAGGGGAATAAAAGTACTTTTGGAGTTAAGTTAGCTAACAGTAATACAACTCCTTGAAAGATACAGAGTATGTAGAAGTTGATGAGAGAAACGTGCAAGCTATGGAAAAAGAGAAATTAACCAATAACATTAAACAGAGAAACTGAGTTTTGATAAAATCATTAAATAGAAGACCATTAATGCCTGTGTTTGAAAGCCCATTTCAGGTACCCTTCATTATTAATTCAACTGTGCAGATCAAAGGAAAAAGGTTAGACTCACATCACTCTCACCCCATGGCATTGGACCAGGATTCAACACCAGTTTTTTTTCCTCTGGCATTCTGGCATTGCACCAGACTCCACCCCATTCTCCTTCTGGCATTGGGCCAGACTCCCAGTTTTTCCCTCTGGCATTGGGCCAGAGTCCACACCACTCACCTCTGAGCACTGGATAAGGGTTCAGCCACATCACAAGTTAATTCACCTGAGTATACTGTGATTTAAAATTGACTCTCAGAAGGAAGAGTCAAAAAGACTGAACTTTGTGGGAAAAAATTGGTATCAAGAGTTCTAACATTGATTAAAATGTTTCAAGACTGTTCTGTGTAAACTATGTTGGTAAAAAGTTTAAGACTGTAAATAAGTAATTCTGGTTAAGTTCCCCAATTTAATTCTAAAGACTCCAGGTTAATCCTCTACAGAACACTCCCCTAGGAGAAACCAAAATTGGTAGGGAATAGACCAAGAGAGGTTTAACCAGAGAAGTGGGTGGAAGGGACTCTAAAGAGCTTGGAAGCTTCTTCTCAGTAAAATTCCCCAAGAGGCAAGGCCGGGTGGGCAGGCTGTGAAAGATGACCCATACTGGACTCTTGGGAAGGGTAGTAATGATGGCTCTGATTGCTGGTGGTGCTCAGGGGAGCCCAGCTGAGCCGTGCAGTGAGTGCTACCAACCCCTCTATGAGGAGGAAGTGAGCTCCTTGTCCAGAGTCCACATCAGTTCTAACCCTGATTGTGTCAACCTCTTCCAATTGGTCCTTTATCAGAAAAATAAGAGAATGTATTGGATAGCACACAATACTGCCACTTTTAGGCAGCCACTCCTAGGAGAGTGCCCTATAGGAGAAGCCTGGTTGTGTTTTGAATGTGATGCTGCTGAAACAAGCTCAGCAGATCTAGTAAAAAGAAAAGAAATTATGAAAATGGTAAGAATTGTTTGTAACAAGTATTTAGCAGTGGAGTATTCAGTCACCCAGTGGATCCCAAGAGATCCAAACAAATTAGAGTCTGTTGAGAAAAAAGAAAGAGACAAGTGTACTCACCATGAAGTTTATGAATGTTATGAGTGTACTGAAAAAGAGATAAACCCCTTTTGGAACACATTTCAAGGGAGCTCTAAACCCCTAGGTTTGATCTCTGATACCGCAACACACACCAAATTGTCAGGAGACTGCTCTGGCAGCTGCATTGCTAGAGTGATAAAACCAATTTTCTTCTTATTACCCAAAGAAACTGGATCGAGTTTGGGAGTTCCTATATATAATGTTTTGGGAGAAATTAAACAGAACAGGGAAAGTGAAATAGAAATTGAGAAAATCCAAAATTGTAAAAGCCAAGTTCGGATCCCAATATCTGTGTTAAACAAAGTAATCCGGCTCCAGGCAGTATTAAAAATAAAGAATTCAATTATTAGGAACCAAACGAAATAAAAAGATTAGCATGTGTAAATAATCGAGATCAAACTCCTACACTTGATCCCAGTGGGTGGGAGAACCTGGAGATTTTCAGAAAAGATGTATGGGAAAAGATAGTTTTTCTCGCTGTGTGTATACTTGGAAGATTGCTCTTTTTACTATGTTTATTCATCTGTTTCAGTAAAATAGTATTTGCCGTGCAGACCAACCTAAAGAAACCAAGGAAAGTAACAAGGTTAAGTAACCATGATTACCAAAGTGCACAAGAAATTTATAGTAGATTCAAAACAAAAAAATTGTGAGTTGATGCGAGCTTAAAATTTAAGCTCGATCAAAGAAAAAGAGGGGGGACTGTTATGAACAAAAATTCAGTTGATTTTTTTCTGTGAGAAAGAAAGTTACCACTACTGCTGGGCTGCTGCCTGTGTATGGTAATTACGGGTCGTTGTTGTTAATGGTTGTTTTTGTATTAGTAAAAGCCCTGGCTGGGGCGAGGTAATGGCCCTTCTCCGAGACAGTAACGGGTGGGGACCTTCCCAAACAGTGAGGAGAAGAGAACGGGTGGGGGGGGTGGTTTATGCAAAGTGACTCCAGGACCAGCATGCTGTGGGGGACTACGGCTCAAAACACATAGAGAAAAACCCAAAAACAACGAGCCAAATAAGAGTTGAGAGACTGGAGTGATGTCTGGACATGAGGAGCCGAGTGCTGAGCATGCAGAGATGCTGAACACCTTCGGAGCCCCTCTCGCCCTGAGCATGGGAGTCGTCCCGAAACCGGGAGCAGGGAGGAAGGAACAGAGAAAACTGACATCAGACAGGATCATCGCGCCCTAAAAGCTACCCACGAGGACGTGATTCCCCAGCTCTGCTCCTAGTGGACAGAGGTGTGCTTATCCTCCTCCTGTGAGTTGCCCTGGGAGAGAGGACGGGAGACTGCAGCCCCACCGAGCTGCCCAATCCTGAGCTGATCACTTTTAACAAAGGCATTAAAAAGGAGAAGAAGTCTCCTGGCCCTGTTTATTTCAGACAACAGTTAAAGAGTGTCAAAAAAATTTGCTTAGAAATTAGTTAAGACAAAGTGATAAGGAAAGAGAGGGCAAGACCAGATTGGCCTCTGTATTTTGCAACTGAGAAGATCAAATACACCTGCTGTGGGTTGCAACCTCACAGGCATGAGAGGTGGAAGTATAAGCCATACTGGACCTCTGTTATTCCTGTTTCTGGCACTCATTTGTTGTCTTTTCCCTTTTGGGATACGAGCAAGATTGTGTCAAAAATGCTACAGAAAGCATCACATGGAAAGAAACCAAAGTTCGTCTTTTATTACACACACCTATGTCAACAGCAACTGTTCTAACCCATCCAAATTAGAAACCTGTAGGCAAAACAGAGTAAATTATTGGATTACAAGAAATTTAAGAAAAAGTGGTAATAGATTTAGAACTGAATGTCCAAAAGGAGAGAGATGGATTTGTTTTAAATTTAATCTTGAAGATATGGTTCAAGATTTGGTAAAAAAACAAATAATAAACAAAAATGTAAAATCAGCACAGCAATCTAACTCTGTATTGACTCCAAATTATCTGTTGAGTCGTATTACAAGACTCCAAGCAGTTACAGAAATGGTAGCAAATAAGGCTGCCCAAGCATTAGAGTTAATATTAAGTCAGCTAAGCCAAACAAAAATTGTAGGGTATCAAAATAGGTTGGCTTTGGACTATTTATTGGCCAAAGAACGGGGTGTTTGTGGAAAGTTCAATATATCAGATTGTTGAAAATTGATGACCACAGAAAAGTCATTCTAGAAAAAGCAAAAGAAATCAAAGAAGAAAAATATATATGCATATATTAACCCAGGTACCAGTCCAAAAATTAGAAAACAATGTTAAAATCTAGCTGGTGGGGTAATGTATTAGAAGAAATTAAGATCTTTCATTTTGTGTTACAACTGTTTTTGTATTTCTTCCTTGTGTAATCCCCTGTTTTATTTTGCCATAGTCCAGAAGATACAAATAGATAAGAAATATTGCTCAAGCCAAATGATTTACAAAGAATAAGAGTGGGAATTGTGAAAAATGCATGTATTTTATGACTGGCTTTTTGCAAATATTAAAATGAATGTTATATGTGTTGTGTTAGAAAGCAATGCTGAATTAATTTTCTTAAGTACTGCGTTATTGGAAAAAAAAGCTCCCAATATTACCAGTTAGATTGTGCCTGGGCCAGTCTGACCCTCGCTGCTGGGCCAAAGGCAGCAACTGCGGTGTATCACCGCAGAGATACCTCGGCTTGCTGGTGGTTGCAGCTGGGCACTGAACAAGTCCAGGCTTGTAAGCAACCCCGTTACCTCAGGAGGGAAGGCTTCAGGCGATGGTGAAGAGAAAAAGGAGATGGATTCTGCTGGAGGGTTTAATGTCCAGAGGTTTATTCCATGGTTACAGAGGTCTGAACGTGAGCAACTGCTCCAACAGAACAGCGACCGCATGGTCTGATCACCTTTTTAAGCTCAGGGACAGGGGGAGGGGAGGTATAGGTGAGCCACCAACCAGGTGAGAGGGGCAGGGTCTCAGGGGAAGATGACACCCAGACAGGCCAATGACCTCTGAGCATAGGGGCATCCTTTAAACTTGACCAACCACACGACGCCTTGCTGGAACGTTAGGTCCGAGTGACAGGACTCACTCAGCATGGGGGTAAGGGGGAAGGGAGAGAGACATAGGCACACCTGGGAAAGTGACCTGGAAGGCCAAAATGGGACATTACAGCACCACCACAACATCTCCCCCTAGTTTTGTTTAAAAAGAAGAAGACTGTGTTTGTGGTGCAGAATGATTGTCAAACCATGGTTGGTAAATCAGTTCTTCCTCTACAGGAGGGTCAGTGTTTTCCACTGAGGCTTCTAGGTCATCCATTGGAGCACGGAGGGCTTCCAAATGGTAGACCTCAGGAGGGGGAGATGAGCTTGAAACTAACTTGAGAACCATGCGTTTGATTAGTCCAAAAACAATGCTAAAAACTACAATAACTAAAATAAACAGCACTAAAAACACAGTTTTCAGAATAGATCCCAACCAGCCCAAGAGTCCCTAGCCATTGAACAGTCCATTCAGCCAGTTGTCAGTTTCTCTGTCGATGTCCGAGAGCCTTTGTCAAGGTAGTCCATATGTGGTTTGGGCTGAGGCACTATGCAGGAGGTCACAGGTGGGATGATCACGAGTAGGACGAGAAGCAGGCTCGGTCTCAAGGTGTCTCGAGGCTACACACGAACAGTGGGATCTAAACTGCCACAAAAACTTGAAACAAATATATATTATAAACTATTCCAGATAGGAGGCTTAAATGGAATTTCCTCCAGAGAACGCGTGCGGCGTTTTCTTCTCCAGGCAGCATGAGCAACCTGGGGTGCTTCTGTAGATTTCTCTGATACCTTGGGAACATAGGGCTTTACCCATTTGGAAGGAACCCACCTTAAACCAGAGGGGGTGGACACACAGGCATATCCACGTCCCCAAGTAACCAATTTGTAAGGTCCCACCATTTTCCAAGTCTCAGGGTCCTTTCCTAAAACTGGAGGTTTTTCCTTAATTAACCTATGATTGCTCCCCCCAAAGTGGCGTAGGATGGGTGGGTTCAGGCTGTCAAAAGAACAATTCAGAAAATTTATTATGAATAGCGCCCTGGATAACCGGATGTAGGGAGGTTCTACCTTCAGAACCTGTTGTTGCTGGTCCAGGACCCTTTTAATATCATGGTGAGTTCTTTCTACAATGGCTTGACCTGTAGGGGAGTAGGGGATGCCAGTTTTGTGCTCTACTCCCCATTGCTGCAGGAAGCTCCCAAATTCCTTGGATTTCTAAGCAGGCCCATTATCAGTTTTCAGCTCCTTGGGGATGCCCATGAAAGAAAAAGCCTGCAAGAGGTGCTTAGTAGCATCAATAGATGATTGTCCTGTGTGGGCAGAAGCATAGACCGCTCCAGAAAAGGTATCTACACTAATATGAACATATTTCTGCCGTCCAAAAGACTGTATGTGTGTTACATCTGTTTGCCACAGTTCACAATTGTTCAGTCCCCTTGGGTTTGCTCCCGTACTCACTGTAGGGAGTGCATGTTGTTGGCAATTTGGGCATGTGGCCACAATCGCTTTGGCCTGTTCTCGAGTGATGTTAAACTGACGAACCAGGCCAGGTGCATTTTGGTGGAAAAGCTGGTGGCTGATTTTTGCCTGTTCAAAAACATTTGGGAGAGTGGCCATCACTGCAGGTGCAGCAAGAGCATCTGCCCTTCTGTTGCCTTCAGCGATAAACCCCGGCAAGTCAGTGTGTGATCTGACATGCATCACATAAAATGGTTGCTCTCGGTGAGTGACTAACTTTACCAGTTTTGAGAGCAATTCGAAAAGTGCGATGTTAGACACATCTTGCAGTATTGCTTGATCTGCCCTGGATACTACTCCTGCCACATATGCAGAGTCTGTAATCAGATTAAATGGTTCTGAGAACCTTTCTAAAGCCCTAACAACCGCAGCCAATTCAGCAACCTGAGGTAAACCTTCCACCTCAGCAATGTCTGTCTCCCACTGCTGGGTTTGAGGATCCTTCCAAGTCATAACAGACTTGTGGGACCTCCCGGATGCATCTGTGAAGACAGTTAGAGCCCTTTTTAAAGGTCTCCTACTTAGAGCACTTCTCAGTTTTAAGGTAAATTGAACATCTTGTTCGAACAATTTGTGAGCAGGCCGCGCTACCGAAATTTGTCCTGAGTAGGAATCCAGAGCAAACTGCAACACTTCATTTTCTTGAAACAATTGTTCCAGTATTTTCATAGTATTTTGACCTGATTTTAACTCAACTGGAATGTGAATGCACTTAAAATCACATCCTGCTAACTCCCTGATCCGGGTCCTTGCTTTCCGGATCAGTTCTGCTACCAGCTCCTGAGGCTTTGTCAGTCTCTTGGACCTTTTGTGACTGAGGAAAACCCATTCTATGATCAAGAGAGGGTCCCTCTGGTCCCGGTCCTTTTTTGGTGTGTTCTTTGCCTTAGGTGTTTGTTTTTCCTCCCACTGGAAAATAATTCCATGGAGGTGTGGCAACTTACCTAGGATGATAAATTTGAATGGCAGGTCAGGCCGGCATCGGTTGGCCTGTCTTGTGGACATTGCAATCTGAACCTTTTCTAGAGCTTTCCCTGCCTCTGGGGTAACAGACCTAGGAGCACCTGGGTCCTCTTCCCCTTTCAATAAATTGAAAAGAGGGGCAAGGTCTTCATTAGTCAGACCGAGCCATGGTCTTACCCAATTCAAAGACCCACACAACCTGTGGACATCCGCAAGGGTCTTGATCTTTGGATTGATTTCTAATTTTTGAGGAACAATGGTCCTATTTCCAATTTCTAAGCCCAAATACTTCCAAGGTGGCATCTTTTGAATTTTCTTTTCCTGGAGCTCGAACCCTGCAACAATCAATGCATCAATCGTTAGGTCAAGCGCATGCGTGAGTAAATCATCATTGGGGGCACACACAAGGATATCATCCATATAATGATAGATGATGGCCTTCTCTGCGGCTGCACGTACTGGGGAAAGCAGGGAAGACACATACCACTGGCAGATAGCTGGAGATACTTTTAATCTCTGAGGAAGAACGGTCCAATGGTACCTTTTCATAGGAGATTCTATATTAATAGAAGGAACTGAGAATGCAAAACGCGGTGCATCGTCAGGGTGCAAGGGGATTTGGAAAAAACAATCCTTAATATCAATAACAGCTAATTTCCAATCTTGGGGAAGCATTGTTGGGGATGGCATACCAGGTTGGGGAGAACCCATATCTTCAATTACATTATTAATTTGTCGGAGGTCGCAGAGGAGCCGCCATCTCTTTTTGTCAGCTTTTTGGATGACAAACACTGGAGAGTTCCATGGGGACATGGTCTCCACAATGTGGCTCTTTTTTAGTTGCTCTTCCACTAATTCTTCAAGCACCTTTATTTTTTGTTTACTTAGCGGCCACTGTTTCACCTGAACTGGTTTGTCTGTTATCCACTTCAGTTTTGGGGTGGGGCGCTGTTGTTGTTCAGTGACTGCTGTACAAATATGCTGTGGAGAGTCTGGAATATCAATTGTGACACCCCACTGGGCCATTAAATCTCTCCCTAACAAAGGTTCTGAATAATCCAACACAAATGGACGGATATTAGCCAACTGTCCGTTTGGTCCCTCAAATTGAATAATGCTTTTGGATTGTCTTGCCAATTGCAGACCTCCTACACCTTGAAGGTGACCGGCAACATTTTGCAAAGGCCAATGTGCTGGCCAGTCTTGTACTGGAATCACTGTGCAGTCTGCACCTGTGTCTACAAGCATCTCAATGCGTTTAGACTCCCCACCCCCACTGACATTACACCATAATTTGGGTTTGTCTTTTCCAATAACTTGGACCCGGGCGACTGTGGGCCCTTGTTTTTTGATATTTTCAGGTAAAGATGGCACAGGGATAGCTTGTGCAACAATTTGTCCCTTGGGAAGAAACAGGGGTGGGTGGAAACAATGCAGGCCGAGAACGAATTGCTCAGGATCTGATGTTGTCATTCCTGGAGCAATTTCGATCTCTTGTGGTGTGTGTTTGGTGTCCCCAATGACGATGTACTTACAACGAATCTGCTTCCAAGTACCTTTCTGTTCAGGATTTACAGACACAAAATGCCAATCAGTGTCCTCCAGATGGAGTGACTCAGTCAGCTGCAACCTGTAAGGCTCATTGATAGAAGACGTGGTTAACACAGGATCACCTAAATCATACACAGTCTTTGAAGCACCTGCTTCACTTACACAATCATTAATATTATCGCGCGCTTGATTTGTTGTGCTACCCTTATTCCCTTGGCCTGCTCTTTTTGTGTCTACGCGCCTGGCAGGCCGGCGCTGGCTCTTCAGTTTTTTTGTTGTTGTTGACCCCCAGGGAGGGCTTGTAATTCTCCTCCCCTGCCATTTCTAAATTCATCAAATTCCCTTTTCAGGGGGCACTGGTTACTCCAGTGCCCTAGGTTGTTACAAAGCAGGCATGGTTTTGTGGGCTCAGCCATTGCTGGTCTCCGCTGCTGCCCAGGGTACTGCTGTGCTGACGGGAAAGGCGCAGGGCTGGCAACGGCGACACGCTGGGGTGGTCTTGACAGCAGCCTTGGTCTGGTGTCTTCAGCTACACTCATCAGAGGGACTTTCCTGTTACAGACTAGAAGCATGTCCTTTAATGTAGGGGTAGGTTCGAGAGGAAGGCTCAGGATTGCCGCTTGACACTGATTATTTGCATTTGTAAACGCCATTTCTTCTAAAATTGCTTCCCTAGCATTCTCTTTTTTAACTTGTATTTCAATAGCTCTAGTTAACCTTTCTACAAATTTCAAAAAAGGCTCTGATGGTAGCTGTTTAATTTTACTATAGGGCTCAAAAGGCCCCTCAGGTTGTAGGGAAAAGAATGCTTTTTCAGCTGCTTCCTTTACTTTTTCGAGTGTTTCTGCAGGAATTGCAGTAGCTTGGATCGAGGGAGAAGACCATTGGCCCTCACCACAGAGGTGCTCAATGGTGATAGGGTTACCACTGTTGTCTTTGGCTGTGTTTGGATCAGCATGTAAGCCTGGGAGAGCATCATTCAGCATTTGTTTCCATGCTATTCCCCATAATTTAAATTCCGTGGAGGTCATTAGACAGGAAAAAAGCTGTTTTAAATCATGTGGAATCACTACAGTCCTACTCAATTTAGAATTTAAAAGGCCACGGAAATATGGACTGTGTGGACCATATTCTTTATGAGACTTACAGATCTCTTTAATCAATTGCCGTCCAAAAGAACTCCAATTAGCAGTTGGAGCTGCTCCCCCCTGAGCTGCAGGCTGAAAGGTAACAGGAGCCAGTGACAACATGGGACTATGCATTGGGTCTGCTGTTCCCAGCTCTGTATCCCTTGAAACAGAAGCATTGGGATCACAGATACAGGTTTGGGGAATGGCAGTGGGTGTGTCCCCACCGTGGGAACCCGGGGAGGGGCGGGGACGCAACGGGGACAGGGGGCAGGGACAGGGGCCGGCAAGGGGCGGGGACACCGTGGGAACAGGGGGCGGGGTCAAGGGGCAAGCAGGGGGCGGGGACACCTAGTGACATCACGTCAGCAGACGCCCCCTGAGAGGAGTAGAGGGGCGGAGCTGAGGGTACTGCAGGAAAGGGAGGGGGAGGGGGAAAGGTATCACAAGGAACAGGAGGAGAGGGGGATGGGGCTGGAGTTTCGGGATGCTTAAGGGGATTTTGGGAAGAAGAAGACCAGGTTTGGGAAGATGCCACGTGGCATCCACCATCTTGTGGACCCCCTAGGGGCTGGGGGCCATTTTGGGTAACACTACTCTCTGCAAAGCTAACACGTGCTGTGGGTTTCTGAGGATGGGACACAGGGGATTGGGAAAGGTTCCACGCAGCCTGGCCAGGGCCTTGTGGATAGGGCAACTCAGGCATTTCAACAGACTTTGGGCGTCGACTTCCCAATGAGTTTGATCTGTTTAAAATACTAAGTTTTGGGGAAAGAGGTTTAGAGGTTTTAGAATTAGGAGAGGGAGAAACAGGGAGAGCAGAGGTACATGGCTTTACATTTGGCTTTTTCTCCATTTCCTTTTGTTTGAGCAATGCTGTTCGAATTTGTAAACTCCAAAACACAAATTTAGCTGAGGGGGCATTGCCAGATTGTCCTAAGATTATCAATTCATTTCCAACTTTATCCCAGAATTGAGTATTGTGGATTTCTTCAGGGGAGATTTGTGGGAAGTGGAGGAAAAGCCATCTTATAAACTGTTTCAATTTTCCTTTAGAGAACTTAACATTACCACTGTCCAAAATGCTTACAATATTATAATACACTCCTTTTTGTACAATGCTGAGTTTCAAACCCATGTTAGATGTAAAAAGCAAAGTACTAAATCCTGCCTGACCAAAAACAAAGCCAAAATCAGCTACCGATTTCAAAAAAAACCACAGATGGAAAGGGATAACGAGCCGACAAAAGCTTCACAATGCAGCTGTATATACTGCTTTTAAAATTCCCGGGCAGCAGCAGCAGGGCACGCCCTGCCGAGCTGAGGCAGAAACAAAGCCTCCCCCCCCGCCGTGGGATGCACCCCCCCGCGGAGCAGAGAGAGCAGCCACGCCACGTGGCAAGCCGAAACCGGGGCCCCCCGCGCCGCGTGTGCAGAGAACCCCCCTTCCCCACAGAGAGAGCTGAGAAAGAGAGTCCTCCGCGGCAAGAGAGCCGAGAGCCCCCCCTCCCCCGCACAGAGAGAGAAAGAGAAGGGATCCCCCGAGGCAAGAGAGCGGAGAGCCCCCCCTCCCCCGCACAGAGAGAGAGAAAGATCTCCCGACCACGTGGAGAGCCCGAGCACGCTGCGCTGCAGAGCCTGGGGGAAGGACAGAGAGCACTCCCGCTCCGGCGCGAATTCCGAAAGACAGCAAAACACGCGGCAGAAAGCTAATAGCTAGAAATCAATGAATTCCCGTCTGTGGGGCTGCGCAGCCAAAAATGCAAATGCAAAAAGGAACAGAACTCACGGCAGAGTCTGTTTTTGAGCTCCTGCCCTACCGAGAGCAGAGATACTCACCCAAAATGGAAGCTGTAGCTGGCTGGGTACAGGCAGGTCTCTTCACCGGAACAGGACCTCTCTTGGGCGAGAGAGGCTCCCCTGTCCTCCCTCTGGAAAATCTGCTCACCAGAAAGGAGCTGGGCTTTCCAGAGGCGCCGAACAGTCCACGAAACTTCTTCTGGGACTATTCCCAAAGTCTCTAGCCGAGGGCGTTGCAACCAAAGCCCCTTTCAGCTGGATGCACAGCTGCCAGAAGCTTCTCCAAGGTACTGCGGGTCCGTGTTGGGCTGCAGAGTCACTTAGCCCGCCTCAGGGACGCCAAATATTGGAAAAAAAAGCTCCCAATATTACCAGTTAGATTGTGCCTGGGCCAGTCTGACCCTCGCTGCTGGGCCAAAGGCAGCAACTGCGGTGTATCACCGCAGAGATACCTTGGCTTGCTGGTGGTTGCAGCTGGGCACTGAACAAGTCCAGGCTTGTAAGGAACCCCATTTACCTCAGGAGGAATGGCTTCAGGCGATGGTGAAGAGAAAAAGGAGATGGATTCTGCTGGAGGGTTTAATGTCCAGAGGTTTATTCCATGGTTACAGAGGTCTGAACGTGAGCAACTGCTCCAACAGAACAGCGACCGCATGGTCTGATCGCCTTTTTAAGCTCAGGGACAGGGGGAGGGGAGGTACAGGTGAGCCACCAACCAGGTGAGAGGGGCAGGGTCTCAGGGGAAGATGACACCCAGACAGGCCAATGACCTCTGGGCATAGGGGCATCCTTTGAACTTGACCAACCACA
This sequence comes from Melospiza melodia melodia, assembly GCF_035770615.1. Classification (NCBI taxonomy): domain Eukaryota; kingdom Metazoa; phylum Chordata; class Aves; order Passeriformes; family Passerellidae; genus Melospiza; species Melospiza melodia. The sequence goes on from NW_026948761.1 coordinate 2,328,918, forward strand.
CGACGCCTTGCTGGAACGTTAGGTCCGAGTGACAGGACTCACTCAGCATGGGGGTAAGGGGGAAGGGAGAGAGACATAGGCACACCTGGGAAAGTGACCTGGAAGGCCAAAATGGGACAATACAGCACACCACAACACTGCGTTAAATATAGTTTTAGGTTATAAAAATTGTTAAAATAGAAACTATGCTATGTAAGATGCTTTGTTTAAAAGAAAGGACTTGCAGCGAGATAGCAGCCACAGGGCACCTAGATCTTTCAGAGAAGAAGAATTTATTACTCTCTTATCAGAAGAAACGAACTTCTTCTCACCTCAAAGGCGCTGTTAGGATTAGAAGGAAGAAGCTGACACTGACCAGACAGAATCCTGTGTTTGAATGGAATTTATGCATCATGTATGAAGGCTATGAATATGTAACAGGTTATTGTTCTTAAGGGTTAGTCCTTTGTTAACAGGTGTCCTTTTTCGGGCTTGTGCTGCCCAGAAAAGGTACCCGGATGTCCGCAACTCTTTGCTTCTATTATCTCATATTGTCCTAATTCAATTTGTCCAAATTGTTATTACTCTAATTGTGTCACTATTCTTTATAACCATTTAATACTATTAAACTTTTAAAAATTTTAAAAACAAGTGATTGGCGTTGTCCTGGGGTGACGTTATGATGCTTGTATCCCCATTCATCTGTTCTGTGCCTTTAAGACCAACTCTGAGGAGTGAAAGTTTTGTTTGGGTTTCTCTTATCAGGGACACAGAGACACGCAGTACTTAGGGCTACTTTCGCTTTTTGTTTTTTGCTTTTGGCTTCTCTGCTTTGCTTGCTTTCTCTCTGCTCTCGCTTTTGCTTCTGCTTATTAGCTAGTTTAGCTAAACAGTCCACATTCCTTCCTGGACTGTTTCTCCTCTCCTGTTTCTGTGACCATCTCGAACCTGCTCTGGACTGGGACCTGGGAACACCGAGGGTTGGCACTGTTTGGCTGCAGCAGCTGCCCCAGTGCCGGAGGGACTGAGAACAGAGCAACCACCCCCGAAAGAGACTTTCTGATTTTGCCATCTTTCTCAGAGCAGTGTCAGCTGGTATTGTTCATTTTGTGTGCTGGGGGTGCTGTGTCTGTCAAATAAACAGGTTCTTTCCACTTCTCTCCGAGGAATTCTTCCCGAACCAGTTGCGGGGGAGGGGCCATGTGGGTTTGGTTTCTGGAGGGGCCCTCCTTTGCAGGTTCTTTAACAAATGTGCCCTAAACCAGGACAGGTGTTTTTCACACATGGGCACAACCAGCTACTGCTGAGGCAACCCCAGCTCCCACTGAAGGCTTCCCACCCAAACTGCTGCCTTCAGCCCTGACACACCATCCAGGAATCCAAGAGCAAAGCTGAAATCTGATTAGAGAATCTTGCAAAATCATATCCCAGAACATTTTGTTATAAAATCACAAATGTTGACAGAAGCTGAGAAAGCCAACAATGTTAGAAAACAAGCTTCCAGCACTGGGACTAGAAGAGCTCAGGCAATCCATTTGATTGGAATGAGCCCTCTCTTTCTGACATGTGAGCAATGCCATGGAATTTCCCAAACCAGGGAAATAGGGCAGCAGCAGCTTCACACACAGCAATGACAAAGAACAGGGCAGGGCAAGAGGCTGACAGAATTATAACTTATACTTGCAATGAAGAACTTTTGTTTTGAGTTCTACTATAGCCACTACTTAAAGAGTCAAAAATACTAAAAAATATTAGTAGTAATAAAAATAATAGCTTAATGTTAATAGCAATAATAGCCACAATAGCAATAAGAAGAATCAATAATGGTAATAAAAACCCTGCCATGCTATACTTGGTTCGCATGGCCAGGTTTTGGTACGGCAGAGCTCCAGGAGTGCCTTCTGTGAGAGGCTGCTGGAAGCAGCTGCTCCTCTGTGTCCCACAGTCAATTCCAGCCGGCTCCAGGATGGAGCAGCTGCTGGCCAAGGCTGGGCCAGTTGGAAATGGTGACACCTTTGGGGTGAGAGATTTCAGAAGATGGGTGATGTGTAGGTGTGAGTGTGAGCAGGAAAGAGCAGGGTGAGAACACTGAGAGGAACAACTCTGCACAGCCCAGGGCAGGATGGGCAGCAGGAGGGGCAGGAGCTGCTCCAGGGGCTGGAGCTGATTGCCCTGAGATTCCCTGGGCAGCCCCTGGGGAGGCAGCTGGGCCCCTGCAGCCCATGGAGGGCTCAGGGAGCAGAGATGCACCTGCAACACCTGGAGGAGCCCGTGCTGGAGCAAGGGGTGCCTGAGCAGGGGCTGTGACCCCATGAGAAACCTGTGCTGGAGCAGGGACCGGGCAGGGAGCTGCATATCCTGCAGAGAGGAGCCCACGCTGGAGCAGGGTCCTGGCAGGACTTGGGAGCCCATGGAGAAAGAGGCAGCTGCAGCAGTTTGGGAAGAGCTGCTGTCCCTGAGATTAACTCACCTTGGAGAAGTTCATGGAGAAGTGTCTCCAGGAGGGACCCCTGGCACAGCAGGAGAACGACTCCTTTCCCAGAGCAGCAGGAGAAACAATGGGAGATGAACTGAGCAGAGCCCCCGGTGCCTGTCTGCCTGCACCACTGGGGGAGGAGGCAGAGCTGGGAAGGAGGGAAGGATGGGCAGAAGCTTTGTTTTACTTCTCACTATCCTGCCCTGATCTGGATAGAAATAAATTCAACTAATGTCTCTAATTTTGAACTTAATTTTTGCCCATGATGGCATTTGCTGAGTGATCTGTCCTCATCCTGATCTCAACCCATGAAGCCTTCGTTTTCTCTCTCCTGTCCATCTCTGGAGGGAAGTGAGAGAACAGCTTTGGTGGGTGTCTGGCATCCCAGCAGGGTCAATCAGCTACACCTCCCCTCCCCTCCCCTCCCCTCCCCTCCCCTCCCCTCCCCTCCCCTCCCCTCCCCTCCCCTCCCCTCCCCTCCCCTCATTTTTTCTTTCCTGTCCTTCTGTTTATTCCAGAGGTCTCAGTGCAGAGGTTGAGAGGGGCTTTGCTGGAGGCAGTGGAGGTGTCGGGGAGCAGCGGGGACAGAAGGCACAGGGACATGGGACAGGCACCCGAGGGGCCTGGGCAGCTGGCAAGGGGCAAGGCCTGTCCCCCCCCGGGCCAGCAGCAGCCCTGTGCCCTGCCCAGTGCGCTGCCAGCAGGGGCTGGGCCCCAGAGGCAGGGGCAGAGCCCAGCCCCGGGGGCGGCGTTTGTGCCCCGAGCCCTGTTCAGCCCAGGCTGCCCCGTGTGTGCAGTGAGCACTGGCACGGCTGCCCTGGACAGTGTGACCTGCTGGGGACACTGAGAGCTGCCCTGCTGTGACCCTGCCCTGGACACTGCACAGGCACCACCCAAACCCAGCCAGCAGCACCCCTGGGCATGGCCCAGGCACTGGAGGGCATCACAGAGACCCCGCTGCTGGGGATGTCCCAGGCACCAGAGCCCATCCCAGGCACCAGAGCCCATCCCAGCGCTGCTCCTGGGGATGTCACAGCCCCTACAAGTGTCCCAGGTGTGGGAAGAGCTCCTCACACGGCTCAGCCCTGACCCAACACCAACTCAGCCAGCACTGAGGGAAGCCCTGGGAGTGCCCCCAGTGTGGGAAGAGCTCTGTGTGCTGCTCCAGCTCCATCCCCACGGGGAGGATCCGTGCTGGATGATCCCCAGTGACCCCGGTGGGTAGAGCCCCAGTGATCCGTGGTACCGGTGATCCCTGTTGGGAAGACACCTGGCTGGGGCTCCACATCCTCCTGGCTCCCCATGGCCTGGATTTTCTTTTCATTTCTCTTTGCCCTTTCAAACCCCTTAAAAACAGAGTAAAAACAAAGATATTGAGGCAAGACAAGAATGGGGACATGGGGGGCTGTACCAGGGGATGTGGGGGATGCTGGGTCCGAGGGAGTTGAGGGCTCCTGGGAAGGACTTGGGGGTTGCTCAGGGCTTTGGGCACCCCAGGCCGAGCAGCTCCAGCTGCGCTGGGAGACCCTGGCAGAGGTTCTGGGGCAGCTGATCAAGGACCCCCTGCCTGGAACTGTCCCCCTGTGCCCCCATCCCAATGCCTGGTGTCCCCTGGAGCGGCTGCCCCATTCCCGCTGTCACTCCCACTCACCCGGCCCGTGTCCATGTCCCCCCTATCTCGTTCACGTCCTGGTCTCATCCCAGTCTGGACCCCATTCCTCTCCCTGTCCTGTATTCCTGGTCCCTGTACCGTATTTCCAGTTCATTCCAGGTCCCTGTCCCTATCACCATTTTCTCTTCCCATTCCCCATTCCCGGTCCCCATTCCCTGTCCCCATTCCCCATTCCCGGTCCCCATTCCCTGTCCCCATTCCCCATTCCCTGTCTCTATTCCCTGCACCCATTCCCGCTCCCTGTCGCCTCTCACCGGACGCCGCCGCCACCGCTCCGGCCCCCCCACCGGCCCTCACGCGACCGCGCAAACCCCGCGCTGCTCCCGCCCACCAATCCCAGCGCGCGATCGCTCCCGGATTAGCATAACCACGCCCCTTGCTCCGGCCCCGCCCTCCGCCGGCTGCTGCCGCCTCCGAGCGCTGTTTGCTCCCAGTTCCTTCCCAGTGCTCCCAGTAAGAGCGAGTCTGGCAGGGAGAGCGCTCCCAGTTCCTGCCCGCTGCTCTCACCATAGCTCCCAGTGCTCCCAGTTAGAGCGGCACCGGCAGGGAGAGCGCTCCCAGTTCCTGCCTGCTGCTCTCACCATCGCTCCCAGTGCTCCCAGTATCGCTCCCAGCCCCGCGGGTCGGGGCCGCTTTGGAACCCCCCCAGGGCAGAGAGCGGCTGCTTTTGGGTGCCGGCACTGCCCGGGCCGGGCTGGGAGCGGAGCAGGAGCAGGAGCGGGAGGGAGAGGAGGGACAGAGGAGGAGGAAAAGGAAAGGGAAAGGGAAAGAGAGGAGCGGGAAGCAGAGGAAGAGGAGCAGCGGAGGAGGAGCCGCAGCACCAACCCCACGCGGTTCCCCCCTCGGGCCGCGGCTGCCCCGGTTCCGCCCCTCCGGAGCCCGCAGGTGAGCGGGGAGGGGGGAGTCGCCCCAAGCCCATGGCGGGGGGGTCTCTGGGAGGGTTTTTTGGCGGGGCGGGGATGTTTGGATCGTGCAGGAGCCCAAAGCCGAGCGGGAAATGCCCCTGCAGGGATCTCGGGGGGTCCCGCGGGGCGCTGGCCCGGTGCTGGCAGGGAGGGGGTGATCCCGGCTCTGGGGATCCCCGGGAGAGCCGGGGGGAACGCGGGAGCCCCGGAGCGGGGAGAGCCCCGGAGAGGGGGCGATTCCGGTGCAGAGGGACCCCCGGCAGCCGGGAGGGGTGCGGGAGGCTGGGGATGAGTGGGGTCCGGGACCCCCGAGCCTGAAAGGGGGGCTGGCTTCTCCAGCTGCCCTTGGGCACCGGGACCATCAAACCCAACACGCTCAGGACTTGTTTTGCTCCCCAAACCAGGACTTCCCATTCCCAAACCTTTGCCTGTTGGAGGAGGAGGCTGCGAGGAGAAGGAAGATGCCCCAGGACCCCCAGGCAGGTGAGGAGGAAGTCAGTGCCCCTTTCCCCTCTCTCCTGCTCCATCTCCCAGCCCAGCACAGCCCCCGGCTGCAGCACAGCCCCACTGCTGATGCTGTCCAGCCAGGGATGCACTGGGGGGATCTCTTCCCCTTCCCTCTGGCACGGAGGCAAATCCCATCCTCTCCTTGTCCTTCCTCCCCCAGGGAAGGAGCTGATTGGAGAGGAGGGCGGACAAATCCCCACGGCAGAACCTCTTGGCAGAGGCCGTTTTGAGCGGCTCCACAGGACAGGAATCCAATGGGGAGGAAAAGTCCCAGAGATCCCACACAAGGAGGGGCTGCAAACGTGGATCACAGGGATCTGAGGAGGAAAGACCCACCCTGTGCCAGGGAGGCGGCTGGAGCTCGGAGCTGGGGGTCCCTGAGCAGCTTCAGGATGGGGAGAAGCCCCACAAGTGCTCAGAATGTGGGAAGAGCTTCAGCAAGAGATGCCACCTGACCTACCATTATAGAATCCACACTGGGGAACGGCCCTATGAGTGTGGGCAGTGTGGGAAGAGCTTCAGTCACAACTCCAGCCTGATCCGCCACCAGCACGTCCACCCGGGGAAGCGGCCCTACGGATGTCCTGAGTGTGGGAAGAGCTTCAGAGCCAGATCCAGCCTGATTTTCCACAGAGGAGCCACACAGGGGAAAAGCCCTATGAGTGTGACAAATGCAGCAAGAGCTTTCAGAGCAGCTCCAGCCTCCTCCTGCACCAGCGCACTCATACCGAGGAGAGGCCCTTCCACTGCCCCCACTGCGGGACGGGATTCAGGCACAAGCACAGCCTCCTCAGGCACCAGCTCATCCACTCTGGGGAGAGGCCCTACGAGTGTCCCAGGTGTGGGAAGAGCTTCAGTTTGAGGTCCAGCCTGATTATCCACCAGAGCAGCCACACGAAGGAACGACCCTACGAGTGTGGGGAGTGTGGGAAGAGCTTTGCCTACAACTCCAGCCTGATCCTCCACCAGAAGATTCACACAGGGGAGAGGCCGTACGAGTGTGATAAATGCAGGAAGAGGTTTAAGACCACCTCCAATCTCCTCCAGCACCAGCGCATTCAACACAGAGGAGAGGCCCTTCCGCTGCCCCAACTGTAGGAAGGGCTTCAGGGCGAACTCCACCCTCATCAGACACCGGCTCATCCACACTGGAGAGAGGCCCTACGAGTGTCCCCAGTGTGGGAAGAGCTTCTCCCAGAGGTCAGCCTTGACCCAGCACCAACGCAGCCAGCACTGAGGGAAGCTGTGGGAGTGCCCCCAGGGCAGGAAGGGCTTTATGTGCTGCTCCAGCTCCACAGCTCCATCCCTCATTGGAGGATCAGCACTGGATGATCCCCAGTGACCCCAGTGGGCAGAGCCCTGGTGACCTCTGGTGCCAGTGATCTGTGTTAGGAAGAGACCTGGCTGGCTCCTGGCTCCCCATGAGCACCTGGACACATCCACAGACCAGCATCAGAAATCCATTGTGGAGAGCTGTGGCCCTGATTTTTTAAGATTTTCTAAGCCTTCTGATGTTTACATTCTTGTAGCAAACTTTCTCACACACTTCCTGTAAATAACTTATTGTTTTGCATTCTTTGATGGAGGAGGAGAAATTTGATGGACTATTGGTTTTTCCAGAGTCATTGGAGAGGTGTGACTTTCACCCTCTGATCCGCTGTCACTTTTGGAAAACTATAAATGTTGGAGTCAGAAAATAAACTTTCCTTTTTTCACCTTGACAACAGTGGTATGTGCGCTCCTGTTGTTTTGTGTCTTATAGCGACATTGAGCAGATTTGTTAACTTCTGACCCCAGAAAAATCTCACTTTTTGCGTCTTTTGTTGGCATCAAGTAACACTGGATGGCCTTGGAGGTCTTCTCCAACATAAATCCATCATTTTAATTCTCTCTGCCCCACAGGCATCTTCCACAACCAAATCAGGTCGGATTGGGGCAAAACCCATGATTTTGGAAACAGTTCGGTAGAAACCCCTCCAAAAAAGGTTCTTCCGACCCACCCAAGCACGTGGATGCTCTTCTGGCAGGGACACAGAAATCCTTTTGTTTTGGCCTTCAAACACAAAGGTTTCTTTTCATCCCTTTGAAAGCCCTGAAATTGGGGTAAAAATCAAGACATTGAACGTGCTTGAATGGGCACGTGTGAGGACACAGCCTTTGGTGGGGACCTGGGTTGGAAATGGCCATGGACAGGGACATGGGGGGACATGAACATGGATGGGGACATGAACTGGGACAGCATCACTGCCACCAGCACCTTCATCTCAGCCATGGCACTTCCTGATCCAGTTCCTGCCACCACGTTCCCCCTGCCACCATTGTGGTGTCCCAGCCGAATGTCACCCCCCAGCAGGGCAGGATGGGAGCTTGTTCAGCTGGTGACAAGTGGCCCAGGAGTGAGTGACAGCCACCAGGGTGTCCCAGGGCCACCGCGCTCAGGGGACCCCAACCGCCCCTGGGGACAGGGCAAGGGTCAGTGTCACCCACAGGGGCCATGCAGGGCCATGCTGGTGTCACTGGAGGCGTCCTGGTGGCAGCGTCCCCACAGGTGTGGTGACATTGTCCCCTGGTGCGTGTCCTGCTGGCATCATGCCCGTTACATGTTGGTGACCCAAGTTAAATCATCCTTGTTCTCCTCCCCAGTTCCAGAATGTTCCCCACTCCCGCTTTCCCATTGGTTCCCGTTCCCTGCAGCTCCTCCCCTGAATCCCAGTTGGTTGTTGCCCTTTTGTGCCACCTTTGCACCGCCCTTGTTCCCTCTGCCCATTGGCCTCAGAGCCAAAGTGTGGTGGTGTTTGCAGGGGCCCCGGGACAAGGGAAAAGATGAGAATCTTGACTCCATGTTTCAGAAGGCTGATTTATTATTTTATAATATATTAAAAGAAAATGATGTATTAAAACTATACTCAAAGAATAGAAGAGAGGATTTCATCAGAAGGCCAGCAAGGAATAGAAAAGAATAACAAAAGCTCGTGACTCTCAGAGAGTCCGAGCCAGCCGACTGTTATTGGCCATTAATTAGAAACAACCAACATGGACCAATCAAAGATGCACCTGTTGCATTCCACAGCAGCAGATAATTATTGTTTTTCTTTTCCTCTGAGGCTTCTCAGCCTCTCAGGAGAAAACTCCTGGCAAAGGGATTTTTCAGAAAATACCATGGCAGCACCAAAGCTCCACCTCCCTTGTCCCATATAAAACCCTGGATTCTGCTTTGTTCTTGGTTCTCTGTGCCTGGAGCCCTTGGGTGTGCTGGCCCATAAAGCACCACTGGAACTCCAGCATGGATCCCCTCCCGCCTGTTTTCCCCCGAGCTGCAATCGCCACCGGCCTGGCGCTTGCTGGCGTGTCCCTGCCCTAGAGGAGACGCTCCAGGGAAGGAAGTGCCTGGAGCTGGGATGGGCTCTGAGTGCTGCTTTGGGCTGGGGAGGCTGAACTTCCTTCCCAGGGGCTTCTCTGGGGCAGGGCTTGTGTTTGGCCTGGAAACAGAGGGAAGGTTCCAGGAGGTTTTTGTTCCTGCCCAGAGCCGAGGCCTTTCCTGTTCCTCATCCTGCCCTGGCAGTGAAGGGCTGGGGGAGCAGCAGAAAGGGGCAGAGACACAGCTGGGACAGGGAGCCTGACTCGAGCCCAGGGCATTCCCAGAGTGTGTGGAAGAAGGATCAGTCTGGAAAGAGGGGGAAGGAGCAGAAAGGGGGGGATGCTGGCAGTGATGGCATTTGTGTCCCCAGGTCACCATTGCCTGGGCTGGAGCCCTGCTCACCTGGGCACGGACGAACACTCACCTGCCCATGGGAAGCAGGGAATGAATTCCTGGCTTTGCCTCCTTGCACAGCTTTTCCTTCCCCCATAGACCTGTCTGTGCCTGAGCCCAGGAGTTTGGGCTCTTTGTCTCTCTCACTCCCTGGATTTTCCCCCATGGGTGCCCCAGGGAACTGGGCCTGAGGCCAGAGAGAGAGACAGGAGAGATGGAGCCGTGCACTGCTGCCATGGCCACAAGCAGGGCACCCTCATCCATTAATGAAATCACGCACAGACACGGGCAGATGTGATTTTACACCCTCCCCTGCTGTTTGCATTTCCTGCAAGCTTTCTGCAGTGTTGCTGGCAATATTTTTGTCCTTTTTCAGGTGATTGACACAGCACCTCACAGGACACACTCACAGGATCAGGAGAATTATGTGATATACCATGGATTCATGTCCCTAAAATTACCAAGGCTCTAATTGATTAGTTACTGTTTGAGTCTAGAAGTGGGCAGTACAAACTTCCATTTTTCACTTTCAGGTGCTCATGGGGAAAGCACATCATATTCTTCCAGGTCTTTGCACAATATTTGTTAGCTGCATACAATAACAAATCTCATTTACATCATTGCTCAACAGCTCAACATAAGGAACCCAAACTACTGGCCTATCCCTAAGACTACACAAAAAGAATAAAACAAATATGTTTTGCTTCCCACTTCAGCTGCATTTGGGATTTTTGATTTTTCATGATATTTTAAGATGTACTTGTAGTTTTCTTGTTATGTCTAGGCTCTGAAGTAGGGTTTGTCATTGTTGTGAAACCAAGATTAATCAAGGATTAATACAGAAATAGATGTTCTAAACTATCCTTGCACTTGTGCTGGTCCCTAGGAAGGCTGGGGGGTGATTTCTGTCTGTGTTATGTATATGTAAAGCAACAACAAATAGTCCCACACTTTATATTTCAGATAAACAATTTAATGGCATCTTAACATTGTCTTCACAATCTTATAACATGCATATTTCAATCCTTATGAAGCTGAAATTTTTTTAAATACAAGTAATTCTGCTGAAATTTTAGAAGTTTCAAAACCATTTTAACATACTGAAAATAAAACAATCTAAAAGACAGGTCTAACAGCCATTAAAATGCAGGAAAAAGCAAGAGGACTTCAGTAAAAGAACATACATTTAACAGCTACATTTTCTCCACTAAGTATTTATGTGTTAAGAGAAACAGAGTAAATGTAAAAGAACAGAAATTATTTAAAACTAGAATTTCTAATGCTAGAAACAGCTTTGAAACAACTTTCTATGTAGTTCTATGTAGTTCTCTTTATTTCCAAATTTAAAAGTGGCCAATTTGTGTCCCAACATTTTGCAGCACAAGGGAGGAAAGGTGGAAGATGCTCTGCAGGGGTTGCAGTTATGGATCTATAAAGTTTATATGTGTAAAGGAATGAACACAGTATTAAACACACTGAGTATGACAGAAAAATGCAACAAAGCACCAACTCTGAGAGAAAAACAACCCTGCAAGCAGTGCCAGGGCACTGGGCATTTCTGCATTTTAAGCAAAGAGCTTTACAGTGTCTTTAATTTTCCTTCTCCTATCCATTTTGGAGAGCACAGTTCAGCCCGCCTCGCACATTCTCCTCATGGTTTTGAGTTTCAGAGCAGAGCCTGGAGATTTCACACTGCATGGAGCTGGGCTCTGGGAAGGAAAATAAAGCCATCCTTTAGTTTCTGTAAACAATCTGATTAACTGCTTGGTTTAATCTTAGGAAAGGCTAACATACCTTTTGTGGTGCTGTGGAATGTAATTGTGAAGCTTGTGGATAATCTTTGTACAAATTTTTAAACATTTCTTCTTCCGAGACTATGCTGTAATAAATTAGAAAGTTACTTAGTCACACTATATTAAAAATACTTTTTCTTTCCCCTAAGGATATTAAACCATGAAAAAAAAAGTTAAGATGTCATTATGAGGCATAACAGTTCAATAAAAAGAATGTTAATTATGTACATACAATGACAATTCCAGAAAGAACCAATAAATTAAAAATATACACATAAATATTGGCTGGAATGTGGAAGCCCAAACTCTTTATTTCCATTCTCAGCCCCAGCAGTGAGCACAAAGAGCTGCTCAGCACATGATTTGTTCTCTGACTCTTACCAGGAGGTCAGTGTGCTCAGAGCTGTCTGACTCAGTGTCCAGCTGCACAAGCACTTTCTGCTTTTTCCTGCTGCTCTGCTCTGCAGGCAGGTTTGTGCTTCTTCCACTCTGCATTTTATCCACTGGAGGAGTCTTTATAACATATGTCTGGGAAAGAAAATGTTTCTCTTTTTAGATTATATTTTATGGGGTAAGTATGGAATCTAAAGCCAAACTCTGGACCCAGTTTACAGTGTGAATGTCCAAGAATTCACCTGACAGAAATGGTGGAACTCTGATCTTTCCATCCAAACACGGAGCAAAGACCCAAACAAAGTGGGGAGGGGTGGAAATATCATTTCTTATAATTTTTTTGTTGCCAAATGAGGAGAATGAAGGGAAGCTATGGAAGAGCTGAGTTTCATGGCACATTGTATTTAAGTTCTCCATGCTTGTCTGCAGAAATTCAGGTTATTCTGAACTGTAGCCACTACATTGGACTCTATCAAACATCAAAGAAAATGGGAACAAACAAAACTGCAGGAAAAGGATTTCAGAGAAAGATTGATAGCTATATCAAGATTGGTGTTACTTAAAATAGTTTTTTCATTAGAAGTTAAACAGAGAAGCATTGAATGGTCCAGTGCAGTCCTTTTTTAGACAGATAACATCAAAATGGTGCTGGATTCCATTGTTCCAATGTGAAAACCACAAGTGAACTCCTGACAGGAAGAAGGGTCAGTTCTGCAGTCAGGACTACTTTGATACTTTGACCATTTTTACAGCTACATCAGGTTTTTTCTCTTCCATAGAGGAAAAGTGCCTTTACAAATGGACACTTGTAAGACTATGTAAAATAATTCTAGAGACATAAAAAATCAGCAACTGAGCAAGAAAAATTACACACTGGGAGCCCTTCCAGAAACTGCTGTCTAATATCTCCATGGAATGGTGTGACCCTTTAAAATCCCTTCTTATCCCGGGGGAAAAAAAAAAAATCATCTACAGAGAAGTAAGAAATACAGGCAGAAAAATGCAACAAGAAAAATTCACTGTTAGGAGTTACAAAACTTCAATGTTGGACTGTCCAAGGGACTTCCTGTTCTGAAGAACACATTTTTTATTTTTACTTTTTTTTTTTTTTTTTTTAATTTTAGGAATATAATTTGGAGACTTTCTATTTTTTACATGAATAGATTCACTGTATAGATCTAAACAAGGTTTAGGAGTCCCAGGAACATAAGTTTGTATTTTCTATAATTTAAAAAGTTTGAAGTCAAAAGCATTCCAATGTCTTTTGTTGAATGCAAATAAATTCTCATGGCACTTCAATTGATTCTACACATATAAACACTCCCAAATTCTAAAAGCAATTAAAAAGTTCAAGTTACCTTGTGTTTCTTTTCACTTTCAGCATTCATACTGCCAGAGTGCTCTTTTACAAGATTCTCCTACAAAGAGTTATGTGACAGCAAGGAAATATTTATTTGAATTCAGTTGTTAAAAATCTTCTTGGTGTAATGACAGAGCACAGTCTATAATCACAGACTGTTACAAAGTTCACACAAAAATATGACCAGGTTTGGTACAACCCCAGCATTCAAAAGTCACTGAAAAAACTCTGCAGTTTAGGGAACTTTTTTGCTTTAGCTAGTTAAAATTACCAAAAATAAGGGAGAGTTTTGTTTTGTTGTTTGTTTATTTATATATAATCTATAATCACAGACCGTTACAAAGTTCACACAAATCTATGACCAGATTTAGCACAAGCCCAGCATTCCAAAGTCACTGTTTTTCTGTTCAGTTTCATTTCTTACCCAACTCCTCCCACAGCACAAGCCCAGGCCACACCTGTCACCCCCACTGCTCAGGGAATAAAAAACTCCACCTTTTCTTCCATTTCTGCTTTCAGTTGTTCCTTAAGGGAGGACAGTTCCCTTTTCAAACATGACAGCTCATTTTCCTACAAACCATTAAATAAAGGACAGGGTTAACTCTGCACAGCCCAGAAAAAGGAAAACAGTCCCAGGTGAGACAGTAATTAACAGGGACACTCATTAGATACACAAGGTAATTCTATGTGCTTTTCAGCCCTATACTTGAAGCTTTGCTTTAGCTTGTTTAACAAAGACTGAAGCACTGTAAGAAACAGGTACTTGATCAGAAGTGTTCAAGGTAATACCTTAAAACCCTTGGGAGAGCAGGGGTGAGAGGGCACAATCTAAATATTTAAAACAAAAGTTTCCTAATCAAAGTGGGAAGTCAGAACATGACACACTATCTGGAAGAGCAGACACAAACACACTGCTACTGCAATTTATTTTTAGAAACATTTTGAGTTTTTAGTGCCCAGAATAAGATCTTTCGCAGCGGGTTGGGTGGCACTGCTACTGGTAAAAATTAAAAGCACACTGGAAAAGTTCCCAGAGAACTGTCTGTGGTGGGAAAGACCCCAGAGCACAGCAGGAAAAGGAACTCTCTAAGCAAACTGAAAAAAGATTTTAGAAGTCACAAACTGACTGAAGATCGCATCTTTTGTCTCTCTGTACTGACAGTGGACAAGAGAGAGGGATTGGGAAAAAAGATGTTTTAAAGGTTTATATTAATTCTCATTACTCACTTTTAATTCTATTAATAATTATTATTTTATACTATTTAAGTTTCAATCTGCTTTACCCTCAAAGTGTTTTTCCTAATCCTTACCTGAACTCAGTCCTTGAATTTTTCTTTCCCCTCCTCTGCTCAACTACAGCAGAGAAAAATGACTGAATGTTTTTTTGTGTGTGCCTGCACTTAGCCAGTATAAAACCACTACACAGGGACATCAGCCCCTTCACTGAATTATTGACCATTGCAAAGTGCTCCTTACCAGTGCTCTTTCTGATGAGAACTGCTTTTGCTGTTTCATTTTATATACTTTTAACTCTGCATCTTTTTCTTCAACCATTTTATCATATTCATTCTGTGTTAAAAAAACCAAACCAACAACAAACTCAAAACATGTGACTAAATGTTGCAATTATAGAGTTATCCAGCCTTAAAACATTTTTTTCAAACCAGGCCCTTAAGCTTCAGAAAGAAAAGATGCATTGATGCTTCTGCAGAAACTGTAAAACAGGAAATGCTCAATTCAAGTATTATTTTGTGGACTGGCAGAGAGTGCTTTATTTCTGTGCAGCAATATGTGCTCAGCACTAAGCCAGCTGTGCTATCTTTATTAATGTATCTGCTAAAGATATTGCAAAACGAGGAATAGAAAGGTAAACTAAAATGTGTCAGGCTAAACTGCTGACAGTCACTAAGTAACCTCAGAGAAAGAGCCAAACTGATACTAAAATATATTGCATTCACATGGTATCAAAGGAAGCCTGAATTGAAAAAAAATATAAAAATCCCAGAAGTTTAGATGAATGGAATTTATCTGCCCATAGGAATGTGTTCATAATCTTCAAATGAATTTGATTTTAGATGATGCAAAGTCCAGCATGTGTTCAGCTTCCTTTTCCCAGACTCAGGCCTGTTTCTGCTTTTGAAAGGTCATTAATGTGGTGTCACAAGTTATAAACATGGTATTGACATGGTATCACCCACTGCAAACCACACCAAGCAGGAAAATCTCTGACCTTGTGCTTTTCCATCAGTGCCACCATCTCAGTTATCTTGTGCTGACATCTGGCATCAGTTTCTCTCTGTATCATTGCAGTTTCCTCACAAAGCAACCTCATCTTTTCTACCTGTCAGTAATAAATTGCATTTAATTCATCAACACAATAATATATTTCTTTTAAATCTTAATTTCTTCTTCCCCCTGTGGGTGCAAAGTTTGCAGTCCCACTTGAGCTTCATTTGCTTTTAAGATCCCTTTCCAATCCCTCATCTTTTCTGCAGATTGTTAACATGGGCAAGATCAAAGGTACAGCCGTGGCAGGCAAGCTCACTGCAAACCAAAAGGCCATTTCAAGCCCTCTGCCCTAATATTTCTTAGCATTGCCTTAAAAAAAGTGTGGGCGGAAAAATCCTAATGTGGGAGAAGTTATAATCTAATTTAACTGGGCTGACTTTATACCAAGGGTGGAATTTCTTTGAACTATATCTTGAAAGAAAGAATTTTTAATGGAGTTCTCATTTTCAAAGACATATTCAAATACTTCAACCTAAACACCTAATGTACTAAAGCTTTGCTCAAAGGGATTCACAACAAGTTCCATTTATATCTGAAAAGTAAGAGCAAGAACTCTGGCCAATAAAGTTTCATAAAAACATTTTAAATTAAAAAAAATTAAATTGCAGTAAAATTTAACACCTCTCACCTCTTCACGAAGTTTATTTTCATTTACTTTTCTTGTTTCTATGTCTTTTTGATAGATGTCAACTTCTTCCTTATGTTGCTTGTTCATATTTTCCATCTCTAACTGCAATTTATTCACCTTTGGAGAAAGTAGAATTGCTGCTGTTATTTGTTTAGGAATTACTATGTTGATGATTTTTTTCTTACCTCTTATTTTTGAGCACAAACACACAACACATTGTTACTTTTCAGGTTAATGATTCAAGTGTTTCCTATTTAAAGTTCAGCTTTTTTTAATAAAGAGTTGAACTTTGGCCTGAAGTGAGTTAGAAAATACTCAAAGGAGCAATGGCAACAGCACAATGGGGAAGACTGCCCTAAGCAGTCACCCTAAATGCTGTGAATGCCTTGGAAAAAACAAATACAGATGGAGATTTTATTCCCTCTCTTGTAAATCTGTATCAGATTTTCACAGGTTTTATGGTACATTTTCCTCCCAGCTGTTCATTTTGATTTTTTCCTTTTAAGTTTATCCTTACAGTTTTTCCTTTTAAGTTTATCATATGAACATCCTCAAAAACTTCACTTTTCTTCATGTGCAGTACCCAAAGCTGGACACAATATTCCCATCAGAGGGATTGCCACTGCAGAACACATTTAAAGAACAGCCTAAAAAGAGTTATATATATATATATATATATATATATATATATATATATATATATGTCTTTTAAATGCTTTTCTGTTACAATGAAGTTGCTGAATCCTGTTCAGTCCACTATCAACAAAAGAAAAAAAAAGTAAGGAACAGATTAAAAACACAATCAATTGCAATGTGAATCCATCTCTTAAATGTCCAATAGTCAGTGCCCAATGATTAAAAATGGAAGCATCTTCTAAAAACTATGAGATCATTCCTGCAAAGTCTGTATCCCAGATCCAAAAACCAGTTCAGAATGTATTTAATAAGTATTATCATTATTTACAGTGGGACTTAAAAACACTCACCTCATCTTCTACATGATGTTATTTAAACCAATCTTCCCTTCATAAGTATTGCTTTTCTTGCTTTCTGCAGTAATTTTCTTTTTCAGCACCTTATTCTGTTGAAATTAAACAAAACAAGCACTGTACCTTAATAAATTAATAGAATTATGTCATGGTTTAACTGCATCAAGAAATTCCAGCTTTCATCAGGCAAATAACTCTCTGTTGTGCAGCTCAGGTTCCAGAACAATTCTTCAAACAAATGAATGTTCAGCTAATTTCTGTGATAATTACTGTTTCTTTATGACCTTCAGAAAGGCTCCTCCTGAGCAGCAGCAGGGAATAACAAATGAGGTGCAGAATGGGAATTAAAACTAAGACGCTGCTGACAAAAGGTGTGAAGATGTTCATGACCAAAACCACAAGTTATTTATTTTTACAGTGAAGTTACTACAGTTTGTGCCATGCAGAATTCTTTTCTACTAGTGGTAACTGAGATACTCATTACAAGTACATAAATAACACTATGCACTAAATGAAAAAGAGTAGAAGTTTATTAAAGATACTATTTTTGTAATTGTTTTTTTCAAATTAAGGCTCATTTAACAAATTAAGTGATCCCTAAGATGACTCCCTAGGTTTGCTCAGGGTTAGGATAAGAAAGGAGAATTTTTAAATTACATAGGTGTATCTAAAGACATCACAGCAGACCCAAACCTGCTGAAAAGCAACCCAAACTATAATGTATTTATGTATTTGTGACATTTAAAATCTCAACACACCTCCTGCTGCAACTCTTCAATGCATTTGGTTTTATTTTCCATGTGTTTCTTTAAATTATTAATCTGAAAGAGATATTTCAGACATGAATTAGTAAGTTCTACAAATGGCTCCCTATGTGAGCAATTCCTGCAGATGTTCTCAAACCTGCCCTTGCACCAGTCTGGTTTGTTCCAATGGGACTGAAACACCAGCTGACATGTTAGAATATTCAGAGTTTTAGCCATAAAGTACCATAAGATGTTAATTAATAGCAGTGAACCAGTTCTTTAGTGGTTATGGAGTTAAGAAAGAAGAAGAAAAAAACCCCAAGATCTTCACAATTTAAAAAATGCACTTGTATGAAGTTCCCTACATCCATGAAAAAATGAATTTTCCCAATTATTTTCTAGAATCTTCAATGGCTTTTCCTTTCTTGAAATTTCATTTTCAGTTCTCTTAACCTGAAATTAAATTGCAAATCTTTGACTTTTACAATGAAATTTTGAAATTTGCTAAAAACCCCAGGTTGCTTTGAACCAATAGAAAGAAAAGTAAAGTGTTTGAATCTATTTAAGCTCAAACTCACACTACATAAAAAAAGCTAATCCAGAGCCCATCCATCACTGAGTGGGTATATGAAAAAACAAAAGCAGGTTCTCTGTTTGCCTGAAAACAAACAAATAAATCTTTAATATTAAACTTCCAGCACAGAGTGAACATCCCAGTGACTGTGCTTGTCTTTTGAAATACCAGGGCTCACATGTGGACACACAATGGCACAGCTGGCAGCAGCTGGGAAAGAAGAAACCTCTGGCAGAGATCACATCCCCCAGGCAGAGCTTTGCAGAAAAAACCCCAACAAAGATTTTACATTGAATGCTGCCCTGCAGGTTCTGTAAGATATTTTCCTGACACATGACATACATTTTCTTCTCTTTCATCCAGTGTACTTTTCATCTCTTCACCTGGCTTTGCCATTTTCTCCTTCAAAGACTCCAGTTCATTTCTAAGTGCCAAATTAACAAGCATTAGTAAATATTTCCTTATTGCCTTTAACTTATTTTCAGTACTTCTAATAAACCCATATTTTATTTTCTGAAAAGAGCTGCTATTGTTGATGTGAACTTCATAACCTGCTCAACGAAAATGTTCTTAAAATGCAGCAACATGCCCAGTAAGTCAATATGTGAACTGTCCATACTTCTTTTAAGTAGGAAAAGATGTTCCAGGACCCCAAGGAAGATACATCCTGACCTGGACTATTGCAATGCAGCTGTGAAACATGGGAGCTGCCTGTCTGTTGAACTGGGGAGGATACAGAGAGTAACTCTGATCCAGTTTTGCCTTGTCACATTTAATCCATAACCTTCAGTTTCCATTTTAATTTCTTTCACACCTGAGATGTCTAATGCAAAACAAGACAGCTCCTACCGTGTAATACAAAATGATGGCAAACATTGTTCCTGCAGCCATTGGTATTTCTAATCTGAGACAATTTGTACTTGGCCAACAGCAATTCTGAATAGTTTCTGTTTAACTATGTAATCTAGAAAAACATTAATCAAAAAATCCCAGAAAGCAGCATATGAACAGAACAAACTGAGTCTACTTCCTTGAACAATATCAGTTATTATTATTTGTTTTTACTTGCCTTAGCTGGCTATTTGCCTCTTCTAGGTTTTCAACTAACTGCTTTGTATTTTCTTCTTCTTTCTTACTATCCTAAATAAAGACCCACGTGTCAGCAAAGAAATAAAATTCAAAGTGACTTCTTAAAAAATTCAAATACATCCAGAGCACACTGACCTGCCTTGTTCAGAAGTGTAATATACTTCCTTTCCAATTCAAATACAAAAAATAGCTCAGGTACTCTACAGACCCAAGTCATGTTGCAGCTCATCATCTAATTTGTGAAACTGAGTCATTTGTCAAATTGAGTGTTGTCCTTTCAAGAAAGCTGGAAGTTTACAACTTGCCTCTTGTTGTTCTTGCAGCTTCTGGAGTTCTGCAGCCACAGCATTTTTCTCTTGTGCTGTTTGTTCTTTCTCTAGTGAAAGCTTACTGAGATACACTGTTAGCTGTTCATTCTTTAACCTAATTTAAACCAAATGGCCAAGAGGAATAAGAAGATGCATTTTGAATCTCCTTTTAAATTAAACTTACCCATTATCAAGTGTTATTCCATGCTGAAAAAAAGTCCAGGCCTTTATCTACAAATATAAGCTTTGCAGCAGAGTCAAAGAGATGTAAAAAGGGGACAGAAGAAGGAAAGAAACTCAGAGTCAACTTTTATATAAATATAATGGTTAGTGAAGGTGATGTAGTTCAAAGCAAGATTAGCAATGAATTCAGAAACTTGCTCTTCTTGTTAAATAAGTCAGAGAGATACGGAACAACTACATATGCCATAGAATACATACAAATAGAGAAAGTGGAATTTAGAAATGTAAGTATATAATTAATGGCACATATGTGGTTCAAAACTTCCATTAGAAAACAATCATAGTTCATTTCACTGTGGATTAAAGCAACTTCTATATTACACCAAAACTAATCCAATATTATATTTTCAAAATGGTCATACGCCTCTTGTTCAAGATCTGTTTTCAGAGTCACAAGCTGCTTTAAATAATCTTGTTCCTTCTCAGCTGTAAATGTCAGCTGTGCTTTCAAATCCTGCAATTCTTTCTGCAAAATGGAAAGGAAGAGTTTTCAGTATCCATGTGCAAACTCCAACTGCTGGAGGTTTTTAGACGTGAGCTAAGAGCACAAGGCTTTCAGAAGAACCCAAAAACATCCATGCCATGGATTATCCAGTTTGGATCTTTCCAGTCTCTGCTGGGATCTGGAAGTGGTGTGAGACAGTGGACTGTGACACCGGTGCTGTTCATGTCTGTCCCCTGCTGTGAGTTTCATTACCTGGGCTGCACAATTAGGGTGGGACCCTGCTCTGGGTGCTGTTTCTTATGTATAAACTTGAATCCAAGTCATGATGTGTAACTTCACTATTTCTAAAAACATGTTACTGTTGCCCTGCTTCAGACCTCTCTCATCTGGAGAGCATTTTCATTTATCTCTCCACATTTTTCTCTCTCTGCATATTTTCTACAGTAGCCTCAAGATTCTTCTTCAATAAAAGTCCTCCAATTTACCCATTTTAGAAAATGAGTGAAACTCAGTTCAGAACACTCAATGCACAGATTATAACAACAAGCAGACACAGTAAAATGCACACATGATTTCAGACTATCTTAACTTTAGTTGATATGGATTCTTGTTAGACTTGTAAATATAAAATCATAATGAAAATAAACCTCTGTTAAGAGTGTATTTCATATAGCTTAGACTGCTGTGACAGAAAATGGGCCTGTGTCACAGCACAGCAGGGTTCACAGAGGCCAGAGTTAATTACCTTCCTGGAAGGAAGAAAAAATGAGAAAACTTTATATCCAGAGGGAGTGGCCTTTGAATGGGCATGAACAAAGAAGGAAATAACCAAAAAAATTGATAAGGAAAACCAAAAACATGGGAGACAAGAAAAACCAAAAGCACAGGAGACAAGAAAAACAGAGGCAATAAAGAAGTTCTTCAAAGAAAACACTGAAATTGTATGTGAGAAAGTTTAGTAGAAATGTTAAGGTTGACTAGATGGAGTTTATTTAAGGCATTTAAGATACTTACAAAGCAAGAGGAATTTCATATGAAGAGCAAATGCCATGAGATTAATAAAATGAACATTTACCAGAGTTTCTGACAGCTCTTCAAGTTGCACTTCTTTATCACATTTCACTTTAGTCATCTCTTCTACAGCACATGGAATGTAAAATGAACGGAACATAAATGATTTTTCATATTTAGCAGGCAGTATAAAACATTTCCCCTTTTGCAATACCCAGTTCTCAAAACTTGTTGGATTAAGTTAAGAAACTGAAAAGCTAATTTATGACTTAATCTAAATGTAGACTTGAGGAAATGATTCAGACATTAGCAAATCTATATCTGAAGAGAAACTAAATATTTACCCTAAATAAAATTTAGAGCCCATTATGTTTTCCACAAATATAGCTTCAAATAAACCATGGACTGTAAGACTAGAGTATTCTCCAAGTATTGATGCACCTGCATTGTTCCAGAAAAAAAATCTGAACTGCTGAAGGTATCAGATGGATATGCTGAGAAAGGAAACCAGTTGTTACTAACTTCGAGATGGTTTCTATGTGCACATCCACAATTCTGGTATTTTTTGCAAGTTCTCAATGGCAAGACAGAGCGCTTACTCTGGGGACTAAGGAGCACATCCCTAGAAACCACAGGGTATCAAATTGATGATATTTAAAGACAATCCCTGCCAGCATCATTCCACTTCCAGCATGGGGAGGGTCACAGAAACCTCCATGGGAGGGTTTTATCTCTGCTGCAGAAGTCACTCCTGGCACCTGCAGTGCTGCTGCTCTGAGTTGCAAACCAAAATTACCTCCAGAGGAATTCATGCATGAATGGTCTGACTATTGGAGCTGTGCACAGCACTGCCCTGTGGCTGCTGCCAGCACCAATGAGCCCCAAAGAAAAGGGTTCAGCCGAGTAAAAATAAATCCAGGCCTTCCTGACAGGTACAGGTAATGTAAAATCACTTCCCAACTACCAGAGACAGTCCATTTCCAGAAAAGAGCAGAAAACATTTTTATTACTGCCCAGCTCATTTTCTGCCTTTCTACAAGCCTTACCCAGTTCAGCAGATTTATTCTGGAGCTCCAAGGTAAGCAGCTTTGAATCATCTTCAGATTTCTTTAATCTAAGGAAATGGTAAATTAAAAACCCCAAATGTAGAGTACAAAGCACTGCATTTGAAACTTCAAGGACAATAAGACAAAGTCTTACCACAAGCACTTTAAGAACATTTACCTTTCACCAGGCAGATGAGATATCTGCCTGCAATACATATCAAATTTCACTTGTACAACCTCAGAACAGCAGACATAAAAGTAAACAAATATATACCTACCTTTAAGAAATCTGTATTTCTTAAAGACAGAATTATGAAAGTTGAAGGGGACAAAAATTTACTTTTTATACAGTATCAACTATCACAAACAAAAAAAAATTACATTAAGTTCTCTGCATTTAGACCACTGTGTGAAAGAAACCTCCAAATTTCAGCTTCATTTCCAGTTGTTCTTGATTTTGTCATAGACTGCAACCTGTAAGATCACTCCTGGAATTTAAACTCATTCATTTGCCTATTTTGCAAACTTTTCAAATTGGCAACAGAAGTCTCAAACTCCTCTGTCAGGGCTGCAAGCAAAGCCTTCAGTTTTTTACATTCTTCCTCCTGCTCTTCCTTTTATCCAGTGACCTGAATTAATGTTTTCACTGTAGTTTGGAATTCAGTTTCCAAGTTCTTCTGAGCAACCTTCAAGACATGATATCGTTTCTAAACATCTTTTGCAACAAACAGCTACAGCTGTTTCATGTCCAAAGTATCCATAATTATTTATGCAAATACTCATCTAATCTATTTCTACTGTAAAACTACAAGCAAGGGGTACCTCTGCCTTTTGCAATGAAATTTTACCCTCTTCCAGCTCTGCCCTCAAATGTTCTTTACTGCCCTGGGATCCCTTTAACATTTCTTCATTATGTACTAAACAAAAAATGATGTTTATATTTTAAAAAATAGGATATTTACTAAAAAATGCTGTTAAAAGTGGAAAATTACATACATTTAAAGAATGTAACAAAGACCAATGGTACTGACATCATATACTATAAAATAATATATAAAATTTGAATATAGATGGCTTAAAAGTATTGGCAATCAAGTTCTGAAAAGTAAGTTCCCTCAGTGTCATCTGCCTGACTGTACATTTGCAAAACTGAAGCAACATATTTTTCCCTTGTAATTTTCAAAAGCTCTCACTGCTTGACTCACCCTAAAAACTGCCCTGCCAGTCCTGCTCCCACATGAGCAGCTCCTGTTCCAAACAAAAATAAGGCCTTCAAGGCCCCAAAACTCTGCTGCCAACCAGCAACAGAATAAGACTATCATGGCCCTGTTTCCTATGCTTCTATAAACAATTACGTATAATAAATAAATATTCATAAACAACTACATTGAAATTCTATAAACAATTACATTTAAACACAGCAGGCAGAACTCTTACATTTTGCTTCCATTAAGTCAGCAATCTTATTTTGTGATGTCTGCAGCTGAGCCTCGATGTCTTTTATGACATCATCTTTTTCATCTCTCTGTATGGTAAGAGCTGAAATCTAGAAAAATGCAAGAAGTATCATTATTAAGTCTGGAAAAGGGACAGATATTAATTTTCATTTGTATCCAGGTATAATAAGCAGCCATTTTGCTGTCATTCAAGTTAGATTAGACAGATAGATAGACAAACAGAGATAGATGATAGATAGATAGATAGATAGATAGATAGATAGATAGATAGATAGATAGATAGATAGATAGATAGATAGACAGAAAGACAGACAGACAGAAAGACAGATAGATAATATTTGTTTAGATATAATCTTAGCCAAATATTGATCAAGTCACATAACTCTAAACAAAAAAGTTCTCCAATTCAAAATCAAACCATAAATTCCAGGAGACTAAAGGTACTGAAACACCACTAAACTTAGCGGAATTTGACTTAAATGCAGCTTCAGATGTTATTTTGTCTTTTTTACTAATACCCAGAAACACTTCTTGGCTCTTGCATTGCCCCTTTAGGCACAAATAAAGCTCTACATGTTAGATGGTAAAATGAGCAAACCTGCTTTTCCTTTTGACTGACTTCCAGTTTGCAGTCTTTCTCAAACTTGTCCACTTTTTTTGCTTCTTCTTTTACTTTGGAAATACAGTAACATCCATAGTTAACATTCTAGCTGAAATATACTCCAAGTTCAATATAACTTCCACTTTAAGACTGCTTGGAATTGTACAGCTGTACCATTTGTTTCCCAAGAGTAATTGCTGAGGCAATGTTTGATTTTATAATCAAAATACAAACAGAAAAGAGCATGTGAGAATGAAACAGGAACATAGCAGGCTATACATACAGAGAGAGAGCATTTAGCTAAAGTTTCTGTAGCTATACACTAGTGCATTGTCATTTAAATAAACAAACTATGGGAAGTAAGTATTGATCTTTAGACTGTACTTCACAGACAAAACTTCAATTTTGAGTGACTGTTTGAGAAATAAAGTTCCAGCTTTGGCCCAGTGGAACAGCAACAGAAAGGGCCAGGCAGTGACCAAAGGCAGCATGAATAAAAGAAGGGTCCCAGTGTCTCAGTGTGAGCTGCTCACCATTCCAGCCCTTCACATTTCTCTGCCCTGACACTGCATGTGTAACACAAGCTATGAAGTACAAAACTGAGCCAGCTGCATAAACTCAATAAACAGAATTCTCACATTTGAAACTCATTTCCAATCTGTCGTTCTCTGCTTGCACACAAAGCTCTTCAAATGCCACTGTCATTCTCTAAAAACAAAATTTAATATTTGAAATTCAATACTGGAAACCCTGGAACTTCCCCAGGGGCTGCTGCCCACCTCAGCCATTCTGAGGAACCAGCAGGGAGATGAAACAGAGCCCAGAAAGAAGCCAGAAGTTGTGGCAGTGACCCAGCACTAAGCACACATCCCACAGATCACAGGGATCTACATCCCACACACTGCTGCACCTTCTCCATTGAATGTGTTTGATAGAACACAAAAATAATTCTTGAAAAGGGATTGAAAACCCAACTTCCTGCATCACACATGACATGATACCCACACAGGATGGATAAAAACAGTATCCCAACATAAACATGGAACTCAGCTCAGCTCACATAACTCACATTCCTTTCATCGAGCTTGGTAACTTACTTCTATGTTGCTGTGAAGTTCCTCATACAATTGTATTGTAACTTCCTTTTCCTGTTCATCTATCAAAGCAAGAACATATGAGAAAGTTTTTCTTTTGAACAAGAATGCCAGCTGCCCAAGTCATTATACTTAATCAGCAAAATGAATTCAAAAAGGAATTCTCAGCTCCATTCTTATTAAATAAGTCATTATGAAACATGGTGCCAGAAGTTACAGAATCTAGGGAAAATGTGTATTTCATTGAAACACTGAGCAAGCTCAGCTTTTAAATTTCCTTCCTAAGATATTTTTTTCTGTGAAAAGTGTAATTCTGGATCAGTTTATGTGACCATATTAATTATTATAGTATTAATGCTGTTTAATAATAATGTATCATAACTGTTAGTATTGATAAACTGTAATCTAGGGTTTAGCACTGAATTTCTTCCTATCAGCAGATACCTATAACCACAGAGCTGTCATTATAAAATTGCAACAACACTCCAGGTCCATATTTTCCTTCTTTCCTTTCACTTTTGTAATTGATACTATTTTTTCCTAAGAAAACAATTAAAAAGAGAACAGTAACAGAAACAGCTATCAAAAAAGAACAGTACAACTATATACAAGTGTTTCTAGAATTAAGGCTAAAAAGAAACAGACATTTAAGTATCCAGGATCAAGTTAGTAAAATTCTAATGATTATAATACCAATTCTAAGTTGCATATAAAGTAGGATTTCCAATCAAGAACATATTTTAAAACCTCAAGAATTTAAACTTCAATAAGTTATCCAACTGTCTTGGCTTGTTCCGTTTCATGAGAAGAATTCCAGTTACTCATTACACCTTGGGGTTCAGACCTTTTTTCCCCATAAATGTGTATGGCTGAAAACAGGAAATGTCAGCTCTGGAAATCCCAGAGTGCTGGGAATTCAGAGTAGATTCTACTGCCTAAAACCAGGCATGAAGTGTCACTTCTCATGTCTGAATATATTCCCAGAGTGTGGCTGGGACTGCAAAGCTTCAATGGGCTGAGCAGCCTTGGGGAGCCCTGCCCTGCCCTGCAGTGGCTCCAGTGCCAGTCGGGGCTGTGGGCACTGCCTCAAACCTGGAGCACTGTTTGGGCACCCAAAGAGCTCCCAGGCTGGCAACCTTGCAGCAAACAATCTCACTGCCTTCAAAAGCCCTCTGCATTTAGCATTACAAACCACAAGTCTGTTAGACCTGGGGCTTCACTTCCAATTTTGTGAGCCACTTAAAATTCATTTCTCATTCTGAGAGCCACATCCAGTCAATCTCAGCTGGAGAACTTTTCTGAACAGCACGAGAAATTTCTTCTTCTTTCTTCTGTTTGTGAATTTAGAGCAAGCTAGAAGTACATTTACTCTGATAAATAAAAGCTAAAAAAGCATTTACATTTGCTGGTCTTCTCTGTGAAGTGAGTGAAGGTTTCCTTGAGCAGATTACACAGATGCCTTGAAGCAGCAGCTCTAAAGGAGGGAAAAATATCATGTTTGCACAGGAGTGCACAGTGCTTTGTGTACCTAAGGAGTAACAATGGAAATGACCTTCAAAATTAAACAGCTACATAAAACTGCCCACATGGAAACGGATTATTTCCACCACAAAAATATATCCTTGGTTCTATTACTTACTCTTTCAAGAGATCTTTATTTTCACATATCTCACCTTCCAGTTTCAAATGGAGTTTCTCATTTTCAAACTGATTTCATAGGGAACAAATGCAAAAAGACACTGTTATTGAAAAATATATTAGAAATGCACTTGAACTTCTCAAATCCCTCATGAAAAAGTCATTTGGGGCATCAGTAGACAGAGTCTGTTTTATCTGGTATTACATGCTGAGTCATCTTTTGCATGAAAGATGCAATAATTAATGAACAATAATTTACCAGCAAATGAGACACTTACAGGTGTATTCTTCATACACACCCTCACACAGGACAGGTGCCTGCAACTTCTCAAAATAATCATTTTCTCAAGGCACAAACCAAACTGCAACAGTCTTTAATATTTAATTGTATCAATAAAAGTGTCAAACTGAATCAGGAAGCATTGAACTTCATATATTCAATGTACACTATACAATACTGGCCTGCAGTTCTTGAATGGCTTTCTTCTGTGCTTCAAAAATCTTTCTATTCTCTTGGAGTTTTCTTTCTTTCTGGTTTAATTCACTTTCCACAGTCAGATTCCACTGCTTGATCTTCTCAGCCTCTTTGTAGAGTTTTGAGAACAATTCATTCGTTGTTTCTGGATTCTATTAAAACAGGTTCCACAAGTTAATCTCAAATACTATCTAATTAATAGTATATAATATCTAATTAATACTGTTGTAGATAATGTATTTATCTCGTAGAAACATCACAAGAGTAATATTTTTTCCACAGATGGTGATATAAGCTTAGATATGATCAGGAGCCCAAGTTTAAATCTTTGTGCATCCTCTGTGTACGTATCAAAAGGCATTACAGAGCACATAGGAGAAACAAATACAATGAAATATCCCAAATCCCCTTCAGACATCACCAAATAGATGGGCTTAAAGACATGGATAACTGCAGTCCACCAAAATCAACAAAAATTTTGCCAGAATTATCAGTGAAGCCAAAATTCCTTCTAGCAGGTTCTTCACCCCATTTCTGTCCTCTCCTTCTGACAGACACTGCTGAGTTAAGTAAAAGCAGCTTCAGAGACTTTGCCCAGGAGTATCTGTGATATTGCCATGGACACACACAGAATCACAGAATCACAGAATCACAGAATCACAGAATCACAGAATAATGAGGTTGGAAGAGACCTCTCAGATCATTGAGTCCAACCTATGCCCTGACACTTCAACTGCAGCACCAAGTGCCATGTCCAGGCTTTTTTAAACACATACAGAGATGGAGATTCTACCACCTCCCTGGGAAGAGCATTCCAGTGCTTCATTATTCTTTTAATGAAAAATTTTTCCCTAATATCCAACCTATCCCTTCCCTGCTGTCTCTTGAGACTGTGTCCTCTGGTTCTGTCAGTGCTGCCCAGTGGAAGAGACCTACCCCACCTGGCTCCAACCTCCCTGCAGGAAGCTGCAGAGAGCCATAAGGTCACCCCTGAGCCTCCTCTTCTCCAGGCTAAACAGCCCCAGCTCCTTCAAACGTTCCTCACAGGGCTTGTGTTCCAAACCCCTCCCCAGCCTTGCTGCCCTCCTCTGGATGTGCTCCAGCATCTCAACGTCCTTCCTAAGCTGAGGGCCCAGAACTGGACACAGCACTCAAGGTGCAGCCTCAGCAGTGCCCATACAGGGGCAGAATGAGCTCCCTGCTCCTGCTGGCCACACCATTCCTGATCCAGGCCAGGATGCCATTGGCGTTCTTGCCCACCAGGGCACACTGCTGGCTCATGTTCAACCGGCTGTCACCAGCACCCCCAGGGCCTTTTCTGCCTGAGCACTGTCCAGCCACACTGTCCCCAGCTTGGAACGTTGTAGGGGACTTCTGTGGCCAAAATGTGGAACTCAGCACTTGGACTGATTGAACTTCATGCCGCTGGACTCTGCCTATCCATCCCACTGATCTAAGTCTCTCTGCAGAGCCCTCCTTCCTTCCAATAGATCAACACAAGCTCCCAGCTTAGTGTCCTCTGCAAATTTACTGATGAAGGACTCGATGCCCTCATCCATGTCGCCTATAAAAATATTGAACAGAACTGGTCCCAGTACAGCCCTGAGGGACAGCACTGGTGCCTGGCTGCCAGCTGGATGCAGCACCATTCACCACCACTCTCTGGCCCAGCCATGCAGCCAGTTCTGAGCCCAGCATAGAGTGCTCCTGTCCCAGCCCTGGCTGCAGCTTCTCCAGGAGTGTGCTGTGGGAGACAGTGCCAAAGGCCTTGCTGGAGCCCAGATACACGACACCCACAGCCTTTCCTGCATGCACCAGGCTCACATAAGGAGCCCAGGTTGGTCAGACATGACCCACCCTTGGTAAAGCCCTGCTGGCTGGGTCTGATAGCCTGGCCATGCTGTGAGTGCTGTGTGATAGCACATAGTAGGAACTGCTCCATTATCTCACCTGGCACTGAGGCCAGGCTGACTGGCCTGGAATTACCAGGATCCCCCTTCCTACCTTTTCCGTACATGGGTGTCACACTGGCCAGTGTCCAATCATCTGGAACCTCACAGTGAGCCACAACTCCTGATAAATGATGGAGAGAGGCTTGGCAAGCTCATCTGCCAGCTCCCTCATCACCCTGGCATGGACCCCATCTGGACCCAGGGATTTATAAATATCCAAGTGTCCCAGCAGTTCTCTGCTCACACACGGAGCAGGAAGGAAAACCACCACCCTTGTGCCCTTAGAATACCTTGAAAGTGCCCTACAAGCAGGGCTGGGCCAGTGGTCGAGGCAGGGAGAGCAACACATGAGCCCCAAGGGCCCTTTGGTTCACTTACAACAGCCCCAAACACCATCCTTGTTTTGGCTGCATCACAGTTTTGTTACAGTCCTGATGGTACTTTAATAGCTTAGGATTAAATAAGTCTAAAAAGTTGTCAGGGATATGAAAATCAGCACAGAGAGCACAAGAAATGTGTTTTATTTTGTGGTAGCAAACAGTGTTCTGTAGCTGCAAAGTACAGAAGCTATTGCAAAAAAAATGAGCTGTACTGAATTGTGTTACAGCAGAGATCTGCTGGTAAATACACTGTGAAAGGAATCCAGTGCTTGAGGAAACCACTGAATTCATTGTTTTACAGATAAAATAAATCCAGACCAGGCAATTGGGATAATCCACTTCAGTTTTCCAAAGAATACTCTGACTTCAACCCTTCTGCCCCTCAACAGAGTATTCAGAGGCAGTTCCACAAGGATAGTTAAGTGTTTAAATCTTACTCTAATTAAATCTCATAGACTTTGCAGACACTTCAAACAAAGAAAAAAACAACAACAATATTGCAATCACCTTAATTTTTAAAAATTTGTTTCCAGGCACGTTCACTAAATCACAAATATCTCCTCTAAAGTGATTCAGCTTTAAACAGGAGACAGAAAACATTATTCCCTTCTGACTACTTCCTTTAGCCCTCAAATATCTACTGAATAATGCTTTAGGCACTGTTTGGGAACAAATTCAAAAGACCCCAAGGAATGAGATGTGCAGAGCTGATACTTAGCTGACCTCTTCATCTACTTCAGAGCAAAGTTTCACTTCCTGTGAAATTGTATCTGAAACATGAAGAGATTTTGATCAATGTATTTCTAAAAAAAGTAACAGTGAAACTGTATTTAACAGTTACAGACAGGAAACTGTGGGACTACTCATGAAAATTAAAACTTGACAATATATAAAAATCTAAAGAAGGTGCATGGCAAATATTCCAATCGTACCTGAATCAGTGATTTCGCCACGGCTCGACACATCCAATGGGAGCTTAAATTCATCATCTGAGCATCTGTTAAAACCCTGCACAAATTTAAGAATTTTTAGTTTCTTTGTTCCTTATGGGCAGATTTGTAAAGAGGAATTATAAAATCCAGGGAAAAAGAATCCCTACAGATAATGTGAAAATAGAATTTGTCATTAATAAAACAGCTGCCTACAATTTTCAAAGCCCAAGGGATTGGTAATGGCTTTGGAACTCACTTCTTACTTCCCAGTGGTTGATCAAACTGTTGGTGTCCTGCAGTTTGATTTACAGACTGTGGCCAAAGGGGAGCTTTCAATGCAGGGAACTCAGCAGCTCCTGCCTGTCTGGGCACTGCTGCATGGCAAAGGACTCAAGGAGACAAATTACTTTTTTGAAGACCAGTAGTTGATATTTCTTTGCTTTACTTCAAAGGGCACTTCTAAACCACATCTGATTATGTTTCAGCATGAAAATACTCTTTTACAAGTTTTTTCAGTCACAGAAGTTCATCCTGTAAACAGCTAACTCATCTGATGTCAGAATATCCTGTTTGAATCTCAACATATTTCATAAGGAGCTTTGACATGAAAAAATAACTTGTTGCATTCTCATAACTCAGTGTGGGGACAGAACATTTTCACTGCACAACTGATCTGGCGAGACCAAGACACCAATGCCAGTGTGAGGATCTGAGCGGGGCCTATGGGAGTCCATAAAATCAGAGGGGTTTGGGAAAGCTGCAAAAGGCAGGCCTCAGAGACAGCAGAACTGTGATCAGAGCCAAGCAGCAGCCATGAGATAGGTCAGTGGAAAAATTATGTAAAAAGTAGAAAAGTAAGGACAAATAGAACAATGGTCTGTGTATTAACGCTTGGCCAGAATAACTCCCTAAGTTACAGAAAGGTTTATCTAGGGAGGTATTAAGAAGTTTAAAGCTTAAGAATGGAGCTGTGTGCATTGTGTTTTAAGGCTTACAAGCAGGTATTGTATTCAAAATAAGCAAGCATTGTCTTAACCAAAGGTACATGTGCGTATAATGGTTGGGTAGAACTGCTGTCAATATGCTTTTGTTTTGTGTGATTGGTATTTAAAAGTTTTTTACTTTTAAAGTAAGTTGTAACATTAAGTTCTTTGTCTGCTGCCTGGGATGTGAGCTGCTGGCATCTTCCCATTATCATAACCATTCCATGAGACTGATGCTGGAAAATAAAACAGCTCAAGGCAGTTCCTGAGCAGTCCCGTCCCGTTGGTGATTTGTACACAGAGCCCGGCATGCGACAGAGCCCTGCTCGCTCTCTGGGCTGAATTACCCACATCACACATGGACTGACAACACAGAGCGGATACTCGAGAAGATGATTCCCTTCAGTTTTGATAGAAAACAACAACAAAAGTCTTTGAAATTCAAACCGAAGATGTCTGTGCATACGCCACTCAAGGCACACGCACAGAAATGAGTCGAGTGCAAAAGCCGTCCCGGCCTATGCCGGGACGTGTGTGTGCGCTCCAGGCCAGGACAAGGGGCAGGTATGTGTGTGCTCCAGCCCGGGGCTCTGCCGGGGCACTCCCCGGGCCCAGCACTGTCCCCGTGTCCCCGGGGAAGGGCCCCTGCGCTTTCCCCCCGTCCCCTCCTCAGCCGCGGCCTCCAGAGCGGCACAGCCCGAGGGGGCGGCCGGGTGGGGGGGGGGGGGGGGGGGGTGGTATGGGCCGCCCTCAGCGGCCCCGCGGCCGAGCGCTTACCTGGGATCTGCCGGCAGACACCTGCCCAGCGCTCAGGCGCGGCGGCATGAACAATTTAAAGCGGTTTTCCTTCTCCATGGCTCCGATAAAAGGGCGGCCGGGGCGGCCCCAGCTCCCGGCGGCCGCTGAGGGCGGGCGCGAAGGGCGGGAAGCGGCAGCGGCCCCTCAGCGCGGGAGAGCTCTGAGGGGAAGGGAGGGGTCCCGCCTGTGCAGGGAATAACTGGGGGAGCCCAGTCCTCCTGTGGGAAAAATGCGTATTTTATGATTGGCTTTTCGCAAATATTAATCCAAATTACCCAAATTATTATTACTCTAATTATATTGCTATTTTTATAACCATTTTATTACTTTTAAATTTTTAAAAAACAAGTGATTGGTGTTTTTCACATCCTGTAACCCCCCCGTGTTGTAAATGGCTCCCCCAGAAACATTGCTACATGGGATGTTGTGTGTCAGACACTGAGTGAAAAATGCCAATCACTTGTTTTTAAAATTTTCAAAGTTTAATAGTAATTAAATTGTTATAAAAAGAGTCATATAATTAGGGTAGTAAAAGTTTGGACAATTGAGTTTTAGGACAATACAAGACAATAAGAACAAAGCGTTATGGATGTCCAAGTACCTTTTTCTGGGCAAAATAAGCCTGAAAAAAGACACACTTTAACAGAGGATCAACCCTTAAAAACAATAACCTGTTACATATTCATACACCTCATCCATGATGCACAAATTCCATTCAAACACAGATTTCTGTCTGGTCAGTGTCAGCTTCTTCCTCTGAATCTTGACGGCATCTCCATGTCAGAGCAGGCGGGAAGAAGTTTGTTTGTTCTGATAAGAGAGCAATAAATTATCTTTCTCTGAAAGATTTAGGTGTCCTGTGGCTGCTATCTCACTGTGAGTCCTTTCTTTAAAAAAGTATCTCACATAGCATGGTTTCTATTTTAACATTATGTTATACCCTAAGACTAGATTTAAGACACTACTTAAGAAAATTCGTACAACATAACTTTCTAACACAACACATATAATATTAATTTTAATATTTGTGAAAAACGAGTCATACAATATGCATTTTTCACACAGGTAATGCAGGCCCTGGAGGCATCTCCTGAAGCTGGCACAGCCCCAGCAGATGGCATTGGTGAGGAGGGGGCTGCTGGGGGGCAGTTTGGAATAACTTTGCTGTCCTAGGGTGACGTTATGATGCTTGTATCCCCATTCATGTGTTCTCTTTATGCTGGATATTATGTTCTGTGCCTTCAAGACTGGCTCTGAAGAGCGAAGTTTTGTTTTGGTTTTGTTAGCTGCTCCCCCATGGCTGGCGGGACACAGAGACAGGGCAGTACATGGTGCTGCTTTGGCTTTTTGTTTGGCTTTTTGCTTTGCTCTTGCTTTTGCTTCTGCTCATTAGTTAGTTTAGCTAAGCAGTCTGAATTTTTCCCTGGACTGTTTTTCCTTTCCCTTTTTTGGAACCACTCAAACCTGCTCTGGACTGGGCCCTGGGAAACACCGAGAGTTTGCACCTTGTGGCTGCAGCAGCTACTCCTGCACCAGAGGGACTGATAACAGAGCGACCACTCCCAAGAGAGACTTTCTGAATTTGTCATCTTTTTCAGAGTGGTGAAAGAGTGTTGTCACCTGGTATTGTTCATTTTGTGTGCTGGGGGTGCTTTGCCTGTTAAATAAACAGGTTCTTTCCACTTCTCCCCAAGGAATCCTTCCCAACCCGGTTGGGGAGAGAGGCTGTGTGGGTTTCCTTTCTGGAGGGGCCCCTTTGGAGGTTTTCTCCCAAATTTGCCCTAAACCAGGACAAAATTTGGTGCCCAACGCATGGGGCTTGAGAGAGAGTGGAAAAACCCCTGGTCTGAGTGCATTTTGGTTGCCATTACTCTGTGTTGGTATCAAGCAGTTAATGGCCATGTTTTCTGAATTCATAATGTCTCTTGGGGTGGAGGCTTGCATGCATTTCTGGTCCCTAGGTGTGGAGGATCATTAACGGGACATCACACCATGATCAATATGATCAAGTGAAGCCAATTTATTACAAAAAGCAAGCCATTTTTATACTGTTCTCTACTGTTCACACCTCAAGCTAATACATGATTGGTTAAATCCTTTTTACGCATGCATTTTGACATTTCAGTTAATTTTAGTTAGTCTTTCTTCTTGGTGCATCTTGCTGCAGGTTTTCTTGTCTGCCTTTGCATCCTGAACTGTCTGCTGCTGAGCATGTTCTTCTCCTTTTGTGTCCTTCAAGGGCATAGAGACCTTACTCAGTTTCTATGAAGGCTGGATTGTGCACATGTTGCATATGTCCATTGTCCTGCAAAAAACCCTCAGCACTCCTCCCAATGCTTTCTGGTCATTCAAGTGCCCTTCAGCTGACTGGTTTCATGCTTCATGCTTCAGGGAAATGCCAAATATTTCTGAAGCTCAAATGATATCATATTAGTCAACATCTTAATTGTGTTTACATCTCACAGAATTACCTTTTCTTTTGTCTTTGTCTGAAACTGTTGCTGTACGGAAATCTCTGGGGGATGGTGGACTTGTCAGATGGTGCTGGGACATCCCAGTGCACTTGGACCTTGGCTCTGCACAGGAGAGCTCTTCATCCCCTTTCTCTCTTTTCCTCCCTCTGGGCATGGAGGGAGCTCCTGACTTCAGCGTGTGACTCATGTGTGCAAAGAGCAAATCTGGGCAGAACTGGGGCAGGGAGGGTTTGGGGAGACCTTGGGATCTGTGCTGGGCACAGAAGGTGTTTTCCATTGCTCTGAGGCTGTCTGCAATGGAAAGTGGATTTATTATCCAGCAGAGGAATGACTGTTGCATTTGATGGAGCTGTACCTTCCCCTAACTTTGTTGGCTGACAAGAAATGAACATCCCTCTGTGTCTCGGGCAGCTCCTTCTCCAAGGAAAGCAGGTGGGAGTTGGAGCCAAGGAGCTGAAAGCTGCAGGTGCAACCTGGGCTAGAGGGAGCTCAGATTTGCACAAGGCTGCTCTGAGTGGCAGGGCTTGGATGGGGGAAATGGTGGGGTGAGGGTAGGGACAGAGTCTGATTGATTGTCAGCCATGAAGGGTCTTGATTTTCATATCTATTCAAACTGCATGAGGATGTACTTGGATTCAATGTCAATTGAAGATTGCACATATCAATTTATTAACAGGAAATAAAACCTAAACGGGACCTAGGAAATCTTTTCTCACTGTTTTTTAAAATAGAATATATTCAGTTTGAATGCACTTTTGAAATCTGCCTAATTAACCACACAAGATTTGAAAACTGAAATCAAATTATCCCCAGAGGCTTGGCTTGTTAAAGTGTTCTGAATGTTACTGAGCCCTGGGACACTGAATTCCTGCACTCAAGAGCTGAAGGCTGAACAAGCCTCTGCAGCAGGAAAATTCAGCAGCAGCCTCCAAGTTGCTGAGGATGTCAGCAGCCCCCACTGAGACCATCCCTGCCCAGAGACCGTGGGGGAATGGGCAGACAAGGAGAGCATCCCTGGGGCTGGGGCAGCACAGCTCAGAGGCACCAGTGGCTCCAGCTGGGAAATGGAGTGTGGAATGTGGCTGTGAGCTCAAAAGAACAAAACAGCCTTTACTGGGTACTTTAGAAAAATCAGGGAAACTTTGGCAAAAGGTTTAGTATGACATTCAATCAACAACCAGTTCTCAAAGCACTGACTTGGCCCATTCACCTTCACAAACTCTTAGCTTGATCAATTTTAAGTTACTCAAATTTTACAAGAAGCATGAATTAAAAAGAGAGAAAGACAAAAAAGATACAGAGAAGCACACACACAGCTACCAACTCCTGGATTCCAGCAGTGTTCAGATAGAAATTCCAACAGGAGGTAGGGTCAAGATGTGTGCTTGCCTTGTGGTCAGCCTTCAATACCCCTTGGTCTTCCTGGGCCCTTCCCCCAGGTGGGACTTGGGCTCATTTGGTCCCTCAGGAGCTGGGCTGGGGCTGCAGAGGAGGCTGTGGAGCATTGCCTGTGCTGTGCCAGGGACTGGCAGACACTGCTGGGCTGGGATAGAGGCTCTGGGGGGATTGAGGTTCCAGGGCAGGGCAGGGCTGGGCTTACAGGGCAAGGCTGGACCTGCCCCTTCCTCCCCCACAGACAAAATGTTTAGAGCCAACAATCTCCTCCAGTCTGTCACTACAGGGAATGCTGGAAGTGAAATCCCAATTCTGGCCATGGGCACCTGTTTCAGAAGGACAATTCTTTTCCATAGGAAGGAAGGCACAGAGCTCCAAGGTTTGGAAGGCAGGTGAGAACCTCAGTAGGCCAAGGCCAGCCAGACGTGTCAGGAATGGTGGATTTCTTTGGGAGCAGTCTTTGAATTTAGGGAATTTTGGAGGTGGAAACCCAATCTCAGCCATGGGCACCTGGAGAGGCAGGACAGTTCTTTCCCATGGGAAGGAGAGCATGGACCCTCCCTCAGTGTTTTGGGGACAGATGAGAAGTGACTATTGTGAAACCACTGCCAGCCAGACTTGTCCTGGCAATATTCCTATGGGAACAATCTCGGGATATAAGGAAATTTGGAGGTGAAATCCCAATTCTGGCAATGGGTGCCTGGAGCCGGACAGTTCTTTTCCATTGGGAAGGAAAGCACAGAGCCCCAGTGTTTCAGCAGCAGATGAGAAGTGACCCTCAACATACACAGGTCAGCTGGACCAGTCAGGCAGTCCATGGGAGGCCAAACCAGCCAGAGCTGTTCTGTGTGCCCTTGGTTTTATGGGGCTCCATAATGTCACAATGGTGCCTTGGATCCATGGGGCCCTGTAGTGTCATCATGGTGACTTGATTCCATGGTTTCCAGCAGTGTCACAATGGCCCCCTGATTACAAGAAGACCTGCAGTGCCACAATGGTCCCTAGGTTCAATGGGGTGCCACAATGTCACAGTGGCCCCTAGGTTCCATAAGGCCCCACAGTGTCACAATGGTCTTCATGGTTCCACAGGCCCCAAATGTCATGAGACTCCTCTGTTCCATGAGGTCTGCAATGTCACAATGGACCTTTGTACCAAGGGGCTTTGCTGTGTCATAATGGTCTCCTCTGGCTTCACAGTGTCACAATGGACCACTGATGACATGAGGCCACTCTGTGTTGCCCTGGAGCTTTGGTTCCATGCAGCCCTGTAGTGTCACAAAGGCCTCTTGATTTCATGAGGCCCCACAGTATCACAATGGTCCTCCCAGGGCCACCATGAGGAGGTCCATAGTATCACAATGGACTTCCTCATGGTCTCACTGGTTCCATAAGGCCTCATAGTGTCCCAATGGTTTGCTTATTCCACGGGGCCTCATAGTGTCACAATGGTCTCCATGTTTGCATGAGGCCCAGCAATGTCACAGTGCTCTCCATGATTCCATTGTGCCCCAGAGTGCCACAATGGTCCCTTGATGTCACAGGGCCCCACAGTGTCACAATGGTCCCTTGATGTCACAGGGTCCCACAGTGTTACACTGGCTCTTTGGTCTCACAAGGCCCCACAGTGTCGCAATGGTCCCTTGATCTCACAGGGACCCACAGTGTCACAGTGGTCCCTTGGTT
Source organism: Melospiza melodia melodia (assembly GCF_035770615.1). Classification (NCBI taxonomy): domain Eukaryota; kingdom Metazoa; phylum Chordata; class Aves; order Passeriformes; family Passerellidae; genus Melospiza; species Melospiza melodia. The sequence goes on from NW_026948761.1 coordinate 2,366,984, forward strand.
TCACAGGGCCCCAATGTGTCGCAATGGTCCCTTGGTTCCATGGCCCTGTGCTGCTGCATTCCCCCCTCCCCTTCTCAGGCTGCCCTGCCAGCTGAGAAATGTTCCTTGGGCCTTGGCCTTGGCCAACAGCCCCTGGGCTCAGCTCCTCTGCAGCTCATCACAAACACTGTCTGCTCCAGGCACTGCTGCTGCCCAACCAGCTCCTGCTTTCTCTGGGAGCAGCCCTGGGAACTGTTTTTGTTCCCTCAGCGGCACAACATCCCTGTTCTCACCCTGCCAAAGAAAGTTGTTGGTGCCAAGTGCGGCCAGGATGAACCATTGCTGGGACTGCAGCCCCTCTCTTGGGGCCCTACAAACAGCGCTCCAAAAGGAGCCCTTGGAGCTATCCTGGGCCAGCGACTCCCTCTGAGTGGGGCCTCTCCCAGCTGGGAACTCTCCCGTTTGCTGCACTCGGGGATCCTGAACAACGACGGAGCCTGGGCCGATCCCCCCACTCCTCCAGGCTCAACCCTTCACCCGCTGGGGAGATGCCAAAGCATCAGCACTGAGCATTGTCTGCCCTCAGGGGAATTTCTCACAGGTGCCTTGCACCGACACTTTGTGTCTGTGTGCACACAGGAGTGCCTGTGCTGGGGAAATGTGGCAGAAATGCTGCTCTCTGAAGGGTTTGTGTGCTTTGGATAGCTGAGTCAGTCAGATATCCAGGTATTGGTAAGTAAGGTTTTGTCACAAGCTCTAAGCTAAGTTAAATGCTGCTAAGAGCTGTTCTTTTGCTAAGATATAAAGTTTATTTTAAGTTATTACCTAATTTTTTAAAGTGGTATTCCTGTTTTAAATTGTTAAGTCGTAAGTTATAAGTTAGGTTAAATACTGTTAAGTAGCATTCTTCTGCCAAATTGTGAAGTTGAAGGTATCACTTAAGGTTAAGGTGTAAGTTAAATTCTGTTAGGTTTGAGCTCTATTAAGCTTTCAGGCTGTATTCCTTTTATCCTTGCCTTCACTGTGCTTGTGTCATAGACACACATAGGGACAGTTCTCAGCTCATTTCTGTTTTGATTGCCTGGATTTACTTTGGTTTTGTTGTTACTTTGTTTCCTTTCTGTGCCTGAACTGTCCAGTCAGGAGCAGAGTGGCTCTTGCCAATGAACTTTGTGCTGCTGTTCCTTAATATTAAATCTGATTTTTGCTGATCCCTTGCTGGGGATTTTTTCAGCGCTCTCAAGGCCTCGTTCCTAACAGGATGAAGGAGCCCTGGCCCAGGCTCTGGCCCTGGGGGACACGGGGACGCTGCCGGGAGGTCCCTGTCCCCCTGTGCCACCCCCAGGGCCCCGGCCCCCGTCCCCGTGTCAGGCTCTGGGGTCGATCTCGTGGAACATCCTCTGGGGGAGGCTGCGGGGCCGGGGGCGGGGGTACCCGGGGGGACAGGGGACCCCGCTGTGCACGAGCAGGGTTGGACTGCTCTGGGGGGAACTGTGAGGGGGGCCGGGACAGAGTGACCTCCCCAGCGACCTCATACAGCCCCTGTGATGTCACACTGCCCTTGTGATGTCACACTGCCCCTTATGATGCCACACACCTCTTTTGCAATGTCACATAGACACCAATGATGTCACAGCCCACTCTGGGATGTCACACATCACGCTTGTGATGCCACAGAACCAAATCTGGGATGTCACCGTGGAATGTCATGCAGCTGCACTGTGATGTCACAGAAAACACTGTGATGTCAAACAGGCACCCTGTGATGTCACTGTCTGTTCTGTGATGTCACAGCCTGCTCTGTGATGTTACACAGCCACCCAGTGATGTCACAACCCACTCTCTGATGTCACAGAGTCACCCTCTATGATGGCAGGATCTGCTCTATGGCCTCACACCCTTTTCTTTATTGTCACAGGCAGCTGTGTGATGTTGCAACAGTCTCAGTGATGCCACAAAACCCTCTCTGCAATGTCATACTGCCACTCTGTAATGTCACAGCACACACTCTGACCTCACAGCCAGCTCTATGATGTCATACAGCCATACCATGATTTCACAACCTGCTTTGTGATGTCACACAATTCCCTCTGTGATCCTGTAGCTGCTCAGTGACCTCACACAACAAACTCTGTGATGTCACAGCCCAATCTGTGACCTCACACAGCCCAGTCTGTGCTGTCACACAGCCCCTTGCTGGCATCCCAGCTGCTCTGTGCCTCTATGACACAGCCACAGAGGTGCTGCTGTGACACAGCCCCCTCAGGGCCGTCCCACAGCCCCTGCCAGTGCTGAGCCCCTGTGAGCTCTGTCTGTGCCCTGCTGGTGTCCCTGAGGGGCCCTGGCAGTGCCCCAGCCCTGCTGGGCTGTGCACAGGAGCTGCTCCTGGCCAGAGCTGTCTCTCTGCAGCACTGCCCTTGCCAGGAGCTGCCTCTGGGCCAGGAGCCTGGCCCAGTTCAGCAGCACAGACACAGCACAGGGACTTTAATGACCCTCTGGGGCTTTGGTGCTCTTTGCTTCAGACCCATCCCCCAGAATGTGCTCAAAGAATTTCGCAGGGACTCAAAAAGAGGGTGAAACACTGAAGTTTCTCATACTTTAAATAGATCCTTCTGAGGGACAGGACCAAGAAAATGTACCCAGGTTCCAGGTAGAGCAGAACACAGGTGGCAGTGATGACAGGTGGGAACAAGCAAGGGAAAGGTGTCTGTGGTGCTGAGCAAAGCTGCGCCTCTGTCCCTGCAGGCTGTCGGCATCCCCCAGCTGCCCCACCTGGCTGGGCCCTTCCTTTGCTGACAGCTCTGCCTCCTGCCTGCCTCTGCCTGCCCACACAGAGCCTTGGGCTGCTCCAGGCTCCTCCTGGGGACGTGCTGCACCACAGCCCTGCCCTGCCACGGAATGTCCTTTCTCCTGGTGCCAGTCTGGGCCTCCCCAGATGCCATTGGTGCTATTATGTCTTCTTCAGGCCCATTCCCACTATGAAGAAAAAGCTCCAGACTCTCTGAAACCACCCTTCCATCCCTCCCAGGCTATTCCCATTTAGTCCTCAATCTCTACCCCAGTGACCCCAGAGCTATCAGCCTCTCCCTGGTGCTTATCTGATGAGGCCTCCAAACCCCATCTTGGGAGATTTTCTGGTCCTCTCCAAGACCTGTGAAAATGGAAAAATAGTGATTAAAGGATTTTTCTCCTAAATCTTGCAGTGACAGAACAAGGGTCAATATCTTTAAATGAATGAGTGTGGATTTACATTTGATAGAATGAGGAAATCTTTTATAGTTATGAGAAAGGCACAAAGCTGCAAGTGTATTTCCAGAGAAAGGAATGCCCCGTCACAGGAACTGTCTAAGATCAGGATGTTTGTGCAGCCTGACCCAGTGAAACCCTCTCATCCCTAAGGACAGAATTCCTGTAGTGTGGGTTCCCTGATGTGCTGGGTGCCCTCACAGCACTTCTGGCCAGAATGTCTGCTGAGGGCAGCCAGGCTGCTGCAGGGGCAGTGACCTCACAGCCATCACCATGGCAGCCCTGTCCCCTGGGCCTGGCTCTGCCCTTTCCTCTGCCCCTGCCTTGGCTCTGCTGGCATGAAGAGTTTTGTCATTAATATCTTGTCCCCAAGGTGCTGGGGCCAGTGGCTTCCCAGTCAGGCTCCTGGGGCAGAAGTGGCTTTTCAGAGCCCAGCCAGGAATGAGCCCTGAGGCAGCAGCTCTGCAGTGGTGGCCACCAGGCCGGATTGCCAAGGGAGGCTTCTGGCCATGGCCTGCAAGCAGCTGCTGCTGCCAAGGTGCCTTTGGTGCCTCAGGCTCTCCTGGCACAGCTCCCAGCACGGCGCTCTGCCTTTGTGCCCGAGCCCTTCCCTATGCTGGGGCTGGCCTGGGGCTTTTCCTGCAGTGGGACCGGCCCTGCTCATGGCACAGGAAAGGCAGCTCCTGCTGGGGCAGGAGGCTCTGCCTGCAATGGGCTCCAACAACTCCAGCAAGGCCCTGCTGACTTCAAAACTGCTTCCTAGAGCACTATATTCTAATAATGGTTATAGCTCCTGAACTGTGGAGTAAATAACTGTGCTAGTGATCTTTCCATCTGACCATGATCAGAATAAGCCAGAGACATATTTATATAAACGTATCTGGTATTCTGTCATTAATCCTGTGGGACAAATTGTGTTGAAGTTGAATTCCACCTGTTCAATCTTTTACACCTTTGACAAAGTCTGGGGCTGGGATTGGATCCAGCCACTCCCAGTCTCCTCTCTTAGAAGGAATTTTAGAAGTCTACAGGCCCTGCAAGGGTTTGAGGATCCATGGTGACTGTTCAGTGTCATTTCTCCACCTCATGATTTGGCAGGAGTTTCTCCAATAAAGAAATAAAGCTCTTGCCTCAAGCTCCCTCTGTGCCCATGACAGGAACCCCTGTGAGTGTCTGGGACATCCCGGCTCTTTGGCAGCCTGGGGACTCCTGGGATGTCACTGTGGAGCCCCCGTGAGTGCCTGTGACAGATCAGTGCCTTTGCAGCTCAAGGTGCCCTGGGATGTCACCATGGAATGGCTGTGACTGCCTCTGACCACAGGGCTCTTTACCATCCCCAGAAAGCCCTGGGAGGTCTCCATGGAGCCCCTGTCTCTGCCTGTGACATTCCAGCTCTGGAACAGCCTTGAGACTCCTGGAAAGTCCCCATGGCACCCCTCTGAGGGCCTGTGACAAATCTGATCCTTAGCAGGTACCCATCACTGGGCCCCTGTTGCTATGGTCGGTTTCCATGGCAACCATCACCAGACATCTGTTGCTATGATCAGTTTCCATGGCAACCATCACTGGGACCCTGTTGCTATGATCAGTTTCCATGGCAACCATCACCAGACCCCTGTTGCTATGGTCAGTTTCCATGGCAACCATCACCAGACCCCTGTTGCTATGCTCAGTCCCTTGGCAGCTCCATGGAGACCCCATGCCGGGGTGGTTGCCATGGACACCAGCTCAGGCCTGCAGCCATAGCCCGTTGCCATGGCAACCATTGGCAGCCCCATCCCCAGGCTCATGGGATCCCAGAATCACAGAATTGGCTGAGCTGGGAGGGACCCATCAGGATCCTCCAGTCCAACTGCTGGCCCTGCCCAGAACACCCCAACAATGCCAGCCTGGGCCTGGCAGCGCTGTCCAAACGCTGCTGCAGCTCAGAGAGCCCCTGGAGCTGGGACCCTTCCCTGGGGAGCCTGGGCAGGGCCCCAGCAGCCTCTGGGCAAAAACCTTTTCCTGACATCCAACCTGAGCCTGCCCCGACTCAGCTGCAGCCATTCCCTCCACTCCTGTCCCTGGGCACCAGAGGGAAGAGGTTCCCACAGCCCCAGCCAGGGACCCGCTCCCAAGGCTGTTGCCATGGCCACCAGGGCTGGGACCAGCTGGGATGCTCGGTTTCCACGGGCCGGGATTCAGGAATGGGATTCCTCAATTTCCTGCCCCTGCTAAAACCGTGCTGCCTTCGCTGCCCTTCCGCCTCCCATGGAAAGCACAAAAGGCAAAGATCCTGGGCTGGGATAAGAACAATTTATTGGGAACAACAATGAGATAAGGAACAAACAGAAAAAGAAATTATATTGATAACAGAAGGGATAAATGAAACAGTTTACTGGGAAAACTAATACATCAACAAGAGGCTCTTCCTGGCCACAATTTCCCCTGTCTGGAAAGGACACCCTTCTCCTCAGGGAGAGAGAGGGAGTCCCTTTCCTGCCCCTGGCAATGTTCTGAGGTGCGAGTGAATGTAATGACACGGCCATGGCCAGACCCTCATGTTCTTCCGTCCCACATTATGTCTTTGGCAAGGGCAGGAAAAGGGACAGGTGTTTTTCCAGCATAGACCACAGGGAAACTGGATCACCAGGGTTCTTCCCAATGTGGGCCCTCTAATGGGGGATGAAGCTGGAGTGGTGCATGAAGCTGTTCCTGCATTTTTGGCATTTGCAGGGCTTCCCTTACTGGTGGCTCCGTTGGTGTCTGGTCAAGTGAGAGCTACTGGTGAAGCTTTTCTCACACTGGGGACACTTGTAGGGCCTCTCCCCTGTGTGGATGCGTCGGTGGGTGATGAGGGTGGAGTTGTGCTTGAAGCCCTTCCCGCACTCAGGGCAGTGGAAGGGCCTCTCATCCGTGTGAATCCGCTGGTGCTGGAGGAGACTGGAGCTGGTCTGAAACCTCTTCCCACATGTGGCACACTGGTAGGGCCTCTCCCCCGTGTGGATGCGCCGGTGCTTGATGAGGTTGGAGTTGTGCTTGAAGCCCTTCCCGCACTCAGGGCAGAGGAAGGGCCTCTCCTCGGTGTGAATCCGCTGGTGCTGGAGGAGATTGGAGCTGCTCGGAAACCTCTTCTGACACTGGGGACACTCGTAGGGCCTCTCCCCAGTGTGGAGACGTTGGTGGGTCACAAGGTTGGATCTGTAGCTGAAGCCCTTCCCACACTCCCCACACTCGTAAGGCCACTCCCCAGTGTGGATCATCTGGTGGCTGATCAGGTTGGAGCTCCACCTAAAGTTCTTCCCACACTGCTAGCACTTGTGGGGCTTCTCCCCATCATGAAGCCTTTTATGGACCACCAGCTCTGAACTCTGGCTGAAGCTCTGTCCACCTTCCTCGCTCAGGGTGGCTCTTTCTTCTTCAGAGCACCCTGGGCTGGGTTTGGAGCCCCTCCTCATTCGGGATGTCTGAGGTTTTTCTTCCCTGTTGGATTCCTGTGTGCTAGAATCACTCAAAACAGTCTCTTTCACGAGGTTCTGCCATGCAGATTTTTCTTCCCTGGTCTCCATCCTCAGTTTCTTCCTGGGGGAAGGAAGGACAAGGAGAGGATGGGATTTGCCTCCATGCCAGAGGGAAGGGGAAGGAGATCCCTCCAGTACATCCCTGGCAGGACAGGGCTGACAGCAGAGTTGTCCTGCAGCTGGGGCCTGTGCTGGGCTGGGAGATGGAGCAGGAGAGAGGGGGAAATAGAAACTGACTTCCTCCTCACCTATCTGGGTGTCCCGGGGCTCATTCGTCTTCCTCACAGCCTCCTTCTCCATCCAATCAAGGTTTGGGAATGGGAAATCCTGGTTTGGGAAGAAAACAAAGGGTGCGCACATTTTCTTTTGTACTGATTTGAAGGCAAACCTTTGGAGCGTCTTAAGGAGAATTACAATTTAAAAGAAAACTAAGATCAAGGCAATGATACAGAAACACTGCCTTAAACTGACAGAGTCAGGATATAACCTGACACCCTGTTGGTCAGGGTGGTGGCAGCTGTCCCAGTAAATGGTGACTGCAGTGCTGTTGGAGAGATGAAGGTGATTCTGTCGAAGCAGTGATCCTGTAGAAGGGTCTGGTCTTCCTCTGGAGGTCCAGTGGTGGTTATGGAGCTCTTGTCCTCTGGCAATCCAGTAGGCAAGCTGCTCCTGGTGTGGCAAGTCTCAGCTTATATCCAGGTAGGAATGCTTGGATCCTCCCCCTGGGCGGAGCATCCCACAATGGGAGGATGGAATTTTATCAGTCCTGCAGTGACACTCAATGGCCCATTCACAGAAGATATCTCCCGTGAAGGGCGTTATCAGGGCTGAGTCATGGAAGAGATAAAGAACACTGCCCCACCTGTTTATAATGGTTGCTGAAGGTGGGGATTGAAAACATGCATTTGGTTACATCTTGCATGGCAACCTGAAACAGTGGGGTAATCCCTGCTCAGGGGGTGAACACCACCCCCCTTACCCAAACTGGCTCAGCTGTAAAACCCCCACCCTGGGAAGGGCACACACAGAGGACAATGTCACACTTACCCTGCCCCAGGGGAGCGCTCTTTTTCCCGTCATTCCCTTCCTGTCCCCCTTTTTCTATCCCATTTACTGTTCAATAAAATTCATTTTTGGTTTGGTCTCATTATCACCTTAATTGGGGCAGAGGAATCTCTCAAACACTTTTCTTAACCAGACTCACCAGACTGTGAAATTATTTTGGCACAGTGAGTTTAGGCACTGTTCTCTGACCCCAAGTGCCTTTGACAACAGCATGGTGCCCTCCTCTGAGGAGGTTGTGGTTCTCTCTGGAGGAACTCTTTGAAACTGGGCTGCAGCTTCCTCTGAGTGACTTATGGGAGAACTGATGAGGTAAATCGCCTTTGTGGGCCCGGAGTGTAAAGAAAATATTTTGTTGTCCTTCTATTACAGCGACCTGATGAAGGTCTTCAGGGTGAGAGAAGTGGACGAGAATCTTGGTTCATGATCAGAAGGCTGGATTTATTGATATATGATATATAATACATTATAACTATACTAAAAGGAATAAAGAGAAAAGTTGCAGAGGCTTGCTAAGCTAAGAATAGAAAGAAAAGAATGAATAACAAAGTTCTGTGTCCAGCAGAAAGCAAGGACCAACTCTCCTGTGAGTGGTCAGCAAATCCAAACACTCACAGAAGACCAATCACAGATGCTCCTCTTACATTCCACATCAGCAGATAATTATTGTTTGCATTTTTCTTCTGGGGCCTCAGCTTCCCAGAAAGGACAAATCCTAAAAGAGAGGATTTTATGAAAAAATGTCTGCGACATCCTTCCTTGAAATGTTTTTTTAAAATCACAGGAGGAAAGGGAGCAAATGATACCAGCGAGACTGACAAGGTTCATTCACCCCATGGTGAGGAACACAAGGCTGCTAAAAGTCCTACAAGAAGCTCAGCTCAAGTAGCTAAATTCCCAAATAACTCCTGAATTCCCAGGCTTGAGTTCTTTGTTAAATGTGAGAATCATTTTTCTCTTCATCCCTGTCGCCTTTGTGACAGCTACAAAGAGTTTCCTTTCCTTTTTATGATATCTGTCTTGGGCTGAATTCACACTTTTATCAGAATGTGCTAGCAGCTGAGCTGGAGCTGTGCAGGAACCCGTGGAACTTGGAATTGTCAAAAATTGCTTGTACAGTCAGTTTATTAATGTTTGGGATTTGTTTGCATTTTCATCACATCTGACTTGTGGGAAAACCAAATATTCATCAAAGTGATTTATGCAGAGTCAAGTTTGATGTCTGTGAAATTATTTTGTCCAGTGCCCAGGGGATGCTCGAGGAGTCTCTGTGCCTCTCGTCCTGGGGGATGCTTGGGAGGGGTTTGGGGGTGTTTTTCCTGTCCCTGTCACCCCAGGCCATTCCCCAGGGGGTCTCCATCATTCTCACCCAGGGAATGCTTGGGGGTTCTCCCTCACTCTCATACCCTGTGCTAGGGGATGTCTGGGGCAGTCTCTGTCCCTCTCAGCCCAGGGGATGCTCGGGGGGTCTCCATCCCTCTGGCCTCAGGCAATGCCTGTGCAGGGCTGGGGACCAGGGGCTCTGTGTCCCTCTCACCGCTGAGGGTGCTCGGGCCTGGGGGGGCTCTCCGACCTTCTCACACCTGGGGAGGCCGGGGGGGTCTCTGTCTCCCTCAGCCCTGCTGTGACCCCACCCAAACATCATTGGGCTCAGAGGGACAGAGACACCCCCAAAGCCCCAGAAGGGCTGAACCTGGGATTTGGTTTGGGGCTGAGGATTTAGGAAGGGGCTGGAATTGGGGCTAGGTTGGAGTTGGGGCCGAGATTTGGATTAGAGCTGGGATTGGGGTTAAGGCTAGACATGGGATTGGCTTTAGGGCTGGGGTTGGGATTGGGTCTGGGGCTAGACAAGTCTGGCACTGGGATGAGATTAAATACAGAACTATGAGTGTGTCTAAACATGGAGTGAGATTGAGACCAGAATCAGGGTCAGGATTGGGACTGAGCTCACCCAGAGCGGGACAGGGAGAATGTTTTGGTGGGAAGGTTTGGGGAAAATCCTTGTTTGGGGAAAAACAAGCTGTGAATGCCTTGGGTTGGGGATTCCTCCCACCCATGTCCATTTCTAGAAGTCACCTGATGTCCAAAAATCAAGAGTGAATCAAAAAACCCACCAGGGGTTTTCCATTTCCATTCTCATCCCTCTTGGGTTATGGTTGGTCCCCCATCTCAAGGCTGCTGGGGATCCCCCCTCTCCAGGGTCCTGCTTTTGGCTTCTGGGAGGTTCTGGGGTCCCAAGGTCCCCCTCTCCAGCCTCCCCTCAATCCAGCCACTTGGGGTTCCCCTTTCTTTCCACCACCCCGTCCTTGTTTAGGGCAAATTTGGTTGAAACCCTCCAAAAGGAGTTTCCTCTAGAATGTCGATTCAGCAGCCCCACCCTCAGCCAGTCCAGGAAAATATTTCCGGGGAGAAAAGTGGAAAAAACTTTATTCTACAGGCAAAGCATTCACCAGCACAAAAACTGAACAATATTAAGCAATAAAACCTCCTGCTGCTCCAAAATATATGACAAACTCTGAAAGTCCCTCCTTGGGTTGTAGCTCCGTGCACTCAGTGTCTTATCAGTCTCTTATCAGTCTCTTTTCAGTCCCTCCAGCACTGGAAATGCTGTGGCCCAGGCTCAGCCAGGTGGGCCACAGGTGCAAGCTGCCCGTGGTGTTCTGGCTGTTCAGTGCAGAGCAGATTTAAACACCTCCAAAGAAAAAGAAAAATCAAAGTCCAGGGAACTTCTCTGCCTCAGCGAGCTAAAAGCTAACTAAAAGCAAAGGACAGCTCTTACCTGCTGTCTCTCCATCCAGCAGCTGGAATGTAGAGGAATGCAGTGTATGAAAACAAACTGCTGCTTCTTTCTCCTCCCCTTCACTCTCAGAACCAGCCTTAAAGGTGCAGAACTCATTTCTGGGCTAAACAGACCGATGGGGTACGAGCATCATGAAGTCACCCCAGGACACGCCCCTGTCAGGGTCAGGGGGTCCCGTCCCCGCCTCATCTCCGGGCTGCCGGGGGTCCCCCAGCTCCGGTATCGCCCCTTCCCCTCTCCCCGCCCCGGGGGTCCCTGGTTCCACAGCCCCGGCTCTCACGGGGATCCCCAAAACCAATGTCCCGCCCTGTCGGTACCGGGCCATCCCCACGTGGACCCCCGGGACCCTCCGAGGGGCGATCGCGGCTGCTCTCCCCCCGAAAAAGCTCCTCTTGGGGAGCCCGGAGATACCCGGGGCTCGAGTCCGGGATCTGCCGGCTCCGAACACTCTCCAAAAAATCCTGCCGGAGACCCCTGGCTGGAGCCGGGGCGAGCTCGGCCTCCGCCCTCCCCTGCGGCTCGGGGCTGGGGGCGATGCTCCGGGGCAGGGGGTGCTGCAGGCTCGGCGTGCGGGCGCTGCGAGCGCCGCGATTCTCCCGCTCCCGCTCCTCCTCTCCCTCCTCTTCCTCCCGCTTTTCCTCCGCTGCCAGCCCGGACCCCCCTTTCCCACCGCTGTGCCCCGCGGCCCCGCAGCACCGGCTGCTGGCTGGGGGAGCCCCCGATCGGCCCCAGGGCTGGGCAGGGGCTCGGGGACCCCCCCGGGGCGGATCCGTCCCCCGGCCCGAGCCCCAAATTCCGCTCCGGGGCCGCGGGGCTCTGTGGGCCCGCCTGGCAACCGGTGAGTCATCGGAGAGAAAAGCTCTGGTTGGCTGGAAATTGTTTAGCGCCTCTTCTGATTGGCTGGAATTATGACAGACGCTGCGCCCTGCGGGTGTCCCTGGGAGCTGCGGAGTCCGGCCCAGAGCCTTTTCCTATTTCTATCTGTTCTCTGAGACCTCTTTCCTATTTCTTTCTCTCTCTGAGACCTCTTCCCGAATTCTTTCTCTCCTTCTCTCTTCCCCATTTCTTAATCAGTTCAATCCAAGTTCGAGCAGATCCGCAGGTTGCGTTTCCATAGTCTCATTCGCTCCTTCCCTGGGGCAGAGGCGTCTCTCCCTCGCGAAATCGTAACCCATGGACAGGGTCCTTTCCCAGCCCAATCCTTCCAGGATTTTGTTGGGGACTCGCTTCCATTTCCTCCCTCCCTCTATTTCCAGCAGGGAAGGTGCTGGAAAATGTCCGGCAAAGCCATCTTTGCTGTGTGCTCTGCAGCCCACAGAGCTGCTGGACCTTGTCCCCTGGCCCTGCACAGTTCCTTGGGAGGCACGGCAGGAGCAGCACCCTGGGAGCCTCGGGAATGCCCTTCTGGGATCCATGGCACACACTCCCAGGGGCTGGAATTCCAGTTCTCAGCCAGGAAAAGATGTTCCTCCCCTTGAAGGCAAAGCTCTAAGAAGGAGCCAAAAGCCAAGTGGAGCAAGATCTTACAGTGACATTTCACTGCCAGCCTTCATAACGTCACTCATGGTTGTTGTAGCTCGTGGATTGGGAATTAAATCAGGGCGGGGTCTTTGGTGGGAGCTGCCCTGGGTCAAGGGAGACCCTGAAAGAGAAACAGAGCAGGGAAAGAGAGGCAGGTGAGAAAGGGGGCAGAACACAATCAGCTGAGAAGGTGGCACACTGAAAAAAGACCAGAACTGACTGAAAATGAAAGGGACACAAAGAAATAATTTTGCATTTTTTATTTCCTAACAAAATACAGTTTCCTCTCTTTCTCACAAACCTTCTCCCAGTGTCATTCAGCAGGGCTGTCAGAAAGTCCTTCATTCTGGGTGGATGTTCCAGGCTGCAGCCACAAGGAAAGAGAAAATGGGGATTTTCCTGCTCCTGGAGAGTTTGACATCCTCAGCTGAGGAGAGAAGGAGGCACCAGAAGAAAAGGGCAGCCGGGCTTCACCCTTCCTCTGGAAAGAGGAGGGGAATCTCTCATCCTGTTTGCAGCTGCTCCCAGAGGGATGTGAGGGCTGATCCCAGAGCCCCAGTGGTCACAGTCAGGGCTGCCCTCAGGGAATGCTCGCCTGGTATTGAGGGGCAGGATGGGAGAACCTGGATCATCGAGCACCCAGCTGCCCCTCATGTTTGGAGTTGCTTGAGGAGGGCTGGGACATCCCCCCTGTCCTGCTCTGGGTGAGCTCAGTCCCAATCCTGACCCTGATCCTGCTCTCAATCTCACTCCATGTTTAGACACACAATTCTGTATTTAATCTCATCCCATCCCAAACTCATCTAGCCTCAGACCCAATCCCAACCCCAGCCCTAAAGCCAATCCCATGTCTAGCCTTAACCCCAATCCCAGCTCTAATCCAAATCTCGGCCCCAACTCCAACCTAGCCCCAATTCCAGCCCCTTCCTAAATCCTCAGCCCCAAACCAAATCCCAGGTTCAGCCCTTCTGGGGCTTTGGGGGTGTCTCTGTCCCTCTGAGCCCGATGATGTTTGGGTGGGGTCACAGCAGGGCTGAGAGGGACAGAGACCCCCCCGGCCTCCCCAGGTGTGAGAAGGTCGGAGAGCCCCCCCAGGCCCGAGCACCCTCAGCGGTGAGAGGGACACAGAGCCCCTGGTCCCCAGCCCTGCACAGGCATTGCCTGAGGCCAGAGGGATGGAGACCCCCTGAGCATCCCCCAGGGTGAGGGGACAGAGACTCCCGGGCATGCCCTGGGCTGAGAGGGACAGAGACTGCCCCGAGCACCCCCTGGAACAGGGGTGAGAGGGAGGGAAAACCCCCAGGCATTCCCTGGGGTGAGAATGATGGAGACCCTCTGGGGAATGGCCTGGGGTGACAGGGACAGGAAAAACACCCCCAAACCCCTCCCAAGCATCCCCCCGGGCCAGAGGCACAGACACCACTAAAGCATCTCCTGGGCACTGGACAAAAGTAAACTTGGCAGAAATCAAACTTAACTCTGCATAAATAATTTGGATGTATATTTGAATTTTCCACAAGTCATGTGATGGAAATGCAAACAAATCCCAAATAATAATAAATGAAACATAGAAGTAATTTTGTGGCAATTCCAAGTTTCATCGGTTTCTGCATAGCTCCAGCTCAACTGCTGGCAGTTTCTGATAAAAGAAAAGTAGAAATTCAGCCTAATACAGATTTTTAAAAGGAAGGGAAAGCTCTCTGTAGCTGTCACAAAAGTGACAGGGATGAAGAGAAAAATGATTCTCACATTTGACAACCCAAGCCTGGGAATTCAGGAGTTATTTGGGAACTGAGCTACTTGAGCTGGGCTTCTTGTGGGACTTTTAGCAGCCTTGTGTTCCTCACCTTGGGGTGAATGAACCTTGTCAGTCTCTCAGGTATATTTTCCTCCCTTTCCTCCAGTGATTTTAACGAACTTTTCAAGAAAGGACAAAAAAGTATTTTCTTTACACTGGCCACCTATCACAGCCATTTTCCTCATAAGTTTTCCCATAAGTTGCTCAGAGGAAGCTGCATCCAAGTTTCCAAGAGTTCCTCCAGAAAGAAGCACAACCTCCTCAGAGGAGGGAACCATGCTGTTGTCAAAGGCACTTGATGTCAGAGAACAGTGCCCTGAACCCACTGTGCCAAAATAACGTCACAGTCTAGTTAAGAAAATTGTTAGAGAGATTCTTCTGCCCCAGTTAAAGTGCTAACAATACCAAATCCAAGATGAATATTATTGAACAGTAAATGTGACATAGAGAGAGGGATGGAAAGAAAGAGAAAAAGGGTGACAGCAATGGAGTGACAGGGACAGAGCCCTCCCCTGGGGCAGGGCAAGTGTGACATTGTCCCCTGTGTGCCTGGCCTTCTGGGGGTGGGGGTTTTACACCTGAGCCGGTTTGGGTAAGGGGGGTGGTGTTCACCCCCTGAGCAGGGATTACCCCACTGTTTCAGGTTGCCATGCAAGATGTAACCAAATGCATGTTTTCAATCCCCATCTTCATCAACTGCTATAAAATGGCAGGGCAGTGTTCTTTATCTCTTCCATGACTCAGCCCTGATTATTCCCTCCAGGGGAGATATCTTCTGTGAATGGGCCATTGAGTGTCACTGCAGGACTGATAAAATTCCATCATCCCATTGTGGGATGCTCTGCCCCGGGGGAGGAACCAAGCATTTCTACCTGGATATAAGCTGAGCCTTGCTACACCAGGCGTAGCTTGCCTACTGGATTGCCAGAGGACAAGAGCTCCATAACCAGCACTGGACCTCCAGAGGAAGACCAGACCCTTCTACAGGATCACTGCTTCGACTGAATCACCTTCATCTCTCCAACAGGACTGCACCACCATTTACTGGGACTGCTGCCACCACCGTGAACAACAGGGTGTCAGGTTATATCCCGACTCTGTCAGTTTAAGGCAGTGTTTCTGTATCATTGCCTTGATCTTCATTTTCTTATTAAATTGTAATTCGCGCTTAGACACTCCCCCAGGTTTGCCTTCAAATCAGTGCAAAAGACAATGTACTCACCGCTTGTCTTCTTCCCAAACCAGGATTTCCTATTCCCAAAACTTGATTGGATGGGGGAGGAGGCAGTGAAGAACAAGAAGCAGCCCCGGGACACCTAGTCAGGTGAGGAGGAAGTCAGTGCCCCTTTCCCCCTCTCTCCTGCTCCATCTCCCAGCCCAGCATGGCCCCTGGCTGCAGGACAACCCCGCTGCCAACCCCATCCTGCTGGGGATGCACTGGGGGGATCTCCTTCCCCTTCCCTCTGGCACAGAGGCAAATCCCATCCTCTCCTTGTCCTTCCTACTCCAGAGAAGGAGCTGAGAATGGAGACCATGGAGGAAGAATCTCCATGGCAGAACCTCATGGAAAAGGCCATTTTGAGTGACTCCACAGTGCAGAATTCTAATGGGGTGGAAAATCCCCAGAGATTCCACAGGAGGAGGGGCTGCAAACGCAGCCCAGGGTGCTCTGAGGAGGAAAGAACCACCCTGTGCCAGGAAGGTGGAGAGAGCTCCTTCCAGTGCTCGGAGCTGGTGGTCCATGGGCAGTTTCATGATGGGGACAAGCCCTACAAGTGCTTGGAGTGTGGGAAGAGCTTCAGGCAGAGCAGCACCCTGATCAAGCACCAGAGGATCCACACTGGGGAACGGCCCTATGAGTGTTGGAAATGTGGGAAGGGCTTCAATGACAACTCCACCCTCATCAGGCACCAACAGCATCCACGCTGGGGAGAGGCCCTAGGAGTGTCCCCAGTGTCAGAAGAGGTTTCAGAGAAGCTCTAATCTCCTCCAGCACCAGCAGATGTGCACAAATGAGAGGCCGTTCTGCTGCCCTGAGTGCGGGTTGGGCTTCAAGCGCAAGTCCAACCTCATCAGGCACAGGTGCATCCATACTGGGGAGAGGCTCTACAAGTGTCCTGAGTGTCAGAAGAGGGGGTTCGCATCAGCTCCGATCTCCTCCGCCACCAGCGCGTTCACACCGGCGAGAGGTCCATCGACTGCCCTGACTGTGGGAAGGGCTTCAAGCACAACTCCAACCTCATCACCCACCGGCGCATCCACACTGGGGAGAGGCCCTATGAGTGTCCCCAGTGTGAGAAGAGCTTCTCAGACCGCTCATTCTTTACCCGACACCAACGGAGGCACCGATAAGGGAAGGCCTGCCAGTGCCCCAATTGCAGGAGGATTTTTGTGCACTGCCCCAACTTCACACATCATTGGAGGACCCCCACTGGTCAGAGCCCTGGTGATCCATTTTTCCTGTGATCTATGTGGGGAAGACACCAGTCCCTTTTCCTGCCCCTCCCAGTCACATGATGTGGCATTGAAAAACATGAGGGTCTGGCAATGGCCCTGTCATTACATTCACTCCTACCTCAGGTCATTGCCAGGGGCAGGAAAGGGACTCTCTCTCTCCCTGAGGAGAAGGGTGTCCTTTCCAGGAAGGGGAATCTGTGGCCAGGAAGACCCAGTAAGTTGTGTTTTAGTTTTCCCTGTTAACAATTTTATTCATCTCTTCTGTTATCAATATTGTTTCTGTTCCATTTGTTCCTTATCAGCGGGGAGCTGTGCCAGGGAGAGCCTGAGGCACCAAAGGCACCTTGGCAGCAGCAGCTGCTTGCAGGCCATGGCCAGAAGCCTCCCTTGGCAGCCCGGCCTGGTGGCCACCACTGCAGAGCTGCTGCCTCAGGGCTCATTCCTGGCTGGGCTCTGAAAAGCCACTTCTGCCCCAGGAGCCTGACTGGGAAGCCACTGGCCCCAGCACCTCGGGGACAAGATATTAATGACAAAACTCTTCATGGCACAGGGGAACAGGGACCCTCCGGCAGCGTCCCCGTGTCCCCCAGGGCCAGAGCCTGGGCCAGGGCTCCTTCACCCTGTTATGAATGAGGGCTTGAGAGCGCTGAAAAAATCCCCAGCAAGGGATCAGCAAAAACCAGATTTAATATTAAGGGACAGCAGCACAAAGTTCCTTGCCAAGAGTCACTCTGCTCCTGACTGGATACTTCAGGCACACCAAGGAAACAAAGCAACAACAAAACCAAACAAAATCCAGGCAATCAAACCAGAAATTACCCGAGAACTGTCCCTGTGTGTTTGTGTGTGACACAAGGACAGCGAGGGCAAGGATGAAAGGAATACTGCCTGAAAGCCTAACAGAGCTCAAACTTAACAGGACTTAACTTACACATTAACCTTAACTGATACTTTCAACTTCACAATGTAGCAAAACAGCAGAGTGTAACAGCATTTAATCTAACTCAAACCTATGAGTTTGCAATTTAACAGCGGAATAACACTTTACAATATTTTGCTTAACAGATAACTTATATTAAAGGTAACAGCTTAGCAAAAGAACAACTCTTAGCAGCATTTATCTTCACTTAGGCCTTGTGACTTAACCTGACCTACAGGCCTGGCTGACTCAGCTATCCAAGGCACTCAAACCCCTCAGAGTGCAGTATTTCTGCCACATTTCCCCAGCATAGGCACTCCTGTGTGCACACAAAGTGTCGGTGCAAGGCCCCTGTGAGCAATTCCCCTGAGGGCAGGCAATGCTCACTGTGGATCCTTTGGCATCTCCCCAGCAGGTGAAGGGCTGAGCCTGGAGGAGTGGGGGGATCGGCCCAGGCTCTGTGGTTGTTGGGGATCCCTGAGTGCAGCAAACAGGAGAGTTCCCAGCTGGGAGAGGCCCCACTCAGAGGGAGTCGCTGGCCCAGGAGAGCTCCAAGGGCTCCTTTTGGAGCGCTGTTTGCAGGGCCCCAAGAGAGGGGCTGCAGTCCCAACAATGGCTCATCCTGGCCGCACTTGGCACCAACAGCTTTCTTTGGCAGTGTGAGAACAGGGATGTTGTGCCACTGAGGGAACAGAAACAGTTCCCAGAGCTGCTCCTACAGAAAGCAGGAGCTGGTTGGGCAGCAGCAGTGCCTGGAGCAGACAGTGTTTGTGATGAGCTGCAGAGGAGCTGAGCCCAGGGGCTGTTGGCCAAGGCCGAGGCCCAAGGAGCATTTCTCAGCTGGCAGGGCAGCCTGAGAAGGAGAGGGGGGAATGCAGCAGCACAGGGCCCATGGAACCACGGGACCATTGTGACACTGTGGGGCCCTGTGAGACCAAGGGAACATTGTGACACTGTGGGGCCCTGTGAGACCAAGGGAATATTGTGACACTGTGGGGCCCCGTGAGACCAAGGGACCATTGTGACACTGTGGAGCCTCATGGAACCATGGAGACCAAGGTGACATTGCTGGGCCCCAAAGAACCAAGGGAACAGTACTGACACTGTGTGACTCCATGGAATGCAGAGGTCATTGTGACACTGAGAGACCCCATCAAACCAATGATCCATTGGCACACTGTGAGGCCTCATGGAACCAAGGGGCCATTGTGACACTGTGGGGCACCATGGCACTGAGGGCTCCATTGTGATACTGAGGGGACTCATGGGATCATTGAGACTCTTGTGATGCTATGAGGTACCATGGAATAAGCAAAGCATTGTGACACTGTGAGGCCTCATGGAACTAGAGAGACCATTGTGACCATGGGGGTACCTACAGAACCAAGAGGAGCATTGTGATACTGTGGGTCCTCATGAAACCAAGAGGCCTTTGTGACACTGCAGGGCTGCATGGAACCAAAGGTCCATTGTGACATTTCAGGGCTCATGGAACAGAGGAGTCACATGACATTATGGGGCCTGGGGAGCCACGGAGACCATTGTGACACTTCAGGGCCTTATCAAATGTAGGGGCCACTGTGACACTGCTGGACCCCATACACCCAAGGGTCCATTGTGACACTGCAGGTCTTCTCAAGGGACCATCATGGGACCATTGTGACACTGCTGGACCCCATGGAATCAAGGCACTGTTGTGACACTGTTAGGCCCCATAGGTCTGGCTGGTTTGGCCTCCTTTTGACTTCCTGACTGATCCAACTGACCTTGGCATGTTGGGGGTCTCTTCTTATTAGCTGCTGAAACACTGGGGCTCCATGCTTTCCTTCCTATGGAAAAGAACTGTCCTTCTTAGTCAGGCGCCCATGCCCAGAATTGGGATTTCCACCTCCAACATTGCCTGTTGTGAAAGACTGGAGGAGATTTTTGGCTGGAAAAATTTTGTATGTTGGGAAGGAAAGAGAAGGTCCAGCCTTGCACTGCCCTGTAACCCCAGCCCTGCCCTGCCCTGGAATCCCAATCCCCCCAGAGCCTCTATCCCAGCCCAGCAGTGGCTGCCAGTCCCTGGCACAGCACAGGCAATGCTCCACAGCCACCTCTGCAGCCCCAGCCCAGCTCCTGAGGGACCAAATGAGCCCAAGTTCCACCTGGGGGAAGGGCCCAGGAAGACCAAGGGGTATTGAAGGCTGACAACAAGGCAAGCACACATCTTGACCCTACCTCCTCTTGGAATTTCCATCTGAATACTGCTGGAATCCAGGAGTTGGTAGTTCTGTGTGTTTGTTTGTGTGTATGCTTCTCTGTATCTTTTTTGTCTGTCTCTCTTTGTGTGTCTACTTCTCGTATATATGTCCTCTTCCAAATTTTGAGTGACTTAAAATTGAACAGGCTTAGAGCTTATGAAGTTGAATAGCACAAGGTAATGCATTGAGTTGTGTTTTTTCTTGATTTAATGTCATATTAAATATTTGCAAAAGTTTTTCTGATTTTCAAAAGTTGACAATAAAGGTTGTTTTGCTCTTTTGAACTTTTTAGAGTCTCTTGTTGCTATTTCTTCAGCACATAAAACTCAGAGGACACAAACAATTTGAGTTTCCTTTTAAATGTCTCCTTGAAAGAGTTTTTTGGGGGATGGGAGTCAGGGCTTGTCTGTCCTGCTTGGCACAGCCCAGGCAGGGCTTTCCCAGCCACATTCCACACTCCAGTTCCCAGCTGGAGCTGCTGGTGCCTCTGAGTTGTGCTGCCCCAGCCCCAGGGACGCTCTCCTTGTCTGCCCATTCCCCCACGGTCTCTGGGCAGGGATGGCCTCAGTGGGGGCTGCTGACATCCTCAGCACCTTGGAGGCTGCTGCTGAATTTTCCTGCTGCAGAGGCTTGTTCAGCCTTCAGCTCTTCAGTTCAGGAATTCAGTGTCCCAGGACTCATTAACATTGAGAACACCTCAACAAGCCAAGCCTTTGGGAACAATTTGATTTCAGTTTCCAAATAATTTGTAGTTAAGTAAATCTCAGTAGTGTATTCAAAGTGAACACATGATATTTAAAAAGACAGTGAGAAAATACTTTTTAAGTCCTGGTAATTTTGTTTTGCTGTTAATTCATTGATGTGTGCAATCTCCAATTGACACTGAATCCAAGTACCTCCTCATGCAGTTGGAATAGATATGAAAATCAAGACCCTTCATGGCTGACAATCAATCAGACTCTGTCCCTACACCCACCCCACCATTTCCCCCATCCAAGCCCTGGCACTCAGAGCAGCCTTGTGCAAATCTGAGCTCCCTCCAGCCCAGGCTGCACCTGCAGCTTTCAGCTCCTTGGCTCCAACTCCCACCTGCTTTCCTTGGAGACAGAGCTGCCTGAGACACAGAGGGATGTTCATTTCTTGTCAGTCAACAAAGCCAAGGGAAGGCACAGCTCCATCAAATGCAAAAGTCATTCCTCTGCTGGATATTAAATCCACTTTCCACAGCAGACAGTCTCAGAACAATGGAAAACACCTTCTGTGCCCAGCAGAGATCCCAAGTTCCCCCCAAACCCTCCCTGCCCTGATTTTGCCCAGATTTGCTCTTTGCACACATGAGTCACAGGCTGAAGTCAGGAGCTCCCTCTATGCCCAGTGGGAGGAAAAGAGAGAAAGGAGATGAAGAGCTCTCCTGTGCAGAGCCAAAGTCCAAGCACCCCTGCAGTGGGAACAACTACTCATCAGGTTTGTGTCCTTTGGGTTCAGGGACTGGTGACACTCAGAGGCACAGAAACATTTCTTGCCTGCAAACACAACAGGAATATTTGAACAGTTTAATAACCATCACAGCTCTTCCCTCGGTTTTCTGTCGTGTCCCAGCAGCATTTCATATGTCCACCAGCCCAAAGGGATTTCTATACAGAAACAGTTCAAGACAAAGACATAAAAAAGGTAAATTTGAGATAGATATAACCAGAACGACATATTTAATTCATATTTATTTGAACTTCTTAAAGATTTGGCCACTCCTTGAGATTCAAAGCATGAAACCAGTCAGCTGAGAGGCACTTGAATGGCCAGAGAGCATATGGAAGAAGAAATGTGAGAGCAGCAGGAAGGACATGGATCCAGCTGGTCTAGTGAAGAGATGTAGTCAAACATGGCTATTTCAACAGGAGAGGTAGAAACACCAGATGGAAAAGGGAGATTAAATAATAGAATGAGTATTGGTTATACAAGTAGAGTGGGAACAACTGTTTCTGGTGGGAAAAAATTGCTATTTCTTAAAAGTACTCAAATGACCCACATAATAAAGATTCGCTTGTATATTATCAGATAAACACGTATTAAAACCTGTGCCCCTATCCAGGCTGACATCAGTTGTGTGCCCATGAACAGGCAGTTCCACTTGTGCCCTGAGGTGCCCAGCTGGGATTGGATCTCTCTGAGTGCACCTGAGGGAGAGCAGAGCACCTTGTAAGCTGCAGGTCCCTGACAGCCCCGCAGGGCTCCTGTCCCATCAACATCTGCTCTGCTCCAGTCTGAAACAGGGCCCAGCATGGTGCCGGGATCATCAGAGAGCTGAGGTGTGTGCTGGAATTCAATGCCCTCCCCATCCCGCAGCAGCCCTGCATTTCCCTACTGCAGCCTTGGTCTCCAGCCCAGCCATGGAGGCTCTTTGGGCTCTGGACTGTTCCTGCAGCCCCCAAGGGCAGCTGAGCTCTGCCTTTGGCACAGTCAGGCCTGGCCAGTGCAGGTGATTCTCAGCAATTGCTTGTGTGTGCCTGGCCTTGCTGTCAGCCCTGGCAGCGACTGCGTGGCCCCTTTGTGGCCCTGTGCTGGCCCAGCCATGGTGGCCCAGTCCCTGTGCAGGCCCAGCCCAGGCCGGGAGCATTGTGCCGTGGTGCCCACAGCAGCCTTGGGGCTCTGTGCCCCATGGCCTCCCTGCTGGACAGCCTCTGCCAGCTCCTGCAGAGCCCGTGGCACCTGTGGGGCTGCACAGACAGCCCTGCCCCGGGCTCTGCTGGCCTCTGGGCCAGCAGAGAGGCAGCCAGGGCTGGCCATGGCCGGGAACAGGCCCTGAGCCCTGCAGGAGGATGGAGCTGGGCCACAGCCAAACTCAGCCCAGGCCAAAGCTGGGCTCAGCAGCCAGGGCTGCCAAGGGCTGGGCACAGAGGCTGGCACTGACAAATGTCCTGGGCCCTCTCCCTGCTCTGTCCATGCCACCCAGGGCACAGAACAACCTTCTCTCTGGGCCACTTGCCTGTTTGCAATGCCTTGCACAGGCGCTGGCCCTGCCCCACAAGGCCTGGCCTGAGTCCTGCCCCTGCACACTCAGCCAGGCTGAGATGGACACTGATGGTTTCTGGGCCAGGCTCTCTGAGCCCAGCCCAGCTCCCTGCAAGCTCTGCCAGCTGCCCTGAGCTCTGGGCAGCACCAAGGGCCTCTCCCCAGCCCAGCCGGCTCTGGCCCCACAGCTCTGCTCAGGCCAGGCTGCTCTGGGCACTGCCCCACGGCCTCAGCCCCTGGCAAGGGCACAGCAGCAGCTGCAGCTGCCACAGGACTCAGCCCCAGCCATGGGGGAAGGTGCTTGGCCAAGGCCAAAAGAGGCTCCCTGGCTGCCCTGCTCCTTTCTGCCTGAGGTGCTGAGAGCTCTGCAGCCCCTGCTGCCATCCCATCTGCCCAGGGCAGCACAAGAGTCCAGGCCTTGGGGCCCTCAAGAGCTGCTCCTGCTCCAGGCCCAGGGCCCATGCCAAAGCTGGGGCAGCCACAAAGCTGTGCCCATTTCTGTCCATTGCTGCTCGGATGGGGATGGATCCTCAGACACTTGGAGGTTGCTGATGAACTTTATTACTCCAGATGTCTCTTCTTTCTTCAGCTGTTTCGTTCAGGAATTCAATGGAAAAGGCTCAGAAACAATAGTTCAAAACAATCAAACAAGAAAAGCCAATGGGAATAATTGAAGCTTCAAATTCTTCTGTGATTAATTAGACAAATTTCAAAAGTGTATTCAAAGTGAATCTGCTATATTAAAAAAAAAAAAAAAAAGCAGAGGAAATTGTTTTGACAGTTATTCTTTCCTGTTCATAGACTGCTATCAGCAATATCCAGCTGATAGTGACCCCCAGTACTTTCTAATGCAGTCTGAACAGATATGAAGATAAAGACCTTTTATGGCTGACAATCAATAATACTTTGTCCCCACTCCCTCCCCATCATTTCCCTCATCCAACCCCTAGCCCTCCTATGGATCAGGAACGGTGTGGCCAGCAGGACCAGGGCAGTGATTCTTCCCCTGTGCTCAGCACTGGTTGGGCAGCACCTTGAGTGCTGTGTCCAGTTCTGGGCCCTCAATTTAGGAAGGACATGGAGGGGCTGGAGCGTGTCCAGAGAGAGCCAACAAGGCTGGTGAGGGGTCTGGAGCACAAGTGATGTGAGGAGCAGCTGTGGGAGCTGGGATTGTTTATCCTGGAGAAGAGGAGGCTCAGGGGAGACCTCATCACTCTATACAACCCCCACACAGGAGGGTGCAGCCAGGTGGGGGTCAGACTCTTTTCCCAGGGAACAGTGACAGGACAAGAGAACACAGCCTTCAGCTGCATGAGGGGATATTTAGGCTGGACATTAGGAAATATTCTCCTCACAAAGAGTGATTGGGCACTGGAATGGGCTGTCCAGAGAGATGTGTGAGTCACTGTCCCTGGAAGTGTTTAAGGAAAGACTGGATGTGGCACTGAGTGCCATAGTCTGGGTGATAGGGTGGTGTTGGGTCCCAGGTTGGACTTGATGCTCTCCAAGGTCTTTCCCAGTATGGTTGTTTCTCTGATGATTGTGACACTGCAGGACCGTGGGGAAGCAAGGGGCCATTGTGACACTGCGGGGCCTGGTGGCACTAAGAGGATCATGGTGACACTGTGTACGACATGGCAGCAAAGAGCCAAGAGGCCATTGTGACACTGTGGGGTTGGATGGAAGCAAGGAGTCCATAGTGACAGTCTGGGTCCTGGAGGAGCCACAGAGGCCACTGTGACCCTGCAGGGACTTGTGGAGCCAAGGGGCCATTGTGCCACTGCGGAACCAAGGAGACCCTTGGGAGAGCCTGGGGACAATGGAATCAATGGGCCATTGCTCCATTGCAAGGACTCTGGGAGCTGAGGGAACAATTGTGACACTGTGGCACCCCATGTGTGAGAGTCTGTCCCAATTTTCCCTCATCTGCCTCACGATCGTCCTTGAGAGACCACTGAAGAGAAGACCCCCCCCCCCCCCCCCCGTCTATATCTGGCTCTGAAGGAGAAAAGTCACACGCCACAGGCTCCGAGATCTGAAAGCTCAGTGTTAAGCGATTGTTTTCACAAGTGTGTTTGCTGTATGCTAAGAAGAGGGCACCATGCCCCGTTTGCAACAATAGCAGCTCTGGAAGCTGTCCCACCTCTCAGCCTGGCTGGACTTCTCCTGAGTTCCAGGTGGTCTCCCACCAAAGACCCTCACCTATTTTACAACCACCGTGACAGACAGACGGAGATGTGAGAAGCTTTTCCATCAAGGTCTGAGACATGAAACTCCTAAAAAGGCTCCTCTGCTCCTTCCAAGGACTGGGACTGAAACCCCCAGCCCGGGGGAGGAGTGTGGGGAGGCAAGCTGACCGAAGCGAGATGTTTGCCTGCAGATTGTGACCACTGGACTGAGAATACAATGGCTCTCATTTACTGCTGAGAACATATCTACCTGTTACATCTATCAAGATCATTTACTGCTGAGAACATGGACTACCTGTTACATCTGTTCCCCCCCCACAATTTTCAGTAATAAAAGCCTCTGAGTTAGGTAGAGCCTTTGAGATCTCCCCAGCATAGCAGGCGGACCCTCGGCTGGACTGGACCAAAGGACTTCGTCTCTGCATTGCTAGCTATATCCCCTCTCCTTCTCTCTCTCTCTTTCCTCTCTCTTTCTCTATCTTTTTCTCTCCCTTAATCCCTCTATTGCATTTTTGCTGTGGTTATTTCAATAAAACTGCATTTGATTTGATCATCACTGCAAACCCCCTTGTACCGTGTTGGTGTTTTGCACTCTGAAATCATTCCTACGAACCATCAGGTCATCTGTCCACTAGGACGGACCCTGACACCATGGAACCAAGGGTCCCTGGAGACACTGCAGGATCTTGTGTCACCAGGGCTCCATTGTGACACTGCAGCACCAAGGAATTAATTGTGGCACTCTGAGGCCTCAGGGAACCAACAGACCACTGTGACCCTGCAGGGCCTTTAAGAATGATGCAGAGCATTGTGACAGAGCAGGACCTGGTGTCAGGATGGGGCCATTATGACACTGCAGGGCCCCATGGAACCAAGGGTCCAGGGCTGCTCCTCAGGGACTCCTGAAATGAAGGAAACATGTTTGACCTCATGGTGGCCCTTGGGACCAAGAGGCCATTGTGACACTGGGTAAGCAAGGAGAGCATTTCTGCACTGACAGACCTCATGGAACCAATGATCCATTATAACACTGCAGGGCCCAAGGATCCAAGGGACTCTGTGACACCGAAGGGGCCCCATGGAACGAAAGGGACATTGTGATACTGAGAGGTCTCATGGAATCATGAAGACCATTGCGACACTCTGGGGCCTCATGGAACCCTCGTGATACCAAGTTGGCTGGGAGTTTTGATCTGCTGGATGGTAGGAGGGCTCTGCACAGGGCCCTGGACAGGCTGGATCCAGGGCCCAAATCCAACAAGGTGAGGTTTAACAAGTCCAAATGCCAGGTTCTGCACTTTGGCCACAACAACCCCTGCATCACTACAGGCTGGGGACAGAGTGGCTGGACAGCAGCCAGGCAGAAAGGGACCTGCAGGGACTGATGGACAGCAGGCTGGACAGGAGCCAGCAGAGTGCCCCGGTGGGCAAGAAGGCCAATGGCTCCTGGCCTGGATCAGGAATGGTGTGGCCAGCAGGAGCAGGGCAGGGATTCTTCCCCTGGGCTCAGCACTGGTTGGACAGTGCTGTGTCCAGTTCTGAGACTCCCAATTCAGGAAGGACATGGAGGGGCTGGAGCACATCAAGAGAAGGGCAAAAAGGCTGAGGAGTGGTCTGGAACATAAGTGGTGTGAGGAGTGGCTGAGAGAGCTGGGGTGGTTTATCGTGGAGAAGAGGAGGCTCAGGGGAGACAAGGCAGTCTCCGGGCACAGGTTGGACTTGATGATCCCCAAAGCCTTTTCCAGCCTTGCTGATTCTGGGATTCTCTTAAACCACCCTTGCAGCAGTTGCAGGAGGAGCCCTGGGCCTCCTCTTCAGAAGCTCCAGCAGCCCAGGTCCCTCAGCTTCTCTTGGCAGCCCCAAAGCCCATCCTGTCAGTCCTGCAGAGCCTCTGCAGCTCCTCCTCACTGCCCAGAACAGGGAGCTCCAGAGCCAGACACAGCAGCCCAGATGTGCCCCCCTGGCCTGGGGTGCCTCTGGCAAGGGAGCAGCACGAGGCACTGCAGGAGCCTGCAGACAATTCCTGCAGCACTTGTAGGGTGATCCTGGTCCCCAAGGGACATTCCCATGGTGCCAAGTCAGGAACTGCAATGGGGAGTGGGGCCAGAGAGGAAAGGGCAAACAGGGAGGGGCTGTTTGCAGGGCAGGGAACCGGGGAGGGAAATAGGAAGAAATATAAAGCAGGCAAAGAGTAGAGAAAGCAAAGGTGAAACCACGGAAATGCTCAGGGCAGTTTGGGGGTGGCTGCCAGGCAGCCCTGGCTCTGAGCAAACAGCATCTGCAGTGGGACAGGAAACTCCCAGCTGATGGGAACAAACTTTCTGGCTGACTGCAGAGGCCAGGACAAAGCTGAGTGGTTTCCCTGGTGTCCTCCAGCCCTTGCTGGCCCCAGGGGCTGATGGCATTTGTGCTCCCTCAGGTTCATGTCCCCACAACAACAGCATGGGGTGCTCCTGCCTGCTGTGTGCAATGCAAACAGGGGCTGCTGAGCCAGTGCTGCCGTGTCTGTGCCTGCAAGGATGGGGCACCTGTGTGAGCTGGGGAGAGGCCAGGGCTGCAGAGGGGGGATGTTGTTGGCAGCTCCATGAGGACGCTCTGGGATGCTGCCCTGGGCCGTGCAGCGCACTGGGGATGGATCAGCCCCTGCTCTGCTGCTCCTTCCCATCTGCCCCAGGGCCCTTGCAGAGCCCCAGCCATGCTGTTTGCCCCCAGCCTACCCATGGCCAGCCTGGGGCTGCTCACGGGGCTTTTCTGTGCTGAGCATTGGCCTGGGCATGTTCTTGAGAGAGCCTGGGCAAGGAGCCTGGATCCCCCAGGCTCTGGCCTGAGGCGTCAGCAGTGCTGCCCCAGCAGTGCCCATGGCCTGTCCCTGCTGCAGCCCCAGCACTGCCACCCCCAGCGCTGTGCCCGGCCCCGAGAGCACTCAGGCCCTGCAGCAACACCAGGGCCACCAGGGCAGTGGGGCAGGGCCATGGCAGCAGCACGGGCAACACCAAGTGCTGCTGCTGCTGGGCACAGCTGCTCGGCCAGCACTGATCTGCCCCAGCTCTGCACACAGACATTGCTGCTGCAGCTCCAGAGAACACAACAAAAGGGCGTCTCTGCAGAAAGCTTTGCTTGGAGATTGTTTAGATCCTTTAAAGCCACTGAGAATGCAGCCCCTCATTGACACAGTCTATGGGCACAGGGAAGGTGGAGACAAACAAAATGAGAGATGGCACAAAGAATGACATTTTTTTGTGGACAATATAATAAAACTAATATAAAGGAAAAAAAAAAGCCTGTATCAAGCCATCAATAACATTACTTTTATTTCACGTCATTTGTAGAATTTGGCCAGCCGTTTAATGTCTCTGAAACCATCCAGTCATCAGTCTTCTCACTGCAGCCT
Organism: Melospiza melodia melodia; assembly: GCF_035770615.1. Lineage (NCBI taxonomy): Eukaryota > Metazoa > Chordata > Aves > Passeriformes > Passerellidae > Melospiza > Melospiza melodia. Next base: position 2,395,098 of record NW_026948761.1, read on the forward strand.
TGAGCTCCTGGTTCCTCAGGCTATAGATGAGGGGGTTCAGGGCTGCAGGCACCACTGAGTACAGAACTGACAGGGCCAGATCCAGGGATGGGGAGGACATGGAGGAGGGCTTCAGGTAGGCAAATATGGCTGTGCTGATGAACACAGACACCACAGCAAGGTGAGGGAGGCAGGTGGAAAAGGCTTTGTGCCGTCCCTGCTCAGAGGGGATCCTCAGCACAGCCCTGAAGATCTGCACATAGGAGAAAACAATGAACACAAAACAGCAAAGTGCTAAACAGCAAGTAACAACAAGATAACCAAGTTCCCTGTGGGAGTTAGTGTGTGAGCAGGAGACCTTGAGGATTGGGGGCACGTCACAGAAGAACTGGTCCAGGGCATTGCCATGGCACAGGGGCAGGGAAAATGTATTGGCTGTGTGCAGCAGAGCATTGAGAAAGGCACTGGCCCAGGCAGCTGCTGCCATGTGGACACAAGCTCTGCTGCCCAGGAGGGTCCCGTAGTGCAGGGGTTTGCAGATGGACACGTAGCGGTCATAGCACATGATGGTCAGGAGGAAATACTCTGCTGAGATGAAGAACACAAAGAAAAAGAGCTGTGCAGCACATCCTGAGTAGGAGATGTTCCTGGTGTCCCAGAGGGAATTGTGCATGGCTTTGGGGACAGTGGTGCAGAGGGAGCCCAGGTCAGTGAGGGCCAGGTTGAGCAGGAAGAAGAACATGGGCGTGTGCAGGTGGTGGCCGCAGGCTACGGCGCTGATGATGAGGCCGTTGCCCAGGAGGGCAGCCAGGGAGATGCCCAGCAAGAGGCAGAAGTGCAGGAGCCGCAGCTGCCGCGTGTCTGCCAATGCCAGCAGGAGGAAGTGCCTGATGGAGCTGCTGTTGGACATTTGCTGTGCCTTGGCATTTGGATCTGTGAAAAAAGTAATCATGGAATATTTTTGCTTGGAGAGGACCTTAAATATCCCAGCACAGCTTGGGGGCACATTCCACACACTCCCTACCCAGGGCTCTACTGCCTGGAGCAGTCCCTGCCAGCAGCTGCTTCCCTGTGCCCAGGGCTGGGCCCTGCCAGTGCTGCCAGAACTCAGCCCAATCCTGGGGGCTCATCTCTGCCCTGCAGACCCCTCCCAGCTCTGGCACTGTCCAGGGGCAGGTCTGGACCTGCAGGCTCTGATGGCAACGTCAAAGCAACCCTGAGGAGGCTGGATAAACAAGACAAGATGCAGCTTCTAAGGGGCCCTGTGCTGATTTCTGTCACTGCCTGGTTTAGCAACATCTGAGAAATATTTTTTTTTCTCATCCTGGACTGCCAGATGAATATCTGTTTGCAATTTCCCATCAAGACAACCCAGAGCAGTACTTTAAAAAAGCAGGATTTTCCCTTTTATGCAGTCCCTGCCTTGCTCTGCTCCCTGCATAATCTACTTGGAAATGTTCTGCAGTTAAGTGTTATGCTGGGAGCAGTCCTGAACAATGCAGCATCCTCACGACACCATTAGAGCCCTCCCAAGCCTTACCAGCTGTCTCTTTTCACCCAGATCTTGTCCCCCAGTGCTGAGAGCAGCTGCCAGGGCTGGCTGAGAGCTGTCCCTGGCAGGCAGCAGAGTCCCTGCCCCAGCACAGTGCCCTGGGCTGCAGGACCCTGCTCTGCACAACAGCCCTGGGCACCCCTGGCTGCTCTGCACAAGAGACAATCAGAGAATGTACTCACAGGGTCTGTAGGCATTGGGATGTTCCAGCTTTAGGAGATGGCTCCAGGAGCTGCAGCTGCATTGTCCTGCAGCCAGAGGTTCCTGTGCCAAGGGCTGGCAGTGATTCTGCCCCAGGCACTTCTCAGCACCTTCCCAGCCCTGACTGATTGAAGCTCTCTGTGCCTCTGTTCTGTTCCTGCAGTGGCTGCAGGCAGTGCCCCAGCCCTGCTGGGCTGGCAGAAGAGCTTCTCATCAAGAGAAATGTGCTTTTGAAGCTCTGCTTGGTTTCCAGGAGCTGCCTCTGTGCCACGAGCCCAGCCCAGCTCATCAGCACAGACACAGCACCAGGACTTTAATGAGCCTGTGGGGCTTTGTGCTCAGGCCCTGAACATCAGTCCCTGAGAGGGAGCTGAAGAAACCTCTCCAGAACTCCAAGTCAGAATCCAATTCCAAACTTTCTTGGACTTTTAATGGGTCCCAGAGAGGGACACGACTGAGAAAGTGTCCCCAGGCCCCAGGCAGAGCAGAGAACTGGAGGCAGTGATGACAGGTGGGGACATGGAGAAGCCAAGTCTTGGTGCCCTGGAGCACAGCAGCAGGGTCTGTGCCACCAAGGGCTGTGAGGAGACACCTTGTCCTGAGACCCTGGGGCCTCCTGGCACAGCCCCAGCCAGGCTGGGCACTGTCAGCCCCTTGTCCTGCGCTCAGCATCCCCCCCTAGACCACATCCCAGTGGCCTCAAGGATCTGCTGGAAGGAGTCCCTGGGGAGCCTTGCTCAGCAATGGCCCTGGGGCCTCCTTAATGCTCCCTGCAGGGACTGCAGGTTTTTCAAAGGACTTTGGGTTTTGCTTTTGCCTTGGAGTCTCTGAGAGGTTTATGCAATCCTGGCCTGCAATTATCTGCTGTAATTAGTCCCTGGAGAGGCTTTGTCAGGAACAACATTCATTGTGGCTCATTAATGCTTCAAGGTACTTCAGTTGTTTGAAGGTACTTGGTGTTTCCCTTTTGATACAGACTCTGTGAGAGGTTTGTGCACTCAAGGCCCCAGTTATCTGCTTTAATGAATCCCTTTAGAGCTTTGTACTGACACTCAGTGGGGCTCATTAATGCCTTGAGATACTCAAGGTTTTTAAGATATTTATGTATTTTAGAATACTTTTAGGTACTTTTAAGAATTTTCCTTCCCACGCTGAGTCTCTGAGAGGTATTTGTGCCGTCCTGGTCTCCAATTCTCTCCTCCAAAGGGTCCATGAGGAGCTTGTGTTGGGTATCTTCCCCTTTCTGTTTTACAACCAAGATGGAACTGAAATAATTTTGTAAGACTTTCTAAAAGCATCCAAACAAGCATAGGACAATTAACAATAAAGCAACAATCAGTAAGAAAATTAATAGTCCTGTTTTAGCAAGACATCATCCAATCCTTTAGTCCCTTGGATTGGAAGAGTTTATTGACCCAGTCTTTGTTTTCTACTTAAAGCTTCTTGAACCCTTCCTTCAGTACCTGAATGCTCTTGTGGATTGACTCGCTGTGGATGGAGAGGTTCATGCAACACATGCCCTCAGAGTCTATACGGCCATGCCCCATGTGCCCACAGTAAAAACTCTGTCACTGTTCTGCAAGGTGGCCTGTCTGATGGTCTCTATGTCTGAGAGCAGGCCACTCAATATGAGGGAGGCGGCATTGTTTTGCTTACTTAACAGGCACCCAAGATGGTCTAATTGTCCTAAAGCTTTAGCTGCAGCCACCCAAGGTAGTCCATATTGAGGGTGCTACCATCCGATACCTGGATTAAAGCTTGCAAAGCCATCTCTTTGATATCATCCAACACTTCTCAGGGGATACCTGCTGCTTAATCATCTGGTAGGCTGTGTTGTCCTTCTCCAGCTAGATGGTTGATTGTCAATTCAGATCTTGCCTCATTATTGGCATAGTCTGCTATTAATTTATTTAGTAAACACTTCCATCCCCCTTCCCACAGGGTGTATTCTGTAGGTGACAGCAACATGGTCATAATACATTTTAAATCATAGGGGGTTAAGACATGTGCTGTAAACATGGCCCTAATTAGGCCATTAAAAAACAGTAAGTCCTTCCTATGGTCTTTAGGTGCCCTACACAGATCCTTGATTTCCCCGTAAACCAATGGCTGATACCTGGGATACTGCCCCCTTCTTTTATAACATACGGGGGCAATGAGGAATTTTGAGACTATATGCCAGTCTTCTTACTTTCCCAGGGATCTTCTGGGGTTGAGGGGCAAGGTGGTTCTGAGGAGTCCAAACTGTCTTCTGGGGAGGAAGAATGACTTGGAAGAGAAACATTTGGATTAGAAATAGTGTGGCAGTTGGGCTTAGTACCTTGAACATAGGGTTATATTGTTGCCAGAGGGTGATGCAAAAGGCATCAGGTGTTGGGGAGGAAGGGCCTTGACCTAGGATGGCAGACTTCCAGGCTGGCCTTCTGGAGGCATGGCCCAGGGTAGTGGGGGAATGATTGACCGTGGAGGCATAACCTGTGGTTTTGGGGGTAGAGTCTGGAGGTTCATTCAGGGTGGAAGAGAAGGTTGTGGTAGCAGGAAGTGGAGCAGCCAAGATGGAGGGAGGACGGTCAGGGTGAGGGACATCTGGAAAATTTTTAATGATCCACTTCATGATTGATTTTAATTTGTTCTTTGAAGATATTTGGTCATGATCAGTGAGAATTAACTTAAAGCATCCATATACGCACCTTTCTACTTTGGACATCCGGTTACCCATTTTTCTCTTTCTCCGCCTTAGGTGGAACAGCCACTGGAACAGCCTAAATCAGTTTTGAGATGTGGATGCGTATTGTAAAAACACAGGAGCAAAATGGGCATTAATTGTCCTGTATTTCCCCAAACCCGCCTGCAATCCTACGCAGGTGAAACTGTCATTGTCCCTGTGGATCCTGGCTGAGGTCACTCGAAGCATTGATGAATCTGCCCGCCCGGCACAATCCAAAATCCCGGGGAGCACTGGCCTATCCATCAGCTCACCCCAGCTGACATGACTGAATGTCAGGATCCCTGTTTGTGTACCAAATGTCACAATGAGGGTGGCTCTGACAAACCTTTCTGGTTCCCCAACTTCTGGGCAAGGGTGGTGAAAATGAAAAGGAGCAGATGCTGGGGAAGATGAAACAGGAAAGCCTTATAAATATGATTGCCTGGCAAAAGATTTTGAGAATATAGAAACTGTAAGTGAGATTGAAATGAAAGCAAGCTTTTAGATACCAAGCCTTAGTTACTGAACAACTGGAAAACAATGGTATGGCCGGCTAAAGGTAGTCTTCTTTTGATAAAACAATTCCCTCTGCTTGCAGACAGGTCCAAGGGTCAGAGCAGACCCTACTAGCTTGGCAGAAGGGGTCCAAAGAGTACTTTTTAGGATTTAAAATATAACACAGTATGGCAATGTAAAGTTTCTTATAGGCTGTATGTAAATGCCATAAGATTTGTATCTTATACTAGAGTGGTTAGTGAAAATTAGAATATGCGTCACAGAAGAAGATTTATTGTATTGTAATGGGAACTCCTCTCCTCTTTTGGACATCCATTTTGGGCGCCTCTTTTGAGCTCCTCTTTTGGGCCTGCTCCAAGCTGTGTCTGGCAGCTCCAAACAAGGCCCCTGCACCCACACCTGTTGGGATCTCTAGCTGGTCAGATTGACCCTGAGAAAAGTTCAAAAGTTTCTTTTCCTAGCCCAGTGCTTGAAGAAGGAGTCAGGGCTCTTCATTTCTCCATCTTAAGGTTGTTTATTTTATGTTATCTGTAAAAACTTTTCTCCTGCCCTGCCGAGGTCAGCTCAGCAACACTTTCCAAGGCATTCTGCCTGCCCCCGGGGTAGTGTTATGTCTTTATACTAAAAACTACATGCACAATGTTTACAATTACTTTCCAAAACCTATCACCTATGTTAGACAGTGAGCTTCTACTCTAAAGCAATCTCTAAGTGCCAAAATCACAGCAGAAGATGGAGGCCAAGAAGAAGAAGGAGAAAGGCTGGATACACCCAGTTCCCTCCATCCTGCCTCCTGAACCCCCATACCAAAAATTCTAAAATCTACTTTTCTCCCCTGTGCTAACTTCACTGATATTCTACTTAACCTCTTGTGCCCTGCTGTCCTTCATACAATGTTGGTAATTTGCTCCATGGGTCATAATCAAAACCACAGGGGCATTCTGGGCTCTGTGCCAGGGTCTCTGAGACCCCTGGCAGGGGTCTTGGTGCTCAGGACAGCCAGAGGGATGTCCTGGGTCCTGACACACACCCTTTGCAATAAACCACAAGTTCAAGACCTGGCTTCAGAGATCTATCATCTCCATCCATCCCAACCGTCCTACCCCCCGATGCTCCTACAAGCAGGATCAATGGAGTTACCAAAAAAAACTTTAGTAACAGGGTGAAAAACAATACACATGGAGAAGTTGAGCACAGCACGAGGGGTGTGGGATCCAAAGATCTGAGATAAAGGCGAAGCAACAATGTATACACTTGGAGGTAGAACACTCTAGCACAAAAACCAAAGAGGGGAAACAAGTAACAAATAGGGGAGGAAAACTTGGACAACTTAGCATAACAACACTAAAGGCATATGAGGGAACTCTCAAGCTCACCCTAGGTTAAACAGATGATTACCAGGGCTTCAAACTTGCGCCCAGGTCTTCTAGGGTAAAATCTGGCTGACTCTGAGTTACAGCCAGGCTAACTCCCACACCGCTGCTTTGCACTGGCCCCTTGGGACCATGTGGCCCAACAGAGCCACAATGATGTCCTTGGTTCCACGAGGCTCTGCAGTGTCACAATGGTCCCTTGGATCCATGGTGCTCTGCAGTGCCGCAATGGCTCCTTCATTTCACAAGACTATGGCTCCTTCATTTCACAAGGCTAACAAATGTCACTTTGGTCTCCATGCAAAGGAAACCACAGAGCCCCCATGTTTCAGGAGCTGATGAACAGCAACCACCAGAGGCCAAGGCAAGCCTGACCTGTCTGTCCTGGCAGGTTTGCTTGGAGCAACCCTTGGATATTTGAAATTATGGATGTGGAGTCCTAATTTAAAACATTTGTGCATGGAGAAGAGGGATGGGGTTTTTTCATAAAAAGAAAAGCACAGAGGTCTTTCCAATGTTTGGAAAACAGGTGAGTGGTGCCCCTCAGGAGTCAAAGACCAGCCAGACTTGTCTGTCCTGGCAACTTTTGTCTGGCAGCAATCCTTGGATACACAGATATTTGGAAGTGGAATCCAAATTTTGGCCATGCATGCCTGGAAAAAATGGACAGTTCTTTTCCATAAAAAGAAGAGCCCAGAGCCCCAGTGTTTCAGGGGCAGATGGGAGCGGCCTTCCACATTCCAAGGTCAGCCAGACCTATCAGGTGAACCCTGGGAGACCAAGGCAGCCACACTTATTTCATGTTCCCTTGCTTCCTCAGGGCCCTGCAGTGTCACAGTGGCTCCTTGCTTCCATGAGGCCCTAAGGTGTCATAATGGCCCCTTGGCTACACAAGTCCTTAAAGGATCTTATTGGTCTCCATGGTTCCACAAGCCCAAGGCCGCACAGTGCCATAATGGACTTTGGGTGTCCAATGGCCCCTTGGTTCCATTGGGGCCCAGTAGTGCAACAATGATTCCCTTGTTTCCACAACTTCTCATAGTGTCACAATGGCCCCTTCCCTCCTTGAGGTCCTGCAGGGTCACAATGGTCTCCATGATTCCATGGGGCCTTGCAATGCCACAATGCTCTCCATGGATACACAGTGCCCTGCAGGGTCACAACAGCCCTTTGGCTCCACGAGGCCCTGAAATGCAGCAATGGCCTCTTGGTTCCACAAAGCCCTGCTGCTTCACACTGGTCCCTTGGGACCATGGGGCCCAACAGAGCCACAAAGATATTCTTGGTTCCACAACGCCCCACATTGTCACAGTGCCCCCTTGGATCCGTGGTACCCTGCAGGGTCACAATGTTCCTCTTTGTTCCTTAAGGCCCAACAGTGTAACAGGTTCCAAAAGGGCTTGCAGTGTCACCATGGCCCATTGGATCCACAATGCTCCGCAGTGTCACAATGGTCTCCATAGGAAGGAAACAAGTGAGCCCCAGTGGTGCAGGGGCAGTCACCAAAGAGGCAGTCACCAGAGACCACGTCTAGCCAGCCTGATTTTTAAGATTTTCTAAGTCTTCTGATGCTGACATTCTTGTAGCGAACTTTCTCAACCACTTTCTGTAAATAACTCATTATTTTGCATTCCTTTATGGAGGAGGAGAGCGTTGAAGGGCTGTTATTTTGATCAGTGTCATTGGAGAGGTGGCACTGTCACTTTCCAATCCGCTGTCACTTTTGTAAAACTATAAATGTTAGAGTCAGAAAATAAAATATCCCTTTTTCCTTCACCTTGAGAACAGTGGTGTGTGCTTCTGTTCTTTTGTGTTCTACAGTGAGATCTGGTGACCGCCTAAGTGTACTGCAGCCCAGGCTGAGACAGAGTGCAGATTGTCGGTGAGGTTGTATTGTTCCCCCTCTTTGGTGCTTTGCCTGCTGTTCTTGGGGTAATGGCAACCGCTGTGGGTTTCGACAGGGGTCCTGGAGTGGAAACAGGTTTCTGTTTCCTGGGATGATTTTGAGAGATTGTTTCTGTGGACCCGAGAGCGAGAGCTCTTTTTGGACCCTGCGAAGGTGTTCTCCAGGGAGGCGCGGTTTCTCATGGGGGTCCGCCTCATGCAGGCCCTCTTTGATGATTGCACTGTAGAAGTGTGAGGAGCTTTGGCAGGGGTCTGGTTCTTGCACCTCTCAGATTTCCCAGGGATGCGCTCCTGTCTCAGACATGGACGAGGGAGAGTTTGAGTTTCTGTGTGATGTGGAGCCCTCCCCCTGGACCTAGGATGGTGTTTTGGGGAACAGGTCCAACTGGGGGATGGCTCTGTGGATTTGGCAGGTCATCCTTGCCTCGCCCTGTGTGGGCGGCAGGGCGGAGGGCGTGCTGTCCTCTCTTTGTGCCTTCCGGCCTTTGAGGATCAGCCTCTGCCTCGGATTGAGTCTGATTTGGTGACAACTCTTTGTCCAAACTGCGGTGTTTCCACGACGTTCCCCCTGAGCACGGCAGGAGCAGGTCCAACCGCCTTCGAGTTGGGCTCATTGGTGGGGAGGGTGGCTTAACCCATCTCTGAGTCGGTGCAGTCTGCCAGGGATGCGCAGTCAGTGGAAGCCGTGGGGGTGTGGGGCCATGGACAGTGTTCTGTCTGGCCCCACTCTGGTAGGCAGGCAGCCCGCCCCACTCCACTCGGCCGGGGGAGTGCCCACTGTGGAGTCTTGCGGCTCAGGATGGATGCTCATAGGGGCTGTGCCAGTCTCCCTTGTGCTGCTCTGCAGTGATGTGGCTCCGCGGGTCCCACCTCTTACGGCATCCCCCTCCTCTCCCATGTTGGGGGCTGGGAGCCCCGCGCCGGTCTCGTCCCAGTCCACACTGGGTTTGGGCCGTGCTGGCACCTGTGCCTGTCAAGGCGCCCCCTGCTGCATCTGCGGTGCGACAGGGTGCTGAGGTATTTACCTTTAGTGCGAATGCTGACACGGCCAGCGGGAGGCTGGTGGGTTCCCGGGGCCGTGGCGCCTCCTCGTTGAATTTGTGGATGTTTCCCTCATGCCAGGTGACTGTGTGTCTGAGGAACCCTGTGTGTTTCTGGCGAGAAGTCAATACTAAAACCGACGAGATGTCTGAGCCTGCCTCCTCACGGCATCCGCAGGGTTGCAGAGTGGGGTCCTCTGGTTCTGCCGGTGCTGCAGGGAGTGCAGGGGTGAGTGGTGTTGACCTGCCTCCCAGTCGATCATCTACCCTTGTCCCTCTGGAGCCCAAGGACTGGGACACAGCAGGTGCTGTGGCTTTGCCAGGGGCTTCCCAGGCTTTCCCTGTGCTCAGGGGTGTTACTCATAACACCCATCAACCCCTTTCGTATAAGCTGGAGGGGGAAGTCCGTGATGCGGTTGCTCAGCATGGTTTGGGGTCTGCTGAGGTTATGTAGACTCTCCGGAGGGTTGCTATGGACGTGCTGACGCCTCATGACCTCTGTCATGTGGCGTCCTGTCTTTTTGACCCTGGGCAGTTTGATGTTTTTGAGACCAAGTGGGCTCATTTGGCAGCCAATGCGGTGGTGCAAAATGTTGTGCTGGGGCCACAGGACCCCAGGCGTGTGGATGTCGCTGACATGCTGTTGGGAACAGGGATTTATGAAAATACTCAGGGGCAGAGTGGATTCGATCCCCTTGTGCTTGACCAGTGCCACACACTGGACATGGCAGCGATTGTTCAGACCCTGGAAATGGCTGCTCCGAGGCAGCCATTTGCAACCATCGTCCAGGAGGATGTTGAGCCTTTCATGGCATTTGCAGCAAGGCTGGCTGCCTCTGTGGAGAGGCAGGTGCCTGATCCTGTGGCAAGGAGGATTGTGATTGCAGACCTTGTGAGGTGTAATTGCAATGATGCTTGTAGGAGGGTCATAGCGGCTGTGCCTGGTTTTCCTGCTGTCTCCCAGATGGCAGAGGCCTGTGCGGACATCATCCCCTCGGGTCAGAAGTTGGCTGCCGTGGCTGCCGCTGTGCAGCCAGTCTGGGCAGCACCGCAGGGCAGGCGGCCACAGCAGGGGACTGCACAGGCTGGCAAGAAGCAGGGGAAGAAAGCACAGAAGGTCAAATTCCCCATGTTCTTCCACGGTCAGTGTGGTAGGTCGAATCACATGTCCATTATCTGCAAGGCCACTGTTCATGTTAATCGCCAGGGTTTACCGGACTCGGGAAACGTGAAGCGGAGCGTGCAGCAGGGACATGTCCAGACACAAGCTTCTCTCCAGACCCCGGAGCCGATGGAGGTCTCCTTTGCCAGCTTGCAGCCAGCACCCGCCGATCAGCAGGTGTGGATGTCTGCACCGCAGCAACAGTTGTCTCAGAATCTTGTAAAATACACAAGGGTCTCCTGGATGCCTTTGATCCCTTGGGTGGGGGCATGAGTGCTCTCCTGATGGGGAGGTCTAGTGCCACCCTTCAGGGCATCATTGTGCACCTGGGGCTCATTGATGCAGATTTCACAGGGCAGATTTGTGCCATGGTCTCCACACCCACCTCCTCCCGTCACGATCCCGAAAGGGACACGACTTGCTCAACTTGTGCCTTTTAAGTCCTCTGTTCGCAGGACAGCTGACCAGTTGTGTGGAGCTGGTGGCTTTGGATCCACTGGGCTGCCTCAAGTTCACTGGACTGCGGTCCTGACCAAGGACCGTTCCTAGATGCTGTGTACCCTGTCCGTTCCTGGTGCGACGCCGTCGGAGATCCACCTCTGCAGGCTTCTTGACAGCGGTGCTGACATCCTGGTTCTCTCACTTGCTGCCTGGCCCTCAGAGTGGCCCCTGGATCTGGTGGAGACGTCTGTTGTGGGCCTGGGAGGGACGGCACAATGCTACGTGAGCCTGCAGCCCGTGCTGCTCATGAACCCAGAGGGACAGACAGCCTTGGTTAGGCCTCATGTTACTTCAACTCCTCCCAACCTCTGGGGGAGGGATGTTTTGTCTGTCTGGGGAGTGCACATCGAGACAGATTTTTGATGTGGGCCACTGCGATGAAGGACGCAGAATGTCCTGCGCCTCCTATACGGTGGCTGCTGGACAAGCCTGTCTGGGAGAAGCAGTGGCCCCTCCCTCAAGATAAATTGGTCGCCCTTCAGAATCTGGTGCAGGAACAGTTGGACCAGGGTCATCTGGAGCCTTCTACCATTCCCTGGAACACCCCGTTCTTCTGCATGAAAAGGAAATCTGGGAAATGGAGGTTGTTGCAAGACCTCCATAAGGTTAATGCCGTGATGGAAAGCATGGGAACATTGCAGGCGGGCATGCCATTGCCTACCATGCTTACCGCAGACTGGCCGGTCCTCATTGTGGATCTGAAGGATTGTTTCTTTACGATTCCTTTGCATCCCGATGACAGATCGAAGTTTGCCTTCTCAGTGCCAGCGATTAACGAGGCTGAACCTGCACAGAGATATCAATGGAGGACATTGCCCCAGGGCACGCACAATTCTCCTGCATATGCCAGTGGTATGTGGCCTGTGCCTTGTGTGGAGTTGGCAAGCAGTTTCCTGATGCGCATCTGTATCATTATATGGACAACATTTTGGTGGCCGTGTCCACTCAGGATGAGCTGCTGAGGATTCAGCCTCGGTTGCTCGATGCTTTGCATGCTCATGGACTGCAGGTGGCTCCAGAAAATATTCAAAAACAACCACCTTGGAAGAACTTGGAGGTCAAAATTCTGGAATGGACAATCTGTCACCAGGAGGTGCAATTTGTGCATTCTGTGAAGACACTGAATGATGCTCAGAAATTGGTAGGTGTCATCACTTGGTTACGTCCGTACTTGGGGCTAACTGACGCACAGCTGTCTCCTCTGTCTGATTTGTTGAAAGGAGACTCTGATCTAAAGTCGCCTCGCACACTGACCCCTGAGGCACTTAAGGCGTTGGAGGTGGTTCAGCAAGCTGTTTCAATGCTTGCCAAGTTCATCGCATTGATCCCTCCGTTGATGTCACTGTGTTGATCACCACTCCAGATTCGCATCCCACAGGCATCATTGGCCAATGGAGTGACAAATGGTCTGATTCCTTGCACGTTCTGGAATGGGTTTTCCTGTCCCCTGCCCAGTCCTGTCCCGGCAGTTGCATTGTTTGACCTGATTGCTCGCTTGGTAATCAAATGCCGGCAATGGTGTTTGCAATTGATGGGTGTGGATCCTGCAAAGATCATACTCCCGGTGCAATGGGAGGATTTTGACTGGAGCTTTGCAAACAGTGTGTCCCTGCAGAGTGCTCTGGAAAATTTTTCAGGGCAGGTCATTTATCATCTGCCCAGTCATAGGCTACTGCATATGGTGAAATCCACACAAATTTCTTTGCGGCCCAAGAATAGTCAGGAGCCTGTGCAAGGACCCACCATCTTCACTGATGGTTCAGGGAAAACAGGAAAAGCCATTGTTACCTGGAGGGACGGATCTGAGTGGCAGGTTCTGGAAGGCCATGAGGATGGGTCAGCCCAATTGGTTGTAACTGAGGGCTGCTATTATGGCATTTGAGAAATTTTCCCAGGAACCTTTCAACTTGGTCACAGATTCTGCCCATGTGGCTGATATTGCACAGCGGTTGGGTCATTCGGTTTTGAAGGAGGTCGGTAATCCTGCCTTGTTTCATTTACTGAAGACCTTGTGGTGTGCCATTCAGGCCTGGGTTCATCCATTCTGTGTTCTGCATGTGAGGAGTCACAACAATTTGCCAGGCTTTATAGTGGAAGGTAATGTGAGGGCTGACAAGTTGGCTAACCCAGCATGGGTAGCGCCTCAGCCTGATACACTCACGCAAGCCAAGGCATCCCATGGGTTTTTCCACCAGAACACACATACCCTGCAGAAGCAGTTTCAGCTGACGCCAGCTGAGGCTCGTGACATTGTCGAGTCATGTGATGACTGCCATGCACTTGCTCCGCCTCTGCCAGCAGGGGTAAATCCCAGAGGCCTTAGGGCCTTGGAGCTTTGGCAGACCGATGTCACGCAGATTGCCGAGTTTGGCTGGCTCAAGTATGTGCATGTCACTGTGGACACGTTCTCCTCTGCGATGTGGGCTTCTGCTCACACTGTGGAGAAGGCCAGTGATGTTCTTGCCCACTGGAGGCAGGCTTTTGCCGTTCTGGGCATACTTTCTGCTGTGAAAACCGACAATGGTCCTGCTTACGCATTGCAAAAGGTGCGGCAGTTCCTGCAGTTGTGGGGTGTCTCGCACAAGTTTGGTATCCCTCATTCTCCGACTGGTCAAGGTATTGTAGAAGGCACTCATGGTACTCTGAAGCAGGTTCTTCAAAAACAAAAATGGGGAATGCAGAGTGAAACCCCGCACAGTCAGTTGGCAAAAGTTTTGTGCGCAGTCAATCATCTCACAGTGCCACAGAACTCAAATAACCCTGTCATTTTGAATCACCATCTCTCGTTGCAGGCTGCGGATGAGGCACATCAGCATCGAGTGAAGGTTCGGGTGCGGAATTTAGTCACCAAACAGTGGGAAGGTCCCTATGACCTTATCCCTTTGGGGCGCAGGTATGCTTGTGTATCCACAGATACTGGGGTACGCTGGGTTCCTTAGAAGTGTGTTTGCCCTGACCTGCGACCGCAGAGACAGGATCCAGCCGACGAGCAAGATGGAAACCGTGACCAACCTGAAAGGCATCAAGCGGGTGAATTGTCAGATGCAGATGATGAGAGTGATCACTCTGATGATTCCTCTGCAAGTGGGCACTGAACATTGTTCATGTTTTCTTTTTCATATTGTTCATTTTCTCTTTTTCTTTTTTAAATGGAAAAGGGTGAGATGTCGCCCTGGTATTTTAAGATTTTCTAAGCCTTCTGATGTTGACATTCTTGTAGTGAAATTTCTCACACACTTTCTGTAAATAACTCATTGTTTTGCATTCCTTTATGGAGGAGGAGAGAGTTGATGCACTGTTGGTTTGTCCAGTGTCATTGCAGAGATGGGACAGTGACCCTCCAATCCACTGTCACTTTTGGAAAACTGTAAATGTTGGAGTCAGAAAATAAACTTCCCCTTTTTACTTCACCTTGAGAACAACGAGGTGAGCTTGTGTTCTTTCGTGTCCTATGGTGACACTCCTGGGCTAGCGACTCCCTCTGAGTGGGGCCTCTCCCAGCCAGGAACTCTCCCGTTTGCTGCACTCAGGGATCCTGAACAAGGACGGAGCCTGGGCCAATCCCCCCACTCCTCCAGGCTCAACCCTTCACCCGCTGGGGAGATGCCAAAGCATCCGCAGGGAACATTTCCTGCCTTCAGGGGAATTTCTCACAGGTGCCTTGCACTGAAGGTGAGGGTCTGTCCGAAAATCTTTCATTTTTGCCTCACAACTGTCATGAAGAGAAAAGACACTGAAAGGTTAAAAACTATTGAGTCAGTTGGGAAAGAAAGTCTTATGCTTATTCAGTGTGTTCACAGGTGGTGTTTGCAGAACATGCCATGCTGTACTCGAAAGGGGCATGCTGCCCTTTCTGAACAATGGATCTGGACTTTCTCCCTACCTCCTGACCTGGCTGGTCTGAGCTCTGGAGTGGTTCCCCCTCTCCAACGGAAGACCCCTTTTGCCTGTCTTCAACCACCATGACAGACAAATAGAGAGGTGAGCCTCTTTATCAAGGAACCAAGACAAGACAAGAAACCCCCTTGGCACCCCCCTGGCACCCCCTTGGCACACCCTGGGACTGAACCTCCCCCCAGCTCGGGGGGGGGGGTGTGCACGAAGAGGGGAATACTGCCCAGAATAAATGCACATGCGATGCATTCGGCCATGAAAACAATGGAATAAGCACCCCCTCCTTTTGCTCCTATTCTTTTCCCCTCCTTGGAAACCTTATTTCGGCCACCCTTCCCCCAACGAAAAATGGTATATTTTGGGGTGCAATCTGACCATGCTTTGAGATCTCCCTGGGACGTGCACCAGTGAGCTTCGACAGCTGGACCCCCAAACGACAATGACACGTTTCGGTAGCTATACCCCACCTGGCCTTCTTTCCTCCCTCTTCCCTTGTCTTACCCTTTTCTTCCCCAGATTCCCTAATCAAACGCTTATTCAGCTGTGGTTATAATCAATAAAATTGCATTTTGTTGATTTGTTACTGCAAACCCCCTGTGCCTTGTTGGTTATTTTGCACCAAAAAATCATTCGTCACCCGTTCACTCGGGCGGATCTTGACAACTGACTCTTAGTTTCTGTGTGCACACAGGAGTGCCTGTGCTGGAGAAATGTGGCAGAAATGCTGCTCTCTGAGAGGTCTGAGTGCCTTGGATAGCTGAGTCAGTCATGCCTGTAAGTAAGGTCAAGTCACAAGGTCTAAGCTAAGGTAAATGCTGCTAAGAGTTGCTCTTTTGCTAAGTTGTTAGGTTTAAGTTATTAGCTAAGTTAAATACTGTTAAATGTCATTCCTCTGTTGAATTGCAAAGTCATAAGTTAAAAGTTAGGTTAAATACTGTTAAGTGCTGTTCTTTTGTTAAATTGTCAAGTTTAAAGTATCAGTCAAGGTTATGTTAAGTCCTGTTAACTTTGAGCTCTGTTAAGCTTTAAGGCCGTATTTCTTTTATCCTTGCCCTCACTTTCCTTGTGTCACACACACACACACACACACACACACACAGGGACAGTTCTCGGGTAATTTCTGGTTTGACTGCCTGGATTTGGTTTGGTTTTGTTGTTCCTTTGTTTCCTTGGTGTGCCTGAAGTGTCCAGTCAGGAGCAGAGTGATTCTTACTGAGGAACTTTGCCATGCTGTCCCTTAATATTAAATCTGGCTTTTGCTGATCCCTTGCTGGGGACGTTTTCAGCGCTCTCAAGCCCTCGTTCATACCAGGGTGAAGGAGCCTTGGCCCAGGCTCTGGCCCTGGGGGACACGGGGACGGTGCCGGGGGGTCCCTGTCATCCCCCTGTGCCACCCCCAGGGCCCCGTCCCCCCGTCCCCGTGTCAGGCTCTGGGGTTGATCTCGTGGAACATCCTCTGGGGAGGCTGCGGGGCCAGGGGCAGGGGGGACCCGGGGGGACAAGGGACCCCACTGTGCACGAGCAGGGTTGGACTGCTCTGGAGGGGAACTGTGAGGGGGGCCGGGGCAGAGTGACCTCCCCAGTGACCTCATACAGCCTCTGTGATGTCACACAGCCCCTGTGATGTCACACAGCCCCTGTGATGTAACACAGCCCTCTGTGATGTCACACAGCCTCCTGTGATGTCACAGAGCCAACTCTGAGGTGTCACCCTGTGATGTGATACTGCTGCTCTGATTTGGTGGTGTTCACAGGTGTCCCAGGACAAGGGAAGAGAAGAGAGTCTTGACTCCATGTTTCAAAAGGCTGATTTATTATTTTATTATATATATTATATTAAAAGAAAATTATATATTAAAACTACACTTAAAGAATAGAAGAAAGTAATTCATCAGAAGGCTAGCAAGGAGTAGAAAGGAATGGAATGATTATAAAATCTTGTGACTGACCAGAGAGTCCGAGAGAGTCCTGTGATTGGCCATTAATTAGAAACAACCACATGAGACCAATCAAAGACGTACCAGTTGCATTGCGCAGCAACAGATAATTATTGTTTACCTTTTGTTTCTAAGGCCGCTCAGCTTCTCAGGAGAAAAATCCTGGCAAAGGATCTTTCATAAGATATGTCTGTGTCACTCTGTGATGTCACAGAAGACTCTGTGATATCACACAGTCACACCGTGACATCATAGTCTGTTTTGTGATGTCACAGCCAGTTCTGTGATGTTACTTAGTCACCCAGTGATGTCACAACCCACTCTCTGGTGTCACAGAGCCACCCTCTATGATGGCAGAGTCTGCACTGTGGCATCACATCCTACTCCATGACATCACAGCCAGCTCTGTGATGTAACAATCCCTTCAGTGATGTCACAAAACCCTCTCTGTGATTTCATACTGCCACTCTGTAATGTCACAACACACACTTTGACATCACAGCCTGCTCCATGATGCCATACAGCCATGCCATGGTGTCACAGCTTGCTCTATGATGTCCCACGATCACCTCCATGTTGCTGTATCTGCACAATGACCTCACACAACAAACTCTGTGATGTCAGAGCCCAATCTGTGACCTCACACATCCCACTGTGCGCTGTCACACAGCCCCTTGCTGACATCACAGCTGCTCTGTGCCGTTATGACACAGCCACAGAGGTGCTGCTGTGACACAGCCCTCTCTGGGACATGCCACAGCCCCTGCCAGTGCTGAGCCCCTGTGAGCTCTGTCTGTGCCCTGCTGCTGTCCCTGAGGGGCCCTGGCAGTGCCCCAGCCCTGCTGGGCTGTGCACAGGAGCTGCTCCTGGCCAGAGCTGTCTCTCTGCAGAGCTGCCCTTGCCAGGAGCTGCCTCTGGGCCAGGAGCCCGGCCCAGTTCAGCAGCACAGACACAGCACAGGGACTTTAATGAGCCTCTGGGGCTTTGCTGCTCTTTGCATCAGACTCAGTCCCTCAGAGAGGGCTCAAAAAACTTCTCAAGGACTCAAAAAGAGAGTGAAACACTGAAGTTTCTCATACTTTAAATAGATCCATCTGAGGGACAGGACTGAGAAAGTCTCCCCAGGTTCCAGGTAGAGCAGAACACAAGTGGCAGTGATGACAGGTGGGGACAAGCATGGAAAAGGTGTCTCTGATGCTGAGCAAACCTGTGTCTCTGTCCCTGCAGGCTGTCGGCATCCCCGGCTGCCCCACCTGGCTGGGCCCTTCCTTTGCTGACAGCTCTGCCTCCTGCCTGCCCACACAAAGCCTTGGGCCTCTCCAGGCTCATTCTGGGGGATGTGTTGCACCACAGCCCTGCCCTGGCAGGGAAATTCCTTTCTCCTGGTATCCAGTCTGGGTCTTCCCCGCTGCTCTTGGAATTATTTTTTTCTTTCTCTGGCTCTTCTCTACTATGTGAAAAGGATCCACCATCTCTGAAAATGATAGTGGAGCCCTGTAAAAGGTTAAAGATAGAATCTAAAATGTTAAGTTTTGTGCTTTCCCAGATCAACTGCACCTGCGTAAGCAGTATGATAATTTATATAATTGTTAGATGTGATGATTGTTTAGTAATTAAATATAATTATCATATAACCATAAGAAGAATAATGAGAAACTATTTTGGAAATTCAGAGAGGGGCTAAATTTCTGTATACAATAGAACAATATAAGTTTAATATTTAACATGAAAGTTATGTAATGATAGAGTATAAAACATGATCATTTTGTATGTATGGTCGGAGTCAGATTTGGGTTGAATATACCCCTGACACTCAGAGCTCTTAATAAAAAGCACTGCATAAAATCCCCCGTGATTATGTTTTTGAACGTTAACATTTTGGGACCCCCAGATTGGACACTTGTGGGTGCTGCTGAGCGAGCTCGCGACTCGATCACGCTCCAGCCGGCACCGAGGGATTCTCGGGGAGCCCATCGGCTGTGACCGCTTCCGCCACTCACAAACGTCCCCGGGAGAAAGGTAAGGTGCTTTTTACTTTGGTTTGGATGCCTGCCAATAAGACGAAACGAAAGCTACGCTTGGTTGGGCTAAAGGAATTCCTGTTGGTGTAAGCCTAGGTGCCGTTCCGTAAGACAATTGTGAAAGTGTTGCGGGTTCGGCATTTGTGGTGTATTTGAAATGGAGAAACTTAAAGGGATTTTGGGCAGTAACACCCCTATCCAGCAAAATTCTCCTTTGGGGTGCTTATTAGCACATTGGAAACAGGGTAATTTTGGGGAAGAACTATGTAAAACTAAGTTGATTGATTATTGTAATTCATGGTGGCCAGAATATGCCTTGGAGAACGGTGAAAAATGGCCAAAATACGGTACTCTGCAATATAACACTATTTCATGGTTAATGTTGCTTTTTAAACAAGAAGGAAAATGGGATGAAGTACCATATGTTGATCTGTTTTTCTATTTACGGGGAAAGCCAGAATGGCAGGATGAATGTGGATTATTAGTTAAAACATCTGCAAATTGTGGGGTTTGTGAGGAACGTTTAGAACACTTGGCGTTAAAAGAAAGCTTGAGTAGGGAAAATTATACAGATATTGATTTACAAGTAGCTCCAATAGGAACAAGAGAACCTAACCTTATCCCACCTGTTTCACCTGTTTCATCTGTCCCTATCCCACTGCCTGCTCCTCACCCACCTAGTCCTGAACCTGTCTCATCTAGTACACCTTTCCCTCTTTATCATCCTCTCCCATCATCACCTGATCCCTCTTCCTCGAAAGATGAGCAAAACCAAACTGTGATAGAAAGGAGAAAGAGGTATGCAAGTGAAAAAGATAGCAATGGTAATGAATCAGTGACCCCAATAGCCCATAGAACCCGGGCTCGGGCAAAGCTTGCTCCAGTTGTGCATAGAGATGGCATAAGGAAACAAAAACGGACTGTGATTGCCCCCTTGCAACAAGGTGTCAGAGTGGAAGGGCCAGTATTTATAAAAGTGCCTTTTTCCCCAGCAGACTTAGTCATTTGGAAACAGTCAGCCGGAACTTATAGAGAAAATCCTGATAAAATGGCACGCGTAGTAAAAATGGGTATAAAAACTCAAAATCCTTACTGGGATGACATACAAGTAGTATTAGATACTCTGATGGATTCTACTGAAAAAGAAGTGGTACTTAAGGTGGCCAAAGAGAGGGCAAGACAGGATATTAGAAATAAACTAGTAACAGGGAATTTAGATGTGAATTTCCCAATTGAGGATCCAAATTGGGACCCTAATTTATTATGCGATATGAGGAAATTATGGAAATATCAAGAATGGATCCAAATAGGAGTTCAGAACGCTGTGCCCAAAACCATAAATTAGTCCAAACTATATGAGGTCCGACAGGAAAAGAAGGAATCTCCCACTGCGTTTTTGGAGAGGCTTAAGGAAGGTTGCTTGGAAGGTATATAACAATCGCGAAAGAGAAGTTAGTAAAAAGGAGCAGCAGAATGTTTTGGCAGTAATACATGGAAAAGGGAACCCAAATTTCAGGGGACGTAACAGGAATCGTCAGGGTAGGAAACCAGTTACCCAGGGGTTAAGCCTGAATCAATGTGCATATTGCAAGGGGGTGGGACATTGGAAGCAAGATTGTCCAGAATTGTTTCACCAGGACAATCAGTTCCAGCAGGGAAATGCTGCCAAAGCCATGGTGTTAGGAGAATATAACTAACTGAACCTGTGGAACAGGTTCAAGAACTCACCACAAATATACAATAGAATTTAACCCACCAATATTTCCAGTAAAGAAACCAAATAGGTGAATATAGGTTAGCGCAGGATTTGAAAGCAAGAAATAAAAAGGGCATTTATCCAGTGGTAACAAATTCTCACACATTGCTAACATCCATAAAGGGGATATATAAGTGGTTTACTGTAATTGATTTAAAAGATGCCTTTCTCTGCATACCCTTTGACAAAGAAAGTAGGAAACTGTCTTTGAGTGGAAAAACCCAAGGAACGGAAGAAAGATCCAGCTCACCTGGACATGACAAGAACTCTCCAACCTTATTTGGAAACTAACTGTCAAAGGAACTGGAGATTTGAAGCGAAATTGAGCAAGTACCAAGAGACCAATACTTATTGTTGCAGTATGTTGATGATATACTAATAGCTACAGAAGAAAAAGCAACCTGTATAAAGGTAACCACTGTGATTTAAATTTCACAAGGGCAATGAAAACTAGGCACTAACCATATCCAAGCAATTTGTGCTATTCCAGAGCCCCAGAATTTACATGCTGCGAGTCTTCCTTGGGATGGCAGGATGGTGTCGCTTGTGGATCATGGACTAGGGACTGATTGCGAAACCCCTGTATGAAGCTCAGAAGATGCAGCCATTCACCTGGGGCAAACCACAGAAAGAAGCCTTCCTAAAATTAAAGGAAGCATTGATAACTGCTCCAGCATTAGGGTTACCTGATCTGTCTAAAGATTTTTAGTTGTTTGTACAGGAAAGGCTGTGCCTAGCACTAGGAGTCCTGACCCAACATCTGGGAAGCTGGAAAAGGCTGGTGGGCTACTTTTCCAAACAACTCAACAACATAAGTGCCGGGTGGCCCCCATGTCTGCGGGCAGTCGCAGCTACTGTGATCCTGATACAAGAAGCCAGGAAACTTACTATGGGAAGGCACATAGATGTCTATGTACCACACATGGTAACCACTGTCTTAGAACAAAGGGGGGACATTGGCTATCTCCCAGCAGGACGATGAAATTCCAGGTAGTGCTGACTGAGTAGGATGATGTCACATTTAAAACAACCAACCTTTTCAATCCAGCTTTGTTCCTAGGTACCACAACTGAAGAAGGCCCATTAGAACACAACTGTGTAGAAGCAATAGAGTACACCTATTCAGCAAGAGAAGACCTGAAAGACGTCCCACTAGAGCAGCTGGAGTGGGAGCTGTTTACAGATGGAGCAGCTTCATGGAAAACGGAACCAGATACACTGGATATGCGGTAGCAACAGTCAATACAGTAGTGGAGGCAAAGACATTATCACCAAATACATCTGCCCAGAAGGCAGAACTGGTTGCTTTAACCAGGGCACTAGAATTAAGTGAAGGGAAAAAGGTAAATATCTGGACTGACTCAAAATATGCTTTTAGAGTGGTGCATGTACACGGACCACTGTGGAAAGAAAGAGGACTGTTATCTTCTCAGTGTACACACATTAAACATCAGGATGCAGTTCTGCAATTGATAAAGACAGTACAAAAACCTGAACAAGAGGCAATCATACATTTCAAAGCACACCAATCAGGAAACTCCAAAATCTGTGAGGGAAATCAAAAGGCAGACTGGGCAGCCCGACAGGTTGCTTGAGAGGTACAAACAACAATGGCATTGATATCTTTGAAGCCTAATGTATCCCAATTCAATTTGCCTCCAAAACCAATATATTCAGTAGAAGATGAGAGACTGGCACGTTTGCTAAATGCACAAAAGAATTCAGAGGGATGGTATGTGACCACACAAGGAAAAATAGTGGTACTCCCCTTGATAATGAGAGAGGTTCTCCAAATTAAACATAACGAATGTCACTGGGGAGCAGAGGCATTGGTAAAATTGCTAAAGCAGAGTTTCATTTCAGTACGGATGTTCACAATGGCAAAATCAGTAATGTCGAAATGTGATATCTGCTTGTAAAACAACCCAGTGGCCAGGTGACAGGCACAGCTAGGAAGAATTCGGATAGGAATAGAGCCAGGAGACTATTGGCAGGTAGATTTTGTAGAACTACCAAGAACTCGAGGATACAAATACCTGTTAGTGGGGGTTGACACATTCTCTGGGTTGCCAGAAGCCCTTTCCTGTCGCATGAACCAAGAAAAGGAAACAGTTAAGTGGTTACTACAGGAGATTATTCCCAGATTCGGGGTACCCCTAGGGGTATCATCAGATAGGGGACCCCATTCCATAGCTACAGTAGTAAGAGAGGTAAGTAGGTTGCTGGGGATAACTCACATACCGTGGAGAACCCCGTTCAAGTGGACAGGTAGAGAGGATGAATCAGACACTAAAAAGGCAAATCAGTAAAATATGCTAAGAAGCCAAATTGCAGTGGCCCCAGGCTTTGCCAACAGCACTGTTGAGGATTCGCATGAAGCCTAGGAGTGGGATGTCAGTCAGTCCTTATGAGATATTGTATGGGAAACATATGAATCTCCTGAGCCTAACCCTAATGTACACATCACAGGAAAGCGGGAAATATATAATTATGTTCTGTCTCTTGGGAAAACTTTAGCTCGGCTCCGGAGTATCCTCGTGTGGAATAGACCACTGACTCTTGAGAACCCAGTTCATAACATACATCCAGGAGACGAGGTGTACAGCAAGAACTGGAACGAGGAACTGCTGAAAGAAAAGTGAAGTGGACCCCATCAGGTACTACTGACCTCCTTTACAGCAGTCAAAGTAGCTGGCGTGGACCCCTGGATTCACTATACCCGAGTGAAGAAAGTCCATCCTGGATCACAGACTGTATAAACTCTGGAATCAACAAAGGCTGCAGATAAGATGTGTTTAATTGCTTTCAGAATGCTATCAGTAATTGTGCTAACATTATGGTCATTAATATCTTTAGGATGTGGAATGCAAAATGATCAACCAACCACTCTTCATTCTAGAGTGAAGAGAGAGGTACAAACAGAAACACAGGTGATAAAGGTTTCTAATGCAGTTTGGGCTGAGAATGTAATGATTGGACTAGTCAAAGATTTTGCCAAATTGCAAACCACCAGTTGAATAACTGCCTGTCTGCCAATACCAAAGGCAGCAGGAGACCCAGTAAATTGGGGAATCATAACATCAAAACTACCTGAAATACAAAAGAACAAAACAATTACATGTAAACAGGTACCTGAATTGAGGCAAGTAATCAAGGAAACTTGGGAGAAAATAGGAACATGGATGACACCCATGAGTGAGAAAGACTGTATTCTAAGTGATGGCATACTAGGAACCCCTATGGGAGAATCAGGAGACATCACACAATGGCAATGCCATTTACCACACTATAAAAAGATTATAGAAAATATTACAGAAACCACTCTGGTATGGAAATGTGAGGCCAAGGATCGGAAAGATCAGATAGAACCTTGGGACAGTGCGTGGTCTGTGAGTATTCTTCAAAGATTCCAATATATGGCAAATACCTCTTGGTGTATTAAGTGGGAAGGCCCCGAGAATGAAACAAATCCAGCAATAACGAACACTGACACTAGTAAGCAGAACAAGGGCAGACAAAGTAAGTTGGTGGGCATGTAATAAAACTTACGACTGCACTTCAGATGATGTAGAGATAAAACAGATTCCACCCCTGGCAATAGCCCTACAAATTGGTTGTGCTTGCAGAGGGATCCAACATAAACAAGGCAGAGTGAATTATAGAGTAATTATAGGGTGTACCAGGATTACAGTCCGAGGTCCAGGACAATTTGTATGGGCGGCAAGTGATGGTACCTGGACAACACATCTACCTGTAGATGGGAAAGTAAAGAAGATTACTTTAGGCCTCCCAACCTTATGCCCAATTTGGAAAAAGTCCCCATTTAATGGAAAACATGAACTTCTGCAGATAAGAGCAAGACGAGAAGTTCTAGACAATGAAAATCCAGATGACACTTGGCAAGAACCCTCTAGTGGAGTGAAATTTGGATGGGCCTTAGAGTCATTGCTTGGTCCTATAGCAAACTATCAGAGTAGAGAGATGCTGTGCAAACTTACAGGTCAGGTAGATAGACTGGCAAGAATCACCCGGGAAGGATTTAAAGAATTAAATATACAAATACAAGCCACCACAAAAATGACTTTACAAAATCGATTAGCCTAGATTTGTTACTCCTGAAAGAGCATGGAGTATGTGGATTTTTAAAGGGACAAGTTGATCTTTGCTGTGCTCATATCCCAAATGTAACTGCAGATATAGAATATGACATCAATCAGTTGAAACAAATAGAGCATGAAGCACAAGAAGAGCAAGAGGATTTGACTACAAGCTGGTTAGGAAAAATCTTTAAAGGATTAGGGTGGAATGTGAGTTCATGGATCAAATCTATCATTGAGAGTGTGATAATCTTACTAATTGTATTTTTAGCAATTTGGTTAGTTTACAGAATCTTAAAAGGAGAGATACAGAAGAAAACATCCTGGAACCAGAGGATAATAAAGGCACTAACACGAGATCCATGGCCACCATTTTCTGGTTCTCCAGTTCATCCACAACAATGTTTACATCAACCCTAGATTTGAAGAACCAAGTACCAGTTGAGGAATAAAGGACTGTATCATGTGGAAACATTTACACCTAGTGAAGTGAAAATGCTTTCAAAGGGGAGAGAATTATAGTGGAACCCTGGAAAAAGTTAAAGACAGAATCTAAAATGTTAAGCTTTTTCCCAGATCAACTGCACCTGCATAAGCAGTATGATAAATTATATAATCGTTAGATGTGATGATTGTTTAGTAATTAAATATAATTTTTGTATAACCATAAGAAGAATAATGAGAAACTATGTTGGAAATTCAGAGGGGGGCTAAATCTATGTACACAATAGAACAATACAATTTTAGTAGTTAACATGAAGGTTATATAACAATAGAGTGTAAAAACATGATCATTTCAGATGCATGGTCGGAATCAGATTTGGGTAATACCTCAATTCTCACAGCTCCTAAATAAAAAGCACCGCATATAATTGCTCCGTGATTATGGGTTTTTTGAATACTAACAATAGAAGCAAGGCGCCAGTGTGACACAGCCAAGCCCTGAGGAACAAATGGTCCATTGTGATCCTGGGGAGCCCAATAGAACCAAGGGGCCGTTGTACCATTGCGCAGTACCATGGAACAAAGGAAAGAATTTTGACACTGCAAGGCCTCATGGAAGGAAGGGGCCATTGTGTCACTGCAGAGCGAAGAAGACCGTTGTGGTATTGCTGGTCCTTATGGAGAAAAGGAACTGTTGTAAAACTAAAACACATGGCCTCATGGAACCAAGGGGCAATTGTCATATTGCAGGACCCCAGGAATCCAGAAACATGGAAGAGGTCTGCTTGGCTCGGCTTGACTGGTCCAGCTGACGTTGGCATGGGGAGGGTAGCTTCGCATCTAGCCCTGGAGTTCTTGCTTTCCTTCCTGTGGAAAAGAACTCTCCTCCTCTAGGGGTTCATGGCTGAAATTGGCATTCTACCTCCGTATTTGATTAAATCCAAACATTATTCCATATGAAACCTGCCAGAACAGACAGCTCTGGATGGCCTTGGCTTCCTTGGGGGCCACCTCTCAACTGCCTTCAAAACACTGGGAGGCCAAGCTTTTCTTTCCATGGAAAAAACATCTTTCAAGTGCAGGTGTCCATAGCCAAAATTGGGAATCTGCCTCCAAAATTCCCTATATCCAAGGACAGCTCTCAGACAAAAGCTGTCAGGACTGTCTAGGTTCCCTTGGCTTCCTAAGGGCCAGCTCTCATTTGCCTGTGAAACACTGGGGCTCTGTAATTTCCTTCCCATGGAAAAGAACTGTCCTTCTCATCCAGATGCCCATGGACAAAACTGGGATTTGGCCTCCCAAACTCTGTCTATCCAAGGATTGCACCAGACCAAAGCTGCCGATACAAACAGGTCTGGCTGGCCTTAGCCTCCTTAGGGCTTCCTCTAATCAGCTTTTGAAACACTGGGGCTCTGCCCTTTCCTTCCTGCGGAGAAGAACTGTCATTCTGGTCCAGGCACTCATGGCTGAAATGGAATTCCACCTCCAAAACTCCCCAAATATCCAAGGGTTGCTTTCAGACAAAAGCTGCAAGGACAGACAGGTCTGGCTGGCCTTGGCCTCTGGTGACTGCCTCTGATCTGCCTTCAAAACCTGGCACTCTGTGGTTTCCTTCCTATAGAAAAGGGCCCTTCTTCTTGTCCAGGCACCCATGGCCTCAGGTACATGAGCACCATACACGGACAGAGGAGCTCTGTGCTTAGTGGGGTGGAGACTGAGGACAGCAGAGGAGAGCCCTGGAAGGGACTGAAGGGTGGTTTCAGAGATGGTAAGTCCTTTTGGCATAGTAGAGAACATCCAGAGAAAGAATGAATTAATGCCGAGGGCAGATTGGGAGGGCCAGAAAGGACCCAAAGTGAAAGGAATTTCCCTCCCAGGGCAGGGATGTAGTGCAGCACATCCACCGGAAGGAGTCTGGGGCAGCCCCAGGCTTTGTGTGGGCAGGCAGAGGCAGGCAGGAGGCAGAGCTGACAGCAAAGGAAGGGGCCAGCCAGGTGGGGCAGCCAGGGGATGCCGACAGCCTGCAGGGACAGAGGCACAGGGCAGAGACACCGTGGAACAGCCTGGGCTGCACAGGGCACAGGGATGGGCAGCAGCTGCAAGGCAGCCCTGCCAGAGCCAACTTGGGCAGCACTTTGGCCATGGCTGCTGGGCCTGGGCCTGAGGCAGGAGCAGGAGACAAGTGACCCTTGCAGGCCTGGGGCCTCATTGCCTCCTTGTCCCTGCTCAGCAGCCTGGCAAGGCTGCCCCATGCTCCTGCCCTTGCCATTGCACATCCCCACATGCCAGTGCCCATCCCAGGAAGAGCCCTGAGCAAGGAGGGAGGGACAGGATCTGCCTGGCCAGGGGCTGGGGCTCAGGCCTTGGCCCTTTGCATTTCTCAAACACATCCATCTTTGCTCAGCACCAGAGACACCTTTGCCTTGTTTGTCCCCAGCTGTCATCACTGCCTCCAGTGTTCTGCTCTAACTGGAACCTGGGGACACATTCCCAGTGTGGTCCCTCAGTGGGACCCATTAAAACTTCAAGAAACTTCAGAGTTTCAATTTAATTTTGAGTTCTTGAGAAGTTCTCTGAACACTCTCAGGAACTGAGTCTGATGTAAGCAACACCAAAGTCCCAAGAGGCTCATTAAAGTCCTTGTGCTGTGTCTTTGCTGCTGAGCTTTAAAGGAACAGCTCTTCCCAGGACCAGCTCCTCTCCCAGCCCAGCAGGGCTGAGGCTCTCCCTGCAGGTACTGAGGGGACAGGAGCCAGGCAGAGACAGGCTGAAGGCAATCAGGATTGAGAAGACATTGAGCTGAGACTTCACTTGGGGAAAGATCTTCACAGCCCTGTGCATGGCGAGTGTGTGCATGCAGGGCAACGTCCCCTGTGCTCCTGGAGGGATCTCCTGAAGCCAGCACACCCCACAGCCTGGGGGATGTGTCAGGAGGACTCTCCCAGTTTCTCTGTGGCACAAGAGGAGGAGGAGGAGGAGGAGGATGTGCTGCAGAGTGGGGCTGCCCTGGGCACCGTCAGAGGGACAGGGCAGGACGGCTCCTGCTGCCAGGGACAGCTGCAGGGGGTGAAGCTGGGGCTGCACCCAGGGCTGCCCAGGGCTGTCCTGCAGAGCAGCTCCTGCAGCCCTCAGGGCTCTTGACCAGCCCAGGGCATGTGCCACCTGCCAGGGGCAACTCTCAGCCTGCTGGCAGCTCCCCATGGACGCTGCAGGGGAGAAGTTGGAGGTGGAAGGAGCCACCCCCATCAGGGCAGATTCCTCCTGCTGTGGAGATGGTGCTGCATGGCCAGGGCTGCTCTCAGCTTTCTCCTGAAGGGAAGGGAAAGGGGATGTCAGCTTTGGCTGTGTCACTGAGACTCCTGCACTGTCACCCTGGGCATCAGCAGATGAGCCTCAGATCTCCCTCAGAAAGTGCCTCCTCAGCCTCCTCTCCCTACAGACAGCAGCAGCAGCACCTTGGCTTGCAGCATCTCTGTTTGTCTGGCCTGCCCTTAAGGCCCTGCTGCCAGGGAGATGCCCCTGGGCAGTGCCCTTTGCTGGGGGGTGTCTGCAGGGCAGAGCTGAGCCCCCAGGGCTGGGCTGGGCTCTGGCAGCACTGGCAGGGACAAGGCTTGGATAGAGAGAAACAGATCCCAATAGGCAAAACTCAAGGCAGCAGAGAACCAGTGGAACCCTTTTTATTCCTTCCTATCCAGAAGCACAGGGAAAGAGAGAAGGGTTTGAATAAAATTATTTTTTAAATTGTGTTTTCAAAAAATTCCACTTTTTATTTCAAGCAAGTTTCAAGGGCAATCACCCTGAAATAGTGGGAGGTGAAATGGGCAAAGG
Source organism: Melospiza melodia melodia (assembly GCF_035770615.1). Lineage (NCBI taxonomy): Eukaryota > Metazoa > Chordata > Aves > Passeriformes > Passerellidae > Melospiza > Melospiza melodia. Next base: position 2,424,011 of record NW_026948761.1, read on the forward strand.
GCACCTTTGTGGGACCACCAGTTCTGACTGCACTGGGGCATGGGAAGCCTTTTTTCCACTTTGGGCTCCCCAGTGTTCAAGTTGAGAGCAATGCAGAACTTGAAGCAGCTGCACAAATAAGAGCTCAGAGATAAAAAGGTTGAGCAAAGTTCCCCAAAAAAAGAAGTGTATTTGAGGGGATTCCAAATAAAAAGCATAACACAATTAAATCTTTCCCAGTTTGTCAGTGCATTATTTTAACAGCCCACGATGCTCAAATGAAGAAATGTCCAACAGTACCTCCATCACGCACTTCCTCCTGCTGGCATTGGCAGACACACGGCAGCTGCAGCTCCTGCACTTCTGCCTCTTGCTGGGCATCTCCCTGGCTGCCCTCCTGGGCAACGGCCTCATCATCAGCGCCGTAGCCTGCAGCCACCACCTGCACACGCCCATGTTCTTCTTCCTGCTCAACCTGGCCCTCACTGACCTGGGCTCTATCTGCACCACTGTCCCCAAAGCCATGCACAATTCCCTCTGGGACACCAGGAACATCTCCTACACAGGATGTGCTGCACAGCTATTTCTAGTTTTCTTCTTCATCACAGCAGAGTTTTTCCTCCTGATCATCATGTGCTATGACCGCTATGTGTCCATCTGCAAACCCCTGCACTATGGGACCCTCCTGGGCAGCAGAGCTTGTGCCCACATGGCAGCAGCTGCCTGGGCCAGTGCCTTTCTCAATGCTCTGCTGCAAACAGCCAATACATTTTCATTGCCCCTGTGCCATGGCAATGCCCTGGGACATTTCTTCTGCGAAATCCCACACATCCTCAAGCTTTCCTGCACCAAACCCTACCTCAGGGAACATGGACTCATTGTGGTTGGTGCATCCTTAGGTTCTGGTTGTTTTGTGTTCATTGTTTTCTCCTATGTGCAGATCTTCAGGGTTGTGCTGAGGATCCCCTCTGAGCAGGGATGGCACAAAGCCTTTTCCACCTACCTCCCTCACCTGGCCGTGGTCTCCCTCTTTGTAAGCACTGCAGTGTTTGCCCACCTGAAGCCCCCCGCCATGTCCTCCCCATCCCTGGATCTGGCCCTGTCAGTTCTGTATTCTGTGGTGCTGCCAGCTCTGAATCCCCTCATCTACAGCCTGAGGAACCAGGAGCTCAAGGCTGCGGTGTGGACACTGATGACTGGATGGCTTCAGAAGCATTAAACTGCTGGCCAATTTCGGCAAATCACTTTTAATAAAACTAATTGTTCATAGACGGATTGGTTTGGTTTTTTTTCTCCTGATCCTTTTTTTTTAATATCCTTTCTAAAGCAAAGCTACTGCTTGTGCTGCTTCAACCTTTGTTGTGGCCTCAGTCTTTGTCAATTGGGAACAGTGCTCTCAGTGCCTTTAAATGAAATAAATGTCTCCCAGCACAGTTTTCACCAGAGATCCCCCTTTTGTTCCTTCTCTGGAGCTGCAGCAGCAATGTCTGTGTGCAGAGCTGGGGGCAGATCAGTGCTGGCCCAGCAGCTGTGCCCAACAGCAGCAGCAGCACTTGGTGTTGCCTGTGCTGCTGCCGTGGCCCTGCCCCGCTGCCCTGGTGGCCCTGGTGCTGCTGCAGGGCCTGAGTGCTCTCGGGGCCGGGCACAGCCCTGGGGGTGGCAGTGCCGGGGCTGCAGCAGGGACAGGCCATGGGCACTGCTGGGGCAGCGCTGACGCCTCAGCCCAGGGCCTGGGGGCTCCACGCTCCTTGCCCAGGCTCTCTCAAGAACATGCCCAGGCCAATGCTCAGCACAGAAAACCCCCGTGAGCAGCCCTAGGCTGGCTGTGGGCAGGCTGGGGGAAAAGAACATGGCTGGGGCTCTGCAAGGGCCCTGGGGGAGATGGGAAGGAGCAGCAGAGCAGGGGCTGATCCATCCCCAGTGCGCTGCACAGCCCAGGGCAGCGTCCCAGAGCGTCCTCATGGAGCTGCCAACAACATCCCCCCTCTGCAGCCCTGGCCTCTGCCCCAGCTCACACAGGTGCCCCATCCTTGCAGGCACAGACACGGCAGCACTGGCTCAGGAGCCCCTGTTTGCATTGCACAGAGCAGGGGGAGAATCCTGCTGTTGTTGTGGGGAAATGAACCTGAGGGAGCACAAATGCCATCAGCCCCTGGGGCCAGCAAAGGCTGGGGGACACTAGGTGTAGTAAAACCCTCAGGTTTTGCCCGGGCCCCTTGGAGAATAGAATGCTGACACAGCGGCAAGGAAGTTTCCTGTCTTCAGGGATATCCACCTTGTACCTTATCCCTATACCATGTAAAACAATATTGTGTTAACCCTACTATTGGTCACTTATGGTCACTCTAACACCTTTGCCATTGGTCAGGATTGAATCCAGGCCAAGTGTATAAAAGTAGCATACTGTACCCCTACTAACTCGGAAGAAAAAGAGCTGAGACCCTTCACGGACCCTCCAATAAAGCCATACACGTGGAACTGCCGGCGTCTTCTGCTTCACCTCTCTCTACCGTCTGCTGGAGCCTTAGGCCAAGGGAAAAGCTACCTAGCAAGCAAAGTTGAAATCACAAGAGCTGCCTAATCACTAAGAGCTGGATATTCCCTCCTTGCTAGGGCTGTCCCGCGGCCTTGGTCTGAGAGCGAGCTGGCTTCTGGCACCCAGTCCCCTTGGGGACTGAGCTCTGGAGCTGTAACAGCTTGCATAGGATAAGACCAAGCAAGGCTCATTTAAGTGACAGCCCAAACGTGTCATCGGACCCTGGCCCCCAGGAGCGAAGCGTCACCGGAGCATTGGAGCCTTTCAGGGCCTCCTGTTATTGCCAGTTCGGGAAGCCTCTCCTTCTGCGAAAGGACTTTTCATTTTAGAAAATCCTCTCTGCGGAAGGCTCAATTCGACCCTCAAGAAACATCTGGACGAGACAAAGTCTGCGTAGAATTGAGGAGCAGACACCCTTCCACAGACCCCTGACCCTAAAGGACGTAAGTATTAAGATTGCGCGCATACCTTTGGGTGCTCTAAAAAACCTTTTTCGTTTTATTTTCCTTTTTTCTCGTTTTTCTGTAAAAAGGGCTTGAAAATCATAGGTACTTGTTTAAGCACCCTAAGACTAACCACACTTGAGAGAGAGTTATATTTAACCATTGTAGGAACCTTATCTGTTAACAATTTCTCTTTTTCTAAAGGTAGTCTGTCAAAAAAAACTCTTGAAAAATTTGTAACTTGGATTGTGCTACATTTTCCTGAATCTGATAAGACCACAATTACTGAAAATTCTTTTTGGGATACAGTTGGAAGCACCATTTATATGTCTCAAAAAAACCAGGACTTTTCTGTTACTAACTTCTTACCTTTATTTCATATAATAACAAAATCGATTGAATAATCGAACTCTGAAAAAATTCCAAACTAACAGATCTTTCCTCTTTATATGCTAATTGTGCTGATAAGATAACAGAGGAATGTGCCTTGCAGGCCAGAGAGCCGCTGGGCTCTGCAGAGCTTCCTGCAGATCCCATTTCGCAGGCAGAAGCCAAGCAGCCCCCCCCCCCCAATTGCCCCCCCTCGCGGGACCCTCGCTGCCCAACTCCCCGTTTCCTGCAGCCCCCCAACACCCCGGCTCCGCTTCCTTCCCGTGTCCGGCCCCGGGGGCCCCGCTCCCTGTCCCTGCCGCCGTACCCTCCGCTGCGACCACCCCTCCCTGTGCGCCGCTCTACCCCCTCCTCCCTCCCCCCGCGCTCGTGCTGCCGTTGCCGCCTCCCGTCACCGCGATCCCGGTCCCCCCCCCCCCCCCGCGCCGCCGTTACCCGCCCCCGCTTGCTCCGTCGCGGTATCCCCTGCTCCCGCTGCTGTCCCCGCCCTGCCCCCCGCTCCCCTCGCCGTACTCCCCGGTCCCGTTATCGTCGCCACCCCACCCAACCCTGCGCTGCTCCCCCCCGCCCCCGCGACCGTCCTCCCCGCCGTCACCGCCCCCGCTCCCGCCCCCGCCGAGACCGCCCCGGCCCTCCCGACCCCTCCCGCCGCTTTCCCGAGCCATGCCCACACCCTGTCCTCCTGCGCCGAGCCGCACACATGTGCAGTAACACCAGCTCACCCTATACCTTTAGTACCCCAAACCAGCGGCATTGCTTGCGTACCCCCAAACCCCCCAGGCGTGCAACCACAGCCCCCATACCCCCCCTGCCCCCACCCGTCTCTCCAACCCCTGACCCAACCCTCCTGCCACCCGAACGGATCAGAGACCACCTGTGGCGTCACCCCCCCCCCCCCCCACCATATCCGGTCCCTGCTGTCTTGCTACCCCTCATCCAATAGCGCTAACTTCTGACCAGTCACTGAAAACCATGAAAAATGCTTCTAAACGAAAAAAAAAAGGAATTCACGGGTAGCATATCCCTCACAGCGTTCCTCAGACAATGAGAGCTCTTCTGATGAATCTGATTTCGATGCGATTAATATAGACCCATGGGCTCTTATTAAGATAGAAGCTACGAAGTCTGGGAACTGGGACCTAGCACAGAAAATCACAGCCTTTCCAGTCAAGTACAGGCAAGGAAGGAATGGTGGGGAATCTAATATCAAGGCATGGAAACCAATTTCTAATAAAGAACTGGTACAATTGAGAAATATAGCCAAGGAACATGGACGTAGTTCACATATCTTTAGAAATTTCCTAGAAGCCATGTTCTCTGCACATGTCTTGCTTCCTCATGATGTAAAAAATATTTCACAATGCCTTCTGTCACCAGCAGAATATTTGTTATGGGATAGGCATTGGAAGAAACACTTAAAAACGTTATCAGATTCATATACTGCTGATGCTACTAAGACCAACTTCACAGTAGAACAATTGGCCAGTGAAGTAGACTTTCAAAAGCCTGCAGAACAAATGGAAACACTGAATAAAGAAGTGCTGCAGGATGTAGCAATTGCAGCGAAAACCTCCTTGCTTCTTATGCAGGATGAGTCAATGCCAACAATGCGTTTTTCTACTATAAAACAAGGCATTGAAGAAAGCTATATAAAATTTGTGGACAGACTTAGAGATGCTTTGAAGAAACAAATAGAGAGTACTGAGGCAAGAAAGGAACTCTTATGTAAGCTTGCTTTCAGCAACTCAAATGAGAAATGTAAGGCCCTTTTGAGGTCTTTACCCGTGGATACAGACCCCACTATAGAGCAAATGCTAGAATGCTGTACACGTCACCTGTCCACTGAAAATACGGTGGCCCAAGCAGTAGCTAAGGGTATTGCTGAAAGAGTTTTGGGTGCATATGCAGTCATAACCTCTAAGGAACAAGTTAAATGCTATCACTGTAGAGAGCTAGGACATTATACAAAGGACTGCCCGGAGAGAACACCCCCCCAATACCATTGGAATTATAATCAAAGAGCCCAACATCAGCAACGTATCAACCGCGTCCTTTAAACCCCTTGAGGCACCTGTTCGACCTTCGGGCGCGGAATACAAATCAAAGGCCACCAAGACCCAATCATGCACAAACCCAGGCTGCTCCAGACCCAAAAGAGAAGCCCCAACCCACGGGACAGCCCAGAGAGGTACCCGCCGGCAACTGCTAACTGCTTTGTCCATTGACTTTAATGATAAGAATGTTCACCATGTTCCTACAGGAAAATATGGATCTCAAGGGAGTCCTTTAGACATTTAAATTACAGGTGATTTTGTTAATACTCCAAAGGAAATCTTCGTTGTTCCGGAAGTGCTGACAGCACAGCCGGGACAAGAGATCCTCGTGCAGGTATACTGCATAGACTTACCATTTTTTCTTTCTAAGGGAACTCCAATAGCTCAGGCATTTTTACTCCCAAAGAATCATAGGGAACAGATTCCTCTCAACCCTACAGCTATGTGGGCACAAGTCATGGGACCATCCAAGCCTACCATCGAGTGCGGCCTCTCCCACAAAGGAGAGAAGACCCACCTGCCAGGGATGCTGGACACCAGTGCAGATGTGACCATCATCGCCCGTTCAGATTGGCCAGCACACTGGGATCTACAACCTGTTGCAGGCATGATATCCGGGATTGGTGGAACTACAGTATCCATGAAGAGCAAGAACAACATCCTGGTTGAAGGGCCAGAAGGAAGCTAGCAACCACCCGTCCATTTGTGGTAAGGGCCCCCATCACCCTTTGGGGCAGAGACGTTCTATCCCAGTGGGGAGCTTCCCTACGTATTCCCATTCAGGATTTCTGACTAGGGCCACTGAGTTGAGCGTGCTGCCAGAAATACTCCGTCTCACCTGGAAAAGCCACAAGCCAATCTGGACTGAGCAGTGGCCCCTAAAGAAAGCCAAGCTGCGCGCCCTAAACGCCCTCATGGAAGAACAGCTCAAAAAAGGCCACATAGTGGAGTCCAACAGCCCTTGGAACTCTCCAGTCTTTGTTCTACCAAAGCCTGGTACAAACAAGTGGAGGCTTCTCCACGACCTTCGCAGAATCAACAAGGTTATTGAGGACATGGGCCCTCTTCAGCCTGGCCTGCCCTCCCCATCAATGCTGCCTAGAGACTGGACACTTGCTATCATAGATATTAAGGACTGTTTCTTCAGCATACCACTGCACCATGAGGATGCTCCACGGTTTGCTTTCTCCGTTCCCTCTATTAACAAGGAAGCTCCGCTCGAAAGATATCATTGGCGTTTTCTTCCTCAGGGATTAAAAAACTCACCGACTGTCTGCCAGTGGTACGTGTCTCACATCCTGTCTCCCATTCGGAAACCATTTCCAGACGCCATCATCTATCACTATATGGATGACATTCTGGTGTGTGCCTCAGACAAAGCTTACTTGGACAAAACAGTCGAAAAGACTATTGAAGCCATTGAAAAGGCAGGAATGGAAATTCGTGAGGACAAAATCCAGTACACCAAGCCATGGACTTACCTTGGAGTCCAGATCCGGGAAAGAACCATCGTACCTCAGCAGATCGTCATCAACGACGACCCAAAAACCCTCAGGGACTTACACAGCCTGTGCGGATCCATCAACTGGGTACGTCCACTGCTAGGAATTACATCAGAGGACCTTGCTCCCTTGTTCAATCTTCTTCGTGGACCCAAGGAACTGGACTCTCCCTGCACTCTCACAGAGGAAGCCAGAGGTGCCATCATCAAAGTCCAGGAAGCCCTGTTTTCACACAAAGCCCATCGCTATGACCCCAGTCTGCCTTTCCAGTTCATCATTCTGGGAAAAGCACCCAGATTCCATGGACTGATCTTCCAATGGGACCCTAAGCTGCGAGATCCTTTGTTGATACTGGAATAGGTTTAAACAAGTAGCCAGCCTACAAAGACAATTACCACCTACCAGGAGATTATAGCACACTTAACAAAAAAGGCTAGGACTTGTCTTTGCTGTCTTTCAGGTTGTGATTTTGAATGCATATATTTGCCAATAACCCTTAAAGACTTTGAGGATTTGATCAAGACCAATGTGAGTCTACAGTTTGCTCTGGACAGTTATACGGGTCAAACTTCATCAGACATCCCAGAACACAAGCTTTTCAACCAGAATGAAACTTTCCATTTGATTCCAAAACGAATACAAAGTAGAAATCCTCTCAAGGCTCTAACCCTATTTACAGATGGCTCAGGGTCATCCCACAAGTCGGTGATTACTTGGAGAGACCCCAAACACAAGAATGGCAATCTGACGTGCAGACAGTAGAAGGATCGCCACAGATTGCAGAACTAGCAGCTGTCGTCAGAGCCTTTGAAAAATTTAAAAACGAGCCTTTCAATCTGGTCACAGATTTAGCGTATGTTGCGGGAATAGCTATGAGAGCAGAACATGCTCTTCTCAAAGAGGTCTCTAACCCAAAGTTATACCACCTGCTCTCTAAATTAATACACCTGATCTCCCACAGAAAGCAACCTTATCACATAATGCATGTGAGGTCTCACATGGACCTCCCAGGTGTTGTTGCAGAAGACAACAGGAAAGCAGATGCATTAGTAATGGCAGCAGAAACTGCTAATGTTCCTAACATCTTTGCTTAGGCAAAGCTGTCACACGCGTTCTTTCATCAAAATGTACCTGCCCTTATGAGAATGTTTAAGCTCTCAAAGGATCAGGCAAAAGCTATCGTGGCTACCTGTCCGAACTGTCAAAACTACCAGATACCATCAATGGGTACAGGAGTCAATCCCCGAGGTCTGAATTGCTGTCAGCTGTGGCAGACAGATGTAAATCACTATGCACCTTTTGGAAGGTCAAAGTACGTGCATGTTTCAGTCGACACGTTCTCAGGAGCAGTGTTTGCATCATCACATGCAGGAGAAAAGACCATGCACGCAATAAAACACTTTCTCCTCACTTTTGCCACCCTGGGTGTACCAAAGGAGATTAAAACAGATAATGGGCCAGCCTATACCTCCCACAAGTTGAAGGAGTTCTTCAATGAATGGGGCATAGCACACAAGACGGGCATACCTGTAAACCCCACAGGACAATCCATCGTGGAAAGGACACATCAAACCCTCAAAAGAGTCCTCGAGCAACAGAACAGGGACATGAAAATCACATCTCCAGTGGAGAGACTTTGCAAGGCTCTCTATGTCATCAACTTCCTGAACTGCACAGCATCAGAGCCTGACCCACCAATACTTCGCCACTTTGCAAATACCACACAAGCAAAGCTCATGGAGAAACCACCTGTGCTTGTGAAGGACCCTGAAAAACACCAAATTTCAGGGCCTCATCAGTTGATTACCTGGGGTAGAGGTTATGCGTGCGTGCTACTTTCATCAGGTCCAACGTGGTACCCAGGAAAACACGTAAAACCATACTCAGGCACAGTGAACACTACTGCAGACAAGGACAAGAACTCTCCTGAGGCAAACACAAGACCACCTCAAAACCAAACCAGCTCAGCCTGGAGACGAAGGCGTCGCCAAACACTCACAAACACAAGAAGAGACCTGTGGAAGGGGCTAGCAGCGGGCCTGTTAGCTAAAGGAGCGAGAAGTAAGAAGAAGAAGAAGCTGATAAGGAGCTTTCTCCAAGGCCGTAACCAAGGAGATCGAGAGAAGGAAGATAAGAACATTCTGCAGCTGGATGAAGCATTTTTAGAAAGTTAGGTAGAGTCAGAGTAACTTTTCACCAATGGCGTGGTATTGAATTATTGTGGCCAATAGCTAAGGTAGAGGAAGGGTAAACAACTGGAAAGTGTATAAAAGATCAGCCATTTTCATTAATAAACTGTTGCCAAGTGTTACTAACTGAGACTGCTTGTGGTCTCTGCTTTATGTCGTGACCGCCTCGACTGCGACAGAGACCGCCCCATTACATAGCAGCAGACAAAACAGAAAGTTAAATAACAGACTGCTGTAATAGGCCACAGATAGCCTTAACAAAAAAGTGTTCTCTGAATTATGTGTTATTACACTGTGTTGTATTGTAAAAAACATTATTATTCCCTCTTCCTAACCTTAAAACCCCTTAACCTTCTACCCACTCCTCCTCCCGTAGTGTAGCTTAGAAATGAAAATAAAAAAGGGGGGAGGAGGGAAACACAGAAAAGAACAAGGCAGAAATCCCTCTCATAATAAAGATAACAAATTGTGCTTATATTCCCTATCAGAAGCCCTAATTCTGCCCAAAGATGAAAAATATTTCCGTCGGTGCTGTCCTCACCGCTGCCTGGATGCTCTACACCGTACCACGTGCCTTTGGCTGGATTAGCCCTCAGCCCAGCCATAATGTTTGGGTAACCTTAGCAAAAACATTAAAACAAGACAACATGTGCTTGTCTATGGGAAGCATAGATAATCCACTTTCTACATGTCTAGTAGGAATTCCCTTTGTAGCAGACGATTGGCCTGTCTATAACTCAGAGGTTCTCCACACCACAGGTAAGAGACCCAATGGGGCTGACACTTGGGACGAGTGGACGAAAATTCTGCCAGATGCTCGAGAGGAACCCCAAGAATTGGATCTATTGGGATTCTCCAAGGACACATATTGTGTCAAATTTTACTTTAGGCGTCCAAAAAACGATTGGCCAGAAATTGACCAACACAAAAACACATATCGAAAAGATGCGCCACCAATTAACAAAGCCTATAACCCACATGATTGGTGCAATTACACCGCTCATGTAATTTCTGTGTCCTCTCTCCATCCCAAAGTATTACCCAAGGGATGGGATCTTGCCGCAACCAGGTCTACTGGAAAATGTTCCTTTACCTGTCCTTGACTGGGGGTGAAATGAGATGATCTTTTAGGTCCCTTCCAGCCCATGCCATTCCAAGACTCCATTAATCTATGACTTCATGGGACCCACTGGCTCCCAGGAGTGGAGTGGGGTGCGTTGCCTGGAAACAGGAGTTGTGTTGAGGAGGGGCCTCAGTCCTGCAAGGGATTCGGAAGGAGAAGGAGCCTGCTGGCTGCTCGTCCTTTTTATCATCGCTTTGCTCATTGCTTCTATCAACCCTTTTGTTCACCCTGTTTGTCATCCATTTTGCTCATCCCTGACAGACCCAACTGGGCAGAAGGCTTGTGACAAATCAGGGACAGAGTGTGTGCAGACATGGCAACATGCCAGGACCCACTCAGCCTCTCCCAGATGCTGGATGTCGCCATTGGGACACCAGAGAAGGGAGCCATTCACTTTGCAGCCATGAGAAAACTGCTGCAGGCCATGCTGGAGAACCTGAACGTGCAGTATCTGACCAGTGAGGAGCCGTGGCCAGGGCAGCTGAGTGGCTCCTCACTTGCTGATGTTAATTATGAAGTGAAAGTATTTAAGAAAGAGATGGAAAACTACGAGAAACACATGTCCAAGGTAGAGGCTTTTCCCAGCCCCCCAGGCACTCCCCCAGCAGACAGCCCCTCCCTGCTCCCTCAGACAGCAGTGCTTGGCTCTGCCCTCACTGCCCTGGCAGAGCCGCTGGCAGGGGCTCTTTGCTGTCTGGTCGGGCTTCAGTGCTCTGGCACTGAGCCCAGCTGGGGCAGGTGGCACTGGGACTCTCCCTGCTCACCTGGCTGTGCCAAGGGCTGCCCATGGCAGGGTGAGGCTCTTTGGGGTGTTGCCCCTGGCTATCACCTCTGACATCCCTGTTTCTGGGCCTGTTTCACAGGTTCTTCATGAGGAGATTGGTGGGATAAAGGCAGAAACTTCCCGCATATCAGAGGACTTGAAGAAGTTCCAGGAGGCACAGGTTTGTGCAGATCACTGTGGTTCTAAGGTCATGTTTCCTAAACACCCTCACCAGAGACTTGTCTCTGACAATGCTTTCCCCTAGACCATGGAGACTTCCCAGCATCTTGAGGAGCTTTAAAAGTTAAAGGCTGGCCAGTGTCACATGGCAGGGGAAAGGAACAAGGTCCAGATGTTGCAGGACCAGGTGAACTGCTGCTGGGAGCAAGTTTTGGGTCTGAGACAGCAGCCTGTACCCTCTGCTCTGCTGGCTGGAGGCTCAGCACCCTTGGCCCTGCTTGATGCATGGACCGTGCTGCCTGCAGAGCCCTGCCAGCCTGGCTGAGCCTGGCCCTGCCCTGTCTCCAGGGCTCCACAAACCCCAGCAGGGGTCAAGGGCTTGCGGGTCCCCATTGACCCTCCCAGAGGCTCACTGCTACCACTGCTCTCCCCTAGGACATGGCTGTCACCCAGGATCTCTGTGAGGAGGTTGACAAGTTAAAGACAACCCACATCCTCATGGAAGAAGGCATAAAGAAGCTTAAACAGTCTCTTGCCTTAGTGAGATGTTGGGTCATGTAATCTTTGGGCTCTCATGGGGAACTTCAATGTGATTCCAAGAGCAGGTTTTGGGATCAGGGTCTCAGGACTGGGTGGAGGACCCTGGCTCTGCCCATGCAGCTAAAGGGCCCCCATGCTGGGACAACATGATGTCTGTGCCCTGACTCTACCGTCACTGACCTTTCCAGATGAAGAAACTGGGGGAGGACCTTAAAAAGCTGAGGGAGGATTTTGCCAAGTGGAAAGAAGAGAGCAGGAAGTAGATCTCTCAGCATATTCAGTAAGGGGACAGGAGTGGATTTCATACCCTGGGGGGCTGGCAAGGGAGCCCAGGGTGTCTGTAGCATCCTGGTTTGTGGGCATGGGATGCCCAGCAGCCCTTCAGGGGTAACCCTGCCCTTGCCCCCATCCCGCTGGCCAGGGCTTTGCGGCAGGAGACAAAGTCACAGCTGAAGAAGATGGGAGAACATCAGGAGATGAAGAATGCCATGCTGGAGGAGCTGGTGACTGAGACAGCCGACCAGCTGAACATGCAGGTGAGGAAGCATGAGGAACGTACTCCTGGGGAAGCACTCCCACCACTCCTGGCTCAGTCCTGTTGGAGGTCCATGCCACATCCTCATGCTGTCTTGTGCTTTGCTGTAATCATTTGGGAGACCCAAACTGCCGAAATTGGCCTGGATCAGTCAGCAGCATGGACAGAAACTAAAGCCTTGATGCAAACGTCCTCTTGACATGGTGGGTTCATGGCCAATGGCTGAGTAATTGTCACAGTGGTTACAAGGGTCTTCAGGGTGAAGAGAGACGAGAATGTTGACTTCATGTTCAGAAGGCTTGATTTATTGTTTTATGATATATATATTACATTATAACTATACTAAAAGAAATAGAAGAGAAAGTTCTCAGAAGGCTAACTAAGCTAAGAACAGAAAAGAATGAATAACAAAGATCTGTGTCTCCACAGAGAGTGAGACCCAGCTCTGCCGTGAGTGGTCAGTAAATCTAAACATCTACAGGAGACCAATCATGGATTCACCTGTTGCATTCCACAGCAGCAGATAACCATTGTTTCCACTTTGTTGCTGAAACTTCTCAGCTTCATCAGGAAAAATCCTAACAAAAGCATTTTAATGAAAAGATGTCTGTGACAAGTAATGCGCGTCTTCCCCTGTGGAGCAGACAGACCCCTTTTGGTCAGCACCTTATGTTTTTTCATCCCGGGAGCAGGATCAGAAGCTGAGACAGGACATGGAAGCCAAGTTTTTGGAGATCCAAAGAGACTATGAGAAACTCAGCTTTGCCTCAAAGAGAATCCAAAAGGACTCTCAACAAAAGCAAAAAGATATCACGGTGTGTGGGTGAAACACCTTTTGGGTCAGAGCATCCCCCAAGATGACTCCAGGCAGGAGACAAAGTCATATCCAGGCAGGGATCACAAGGAATCTCCTACTGCCCTCCTCACAGCTTTGTTCTGGTCCCAAGTGCCCTTCCTCGAGGTTTTTGGGCAAGGGGAGAGGGGTATGCTCCTACATCCTGGGGTGTGCCCCAATCTTGCTGTGGTGTCATGCATTCCTTTCTGTGCTGAAAGATGCTGGAGAAGCTGCAGAAGGAGAAAGCAGATCAGCAGGACATGATGGTTGCAATGGACATGGTACAGTCTAAGGGGCCTCTGTGCCAGCCCAGAGCTTCCCAGGCAGGGTGAAAAATGCCCCTTGTCCCTTGGGGTCTGGGTGGCAGAAATTGTCCCCTTGGGAGGGGGCATTTCCTGAGCTCATGGGGTCCCTCACACTTCACATGGTGGGACCAAGCTCACCAGGGTGATGGGGCACATGGGGCCACAGCAGCCTGAAAGGGGCATGATGGCCTGGAGGAAGCACTCCTCCCTCTGCCCCTCACACGCTGGCCCTGCCTGGCATTCCTCATCCCTTTCCCCTCCGCTCTCCTGCTGTTCCACTCTGCCAGAAGGCAGACAAAGCTGCCTTGGACAGCAAAGTCGATTGCAGCCAGTTTGAAGAGAACATGGAGGAACTGGATGAGAGGATGCAGGAGTTGCAGAGCCAGATTTCAGGCCAGGAGCAGCACTGGAACAATATGCAGCAGCAGTTCAGCAATGCAACTGAAGACAAGGTGAGGGGTACCTCGTTCCCACCATGAGGAACTGGCACCTTTGGGACTTGACAGCCTGCAGCAGCATCCCTCTGAGGATCCCTCTCCAGGCTTTTCCCTGGAGAGCTCCATGTCACATCCTGGAGCAGCTGGCTGAGGCTGTGCACCTGTTCACAGCTGGATCGCCTGGATCTGAAGACTTTCCGTAAACACCTGGAGGACTCCTGGAACAGGAACATGGAGGAACTCGAGGATAGGCTGTTGCGTGAAAACGCCACTGGGATTAAGAAGTGAGTGCGATGGAGATTCTGATGGCTTTGGCAAACAACTGTTTCTGACAGCGATGGCAACTGCTCCTCCCAGGCAGGGCTGTCAGATGCAGTGACCCAGAGCTGGGTCATGCCCTGCCCTCCTGGCTGTGCACACGGGGGACTTTGGTGCCAGAGAGGGGCTGAAAGCGCTGCAGGGGCTGCTTGAGATGGTGGCATGGGTGCCTGTGCCCTTCACCTGGCATCAGCCAGCACCTTGGGGATGGGGAGAAACAGGCTCAACAGCCCACGGTTCACCCTGCAATCACCATGACCCTGTGCAGTGACCTGCCCAACACCTGGCTGCTGCAGGGAGCTGCTGCCTGTGTGCTGCAGGCCTGTGGCCCCAGGAGCTCAGCCAGCCCTCTTCCCTCACCCTCCTTAGGCAGCTGTCAGTCCCTTTCATGTGCCTGTCCTGTGACCGCATGCTCAGCGTGCAGGTTCCTGGCCAGTGAGTAGCACCCGTGCATCGCGGGTAGCGGGGCTGGCATGGGGAGAGATGGGTGCCAGCAGTGACCCGCTGTGCTGGGCACAGGGGTGACAGTGTCTGCTTGGGAGGGGCTGATGTGGGGAGCCCCCTCTGCAGCCCTGCCCATCACCAGGGCCTGTGGGAGCTCATCCCAAGCGCTACAGGCAGCGAGATGCCATGGGCTACAATCCCATGGCTTTGGGGGTGCTGCCTCCAACAGGAACAGGTTCGTTGTCCCCGGCCACACACCTGTGACTCCTGCCCTCCCCAGGTACCCCAAAAAACTCCCATATTTGCACTCAATGCCCCCCAGCAAGGAGCCACTGCCCAGCCAAAGGTAAGGGCCCTGAGGACACATTCCCCGCGCCTGCGGTGCAGGGTAGCCCTGACACGGCAAGGAGGGCTCTGCACCTGGGCTGGGGCAGAGGAGCCTGGGGGGATGGGCAGGGCAGGGGAGCAGAAGGCAGCTGTGGAGGGCCAGTGCTTGCCCCAGGGCTGGGGGCTTTTGAATTCCTTGCCTTGTACTGCCCTGTCTGGCCCACCTCTCTGTCCCAAGGTTGCTGAAAGCACATCTGATGAGCTGTGTCTGTTTTCAGTCTGAGCTCAGGCTTGCTGGGGAGTTGTGTGCCTCCTGTGAAGGGAGTTGCCAAAACTGATCCCTGCAGCTGGGACAGCGCAGCTCCTGCCAGCTGGTGTCCTGTGCACAGGGACCTGCCATGGCCATGGCCAGCACACCTTGCTGTGGGGACAGAGCCAGCAGATCCAGCCTGGTGGGATGGGTTTGAGGCTCCTGCAGCAGGTGGACAGGAGCTGGCAGGGACATGCCCCTGCAGGCAGCACTGCCAGTGCCCTCCCTGGCACAGCAGGGTGATGCCCTGCATGCCATAGGGCTGGGCACTGAGCCTCCTCTGTCCCATCACACAGGAGGCTGCTGGTCTGTGCCAGTGTCCCCCATATGCCACAGATCTCTGGGGACCATCAAAGCAGCAGTTTCAGGATGCAGAACATCAAGGCTTCCCCACATACAAGTGCACAGCTGCAGCCTCTCCTGGTACACCTCAACAAGGAAGGTGTGATGAAAGTGGGGACACAGAATGGTAACTGAGGTTTGATGGTATTGCTGACTGTCCAGGGGGAATCTGTGCCTTCAGTGCCCAGGGAGACCTGAGTTGGGAGGATTATTGGGGGGTGCTGGATTGGGCCCTGCATTGCAGCCAGCTGCCCCCTCCTCCTCAGCCCAGTGTGACCCTGCTGCACGGTGAAGGACACATCTCGAGAGGCCGTAATGACGAGCATCGTACAGCGATCAGGACACAGGATGTGTCAGATATGGCCCTGTCAGGGCGAGGGGGTCAGTGACGACAGGGGGCTGATTATCTGCAGGGTGCTAGCTGGGGGATGAGTGGGGTTCAGTGTACAGAGCTGGGTAATGTGGCATGGGTATTTTGTGTCTGGGGCAAGAAGGAAGGGACAGAATGGAGCAGGAGGACTGGCACATGGGGCAACTGAGCTTGGAGCTGGAGTAACGTGGGAGAACGGCCATGCCCAGTGTGGGACAAGAGCTTGAGTCGTGGTGTGGTGGGGCCAGCACCTGTGGCGGCTCACCCTTGTCCTTCACCGCCCAGGCCCTGCCGCCTCAGGACAGCACCGGCCAGGCACAGCTCCTTGACAGGTCTCATGGGCCCCAGGGCTCGAGCAGCCTCTCCAGCCCCGCCAGACATCAACAGCCCCCGGCCAGCTGGAAAGGACTCAGTGCCCAATGCTCGACCTGGGACATCTTGTCCAAAGCGTGAAACGCCTGCGACAACTGTCATAAGAAATTTGGCTTTTTACTTGTATATCGTTATTAAGTTAGTTGTATATAGTTATTAGGTTAAGAAAAACTGTTAAAATTAGGGGCAGAGCCTTGTCTCACAGCCTGTCTCTCCCCGGGCTCCCTGGTGCTCCTTCAGCTCCTTCCCCCCTGCTGTGGCTCTGCCCCCGGGCTGAGCAGATCGAGCCCCGGGCCAGGCCCTGAGGCCGCTGCTGCTCCTGCGGTGCCTGCGGGGCAGCCCTGAGGCTCCGGGCCGGCTGTGGGAGCAGGAGTCGCGCTGCAGAGCCCGCGGCCCTCACGGGCTGCGAAGGCACGGGCAGATGGCCATGGGGCCCGGCTGGCAATGCCGGCGCTGCTGCTCTCGGCTGCCGCCTGCAATCCTTACAGGCAGCCCTCATGCCGGCTCAGGAGCCGCTCGGAGCCGTGCCCAAGGGCTGGCCCCGACCCGCGGCCCCCAAGGGCACTTGTCCCTTCATCTCTGCACTGCCACATTCTGAGCTCATTTGTCAGTTCCCTCCTCCCCTTCCTTTCTGCGTGGCAGTGTTAGGGGAGGGCCCAGCGGCTTTCCTCCCGCACAGCCGACAGCCTCTTGCCCACAGCTCCCTGGTGGGAGCCAGAGCTGCTTTCCACCCGGGCAGCCCCGCCGTGTCCCACAGCCTGGGCCGGCTCCTGCCCACTGCCGGCGAGGCCCAGTGGCTGGGCCCGGCCATCCCGGGCCAGAGCAGCTCCCTGGCCCGGAGAACACAGCCGGACATGGGGGGACACACGGCAACACACGGGGGACACACGGCGGGCACCATTTCCCCGTGTCCCCATTGCCTCAGAGCAGCGCCGTGTGCGGGGCTGGCACGGACCCGGGCACAAAGGAATGTCTTTGCTGTCACCGGAGAAAGGACACGGCAGGGGTGCTGCTCACGGATGAGGGTGCTTGGGGCTGGGGGGGCTCTCCGACCTTCTCACACCTGGGGAGGCCGGCGGGGTCTCTGTCCCTCTCAGCCCTGGTGTGACCCCACCCGATCATCATCGGGCTCAGAGGGACAGAGACACCCCCAAACCCCCAGAAGGGCTGAACCCGGGATTTGATTTGGGGCTGAGGATTTAGGAAGGGGCTGGAATTGGGGCTGAGCTTGGAGATGGGGCTGAGATTTGGATTAGAGCTGGGATTGGGGTTAAGGCTAGACATGGGATTGGCTTTGGGCTGGGGTTGGGATTGGGTCTGGGGCTAGATGAGTGTGACACTGGGATGAGATTGAATACAGAATTGTGAGTATGTCTAAACATGGAGACCAGGATCAGGGTCAGGTTTGGGACTGAGCTCACCCAGAACAGGACAGAGGGGATGTCACTGCAGGATGTCCCTGGCATCATCCCAGCCCTCCTCAGGCACCTCCAAACATGGGAGGCAGCTGGGTGCTCCAAGATCCAGGTCATCCCATGCTGCCTCTCAATATCATGCAAGCATTCCCTGAGGGCAGCCCTGACTGTGACCCTTGGGGCTCTGGGATCAGCCCTCACATTCCTGTGGGAGCAGCTGCAGACAGGATGAGAGATCCCTCCGCTGATTCCTGTGGAAAGGTGAAGCTCAGCTGCCCTTTTCTTCTGGTGCATCCTCCACTCCTCAGTTGAGGATGTCAAACTCCCCAGGAGCAGAAAAATCCTCGTTCCCGGTTTTGTTGTGGCTGCAGCCTTGAACATCCATGCAGAATGAAGGGCTTTCTGACAGCCCTGCTGAATGACACCAGCAAGAGGTTTGTGAGAAGGGGAAGGAAATGTATTTTAATAGTAAATAAAAGGTGCAAAATTATTTCTTTCTGTCATATTCCTTTTCAGTCAGTTCCAGGTCTGTTTTCAGAGTGCCACCTTCTCAGCTGATTGTGTTTGTGCCCTCCTTTCTCCCCTCCCTTTCTTTGTCTGCTCTGCTTCTCTCTCTGTGTCTCCCTTGACCCAGGTCAGCTCCCACCAAAGACCCTGCCCTGATTTAATTCCCAATCCACGAGCTACAACAACCATGGGTGAAGTTATGAAGACTGGCAGTGAAATGTCACTGTAAGATCTTGCCCCATTTGGCTTTTCACTTGTCCATAAGAGCTTTGTGTTCAAGAGCAGGAATATTATTTCCTGGCTGGGAACTGGAATTCCAGCCCCTGGGAGTTTGTGCCACTGATCCCAGAGGGGCATTCCCAAGGCTCCCAGGGTGCTGTTCCTGCCATGCCTCCCAAGGAGCTGTGCAGAGCCAGGGGACAAGGTCCAGCAGCTCTGTTGGTTCTGCAGTTCCACAAGGGCCCCTGGGTCCATGAGTTTCCCTACTGCCCACAGAGGTTCCTTGGTTCCCATGATGCCCTGCTGTGTCACCATGGATATTTGGTGCCATAAAGTTCTTCAGTGTCACAATGGCCTCCCTCGCTCCATGAGCTTCCTCAGTGTCACAATGGCTTCCTTGGATGGGCATTGTCACCATGGACCATTGGCTCCATGCAAGCCTGCTGGGTCACCATGGACTCCTTGGTTCCATGAGGTTCTGGGGGTGTCTCCATGGTCTCCTTGGATCCACAGTGTCACAATGGACCACTGGATCCACCTGGACCTGCTGTGTCACCATGGCCCCTTGGTTCCATGGGACCCCAGGGTCACAACTGACTCTTGCTTCCACGTCACCCCCTCAGTGTCAAAATGGCCCCTTCATTCCATAAGGAATATGAAAGTTTTGTAGAAACATTGAGCAAATCCTGCTCAACACACCTGGGAACATCTGTTTGCATTCAAGAGAGAGGTTAAAGGTGAGGATGGCACCAGCAGCTTCCATCTGCAACAGAGATCCAGGGAAAGGACAGGGACAGAGAATTCAGCTGCAAGACTCAGAATTCTGCTTCCAGAGATCATTTCTGCTCACACTGTTCCTTGGAGAAAGGTGACACTATTCCAGTCAGCCTGGCCTGAGCAGGTGGTTCCTCAGTGGGGTTTGTTTTTTAGGAAACCTGCTCAGGCTTTTCCATTCTTTACTTTCCTTCAGCCAGGGCCTGTGTGCAGACAAAGCCCTGAGGAGAGCAGGGGGGACATGGTGCAATGGGCTGGGACATGGACCTGCAGAACTCAGGGGAAAAGGTTCTGCTGCAGGGCACAGGGATGTCAGTGTCAAGTGGGCCATGTCAGACATGGTGAGGCTGGGGGTGAGGAATAGCTTGTCCAAACAGGGTCAGCCCTCAAGGGGCTCATTGTTCTCTGTGCCCAGACCTCCTAAGGAGACATTCAGCATTAGGATCACCTGGGGAATGCTTCTATGAGCTCTTCTCTGAACTGGGAAATAAAAAATACTCACTTGATTAAAGAAAACAAGTCAGGAGGTGCACTTTGAAATCTTCCTTCTTAAATGAACTCCAAACTGACTCCAGTGGGCTGCACTTGATCTGGACACATGAAGAGAGCTGAAGGAAGATAAAGAGCCCCCGAGGGCTTTCTGTATTTTGATGATCCCCGCAGTGGATTTGGGGCTGAGTCCAGGACCCTCAGGCACTGAGAGAAGGCTGAAGAAGCATCTCAAGGAGTCAGAAGCAAAACTCCAAGTCCCTTGAAGCATCACTGGGTCCCACTGAGGGCAGGGAGTGCCAAAGGCTCCCCAGGGACTGCTGAGAGCAGATCCTTGAGGCCAGGATTGCAGGGAGCCAAAGGCTCTGAGCAGGGAACTGCAATGCTGAGCAGCAAGGCCTTAGCTGGGTGGGGGAAGCAGAAAGGCCAAGCCCTGAGCCCAGCCTGGGACAGCAGGTCTTGTCCCTCACAGGGGGCTCGGGGCTGTTTGTGGGGCAGTGGGATGTGAGGGGCAGCAAGGACAAATGTCATAAACCTGTGTGGCGCTGCAGATCCTCATGGAACCAAGGGGCCAGTGGGACACTGTGGGGCCTCATGGAAACAAGAGGCCATTGTGAGCCTGCAGGGCTGGAACACCCCAGAACACTGAAATGTTGGGGATAACCAAAGGTTCCTTTCCTTGAGTTTGGTGCAGAGGAGAAACACCAACCAGATGTTGTCAACATGGCCAGATGCAAAGAATAGTCTTGGTAGGAAGGGACCCACAAGGATCATCAAGCCCAGCTCATAAGTGAATGGCCCACACAGGGACTGAACCCACAAACTCAGTGATACCAGCACCATGCTCTAACCAACTGAGATAAGAGGTCAGAATGAAACAAAATTTTACTGGCAAAATGTGGACAGTCAAGGAACTTTGGCAAAGGTTTTAATACAACATCCACTTCAACATAAACCTCTTATCATAGCATTAACTTCACTAACTTAGCCCATTTAACCTAAAAACCTTTAACTGTTGAGATGTTATGTTACCCAAAAATGTTCCAGGTAAGTAGGATTAGAAGGAGAAGAAATAGAGAACAACAGAAAGACAGAAGATCTTTAGAAAGACACACACATAGGTACCAGCTACTGGGGTTCCAGCACTGCTAACAGAAAAACTCCAGGAGAAGACAGGATCCAGATCATGGGCTGGCCTCATGCTCTGGCTTTTAAACTCCTTGGCCTTCATGGGCCCACCCCTGGGGTGGGACTGCCAATTGCTTGTCCAATATGAGCCAGGATAACACCAGCTGCTACTGTGTGATTGATTGACAGCTCAGCCAATCAGAGTGGGGTTAGCACAGCATTTGCTATGTGATTGACAGCTCTGCCAGGTGAGGGCTGGGGGCGGGGCTGTGTCCCACCACAAACCAAGTCCTGACCCGGCCCTGGCCCCACATGAGCATTCTGAGCATCCCAAGGTGTCTAGGGACATCAATGTCGTCCAGCCTCTGACAATGACCACGGTGACACTACGGAACCTCATGGAGCCATGGGTCGGTTGTGACAATGTGGGTCCAAGGACACTACGGAACCTCATGGAATCAGGGACACCATTGTGCAACTTAGGGGCAGTATGGATGCAAGGGTCAGTAATCAAACAGTTGGAGCCCATAGAAACAAGGAGCAATCGTTTCACAGTGGGGCTGCGTGGGGCCAATGGACCCTTGTGACTCTGTTGGGGCTCATGAAACCAAGAAGCCATTGTGACTTTGCCAGACCTCATGTAATCAAGGAGAATACTCTGACAGTGTGGGCACTCATGAAATCAATGGAACATGGAACAGGTCTGCCTGGTTTGGCCTCCTGGGGCCTGTCTGACAGGTCCCACTGAATCTGACATGTCAAGGGCCACTTCCCATCTGACCGTGAAGCACTGGGGCTCCATGATTTTATTCCTATGGGAAAGAAGTGTCTTTCTTGTCTAGGCACCCGTGGCCAAAATTGAGATTCTGCATCTAAAATTCTCTATATCCAAGGGTTACTCCCAGACAAAATCTGCCTGTACAGTCCAGTCTGGCAAGACTTGGCCCCTGGTGACTGCCTCTTATCTGCCCCTCCACCACTGGGGCTCACTTGTTTCCTTCCTATGGAGACCATTGTGACACTGCTGAGGATTGTGGAAACGATAGGCCATGGTAACATAACAGGCCTTTGTGAAACCTGTTACACTGTAGGAAGTTGTGGAACCAAGGGGAACATTGTGACGCTGCAGGGTACCATGGATGCAAGGGGCCACTGTGACACTCTGGGGCCTCGTGGAACCAAGGACATCACTGGGGCTTTGTTGGGCCACATGGTCCCAGGGAGCCAGTGTGAAGCAGCAGGGCTTTGTGGAACCAAGAGGCCATTGCTGCATTTCAGGGCCTTGTGGAGCCAAAGGGCCGTTGTGATCCTGCGAGGCACTGTGTATCCATGGAGAGCATTGTGGCATTGCAAGGCCCCATGGAATCATGGAGACCATTGTGACACTGTGGGGCTCCATGGAACCAAAGGGCCACTGTGACCCTGCAGGGCCTCATGGAAGGAAGGGGCCATAGTGACATTGTGGGAACTTGTGGAACCAAGGGGATCATTGTGGTACCACTGGAGCCAATGGAACCAAGGGGCCATGGTGACACAGAGAGGGTTCATGGAACCAATAGAGCATTATGGCACATGAGGCCTTGTGGAACTATGGAGACCATTAAGATCCTCAAGGACTTGTGTAACCAAGGGGGCATTATGACACCAGAGGGCATCATCGAAGCAAGAGAACCATTGTGACACTGCAGGGCCCTGTGGAACCAAGGGAACATGAAATAGGTGTGGCTGCCTTGGCCTCCCAGGGGTCACCTGACAGGTCTGGCTGACCTTGAAATGTAGAAGGCCACTCCCATGTGCCCCTGAAACACTGAGGCTCTGGGCTTTTCTTTGTATGGAAAAGAACTGTCCATCTTTTCCAGGCATCCATGGCCAAATTTAGGATTCCACCTCCAAATGTTTGTGTATACAAGGATTGCTGCCAGACAAAAGTTGCCAGGACAGACAAGTCTGGCTGGTCTTTGGCTCCTGAGGGGCAGCATTCACCTATTTTCCAAACACTGGAAAGGGCTCTGTGCTTTTCTTTTTATGAAAAATACGCATCGCTCTTTTCCAGGCACAAATGTTTTAAATTAGGACTCCACATTCATAATTTCAAATACCCAAGGGTTGCTCAAAGCAAACCTGCCAGGACAGACAGGTCAGGCTTGCCTTGGCCTCTGGTGGTTGCCATTCATCAGCTCCTGAAACATGGAGGCTCCGTGGTTTCCTTCCTATGGAGACCAATGTGACATTTGAGAGCCTTGTGAAATGAAGGGGCCATCATGGCACTGCAGAGCCTCATGGAATCAAGGACATCATTGTGGCTCTGTTGGGCCACACGGTCCCAAGGGGCCCGAGCAAAGCAGCGTGTGGAGAGTTTTTGTGCAGACATAGCTTGAGGGGAAAGGCCATGATCATATACAGCTGGTTAAGGAGTAAAAATGCAGCTGTAAGCAGTAAGTTCTCAGCCTTCTGATTACAAGAAAACAACAACACTGTGCCCTTGAGCAAGTAACTGTAAGACAATAATAACAGGATGTAAAAACAGGTACTAGTCTCAACAGAAAACCACAAAGCATCCTGAGACTATAGCTACAAAAAAGGAGCTGACATTTAACCTGTAGCCAATGATGAGCTTAGCTTTTGCAATATGTATGAGCTTAATTAACACTACTATAAAAGCATGTAAGACGGATCAATAAATTTGTGACTTGCTGATCATTGGATGTTTATGTCTCCCTTCGCCCCGTCAGCAGCAATGTGGGAGTTAGCCCAGTTGCAACTCAGAATCAGCCAGATTTTACCCCAAAATAATTGGGCATGAATTTCAAGCCCTGGGAATCATCTGTTTAACTTAGGGTGAGCTTGAGAGTTCTCCAATAACCCTTTAGTGTTGTTATGCTAACTTGTCTAAGTTATAGTCCCTTATTGGTTAATTGTTTCCCCTAGATGGTTATTGTTCTAGATGTTCTACCCCCAAGTGCATGTTGCTTCTCCTTTGTCTTTGGTCTTTGGATCCTCCCCCTCTTACTGTTCTCGATATCTCCATGTTTATTGTTTATCACCCTGTTATTCAAGTTCCTTTTAAACAACTCCGTTGATGCTGCTCCTTTTCATTTTTGCCACCCTCATCCTGAAGTCAGGGAACCAGAGAGGTTTGTTGCAGCCACCTTCATGTGACATTTGGCGCTCAAACAGGGACCATGACACTCAGGGCTCCTTGTGTCAGTCATGTCAGTTGGGGTTAGCTGATGGATAGGCTAGTGCTCCCCAAGATTTTGGATTGTACCTGGCCCGGCGGATTCATCGTTTCTTCAAGGGACCTTGCCCAGGATCAGCAGGGACAGCAACGGTTTTACCTGCATAGGATTGCTGGTGGGTTTGGGGAAATACAGGACATTTATTGCCCATTTTGCCACTGTGTATTTACAATATGCACCCATGTTCCATAATTGATTTGGGGTGTTCCAGTGGCTCTTCCCCATAAGGCAGAGAAAGAGAAAAATGGGCAGCCAGATGTCCAAAGTAAAAAAGGACCATATATGGATGCTTTAATTCTCACTGATCATGACATAATATTTTCAAAGAACGAAAAAAAATCAATCATGAGGTGGATCATTAAAAATTTTCCAGACTCAACTGCTGACAAAATCCATACCATTGAATTTTGGGACTCAGTGGGAGTTAAATGGTACAACCTTTCAATCAAAAGGGATCCCATTGCACCCCACATGCTCTGCATTTTCCACACTATCCTTGAGACCCTTCACCAGAAAGCAGTGTGTTGAAAATTCAATCTGATGGTCACTCCTAACTCAGGACCACCCCTCAAACCTGCCTTTCTCAGACCTTCCATGATGGTCCAAGATGGCAATGGCCATGCGGTCTTGGAGCATCATGCCCTGGAGACTCGAGATGAAAGGAGCCCAAATGGGGCTTGGGAGCCCAACCATCCTCCCTCCCTCTTGGCTCCTCCACTTCCTGCTACCACAACCTTCTCTTCCACCCTGAACAAACCTCCAGACTACACCCCCACAACTGCGGGTCATGCCCCACTGTCAATCATTCCACCTTCACCCTGGACCATGCCTCCAGTACTCCCCTCTGGAAGTCCGCAATCCTAAATCAAGGCCCTTCCTCTCTAACACCTGACAAAATGGCAGTGCCCTTTGCCTCACCCTCCAGCAACAATATAACCCCATGATCAAAGATACTAAGCCCAACTGTCACTCTATTTCTAATCCAAATGTTTCTGTTACAAGTTCTTCTTGCTCCCCAGAAGACAGTGTGGACTCCCCAGAGCCACTTTGCCCCTCAACCCCAGAAGATCCCTAGGAAAGGATCCGGTAAGAAACAGTTAAGGAAGGAGACTGGCAAATAGTCTTGAAACTCCTTGTTGCCCCTGTATGTTATGAAAGAAGGGGCCAGAATCCCAGGTATCAGCCATTTGTTTACGGGGAAATCAAGGATCTGTGTAGGGCAGCTAAAGACCATAGAAGGCATTTACCTTGTTTTAATGGCCTAATGAGGGCCATGTTTACAGCACATGTCTTAACCCTTATGATTTAAACTGTATTATGACCATGTTGTTGTCACCTACAGAATACACCCTGTGGGAAGGGGGATGGAAGTGTTTACTAAATCAATTAATAGCAGACTATGCTAATAATGAGGCAAGGGCAGAATTGACAATCAACCATCTAGCTGGAGAAGGACAACACAGCCTACAAGATGATCAAGCAGCAGGTATCCCCAGAGAATTATTGGATCAATAATATCAAAGAGATGGCTTTGAAAGCTTTAATCCAGTTATCAGATGGTAGCACCCCCAGTTTGGACTATCTTGGGTGGCTGCAGCTAAAGCTTTAGGATAATTAGACCATATTGGGTACCTGCTAAGTAAGCAAACCAATGCTACCTCCCTCACATTGAGTGGCCTGCTCTCAGACATAGAGACCATCAGACAGGCCACCTTGCAGAACAGCAATAGAGTTTTTACTCTGGGCACATGGGCATGGCTGTGTAGACTCTGAGGGCATAGGTTGCCTGAACCTCTCCAGCCACAGAGAGTCAATCCACAAGAGCATTCAAGTACTGAAGGAAGGGTTCAAGAAGCTTCAAGTCAATAACAAAGACTGGGTCAAAAAACTCTTCCAATCCAAGGGACTAAAGGGTTGGATGATGTCGAGCTAAAACAGGACTATTCATTCTCTTAGTGGTTGTTGTTGTTGTATTGTTAATTGTCCCATGTTTGTTTGGATGCTTTTAGAAAGTCTTACAAAATTCTTTCAGTTCCATCTTTGTTGTAAAATAGAAAGGGGGAAGATACCCAACACAAGCTCCTCATGGACCCCTTGGAGGAGAGAATTGGCAGCCAGGATGGTACAAAAACCACTCAGAGACTCAGTGTGGGAAGGAAACAATTAAAAGTACCTAAAATTATTCCTAAATTCATTAAGTACCTTAAAAAACCTTGAGTATCTTTAGGCATTAATGAGCCCTACTGAGTGTCAGTAAAAAGCTCTCCAGGGACCCATTATAGCAGATAATTGGGGGCATGATTGCACAAACCTCTCACAGTCTGTATTAAATGGGAAACAGCAAGTGGCTTAAAATAACTGGAGTACCCTGAAGCATTAGTTAGCTCCACTGAGTGTTGTTACTGACAAAGCCTCCTCAGGGACTAATTACAGCAGATAATTTCAGGCCAGGATTGCAAAAACCTCTCAGAGACTCCAAGGCAAAAGCCAAACCCAAAGTCCTTTGAAAAACCTGCAGTCATTGCAGGGAGCATTAAGGAGCCCCAGGGGCATTCCTGGCCAAGGCTCCCCAGCGACTCCTTCCAGCAGATCCTTGAGGCCACAGGGATGTGGGCTAGGGGCGGATGCTGAGGGCAGGACAAGGGGCTGACAGGTCCCAGCCTGGCTGGGGCTGTGCCAGGAGGCCCCAGGGCCTCAGGACAAGGTGTCTCCTCACAGCCCTTGGTGGCACAGACCCTGCTGCTGTGCCCCAGGGCACCAAGACTTGGCTTCTCTTTGTCCCTACCTGTCATCACTGCCTCCAGTTCTTGGCTCTTCCTGGGGCCTGGGGACACTTTCTCAGTGGTGTCCCTCAGTGGGACCCATTAAAAATCCAAGAAAGTTTGGAGTTGGATTCTGCCTTGGAGTTCTGGAGAGGTTTCTTCAGCTCCCTCTCAGGGACTGATATTCAGGGCCTGAGCACAAAACCCCAGAGGCTCATTAAATTCCTTGTGCTGTGTCTGTGCTGCTGAGCTGGGCTGGGCTGCTGGCACAGAGGCAGCTCCTGGTAACCAAGAAGAGCTTCAAAAGCACATTTCTCTTGATGAGCAGCTCTTCTGCCAGCCCAGCAGGGCTGGGGCACTGCCTGCAGTCACCCCAGGCACAGCACAGAGGCACAGAGAGCTTCAATCAAGGGCTGGGAAGGTGCTGAGAAGTGCCTGGGGCACAATCACTGCCAGCCCTTGGCACAGGAACCTCTGGCTGCAGGACAATGCAGCTGCAGCTCCTGGAATGATCTCCTAAAGTTGGAACCTCCCAATGCCTACAGACCCTGTGAGTACCTTCTCTGATTGTCTCTTGTGCAGAGCAGCCAGGGGTGCCCAGGGCTGTCGTGCAGAGCAGGGTCCTGCAGCTGTGCTGTGGCAGGGACTCTGCTGCCTGCCAGGGACAGCTCTTAGCCAGCCCTGGCAGCTGCTCCCAGCGCTGGAGAGAAGCTCTAGGGGGAAGGAGCCACCCTGAGCAAGGCAGGGGCTGCTGCTGAGAGGGGCTGGGTGGGGCAAGGCTGTTCCCAGCTCCAGACCAGTCTGGGCACAGCTCCAGAGGGCACTTCCCAACGAAGGTAAGCCTGGGATTCCTGTAAAGATCAGGAGCTTTCCTGAGAGTGTTTTGAATTTCCTGCTTGGAGAAGGATGGAAAATTGGGGTGATGACAAAAAGATTTTTTCATTTTATACATTTTTCATATATTTGTAGCTCTTTAAATTACTATTACATAGTATAAATCTATAATCATTATTAAAGTCTATTCAACTCTTAATGAACTGTATTGCTATTATAATACTTCTATAGCTACAATCCTGTATTAACTCTATTATTTTCCCTAAGCTTTTTCTTTGATTTTAGAAAAATAAGCTGATTGTCTAAATGCATTCCTGAAATACATATAGTATACAATACATATAGTATCCTGTAAAGTCTTATTATCAGGAACAGGACCTACAAGAACATTGTGTTTTTTGACCAGAATGTGAGCAGTCATAACAAAAATTGAAGGCAAAGAAGCCCTT
The DNA here is from genome assembly GCF_035770615.1 of Melospiza melodia melodia. NCBI lineage: Eukaryota > Metazoa > Chordata > Aves > Passeriformes > Passerellidae > Melospiza > Melospiza melodia. The sequence goes on from NW_026948761.1 coordinate 2,452,121, forward strand.
GGACTTACTCCAATGGATTGAGCCAGGGCTATGTAACTGGGGTGAGTGAATCTCTTATTGGATGTTCCTGTTAAATTTTCTTTATTAATCAACCTTAATAAATTGTGTAAATCAGGGCCCGGGTGTGCCCCATCCCCACTGGGACACCTGGAAGCTTCCAATAAGTGTCCGGTTTTTACTTTACTGTTCTAACACTGTTGCAAGGGTTTTTTGGTTTTTTTTTTTTTTTTTTTTTTTTTTTTTTTTTTTTTTTTTTTTCTCTTTTGATTATAAAAAACAAGGGGATGAGAGAAGAAGAACAAGAATTGTAATCCCAGAATCCCAGGACATTCTGAGTTGAAAGGGACACACAGGATCATACAACTAATGTTTGAACATTTACAGGGACTGCAGAACTGTAAATTAAGCAGGTCAGTCTCTCTGCTGGGAGCCTCCCAAAGGGCCCTCAGCCACTCCTCAGCAGCAGCATCACCTCTGCAGGGCCCAGCAGGGCTCTCCTGAGCTGCCCTTGCCCAGCTGCACACAGAGCCTGCCCCAGCCCGGGCCCTGCACACAGGCAGGTTTCTGTAGGGCCCCAGATGGGCTCTGTGAGCGCTGGCAGGGACAAGGCTCCTCTCAGGAGGGCATGTCCAGGCCCAGGGAGATGCTCAGGGAAGGAGAGGGGGCTGAAGAGAGCAGTGCTGGGGGTAGGATGAGGGCACTGTTGGTGTGTGGGAGGTGCCGGGCACAGCTGGGCACAGGAACACTGTCCTGAGTGTCTGACTGTCTCTGTCCTGCCCTCTCAGGCACCGCACCACAACATCTTCTCTTGGTTCTGCACTGCCCTGATATTGTCACTGTTTTCTGCTGCTCTCAGAGAGGCTCTGGGATTTGCAGCAGCTGAGTCAGGCACTGCCCTTGGCATTCTTGCCAGGCAGGGCTGTCCATGGGAATGGGGTGTCCGAGCTTCCCTGGCACCTGTGGGGCTGTGGGCAAAGCAGTCCATGGGAAAGGGGAATGAGCTGAGCCCCCTCCCTGAGATCCCATCATGGGCACAGCCAGGGATCTCCTTGCTGTGCCCTTCCAAGCTCTGAGCTGCCCTCCTGGGTGCAAATCTGTGCCAGAGCCTCTGGGAGTTCCCTGATTGTCCCACAGGGAAGGGCAGAGCTGCCAGAGCTGAGGAAATGCTGTTGGGTTTGCCAAGGGAGCTGTGAGTGTCCTTGGCAGAAGGGGGTGCTGAGAGCTTGCTCAGAGACCTTTAGAGAGGGTGAGACATTCAGGGATCCCTCTGCTCTGGGCAGGGTCTGGTTTATCCCAGGCTGACCCGAGAGTGTGATTGTGCTCTGATTGCAGCCAAAGGTGCAAAGCCAGAGCAGCTGGGAACAAGCCCATCCAGCCCCTCACCTTCCCTCAGCCGCAGGGAATCTTTGCCTCCCACATCTCTCAGTGGCAAACTCTGAGTGCAGCAGAAATGTTGGGGATTTCTGACCTCAGAGACCCAGGAATGATGTGTATATAGGAAAACAATTCCTAAAACCAACTTCTGCCATCTATTTCCATTAGAACTGGGAGTGCAGATGCTACCAAGCCTCTCAGCATTAGGAGTGATTTCCCGGACAAATCCTGAATATCCAGCCTTGCCCCTCTGCCACATGGCCACAAACCCAGGGCACAGGGACAGGGATGGCTCCTTGAAAGGCCCCTCGCACAGACCTGGCTGCTCCTGGCACACTCAGCCAGCACAACTGGAGCTCAGGCAGGGACCTGGGTGAAGGATTTCCCAGAGCAGGAACAAGGGTGGGTGAGTCCCAGTGGGACAGTCTGCAGGGAATGGCCCAGGTGTGGCTCCAGGCAGCCTCTCCTGACTTTCACTGTCCTTTCTCCATGAACAGTTCCCCATGTGCAGCCTCAGCAAATGTCCAACAGCAGCTCCATCAGCCACTTCCTCCTGCTGGCATTGGCAGACACACGGCACCTGCAGCTCCTGCACTTCTGCCTCTTGCTGGGCATCTCCCTGGCTGCCCTCCTGGGCAACGGCCTCATCATCAGCGCCGTAGCCTGCAGCCGCCACCTGCACACGCCCATGTTCTTCTTCCTGCTCAACCTGGCCCTCAGCGACCTGGACTCCATCTGCACCACTGTCCCCAAAGCCACACACAATTCCCTCTGGGACACCAGGGACATCTCCTACAAAGGATGTGCTGCCCAAGTCTTTTTCTTTATGTTTTTCATTTCAGCAGATTTTTACCTTCTGACCATCATGTGCTATGACCGCTATGTGTCCATCTGCAAACCCCTGCACTACGGGACCCTCCTGGGCAGCAGAGCTTGTGCCCACATGGCAGCAGCTGCCTGGGCCGGTGGCTTTCTCAATGCTCTCATGCACACAGCCAATACATTTTCCCTGCCCCTGTGCCATGGCAATGCCCTGGGCCAGTTCTTCTGTGAAATCCCACACATCCTCAAGCTCTCCTGCTCACGTTCAAACTACAGAGAACTTGTGCACATTGCAGTTAGTTCCTGTTTAGCACTTTGCTGTTTTGCGTTCACTGTTTTCTCCTATGTGCAGGTTTTCAGGGCTGTGCTGAGGATCCCCTCTGAGCATGGACGGCACAAAGCCTTTTCCACCTGCCTCCCTCACCTGGCCGTGGTCTCTCTGTTCCTCAGCACTGCTGTGTTTGCTCACCTGAAGCCCTCCTCCATGTCCTCCCCATCCCTGGATCTGGCCCTGTCAGTTCTGTACTCAGTGGTGCCTCCAGCCCTTAACCCCCTCATCTACAGCCGGAGAAACCAGGAGCTCAAGGCTGCAGTGTGGAGACTGATGACTGGATGGTTCCAGAAACAATAAACGGCTGTAAAACTCTTGTCAATCATTTGCAATAAATATCATCTTTCATACTACTTGTTTGTTTAATTTTGGACGATGTGTTTCTTTGTTTCACTTTTTTTCATATTGTCCACAAAGAAATGTCATTCCTTGTACCATTTCTCATTGTGTTTCTCTCCAAATTCCCTGTAGCCCCAGACTGTGTCAATGATGGGCCACGCTCTGGGTGACTTGAAAGGAAATGAAGGATCTCCCAGCAGAGTTTTCACCAGAGATGCCCCTCTTGCTGCCTTCTCTGGAGCTGCAGCAGCAATGTCTCTGTGCAGAGCTGGGGCAGATCAATGCTGGCCCAGCATCTGTGCCCAGCAGCAGCAGCACTTGGTGTTGCCAGTGCTGCTGCCATGGCCCTGCCCCGCTGCCCTGGTGGCCCTGGTGTTGCTTTAGGGCCTGAGTGCTCTCAGGGCCGGGCACAGTTCTGGGGGTGGCAGTGCCGGGGCTGCAGCAGGGACAGGCCATGGGCACTGCTGGGGCAGTGCTGACGTCTCAGGCCAGGCCCTGGGGGCTCCAGGCTCCTTGCCCAGGCTCTCTCAAGAACACGGCCAGGCCAATGCTCAGCACAGAAAACCCCCGTGAGCAGCCCCAGGCTGGCCGTGGGCAGGCTGGGGGCAAACAGCATGGCTGGGGCTCTGCAAGGGCCCTGGGGGAGATGGGAAGGAGCAGCAGAGCAGGGGCTGATCCATCCCCAGTGCGCTGGACAGCCCAGGGCAGCGTCCCAGAGCATCCTGATGGAGCTGCCAACAACAATCCCCCTCTGCAGCCCTGGCCTCTCCTCCAGCTCACACAGGTGCCCCATCCTTGCAGGCACAGACACGGCAGCACTGGCTCAGCAGCCCCTGTTTGCATTGCACACAGCAGGCAGGAGCACCCCCATGCTGTTGGTGTGGGGACATGAGCCTGAGGGAGCACAAATGCCATCAGGCCCTGGGGCCAGGAAGGGCTGGGGGACACCAGGGAAACCACTCAGCTTTGTCCTGGCGTCTGCAGTGAGCCAGAAAGTTTGTTCCCATCAGCTGGGAGTTTCCTGTCCCACTGCAGACGCTGTTGCTCAGAGCCAGGGCTGCCTGGAAGCCACCCCCAAACTGCCCTGAGCGTTTCCTTGGCTTCATCCTTGTTTTCTTTATTCTTCCTGCTACAAATTTCTTCCCATTGCCCACTCCAGTGGGCCCAGAACTGGACACAGCCCTTGAGGTGCTGCCCAACCAGTGCTGAGCACAGGGGAAGAATCCCTGCCCTGCTCCTGCTGGCCACACCATTCCTGATCCAGGCCAGGAGCCATTGGCCTTCTTGCCCACCTGGGCACACTGCTGCCTCATGCCCAGCCTGCTGTCCATCAGTCCCTGCAGGTCCCTTTCTGCCTGGCTGCTGTCCAGCCACTCTGTCCCAGCCTGTAGCACTGCAAGGGTTGTTGTGGCCAAAGTGCAGGAGTCAGCACTTGGTCTTGTTCAACCTCACTGTGTTCGATTTGGGCCCTGGATCCAGCCTGTCCAGGGCTCTTTGCAGAGCTCTCCTACCCTCCAGTAGATCAACTCTCACACCCAGCTTGGTGTCATCTGCAAATTTGCTGATGATGGACTCAGTCCCCTCATGCAGATCATCAGTGCAGACATTGAAATCCACGCTGGCTGGCTCTGACCCCTCGGCCATCCTGTGGGTGCCCTGTGATGGCACTCAGGGTGATCTGTTCCATAACCTTGCTGGGCACCCAGGTCAGGCTGACAGGCCTGGAGTTCCCCAGCTCCTCCTTCCAGCCCTTCTTGGGCATGGGCTCACATTGGCACCTCCAGTGCTCTGGGACCTCCCTGGTGAGCCAGCACTGATGGTGAATGATGGAGAGCAGCTTGGAGAGCTCATTCACAGCTCCCTCATCCCCCTGGGATGGATCCCATCTGATCCCATACACCTGTGAGCACCTGAGTAGCTCACCAGGTCACCAGGTGCTTCCTCCTGGATTACAGGGGGCTGTTTTGCTCCCTGTGCCCATTTACCAGCTCAGGAGAACTCTTGTCCTGAGGGCAACCTGTCTTTATATGGAAAATTGAGACAGACACTGTGTTCAGTAACTTAGCCATTTCCTTATCTTTGGTTACTATATTCTCCACTGCATCAAAAAAAGAGTAGAGGTTCTTCCTCTCCCTACTTTTGCTATATTTTTTTTAATAAAAACAATTTAATATTCTTTTTTTTTACAGAGGTGGCCAGGTTAAGCTCTAATTGAGCTTTCATCTCTCAGCTTTTCTTTCTGCATAATGTAAGGACATTCTTAAAGACTTACTCAGTTGCTGGTCCTTTTTCCCCTGAGTTCCCAAAAAAGTTCCATGGGCAGCCAGGCCATATTGCTGGCCAGGGGCTATTTACAATTCACAAATAGGATGGGACAGCTAGGAACTTTCCTTGAGCTGTTTTATTTTTCAGCATCAGTCTCATTACATGGTTATGGCAATGGGAAGATGCCATCAGTCCACAGGCAGTAGACAAAGAACTTAATGTTACAACTTATTTTAAAAGTTTTTTTACCAATCACACAAAGTAAAAGCATATTGACAGCAGTTCTAGCCAATCACTTTAAGCACAAGTATCTTTGGTTAAAACAATGCTTGCTTATTTTGAATACAATACCTGCATGTAACCCTTAAAACACAATGCATAGAGCTCCATTATTAATCTTCAAACTTCCTAATATCTTGCTAGATTAACTTCTTTGTAGCTTAGGGAGTTATTCTAGACAAGCGTTAATACACAGTTCATTGTTCTATTTCTCCTTAGTTTTCTACTTTTTACATAATTTTCCTGCTGACCTATCTCATGGCTACTGCTTAGCTCAAATCACAATTCTGCTGTCTCAGTGGCCTGCTTTTTGCAGCTTTCCAAAAACCCTCTGATTTTAAGGATTCCCACATGGCCAGTCATTTTCCTCACCAGCTCATCTTTTGCCACACTGGGACAGGCTGTTCTTTCCCCCTTAAGATTACTTTCTTGAAATGTGTCCATCCTTCTTGGACCTCTTTGTTTTTAAGGGCTATTTCCCTTCAAAAAATCAGGACCTGATTTGGTACTCCCCAAATCTGCATCCTAAATAGGCCAGAGTCTGCCCTTCCTAATTAAAGTGCAGAAATTTTATTGCTGCCCCTCCTTCTCTCACAGAAAATGGAAAACTTGATTATTTCATGGTCACTGTGCCCCAGGCAGCCTGCGAGCCCCAAATCTGCCACCAACCCTTCTCTGTTTGTGAGCAGCAGCAGACAGAGCTTTCCGTGGCAGTAAAAATGTTACCAAAATTTTGGTAAAACAGAAAATTCCTTAATCCCAATGTAGCATAAAGAAGCAGCATTCTTTATTCAGCTAAATGCAAGGGGGATAGCTCCTCCCAAAGCCGTGCATGCTGAGTACAGGAAAGTTCTATTTATTTCCTGTATTTTGCACGCATATGCATTGATTTTCCCTGACTAAACACACATTTAATAATAATTTCCCAAAATCATTAACATATTGCCCCTCTCCTTAACCCATGTGTTGTTCTGTCCTGGGGGGTCTCTCTGGTGGTCCCTGGTGCTCGTGGGCCCCAATGTTCCAGTGGGCCTGGCTGAGCTGGAAGGACACTGAGGCTGCTGAACTTCCAGTTCCCCTTCTCACACAATGGGCATTGTGTGGTTTCCATAGGCCTGGGGTATTGGAGAACAAGGTCCAGGTGTCACCTCAGCTGCTGGAGACAATTGATCATCTGGTAACATGAGGTCACAGAGGGCGCTATGACATCACAGAGCGGCTTATGTGAGGTCATGGAAAAGCAATGGCATCATGAACTGCCTCTGTGACATCAGAGAGCCAACTGTGACATCACAGGGCAGAGGTCTGACATCACAGGTTCAACTATGACATCACAAAGTTGGCTGTGACATCAGAGACCAGCTGTGTGACATTAGGCAATGGGCTGTGACATCACAGAGCAGAGGTCTGACATCACAGGGCAGACTATGACATCACAGAGTTGGCTGTGACATCACAGGGCAGAGGTCTGACATCACAGAGGAGGCTGTGACATCCCAGCAGGGCTGTGTGACATCCCAGCAGGACTGTGTCAGGTCACTGGGTTGGTCACACTGCCCCAGCTCCCCCTCACAGTTTCTCCCAACAACTCCAATGCTGTTCATGCCCAGCAGGGTCCCTGTCCCCCGGGATCCCCCCGGCCCACCTGGAGCCACAGCCTCCACCAAAGGATGTTCCACAGGATCCACCCCAGAGCCTGTCAGGGGACAAGGGGCCAGGGCTGTGTGACCAGGACATCAAGGACAAGGATTATCCAGATCATTGTGGCCTGGGTTGGGTTGCCCAGGGCAGGAAAGATGTCTGGCAGCTGGAGCAGGGTCTGGGAAGGGCCTCCAAGGTGGGGCTGCAGCCCTTGGGCTGTGAGCAGAGGCTGAGGGAGCTGGGCTGGTCCAGCCTGGAGCAGGGAAGGCTGACGGGCTCCTCACCCCAGCCTGGTAGTGCCAGGGGATGGAGAACACAGAGCCAGGTTCTTCACAGGGGGCTGGGGGGAGACAAAAGCTGATGGGTGGAAGGGGAAAGAGGAGAGATCAGCCAGGGCATGAGCAGATGAAATGAATCAGGCTGGTTTCAGCATTTCCTCAATACCAAAAGCAGCCTGACTCCCTTCTCCTTCCACCACTGACAGCTTTGCAAATCAGGAATTGTTGGAGCTGTTTTTCCCCCATTCCAGGGCGAGCATCCTGATACAAGAACTTAATTGTGTTTATATCTATCACACAGCCCCATTTGTCCAAAATTCCTTTTAATATGGAAATCACCTGTGGATGGTGCACTAATCAGACACTGCTAGGACATTGTACATAGCTCAGGAAAGAGGGTGATTGTTATTAAATTGTGTCCTGTTCAACTGTGGTCTGTTGGCCATGAAGAGAAACTTTGTGTGCCTCTGAGTCTCACCAGTTCCTGATCCCTCAAAAGACACAAACCTGATGAGTTGTGGTTCCCTCTCCAATGGTGGCACTTGGACATCCCTCCCTATCCAGAACAGAGCTCCCTTGTCCCAGAAATTCCCTGGAAAAGGAAGAGTGAAGGAAACAGGACAGGCTGTGGGGATCAGGGACAGGGCAGAGCCAGGGAGAAGAATGATTTTTGCATTTGATGGAGCTGAGCCTTCCCTTGGCTTTGTTGGCTGGCAGTAAATGAACATCCCTCTGTGTCTCGGGCAGCTCCTTCTCCAAGGAAAGCAGGTGGGAGTTGGAGCCAAGGAGCTGAAAGCTGCAGGCGCAGCCTGGGCTGGAGGGAGCTCAGATTTGCACAAGGCTGCTCTGAGTGCCCGGGCTTGGATGGGGGAAATGGTGGGGTGGGAGTAGGGACAGAGTCTGATTGACTGTCAGCCATGAAGGGTCTTGATTTTTATATCTATTCCAATTGTATGAGGAGGTACTTGGATTCAGTGTGAATTGGAGATTGCACATATCAGTGAATTAACAATAAAAAAATTACAGGACCTAAAAAAAATTTTCTTGCTCTCTTTTTAAATATAGTGTATTCACATTGAACAGGCCTCTGAAATCTGTCTAATCAAGATTTGGAAATTAAAATCAAATTATCCCCAGAGGCTTGGCTTGTGTTCTGAATGCTAATGAGCCCGGGGACACTAAATTCCTGCACTCAAGAGCTGAAGGCTGAACAAGCCTCTGCAGCAGGAAAATTCAGCAGCAGCCTCCAAGGTGCTGAGGATGTCAGCAGCCCCCACTGAGGCCATCCCTGCCCAGAGACCGTGGGGGAATGGGCAGACAAGGAGAGCGTCCCTGGGGCTGGGGCAGCACAACTCAGAGGCACCAGCGGCTCCAGCTGGGAAATGGAGTGTGGAATGTGGCTGGGAAAGCCCTGCCTGGGCTGTGCCAAGCAGGACAGACAAGCCCTGACCCCTAAACGCCAAACAACTCTCTCAAGGTGATATTTAAAAGGAATTACAATTGCTTGTGTACTGTGAGTTGGACTCCCTAGAGATATACGAACTGGAGATTCTCAGGAACTCAAAACAACAAAACAGGCTTTACTGGCAACTTTGGAAAATCAGAGAAACTTTGGCAAAATTTTTTTTATGACACTGTAGTGCTTTTTGTTTGTTAATTATAGATCTTTCTAATCTTGAGATTTCTTAATTAATGTACTGATGAGTATGTTGTGTTTTAGTGCTGGTTAGTTATTTATGTATTTATCTTGTTGTGAGATAGGACTACAAGAAAGGTATAGTGGGCTTAAAATTTTAAATGGGTATAAATAAAAATTTATTAAAAGTAAAATTAAATAAAAGGTAGTAAGAATTAAAATAAATTTTTTAGAATACTTTTTTTTTTCTTTTCATCTTCTTCATTTTACTAAAAATTTAAAGAAAGTAAACCAGAAATTTCTAGTCAGTTCACTATTTCTAGAATTGACTTTTTTAGTTTACTGTGGGGAGAAGTTTTTCTTGTTAAGGTTATGGAGATTTTTTTACAAAAATAGGTTGTTTTTTGTTCTTAGTTTTGTCATGGATAACAGTTGTCTGGGGATCTTTGTTATTGTGATGCTGTTTTTATTGCTACAAGCTTTTTTACAGCTTGTTGATGGGTCATGTCAACTTAAGGGGTATTGTTTTGAAGATGAGTTTTTTAAAGGTAAAATTTTTTATTATTTTCTTTTAAAATTACTTTTATATCTGACAATGGAGATCTTCTTTTGGGGACACTGGATTACTTTTTTCCCCCCTGTTTAAACTTTTTGTAAAATTACAGTTATTTTAACATTTATTTATTTAACATGCAGGTTTTTCTTTGAATAATTTGAAATATTTTGATTAATTTGAATTTTTTTTATAGTTTTATGTGTTATAAAGAAAAAGAGTTTTTCTTTATAGTTTATAAGACGATTTTAGTTTTAAGATTAAGGTATTTTTTCTTCTTTTTTGGGGGAGGGATTTAACTTTTTACTGACTTTTATGGTTTTATGTTTTTCTTTTTTTATATTTATTTTTATTTTTTTTAGTTGAGGGAGGATTGAAGTATTGAAAGGATTTACACCTGACCCACCGATAACTTGTGGGGGAAGTTGTGGTTGAGTTGTATTAGGATTGCTTTTATGACTAGTTTGGGGCTTTTTATTGTGTTTAATATTAGTTGTAGGGTTATTTTGTATGGGTTGTCGGTTGTAGGAGTTTTTAGTTTTAATTGTGTTGGGGGAGGGGACTTGATGGTAAGATTTTAACTGCTGTGGCCAGCTTTGTTCTGGTTGGGGTTTTGTAGCCTCTTTTGTTTTCCAGTTTGGGAGCTGTTGGGGTTTGGTTTGGTTAGAATAGGGCCAATGGAAGGGGGCGGTCTGGGGAGGGGGAAAGGGACTCAGCCCACGGCAGGGTTGCTTGGTTTGGTTTGGTTTGGTTTGGTTTGGTTTGGTTTGGTTTGGTTTGGTTTGGTTTGGTTTGGTTTGGTTTGGTTTGGTTTGGTTTGGTTTGGTTTGGTTTGGTTGAGATGGGGGCCAGGGCGAGGGCCCACTTCTTCTTTGTTGACTGGAAAAGAAAGAGGAGGTTCCTGGGTTTTTTAATCTTTAACATATGTGTTTCACAGAGGCGTGTTCAGTATCTCAGTGGTTTAACAGATTGTCAGTTACACAAAAAGTTTTGTACTACTTTTAAAAATTCTTCTCATGTCAAACTGCAACAGACATTCAATCAACAAAAAACACTTGTGAAAGCAATACCTTGGCCCATTCAACTTCACAAACTCAAAGCCTGTTCAATTTAATGTTAATCAAAATTTGCAGGAGCACAGAAACAGAAGAAGATGACACAGAAAGAGAGCAAGGCAAAAAAGATACAGAGGAGCACACACGTAGCTACCAACTCCTGGATTCCAGCAGTGTTCAGATGGAAATTCCAAGAGGAGGGAGGGTCAAGATGTGTACTTGCCTTGTGGTCAGCCTTCAATATCCCTTGGTTTTCGTGGGCCCTTCCCCCAGGTGGGACCTGGGCTCATTTGGTCCCTCAGGAGCTGGGCTGGGGCTGCAGAGGTGGCTGTGGAGCATTGCCTGTGCTGTGCCAGGGACTGGCAGACACTGCTGGGCTGGGACAGAGGCTCTGGGGGGATTGGGGTTCTAGGGCAGGGCAGTGCTGGGGTTCCAGGGCAGGACAAAGCTGGACCTGCCCCCTTCCTTCCCCCCACACATGAAATGTTTCGAGCCAACAATCTCCTCCAGTATGTCACAATAGGGAATGTTGGAGGTGGAACCCAAATTCTGACCATGGGCACCTGGATGAGAAGGACAGTTCTTTTGCACAGGAGGGAAAGCAGAGACTCCCAGTGTTTGGAGAGCCTCACTAGGCCAAGTCCAGCCAGACTTGTCAGTAATGGCAGATTTTGTCTGGGAGCAGTCTTAGGATTTAGGGAACTTTGGAGTTGGAACCCCAGTCTCGGTCATGGGCACCTGGAGAGGCAGGACAGTTCTTTCCCATAGGAAGGAGGAATGGAGCCTTCCCCAATGTTTTGGGAACAGATGGGAGGTGAGTCATCTGAAACCATTGCCAGCCAGTCTTGTCCTGGCAATATTCCTATGGGAACAATCCCTGGATAGAAGGAATGTGGGCAGTGAAATCCCAATTCTGGCCATAGGTGCCTGGAGGAGAAGGAGAGTTCCATAGGAAAGCATGGGGCCCCAGACTTTCAGCAGCAGATGAGAAAAAACCCTCAACATGCCAAGGTCAGCTGGACCAGTCAGGTGGCCCCCAGGAGGCCAAGCCAGCCAGACATGTTCTGTGTTCCCTTGGTTTTATGGGGCCCTGAAGTATCACAAGGGTGCCTTGGTTCCATGAGGCCTTGCAGTGTCACAATGGTCTCTGTGGTTCCCCAGGCCCGACAATATCATGTGACTCCTCTATTCCATGAACCCTGCAATGTCACAATGGACCTTTGGGGTTTTGCAGTGTCACGGTGGACTCTTGTGGCTCCTCAGTGTCACAATGGACCACTGACGACAGGAGATCCCTCTGTGTCACTCTGGAGCTTTGTTTCCATGCAGCCCTGCAGTGTCACATTGGTCTCCTGTAGTTCCCCAGTGTCACAATGGACCACTGATGACATGAGGCCCTGCAACGTCACAATGGACCTTTGGTTCCTTGCAGCCCTGCAGTGTCACAAAGGCCTCTTGGTTTCAAAAGGCCCCACAGGATCACAATGTTCCTCCTGGTTCTGTGGGGACCTCTAGGGCCAATATGTTCTCACTGGTTCCATGAGGCCTCACAGTGTCACAATGGTCTCCTTAGTTCCATGAGGCTGTGAAGTATCATAATGGTCTCTCCATGATTCTATGAGGCCTTGCAATGTTACAATTGACCTTTGAATCCATGGGGTGTCACAGTGTCACAATGATTCCTTGGTTCCATGACACTCCAAAGTGTCACAATGGTCCCCTTGGTTCCATGAGGCCCTGCAATGTCACAGGGCTCTCTATGATTCCATGAGTCCCTACAGTATCACAAAGGTCCCTTGGTGCTGCATGGCCCCACAGTGTCACAATGGTGCCTTGGTCTTACAAGGCCCCACAGTGCCATATTGGCCCCTGTGTCTCAAGGGGCCCCACAGTGTCACAATGGCCCCTTGGTTCCATGACACCTCAAAGCGTCATAATGTTCTCCACAGTTCCATGAGGCCCCACGGTGTCACAATGGACCCTTGGTTTGATGAGGCCTCACAGTGTCACAATGATCCCTGCATTCCTTGGAGCCACACAGTGTCAGTACAGTCCCCTTGGTTCCATGAGGCCCAGCAATATCACAGTGCTCTCCATGATTCCATGAGGCCCCATAGTGTCACAATGCTCCCTTGGTTCCATGGCCCTGTGCTGCTGCATTCCCCCCTCCCCTTCTCAGGCTGCCCTGCCAGCTGAGAAATGCTCCTTGGGCCTTGGCCTTGGCCAACAGCCCCTGGGCTCAGCTCCTCTGCAGCTCATCACAAACACTGTCTGCTCCAGGCACTGCTGCTGCCCAACCAGCTCCTGGTTCCTTAAGCAGCAGCCCTGGGAACTGTTTCTGTTCCCTCAGTGGCACAACATCCCTGTTCTCACACTGCCAAAGAAAGCTGTTGATGCCAAGTGTGACCAGGATGAGCCATTGCTGGGACTGCAGCCCCTTTCTTGGGGCCCTGCAAACAGCGCTCCAAAAGGAGCCCTTGGAGCTCTCCTGGGCCAGCGACTCCCTCTGACTGGGGCCTCTCCCAGCCGGGAACTCTACCGTTTGCTGCACTCGGGGATCCTGAACAACGACGGAGCCTTGGCCAATCCGCCCACTCCTCCAGGGTCAACCCTTTGTCTGCTGGGGAGATGCCAAAGGATCCACTTTTGGCACTGGATTTAGTCAAATCCAGTGAGCATTTCCTGCCCTCAGGGGAATTGCTCAGAGGTGTCTTGCACTGACTCCTTCTGTCTGTGTGCACACAGGAATGCCTGTGCTGGGGAAATGTGGCAGAAATGCTGCTCTCTGAGGGATTTGGATAGCTGAGTCAGTCATGCCTGTAAGTAAGGTTAAGTCAAAAAGTGTAAGCTAAGGTAATTGCTGTGAAGAGTTGTTCTTTTGTTAAGTTGTTTAATATAAGTTATAAGCAGAGTTGAATACTTTTAAATGTTATTCCTCTGTTAAATGTCAAAGTCATAGGTTAGAAGTTAGGTTAAATACTGTTAAGTGCTGTTCTTTTGCACAATTGTGAAGTTTACAGTATCAGTCAAGGTTAAGTCCTGTTAAGTTTGAGCTCTCTTAAGTTTTTAGGAGGTATTCCTTTTATCCTTGCCCTGACTGCCCTTGTGTCACACACCACAGGGACAGTTCTCTGTTCATTTCTGGTTTGATTGCCAGGATTTGGTTTGGTTTTGTTGTTGCTTTGTTTCCTTGGTGTCCTAGAAGTCCAGTCAGGAGCAGAGTGACTCTCGCCAAGGAACTTTGTGCTGCTGTCCCTTAATATTAAACCTGTTTTTTGCTGATCCCTCGCCAGGGACTTTTCAGGGCTCTAAAGCCCTTTTTTGTATCAGAGTGAAGGAGCCCTGGCCCAGGCTCTGGCCCTGGGGACACGGGGACGCTGCCGGGGGGTCCCTGTCCCCCTGTGCCACCCCCAGGGCCCTGGCCCCCCGTCCCCGTGTCAGGCTCTGCGGTCGATCTCGTGGAACATCCTCTGGGGGAGGCTGCGGGGCCGGGGGCGGGGGGACCCGGGGGGACAGGGGATCCCGCTGTGCACGAGCAGGGTTGGACTGCTCTGGGGGGAGCTGTGAGGGGGGCCGGGACAGAGTAACCTCCCCAAGGACCTCACACAGGCCCTGTGATGTCACAGAACATCCTGTGATGTCACACAGCCTCCTGCGATTTCACACAGCCTTCCTGTTATGTCACACCCTCCTGTTATGTCATGCAACCTGCTGTGATGTCACACAGCCCCTGTGATGTCACAGAGCCAACTCTGAGATGCCACCCTCTGATGTGATACAGCTGCTCTGTGATGTCACAGAAGTCTCTGTGATGTCACAGAGTCACCCTATGATTTCACAATCTGTACTGTGATGTCACCTCCTGCTCTATGACATTTCTCAGTCACCCAGTGATGTCACAACCCACTCTCTGATGCCCCAGTTCAACACTCGGTGATGGCAGAATTTGCTCTATGGCCTCATACCCTACTCTATGACATCACAGGTAGCTCTGTGCTGTCACAATCCCCTCAGTGATGTCACAAACCCTGTCTGTGAAGTGATACTGCCACTCTGTAATATTACAGCACACACTCTGACCTCACAGCCAGCTCTATGATGTCATACAGCCATGCCATGGTCTCACAGCCCGCTCTGTGGTGTCAAACAGTCCACTCTATGATGCCATAGCTGCTCAATGACCTCACACAACAAACTCTGTGATGTCATAGCCCAATCTGTGACCTCACCCAGCCCACTTTGTGCTGTCACACAGCCCCTTGCTGACATCACAGCTGCTCTGTGCCTCTGTGACACAGCCACAGAGATGCTGCTGTGTCGGGACCATCCCACAGCCCCTGCCAGTGCTGAGCCCCTGTGAGCTCTGTCTGTGCCCTGCTGGTGTCCCTGAGGGGCCCTGGCAGTGCCCCAGCCCTGCTGGGCTGTGCACAGGAGCTGCTCCTGGCCAGAGCTGTCTCTCTGCAGCGCTGCCCTTGCCAGGAGCTGCCTCTGGGCCAGGAGCCCGGGCCAGCTCAGCAGCACAGACACAGCACAGGGACTTTAATGACCCTCTGGGGATTTGGTGCTCTTTGCATCAGACTGAGTCCCACAGACTGTTCCAAAAAAATTCTCAGGGACTCAAAAGGTAGTGAAACTGAAGTTTCTCATACTTTAAATAGATACATCTGAGGGACAGGCCTGGGAAAGTGTCCCCACATTCCAGGTACAGCAGAACACAAGTGGCAGGGATGACAGATGGGGACAAGCAAGGGAGAGGTGTCTCTGGTGCTGAGCAAACCTGCGCCTCTGTCCCAGCCCAGCAGTGGCTGCCAGTCTCTGGCACAGCACAGGCAATGCTCCACAGCCACCTCTGGAGCCCCAGCCCAGCTCCTGAGGGACCAAATGAGCCCAAGACTCACCTGGGCGAAGGGCCCAGGAAAACCAAGGGGTATTTGAGGCTGACCACAAGGCAAGCACACATCTTGACCCTCCCTCCTCTTGGAATTTCCATCTGAACACTGCTGGAATCCAGGAGTTGGTAGCTGTGTGTGTGCTGCTCTGTATTTTCTTGTATTACTTTCTCTCTTTCTGTGTTTTCTTTTCCTTCTTCGAATTTCCTCTTCTTGCCAATTTTGAGTAACTTAAAATTGATCAAGCTAAGAGTTTGTGAAGGTAAAGGGGCCAAGTTAAAGCTTTGAGAAGTGTTTTGTGTTGATTGAATGTCATATTAAACCTTTTCCCAATGTTTCTCTGATATTCTAAATTTTCCAGTAAAAGCTGTTTTGTTGTTTTGAGCTCCTAAGAATCTTTTGTTGGTATTTCTCCAGTGAGTCCAACTCAGAGTACGCAAAGAACTGTAATTAATTTTAAATTTCTCCTTGAGAGAATTGTTTGGGGCATGGGAGTCAGGGCTTGTGTGTCCTGCTTGGCACAGCCCAGGCAGGACTTTCCCAGCCACATTCCACACTCCATTGCCCAGCTGGAGCTGCTGGTGCCTCTGAGTTTTGCTGCCCCAGCCCCAGGGATGCTCTCCTTGTGTGCCCATTCCCCCACGGTCTCTGGGCAGGGATGGGGGAATGGGCAGACAAGGAGAGTGGGGGCTGCTGACATCCTCAGCAACTTGGAGGCTGCTGCTGAATTTTCCGGCTCCAGAGGCTTGTTCAGCCTTCAGCTCTTGAGTGCAGGAATTCAGTGTCCCTGGGCTCATTAACATTCAGAACACCTTAACAAGCCAAGCCTGAGGGGAAAATTCGATTTAAGTGTTCAAATCTTTTGCGGTTAATTTGACAGATTTCAGTAGTGTGTTCAAAGTGAATGCATTATATTTAAAAATACAGTGAGAAAATATTTTTTACATCCTGTATAGGATTTTTTTCCTGTTCATAAATCGATCTTTGCAGTCTCCAATTGACACTGAATCCAAGTACCTCCTCATACAATTGGAATAGATATGGAAATCAAGACCCTCCATGGCTGACAATCAATCAGACTCTGTCCCTACCCCCACTCCACCATTTCCCCCATCCAAGCCCTGGCACTCAGAGCAGCCTTGCGCAAATCTGAGCTCCCTCCAGCCCAGGCTGCACCTGCAGCTTTCAGCTCCTTGGCTCCAACTCCCACCTGCTTTCCTTGGAGAATGAGCTGCCCAAGACACAGAGGGATGTTCGTTTAATGTCAGCCAACAAAGCCAAGGGAAGGCACAGCTCCATCAAAGGCAAAAGTCATTTCTCTGCTGGATATTAAATCCACTTTCCACATCAGGCAGCCTCAGAGCAATGGAAAACACCTTCTGTTCCTTGCACAGATCCCAATGTTCCCCCAAACCCTCCCTGTCCTGATTCTGCCCAGATTTGCTCTTTGCACACACGAGTCACAAGCTGAAGTCAGGAGCTCCCTCCATGCCCAGAGGGAGGAAAAGAGAGAAATAGGATGAAGAGCTCTCCTGCACAGAGCCAAGGTCCAAGTGCCCCTGCAGTGGGAACCACAACTCATCAGGTTTGTGTCCTTTGGGCTCAGGGACTGGTGACACTCAGAGGCACAGAAAGGTTTCTTGCCAAAAAACACAAGTTGAACATTTGAACAGTTTTATAACCATCACAGCTCTTCCCTTAGCTCTCTGTGATGTGTCAGCAACATCTGAAATGTGCCCCGTCCCCCAGGGATTTCTGTACATGAACAGTTTTAGACAAAGTCATAAGGTAGTTCTGTGATAGATAAAAACACAATTAAAAGGATATTTATTATATATTTATTTGAACTTCAGAAATATTGGGCAATTTCTTCCAGCTCAAAGCATGAAGCCAGTCAGTTGAGAGGCACTTGAATGACCAGAGAGCATCTAGAGGAGGAAATCAGATAGCAGTAGAAGTACATAGATCCACCTGCTGTAAAGGAAGAGATGTTCTTAGACATGGCCATTTCAACAGAAGAGCTGAAAACACCTGAAGGAAAATGGAGAGGAAGTAATAAACAGAACATTGGTCATAACAGTAGAAGACAAGATCAGTATTTTTCCTCCTGCCATCTGTACACCTCCAGGAAATTCCTGTTCCTGATGGGAAAACTGTTCCATTTCTTAACAGTACTTAAATGACCCAGATAATAAAGATTTGCTTGTATATTATGAAACTAACAGGTAATAAAAGCTGTGCCCCTATTCAGGCTGACATCAGTTATGTGCCCATGAACAGCCAGTGCCACTTGTGCCCTGAGGTGCCCAGCTGGGATTGGATCACTCAGAGAGCACTTGAGGGAGAGCAGAGCACCTTGTAAGCTGCAGGTCCCTGACAGCCCCGCAGGGCCCCTGTCCCATCAACATCTGCTCTGCTCCAGTCTGAAACAGGGCCCAGAATGGTGCCGGGATCATCAGAGAGCTGAGGTGTGTGCTGGAATTCAATGTCCTCCCCATCCCGCAGCAGCCCTGCATTTCCCTGCTGCAGCCTTGGTCTCCAGCACAGCCGTGGAGGCTCTTTGGGCTCTGGACTGTTCCTGCAGCCCCCAAGGGCAGCTGAGCTCTGCCTTTGGCACAGTCAGGCCAGGCCAGCACAGGCCATGCTCAGCAATTTCTTGTGTGTGCCTGGCCTTGCTGTCAGCCCCAGCAGCGGCTGCGTGGCCCCTTTGTGGCCCTGTGCTGGCCCAGCCATGGTGGCCCAGCCCCTGTGCAGGCCCAGCCCAGGCCAGGAGCATTGCGGCTGGGAACGGCCCCTGAGCTGTGGTGCCCACAGCAGCCTTGGGGCTCTGTGCCCCATGGCCTCCCTGCTGGGCAGCCTCTGCCAGCTCCTGCAGAGCCAGTGGCACCTGTGGGGCTGCACAGACAGCCCCGCCCCAGGCTGTGCCAGCCCCTGGGCCAGCAGAGAGGCAGCCAGGGCTGGCCATGGCTGGGAACAGGCCTTGAGCCCCACAGGAGGATGGAGCTGGGCCACAGCCAAACTCAGCCCAGGGCAAAGCTGGGCTCAGCAGCCAGGGCTGCCAACACATGGGCACAGAAGCTGGTGCTGACAAATGTCCTGGGCCCCCTCCCTGCTCTGTCCATGCCACCAAGGGCACAGAGCAGCCTCCTCTCTGGGCCACTTGCCTGCTTGCAATGCCTTGTACAGGTGCTGGCCCTGCCCCACAAGGCCTGGCCTGAGTCCTGCCCCTGCATGCTCAGCCAGGCTGAGATGGACACTGATGGTTTCTGGGCCAGGCTCTCGGAGCCCAGCTTCCTGCAAGCTCTGCCAGCTGCCCTGAGCTCTGGGCAGCACCAAGGGCCACTCCCCAGCCCAGCCCAGCCAGCTCTGGCCCCACAGCTCTGCTCAGGCCAGGCTGCTCTGGCCGCTGCACCACGGCCTCAGCCCCTGGCAAGGGCACAGCAGCAGCTGCAGCTGCCACAGGACTCAGCCCCAGCCATGGGGGAAGGCGCTTGGCCAAGGCCAAAGGAGGCTCCCTGGCTGCCCTGCTCCCCTCGGGCTGAGGTGCTGAGAGCTCTGCAGCCCCTGCTGCCATCCCATCTGCCCAGGGCAGCACAAGAGCCGTGGCCTTGGGGCCCTCAAGAGCTGCTCCTGCTCCAGGCCCAGGGCTCATGCCAAAGCTGGGGCAGGCACAAAGCTGTGCCCATTTCTGTTCATTGCTGCTCGCATGGAGATGGATCCTCAGCCTCTTGGAGGTTGCTGCTGAATTTTCTTACTCCAGAGGCCTCTTCTTTGCTGAGCTTTCCTGTTCAGGAATTCAGTGACAAAAGCTCATAAATATTTGTTCAAAACACCCAAACAAGAAAAGGCCCTGGGAATATCTTAAATGTTCAATTCCTCTGTGGTTACGTAGAAAGATTTCAGAAATGTTTTCAAAGTGAATATCCTTTTTTGAAAACAATGCAGATGTTCCACTGCCACATTTTCTGAAAAATCACTTTGTCAGGATTTCTTCCCCTGGGAAGCTGAGATGTATCAGAAAAGAACAAAAACAATAATTATCTGATTGCTTCTCAGTGTTTGATACTTTGGAATATGGTCTGGAGATTGTTTACCAACAGTTGCATGTTTGATTGGTTTCCTGTTAATTGTTTTTACTTAATGACCAATCACCATCAGATGTGTCAGACTCTAAGGAGTCAGTCACGAGTTTTTCAGTAACATATGATATGATATGATATGATATGATATGATATGATATGATATGATATGATATGATATGATATGATATGATATGATATGATATGATATATAATATAATATAATATAATATAATATAATATAATATAATATAATATAATATAATATAATATAATATAATATAATATAATATAATATAATATAATATAATATAATATAATATAATATAATATAATATAATATAATATAATATAATATAATATAATATAATATAATATAATATAATATAATATAATATAATATAATATAATATAATATAGTATAATATAATATCAGCCTTCTGAGAACATGGAGTCAGATTCTCATCCCTCACCTCCTCCTTGGGACCCTCACAAACTCAACATAGACCGAACTGTTTTGTCCTGCTTTTGTTTCCTGTTTATAGATTGATATCAGCAACGTCCAAATTATATTTATCCCCAGCATTTTCAAATGCAGTCTGAAAAGATATGAAAATCAAGGCCCTCTAACTGGCTGACAAACAATATCACTTTGTTCCCCTTCCCCACCATTTCCCTCCAACCCCTGGCACTCCTATGGATCAGGAATGGTGTGGCCAGCAGGACCAGGGCAGTGATTCTTTCCCTGTGCTCAGCACAGGTTGGGTAGCGTCTCGAGTGCTGTGTCCAGTTCTGGGCTCCCAATTTAGGAAGGACATGGAGGGGCTGGAGTGTGTCCAGAGAAGGGCAACAAGGCTGGGGAGGGGTCTGGAGCAGAAATCCTGTGAGGAGTAGCTGAGGGAGCTGGGGTTGTTTATCCTGGAGAAGAGGTGGCTTAGGGAAGACCTCATCACTCTCTACACCTCCCTGACAGGAGGGTGCAGCCAGGTAGTGGTCGGGCTCTTTTTCCAGGGACCATTGACAGGACAAGAGGACACAGCCTTCATCTGCACCAGGAGATGTTTAGGCTGGACATAAGGCAATATTCTTCACACGAAGGGTGATTGGGCATTGGAATGAGCTGCCCAGGGAGATGGGTGAGTCACCATCCCTAGAAGTCTTTAAGGAAAGACTGGATGTGGCACTCAATGCCATGGTCTGGGTGACAAGGTGGTGTTGGGTCCCAGGTTGGACTTGATGCTCTCCAAGGTCTTTTCCAGCCTGGTGGAAAGCCTGGATGATTGTGGCACTGCAGGGCCCTGGGGAAGCAAGGGGCCATTGTGACACTGCAGGGCCTAGTGGCACTAAGAGGACCATGGTGACACTGTGTAAGACATGGCAGCACAGAGCCAAGGGGCCATTGTGACACTGTGGGGCTGAATGGAAGCAAGGAGTCCATGGTGACAGTCTGGGTCCTGCTGCAACCACTGAGGCCACTGTGACACTGTGGGGCCTTGTGGAACCAAGGGGCCATTGTGCCACTGCGAAACCAAGGAGACCCTTGGGAGAGCCTGGGGACAGTGGAATCAAGGGGCCATTGCTCCATTGCAAGGACTCTGGGAACTGAGGGAACAATTGTGACACTGTGGTGCCCCATGGAACCAAGGCTCCCTGGTGACACTGTCGGATCTTGTGTCACCAGGGCTGCATTGTGACACTGCAGCACCAAGGAATTCATTGTGGTAATCTGAGGCCTCATGGAACCACAGAAGCCACTGTGACCCTGCAGGGCCTTGTGGGACCATGCAGAGCATTGTGACAGAGCAGGACCTGGTGTCATGATGGGGCCATTGTGACACTGAAGGGCCCCATGGAACCAAAGGGCCAGTGCTGCTCCTCAGGGACTCCTGGAATGAAGGAAACATGTTTGACACCATGGTGGCCCTTGGGACCAAGAGGCCATTGTGACACTGTGGAACCAAGGAGAGCATTGCTGCACTGCCAGACCTCACGGAATCAAGGATTCACTGTGACACTGCAGGGCCTTGGGGCACCAAGGGGCCATTGTGACACTGCAGGGCCCAAGGATCCCAGGGACTTTGTGACACCCAGGGGTCCCATGGAACCAAAGGGACATTGTGACACTGGGAGGCCTCATGGAATCATGGAGACAATTGGGACACTCTGGGGCCTCATGGAACCATGGTGACACCAAGTTGGCTGGGAGTGTTGATCTGCTAGAGGGTAGGAGGGCCCTGCACAGGGCCCTGGGCAGGCTGGATCCAGGGCCCAAATCCAACAAGGTTTAACAAGTCCAAGTGCTGTGTCCTGCACTTTGGCCACAACAACCCCTGCAGCACTACAGGCTGGGGACAGAGTGGCTGGACAGAAGCCATGCAGAAAGGGACCTGCAGGGACTGAAGCACAGCAGGCTGGACATGAGGTAGCAGTGTGCCCAGGTGGACAAGGAGGCCAATGGCTCCTGGCCTGGATCCGGAATGGTGTGGCCAGCAGGAGAAGAGCTTCTAGTGTGCCAGCACTGATCTGCCCTGCAGCTCTGCACATGGACATTGCTGCTGCAGCTTCAGAGAAGGGAACACAAGGGGATCTCTGGAAAAAACTTTGCTGGGAGATCCCTTAGTTCTTTTAAAGTCACCAAAAGCCCCTCACAGACACATTGTGTGGCCACAGGGAAGATTGAGAGAAACAAAATGAGAAAAGGAAAACCAATGGCTTATTTTTGTGGACAATATTAAAAAAACTGAAACATGGGGTAAAAAAGAACAAATCCACAACCAAACCCAAAAGAATTACCAAAGCTGATTTATATTACCTGGCCTGTCCCTGCTGCAGCCCCGGCACTGCCACCTCCAGGGCTGTGCCCGGCCCCGAGAGCACTCAGGCCCTACAGCAACACCAGGGCCACCAGGGCAGCGGGGCAGGGCCATGGCAGCAGCACTGGCAACACCAAGTGCTGATGCTGCTGGGCACAGCTGCTGGGCCAGCCCTGATCTGCCCCTAGCTCTGCACACAGACATTGCTGCTGCAGCTCCAGAGAAGGCAACAAAAGGACATCTCTGCAGAAAACTCCGCTGGGAGATGCTTTAAAACTCTGCTGGGAGATGCTTTTGTTCCTTTAAAGCCACCAAGAGCACAGCTCCTCATTGACACAGTCTGTGGCCACAGGGAAGGTGGAGAGAAACACAATGAGAAATGGCACAAACAATGATATTTTTTTATGGACATTATGAAAAAAGTTAAACCAAAAACAAGACCTTCAAAGATGAAATCAAAAAGAAGTATGAAAGATTACTTTTATTGTAAGTGATTTGCAAACCCTGGCCAGCAGTTTAATGCTTCTGAAACCATCCAGTCATCACTCTCCACACTGCAGCCTTGAGTTCCTGGTTCCTCAGGCTGTAGATGAGGGGGTTCAGGGCTGGAGGCACCACCGAGTACAGAATTGACAGGACCAGATCTAGGGATGGGGAGGAGATGGAGGGGGGTTTCAGGTGTGAAAATGTGCCTGTGCGGATAAACAAGGAGACCACGGCCAGGTGAGGGAGGCAGGTGGAAAAGGCTTTGTGTCGTCCCTGCTCAGAGGGGATCCTCAGCACAGCCCTGAAGATCTGCACATAGGAGAAAATGACAAAAAGAAAACAAACAAATAGCAAACAGGCACTAACAGCAATTAGCCCATGTTCCCTGAGGTAGGAATTTGAGCAGGAGAGCTTGAGGATCTGTGGGATTTCACAGAAGAACTGGCCCAAGACATTGCCATGGCACAGGGGCAGGGAAAATGTATTGGCTGTGTGCAGCAGTGAATAGAGAAAGCCACTGGCCCAGGCAGCTGCTGCCATGTGGGCACAAGCTCTGCTGCCCAGGAGGGTCCCGTAGTGCAGGGGTTTGCAGATGGACACGTAGCGGTCGTAGCACATGATGGTCAGGAGGAAAAATTCTGTAGTCACGCAGAAAACAAAAAAGAAGACTTGTGCAGCACATCCAGTGTAGGAGATGTTCCTGGTGTCCCAGAGGGAATTGTGCATGGCTTTGGGGACAGTGGTGCAGATGGAGCCCAGGTCGCTGAGGGCCAGGTTGAGCAGGAAGAAGAACATGGGCGTGTGCAGGTGGTGGTTGCAGGCTATGGCGCTGATGATGAGGCCGTTGCCCAGGAGGGCAGCCAGGGAGATGCCCAGCAAGAGGCAGAAGTGCAGGAGCTGCAGCTGCCGCGTGTCTGCCAATGCCAGCAGGAGGAAGTGCCTGATGGAGCTGCTGTTGGACATTTGTGTTGCCTTAGCTAGGGGATCTGTAAAAAAAGTAATCATGGAATAGTTGTGTTTGGAGAGGACTTTAAACATCCCAGTACAGCTTGGGGGCACTTTTCCCCTGCCTGCCCAGGGCTCTGCTGCCTGGAGCTGTCGCTGCCAGCAGCTGCTTCTCTGTGCCCAGGGCTGGGCCTGCCAGTGCTGCCAGAGCCCAGCCCAGCCCTGGGGGCTCAGATCTGCCTTGCAGACCCCTCCCAGCCCTGGCACTGCCCAGGGGCAGCTCTGGCTCTGCACGCTCTGATGGCAAAGTCAGAGCAACCCTGAGGAGGCTGGAAATGTGACACTGATGCTGCCTCCAAGGGGTCCTGTGGTGATTCATGTCACAGCCTGGTTTATTTAGGTTTAAGAGAAAATTTTTTTTTTTTTTTGCTCCACCTGAATTGGAAAATGAATATCTATGTGGAATTTCCCATTCAGGCAACCTAGAGCAGTAAGCTAAAAAAGCATGATTTTCCTTTATATGAAGCCCCTGGCCTTGTGCTCCCTGCATAATGAACTTAGAAATATTGTGCAGTTAAATGCCATGCTGGGAGCAGTCCTGAACAATGCAGCATCCTCTCCACACAAGGACAACACTTCCAAGCCTTACCGGCTGTCTTCCCCAACCCAGACCTTGTCCCCCAGTACCGGGAGCAGCTGCCAGGGCTGGCTGAGAGCTGTCCCTGGCAGGCAGCAGAGTCCCTGCCCCAGCACAGCGCCCTGGGCTGCAGGACCCTGCTCTGCAGGACAGCCCTGGGCACCCCTGGCTGCTCTGCACAAGAGACAAACAGAGAATGTACTCACAGGGTCTGTAGGCAATGGGATGTTCCAGCTTTTAGAAATCACTCCAGGAGCTGCAGCTGCATTGTCCTGCAGCCAGAGGTTCCTGTGCCAAGGGCTGGCAGTGATTCTGTCCCAGGCACTTCTCAGCACCTTCCCAGCCCTGACTGATTGAAGCTCTCTGTGCCTCTGTGCCTCTGTGCCTGGGATGGCTGCAGGCAGTGCCTCAGCCCTGCTGGGCTGGCAGAAGACCTGCTCATCAAGAGAAATGTGCTTTTGAAGCTCTTCCTGGTTACCAGGAGCTGCGTCTGTTCCCAGAGCCCAGCCCAGCTCAGCAGCACAGACAAAGCACAAGAACGTTAATGAGCCTCTGGGGCTTTGTGCTCAGGCCCTGAACATCAGTCCCTGAGAAGGAGCTGAAGAAACCTCTCCAGAACTCCAAGTCAGAATCCAACTCCAAACTTTCTTGGACTTTTAATGGGTCCCACTGAGGGACATGACAGAGAACGTGCCCCCAGGCCCCAGGCAGAGCAGAGAACTGGAGGCAGTGATGACAGGTGGGGACAAAGAGAAGCCAAGTCTTGGTGTTCTGGGGCACAGCAGGGTCTGTGCCACCAAGGGCTGTGAGGAGACACCTTGTCCTGAGGCCCAGGGGCCTCCTTGCACAGCCCCAGCCAGGCTGGGCACCGTCAGCCCCTTGTCCTGCCCTCAGCATCCCCCCCTAGCCCACATCCCAGTGGCCTCAAGGATCTGCTGGAAGAAGTCCCTGGGGAGCCTCATTCAGCAATGGCCCTGGGGGCTCCTTAACACTCCTATGGCTTTTCAAAGGACTTTGGGGTTGGCTTTTGCTTTGGAGTCTCTGAGAGGTTTGTGCAATCACATCATCCAATTATCTCCTTTAATTAGTCCCTTGAGATTCTTTGTCAGTAGCAACATTCAGTAGGATGCATTAATACTTCAAGGTACTTCAGTTCTTTAGGGTACTTGTTTCCCTTTTGATACAGACTCTGTGAGAGGTTTGTGCAATCATGGCCCCAATTATCTGCTTTAATGAGTCCCTTGAAAGCTTTGAACTAATAGTCAGTGGGGCTCATTAATGCTTTAATATACTCAAGGTTTTTAAGGTACTTAGAATTTTTCTTCCTACACTCTGAATCTTGGAGAGGTTTTTGTGCCATCCTGGCCTCCAATTCTCTCCTGCAGGAGTCCATGAAGAGCCTGTGTTTGGGATGGACCTCAGTGGGACCCATTCATGCTTTGAGACACTTCTGCATTTTCCTCTGACTTTGACTCTTGGAAAGGTTTCTGCAATCTCCTCTCAGGCCCTGAACTTCCAGAGCTCAACTCTAAATGCACCACAAGGCTCATTAGGATCAGGCAAGTCCTGACAAACCATGGCTCTGCCTTGGTTTCCCTCTGCTCCAATGGAGTTCATTAGGAAGATTTTCCTTTTACAGTTAGGGAGAAATATTTCAAAATGCTTCTAAGAAACATGTAATCCTCTTTTAAAGAGTGTATTTTATTACTGTTCTCTTTGGAGAAGAGCTGATTGCATCATTCCGTGATTGATATTGATGTAGGGCCGCTCCTAAGGAGGTCTGGCCAGATCAGAGAAGTTGTTTACCTTGAGAGCTGATCCATTGTTTACAACCTTGCTCCACATTCCCCAACCCCATGTGAGAAACGACTTTTACTTTCAAAAATTGAAATGCTTTATTAAAACCTTGTGAAAATATGACGGAAGACTGAATAAAGGAAAGAATACAACACCACGGGCAAAGAATTCAGTCACTGTGTGCTCATCCACAAAATGGATGTTCTGTCTTTTATACTTCTGCCCCCTCCCAAAGTCTTGTCAATCGACTCCTTTTTCTCTGTCCAGTGGTGGAGATCACTTTCTTACACCTTGATTGGAGGTCAGGTGCTGCCACAGTAACAAGCCAACCTACCCAAATGCCCCGACTACTGAGGCCATCCTGTGATAACGATGCAAGGGGGAGGGGAGGGATAACTATACATCTACAAAACTTCTCTTAACATATATTTAATATTCACCCCTTAGTTGTGAGAGTCAACTGTAGGATTACTCATCTATAACAAACCCCCTTTTCTTTTTCTAGAAGTCACTTGCTTGAAAAATTAGGTAAAAAATTTTCTCTCTCTCTTGAATGAGTGATACCAGCACCTGTTGATGTGGGCAAGGACAGTGGGAACAGCAGAAAAAATCTCAGGTTTTCCTTAGACATACTTATTTGGAATGGACAAAAGGGCATCACAAAGGTCCAGGAGGGCTTTGACTCCCATCTACTGTGCCTATGTGGCTGTTACCCATAGTCAGTGTATCTTAGGGGTCAGTACAGAGGCCAACTCAGTCCCGACCTCCAGTCCTTGTTGAATTGAAAGACAACAGGGGACAAAAAGACCTCTGAGGAATGACAGAGGTCTGGTATGGACTTTTGTCCCAACCTTACCATGCCTACGGGGTTGCTGCTCGCAGCAGGGCTATGGAGCCCTTGGTAGCAAACAAAGGGGCCAACCAAGTCTTGCCATCCTTCCTTTGTCTTATTTTCTCAAAGAAGCTGTCCCATTACTTTTACAGTCCCTTGTGTACTTCTCCTCAACAGATGCTGGTAGTTCTCACCAATGAAAACAGGAAGACAGTTCTTGAGCTGGATGGTGGAAGCTTGACTCCACTTCTTGGTGTGTTGGTGTTTTACTAGTTGTCTTTCAGTCTCTGCTTGAGAGTCAATCTTCTTTCACCCAGCCTGGATGTTACAGTCCACTCTTTGGGTTCTTCTAGTGGGCCTTTGCCTCTGTTGGCATGACTCCATCCCCGCTCTGCAGTTCGCACGGCCGATTTGGTGGTGAGCAGTACCTGAAAGGGAACTTCCCACTGAGGAGTTAGAGGCTGATCTCTCCATGACTTAATCATCACCCAATCCCTGGGATTAATATTATGGATTCTGAAATCCAGGGTGGTAGTTTGAGGAATTGCCACTTTATGTCTTAGCCCTTCTAAGGTTTGTGCTACAGACATAACAAATTTCTTGGCATTGGTTTCCCTTTCCTGATAGGTGGCAACCTTCTAGGGTGAGGTCAGGAAGGGTAATCCAAACATAATTTCATGGGGTGACACCCCCAGATCTGACTGGGGTAGGGTTCTAATTCTTAATAAAGCCAAAGGGAGACATTTTGTCCATGATATTTGGGTCTCGATCATTACCTTAGCTAGAGCTCTTTTAAGAGTTTCATTCATTCTCTCTAGCAACCAGAACTCTGTGGATGCCATGGAGTGTGTAATTCCTATTTTACTGTCGGGGCCTGAACAACTTTTTGCAATATTCTCGATATAACATGAGTTCCCCGGTCTGAATCAATCCTGTTTGCCATCGCATATTGGGGAATGATTAATTCTAGAAGTGTTTTACTCACAACATTGGCATTGGCTTTAGCAGTGGGTACCACTTCTACCCAATGAGGCAAATGATCTACTATCTCTGGCAAAAACTTCAACCATTGAACCTGAGAAGCTCAGTAAAGTCTACTTGGATGCTTTGGAAGGGCCATAAGGCTAGTTCTCACCCTCCTCTGTGTGTTTTCCTCATGATTTTCCTATTCAGTTATTGACATATCACACATTGTTCAGTTACTTGCTTAGGTATCCTGAAAATTCCTATGCATCCCTAGTCACTTAGAAATTGATCACTTAGCACTTGTGTACCCCAATGTGTTGTTCCATGTATGCCTTCTAGCATTTTCTTGGCAAGGGGTTTATTCAACATTTTCCTCCCATCTTCTAATCTCCACTTCCCTTCATTGTCTTTCTTGGCTCCTATTTTAAGGAGTTTCTCCTCTTCTGTCCCACTGAATAGGGGGACACAATGCATTTCTCTCATGGGGGTTAATACTATTATTAGTCCTTTTGTCCCTGATTCAGTTGCCTTTTTAACTTCTAAATCGGCTAAATTGTTCCCATGTGTCTCTTGCATCATCCTTTTTTGTTGCACTTTAACATATATCATGTCCAGGTTTAGAGCAAATTTAGAGAAGAATCCCCCGAAGGAGCTCCAGTGGGAAAAGCAGATCCAATCGGCCCCTCCCCCCAACTGGTTCGGGAGGAAAAAATACCTCCTTGGAGAAAGGTGGAAAAAAACTGGTTATTAAACAATAAAACCAAAACAATATCAAACAATGAGACCTCTTGCCACTCTAAAAGAGATGACAAACTGAGAAAATCCTGTCCCCGGGTTGCAGCTCACTCAGTCTCTGATCAGTCCCTCCGGTGCTTGAATTGTCGCAGGCCAGGCCTGGCCCGGTGGGCCACAGGTGCAGCTGCCGGTGCTCTCCTGGGTGTTCAGTCCAGAGCAGGTTTCAAGAGGTCCAAAGAAAGGAAAAAAAAAAACACAGTCTAGGGAACTTCTTTGCCTCAGCTAGCTAACACTAACTAAAAAGCAAAAGAAGAGCTCTGTCCTGCTGTCTGTCCGCAGACAACAACAGTCCAGCAGAGGAATGTGGGGGAGTGGAGTACAGTGCCTGAAAACAAACTGCGCGCTTCTTCTCTCCCCCCTTCACTCTCTGGAACACTCTTAAAGGTACAAAACTTATTATTCAACATAAACAGAATGAGACGATTGGGGATCAAAGCATGATATAGTCAACCCAGGACATTCCACCCCTTATCCCCATATAATTTGCTTACAACTAAAACTAATATAAATTCTAACTCTACAAGTACATACATGATACATCCATTATATAGCTATACACAGACAATGGTAATAACATTCAGCAAACAGTGATATTTACACAGGTTTTATCCAACAATCAGATCTCCCTGAGGTACACATCATGTTCTTCCATCTTTTTGTATTATCCACCATGTGCAACCTGGTCCCTGAGAAAAAACAACCCCATGGGTTTGTCTGTATTCCAGGCAGGATTAATCCAAACTGTCTTCCCTAATAAACCTCTGACATGTACCACTGGGACTTTGTTTCCGTCTACTCTCTGCAAAGGCTCAGATTGGGCAGGGCCCACTCAGTTAGTAGAGCCTCGGCTGTTAACTAACCAGGTGGCTTTAGCCAGATGCTGCTCTCAGTTTTTGAAAGATCCCCCACCTAATGCTTTCAGTGTGGTTTTTAACAGTCCGTTGTACCTCTCCACTTTGCCTGCAGCTGGTGCATGGTAGGGGATATGGTACACCCACTCAATGCCATGTTCCCTAGCCCAGGTGTTGATAAGGTTGTTCTTGAAATGAGTCCCGTTGTCAGACTCAATCCTCTCAGGGGTACCGTGTCTCCACAGGATTTGCTTTTCAAAGCCCAGGAGGGTTTTCAGGGCAGTAGCATGAGACACAGGGCAGGTTTCCAACCATCCTATGGTGGCTTCCACCATGGTCAGCACGTAGCGCTTGCCCTGGCGTGTCTGGGGCAGTGTGATGTAGTCAATCTGCCAGGCCTCCCCATACTTGTACTTGGACCACCGCCCACCGTACCAGAGGGGCTTCACTCGCTTGGCCTGCTTGATGGCAGCACACGTCTCACAGTCATGGATAACCTGAGCAATACTGTCCATGGTTAAATCCACCCCTCGGTCTCGTGCCCACTTATAGGTGGCATCCCTGCCCTGATGGCCTGAGGCATCATGGGCCTATCGAGCTGGGAACAACTCCCCCTTATGTTCCCAATCTAGGTCTATTTTGGACACCCCTATCTTTGCAGCCTGGTCTACTTGCTCATTGTTTTGGTGCTCCTCATTAGCTCTACTCTTGGGAACATGAGCATCCACATGGTGGACCTTCACAGGCAGCTTCCCTACCCTGGTAGCGATGTCTTTCCACTCTTCAGCAGCCCAAATTGGTTTTCCTCTACGCTGCCAGTTGGCCTCTTTCCACCTCTCCAGCCATCCCCACAGAGCATTGGCTACCATCCATGAATCAGTGTAGAGGTAGAGCTTTGGCCATTTCTCTCTCTCAGCAATGTCCAGGGCCAGTTGAAGAGCTTTGAGTTCCACAAGTTGGCTTGATCCACCTTCTCCTTCAGTGGCCTCTGCCACCTGTCGTGTGGGGCTCCAGGTGGCTGCTTTCCACTTCCGGTTCATTCCCACAATGCGGCACGAACCATCAGTAAAGAGAGCGTATCGGGTATCTTCTGCTGGCAGTTGGTTGTATGGAGGAGCTTCCTCAGCCCGTGTCGCTTCTTGTTCTCCTTCATCAGCGAGACCAAAGTTTTCACCTTCCGGCCAGTTTGTAATTATTTCCAGAATCCCAAGGCAATTCAGGTTTCCAATACGGGCGCGCTGTGTGATAACAGCAATCCATTTGCTCCATGTAGCATTGGTGGCATGGTGCGTAGAGGGAACTTTTGCTTTAAACATCCACGCCAATACTGGTAGTCAGGGTGCCAGGAGTTCTGCTTCACTGCCTATTACCTCTGAGGCAGCCTGGACTCCTTCATAGGCAGCCAAGATTTCTTTCTCTGTTGGAGCATATTTGGATTCAGACCCTCTGTAGCTACGACTCCAAAATCCTAGTGGTCGGCCTCGAATCTCCCCAGGCACCTTCTGCCAAAGGCTCCTGGACAAGCCATGGTTCCCAGCTGCAGATCTTCACCTCTGGTCCTGTCCTGACTGGGCCAAGGGCTACTGCATGAGCAATCTCCTGCTTGATCTGTGCAAAGGCTTGTTGCTACTCAGGGCCCCAGTGGAAAGTGTTCTTCTTACGGGTGACCAGGTAGAGAGGGCTCACGATCCGACTGTATTCGGGAATATGCATCCTCCAAAAACCTATGGCGCCTAGGAAAGCTTGTGTCTCCTTCTTATTGTTGGGTGGAGACATTGCTGTGATCTTGTTGATGACATTGGTGGGAATCTGATGCTGTCCGTCTTGCCACTTCACTCCCAGGAAATGGATCTCTTGAGCAGGTCCCTTGACTTTGCTCTTCTTGATGGTGAAGCCAGCTTTTAGGAGAATCTGGATGATTTTTTCCCCTTTCTCAAACACCTCTGCTGCTGTCTTCCCCCACACAATGATGTAATCAATATATTGCAGATGTTCTGGAGCCTCACCCTTTTCCAGTGCAGCCTGGATCAGTCCATGGCAGATGGTGGGGCTGTGCTTCCACCCCTGGGGCAGTCGGTTCCAGGTGTACTGCACTCCCCTCCAGGTGAAGGCAAACTGAGGCCTGCATTCTGCTGCCAGGGGAATGGAGAAAAATGCATTGGCAAAGTCTATAGTGGCGTACCACCTTGCTGCCTTGGACTCCAGCTCGTACTGGAGTTCCAGCATGTCCAACACAGTAGCGCTTAGGGGTGGGGTCACTTCATTCAATGCACGGTAGTCCACAGTCAATCTCCATTCTCCTTCAGATTTTCTCACAGGCAAAATGGGACTGTTGAAGGGTGAGTGGGTTTTACTGACCACCTCTTGGCTCTCCAGCTCTCGGATCATTTTGTGGATGGGGATCACAGCATCTTGATTCATTCGGTACTGTCAGTGGTGCACTGTTGAGGTGGCAATTGGCACTTGCTGCTCTTCCACCTTCAGGAGTCCTACTGCAGATGGGCTTTGTGACAGTCCAGGCAAGCTGCTCAACTGCTTGACACCCTCTGTCTCTACAGCAGCTATTCCAAATGCCCATCTGAGTCCCTTTGGGTCTTTGAAGTACCCACTTCGAAGGTAGTCTATGCCCAAAATACATGGGGCCTCTGGGCCAGTCACAATAGAGTGTTTCTTCCACTCATTTCCAGTCAGCCTCACCTCAGCTTCCACCAAAGTAAAATCCTGTGATCCCCCTGTCACACCAGCAATAGAAATGGACTCTGTCCCCACATGTCTCAATGGGATTAATGTACATTGTGCACCAGTGTCAAACAAAGCTTTGTATTCTTGTAATTCAGATGTGCCAGGCCAATAATTCCACACAGTCCAAAAAACACAGTTTTCCCCAGCCTCTACCTGGCTAGAGGCAGGGCCCCTCTAAGCCTGGTTATCCTTCTTTCCCTGGGCATATGTCTTGGAGGTTCCTTCAAGGGGAGCAAAAATATTGTCATTATCATCATATGTGACAGTTCGGTTACTGGCCACCGGAGCTGCTTCCCTTTTGGAACTTCCTCTCTGAGTCTTCAGTTCACGCACCCGTTGTGCCAGAGCAGCGGTAGGTTTCTATGCCATCTCCCCATGTCTTCTCCACAATCACGCAGGTAGAACCACAGCTCAGCTCATGGGGTGTTCCTTCTCTCGCCATCTGGGGAACGTCTGTGTTGGGTACCAGAATCTCTGATCTGTACTGCTGAGATTTGGAGAAAGCCCTCTTTAATCTCCTCCCTCAGTTTCTTGTGACCCTCCCCCATCTTGTCTTCTAATTTTTGCAGACATGTTTCCACCACTGCGATTCTGGCATGTGTTGGGCCATTCACAGTGTCTGCATATGCTCGGAGCTTCTTTGCCATATCCAGCACAGTCTCCTCACCATCATCCCACTTCATTATGGCTAAAGCAGAAGCGTTTTCTCGTGGCCCAAGTCATACAAGTTTTCTCCACATCACAGATGTGCATGATAAAACCAAGTCTGGATTTACAATGTTTCCATCATCTGAGAAGACAATCTCAGCCACTGCCATTTCCCTCAAGCACTGAATCCCTTGCTCTATGGTTTTCCACTGGGTTTGCTGCATATAGAGATCGTCTGCACACAGGTATCTTTGTGCTACACTTCTAAGGACCCGTTCCCAGAGGCTGTGAGGGTTAGCCCCACTCATCATTTCTTGGTCTATGACAAGATCCTGTGACAGGGATCCCAAATGCCTGGCTTCAGTGCCGTCCAGAATTGTAGCCTCACCTGCAGCATCCCAGAAATGGACCAGCCAACTAATTATGGATTCATCAGGTCGCCTGATCCTTCCTTAGGCCACAAAGGTCCTTCAGGGAATAAGACTCAATATTTGCATCTGATCTTTCACCTGCTCCTTTGACTCCTGATTTTACGTCAGGAGGCATCGAGGTTCCTTCTCCTGTATCACCATCATCATCATCATCCACTGGTTGATTAGTTTTTTCTGTGCATTTCCCACTTCTAGTACTGGTCGCAACAGCCATGGGTTTAGATGCTGGCTTAGGCTCACTGTCTGGTTTGTCTGCTGGCTTCGAGCCTGGGCTGTTGGCTACAGCTTGAGTGACTGGGATAGCTGATTTATCTCCCTGCCCTCCTGCCTCTGTCTGCTGCCCTACACTATCTAACAGTGTGCGATAAGCATAGGCCAGGGCCCAGCTTATTGCAATTAGCCTTTTCTCCTTAGAATCGTCATGGCACTTCTCTTTTAGGTATTTCCCCACTTCTGTTGCGTTCTGAATTTGGTCCCGTGGAAAATCCCAGTCTACAGGATCAGAAAATTTCTTCAGGGTTTGGCCTATATTTTCCTATTCTCCACACCACTCAGGATTTTTCAAGCCTGCATCTGCTTCTGGGCCAGGGGTCTCACTAGCTCCTCTGGATATCTCAGCCCTCATTCTAGAGAAGCTGCAGACCATATAGAGGAAGCTTACCAGATTAAATACCAGAAAGATGGTCTCTTTAACATTCAGGGGAAACTGAACATTCTCAAAAAGTGACATAACCTATCCAAAGGAGAAGAAGGAAAGGGAAGGCTGGAAAGTCTCATTCTTGGCTCCTCCTCTAACAGACTGAGTGTAATTACTAATACATTCCGAAAACCTACTACTGGAATTGGGATGCAGGGTAGGATGAAGAAACCATAAACCATACATATCGTAAAGAGAGGCCAGTATCTTTGTAAACGCTTTATAAATCATTATGACCAAGGCCAGCACAACAGGTATTCCAATCTGTACCCCTCTACCATAAAAATTACTTGTTAAGGACAATAATCCTAGTGACCAGAAAGGTATTGAAACCTCAAAAAGGTCTAGAGCCCAGAGCCACACAAAGGCTTTCACAACCAGAGACATCAGGGGTTCAAGCAGCATGGCTACTAACTGCTTTAACAACAACCAACACACAATTAATAGAGCTTTTTTCCACCTTTTCCAGCCACACGTTGGGCGCCAATTCATGTATTTGTCCAGGTTTAGAGTAAATTTGGGGAAGAATCCCCCAAAGGAGCTCTGGTGGGAAAAGCAGATCCAATCGGCCCCTCCTCCCAACTGGCCCGGGAGGAAAAACTACCTCTTTGGAGAAAGGTGGAAAAAACCTGTTTATTAAACAGTTTATTAAACAGTAAACCCAAAACAATATCAAACAATGAGACCCCTTTCCACTCTAAAAGAGATGACAAACTGAGAAAACCCCGGGTTGAAGCTCAGCTCACTCAGTCTCTGATCAGTCCCTCCGGTGCTGGAATTGTCGCAGGCCAGACCTGGCCCGGTGGGCCACAGGTGCAGCTGCCGGTGCTCTCCTGGGTGCTCAGTCCAGAGCAGTTTCAAGAGGTCCAAAGAAAAAGGAAAAAAACAAAGTCCAGGGAACTTCTCTGCCTCAGCTAGCTAGAACTAACTAAAAAAGCAAAAGAAGAGCTCTGTCCTGCTGTCTGTCCATCCGCAGACAACACAGTCCAGGAGCAGGAATGTGGAGAGGAGTGCAGTGTCTGAAAACAAACAGTGCGCTTCTTCTCCCCCCCCCCTTCACTCTCTGGAACACTCTTAAAGGTACAAAACTTATTATTCAACATAAACAGAATGAGACGATTGGGGATAAAAGCATCATATAGTCAACCCAGGACACACAGCCACTCCCCCTGCAGGTTTAACTTACGCCAGACTTCCATACAATAGTGAATCATTTTTATTTTTTCTAAGCCTTTTGTGGCCTCCTGAGTGTCCCATTGATCTAGCATCTGTCCAAGAGGACTATCAGGGGGAATATTCTTCTCTTTTTTCTCATCTTCCCCTCCAAATCTTCTTTTACTCAAACACTTTCCCATACTGACTCTAATTTGGTTCTTAACTGAAATCTTAAGGTGCCCCAATCCGAACGAAAACTACAGACGGGCAAAACAACACTTAATATTCTTTTACTGCTCAAGCAGTCATTCACTTTCACACTGGTAAGTATGGGGAATTTACTCACATACTCGGGAAAAGGAGGGAAACCTCACCCACACTCATGGGCTTGACCTTTCACTTCCCAGGGGTTAGGTCCCAACGGGGCTACCTCTGGCCCCTCCCTTGTACGCCTAGCTAGGTCTGGGGTTAGGTCCCAATGGGGCTCCCTCTGGCCCCTCCCCTGCACCCCTAGGCTGAGCGTTATATCCCAATGGGGGTCCCTCTGGCCCCTCCCTTGCACCCCTCCTAACCAGGAGGGGGGATCCTACCCCTTTTGGAGGCGCCTCAACCACCAATTCCACTCACTTCCCCCCGTTCCCGGCTGGCCCCCTCGGGAGAGTCCAGAAACGTGGTACTTGGGGCCCTCACTGACATCGGGGGTCCGAGCTGCCGGCCCCCGTCTCACTCACTCGCCACTCGCTCGCCTCCAACTCCCGCCACCGGTTCTTCCCAGGTCCTCTGTGTCACCAGTCCCAGGCTGTCTTCCCAGGTCCGGCGTAGCCAGCTGTTCCCTGGAGGCCCAAAAGGGTGGGTGGCCCTCCTGTCCTCGGTCCTCTTCAGATGTGACTATCCCAGAGGAGTCCCCAAGCTGTGATAAATAGGGCCCGGAGAGCAGCTCCTTTCAAAAGGCCTTTATTAAAGTCAGCTCTGGGTGCGGAACCCGAGGGGTCGCGCACACCGCCACTGCTCCCACTGGACGATGCTGAGGAGGAGGAGTGCAGCTTTGTCTCTCAGCAGAGCTGGGGCTTCCATCCTCACGAGAGTCCTTCAGAAGGCAAATATTGGCTCACAGCCGAGGGGTATCTTCCAAGCTGGGCACTATCAAAATTATGGTGACAGGACGAAATCTGGCTCTGGCCAAGAGTGGGTGACTTAGTGTGGTTCTGATGGGCTAAAGTCAAAGTTTGTGTGCTAGTTCGTTGTTTTGAGAGGGTTCATATAGTTCCCACTGCTTCTCATTTAAATTCAGCCCTGGTGCAAGTCCTCCTGGGAGCAGGGGAGTAGGGGAAGTGGTTCCCGAGGGGAATGGATACAAATCCCAGGTGAGATGGAAAGGGGAACAAATATAGAGTACAACGGGGAAAGATACAAATACAGGGTAAAATAGCAACATCGAACAGCAGCAACTAAAGGCAAGTCTTCGAATACTAACATTCAAAGTTTAACAAAAGACTAACAAGGGGTACAAATACAGAGTATGACGAGGAGAGATACAAATACAGGGTAAAACAGTAACAGTTAGCAACGGCAACTGAAGGCAAGTCCTAGAACTCTAACATTCAATGTTTAACAAGAGACCAACACTTCAAATTAAGACCTTATCAACTTCATTAACATCAACTACCAGTTACTACTCTGAAAAAGAGCTCTCATCCCCATGATTTCATTCCTCACAACTGCCACCTCCTCTGCCCGTGCGTATCCCTGAGCTGCCTTTATCTCTTTTTTGATCTTCCTCTGTCCCGTCCCAATCCACTCCCAAGTTCTTTTAGAGACTCAAGGAGCAGCCCAGCACCATCCAGCCCCTCCTGAGTCCAACATGTCCTTTCCTCTGCCCCCAAGACCCCTGGCCATGCCCTCTAAACAACACAGACATTGACCCACCTCTGCAGGAGTAGCTGATGGCCCCTTCTTC
Organism: Melospiza melodia melodia; assembly: GCF_035770615.1. Taxonomy (NCBI): domain Eukaryota; kingdom Metazoa; phylum Chordata; class Aves; order Passeriformes; family Passerellidae; genus Melospiza; species Melospiza melodia. The sequence goes on from NW_026948761.1 coordinate 2,489,414, forward strand.
TATTGCAATAAAGAGATGGAGCTGACACCCAGTGTCCAGGTGGCAGCAGCAGCAAAGCCCAGCTGGCAGCAGCACTGGCTGAGCTCCATGGCCAGGAGCAGCTGTGGATGCCCACGGTGTGGGCAGGCAGGAGCCAGGCAGGGGCTGCTGTGACCAGCGGCGGGGTCCCGAGGGCTGGGGGAGCCCAGGGGGCAGGCAGCAGCATGGGGCCCCCAAGAAAAAGAAACCCCATTTGCTTAGTTTTTCAGTTTTAGAGATTAGAAATTTGTAGAAATATTTCAAAATATATTTTCTGTAGAGAAACATCCCCAAATATATCTTCCCAATTACTATAGTGTTGAAAGATTTTTGTAAGTAGTTTTAGAATCCAGGAAAAATGACCTCATTTTGTCTTCACTTTTCATTCTTAGAAATATTTAGAAATATCTTTTGTAGAGAGAAATCCCCAAATGTTTCATTCCAGTTTCCAACACATCTGTATTTTTGAAACTGATTTTAGAGTTCTGGAAAATATTTTCCCCTTTTACAATAAAAAATAAAATTGCATTTCAGTGGTAATCTTTATTCTAGGTAGAAGTAAGACCCCTTCAGCCAGCCAGCCTGCTGCAGAGGCTCTTTTCCCGCAGGAGCTTTGTACCTAATCACAACCAACATACATAAAACCCTTTCCCAGATATTTCCTGGGATTTTTGACAAGCTCACGTCTTAGTCTTCTCAGACAAACTTTGAGCACAGAGGGAATCCCTTCAAGTTACCATCTTTGTTTGCTTCTGGTGGAACTCCCTCAGTTTTAGAGCAGGGCCTTCTCTCAGCTTCCCGCTGTCCCCGGGCTCTCCTCCCGGCCTGCTGGGCTTGGTTGGGTGGCACAGCCTGTGACGCTGCTCCCACATGTGACTGAGGGCACTGCTTAAGCAGAACCTATCCGTCCTCCCTGCAAAAACATTTCTCACTGAAAGACACCATTTTCTGAAATAATTTGGGGAAAAGCTTGGTCATGAAGCTTCTCCACCAAAGGTGGGGCTTTCCAGGTGATATCAGCACACCTTTCAGGGTGGGCAGGTGCCTTACTGCGCAGAGAACTGTCTCCCAACCCACTGGGTTTGAGGGGCATTTACTCTACCACAATGCCAAGATTTTGGCTGCAGCAGGAGGAGGAGCTGTGCTGAGTGAGAAGCTGAATCAGAAGCTTCAGAGTGCTCAGAAAGTCCTCACAAATAGGTACCTGTCAGTGGGGATGTGGATCATTCCTCTTGGGTTCAGATGCAAACAGGGCATTTTGAGTAACATTTTCAACCTGTACTGGCTCTCTCAGGCCTTATACAGCCCGAGGCAGCAAAGGAAGACTTGGAAAAAAGCATTAATTCCATAAAAGTGGTGTTGGGAAAGCAGGAGATAGCAAAGCACTGCTGAAAGCACGCAGTGTATATGATGTAAAATTATTGTTTTATTGATATACTGCAACATATCTTTCAAATGGTAGGAGGAAAAAGAAATAATGATCAGTTATCTCAATATTAATGTTAATTTTCTCTTCCAGTATTGCCCGCGGGTTGAGTTATTTGTTAAGCATGACAGTTGGGCTTTAATGTATCAGCTGTAGATTCCAGTCACAGCAGTCTAGTTTAATAATTGGATTTCTTTCTCCCTCATTTTGACTAATAGCATACTTATAGCAATTATCAAAATTCATCATAGCACAAAAATAAACCATTTGAAACCTCACCAAAAATGGCAGCACAAGAGCTCTGCTTAGCATTTAGTGGAGAATTCAGAACAGTTTCTTGGAGAACAAGGAACAGCTTCTCTGATAATTCAACAGCCACAATCTGAACATGGACACTCAGTGAAAGCCAAGCGTGCTTCAGGTGAGCCAAGGCAGTGTTGAATAGGCTGCTGTCACTAAAAAAGTGCATTCAGACTTCACGGGAAATTCCCTCTGAAAATGGAAATTCATATGTGGTTCTTTAGCTATAGGTAGTGCAGCCAAGCCATGGCAGTTTACCAGCACTGGCAGAAAGTTGTTTTAACACTGCATCATCAAACTGTTCTGGAGACTTCACAGTCTGCCTTGGAATGGCTGTAGGTGCCAAGTGGACACAGCTTCTGCTGTGAGGAACTTAAAATCCTCCTTACTGCTCTTCCAGACTCTTTAAAGACAAGGTTTAACTTCCAGCATGAGCACTGCTCTGCAGAAGCTCATTGACCCCAAAACCTATAGGCATCAAGGCACCCAGCAGAAATCCTGCACATTCCCAGCATGCCAGAGAGAAATGGGGCTTATTCAAGGACTGACAAATAGGCAAGACTTTGAGGGGTGAGAGTGGAATGAAAATAGAAAACTTGAGAAAAGCCTGGTGTTTATAGTTTTGGGAGAAAGGGCAGCAGGACTGTAAGCTGCGTGCTCACCATCTCCTCCTCCAGGTGCACACAGGGACGGAGCAGCCCCAGTGAGTGGTTTCAGGCATTGAAACCACTGTAGACTTGGAATCAATTCACAAGTGAAAATAAAGACAGAATAATTACAGAATCCCAGACTGGTTTGGGCTGGAGGGACCTCAAAGCCCACCCAGTGCCACCCCTGCCATGGCAGGGACACCTCCCACTGTCCCAGGCTGCTCCAAGCCCCAGTGTCCAGCCTGGCCTTGGGCACTGCCAGGGATCCAGGGGCAGCCACAGCTGCTCTGGGCACCCTGTGCCAGGGCCTGCTCACCCTCACAGGCAGGAATTTCTTCTTAACATCTGACCAAGTACCTGTTTACACAGACACCAGGAACTGTCTCACTCTGCAGCAGGCTGTAGTCAATGTCTGCTGAAATATGACGCACAGAATCCACCACGGGTTCCTCCTGCACGCATTGCCTGCACTCCTCTCAGGACACAGCTCTCAAAACCAGTCCCAGAGTGCTCCTGCTGCCCAGGAGGAGATGGGAAAGGGCTGTGCCCAGGCTACAGCCTTGGCAAGAGCTCAGCAAGAGCCATTGGTGTCACCGCAGCCCGAGAGACAGAACAGGGAGAGAATTTCTATTTGCCCTTTGAAGCTGAAAAGGGACCAGTTTGTGTCTGAACAGCATTCCTTCACGCCTCCCCATATTATCTAAAAGTAGGAGACTTAGTAATTAAGCAACCCTCAGATGAATAATTGAGGAAAACTAAAGACTGGAAAGATACCAAAGGCTTCCCTCACAGGACTGCAGAGTGATGCATTGCTTTGGAACTGCAGATAAACCAGGCCAAAACCAACCTCATCCTCTGGCCACTATCTAAGAGCCAGGAGGAAAAGACTGGAAGCAAGAAAACACCCGCTTACTACAAGTTTTGCCCTGAAACTCCATTGGCACAGGAGCCCCAGGCTTTCCTGCATGATGCGTCGTGACTCCACGATGCTGTTACAGCCACGCTCAGCTGCTGCACAGCCTATGCATCGTTCACTTGAGCAGCCTGAGCCTGGGAACACCAGAGAGTATTATCAGAGCACAGGGAATGCTGCTCTAATTGTTCTTTTGCAATGTCATGTGGATAAATGATCATCCGGGGATAGAAACATGGTGTATGTACAGCTAATCTACTTAGAATTTGTTGTAAATTAATCATATTGAATATTAAAATTATTCCCTATTCTCACGTAAAATAACTTCTCAGTATTTTCATCTGATCTTACCAGAAATGATGAAGCTGTACTTTGCTTTCCACCTCTCCCATTCTTACCTCTTGCACTGCCAGGAAAGTGCTAAATAGATGAATTGCCAGTTCCCTGCAGCAGAGAGCTGATCTTCTGGGCCCTGTGACACACAGATGAGGGAGTCAAACCACAGAGGTCTTTGGAGGCTAAAATCCTGTGTCTCTGTGGTGCTCACAGCAGCTGGTGCCAGGCAAGAGGTGAGCAGCTGCACAGGTGACCCGAGGGCTGTGGGGAGTTTGAAATCCCACATATTTTGTTCATGTGTCAAATCTGGGCTCTGTTTCCTGTGCTCACCCCATAAACTCCATAGGTGAACTCACTAAAAATGGCATCACAGAGATCCCTGCGGATCAGCTAAGTGCCGATATCAGGTCAAAGACTGGACTCACTTGCCTTGGAGATTCTTTCCAGCTTTTGTGATGCCTGACTCTATAAACTGAAGCTGGTCTTTTGCTCATTCTGCATTTTTGTCATAGCTTCTGAATCAATCCCTTCAGAACATCAGCTGAACAAGTATTGCTCTCCAGGCAGCTTCTCACACAGTAGAGGGATGGGCAATAGAAACCACACAATGTTTTTCCCAAAGGTGTATTTGTTCTTTTCTAGGACAATTTTGGAATCAAGTGCTGTAGCACAAACATGTTTTTTAAGGTTTACAATAGCCTCTCACCTTTACTGGTTCTGCAAAGCCAATTGGGTGCTGAATACCACTCACACATGAATTAGTGGCCAATTGGCCAAAACTCCTCTTTCTTGTCTCCAGCCCAGCTTTAGCCACGACTCTGCACACTCAGAAATCACAGGGCAATGGAACATTTGTCCTCTTAACAGCAGTAATGCAAGATGACTGCAGATGAAATTTTACATTCTAATTAATACTTGGTCCCCAGTGATGCTCCTGAGTGTCCTGGCTGTTCAGAGGTGTCCCAGCTCCCCCAAACACAACTGCACCAGCCAGGACATCTCATTTCATGGCTCATGGCAGCAGAAACGCACTGCTACAAGGCTCTGAGGCCAGTGGGCCACACTACAGAGCAGATAATCTCCAGCAGGGGTTGGAGGAAGAGTTCTGCTTTGAGCTCACCTCAAGATGATCAAGCTGCACCCACCAAATTTGTTTTGTTGTTGCCCATCAGAACTAAGGAGAAGAATTTCTCAGGAGCTCCTGCCAACCATTGCCGTGAGCTATTTGAACTCATGTCCTTGTCCCTTTCCCAGGTCTGCTGTGTGAGGAGCAACCTCCACAGTGCTGCCAGACACCCTGGGGCCACCAGCCCCTCGCTGGAAGGGTTCCAGCCAGGTACTGCCAGCTCTGCGCGTGCTGGGGATGTCACCTCCTGCACACACACCTCGTAAACGCCCCATAAACCCCCGGCACTGGAGTGGTGCGTGTGCATTACTATCAAGGTATGTCACTGCTTCCATAATAAAATTATTTCAGGGGGTTGTAAGTCAGCTATAAAATTCTCTTTGGGCTAAAACTTGGCATGTGCACATATGCAAACACACTCACACAGCCTGATTTCTGGGAAGGGGAGAGACTGTGCATTACTCCTGAATTCTGCACAGGGGCAGAGGGTATTCTCACGGGGGGAAGCTGCAGAGCACCCGCGAGGCCAGTGGGGGAAGGCAGAGACTGCTGGAAATGGGACGGCCACACACCCACCCATCACTGCCATTCCAGCCTCCTTTCCCTCCCCCAGCTCCGGGAAAGGGGGACGGCATCTTGTCTGCTCTTGGGGACGGTGAGCGGAGGGTCACATGTTTTCCCAGCTCTGTCTGAAACTCGGAGGGTACAGGGACACTTCAGAGTCCCCCTGCATAGGCTGCTTCAAAGGAGGAGTCCTTGGAAGCTCACTGGCACTAAACCCATCCTTTAAACAAGCTTTGCTTTGCAAGAGTTTGGATGCTCCTTGACTGTTACTGCAAACTGCAGAGGGAAAACATGTTTGCAGTGCCAGGACTGTCCCGGGATGTTGTGCTGTTTCTGTAGAAGTTGGACTTTTCTGTTCCCCCCATCATGTAACGGTTCTGCGCTGGTTATCTTCCCCTTCCCTCGTGATGCCAGTTATCCCAACTCCTTCCCAGTTGCCTTGGACACTAATGTATCCTTTCTCAAATCCCTCCCCAGTGCCCTGTCCGTCACTCGGCGCTCGCACCCTTCTCTCTAGAAACTTCCAGCCAGAGCATTGAGTGATTGGTTCAGGGACCAGGGCCCCACCCTCAAGTTATCCCCATTGGGCTTCTCCCTAAGTCAATCTTTTGTATCCCGCTCCCCTCTAAAACTCTATTCGCCAGAGGGTCGACTCCTCCCCTGTCTCCCTCCCTCCTTAGAAGCTGTTGCAGGAGGCTCCCCCCTTGCCTGTCCGGCTGTCGGCTCCCCTGGGACCCAGTGAGCCTGGATTCCCCCAGCTGGAGAGCGCTCTCTTCTTTCTGCTGGCTGCAGCCATAAGCCGTGCCACGTCCCACCGCAAGGTGTGGCTGCTGTCACAGCACAGGGCGTTTGCCTCAGGCGCTGTCCCGAGCCACGGAGATCGGGACAGTGCTGCCCTGCTGCGAGCGGTGCTGGATAGCTGGCCGGGCCGTCCGAGAAGGACAGTCCTTGCCCAGCTTGACTGCTTCACTGTGACATGGCTGCTGTTAAAGAGTGTAAATCCCACTGCTCACAGAGGTCCCTCCTGCAGGGCCCTGCGAGCTTGGCACTGTCACAGCAAGAAGAAATCTGCTGCAGGAAGCTGCATCCAACAGTGCCTGCACAGTTAGTGGGAAGAGGGGAGGGATTTTTAAGAAGCATAAAGCAAGGGAGAGCATAGAGAAAAAGGGAGCCTCCTGCTGTCTCTTGAAATCTCCCCCAGCCTGAACGAGCTCTCTTTGGGGCTAGAGACTCCCAGAAGCAGAATGGGGCAGTGCCTGCTGTAAACACAGCATCTTTGTGATGTCTGCAGCTGCAGGTGTTTGTACACTTGACCTTTTGTGATAAACAGTAAGGACATTTCCTTCCTACTTACTTTGCAAGTCTTCTAGGAAACACACCAAACTCCAGGTAGTCATTTGCTGTGATGTTTTGTTCCCTGAATAACACAAAACTCCACCTTTATGTCAGTGTTGCTCTGGTTTGCTGGGTCAAAATCCATCTCTGGCCTAAGGGAGATGAGTCATTTGCCTGGGTGCTTCCACTCCTGCTGCAGCCCTGAGATGGTCCACATATAGAAAGAAGAGATGTAGGGAAAGAACTGTAACAACATATTATCAAGTAACCAGGTGGTAAAAAAGGGGAGTGTAATTGAAAGTAAGTGTATTCTTTAATTTCATGCAACTATATTTAGTGATATTAGTGGTTTGAGCATTGCTGTACATCCTCCCAACTAGAAATTATCTGGTTCCACCATGTGGACTCAGGAGAACGTAACAGCTCCATCTTTTCAGGGAGGAGGCAGCACTAGGACCACAGTGATTGTTTCACACAGTAGACCTGAGCACACAGTTTGCTCCAGCTCGGAGCATGGGCTCATCCCAGCCTAAGAACTCCTGAAGGCTAAATTATTAGAAATAGCATTACCATAGGATCTATGATGGCTATCATGAGATAATCATTGCACATCTGGATTTTAAGACACAGAGCATAGTCCGGTGCTTTCCAGTCCCTGGTGACATGACCTAATAGCAACAAGCGCCTGGAGCTGCGCTAGTGCAGCACTCTGTGCTGGGGGAAGGAGGCACTGCTGGGCTGGGAGAGCACACAATTGGCAGCCCATGGCTGTGATTTACACAAACTGTTTGTGTCTTGTAAATAGATTTCTTTTCCTTCAGTGGTAGGGAGCCAGGAGATGCATTGGTCAGCAGCAGAACAGAGAACATCTTGGTGCAGAGCCAGGAGCAGGGGAAGGAAGGACAAGCCTTCCAGCACAGGGTACTCACATGGCTTTTGAAATGGAGAGCTGCAGCAAATGTGGAAGGGTAAATAAGGCCAGGAAATCTTTTGCTCTATGAATGAACTCCCTGCTATTTATGATGCAGAGTTTCCAGGGATGTTGCTGTGGAGCTGGGCTCCTGCTGGGCAAATGATTCTTCCCAAACTGAGGTGGGTGCCATGTTATCATTCCCTGGCTCTACCTGTCCCTGTCTGGCTGCTCCTCAAAGCTCTGGCTTCAGCCCAGTCTTCTGCCTTCTGAGCAGCAAAATTTAAATGGTCCTTATCATTCAAAAGACTTGACTTCAAATTTAAATTTTAACAACTGATTAAATCAGCTTCCTCTGATCTAATGGTGTTGGTGTTTGGGAACAATGCAACCAGGACTGAGATGCTCAGTACAGGCTGCAAAACCTGCTGGAAATGCACGACAGTATTTAGATTGTTTATGACACTCCCCTCCCCTTTCCTCATGCTGTTCCTGCGACTGTACTGGGTGGGCGAGGCTGTGCATGCCCTTTGAGCAGAGATGAACTTTTGGGGTCAGCTGCCTAATTGCCAGGAGGTGCCAAACTGTTTGGGTCACTGGTGTCCTCTGCCTGCCCTGCAATTCATAGCCACCATTTCTCTCACCTCTTACTTCTTCTCCCTGGTACCTCTGCCATTACTTCAGCTTCTCACACCTTTTTTTCTGTTTCTTCTCCCCTCTGGAAGTTGTCGGATCTTCTCTTCTCTTCCTAGGGAAGTGATGTGGGCTCATTTTCCTTCTCCAGTCTTCACACCTGGTTTGTTCCTTCCATGTGCTGGCAGATGGATGTGGAAAAAACATCAGAGAGTGAACCAAGTCATTTACACCAAGAGAGATTAGATTATGTTATCACTGGGTTGTTTAGAATCATGGAATCAGAGAATCCTTAAGGTTGGGAAAGACCTTCACAAAAATCAATTCCAACCATCAAGCACCACCATCATTATGTTCACCACTAAACCACATCCCAAGTCCCGCGTCAGTATGTCTTCTGAGCTCTTCCAGGGATAGTGATTCTACCAGTGCCCTGGGCAGCCTCTTCCAATGCTTTACAACCTTTTCCAAGAAGAAACGTTCCCTAATTTCCAATCTAAACCTCTCCTGGTGCAAGTTGAGACCTTTTCCTTTTGTCCTGTCCCTGTTCCCATGGGAGCAGAGCCCCACCTGGCTCCACCCTCCTGTCAGGGACTTGTGGAGAGCCACGAGGCTCCCCCTGAGCCTCCTTTTCTCCAGGCTGAAACCTGGAGAAACTCAAACTCACAGTTTGAGTTGATTCAGAGGAACCAACAAATCTGTTTTAGGTACTGTTAAATGATGCTGGCTGCTCTTAGTAGTAAAAACCAGAAAACAAAGGAGATATGCCCAGCAGCTCAGTGTGGTGAGTTGTGCTAGGAAAGAGCCCACTCTAGACTCCAATGGCACAAGCATCAGCACCAGATTCTGCCTGGGATAACCTCTGTGAATTCCTCCCTCAACTTAGGCAGCTGAAATAATAACTGCTCCACATGAACCAAATCTTGACAGTGGGTACATTTTTTCCCTACTGTTTCCAAACAAAAATCAAACATAAACAGTGAGAAATTATTTCATCTCTCCTAATGAGTGGCAGCAGGAGAACTCAGCAATATGTTAAGAGAAAATCTCCCTGGTACTCTGAATTACACTTCTCCTGGAGTGAAGCAAGAACCCTTGTGATTGAAATACTCCCTTTCCAGACTCAGAGATTGTTTTTATAAAGTATTTAAAAAAAAGTATAATGTTCCAAATCTCAGCCAGGAAAGCAGCGGTAATAATTCTTCCTTAATGCCTCTGAAATTAAGCTACACTTGGCCTGAATTTTTTCAATTTGGAGTGTTGTATACACAATATTTCTAAAATATCCCTGCAGTAGATGTGTGCAGTGTGTGCTGCAGTGCCCAGCTGCTGGCTCTGTCCCAGCAGAAACTGCTGCTCCATCCCCATGGGCTGCAGGCCTCCATGGGCAGGGCTGGGCCGTGGGGGCTGCTCCCCTGCACGGCCTCCCCTTCACATCCCTGCCAGAGCCATGGGCAGCTGCCTGTGGCCCCCGAGCGCGCTCAGGAACTGACCAGTGCTGCTGGAAGCCTTGGTGCTGAGCCCCTGAGTCATCTCTCACTCGGACATGCTCACAAACAAAGGAGGAACAGGGCCTCAGTGGTTCGAAGAGCTGCCCACAGAACCAGGAGGACCTGGACGAGTGGGATTGCAGAAGTGGCACGGGGAGAACATCCAGGCAGGCTGCCAGGGGCTGAGGCTGGGGCAATGGAAAATCTGCAGTGGGAAGGAAACAACACAGCATCTGGGATTTTGAAACACAGCTAGAGATTTCCTGTGCATTCTGACTGAGTCACCAATGGTAGGCTGTGAAATTCCTAATACCTGTCTGGCCCTTGGGGCTGAGCTGTGGGATGAAGCTCTGGAGGGAGAGCTGGGAGAGATCCTAGAGTGAGACAGGGTTCCCCATGTCAGAGCAGAGCCCGTAACAGCAGGAAGGGATCCATGGCAGCCTCGGTCCCCCTCTGCCCTTTCCACACCATGGGCCAAACAACATCCTGAAGCACAACGTGAGAGAAGTGCTCAAAGGGAAGGGTGAGAGCATTTCACTCAGCCTTGTCCTGGGGCTCAGCAGCCAAGGGCTCTGGCTGCACGTCTGGACACGCTGAGCCCAGAACAGCAGGAAGGGATCCATGGCAGCCTCGTGGCCCCGCTGCAGCTTCCATGCCCTGCAGGGCTCTTTCCCAGCCTGGCCTGGCTGCAGCTTCTCCCCAGCCTCTGCAGAAAGGCATTGGGCATCAGCTGCCACGCAGCCCAAACTCACCAAGGATCCCCTGCATTTTCTCGGTCCCCAGTCACATCCTGAGGTGTGGCTGCTCGGAGGAGGGAGGGCCATAGCCAGCCCCAAAGGCCTGGGGAGATCAGGATTTTCCTGATCCTTACCCATGTCTTGGACAAGTATTGTGTCCTGAAGAAGCCACCTCCTGGATGTGCAATGATTCCATCTGATCCAGCTGTGCCTCTTCCTTTCTCAAGGGATGGACAGAGAGGCTCTATGGAAGGTGGCATTTCCTGCAGGAAGGGAGGAGATGCCAGGCACAGCCACAGGAGGTAATTGCTGTGCCTCTGGGCCTGAGCCATGCAGAGGCTTGAGCTGCCCTCTCTGCTGCTTGGCACTGCGGGCACAGCCCAGACAAGATGGGCACAGCCCAGAGGAATTATCCCGAGCAGGCTCAGGGCACGCAGGTACTGAGCTGTCCAGCTGGGCTCTCTCCGTGGGAGACACGTCCCAAAACCTGGGAGCGGCTGCACGGGGTGGCCATGGTGGGGAAAGGGCAGAGGGGGAGAGCAAGGCTCCAGTGTGTCCTGAGAGGGCCTGGCTATGTGCCCGTGGGCTGTGGAAGCTTTTCCATGGGCAGGTGGGCAAGCAGGAGGGAGGAACGGAGGTTGGGAGTGACAGCTGTGGCCCTGCAGATTTCCCCAAGCATTTAGTGAGGGTTTCCTGTGTGGGAGGGAGAGAGCCCCAGGGCCCTGGGCTGCTCCAGCTGCCCCTCCAGGCATGTTGCACAGCACCTGCAAAGAGCATGGAGAGTGACCAGGAGGCCCAGGCTCCCACAGCCTTACCCCACTCCCTTGCAGTGCCCAATTCCCCAAGGGAGAAGGGGATCCCAGCACACCATGGAAATGGTTCTGTAACATCTGTGCTCCCTTCTCGACTGGGATCATGACTGGGATTAGTTGGAACTGCTGGTGAATGGTGCTTTGAAGACCTTGCCAGATGTTGAAGACAAGTTCTCAATGTACCTTTCCTGACAGAATAATCCGTGTCAGTGTGGCAAGAGCTTACTCATGAGCCAGTTCCCTTAAGTTCCTCTGAAGGTTGATCAGTTCTGGAAACCTTGCCCTGCTCCCTTCTGGAGCCCTGAGAGATCCCACAGGATCACTGTCAGTGGGAGGAAGGGGCATTTAGCTGTCCATCCTCCTCCTGTGTGCAATGCCACTGTGTCCTTCCGTGTGCTCTGTGCAGCCACAGAGAAGAGCAGAGAGGGAAGGGGCTGGGCCCAGGGATGTGCCCCGGTGCTGAGCCTTTCTCAGCTCCTTTGCCACCCCCAGGGATCCTGAGCTGCTTCTGTGGCCACTGCCAAGCCCTCACCTTGCCTGAGGCTGGGTTTGGAGCTGCTGGCAGCTCCAGGGAATCCTTTCTGCCCCAACAACCCCGCAAGGGGCTCCTTCCATCCCAGTGTGGGGCCACTGCAGGCAGGAGGTCCCCCTGGCCCTGCTCCTGAGTGGAACGCAGAGCCAAGGGAATGCCTTGGAGGGCACCAATCACCCAGGTGCCCTCACTGCCACTCGGGCCTGAAGGAGAATCTTCAGCAGTGCCATTGGAGCTGTTCTGTCCTGCCTTTCTTTGCAGCTGAGCCTGTTTCTAAAGATGATCTGGCTTCCCAGCCCACATTCAGGATTGAGCCTCTGGGAGATGGTGAGGGTAGGCCAAGGCCTTTCCCCTGGGAGAGCTGCCAGCTCAGAGCCCAAAGCTCGGCCAGGGGGTCATCACGGCAGGGGCCAGAACAGAGCCGTGTACGTGTGTGCCCTTACCCTGCACAATCCAATCACAACTTGTGCTCCGCGCTGGCAGATGTTTGAAGGAGGGTGGGCCCTGGCCCAGCTGAAAAAGACCAGATGATTTGTTGATTACACCCGTTTTTGCATAAGCATGATGACGTCCTGAACATGCCATTAAAGTAATTGAGAATTTTTCCATTTGTTAAGGTGTACTTTTTGTTTCTCAAGTGATAGGCCAAATATCAGGACAGAAGGAGGTGTTTCCCCAAAGAAGCAGAGGCCGATTGGCAGCCCCTGCTGCAGGAAGGAAGGCCAAGCTAAACACAGGCATGGGCACGGGCACAGGCTCAGAATGTAATTGCTGTGCCGGGCTCATCAGGGCTCAGCCCTTGGCAGGGCTGTGTGGCTGCAGCTTTTCCTCCAGGGCCTGCCCTTGCACGGCCCAGCAGCAGCCAAAGCTGGAGGCACCTCTGGAGGCCTTGAGGCATTTGGAGCTCGTTCACAGCCCCGGGGAAAGTGGACTCGTGCACCAACGTCCCTCCCACTGCAGCTGCTCCGGAGCTCGCCCTGAGTGCCCAGAGGCCCAAGGCACAGGAGCAGCCCCACGCGGGAGCCCTGCCGCAAGCCCAGGGCCAGAGCCAACCTTGGCTCCCGACTGGGCAGGGGCTGCACTGGGTCCTGACAGGGCCTGACTCTGTGCCCTGGGGCTGGGGGAGCTGTCACGGGGCAGGGAGGGCCAGGGCTGGCAGTGGCCGCTCAGGAATGGGTTTGGCCTGTGTCCCTCCAAGCAGTGACTGCCCAAGAAGCTGCGCTGTCCCCGGGCTCTCCTCCCGGCCTGCTGGGCTTTGTTGGGTGGCACAGCCTGTGCCAAGGGGTGGCAAGGTGCCTGCAGGTCCCAGCTCTGGGGGAAATGGAGAACGTCCTGCCTGCTTCCACTGTGCTGCCGGCTCAGCAGTGCAGCACAGCACAGGCTGACATTCCCCATTGCTCCCACAGGTGCAGCTGGAACCACAGCACATGTTCCTGATGCCCAGAAGGGCCTTGGAAAGGGTTTCTGTCAGGGAACAGGCTTCTGGCTAGGGTTACTGGCAGGCCTGCTTGTTTTGGAGCTGATCTTCACCTTATGCTGTGTCCGAATATGGACTTGCTGGAAGAGAAATGAGTGAGTGTTTAGTTCACCTTTCCCTCAAACAGCTTCTTTTGAAAGTCTGCTGTACATAGGAAACATTCCCAGTGAGGCTGCAGCATAGTTGTGGCCAGTCCTTGATTGTCTAAATAACTCTGCTGAGGTTTCTGCTGCTGCCCAGAGCTTTCATTGGCCTCCTAATTGCTGGCCCTTGACCTGGGGGGCCCGCTGGGGCTGCAGCCAGTGCTGGCTCCCACTGAGGCTGCCTGGCCAAGAGCAGCCCCAGGGGCACAGGGCAGAGGCAAAGCACGGTGGGGAGGAAAAGAGCAGGAATGAGATTGCCCTTGAAAGGCAGAGGCGCTCTGGGGCCCGCTCCTGGCCCGGGAGCCTGCCCAGAGCCGTGTCCTGCTGGCCGGGGCCTTGAGGGACAGCTGTGCAGCTGGGCCAAGCTGTGCCTGCACCTCCAGCCATGCTGGGGAGCCTTGCCAGCTCTGGGCCCTGCTGTGCAGGAGGGTCCCTGTGTGCCACTGGCAGCTGGGGCCTCAGCCACCTCCTCTTTCCACAGTTCCACCTCTGGAGAAGAGTTGTAAGACAGTGGCAGCACCTCACACCCAAACAGCAGGAGCAGCTCCTCCAGCAGTTAGAAGGGCCTGCGCAGCCCTGTCAAGAGTTCTGAGAAGAAGACTGCAGAACAGCCATCGACAAGGAAATCTCCTATTCTCCTGGAGATCCCACTGCCACCTCCTCTCCTCAAGTATATCCCCAAGCTACTTTCTTTTCTTTTTTGATCCTCCTCTGTCCCGTCCCGACTACTTCTATAGACCCCAGGAGCAGCCCAGCACTATCCAGCCTCTCCTGAGCCCAACATGTCCCTTCCTCTGCCCCTGAGCCCCCTGGCCCTGCCATCTAAACAACACTGAAGTTAACCCTGCTCTCTGCCAGGCTAGGTGATGGCCCTTTCTTTAGTTGCACTAAAGGGAAGGTGCCGTCATCCCAGTGTTTGGGTGGCAGCAGCAGCAAAGCCCAGCTGGCAGCAGCACTGGCTGAGCTCCATGGCCAGGAACAGCCATGGATGCCCACGGTGTGGGCAGGTAGGAGCCAGGCAGGGGCTGCTGGGACCAGAGGTGGGGTCCCGAGGGCTGGGGGAGCCCAGGGGGCAGGCAGAAGCATGGGGCTCCTGAGAAAAAGCAACCCCATTTTCTTAATTTTTCACTTTTAAATATTAGAAATTTGTAGAAATATTTCAAAATCCTTTTCTGTAGAGAGACACCTCCAAATATTTCTTCCTAATTCCTATAGTAGTTAAAGATTTTTCTAAGTAGCTTTAGAATCCAAAAAAATGACCTCATTTTGTCTTCACTTTTCATTTTTAGAAATATTTAGAAATATCTCTTGTAGAGAGAAATCCCCATATGTTTCATTCCTTTTTCCACAACACATCTGTATTTTTGAAACTGGTTTTAGAGTTCTGGAAAATATTTTCCCCTCATACAATAAAAAATAAAATTGCATTTCAGTGTTAATCTTTATTCTAGAAAGAAGTAAGACCCCTTCAGCCAGCCAGCCTGCTGCAGAGGCTCTTTTCCCGCAGGAGCTTTGTACCTAGTCACAACCAACATACATAAAACCCTTTCCCAGATATTTCCTGGGATTTTTGACAAGCTCACGTCTTAGTCTTCTCAGACAAACTTTGAGCACAGAGGGAATCTCTTCAAGTTACCATCTTTGTTTGCTTCTGGTGGAACTCCCTCAGTTCTAGAGCAGGGCCTTCTCTCAGCTTGCTGCTGGCCCCAGGCTCTCCTCCTGGCCTGCTGGGCTTGGTTGGGTGGCACAGCCTGTGCCAAGGGGTGGCGAGGTGCCTGCAGGTCCCAGCTCTGGGGGAAACAGAGAACGTCCTGCCTGCATCCACCGTGCTGCCAATTCAGCAGTGCAGCACAGCACGGGCTGACACTCCCCATTGCTCCCACAGGTGCAGCTGGAACCACAGCACATGTTCCTGATGCCCAGAAGGGCCTTGGACAGGGTTTCTATCAGGGAACAGGCTCCTGGCAGGCCTGCTTGTTTTGGAGCTTATCTTCATCTTAGGCTCTGTCCAAATTTGGACATACTTGAAGACAGTGAGTGTTTAGTTCACCTTTCCCTCAAACAGCTTCTTTTGAAAGTCTACTCTACATAGGAAACATTGCCAGTGAGGTTGCAGTGTAGGTGTGGCCAGTTCATGATTGTCCAAAGAACTCTGCTGAGGGTTCTGCTGCTGCCCAGAGCTTTCATTGGCCTCCTAATTGCTGGGCCTTGTTCTGGGGGGCCTGCTGGGGCTGCAGCCAGTGCTGGCTCCCACTGAGGCTGCCTGGCCAAGAGCAGCCCCAGGGGCACAGGGCAGAGGCAAAGCATGGTGGGGAGGAGAAAGAGCAGGGACGAGATTGCCCTTGAAAGGCAAGGGAAGGGAGAATGTCGCTTATCGGAGGGAGCCCCAAAGAGCAGCTGGAAGGGGTGCCGGCTGATCAAGGACCCCCGAGGAGCGGATGGAGGGCGTATCGGCTGACGGAGTGTCCCGAGGAGCATTTGGGGAGAGTGGGGGTGTGCGTTGGCGGGGAGGAGCGGCCGGAGCGCTTGCACGGTCCGGTGGTGGGGAGGCCGGCGGGGCTGACGGAGTAGGCTCAGCCCGGCCGGTGGGCACGGCTAACCCCGCCCACCCGCAGGACCACGGCGCAGGTCCTGTTGGAGGCGGACCTGCACGGGCTCCTGAAGCTGGACACGCTGATGCCACCTGCACAATGGCAGCGCAAGGCCAAGGAGAGTGGCCCTGGGCCCAGCCCCGTCGGCGTGTCGCCTGTGAAGCCGGCCAATGGCTCCCACAGCTCCAGCAAGACGCCGTCCAAGATACCCGGTGAGCGCCGGTCAGCAGCGGCAGAGGTTGAGTGCGGGAGCCTGGCCCAGGCTGCACGTCTGTAGCCACAGGGCTCTGGGCTCCCTGCCACACTGCCCTACCGGCTGCTGCTCAGGCAGGAGGAGGTGGGCTGTGCTCCTGACAGCCACCCACCTCCTTGCCAGCATGAGGGGCAGAGCTCTGAGCACTGGGGCTGGCCAGCTGCTGTTCGCCCAGCTGAGCCTTGCTGGCACACAGCTGTATGCTAGGACGAGTGTGGGCAAGACTGTCAGCTGACAGCTTTACATCCTGTGAGCGTTTCTGTATCTTCCCCTTATCTCTGGACTCTGGAATTGTTGCACTAGACCCAAGGAGTTGCACCACACTGTCCCTAACCAACTTGGTGGCAGGGAGGAAAATATAAGTTAGTTGGGACTGGGTGGCATGAGACCTCAGAGTCCTACTTGTCTGGTGGGTGTGATGTGGAAGAGTGTTGGGTTTCCTCCCATGAAAGCTCTAATACAGGCTGTTAAATAGCTGTAAGACAATATTTTCATATGTGAATGCAGGTAAATCTGGATCCAAAATTCAAAGCACCCCCACAAAGGCTGGGGGGGATTGCTACATTCCCAACCGCAGCACTCTGCAGATGGAGATGGCAAATTTCCTCCTAACCAAAGAGAATGACCCTGCTGAGGATTCCCCTACCAAGAAGGTGAGCATGTTGCTAAGTTACAATTACTTCAACAACCGCTACTCCTTCCTGCCCCTTTACAGAGCAGTAAACTATAGGTTCTATCAAGTCAGCACACAGGATTGACAAGTCCCAACCATCACTACTTGCAGCTCTGGGCTTCAGGAGCCTAGGATGAGACTGAAGCTGTAGAGACTGCCATGCACTCTAAGCCCATGCTGCTTCTGGTAGCAAAATTTAGCTTTTGACTAATGAGGCTTTAAAATGTAGCAGGCAACACAAACACAAAGCTGTGAGCCTATGCAAAGTGAAACTGCTGGTGGTAGCTATTCTAGGACAATGTCTCCACAGGGAACACTTCTGGAATGTTTTACACTGTGTTCTGAAATCTGTTTATGAAGCATTTGGTCGCTTTGTGGCTGTGGCTTTTCCCACTGGCAATGACACTGAATTTGCCATTGTGTGAAAATGTGAGCAGGACGATGTATGAAAGTGTGAGGAAAAACTGCTTTGACCTGACTCTGTGTGACTGACCCTTGCAGCACAGGCAAACATCTTCAGATTCTGAGAGAAGGAGGCTTAGGTGTCTGTTTAAATTGCAGTGTGGGAATTGTTTTCAATGCATTGATGCATTGTACTGAGGGTGATTTGTCTCTGTAGGAGCAACAGAAAGCCTGGACAGTGAATCTGAATGGTTTTGATGTAGAAGAGGCAAAGATCCTCCACCTCAGAGGAAAACCAGAGAATGCTCCAGAAGGTATGATACAGGCTCTGTGTGAGCTGAATCAGCAGGAGAGATCAGGTCAGGGGAACAGCAACACAGAGGCTCTGTGTGTGGTCACAGGAGAAATCAACTGGTTTCTGAGAGCTGTACAGGCTGGAGTCTCCTTTCTTAAGGTTCCTGAGGTCGAGGGAGGGCATAACAGTTACAGTGAATTTATTTAGGAGAGTTGCTATGACTGCCAGCTGGTCACCTGTTACAGGGCTTGCAAGGGTCTTCAGGGTGAAGAGAGAGATGAGAATCTTGACCTCATGTTCAGAAGGCTTGATTTATTATTTTATGATATATATTACATTATTACTATACTAAAAGAAATAGAAGGAAAGTTCTCAGAAGCTAGCTAAGCTAAGAATAGGAAAAGAATGAATAAACAAAGGGCTGTGTCTCAGCAGAGAGCGAGACCTAGCTCTGCCTTGAGTGGTCAGTAAATCCAAACATCCACCTGAGACCAATCACACATCCACCTGTTGCATTCCACAGCAGCAGATAACCATTGTTTACATTTTGTTGCTGAGGCCACAGCTTCTCAGAAGGGG
The DNA here is from genome assembly GCF_035770615.1 of Melospiza melodia melodia. Taxonomy (NCBI): domain Eukaryota; kingdom Metazoa; phylum Chordata; class Aves; order Passeriformes; family Passerellidae; genus Melospiza; species Melospiza melodia. The sequence goes on from NW_026948761.1 coordinate 2,507,609, forward strand.
GGAAAATCCTAAAGAAAGGATTTTTATGAAAAGATGTTGGTGACATTTCACCTGTACTGCAGGTTCCAAACCTTCATGAAGTCTGTAAGAGCATCAAACCCTCTGCTGTGCATTTTCTAGCTTAAACTGCAACTAAATATAATGGGATTCAAAAACCCAAGTGTTTGTCAAATTTGTTTCCATGAATGAGGAAATTGTAGATCACCCCTGTTCAGCAGTTTGTACTGGCAGTGATTTTAGTGCACTGCAGGCTTGTGAGTGTTTCTCTTAGGACTTTATTTTCACTCCAAGGGATTCCTAGTTGGGTGAGCAGCACTCAGCTGGGAGGAAACTAACTCAGGTTAACAAACCTGTTCCCCTGCACACAGGCTGTCAGAATAACCTGAAAGTGCTCTACAGTCAGAAAATGGCACCTGGATCCAGCAGGAAGAATAGCAGAAATATTCCCTCAAAGCCAGAACGGGTCTTGGATGCACCAGAGATGTTCAACGACTACTGTAAGTAGGCTACAGGGTTGAGTGCTGGACATCCAGAACATTCTGCACTGGATTGCTGTTCCTAGGACAGTGTAACTGGGCTGTCTGTATTATTTGGTGTACCCAGGCTAGCACAGACCCCTTCTGGAGTGTCCCTGTGTGGCCTTACTGGGACAGTGGTCTAGGGCACTGTGTAGGTACCTTGGAGCAGGGTACCTGGCCCCAGCAGCTGGGCATAGTGACACTCAGAAGGCTGCCCCTCACCTGTACGTGTGTGTGTGCACATGTGCACCCGCACCTGCTGCATCAGCACGGGTGAAGGGCAGGGCTCTCTAGCCAAGCATGGTGTGACCTTTCAAATTGTAGATCTGAATTGCATTGCATTTCTCTTTCAAAGTGTAGATCTGAATCTTGTAGACTGGAGCTCCCAGAACTTCCTGGCAGTGGCTCTGGACAACACTGTTTATCTGTGGAATCACGCTACTAGGGAGATTATCCCACTGCTGCAGACGGAGCATCCAGATGTTTACATTTCCTCTGCGTCATGGATTAAAGAAGGAGACTACCTTGCTGTTGGCACAAGTAGTGCTGAGGTTCAGGTGAATGCAGGAGTAAAACTAGAGACATTTTCAAGGGATTGACAGAACTGTGGGGCCTGGGGACAAAACCTTGGTTGGCAGAGGAAGGATGCCATGCACCTGACTTGTCTTCCCTGGTGTGGGGTGGAACTGCCCAGTGTGCAAGGCAGGGTTTGGTTTGGGGGTTTTCTGATAAGCAGCGTTACCTTCTGTGCTATAGTCATGAGATACACATTTTCTCTGTCCCCTTACTGAGAAAGCTGAGAGAGCCTATGCAGTGAGGTTCCTAGGGTATAGAAACAGGATTGGGTTTCTTCTGAAGAACTTTTTGCTTTGCCTTTCCAGCTATTGTTGCATTTATATTGTTGTATATCATATTTCTAGGGTCTCATACCTTCTGGGTGGTTTTCTCACAGCAGCTCTTCACAGCACTGTTGTTGCTTCTCAGCCAGGGCTCCTCTCCAGCTCTCCCTGAATGCCCCACCCCCTTTTATCCCAGCCACCTCCACGGGCTGCAGCTGCTGCCCAATCAAGAACATTGCAACTGCAGCCCGTTTACAATAACTAGAATCAGGGCAGGATCACTTATACAATACAGAGATCTTTTACTGCAATACATATATTTACTCAGGCCCCTATAAGCTATGGGACATTGAGCAGCAGAAACGTCTCTGAGCCATGACCAGCCATTGTGACCGTGTGGGAACCCTCAGCTGAAACAGCTACATCCTCTCCAGGTAAAGCAGTGGGTCAAGGGCAGTTTCCAGTTGTTGCAAACTCCTATCCCTCAATCTATGTGTGGCATGGGTTAGGGATGGCAGAGAGAAGTTTGTCCTGGCTTGGGATCCTTACTCAGCCTTATCTGTTGGGGCTGTGAGGAGAAGGCCTCTTTCCTGTATTGCAATTTGTGCTGAAGTTGTAAAGAGCTTGTGTGGGTGTTTCACTCATACCAACAGACCTGTATTGCTGGTAACACTGGTTGAAACCCAGTGGCAGCTATAGCAGTCTTGCAAAAACAAAAATGGATTTGGGTGAAAATGTGCAGCCTGACCCTGCAAACCTTCTCTTCTCTCTGCAGTGGTGCACGGACTGGGCACATCCATCACCACGATGTCCGAGTGGCTGAGCATCACGTGGCCACCCTTGCTGGCCACACACACGAGGTGTGCGGACTCAGATGGTCTCTAGATGGCCGCTACCTGGACAGTGGTGGCAATGACAGTCTGGCGAATGTCTGGCCATGCACCCAAGGTGGGGGTGGCAACTTTACTCCTCTACAGACCTTCACTTAGCACCAGGGTGCTGTCAAGGTGAGCACAGAGCTGCCACAGGCGGATATGTGTGTGCAAGGCAGGCATGCAGCACTGGCTGGGTGCAGGTTGCCTCTTGTGTGTTTTAAAATGAACTCTCCTCTCTCAGGCTGTGGCGTGGTGCCCATGGCAGATGAATGTTCTAGCCACTGGAGGTGGCACTAGTGACAGACATATCCGCATCTGGAACGTGTGTTCTGGCGCCTGCCTCAGTGCTATTGATACCCTTTCCCAGGTGACAGATCAACATCAGCTTGGAGACAAATACCTTCTGGCAGCACACCTACACAGAGCTGCTGGCTCCTCAGGCCCAGAGGCATGGGGAAGGAGGGGGACCATGCTCACCTCCGAGTGGTGAGCATCAGCACAAGGACCTTGTCTCACCTGTGTTACTGCCTCTTTGCAGGTGACTTCTATCCTATGGTCCACAAACTACAAGGAGCTCATTTCAGGCCATGGCTTTGCACAGAATCAGCTGGTTATATGGAAGTATCCAACAATGACCAAGGTTGCAGAGCTGCAAGGTAGGTGGACAGGGCCTGGGTGGGGGGCTGTTAGAGGTTGAAGACAGCTGCACTCCTTGGTTGGAGCCTGCAGCATCACTGATACAGGACAGTATCCAGGGCCATGCTGCTAGGAGTAAGGCATGCCCACGGGGCTGTGGAAGAGATACCATTGATCCAAGTGTGTGCTTGGGGTCTGGAATCATGCTGCCACAGCCACTGGGGAGACAGCTGTGAAAGCTGGCAGGGCTCATGGGAGCATACAGCAGTAAATGTGCATGTGCTGATCAGCTCAGCCCTGACTGCACATTCCTTCCCCTCCTCAGGTCATACTGATAGAATCTTGAACCTGACCATGAGCCCTGATGGTACAGCAGTGGCCTCAGCATCTGCTGATGAAACAGTGCAGGTCTGGAGCTGTTTTGAGATGGATCTCATAAAGAAGAAGAAGAAGGAGAAGGCAAACAATGCCAAAAGCGGTTATTCTTCACCAGAGCATCTGTTGAGAGCATGGGATTGTTGTGGGGAGGGGGATATTTGGTTTTACACACTGTAGAGTATTTTAAATGTTAATGAACTGCTTAACTTGACTTTTTCTTAATAGAGTCTGATGGAAGAAAAAGCCATGGCTCCTAAAACCAAGTCCTTCTCCCTGAGGCTGGGGATCTGGGCAAGGAGTGGAGACCTAGGTCTTAATGGCCAGTTTACAGGCCCCTGAGCTTAGCACAGCCTAGCAGAAGGATGCTGTGCAAGGGCTGTACTTCTGTTTCTGTCCCAGCTAAGATAGATATGTCACCTGCCCTGTCTAGATGCTGACCACAAGCACAGCAGCTCCACCACAGGCTCAACTGAAAGCACAGCATGGCTGTGGCCTCAGTTTGTGTTGTCGTGGCCTGTCTCACAAGCCCAGGGACACCTTCCTATGGCTCTGCAGGCAGATCTCAGTTTGTCTTGTTAGCTACAGGCAGCCATCACTGCCTGCCTATGGTGCTGGAGTAGAATAGCTATTGGAAGAAAAGGAGGGAGGGAAATATAGAGCAACAGCTGTAATCATCCTAAAGGCTGGAAAGAGGCTGGCTCTGGCATAAAGCCTGGTGCAAAACAAAAGGTTGGCTTACACTGCCACAGCCAGTCTGGATGTCATGCGAGAGCCACGCAAAGCACCACCAACCCTGTGCTCAGCCTTCAGTCACGTATTCTTCCAACAAATCTGATCTCCCTTCCCCTCCTGCTGACAGGAGGCCCTGGTGCCTCACTGAGGCTTCATGCAGGGGAGCAAGCACCAGGGCTCAGCTGACATTTACTGGAGCTTGACTCCCCTACACTTGGAAAAATGTCTTTTTTCCAGGCTGAACTGTGCTGGAGCAAGTTGCAGGAAATACATCTGAGCCCTCACCTGTTGGGAATTAAGCTGACTAGAGACTGGAAAAGTACAAGGCCGTGGCTAATTCCAAGTCGTGCACCTGCAAGATAATGTGTCCTTGGGCCTAGCTGAGTATGATAAAGGAGTGGACAGAGAGACGTGAGAAGTAGAGAACGTAGACCCAAAGGAATGAGGAAGAGTTGATGGTATAGTTTAACCAATAGATTGCTTGGCTTACAGAATATTCATAAGCTTATTATTTGCTGTATAAGTGTTTGATGCTTTCTTCAATAAACCGGACCTGTTGATGACCATCTGGTGTCCTGGTCTCCCTTCCTTCGACACTCACCTGACCAACAACCAGCTCAGCCATGCTGCTTTGCACGGTGGAGCTGCAGTGTCTGAGGCTGTGGGGCTGCACCAGACCCATCAAGCCTGTCCTTCAGCTGCACCAGCATTGCCAGGGGCTGCTGGGAACACTGCACAGCTGATAAGCACCTTGGCCTGTACAAAGCAGCTCCACCAAGCCTGTGCCTCCCATCAGCCCTCAGTGATTAGCTGAGGGTGGATTATTAACTGTTTTCACATTTCCCTCAGCACAGTACCACACTGTGCCTAGCACCAGCTCTGCCTCCTGAGCCTTACAGCAGCTGGAACCTTCAAAGGTTCTGACTTGTGCTTTGCCAAGGCCAGCGAGTGTGTAACCACAGCCACCAGAGCACCCCCCCAAACACACATAAAGCTGATATGGGGGGCACAGTCTCAAAAAACAGCCACTGAGCCAGCACCTTCCCAGCAGTGCTGCTGGTGCATCCCCATTTGGCCACTTGGGAAAGATCAGGAGGTCCAAGGATGGAGCTCTCCCTCAGACACAAATCCTCGGGCCACAGCTGTCTCTAAAGGGGAAGCAGGCAGGAACCCAGATGCAAGGCTGGGCTCTTCCACAGAGCTGCGCTGTTGTTGTAGGAGCCCTGCCCCACAGCCCTGCACTTGGTGCTGGGAGTTAGCACAGACTTGCCCTGTAGGGCCACAGCTGATTAGGCCTTCCCTGGTCCCTGGCCTGGAAGGAAAGCTTTATATGCTAAAAAGTTCCTGTCATTTTTTCAGTCCCATGTAAGAGCAGCTCAGCTTTCTCGCAGACTCTTTCTTTCTCCTTAGCACATGCCCCACACCCAGATGCTGTGCATTACACAGCCCTTAGAGGATCTCTGAGCATTACCAGAGGGTAATGATACTGCAGGGTCTTTGATCCCATGCTGGTCTCTCACAGTCCTGGAGTGAGGAGGAGAAGAGGAAGGAAGTGGGCATGGATCCAGCAGGCCCAGTAAACACAGCCCTGTAAGGCGTGAATTCAGTTCACAGCATGACAGCATATTAATTACCAAGAGCCATGGCCAGCCCATAGAAGAGCCCAGCAAACAGCGTGATGAATAAGAAGCTTGACTCTGCCAATATTCAAGCAGCAATCAATTTATTATTTAATATGGTAAAGTATGAGCAATACAGCGCTGGGTACAGTGCGGGAAGTTTTCCCTCCAACTGCACACCGATAGTTGAGGGTTACAAGTATTTATAGGGGTACTCATCAATTTTTTTCAGTAGTTTCTATTTCCAATTTTTACTCATCAGCAATTTTTATTCCAAATTATTACACAACAATTCTATACACTATTGTGATTTTAATTTCTCAGGATGTATCTCAGAGGAGTATCCCCAGATGGTGACGGTCCAGTTTCTGAAGGAAGAAAGACGAATCCCATCTGGTGGGGTCCAGCTCCCCAGATGTGTGTCCACCTTTTAATTGCAGAGACTATAAATCTCATTACAGTGATGTCCAGCTTCCCTTTGGTCGAAACCATAAACCCTTGAGGTGATGTTCATCTTCCTTTCTCAAGCTGTTTTTCTCTGCTTCAATAAGGTCTGAGATAACAATATTTCCTTTATATATATTCCAAAGTTACAGTTTCAAGGATACAAGTAATATTCTAAAATTATACTTCAAAAGGTTATTATTGCAGAGCTTTTTATGGATTAAATGCAAGCAAAAAGCAACATCTTTAACACCTTAATTCCAATGCTCCTAAATCGACTGGGGTTAATTTGCAAACAAAAGATAGGTTCAAAGGCCTTTTTCCATGCTTTAATTTCTGCAGTTATTATTAGAATTCACAGCTCTCCCATTGTCGGGGTCCACACATTTTGCATTCACAAATACACACGTTGCCTGTTTGTACCTGACACAAAACACAGCTTTGCATCTCACAAACAAGAAAATGCACTCATTGCTCTTCTGACACAGCTCTCTCTGTTCATGATGTGGGACAGCGAGTGCCAATGTGCAGGAGCTGATGCAAGGGACAGGGACACGGATGCAGCAGGCACAGTGCCAAGCTGACAGAGGGATGATCTCTGGCAGTGGCACTGAAAGAGAAGAGTTTGCAGGCAGGACAGAAAATGGCTCTTTGTTTCACCTCTTCTTTCAGTGCTGCTAAGAATGTAGCCTGGAGCAAGCTGGGAACACCAGAGCCTGGAGCCCTTTCCAGGCAGGGCTGCATGAGACACAAACCAGCCGGGGACTGAGGAGCCCCTGGGGTGGCAGTGAGCAACCTCGGGCTCTGCTCACTGCTGCTGGCATTTTCTATTGAACCATCTCCAAGGACTTCTGTTGTGCTCTGTATTTCTAAGGGTTTTCCCCCTTGGTTATTTTTGGTTGTCTCCTGCACCTTTTCTTCTCCAAATTTTCCTACCCTGTCAGCAGCAGCTCCTGTCCAGAACTGGCTCTAAAATATCAGCAAAGCAGCTAGGAACAACAATGGGTGGAATCCTGTGGCTCAGGAATTCGTATGCCAGAGCCCTGCCTGTGCCTGTGCCTTATGTCAGGACCTCCTTCTCTGTGCAAAAACTAGGGATTAGTGGAGTTTTTTTGCCAAAGAGCTCCTGAGAAGTAAATGTTGTGCTAGGTTTCTCAGGAGTGTATCTGTTAAGTTCATTGCTGGCAAAGAGAAAGTAATGCCAGGGTAGCAGGGCAGCTGGGAGCTGGTCACTCCCTGCAAAGGGCTGGTGTAGGATGTGGGAACACCACGTTCCAGGAGAGGCGAGCAGGATCAATGTGCTCAAGGTGCTGCCAATGAGGTTTGGGTTCACTTAGAGAGTAGTCAGGGCTGGTGAGTACTGCAAGATCCAGCTGCAGTCCCCATCCATGTCCCTTTCAGTGCTGGCTTTAGGGTGTCTGCAGCCTGGATCCAGAGCGCCCTGGGGGGCTCCTGAGGCCGCCTTTGCACTCAGGGTGAGGATGCCCAGGAGCCGCTGAGGCCGCACTGGGGACCAGGGCTGGGGCGTGTGGCCTGGCAGGTGTGGCTCTGGGGGCTGTGACATGCCACGGCATGGGTCACTGTCACTGCCCTCCGCAGCCCTGGCTACCTCTCTGATGCTCCAGGGACAATGGCAAGAGTGGGGACCTGGCTAGGTTAGGGTTTTGCCTGAGCCAGAACCTCTAGGACAAATGCCCAGCAGTAGAGACCCTTGGAGGACCGAGTGGAGGAAGCAGAGGAGGCTCTTTGGCAGCATAAAGTGCAGCAAATTCATCAGGAGAGGAACGGGGAAGGTTCACAGGGCAGAATTCCCAAAGGGAACAGATGTTGAAAGAACCCCCAACACCCCTGTGCACGGGTTTCTAAAATCTTTGAAAACACCAGGTGGACACCGTATAGTAACCAATAAACGACTCTCGGGGTGTGGTTTTGAGGGCTACAACAAATCAGAACAAGGGGAAGAGAGAGCTTTGGGATAGGGATTGGATCTTATGGCGAGGGACAGGGAACTTTCTGGAACAAAGGGTAGGGTTTGGGCTGAGGGATGGGGCAAAGGGGCCGGGTTGTCTTGAGAGGCAGGGAAAAATCTGGTGAGGAGGGAGGGGATTCCTTGAGGAACACTTGGATAGGAGGGCATAACATAGGGGAGAAACTAACTGTAATAACTCGGGGAACACTTGAACATACCACTATATAACAGAACATTTGACTCAATAAACTAACACACTGCAACACAGAAATTCAGGCTTTCGGCAGCTGAGAGGTGGCACTATTAGAACCCGCAGCAGCTGGTGAAAGCCATCTTTCTCCTTCAGGTTCTTGCTGTGTGGAAGGTGCTGCGAGTTGTGGTGGCTGCACTCCCCCTTTGCTGGGAGGATGATCTGTGCTAGGGGAGAGCAGAAAGCTGCCATGGTGAGCAGAACATGCTCGGAGCATTACAGTTCAGAGAATGGCACTGCCCCTGAAGGGCAAAAAGCCTGAAAGCATAGAATTCTGTGCAGAACTGTTGCACAAATTTTCTCTTCAAAACATGCTCATTTTTGTATACTGTGGATGAATACTCTGGGTTTTATAGAATACATGGGTTTTTTTCTTAAGGTTTTTGGGAGAACTCTCAAGTTTATTTCTCTTTGTATTTTACATCCAGCATGCATACAGGTTTTTTTTTATTATTATTTTTCTTTAGTAAATACTTAGGGAAAAATACCTAAGCATTTTTCAATCCTTTGGGATATTGTGATTACTATTCTTAGAAAGAAAACCTTGTTGAACAAGTGTGAAAACACAGAGAGAGGGAAAATAGCATAAAAGTCTTTTAGAACAGGGCGTGTAATAAGGACTGCAGAACTGAGTAATTCCTCCAAGTGTAGAATTAGCAAGATATATCACAAAGAGTAACTGCCAAGATACTTTCTTAAACCAAGGGAAATGTGACCTGCAGCCATACGAAGCACAGCCAAAGCAAATGAAAACCTTTGGAAAAGAGGGAATTTTGCCAGTGACATCAGTCTGTCTGGATAACTGAGGGATGCCCATCAATATTGCATACATTCCTCAATATTTGCAATGTCTTTTCTCCCAATTTCTGTGAAATGAATAAGCTGCAGTTGTTTACCATTAGCTTAAGCTCTTAAAGGAATGACCAAGCACCATTTATGTTTTTCTGTAGCTGAGCAGGACTTGAGTTTCCCAAATCTTCTACAAAGCAGAAGGGAATCACACAGCTACTTGTGCTAATGTTAATGAAGGGTTTCATGAAAGCAGGTGAATGAGAGCATTGTGTTGTAAAACTTCCACATGCAAGAAAACAGGAGTCCACTTAGAATAAAACATATAAGGCTAGCATGACATCAGAACAGGATAAAATGAAATTGCTAGACAGGAACGGATGCGTCAGAAATTAGGTGCATCATTTCTGATACATTTGCATGCATTTGCAAGCTAAAACAGAAAAGGAAGGGCAGAGATAATAAGGAACGAAGATTTTAAAATTGCACTGTGCAGAAGAGACACACAAACCACCAGTGTGAACACAGCTGGGAGATTCAGCTTGGAGATGGATTAGAGTGGAATCCATTCACTGAAGGTCTCTGGTGCACATGAGTGCAAAGACTGAGGAAAAAGGAGAAAAGTTTAATTTCTGAAAGCTGTTTAGATTCCTGGAAGCATTGTCTAGAGACCTAAAAATCTAAAGCCTCCGAGAATCTGAACCTAAACCATCCCCAAATTGATTGATAAGGTATGATGTGCACATCTCTGCTGTTTTCAGAGTCAGTGAAATTGACAATGAGTGGCTGGAAATTAGGAATGCCAACCCAGATTTTATCTCCCTTACTTTAAGAACACCTTAATAAGGCACTTCAGGAACTGAACACTGACATTCTCACCATGCTCTATTTACTTTACATTTGAATAAAGGCTGGTAGAAGCAGAAATCGGGCTTTAATTTCTCCCCAAATTACCTGTTGCACTTTCAGGTTAGGAGTAGATGTAAAATTCAGCTAATCACTCTCTCTATGCATGAATATTCCACTAGTGAACTGACATACAGAGCATCCTTTTTCTCTTTTGCACCTTCCTAAATGGTGCCCAATGAACAGAACACGTGCATAAATCTCACAGAAAATCAACAAAATTGCTGAAATTAACACTCAATTCCCTGATAAAAGCTTCTAAGAAAAGGCTTGACAGAATCACTGAACAAACTGAAACTTGGAAGAGAAACACGCATTTCAGCACTGATCAAGGGGAAAGAAAAAGAAATGCTGTAACAATTCCAAGTGGAAGGGAAGGAGAAACACAGGAAGCACAGAAAGAGCAAGGCCCTGTCAGATGACCTGTGCAAGGTAACTTTGTGCCCCAGCACTGTTAGAGGACATTCCCTGTCATTGGTGCAAGCAGCTGGAGACATAAATGCTGATTGATTTGGGGGCCACAGTCTTGATAAGTGCAGAGGTGGTTCAATAACCTGACATGAGGGAGTTCCCTCATGAGGGAGCAACTGGGATGCCAGAAAGAAGTGAGCAGCTCCCCACAGCCTGGCCCGCTCGGCTGCTTTTCCTTCTGACCCTCCTGGGGAGGCTCTGACATTTCCTCTTCCCTGATGGAAGCGCAGCTGCTGCCAAGGGAAACGTCCCCACCCTCATTCAGTGTTCCCTGTGCTTGCCAGATGTCCCATCTGCTGTCCCTGCCCAGGAGAGCTGCTCTGCTCGGGAGGAGGAGACCGAGCGAGAGCCTGGGAACATCGGCGGCTGCAATCCCTCCTGATCTAGCGCTGTTTATGGATGTGTAGCTAGATTTGGATAGTTACAAGTATAGGGATATTTACAAGCACTGACTGATATTTGTATAGGGATATTATGTGTGTATATTGTTATATTGATGCGTGTATATTCATCTGTTTACACACTTGTACAGCTCTGTAGCTGTGCATTTCTATTGCTGGGGATGTCTGGATTGTTTTATTTGTCCATTGATATTTGTGTATTTATAGACAGGTCTGTTATGTTTGTATTATATTGTCATGTTATATGTCATGAAATATGTAATGCATGTTTACATCTCTATATTGTTATGCCTATATAGGTATTTACTTCTATTTATTATGTATGGAGTTGTATAGTTCTAAAATTCTATTTCTTTAGTTCTGGATCTGAGATTCTTTAGAGAGGGATATTGATGTTTCTGTATTTGTATATGGGCTGTATGGCTGTAGTAATATGTAATAAATTTAATTGTTAATCTTCAATTCAGTAACTTCAATATTTGTGTACAGTGAGTTGCTGCAGAGGGTTGCAATAATTTTTTTTTCAATGAAGTTGATATCTGTATATATTTACATAGCACATTTCTCAGAATAAATTAGATTTTAATCATAAATTGATATTTCTGTGTTTCTATATTGGTAGCACAGGTGTTGCAATTTAAAATAAATTTCATTTTTAAACTTAAGTTAATGTTTGTGTATTTGTACATTAGTAGTGCGGGTGTAACTATCTACAATAAATGCAATGTTTCAACGGAAGTAAGTGTAGATTTGTGCTACCCAGAGCCATGAGCAGATGTAAATGCTGGAGGATTTTGGCCACGCAAATCTCCGGCCATGCCCAGCACCTGCCCCACCTGCACTCAGGCTGGGCAGGGGAAGCGCAGATTTGGGCTGGCAGCAGAGCCCCACGTTGGCTCAGAACTCGCTGCAGAGGCAGCTGAGAAAACTCCGGGGCTCCACTGAGCACAGAATCCAAGCAGGAGCCACCCAGGGAGGACAAATCCCTCATCCCACGGGCAGCTCTTTAGGAAAGTGCTCCAAGTGTCCCCCTGAAGCTTATCCCAGAGACCAGAAGCCAGCAGGGATCCTGAGCCAGCTCTGCTGCCTTTGGCAGCACTTTGGCAAATGAGCTGCAGCAAGGGGGAGGCAGCAGCGACTGTGACTGCTGCAGGCTGGGGATGAAGGCAGGGCCATGGACACAAGGGCTGAGATGCCCCAAAATCCAGAAGGAGGTTGGAGAGCTGGGAATCAACTTGGCATTTCAGTGCCAAGCTCTCACAGGCACTGAAATGATGGAATCCCTTTGTGTGAAGTGACCTGGAAGAACTGACAGGGAGTTGCTGCTAGGATCAGGAGTAGCAGAAAGCAAAAATGTACAAACACTAGGAGATCATCTAATACGCCCACAAGCAATTGCTTCAAAAATGATCTCATATATTGAATATATTATAATATTTATAATATGCTATTATATTATTATATATTAGTAATTATGTTATGTTATGTTATGTTATGTTATGTTATGTTATGTTATGTTATGTTATGTTATATTATATTATATTAGTCAAAATATATACTATATAATATGCATGAAATTTAATGCACATGTATTTTTGGACAATTTTTTTTAATATATATTTTCATTTAACATATATATTTGAAATAGTCTTTCAGCTTGGGAGAGTGAAGATTTACAACAGTGCAAAACCATCTGCACACACAGCAGTCAGCCCCCGGGTGCGTGCATGCACACCCACCCACTGTGCTTGCTCTTCTCAGCATCTCGGGGCTGCTGTTTGCACAGAATTGGGATCAATTTAACTCGACAGAGCCACGAGTGGGGTGTCCAGCTTGTCATGAACACTCATGTGGCAATGAACAACACAGAGCTCCCAAACCACATTATCACAGGTTATTTCATTCCTGCTGGGCACTGTGGAACTCTTAAAAGACACAGAAAAGGGGTGGAAAACATTGGCATCATGCTACTGCTGGTGTCCTCCTGGAGGAAAATCTGTTGGGTTTCTTAAGGTGGTAGCTTTCCAAAACCTAGGAAAACTGCTCAGCACTGGTAGCCAAATTGTGAATGGTTTTCTTGACTTGGCAAAGCTGGGGTGTTACCAATGGACTCCGTCCTTGGTCCAAATCACCTGCCCTCACCTGCAGACAAAAGCACCACCACCACCACCAGAAGCTGCATCAGTCAGTTTTCTCAAAAAGCTGTGTTAAATTTGGGAGAGGAAAGGAAAACACATCAGACACTGTGGATTAATGACAAGACTCTGAGGAACAGTTCCAAAGCAAAGGGCAGCAGCTTCTCTCTGGCTGCCCAGGACCCTGCGCCCCGCGGGCTCTGCAGAGCTGCACAGCGGGGAGGCAGCTTCGGGCACCTCAGCCCCTGGGCAGGAGGGGCTGCTTGCTCTGCAGGGCTGCCTGTGGGCAAAAGCAGGGTGCTGGCATTCTGCTCTGGACCCCAGCCTGGCCTTGCAGGGCTGATCCTGTTCCCTGTCTCAAATGTGCTAAAGACAGACTTGTTTGTTTCCAGCTCTGCACAGGTGTGATTTGCACCACAAAATACTGAAGGGCTAAGGCCTGAACCACAGACCCTGACTGAAGCCTCAACAACAGGACCTGAGCCAAAGCTGCCCTCTAGGTGACCTTCCCAAACCAATGTTCCATGTATCTGCTCCTTAACCAAGTGTTATTATCAAAAGGATTGTTGCATCCATTCACTGGTGAAACACGTCTTCACCTTTCTGCATGAGGAAAATGGACAAGGCCACACCTGGCCTTGGCTCCTCCTTGAGCCCTGCGCAGGCTCGGGGAGAAAACCAAGAGGAGAATGACACCAGCTGTGCCCCCAGCAGAAGCTCTGGCACATTGCTCGTCCAGCACTGTCAGAGCCGGGCTACTCTCACAGCGCACTCGGGAGCCTCGTGGCCGCCAAAGGTGGAGGCACCGCAGGATTTCCCGGTTCCCGGCCGCGGCTCTGCAGGGCTGGGCTGGGACAGCTTCCCCCAGCTGATGTGCAGCTCTGCATGAAGGGGAAACCATTGGGGTACCTGGTGATGGATCTTCCTTAATCACCAGAGGCACCCTTTTGTAATAATGCTGAGGTGCATTGCTTAGCTTATCCTTTCCTGACTCTTTTTTGCACTTTTGCATTACAGTAAATCACATTATTCCTTCAGCTGGTGTCTGTGTCTGCATCTCTGACCCTCTCCACCATCAAAACAAACACACAGCCAGTTTAGCATGAGACCTGCCTCTCTGCCAGCCCATCTCTTGGCAAACACCCCTGGTGGCCATCTCCACAAATGAAATTCCCACTTTGCAACTTCCTTTTCTGCAGGCAGGTGAGAAAAGGAGCCACTCCCAGTTCTGGACACCTCCAGAAACCAGCTGCTTTCAGCATTCACAACCCTGAAGTATCAACCTCCTTCCTTAACCGGCCACAGAGAGCTCCCACCAAAAGGCCTTTTGTCCGAGGATACCCACAGAAGAGCTGGAGAAAGGAGCAGTTTGGAACACAGCTGCTTCAGAGTTTAAACCTGCCTTTATCAAATGAGCACACACCAACCTGTCCCAAAGGGAAAGCAGGCAGGAAAGAGAAGCTCCTCTCCCACAACAGCAAACTCTGTGCTTCCTTCTGTTCCAGCTGGAGAGTGGAGGCCATGGGCTGCACCTCACTTTGGGAAGGAGCCCTGGGAATTGGCCTGGTCTGGGAGGGCAGCAAAAGGAATTCCCCAAAAAGTAGGAAAAGATTCTCTGGAAGCATTAGATTATGACAGTATTTCTGGAGGAAAGGGAAAAAAAAAAAAAAAGAACTGGGAACTTCAAAAAGTTCCCAGACTGAAATTTGTTTGCCAATACACCAACCCCAAAGTCTCTGTGGTGTGTCAGGAAGCTCAGGAATGTAGAGAGCATTTTGAGCAGACACTGGATAGAAGCAAGGTGTACAACCCTGCATAGGTTGCCTTAGACCAGAAGCATGCTGCCCTTGGGCAAACAATATAAAGAAGTTTGCCAAGATGTACCCCAGGAAAAGAGATGTGAAGCAAGATGTTCTAGGGATGTGAAGAGAAGATATGGGGCAGAATGTTCTGCTGACACTTTTGCCAATCTGTGTACCTGACTAAAGATATGTTGGCTCTTTGTCCTACACGTAACACTTTGTAACCACTTATAAGTATTCTCCCGTTGCTGAACCCTGCATTAGCATATAAATGTACCCTGAGATTTGCAATAAACTGAGCATCGATCATTACCTCCATGAAGATTGATCTCTGCCTGCGGAGGGCTCCTTTCTCTATTACCCCTCTCCTTTTCCCCGTCTCTCTCCCATACACCTTGTTTCTCTATCTGGCATCCGTATACTTTCTTTCTTTACAGGAATGAACTTGCAAGGCTTGGATAAACACCACTGGTGTCCGTCCCCCAGAGCACGAGCAGCTCCCCAACAAGACTTCAAGACTAAGGGACAAAGCTTCCCCCTTCAGCTCTCCACAGCAGCTCTAGGGAGTCTCTCCCCACTGCCAGATCTCCTTTGTCAGTCCACAGTGACAAGAGTTGGCTGCAGGAGGCATTTGCATTGGAGCTCTCCCCAAATGGGGGGAAAAAAAGGAAGAGGTGATTCCTGTGGAAATACAAAGGCAACGCTGCTTGGGAAGACACCAGTGTGAGTTTGCTACAGCTCTAGGCCAAAAATCCTTTGAAGAAAGCAACATCCATCCATGGGGCAGCACTTTGGCTTTGATATCAATGCTAACAAAATTGCTTCCCATTCCTGCTGCTGTAGCTGACTCCGAATCACGAGAAATGTGCCAACTCTGCCAAAGACAGGCAGACATAGTGAAATAAAACCAGCTAGTCTGTGGAAAAGGAGACCAAATGAATGTTTTCAAATCACCCCTTTTCATCCTTTTCCCAGCCAAAACAGAGCAATGTCCTTCCTCTCTGTCCCCGATGGTGACCCAGACATGGCATGCAGAGTGAGGATAACCTGCTGTGCTGTGCCGTGCCGTGCTGGGCAGAGCCGAGCCGAGCCGAGCCGAGCCGAGCCGAGCCCGGCCAGCCCCGGAGCCGCCCCGCCCGTGCTGTGCCCGCAGCCCCGGCTCTGCCGCGCGCGTCCCCGCGGGCCCGAGCGCAGTGCTCCCCTCAGGCCGCGCGCCGCCGGCGCAGCCGCGGCCGTTGCGCTGCGGGCGTTGTGGCCACAGTCGGCGATCGATGCCATGGCGGAGCTGCCGCTGCCCGCCGGGCTCAGCGCCCGCACCTTCCCCGCCAAGCTCTGGCGCCTGGTGAACAGCCCCCGCGTCCGCTCCGTGCGCTGGGACAGCCGCGCCCAGGGGCTGCTCATCGACCGCTCCCTCTTGGAGCGGGAGCTGCTCAGCTCGGGCCGCGCCCACAGGGGCCGTGGCCATGGGCCGGCCCCGGTGCCGCACACGTTCAGGGCCACGCAGTTCCGCAGCTTCGTGCGGCAGCTCTACCGCTACGGCTTCCACAAGGTGCCGGGCTGGCTCGGCTCGGCTGCGCCGGGCGATGCCGGGGCCTGGCTCCACTACAGCAACCCCTGCTTTCGCCGCGACCGCCCCGACCTCCTGCTCCGCATCAAGCGCCGGAGCGCGGCCAACAGGCAGCGGCCGGCGGCGGGCCGGGATGGCCGCAGGCGCCCGCCCCGCGGCTCCCAGCAGCTCCCCGGAGCGCGGCCGCTGCCAGACGGGCGGCACGGGCGCGGTCGCTTCACGCCGCTGCCCAGGGAGCGGCCGCCGCTGCCGGCCGGGCGCCCGCCCAGCGGCTTCCTCCTGCTGCACAGGGAGCGGGCGCTGCCGGACGGGCGGGAGCTGCGCAGCCCCCGGCCCGGCCGCCTCCAGCAGCACCCCGTGGAGCGGCCGCTGCTCGCCCGGCGCCCGCCCTGCAGCTTCCACCTGCTGCACAGGGAGCGGCCGCTGCCGGCCCGGCGGGAGGGGCCGAGCCGCTTCCAGGAGCTCTACGGGGAGCGGCCGCCGCCCGCCGAGCGGGCGGTGCTCGGCATCCCGCCCTGCCACTTGCTCGGGCTCCACGGGGAGCGGCCGCAGCCGCTCGGGCGGGAGGGGCCCCGCAGCCGCTCGCAGGAGCTCTACGGGGAGCGGCTGCCTCCGGCCGAGCGGGAGGTGCTCGCCATCCAGCCCTGCAGCTTCCAGCAGCTCCACAGGGAGCAGCAGCCCCCAGCCTACGACGCACGAGGTAAGAAAAGAGTTGTAGCCTTGTTTTTCCAAAAGGTCCTGAATAGTGACCGTTTGAAGTATTTTCCCACAAGGCTCTGTCATTCTCGGCCAGAAGCTGTCAAGCCTACTAGGAAGGGGCACCTAGGAGGCCAAAAGACTCTCTGCCTGGTTTTGCTGTGTGCTTCCCGTGATGTTTGATCCACAGCAGCACTAGAGCTCTGTGTCCCACAGCCACGTTGTGGAACCTGACCAATGTGTTTGGATTCTTGCAGCCACCCCGGGCACTTCAGGGCCCAGCACCCCACCCGGCAGTGCAGCCTGTGCAGCACGGACGGCCTCCCGCTCAGCACAGAACGCACCTGGGGAGGAGGAATGGCCACCAGCAGATCTGGGCCTTGCCGTAGAGAAAATGATTCGGGAGATCAGGAGGTCCCTGTCTGAAAGATCTCCCTCTGCTCAGGTAATTCCATTGGATTGGGATAAAAGGGGCTGGACTGAGAACTTTTGAACCTTGTTACATGGTTAAGAAGCAAAGGCTTCTTTAATTGAACTTATTTCATTATTATTTAGTTATTGAATTATTCTTGGTAAAGAAAGATTTCTAAAAGAGGGGATGAAGAAGAAATGAAGAAGAGGTTTTACTTGCTGGGAAAGAGGAGAAGAGTGTTTGGAGAAGTAGCACTGAAGTCCAAATGTCCCGTGCAGGGAGGGGCATGCCAGAGATGCCTCTGTTGCAGCTGCAGCAGATGTGGGCTGTGCCTCTTTTGGGTGGGAAGGCCAAGGCAAAGCAAGTGCTGGGCTGCAGCTGCTGCTGCTGTGTGAGCCCTGCCGAGCGTGTGGGCGCTCCCAGAGCCGTGGCTGGGGCTGGGCTGCAGCTGCAGCTCTCTGTCCTTTGCAGATTATTACACTGTTGGCCAAAGAATGTCTGTCTTTCTGTTGATGTGCTGACCCATTGCCTGCAGTACATTTGTGATGATGACTCAAGGGGGAGAGTGGGATTTTTTGGATTTGCCAATGCCTTATTCTCAAGTGGCATGACTTTTGTCTTCTGTAAAGTCACACATAGCAGCTTAGAGAAGCATTTTATTCCATAATAAAAGGAAACATTGCAGGCTTGGAACCATCTTCAGAATCTTTAGGGTTCTGATGGACGGACTATGGCAGAAGAGATGAATGTTCTGAAACTGGTCATAGGGAGAATATCTTTGTGTCCAAAGGTAATTTGCTTCATTGTGGACGTTTGCTTCCTCAGTATAGAGTATAGGAATAGAAACACTACTTGGTTGTCTGGATTTTCCTGTCTTTTGGGTTGGTTTTTTTCCCCACCCTAACGATTTACAGATTTTTGCCACTGATCACAAATGTGATCCTGGAAATAGCCTGGGTGCATCAATGTTTGCCTGGATGACACACGCAGGGCAGCAGCAGAGGGCTCGGAGAAGCAGCACCTTGTGATGGGTTGTGTGAGCGCTTGGCTGGGGGTGCTGAGACTGCCAGGCAGAAATGTGTGCTTTGCCTGTGGGTTTGCAGCACACAGCCCTGAGCAGGGCTGGGAGCCATGCTGGCAGCAAGGAGAGCCCCTGGCTTTGTGCTGGCTGATTTCTCACAGCTCTGGGATAAGGCAGGGTCAGAGCGTGGGGGCACGTTCCCTCACTTGGTGTCTTCTGGTTTTCTGTGTTCATGTTTTGTCTCAAAGGTCATTTTGTGAGAGCTTCAGTTTCGCCTTGGCCCCCTGAATCCTGAGTTTAAAAGGCTTGTCATGTGAACTGTGTGGGCAGTGTTCCCTCCTCTGGTCTCCATGTCCTTTGGGAGTGGAGAAGGACAGTTACTGTATCCCTGATATGATTCCAGCAAAATAGGGAATGATCTTTGGGTTCCTTTCTTTCTGTTTTTCTGCTCAGGACAATGTTGGTGTTGCCCCTGATTCTTCAGGAGGGGAGCCTGTGAACAGAGCTGCAGCAGAGGAAGCTTCATCTGGCACCGAGAGCTGCAGGAACAGTTCCCAGGAGCCCGAGGAGCCTGGTAAGGACAGAGCCCACACTGGTTTAGAGAGCTGTGAGATGGCTGCCCTGAGCAGGGTTGGTGCTTCCTGGTGCCTTGAGTTCAAATCCTGCGCTGGCACAACCTCCCTGAGCCCTGCCCTCCAGGCTTCTCCAGAGGCTCTGACACGGAGTCCTCTGCTGGGGCAGAGAGCAGGGAATAAACCTGACCTTGTGCGAGGTGTGTCACCAAGCCGTGTGTCCCAATTTTGTGCTGAAGTTGGTGGATAAATTTACTGCAAGGTGCCAGGGGAGGCCAGGCTGAGCGACTCTTGAAGGAACAGGGAAAAAAAAGAGCAAAAAGTCAGGGTAGAAGTCCAAATCACTGACTAAATGTAATACCAGTGGTCGTGACCCACAAGAAAAACAAGGAGCACAACATCAGGGGCCAGGTAATTGAAAAATCACGGTAACTCCAGTATCAGAAGGAAAAGCTTGAATGACCCCTGATTAGGGAGGCCTAAGAGGAGAGAAGGAGCACTGTGGATCCATTCCTTAGCCCAGCTGGTGCAGCCTGCAGGCCTTGTAGGGAGCTCTGTCCCTCCCAGCCCTTGCTGCCAGAGCTGATGGTCGAGTTGGAGCAGCTGCTGCTCACTGCAGAGGGCAGTTTGTAGATGGCAGGTAATGGAGCTGGTTCATGACTCAGCTCCCAGCACCTTCAGCTTCAGCCATTTCAGTGAGGACTGAGGTCTCTCTATCAGCTCAGAGAAAGAACAAGGCTGGGCTTTCTTGTGGCAGCTGGGACTGTCTGTGTTTCAAGCTCTCCTGGGTGCCCTTTGCACTGCAGGGGCTGAGACTTCATTGAGATACTTCAATGTTTTGAAGCACACTTTTGAACACTTGGAATGGTCCCTGTTCTTTTAAGGGCAGATTGCTTCAAATTGCCAAGTGAGAGTCTGCCTTTCAGGCCATCTTTGACAGCCCCTGGTAGAAGGACAATTGCTGCCCAAAGGAAAGGTGCACAAGGGCCAATATTGACTGAGCGTTCCCTTTGCTTCCCAGATGCCATCTGACCAACATCTCCAGGAGGGCTGCCCTGCATGGCAGGAAGAGACAGGGGAGAGCCTGTGACCATCGGGCGGGTAGAACTTCTCTGCTTGTAGATATGTTTATAGATTTCTATGGTTATTTATTAGTGGATATAGTTCCATTTATAGAGGATAATGTTCTATTTCTATGGACATATATTGATAGATCCGTGTAGTTAAATGTGGATATGTATATAGTTATAGATGTGATATATTTTATTATATATTCACATTTATATATTTTCAGAGTTAGATTCTTATACGTGCGGAGTAAAATACTTATATAAATATATCTATATGTATGAAGTTACATTTATAAACATGTATAGTTATATAGTAGGAGGAACAGGAATGTTTAGGTGGAGAGATTGATGGAAGGATTGGTGTTTGTGTAGGCCTAGGCTGCATTTGTACCTCTTTCCCCCCTCAGCTGCCTTTTTCACCTCTTGCTTTTCCCCCCGGTGCCCCCTGTGTCCCCTGTCCCTGTGCTGGGTCCGAGCTGGCGGCCGGGCCGGGTGGAGCAGCACTTCCAGCCCCGGCTGTCCCTGGAGCGGTGGGAGCTGCCGCTGGCCCCAGGCACTGTCCCTGAGGAGCTGCTGAAGGACGGTGAGACTGAGGGGACTGAGGGGGCCGTGGCGCTGAAGGGACAGTGACCCTGAGCTGCTGCTGGGGCTGAGGGCTGTGGGGCAGCCGAGGGCCATGGTGGCACTGAGGTGACAGGGAAGTGGCACAGGCTGGCAGGGTGGCAGGTCTCAGGGGACGGGATGGCTCAGAAGGGACTGAGGGGGGTGAGAGGAATGTGAGGGGCTGAAGAAACTGAAGGGGGCTGGGGCTTCACCGAGAGCATGGCGGGGCTGAGGGGATGGAGGGGGCCAGCAGGGAGCACAGAGGGCTCCGGGACTGCAGCTCTGCCAGGCCTTGGAAGCAATTCCAGAGGCTCTGCTTTTGCCACAGCTGCCATGAAGACCTTGAGGACAGCCGGAGACTGACGGGAGCCAGCAGGGAGGAGCTGAAGGCCAGCAGCGAGAGAAGTGAACGGGGCCCTGCTGCTGCCAGCCTGGAGAGAGCCTGGCTGAGGCCACAGGCCCGGGGAGGCAAGTGGGGCTGAGGCTGCCGTGGGCTGTGGCCGTGGGCACTGACCGGCAGGGCAGGAGCGGGCCCTGCCCGTGCTGGGGCTGCTCAGCGCAGCTGCCCCGGCTGGCACAGGGGCTGTCCTTGGGCAAGGCAGCTGTGCCGCAGGGCCCGGGAGCTGTGCCGGCTCTGCCGGCTCTGCTGGGCTGCGGGACAGTCCCGCCGCGGCTGCGCTCACCACAGCCCGGCCCGCCCAGCTGCTTTCTATTTCTGACCCCCTGGGGAGGCTCTGACATTTCCTCTGCCCTGATGGAAGTGCAGCTGCTGCCAAGGGAAACATCCCCATACTCACTCAGTGCTCCCTTTTCTTGCCAGATGTTCCATCTGCTGTCCCTGTCCAGGGGAGCTGCTCTGCACGGGAGGAGGAGACCGAGCGAGAGGCTTTGAAGATGGGGCAGCTGGGATCCTTCTGCTTTGAGTTCTGTGTAGACATGTCTAGAATTGCATTATCCATTTGGATAGACATGTCTGTCCATCTCTAGACATATCTGTTATGTAGAAATGTCTAAAGATATCATTTGGATATGCACATTTGTCGGTTGCTATTTGTATAGGACTATTTTTGTATGTGTGGTGTTTAGGGATGTAACCTCTGTATATATGTACGTGTATATATACATATTTGTTTGTAATTACATCTATGTGTATATTTCTATCAAAGTATACATGGATGTTATTGTATCTGTGTTTAGTTCTCTTTCCTATATATAAAGTTGTGTTGCTATTTATTCATTTGTAGTTATATGTAATAAATTAAGTTGTTAAATGCCTAATTGATCTTTGTGTATAGTGAGTTGTTGTAGAGGTTGGCAATAAATTTAGTTTTGTTAACTGAATTAGTATTTGTATATTTTTACACAGACTGGTTGTAATAATCTAATAAATTCCTGGTTTTAACTTAAATTGAGATTTGTATAGTTCTATATTGTCAGCGTGAGTGTAGCAATTTGTAATAAATGACATTTTTCAGCTGAAATTGATTCTTGTGTATTTGTGGATCAGCAGTGCTGGTGTAGCAATCTGCAAGAAATGCCATTTGTCAGCTGCGATGGGTGTTCTGTGATCTGTGCTACCCAAAGCCATGAGTAGATGTAAATGCTGGAGGATTTTGGCCATGCAAATCTCCGGCCATGCCCAGCACATGCCCCACCTGCACTCAGGCTGGGCAGGGGAAGCGCAGATTTGGGCTGGCAGCAGGGCCCCACGTTGGCTCAGAACTCGCTGCAGAGGCAGCTGAGAAAACTCCGGGGCTCCACTGAGAGTAGAACTCCAAGCAGGAGCAAGCCTGGCAGGAGAAATCATTCACAATGAAAAAAAGAGAGAAAATGTGGCAAAGCAGATGTGGGGATACTCTGTGAGGCTGATAAAATGCTCTGAATCACCCCTGCCTAGGCACGTCTTCTGCAAAAAGGTTTTGTTAAAAACTGAATACCTCCCATGAAATACAGATTGCACTTTCCCCTTCACTTATCTTGCTGTGTGAGTGGAGACACTCTCTCCTTATCACTGAGAATTTTTGCCCTTCAGCACCTCACATTTAATCAAAGATGATGTACTACCACTTGGCACCATCAATGAAAACAGCCCTGCCCTCGTGGCAGTGTTTGCAAAGTCTTCCCACCTCCTGTCCCCACATGTGACAGACGGAACCATCCCCTTCTGTCCAAACTGTGCCTGAGCTGAGTGAGGGCTCCAGGAGCTCAGGAGGTGCAAGAGCACTGCACGTGGGAAGGTTTAGCAAAGCTTCCTAAGCACCAGTAAACTCTGGGTTTGCCAGTCTTCCCCTGCAATATTGTCCTACTCAAGAATGATCCTGGAGGACACTGTGCCTCCAGCTCACTCAAGAAAAGTTTGTTTTCTTCAAGGCTTGAATAGAGGAAAATGAAAATTGTGGTTTTTAGAGTGAAATTTGGGGGTTGGTGCAGCTGGGTTCGCTCCACTATTTGCTGTGCAAAGTAGGGCAAAAGCTTTAAATTCCCAGCAGAAGCTGACTACCAGCCCACACAGACTGGAATGAGGCCCAGGTGGGCTTGCTGCACACTGGTCCAAGGGAAAAGCTGGAACAAAGTCCCCTTTTATTGCAGATGGAGTCTGTACTGGTGTCTCCAGGGCTGTCTGTGGTACTACACGGCAATCCAGCCAGAAACTGGGGATATGAGAGTTCCAACAGCAACCTGCTTCTCCAGGGTGATGAGGCCAGCCCGAAAGCCTGGAAGGTGCTCTGGGCACTGGAGAAGTCCAGGCTGTCCTTGAGCAGGGATGGCCTTCAAAGGGGACCTCACACCTTGTGCTGCTGACCAAGGGCAGCTGGTGGCCTTCCAAAAAATGCTTCTTTTGTCCAGCTCTTGGAAAATTCCAGCCAGCAACAATTCCTGCTGCTCACACCAGCCCTTTCCAAGCAGGAGGAATTCCAGCAGCAGCCTGACAGCTTAGTGGCAGGAGAATAAAATACTCAGCTGAGCGTTATCAACTCTCTGTCAGAAGCCACATCTTCAGCCCCTCATCTCCTCCAGTTGTCTCAGACGTGGAGGAAGCAGCAGGAAATCTCTGATCCTGGAAGGGAAAGCAGAAGGAGGAGAGGAAGTGGCTGGTCCCTGGGGCCTTGAGAGCAGTGAGAGCCATCCAAAACAGGATCTCTGCTGGGCTGTGGAGATAAGAGTGACCAATCAGCAATGCTCTGTGTGAGACTGGAGCCATCTGTGAAAGTGAGCATGGAAATCTGACCTTGCAAAACAGAGGGAAAGGTGTCCTTGGGTATTTGCCAAACATCGCAGGGGCTCTGAGCCACCTGGTCTAGTGGAAGGTGTCCCTGCCCATGGCAGGGGGTTGGATCTAGAGGGTTTTTAAGGCCCCTTCCAACTCAAGCCTTTCTGTGAGTCTGAATTACAAACCCACAATGACAAAGAGAACACAGCAAACCTTGCCTCCGCTGGGTAGTTGGAGATGTCTGCAGTCACTTGTGTCACCTGGAGACTGGTTTGGATCTGAAGAAATTTTCATGGTCCCAAAGTATTTCAGTGTGACCTTCCTGGTTCAGGGCCCCAAAAGATGCCAGAACAGATTATCTGAAAGCACAGAATTGGTTAAGCTGCCTGTGAACCTGATGGAAGAAGTGTATTCATGTTATTGCAGCATTTACCCTGTACAGGTGATATTTGGTTTCCATTTTGAAGATGAAATGTTCTTGCACAATGCTTGTATATGCAGAAATACTGGCTTTAAATCCTAATTCCATCTTCACACAAGGATGTGTAATCCCTCAGAAATGTTTAACACAGAGCCATATTAGCTTTGGGCTGGGTGGTGTGGTTTGTTTAAAGTGTGTGATGAGTAATGGCAGCGTAAACAAATACCACTCTTGTTAATTTGGGTCCTCCCTTTTTCAACCCTGTTGCATAGAAATCACTTCTTTACAGCAGAGACTAAATGAAATTCCTTCATACAGATGAGAATTGTGCAATTCAGGCTGATTAAAGGGGAAGTTTTCTGTTATTGTGAAAGGACAGTTTAGATAACCTGTTTGCTGTACATCCTGGAGGATGCTTTGCAGTTAAGAGTGAAAAGAAAAAAGACATTTCTCTTAAGAAGTGTCTTGAAAGAGCTTTTTGTATTACCAGAAGCAGCTACATTGATATTGACCTCCACAATTAGAAATGCAAAACAACCACTTTGGTGACTTAATCTGGCCATGACTTTTAGCTGCAATTCCAAAGTCTCATCAAATATGTTGCTATCCTTTAAACAAGGAAGGAGAGCACAAATACCAACAATTCTCATCAGCCTTCTGGGTTGGAAAGACCATTTAATTTATGCTCCCTTAGCTGTTAGCCTAAACCCTGCTGTGCAAACTTTAGGTCTGTGTTGGACCTTATAAACTTCTTGAGCATCAACTTAGGTGCAACCCTGCTACAAAACCCTTCAGGCACCACACTGATTTAGAGTGGCAGGACTTCACTGTTCTAGCAGAGAATTTTATTTACTTGCTCCTGCAAGTCATTTCCAGAGCAGACGTGAAATCAGTGCCTTGCTATCTGGATGTGATAGGATTTTCCTCCTGTCCCAACAGAGAACAGGGGAAAAGATTTGTTTTTATTATACCATTGCATCTAAATCTTTGGTTTGAGAGCAAAAGGAAAATGTTCCTTTAAGAAGTTCTGCCTGGACTTTTTGGCATGAGGACAAGCTGTGGTGTGCTGGCAGGAGCAGCACTGTCCCTGTGGGTGCAAACCCCCTGAAGGATGAACAGGCTGCTGTCACAGGGGCCACACCTGCAGCATGAAAACCCACCGTGCCACTAACTCAGTGCAAACTAAACACAAGTGACTCAGCTCTGCATCCTCAGCAAGGACTTGCCTCTGCAGAGATGTTGCTGACAGACTCAGCTCTTGTTTGCAAGGGCTGTTAAATTGTCACACAAATCAACCACCCCTCCCTCTCTTGTCCTTGGCATCTGGCTGCTGAGCTGCTGCTGAGAAAGAAGAGGCAGAGTCCTTCAGGGCAAACGGGGACTTTCCAATGGGCAGAAACTTCCTCCTTTGTTTTGTTTTCAGTGACAACAGAGGGGTTTGTCTTCAGTCCCTGTGTCAGCAGGGAAATTGTGCCTGCCCATCACACCTAGGATCTGAACAACCTGGATTTTTATTGGTGTAAAATCCACAGTGACCTGACCTTCTGCAGGAATATGGAGAGAAGAGTCAAAAGGGATTCCTGGAATGTTGCAATAAGCAGAAAGTGGTATTAAACATATGTAGATAAAAAGGCATAAAATCTCATAAAAGCTCATATGGAACTGATTTAAACCTAATAAAAAGAGGCATTTTATTGTAATAAAGAGTGAGGGTTGCAGACCACAGTGTGAGATATAGCTACTCTTCATAGTTTAGGAAGGTTTATTAAACCTCATCAAAAATACAACAGAAGACTGAATAAAGAAAAAAAGTTACAGCACCAGGAGCAAAAGATTTTCCTCGCCATGTGCTCAGCCCCCACACTGGAGACTTTCCCTTTTTAACCCTTTAACCCCTCCCAAAGTTTTGTCCATCAACCCCCTCTTTGCTGTCCAGTGGTGGAGATCTCTTCCTCAAATCCTGATTGAGGGTCAAGTGTGGCCATAGTGACAAGCCAGCCCTCCCAGATGTCCCAACCCCTTGGGGACATCTGGGAGTCATAGTGACAAGCCACCCCTCCAAGCTGTCCCTTGATAACCACGGGATGGGGTGCAGCATAACTATAAATCTATAAAACTTTTCTTAACTTATATACATGATATTTTTCTATTAATTGTGAGAGTCAATCATCACATGACTCATCTATTGAAATAAACAGGGCCAGGAGACTTCTTCTCCTTTTTATTGCCTTTATTAAAAGTGATCAGCTCAGGATTGGGCGGCTCGGCATGTCTGCAGCGTCCCGTCATCTCTCCCAGAGCGACTCAGAGGAGGAAATGCACAGCTCTGTCTACCAGGGGCAGAGCTGGGGATCAGAACCTCATGGGAGCCTTTAGGGCCTGCTGACCCCTTCAGATGTTCGTTTGGTGTGAATCTCGCTCCCCTCCCAGACCTGGCCCGGGGGATCTCGAAGACAGGGTGAGGAACGATGAAGGTTTCCAGCATCTCTTGCAGGCCCAGCACTCCGCTCCTCACATCCAGACATCACTCCAGTCTCTCAACTCTTATTTGGCTTGTTGTTTTTGGGGTCTTCTCAGTACAGTGGGGGACCCATGCTGCATTGTGGTCTTGGAGTCACTTTGCATAAATCCCCCACCTTCTCAGGTGTCTTCACTATGAGAAAGGTACAACTTAGCCTCGGGCAAGGCTCTGCTGATACAAAAGGAGCGATTAGCCTCAACGACCCGTGATTACAATAACAAAACACACAGAACTTGGGCAGGGCCAGTGATCTGGCTGCCTTTTTGAAACTTTTTCTCATAAAAAAATCATTAACCGAATTTTTGTTCATAACAGTCCCCCCTTTTTTTCTTTGATCGAGCTTAAATTCTTAGCTCGCATCAACTCACAATTTTTTTGTTTTGAATCTACTATAAATCTCTTGTGCACTTTGGTAATCATGGTTACTTAACCTTGTTACTTTCCTTGGTTTCTTCAGGTTGGTCTGCACGGCAAGTACTATTCTACTAAAACAGATAAATAAGCATAGTAAAAAGAGCAATCTTCCAAATACACACTCACTGAGAAAAACTACCTTTTCCCATACATCCTTTTTGAAAATCTTCAGGTTCTCCCACTCACTGGGATCAAGTGTAGGAGTTTGATCTTGATTATTTACACATGCTAATCTTTTTATTTCGTTTGAAATGTTCCTAATAATCGAATTCTTTATTTTTAATACCGCCTGGAGCCGGATAATTTTGTTTAACATAGATATTGGAATCCGAATTTGGCTTTTACAATTTTGGATTTTCTCTATTTCTATTCCACTTTGCCTGTTCTGTTTAATTTCTCCCAAATCATTATATATAGGAACTCCCAAGCTTGATCCAGTTTCTTTGG
Organism: Melospiza melodia melodia; assembly: GCF_035770615.1. NCBI lineage: Eukaryota > Metazoa > Chordata > Aves > Passeriformes > Passerellidae > Melospiza > Melospiza melodia. The sequence goes on from NW_026948761.1 coordinate 2,535,328, forward strand.
GTAATAAGAAAATTGGTTTAATCACTCTAGCGGCGCAGCTGCCAGACGAGATCAAATCTAGGGGTTTAAGGCTCCCCTGAAATGTGTTCCAAAAGGAGTTTATCTCTTTTCCAGTATACTGATATAAATACTTGTAACAAACAATTTTTCATACCATTTACACCATTTCTTTGCTTTTTACTAGATCTGCTGAGCTTGTTTCAGCAGCATCCCATTCAAAGCACAACCAGGCTTTCCCTATAGGGCACTCTCCTAGAAGTGGCTGCCTAAAAGTGGCAGTATTGTATGCTATCCAATACACTCTCTTATTTTTCTGATAAAGGACCAATTGGGAGAGGTTAACACAATCAGGGTTAGAACTGATGTGGACTCTCGACAAGGAGCTCACTTCCTCCTCACAGAGGGGTTGGTAGCACTCACTGCACAGCTCAGCTGGGCTCCCCTGAGCACCACCAGCAATCAGAGCCATCAGCACTACCCTTCCCAAGAGTCCGGTATGGGTCATCTCACACAGCCTGCCCACCCGGCCTTGCCTCTTGGGGAATTTTACTGAGGAAAAGCTTCCAAGCTCTTTAGAGTCCCTTCTACCCGTTTCTCTGGTTAAACCTCTCTTGGTCTGTTCCCTACCAATTTTGTCTTCCCCCAGGGGAGTGTTCTGTAGAGGATTAACCTGGAGTCTTTGGAAATAAATTGGGGAACTTAACCAGAATTACTTATTTACAGTCTTAAACTTTTTACCAACATAGTTTACACAGAACAGTCTAAAACATTTTAAGCAATATTACAACTCTGATACAATTTTTTTTTTCCCACACAGTTCAGTCTTTTCGACTCTTCCTTCTGAGAGTCAACTTTAAATCACAGTCTACTCAGGTGAATTAACTTGTGAAGCAGATGAATCTTGTCCAGTGCCAGGGGGTGAGAGTGATGTGGACTCTGGTCCAATGCCAGAGGGAAAAACTGAGAGTCTGGCCCAATGCCAGAGGGAGAATGGGGTGCAGTCCGGTCCAATGCCAGAATGCCAGAGGGAAAAAAAACTGGTGTTGAATCCTGGTCCAATGCCAGGGGGTGAGAGTGATGTGAGTCCAACCTTTACCTTTTGGTCTGCACCGTCGAGTTAGTAATGAAGAGTACGTGAAATGGGCTTTCAAACACAGGCATTAATGGTCTGCAATTTAATGATTTTATCAAAACTCAGTTTCTCTGTTAAATGTTATTGGTTAATTTCTCTTTTTTCCATAGCTTGCATGTTTCTCTCATCAACTTCTACATACTCTGTATTTTGCAAGGAGTTATATTTCTCAGCTAACTTAACTCTCAAAGTATTTTTATTCACCTATTTTTTCTGTGTATTTAATTCACTGGTTTTTCTGTTCTATTTTTCAAGATGTTATCTATTTATCTCTTGCTTCTGTTTCTTACTTTCACTTACAGCTTAAATATTTCTTTCAACCCCTTACACTTAAATATTTTTTTTACACCATTCTTCTACACAGTACACTTCCCTCTAAGGAGATGTGGTAAAACTTGTACTGCACAATCTACATTACCTCTATTCTTTGTCTATATTCACCCTCACACATTCCTTCACACCCTCAAGACACAAACTGGATCATTATTGCTAGAAAATCACTGTGGCTCCCCTCACCTTGGGGTTGGCCCACAGGTCTCAGCATCTCTGGGCCTCCTGGAAGGGCCCTGGCTCTGGTTGCCTCTGGTGTACATTCACCTGTGAGGCTGTCTGCGTGTCACTCACGCTCTTACAGCTACGGCTCCCTCACACATCTGGGGAGCACTAGTCTGGTTTGCAGGTCACAAAAACACATTTCAGCCACAGCCCCCACCTGCCCAGGGAACAGTATCTTAGTTTGCAGGTCACACACACACACACTTCCACTGCCCCCTTCCCACCTGCCCGGGAAGTTGAGGCTGACTTTGCTTGTGACTCACTCTCATGCACACAACAAGACAACAATAAGGTACCTTTTACTTCCACATCACTTATTACAAGTTAAGTATTACTGGCCAGTTTTGGTGCTATTGGATATCCTTTCTATCTAGCTGTTTTTTCTAACTTCAGATGTTTTTCACTATACTATGCTATACTATACTATACTATACTATACTATACTATACTATACTATACTATACTATACTGTACTATACTTTTTAGTACTTTGTTGAGACAGGACTTATCTGCTCCTGTATCTATTCAAATTCTTCATTTAGGGGTCCCACTTCAAAGTTTACCAAGGGCTCTTCTAGATGTTACATCGGGTCCCCTATAGTGTAAAGCACCTGACCCTCTAATCGTCACCTTTAAGGATCTTCCCTAAATTATCTTGTTCCCTGGCTATTGCCGCATCGAGTCTGAGCTTTCTACAAAACCTCCTGACGTGTCCTCGCTCTCCACACTAATAGCAATGTTGCTCTCTCAAAGGGCCTTGAGGTCTCTCCATCCCTCTTGTACCTGACAGTACTGACCTATCCTTGCCTCCTCCTGGTGGTGGACCCGCCCACCCTGCACTTTCTCTAGCTACAGCAACCATGATCCCAGCCTTGGCCTTTGCTTTTTCTTCCTCCCTCCTTAAATACACCTTCAATGCCTCTCTTAATAACTCATTAATGTCCTTCTCTTGCCAATCTTCCATCTTTTCCAGTTTTCTCCGTATATCAGGCCAAGATTTGGTAACAAATTGGACTTTTAGCAGCATTTGACCTTCTGGGGTGTCTGGGTTGTCCTGGTTTAGGACAAATTAGGGGAAATCTCCAAAAGGGAGCCCCCCAAACAAAACGAACCTCCAACCCCCCCTCTCCCAACACTGGGTTCGGGAAGGAATTTCTCGGAGGAGCAAAGTGGAAAACAAAACCTATTTATTTACAAGTAACAAAAGAACACTCCCCAACACAAGAAAGGAAAGAAACAGACTGTGTTGTGAGGGCGCCAGGCTTCTCTTGCAAGCTCCAGGTGTCCTGGACGTCTCAGGTCAGGTCAGGAGCCGGTCCAGTATCTTCAGGGGAGGGTAAGAAAGAGGGAACAAAAGAAAAGGAAAAAAAACAGCGCAAAAAGAAGAAAGCAAGCAAGCAAAGCGGCTAGCCAAGCCAAGCAGCAAAAAGCCCAAAGCAAAAAGGCCCTGGTCAAACACTCCCCCCCTCTCTTCCCCGCCCCACCGCAGCAAGACGGCCGGGGGGGGCGGAAGAGAGAAAAGGCACAGCTGCCAGACACAACACACGATATTGGGATAAAGGCTGTCAACCCACGACACTCCACCCCTTATCCCGTATCGTGAATATACAATAAAAACTTTCATTTCACTTACTCACACCTTTGACACTTACGCATTCCTCTCATCTTACTTGCTCAGACCTTTGACACTTACAGTTTCCTTCTGTCTCACATTCAACAAACAATGACATTCATATATGAGTCTCATCCCACAATCATGTCTCCCTGAGGTACACACCGTGTTGTTCCATCTTTCTGCATTATCCACCATGTATAACCTGGTCCTTGAGCAAAAACAATCCCTCGGATGGGTTTGTCTGTACTCGAGGCAGAGTTGATCCATACTGTCTTTCCCAACAAACCTCTGACATGGGCCACTGGGGCTTTATCCCCATCTACTGTATTAAGGAGCTCAGACTGAGCAGGACCCGCTCAGTTGGTGGAACCTCGAGTGTTAACTATCCAGGTAGTCTTTGCCAAATGCTGCTCCCAGTTTTTTAAAGACCCCCCACCCAATGCTTTTAAGGTGGTTTTTAACAATCCATTATACCTTTCCACTTTCCCTGCAGCTGGTGCATGATAGGGGATATGGTATATCCACTCGATGCCATGTTCCCTAGCCCAAGTATTAATAAGATTGTTTTTAAAATGAGTCCCATTATCCGACTCAATTCTCTCGGGAGTACCGTGCCTCCAAAGGACCTGCTTTTCAAGGCCCAAGATAGTGTTACGGGCTGTAGCATGAGACACAGGGTAGGTTTCCAACCATCCCGTGGTGGCTTCTACCATGGTTAGTACATAGCGCTTGCCCTGGCAGGTCTGAGGCAGTGTGATATAATCAATCTGCCAGGCCTCCCCGTATTTGTACTTAGACCACCGCCCCCCATACCAGAGGGGCTTCACCCGCTTGGCCTGCTTAATGGCAGCGCATGTCTCACAGTCACAAATAACCTGAGAGATACTGTCCATGGTTAGATCCACCCCTCGGTCTCGTGCCCACTTATAGGTGGCATCTCTACCCTGGTGGCCTGAGGCATCATGGGCCCATCGTGCTAAGAATAACTCTCCCTTATGCTCCCAGTCGAGATCTATCTTCAACTCCCCTATCTTTGCAGCCTGACATACTTGCTGGTTGTTTTGCTGCTCTTCATTAGCTCTACTTCTGGGGACATGGGCATCTACATGGTGAACCTTCACAGGTAACTTCTCTAACCAAATAGCGATATCTTTCCACTCTTCCGCAGCCCAAATTGGTTTTCCTCTTCGCTGCCAGTTCGCCTCTTTCCATCTCTTCAGCCATCCCCATAGAGCGTTGGCTACCATCCAAGAATCGGTATACAAATAGAGCCTTGGCCACTTCTCTCTCTCTGCAATACCTAGGGCCAGCTGAATAGCTTTGATTTCAGCAAATTGACTGGATTCGCCTTCTCCTTCAGTAGCCTCTGCAACTCGTCGAGTGGGACTCCATACAGCTGCTTTCCACCTCCGTTTCATCCCTATGATGCGACAAGAACCATCGGTGAATAGAGCGTAACGCGTTTCTTCTGCTGGTAACTGATTGTATGGCGGAGCTTCCTCAACCCGGGTCACTGGCTCTTGTTCCTCATCCGCGACACTAAAGCTTTCACCTTCGGGCAAATTTGTAATTATTTCCAAGATCCCAGGGCGATTTAACTTCCCAATTCGAGCGTGCTGCGTAATGAGGGCAATCCACTTACTCCAAGTAGCACTGGTGGCATGGTGGGTAGAGGGAACCTTTCCTCTGAACATCCATCCCAGCACTGGTAGTCGGGGTGCCAGAAGGAGTTGTGCCTCTGTACCAATCACCTCCGAGGCGGCTTGGACTCCTTCATAGGCGGCCAAGATTTCCTTTTCTGTTGGGGTATAGTTATCTTCAGACCCCCTGTAGCTCCGACTCCAAAATCCCAATGGTCGGCCTCGGGTCTCGCCAGGCACCTTCTGCCAAAGGCTCCAGGACAGACCATGGCTCCCGGCTGCAAGGTAGAGCACGTTCTTCAGATCTGGTCCTGTCCTGACTGGACCAAGGGCTACATCATGAGCGATCTCCTGCTTGATCTGGATGAAAGCTTGCTGCTGCTCAGGGCCCCAATGAAAGTTGTTCTTCTTGTGGGTAACCAGATAAAGGGGTCTCACAATCTGACTATACTCAGGGATGTGCATCCTCCAGAAACCTATAGCACCTAAGAAAGCTTGTGTTTCCTTCTTATCAGTTGGTGGGGACATAGCAGTGATTTTGTTAATAACATCAGCAGGAATCTGACGCCGTCCATCTTGCCACTTCACCCCCAAAAACTGAATTTCTCGGGCAGGTCCCTTGACTTTGCTCTTCTTAATGGCAAATCCGGCTTCCAAGAGAATATGAATTATCTTCTCTCCTTTCTTGAACACTTCTATTGCCGTGCTCCCCCAAACAATGATATCATCAATATATTGTAAATGTTCTGGAGCCTCACCCCTTTCTAGTGCAGTCTGGATCAGTCCATGGCAGATGGTGGGGCTGTGTTTCCACCCCTGGGGCAGTCGGTTCCAGGTATACTGCACTCCCCTCCATGTAAAAGCAAACTGGGGCCTGCATTCTGCTGCCAGAGGGATGGAGAAAAACGCGTTAGCAATATCGATGGTCGCGTACCACTTTGCTGCCTTGGACTCCAGCTCGTACTGCAGTTCCAGTATGTCCGGTACAGCCGCACTCAGTGGTGGAGTCACTTCATTCAAGGCACGATAGTCCACAGTCAGTCTCCATTCTCCGTCAGATTTTCGCACAGGCCAGATAGGGCTGTTGAAGGGTGAGTGGGTTTTACTGACCACCCCTTGGCTCTCCAGCTCTCGGATCATTTTGTGGTTGGGGATCACGGCATCTCGATTCGTCCGGTACTGCCTGCGGTGCACTGTTGAGGTGGCAATTGGCACTCGTTGTTCCTCTACCTTCAAGAGTCCTACTGCAGATGGGTTCTCTGATAGTCCAGACAAGGTATTCAATTGTTTAATACCCTCTATCTCCACTGCAGCTATTCCAAAAGCCCACCTGAATCCCTTAGGATCTTTGTAATAGCCATTCCGGAGGAAGTCTATGCCCAAAATACACGGAGCCTCTGGACCAGTCACAATCGGATGTTCCTGCCACTCCTTCCCAGTCAAGCTCACCTCAGCTTCCAACAAAGTCAACTGTTGTGATCCCCCCATCACTCCAGCAATGGAAACAGGTTCTGTCCCCACGTGTTCCGATGGCATTAAGGTACACTATGATCCAGTGTCAACCAATGCTTCATAGTCTTGTCGCTCTGATGTGCCAGGCCATCTGATCCACACCTTCCAAAAAACCCGGTTCTCCCGTGCCTCTTCCTGGCTGGAGGCAGGGCCCCTCTAAGCCAGATTGTCCTTCTTTCCTTGGGCATATGCCTTAGAAGTTCCTTCAAGGGGATCGAACATGTCATCGTCATCAGCATACTTAACATCTCGGCTACGAGCGACCGGAGCTGCTATCCTTTTGGTGATACTTCCTCTTTTCTTCAAATCACGCACCCGTTGTGCCAAAGCAGTGGTGGGTTTTCCATTCCATCTCCTCATGTCTTCTCCAAACTCACGCAGAAAAACCCATAACTCAGCCCGTGGGATGTACCTTCTCTCCCCATCAAAGGAGCGCCAGCGTTGGACACCAGGGCCTCTAATTTGTACAGCTGAGATTTGAATAAGGTCCTCCTTAATCTCTTCCCGGAGTTTCTTATGATTCTCCTCTATTTTGTCCTCTAGTTTCTGCAGTCAGGTTTCCACTGCTGCAATTCTGGCATGAGTTGGGCCATGCACAGCATCTGCATACGCTCGAAGCTTCTTTGCCATATCGAGCACAGTCTCATATGTATCGTCCCACTTCATTATTGCTAGGGCAGAAGCGTATTCAGGTGGCCCAAGTCGCACAAGTTTCCTCCACATTACAGGTGTGCATGGTACCAGGTCCGGATTCCTAGTTGTTGTATCATCTGAGAAAATGAGCTCTGCCACCACCATCTCTCTCAGGCGTTGGATCCCCTGTTCTATGGTCTTCCACCGTGTCTGCTGCATATAGAGATCATCCGTACACAGGTATCGTTCTGCTACGCTTCTTAGGACCCGTTCCCAGAGGCTGTGAGGGTTAGCCCCCCTCATCATACCTTGAGCGATGACAGGATCATGTGACAGGGATCCCAAATGCCTCGCTTCAGTACCATCCAAAATCGTAACCTCCCCTGTAGCATCCCAAAGGCGGACTAACCAACTAATTATAGATTCGTCAGGTTGTCGTCTGTAATCCTTTCTTAGGCCTCTGAGGTCCTTCAGAGAAAAGGAGTCAATATTAGCTCCAGATTCTGTGCCCCTTGATGTGGCCTCTGATTTTGGTGAGGGTCCTTCTCCTGCATCATCATCATCATCATCCTCCACCTTTCAATCAGTCTTGCCTTTACACTTTCCACCTCTTGTATTAGTTGAGTTCTGCACTTTGGCCACAACAACCCCTACAGAACTACAGGGTGGGGACAGAGGGGCTGCACAGCAGTCAGGCAGAAAGGGACTTGCAGGGAGTGATGGACAGCAGGCTGGACATGAGCCAGCAGTGTGCCCAGGTGGCCAAGAAGGCCAATGGCTCCTGGCCTGGATCAGGAATGGTGTGGCCAGCAGGAGCAGGGCAGGGATTCTTCCCCTGTGCTCAGCACTGCTTGGGCAGTACCTCAAGAGCTGTGTCCAGTTCTGGGCCCCCAATTTAGGAAAGGCATGGAGGGGCTGGAGCATGTCCAGAGAAGGGCAACAAGGCTGGGGACGGGTCTGGAGGACAAGTCCTGAGAGGAGAGGCTGAGGGAGCTGGGGTTGTTTATCCTGCAGAGGAAGCGGCTCAGGGGAGAAAAGGTGGTGTCAGGGCACAGGTTAGACTTCACGATCTCCAAGGTCTTTTCCAACCTTGCTGATTCTGGGATTCTCTGAAACCACCCCTGGAGCAGTTGCAGGAGGAGCGCTGGGCCTCCTCTTCAGGAGCTCCAGCAGCCCAGGTCCCTCAGCTTCTCCTGCCAGGCCCAAAGCCCATCCTGTCAGTCCTGCAGAGCCTCTGCAGCTCCTCCTCATTGCCCAGAACAGGGAACCCCAGAGCCAGACACAGCAGCCCAGATGTGCCCCCCTGGCCTGGGGTGTCTCTGGCAAGGGACCAGCACGAGGCACTGCAGGAGCCTGCAGACAATTCCTGCAGCACTTGTAGGATGATCCTGCTGCCCAAGGGACGTTCCCATGGTGCCAATTCAGGAACTGCATTGGGGAGTGGGGCCAAGAGGAAAGGGCAAACAGGGATGGGCTGTTTGTAGGGGAAGAAACAGGGCTGGTCCAGAGGAAGAAATCTGGACAAGGGAAGAGTAAAGAAAGCAAAGGTTAAGCCAAGGAAATGCTGAGGGCAGTTTGGAGGTGGCTGCAGCCCTGGCTCTGAGCAACAGCGTCTCCAGTGACACAGGAAATTCCCAGCTGATGGGAACAAACTTTCTGGCTGAGTGCAGAGGCCAGGACAAAACTGAGGGGTTTCCCTGGCATCCCCCAGCCCTTGCTGACCCCAGGGGCTGATGGCATTTGTGCTGCCTCAGGTTCATGTCCCCACACCAACAGCATGGGAGTGCTCCCCCTGCTGTGTGCAATGCAAACAGGGGCTGCCGTGCTGTGCCTGTGCTGCCGTGTCTGTGCCTGCAAGGATGGGGCACCTGTGTGAGCTGGGGGAGAGGCCAGGGCTGCAGAGGGGGGATGTTGTTGGCAGCTCCATGAGGATGCTCTGGGATGCTGCCCTGGCCTGTGCAGCACACTGGGGATGGATCAGCCCCTGCTCTGCTGCTCCTTCCCATCTGCCCCAGGGCCCTTGAAGAGCCGCAGCCATGCTGTTTGCCCCCAGCCTGCCCACGGCCAGCCTGGGGCTGCTCACGGGGCTTTTCTGTGCTGAGCATTGGCCTGGCCGTGTTCTTGAGAGAGCCTGGGCAAGGAGCCTGGAGCCCCCAGGCCCTGGACTGAGGCGTCAGCGCTGCCCCAGCAGTGCCCATGGCCTGTCCCTGCTGCAGCCCCGGCACTGCCACCCCCAGGGCAGTGCCCAGTCCCGAGAGCACTCAGGCCCTACAGCAACACGAGGGCCACCAGGGCAGCGGGGCCGGACCATGGCAGCAGCACTGGCAACACCAAGTGCTGCTGCTGCTGGGGACAGCTGCTGGGCCAGCACTGATCTGCCCCAGCTCTGCACACAGACATTGCTGCTGCAGCTCCAGAGAAGGCAACAAAAGGGCATCTCTGCAGAAAACTCTGCTGGGAGATCCTTTAGTTCCTTTAAAGCCACTGAGAGCGCAGCCCCTCAATGACAGTCTGTGGCCACACGGAAGGTGGAGTGAAACAAAATGTTAGATGGCACAAACAATGACATTTCTTTGTGTACAATATGAATAAAGGAAAACAAATAGGAAAACCTCTAAAATGAAACCAAGAAGAGTATCAAAGTTGACTTGTATTACAAGTGATTTCCAGAAATTGACCAGCAGTTCAATGTTTCTGAAGCCATCCAGCCATCAGTCTCCACACTGCAGCCTTGAGCTCCTGGTTCCTCAGGCTGTAGATAAGGGGGTTCAGGGCTGGAGGCACCACTGAGTACAGAACTGACAGAGCCAGATCCAGGGATGGAGAGGACATGGAAGGGGGCTTCAGGTAACTAAACATAACCGTGCTCAAGAACAGAGAGACCACAGCCAGGTGAGGGAGGCAGGTGGAAAAGGCTTTGTGCTGTCCCTGCTCAAAGGGGATCGTCAACACAACCCTGAAAATCTGCACATAGGAGAAAACAATGAACACAAAACAAACAAATCCCACACAGATGGAAAATGCAAGCAGCCCCAGCTCCCTTAGGTAAGAATTTGAGCAGGAGAGCTTGAGGATCTGAGGAATTTCACAGAAGAACTGGCCTAGGGCATTGCCATGGCACAGGGGCAGGGAAAATGTATTGGCTGTGTGCATGAGAGCATTGAGAAAGGCACTGGCCCAGGCAGCTGCTGCCATGTGGGCACAAGCTCTGCTGCCCAGGAGGGTCCCGTAGTGCAGGGGTTTGCAGATGGACACGTAGCGGTCGTAGCACATGATGGTCAGAAGAAAAAACTCTGATCCAAGAAAGAACAGAATGAAAAAGACTTGTGTTGCACATCCTGTGTAGGTGGTGTTCCTGGTGTCCCAGAGGGAATTGTGCATGGCTTTGGGGACAGTGGTGCAGATGGAGCCCAGGTCAGCAAGGGCCAGGTTGAGCAGGAAGAAGAACATGGGCGTGTGCAGGTGCTGGCTGCAGGCTACGGCGCTGATGATGAGGCCGTTGCCCAGGAGGGCAGCCAGGGAGATGCCCAGCAAGAGGCAGAAGTGCAGGAGCTGCAGCTGCCGCGTGTCTGCCAATGCCAGCAGGAGGAAATGGCTGATGGAGCTGCTGTTGGACATTTGCTGTGTCTTGGCATAGGGATCTGTAAAAAAAGGTATCATGGAATAGTTGGGTTTTAAGAGGACTTTAAATATCCCAGCACATCTTGGGGTCATTTTCACCCCTCTGCCTGCCCAGGGCTCCACTGCCTGGAGCTGTCCCTGCCAGCAGCTGCATCCCTGTGCCCAGGGCTGGGCCCTGCAGTGCTGCCAGAGCCCAGCCCAGCCCTGGGGGCTCAGCTCTGCCCTTAAGACCACTCCCAGCTCAGGCACAGTCCAGGGGCAGCTCTGGCTCTGCACGCTCTGATGGCAAAGTCAGAGCAACACTGAGGAGGCTGGAAAAGCGACATTGATGCTGCCTCTAAGGGGCCCTGCAAGGATTTATTTCACTGCCTGGTTTATTAACATCTGAGAGAATTTTTTTTTCTCAACCTGAACTGAGAGATGAAGTATGAACTATGTGCAATTTCCAGGCAACCCAGAACAGTAGATTCAAAACAGCAGGAAATTCCCTTTCATGCAGCCCCTGCCTTGCTGTGCTCCCAGTATAATCTACTTGTTCTGGCATTAAATGCCATGCTGGGAGCAGTCCTGACCAATGCAGCATCCTCCCCACACAAGCAGAACACTTCCAAGCCTTACCAGCTGTCTCCCCCCACCCAGATCTTGTCCCCCAGTGCTGGGAGAAGCTGCCAGGGCTGAGAGCTGTCCCTGGCAGGCAGCAAAGTCCCTGCCCCAGCACAGCGCCCTGGGCTGCAGGACCCTGCTCTGCAGGACAGCCCTGGGCACCCCTGGCTGCTCTGCACAAGAGACAAACAGAGAATGTACTCACAGGGTCTGTAGGCATTGGGATGTTCCAGCTTGAGGAGATCACTGCAGGAGCTGCAGCTGCATTGTCCTGCAGCCAGAGTTTCCTGTGCCAGGGGCTGGCAATGATTGTGCCCCAGGCACTTCTCAGCACCTTCCCAGCCCTGACTGATTGAAGCTCTCTGTGCCTCTGTGCTGTGCCCGGGTGGCTGCAGGCAGTGCCCCAGCCCTGCTGGGCTGGCAGAAGACCTGCTCATCAAGAGAAATGTGCTTTTGAAGCTCTGCTTGGTTACCAGGAGCTGCCTCTGTGCCAGGAGCCCAGCGCAGCTCAGCACCAGGACTTTAATGAGCCTTTGGGGCTTTGTGCTCAGGCCCTGAACATCAGTCCCTGAGATGGAGCTGAAGAAACCTCTCCAGAACTCCAAGTCAGAATCCAACTCCAAAGTTTCTTGGACTTTTAATGGGTCCCACTGAGGGACACAACTGAGAAAGTGTCCCCAGGCCCCAGGCAGAGCAGAGAACTGCAGGCAGTGATGACAGGTGGGGACAAAGAGAAGCCAAGTCTTGGTGCCCTGGGGCACAGCAGGGTCTGTGCCACCAAGGGCTGTGAGGAGACACCTTGTCCTGAGGCCCTGGGGCCTCCTGGCACAGCCCCAGCCAGGCTAGGACCTGTCAGCCCCTTGTCCTGCCCTCAGCATCCCCCCCTAGCCCACATCCCAGTGGCCTCAAGGATCTGCTGGAAGGAGTCCCTGGGGAGCCTTGGGCAGGAATGCCCCTGGGGGCTCCTGAATGCTCCCTGCAGGGACTGCAGGTTTTTCAAAGGACTTTGGGTTTGGCTTTTGCCTTGGAGTCTCTGAGAAGTTTCTGCAATCATGGCCTCCAATTATCTGCTGTAATTAGTCCCTGGAGAGGCTTTGTCAGTAACAACACTCATTGGGGGTCATTAATGCTTCAAGGTGCTTCAGTTATTTTAAGGTACTTGGTGTTTCCCTTTTGATGCAGACTCTGTGAGAGGTTTGTGCAATCATGGCCCAATTCTCTGCTTTAATGAGTCCCTTGAGAGCTTTGTACTGATACTCAGTGGGGCTCATTAATACTTCGAGATACTCAAAGTTTTTAAGTTACTTTGGATTTTTCTTTCCACACTGAGTCTCTGAGAAGTTTCTTGTGCCATCCTGGCCTCCAGTTTTGTCCTCCAAGGAATCCATGAGGAGCCTGTGTTTGGGATTGGCCTCAGTGGGATCCATTCATGCTTTCAGACACTTTGTTGCTTTCATGTAACTTGAACTCCTGGAAAGCTTTGTGCAGTCTCCTCTCAGGTCCTGAGGTTCCAGGCTCAGCTCCAAATGCACCACAGGACTCGATAGGATCAAGCAGGTCCTAACAAACCATGGCTCTGCCTTGATTTCCCTCTGGTCTGGAGCAGTTCTTTAGGAAGTTTTCCTTTTACAGTTATGGAGAAATATTTCAATGAGCTTCTAAGAAATATGTATTCGTTTCTTAAAGGGTTTCTTTTATTGCTGTTCCTATTGTACAAGAGGTGATTTCAGCATTCTGTGATTGATATTGATCCAGGGTCTCTCCTAAGGAGGTTTGGCCAGGTCAGAGAAGTTGTACCCTGGAGCTGACCCAGTGTGGACAACTTTGCCCCACATTCCCCAACCCCATGTAAGAAACAATTTTCACTTCCAAAATTCAAATGGTTTTTTAAGACCTTATCAAAATACAACAGAAGACTGAATAAAGAAATAGATACAGCACCTGGAGCAAAGGATTCAGTCACTGTGTGGTCATCTACAAAATGGATGTTCTGTCTTTTACACCTCTAGCCCCTCCCGAAGTCTTGTCAATCAACTCCTTCTTCACTGTCCAGTGGTGGAGAGCACTGTCTTACACCTTGATTGGAGGTCAGGTGCTGCCATAGTAACAGGCCGACCCTCCCAAATGCCCCAACTACTGAGGCCATCCTGTGATAACAATGCAAGCAGGAGGGGAAGGATAACTATACATCCACAAAACTTCTCTTAACATATATTTAATATTCACCCCTTAATTGTGAGAGTCAACCATGAGAATTACTAATCTTTAACAAACCCCCTTTTTATTTTTCTAGAAGTCATTTTGCTCAAACAGTTAAGTAAAAACTTTTCTCTCTCTCTTGAATGTGCCATACCAGCATCTGTTGATGTGGGCAAGGACAGTGGGAACAGGAGAAAAAAATCTCAGGCTTTCCTTAGACACACTTATTTGGAATGAACAAAAGGGAATCACAAAGGTCCAGTATGGCTTTGACTCCCATCTACTGTGCCTATGTGGCTGTTACCCATAGTCAGTGTATCTTAGGGTTGAGTACAGAGGCCAACTCGGTCCTGCCCTCCAGTCCCTGTTGAATTAAAAGACAACTGAGGAATTATAGAGGTCTGGTTTGGCCTTTTGTCCCCACCTTACCATGCCTGTGGGGTTGCTGCCTGCAGCAGGACTATGGAGCTTTCTTGGTAGCAAACAAAGGGGCCAACCTGGTCTTGCTCTCTATTCCTTGTCTTACTTCTTAAGGATGCTTCCCCATTACCTTTTACAGCCCCTTGTGTACTTCCCCTCAATAGATGCTGATAATTCTCACCCATGAAAACAGGAAGACAGTTTTTGACCTGACTGGTGAAAGCTTGACTCTACTTTTTGGGGGTCTTGGCCTTTTTCTCGTTGTCTTTCAGTCTCTGCTTGAGAGTCAATCTTGTTTCACCCATCCTGGATGTTATAGTCCACTCTTTGGGTTCTTCTACTGGGCCTTTGACTCTGTTGCCAGGAGTCCATCCCTGCTCTGCAGTTTGCATGGTCGATTTGGTGGTGAGCAGTACCTGAAAGGGACCTTCCCACTGAGAAGTTACAGGCTGATCTCTCCATGCCTTAATCATCACCCAGTTCCTGGGATTAATATTACGGATTTTGAAATCCAGGGTGGTAGTTTGAGGAATTGCCCCTTTATGTCTTAGCCCTTATAAGGTTTATGATATAGACATAACTTATTTCTTGGCATTCGTTTCCCCTTCCTCATAGGTGGCAACCTTCTGGGGTGAGGTCAGGAAGGGTAAGCCAAACATCATTTCATAGGGTGACACCCCCAGATCTGACTGGGGTTGGATTCTAATTCTTAATAAGGCCAAAGGGAGACATTTTATCCATGACATTTGGGTTTCAATCATTAGCTTAACTAGAGCTCTTTTAAGAGTTTGATTCATTCTTTCAACTGAACTGGAACTCTGTGGATGCCATGGAGTGTGTAATTCCTATTTTACTTCCAAGGCCTGAAAAATTTTCTGCAATATCTTCAATGTGAAATGAGTTCCCCAGTCTGAATCAATCCTGTTTGCCATCCCATATCAGGGAATGACTGATTCTAGAATTGTTTTATTCACAACATTGGCATTGGCTTTCACAGTGGGTACCACCTCTACCCAATGAGTCACCTGTTCTACTATCACTGGCAAAAACTTCCACCGTTGTACCTGGGGAAGCTTGGTAAAGTCTACTTGGATGTTTTGAAAGGGCCATAAGGCTAGTTGTCACCCTCTTATGGGTGTTTTACTCATGATTTTTTTATTCACTTGTTGACATATCACACTCCATTCAGTTACTTGCTTAGCTATTCTGAAAATTTCAATGCAGCCCCAATCCCTTAGAAACTGGTCACTTAGCACTTGTGTACCCCAATGTGTTGTTCCATGTATGCCTTCTAGCATTTTCTTGGCCAGGGGTTTATTCAACATTTTCCTCCCATCTGCTAATCTCCAATTCCCTTTGTTATCTTTCTTGGCTCCTGTTTTAAGGACTTCTTCCTCTTTGGTCCCGCTGAATACAGGGACTTTTTGCATTTCTCTCATGGGGCTTAATACTACTATTAGTTTTTCTGTCTCTGATTCAGTTGCATTTTTAGCTTCTAAATTGGCTAAATTGTTCCTTTGCTCCCCTTTTTGATGTCCTTCAACATATAGCACCGCTACTTCCTCTGGTAATTTTAAAGTTTCTAACTCTTCTAAAAGAAATTTTTCAGGAATCAGTCCCTTTCCTTTTGAATTTAATAGCCTCCTCTCTTCCCAAATTTTTCAAAGGTATGCATTACTCCAAAAGTGTATTTTCAGTCTGTATCTATTGTTCCCCTTACCTGTGGTAATATTTCCAGAGCTCATTTTAGGGCATACAACTCACACCTTGGGCTGATCAGTTGGAAGGTAACTTTCTCTTTTCTACGGCCACCAACCCTTCATGCACTATAGTGTACCATGATACCCTGTGCCCCTTTATTACCCATGAAGATCCATTGATGTACAATCATTTCCATCAATGTACAATTGCTTTACACCTTGGAGTGGTTGATCTGTTAGGCCTTCTCTTCCTTTAGTTTGATAGCTTATAACCTCTAGGCAACCTCATCTGGTTCGCCATACAAGGACTCGGCAGGGTTGAGTTGGTTACTCACAATTAGCTCTCAACCATTATCGATAAGGATGGCTTCATTCTTTAGCATTTGGCAATCAGTGAGCTATTTCTCTGCCTTTTGGCTCAGGATACTCCTTACTGAGTTTGTGATGTATATTTTCAATTTTCCCCCAAAAGGTTAATTTTTTGCTTTCTGCTATGAGAAGGGCAGTCACTGCCACAGCCTGAATGCAGGTTGGCCACCCCTGGCTAAAAGGCTTGAGTAATTTTGATAAACAGGCCACTGGTTTCCTGGACCCTCCCCAGTCCTGGGGTAATACTCCATGTGCTACCCCTTTTTCTATATCCACAAACAGATAGAAGGGTTTGTCTAAGGCAGGAAGATTCAGTTCTGGTGCACTAATTTTTGCTTTAAAGCTTTAAACTTTTATTCATCATCATTTTCCCACCTAATCTCTTCTTCTGCTAACTTTTCATACAAGAACTTGAGGGCCTGAGTGTATCCTTCAATCCATAGCCTACAATATCCCAGCAAGCCTAGAAACCTTCTGACTTCCCTCTTAGTTTTTGGCTGTAGGAGTGAGACTATCACCATAATTCTCCCAGGGTTTAACCGCCAGCTCTTTTGACAAATCACATGTCCTAGGAATTTTACTTCCCACTCTACAAATTGGAGAATCCCTTTTGATATTTGAAGTTCTTGATTCCGCAGAAAATTTAACAACACTATGGTGGATTCCCAAACTTCTTTTTCTTCCCATCCTGAGAGAAGCAAATAATTTGCATATTGGAGAAACTTTATCTCAGGTTTAATGGAGAAGAGTTGTGTTACTTCTCCTAGGGCTAGAATGAAGATGTTTGGGGATCCGGAAAACCCTTGGGGTAACCCAGTCCACCGAAGCTGTTGCTTCCTCCCGGAATCAGGGTCCTCCCATTCAAATGCAAATATATCCCACTTTCCTCTGCCGGTGGACACACCCAAAAAGCATCTTTTAGGTCTATCAAACTAAACCACTGGTGTGCTGGGGGGATATTACTCAGTAGTGTATAGGGATTAGGCACTACTGGGTACTGATTCACTGTTCTTTTGTTCACTTCTTTCAAATCTTGGACAAGCCTGTAAGTCCCATCTGACTTCTTTACTGGTAATATGGGTATATTATGGGGGGACATACATGGTTCTAAGATCCCATCCTCAAGTAGGTCCTGGATCAGCGGCTGCAGTCCTTGTCTCCCCTCCAGGGAGAGTGGATATTATCGTACCCAAACTGGATGGTCCTCATTAACTATTTTTATTACTATAGGTTTCATGTTCAATTTGCCTCGATTTTTCAGTTTTGCCCACACCATCTCATGAATTTTGCTCTCATCCTCTTCCCTTAATTGGAGAAGATTAACTACCATTTTCCCTTCCTCTCGGAGTACTCCAAAGCTTAACTGCTTAAACGCACCTGTAAATCCTGCCCTAATGAATTGCATCCTGCCTCTGGAACTAATGGAACATCCCTGATTCCTATTTTATTTGCCCCTTGAAACTTTAATTTCTTTAAAACTGAGACCTTGAACTCCTCTCCTTTTGCACCTACTACTTGCACCCCTTTGGCATTCTAAAAACACAAGTTCTTTCAGCCTCCGTGTCTACTAAGAATTCAAATTGTTCCTCCTGGGGATCTATTTTTAAAGTTATCAGGGGCTCCTCATGGTATTCTTTCATGAGGAGGTAGAGCCTTTGACATCCCTAGTCTTCCACTTCTCCTTTTTGCTCAATCTCATAGACCCTTTTCTTTCTGGGGGCAATTCCTTCTAATATTCCCACTCTCTTTACAGTAAAAGCAAACTGGTCCTAAGTTCCCCTAATTCCCAAACTCTCCTTTTTGTGCCCAGTCCCAAGGAGCTGTATTGCCCCTCCATCTATCTTCCCACACTCGGAATCCCCTGCCTTGCCTGGGTTGTTCTTCACATGCCGGTTCCCTTCCCTAATGGCAGTTACCGTTACCTTGGCTTTTGCCTTGGCCTTCTCTTTGTCCCTCTTTACATACTCCTTCTGTGCTTCCCTTAGAAGATACTCTAACCTCCTTTCTTGCCAACCATTTAACTTTTCTAGATTTCTCCATATATCTGGCAAGCATGAGTGATGACATTTATCTTTAGTGAGATCTCCCTGGCCACCATGTCAGGGTCAACTCCTGAATATTGTCTCATATTTTCCCTCAGCCTTTCTAACCGCTCTCTTGGAGTTTCTTCCCTCCTTTGCTGCTCATCAAAAGCCTTACAGGCTTTTTGATTACATGGGGCCGCCTCTTTGATAACTCTTGTAATCAATGTTCTATATTCCTCCATGTCTTGCATCCCCCCAGTGCTGTTGTGGTCCCAGGTGGGGTGCACCATGGGCATTTTCAGATCCCAAGGAGGTCCTTGCACATGCTCCCTTTCCCATACCCATATCCCAGCCGCCTGGATCATCTGTCTTTCTTCTGGTGTGAACAACATAGTCATTATTGATTGCATCTCTTCTCATATATCAATATAGGGCCCCAGAAACTGGTCTAGCTGCTTCGCTGACCCAAGAGGGTCCTCTAACAGTCCTTTTAATTCCTTTTTAAACATTCTCACATCAGAAGAACTGAGAGGTACAGTTACAAACCCAATTCCTCCCTGTACCCCCCCAGGGGTACTTCCCTCAGGGGGTACAGTCCCAATGCTTGGCTCCCATCCTCTGATCTGCTTTCCTCTCTTTGTGCCACCCTGCTCCTGGGTGTGAAGGTCCACCCGAAATGAACCGGGTGACGAATGATTTTTGGGTGCAAAAATAACCAACACAAGGCACAGGGGTTTTGCAGTAACAAATCAACAAGGTGCAGTTTTATTGATTATAACCACAGCTAAATATGCGTTTGGTTAAGGGATCCGGGGAAGAGAAGGGTAAGACAAGGAAAAAGGGAGGAAAGGAGGTCAGGGAATGGGGTATAGCTACCAAAATGTGACGTCTTCGGGGTCCCGCCGCCGAAACTCGCTGGTACACGTCTTGGGGAGTACTCGAAGGACAGTCGGACCGAACCCCAATATATATACTGTTCTTAGTTGGGGGAAGGGTGGCTGAAATTAGGTTTCCATGGAGGGGAGAAGTCCATTGTTTTCATGGCCGAATGCTCACAGGTACATTAGGTTTTTCCCCCTCCCTGAGTTGGGAGGGAGTACAGTCCCGGTCTCTGGAAGGAGGTTGCCAGGGGTGTGCCATGGGGGTGCCAATAGGGTGCCAGAGGGGTTCTTGGTTCCCTGATGAGGGGATTTGCATCTCTGTTGGTCCGTCACGGTGGTTGAAGACAGGCAAGAGGGGTCTTCTCATGGAGCAGGGGGGAGCCACTCCAGAGCTCAGTCCAGCCAGCTCAGGAGTTTGGAAGAAAGTCCAGTTCAATTGTCCAGAAAAGGGCAGCATGCCCCCTTCGAGTACAGCATGGTGTGTTCTGCAAACATCACTTGTGAACACACTAGATAAGCAGGAGACTTTCTTTCCCAACCGGCTCAGCAGTTTTAACCCTTCGGTAGTCTTTTCTCATGATAATTGTGAGGCAAAAAATGAAGGATTTTCGGATGGACTTCTACACGACCCCGTGACTCACGATTGTCTTGAGGAATCTTCATCAGCAGAGCTCTAGAGTGTCTTCGAAACTCGTTGCACGTCGGTAGCATAACCCCGGAAAAGTAGGGATGACAGGAGAGAGGGGATAAAAGGGGAAGTGAAGGATAAGAAAGAGGGAAAAAGGGAACCAACAAACATAAACATAATTAATATTGATCATCATAACAACTTCACATGTGGTCATTTGTTATAACAATTTCAAAAATTATGATTAATTTTAACAATTAAAAAAAATATTATTCAGTTAAAGCAATATCATTTGTTTAACAATTTCAAAAGTATTAAAATATATCAGAAATAATCAAAACAACAAACAAATCATAATATTATCATCATCTTTTAAAATTATTTTCTAAGAATTAAAGTAACTTTCTGTAAGTCATACTTGATATTTAAGAAGTTGTTCTAAAGCACATATGCTTGATTCATAACCGTTTCGTATCAAGTGTTTTGGGGACATCTATTGTATTGAGTACATCAGCTAAGCGGTGTGCATTGACTACAGTCGACAGTTTCTTAAGTTTTTTCATCATTCTCCAATTCAAAATGAATAGGGCTGCTGACAAGATAAAGCCAAGCGTAACTAGGATCAAAAGAACAACAATTGGATGGCACACACTGTTCAGAACACCTGTGGCAGTAGGTAACCACCCAAAGAGAGTATCCCACCACCTATGCTCAGCATCCTGTTTTACCCTCTCCATAACCCGGTGTATTTGCTTCACGTTGTGATGAACAGTCACCAGGGTCTTCTGTCCGCTCTCCTTGATTTTCTCGAGGATGTCAATCAGGTCTTGATGGAGTAATAGTTGTCTCACGAGGGTGAGGTTCATTCCGATAGGAGTGGGCATCAGCTTCTGGATCAGCGTGCAGTTGGATTGCAGTAGGTGGTGAGAAGTAACTGGAGCTTCATAAGAGAAATCGCATCCTACTATCTTAGTAAAGTTACAAGCACAAAAATTTGAATGATTCTTTGTATCTACCACAACATCTTCTACAAAGACAGAATCACATGTCGTTCTAAAGCATGCACAGCCATTGCCTATGTATATAAGAACTGTCTGGGTATCCTCATGTGGACGAATCTCGAAATGACAGATGTTCTGCTCTGTGTCCAAACAGATATCCTGAGCTACAATTGCATTGCTTTCACAGATAAACCCTTGCTGTTCTCGGACAATACAAGTTTCCAGGTTAACAGTTTGCCATTTGTCATCAACCTGAAGGGCCCATCCCCTATGTTCAGTAGGAGAGAGAACAGCTCCGTCATGGTTTAATCCTAATGCAATAACAGGGAAGACCAAATGTACAGAGGCATTGCGTATGGTTAGGACAAAAGCAGTGGCTGTGTTTAAAATGGGATCATAGGTAAAGTTCACCAGGTTCCACCAGGATTGGAATTCTTTTTCAAATTCAGTGGCACTGTCTCAGATTATTTTCCGAATTTCTGTGGGGAAGGTGCCTTCCTCGCCCTCTCTTATAATTGCAGCAGAGACAGATTGCATCCACAATTGTGCCTGGATACAGCTGAGGGCTAAGGAAACATTGTTCTGTGTAGTACTAAGTGCATCAATTACCAATTTGTGATCATCCACATTCACTCTTTCCCAATTTGGCAAAATGTTTGACAGCAGCCACTGGTGTGTCCCTAAGGCTGACAGAGATGACCTCAGTGGTTGCTGCAGTCCGGCCAGATCCCTAGTTGTAGCAGCCAATTTGTTCATTAGTACTTCAGAGTCAATGCTATTCAGAATTCCCAATCCTGTACCCACAACACCGGTCACATCCCTTGGTGTTCTCTTGAAGGAGCTTCGTTTCCGAAGCCAAGTGGTCCAGCCTTCAAAAGAGGTTTGCAGGAACGGAGAACAGGCTGGTTCAATATCTGAAACATTGTTCTGCATTAGCAATTTGACCTGTTTGAGAGACCATGCCGAATTGAACAATATTTGTTGTTGGCCAGTTTTCCTGATCACATAAGGTCCAATCTCGAAAATTATTGGGATGAGTATGACCGGTGGTATGGGTGTAGTGGTAACAGTGGTGACAGTGGGAGCAGTGGTTTCAACATTAATTATAAATTTAAAAGAAAGGCCTTGAGTATCTTTGGCCCAGAGACAAATTACCTCTGTAGTGTTGGTTAATGTGAAACTGTACCAGCAATCCCGTATGCTTGGGTGTGTGCAGATTTGCTGCTGTTCGTTTTCCCGATCTGTGGAAACACTGACCTTGCTTTGCTGTAATTAGACTCATTAACCATTTGGCATCCAACACTAATTTTTTTACCCACTACTCCATGAACCTTCCCATTCTTGTCTGGTGTACAACATATCCTCATGTGTAACTACTGTTAGCAAGTTCAGACTCGTGACATCTCCCATAGATCCGGTGGATTGCAGGAAGGCATGAGACCAGGGCCACTCGAAGGAGTTCCCTGCTGCTCCTGCCATTCGGGATGTGAAGTTAGAAAAAAGGCTCGCACTTAGGGTCTGAGAGAGTGTAATTACAGCACTCGGTGTGGGTTTTGGTACAGTGTTTATCTTAAATGTGTAAACCAAGCCTCTCAGTCCTAATGGACTAGCTGTGTCATTCTCCCAGTGACATGTCACATAAGTGGGTTTGGCCAAAGTAAAACTGTACCAGCAATCAAGTGATTCATCATTACAATCTTTTGTAATTGCAACATTGGTGGTTTTGGCACTAGAAACATAACTACCAACATGTTCCTGGCGACAACACAGAGTAAGGGGACTTTCTATTTTGGAACACCTCCATTTCTTTGTGGGACACAATCTTGCTGAGGGGATGTTCAGATAATTCTTTCCGCCTGCTTCCATAAAATTTCCAGCAATTATGATGGAGGTGGCCTTTTCATGGAGGGTTCCTTCCACTTTTCTGCATGTTACCACAATTGACTCACCAACCGTTCCCATCAGGGTTCTCATCAACTCATTCTGGTCCCACCTCCACTCATTCGGGCGGTACACCTTGGAGTCATGCTGCACTAGGGTTGCCCGGCTCAGGTAACGGCCCTTAGGATAGGCTCCAAGGGCACTGGTGTGCTGAACAATGGCTTCAAGCCACAGCTGCTCACCAGGGGGTTGTCCATGAAATTGTGGTAAAATGCAGAAAAGTATTAGCAAGGTTATCATGTTTTCAGACGATTCTCATGTCCCTCGGGGTTCACCTGTAAAAGCAAGAACAACAAAAAATCCTGCCACTGAGAGGCAGAAAGGAGTTTAAAATGAGGGGATTATCCAGCGTGTGTGTATGCAGTGCTCTTTTCCAAGAGCGTCAGAGGCTACCCATGCATATTTATTCAGAGGGGTTTTCAGCACAAGTGGTACCTCGCCCACTGTGGGGAGGTCCACTAAGACAGGTTGTCCAGGGTAATGTGATGGATTGTTTGCATCGTCGGGACCTTCCAGTGAAGGGATGATGCTTGGAGGTGTGGGGTAAAAAGCAGTGACTTTGGGGCAGCCATTCACTCCCCACCTGCTATTTACCCCTTTAACAGCCTCCCACAGCTGACAGTCCCAGCTTGCTTTGTGGGGCTTAAGGAACCGCTTTAAAAGGCCATTTGTCCTTTCCACGATCCCGTTAGCCTAAGGGTAGTAAGGAGTGTGAAAGGTCCACTTTATGCCTTCGGCTTTGGCCCAATCCTGAACCACCTTGGCAGTAAAGTGACACCTGTTGTCAGACTGAATTTCTTGTGGCTTTGGAAAAGTTCCAAACCACCCCTGCAAAGCTTTAACTGTATTTTCACCTGTGGCCCTTTAAAAAGCATCAGCCTGTACTAACCCAGATACAATTTCCACTCCTACTAACAGAAAATGTTTACCTCCTGATTTCTTAAAAGGACCAATATAATCTATCTGCCATGCATCCCACAAGCCTTTACCTTTCCTCAAATGCAGAGGGTCATCCTCTAAAGGATGCCTTTCCAGTCGCTTGCGGCACTGTTCGCAGGCCGATATGCATGTTTTACACATTTCCCTGGTGACTGGCCAGCCGCGGGTGTGTGCTTCCTGGTACAGATCTTTGGCACCTGTGTGCTGCCTTTTTACATGTAACCATTCTAACAGTTGATTCCAATCCTCTGAAATAGTTTCTTTTTTCAGGGGGCTAAGCCTTGCTAGTTCATCAACTTTGTTGTTCCATTCACTTGCTTGATTCCCATCAGTTTGATGAGAAGCTACCCAACCAACCAGAAAGTTTCCTTTACTGGCGATTTCTAGGATTTCTTTCCACTTATCTTTCTGCCACACTGGGATTCTGTTAACTTCCCAGCCATTCTGTTGCCAGAAAGGGAGCCACTCAGTGCAGCCTTTGTATACTGCATATGAATCAGTATAGATGTAAACAGGAGAAGTGTTTTGTGCCTCACGCTGGAAAACACTCCAGAGGGCTATGAGTTCTCCTACCTGAGTGCTGCCCTCCCCTTCTGTGATAATCTTTTCAGCAGATGAAATATGTAAGGCAGCCGCCTTATATTTCCAAATTTTTCCTTCCCGCTTTGAGGAAGCATCTGTAAACCAACAGTTTTCTGCTATTTCAGGTGAGAATGGTGGTGCTTTTTTTATTACAGAAGCCGGTTTGTCTTGGCTACTATCTAGGCTCTCAGTGTCTTGTATTGCCAAGAATTTTGCAGCACCTTCTGTGACAGAAAAGCTATTGCAGTAATACTCTATTTGAGCATACCATTTCCTGACTGACGACTTTTGAGCTATGCCGTCAGGTGGAGGGGTCCCATTTGTGACAGTTTTAATTACCTTGAAGGGACCTCTCAAGATGATAGCTTGCTGCCGTGTGATTTTCTCTACTTCAATGAGAGCTAAGCTAACAGCAAACAATCCTTTTTCCCAGGTAGTATATCTTTTCTCAGCATCTTTAAAACCACGGGAAAAGAAGCTGACAGGCCTTGTTGGGCCCTCGGGACCTTGCTGCCAGATGTGTATTGATAGCCCTGAGGAGGCAAATCCTCATTCCACTTGGAAAGGGTCTTTAGGATGGATGGGCCCCAATGCCTGATGTGCAGTGGCTTCAAAAATCAATAACTGCAGTGCTTCCTCCTGAGAAGGAGTCCAATCCCATTTGATTCCTTTTCTCAGTAAATTGTAAAGGGGCCTAGCAATGATTGAGAAATCTGGGATGTGTTTCCTCCAGAATACTAACAGTCCTAAGGCTTGCTGGAGGTCTTTTTTGTTTTCAGGCATTTTCATCTGCTCTAGAGAAGTAAAAGTGTCAGGTGGGATGCATGTGCTGCCAGATCGCCACCAAATTCCCAGGAATTTTACTTCCGGAGAAGGCTTTTGAATTTTCTCTGAGGGGATCTTTAAATCAAGGCTCTCCAGATGAGAGATTATATTCTGCTGGAGATCCCCCACCTCTTTAATTTCCTCTCCTCCTACCAAAATGTCATCAATGTATTGGTACACAGCTACAGTGTCAGGTTTAGGTATTTTTCCTAATTCTTTTGCTAAAGCATGATGTGCTAGTGTTGGAGAGTGTTTGTATCCCTGAGGGAGTCTAGTGAATGTGTACTGTTGTCCCTCCCATGTGAATGCAAAGCGATCCATGTCCTCTGGCTGTATAGGTATCATGAAGAACATGTCTTTGACATCTATGGTTGCCATGATTGTGTAAGCCTTTTCTTGTATTGATGTTATCAGTTCAGCTAAATTTGGCACTGCTGCAGTCAGAGGGTCAGTGTTGGCATTCAGCCTACGGTAATCAACCGTAAGCCTCCACTTCCCGTTAGGCTTTCGGACTGGCCACACGGGTGAATTGTATGGGGAGTGTGTGTTAATAATTATTCCTTGATCACGCAATTCCTGAATAACTGGTTTGATGCCTTCTCTTGCTCCAGAAGGCAAGGGATACTGTTTCACATTGATTGTTCTACTGTAAGGCAGTGCGGGTGCGGTCTGAAGCAGTCTAATATTAAGTTGTGGAGTGCCAAAAGACCACAGGAAACCTTCAGTGTCTTCTCACTGCCTTCCTGAGAGGACATCAATTCCTAGCAGATTATTCGGTATGTCCCCAATTACCATTTTGACAATCAATTGATTTTCTTCTCCAGGGAGTGTTATTTTGACTAAAGCAACATTCATGGGTTCTATGGTTCCTAAAGCATTAAGAACGCAGCATTGCTTTTTTGTTGGAACAACTCCACACTTCTGGGCATCTCTGTGTGTCAGTGCAGAGATCTGGGCTCCCGTATCAACAATGTAGGTTATCAGAACTTTTTTGGGGCCCGTGATTGCTGTAATTAACATGTCTCCTGATTTATTTTTTGTGAGCCTTCGTAAGTAAACCCAATCTCCACCCCTTCGCTCATGTGTAAGCGGTGGAGATATTAGTTTCCCGAAAGCTCTGTTGGTGAAGATTCACTGTTTGTGTTTTGGGGCACGGGCGGGTGGGCAGTTATGTTGCTTAGATTCTGTGAAAAAAGTTGCGAAAGAGTTACTTCCAGTTTACTGCTGGTGCTTTTCAGGAGACACGCAGCCAGAGTTTCACTGTCCAAGTTCTGTGAAAGAAGCTGAGAAAGAGTTAATTTTGGCTCACTGGCTGTGTTCTGTGGGAGAGGCTGAGATACAGCCTCACTGCCCAGGTTCCGAGGAAGGGTTAACTTTGGCTCATTGCCTGTGTTCTGTGTGAAAGACTGTGATGTATTGTGTGTACTGAACTGTGTATTGGTAGGAGTGTTTGTTAATTTCTGGTGAGGGAGGGGGATCGGTGCACTGGGCTGGATATTTGATCTCCTAAAATTCCAGTTAGTTATGATTTTCTGCAATTTTTCAAGTGGTAAACCATCCATTATGTCCCAGGGAACCCCTTTCTTTATTCCCAGCATCCACCAGCGTTGTCTGTTGGAAATCTGTTTTCTTGGTTCTATGTTTTCAGTGTTAGGGGTTCCCATAAATCGGACACCTTTTGTTTTTTCAGATTTTTCTTCCAGGGTTTTTACAGGCCCATACTGTCTACAATAGTTTATTAAGTCAACTGCTACCTCACCCCATGTCCAAGTCTTGCGGTTACTGCTAGATGTGTCAGATGGTGTTGTGGAGGTTTGTGTTGGTGTGTAGGGTGAAGATGCAGTGTCAGTGGACTCAGACTGATCAGTGGAGTTGTTAAGAAGTCTTTCTAATCTATCTATTGGGCTTAGAGCCATAACTGTTTTCTGAATAGTGATTGCGGTTGGTTTCAATGTTTCTGGAAGTCCACGAATTAAAGGGGTCATAATTTCAGGCTTCACAGGCAATTGCATTGGGGATTCAAAACCAGGAATTAATTTCTTCTCATGAATCATTTACAAACATGCAGCTTTTTGTACACTTTCTAGGATTTGGTCAGGGGTAGTGGCAATCGCTAAGGGATCGCCCCTTTCCAGGGGATTTATTTCCCCGGCCCAATAGGCTGCACGTTCTGTTAGAGACCAGGAGTAACGCTTATCTCCTGTTGTTAGGAAAACACCGTGTCCCCAGTAACCACTGGCTTCTTGTTCAGTTAACTTAATCTGGTCTCCGCCAGTGAGGGACACACGGAACACATATTCTGTTTCTGATTCATGGGGGAGGCGACCGAATTCCTTTTTCAATTTGGCTAATTCGGTGGCGCTGAATGGTGTTTGTTTGGTTGTTATGTGGGGATCCATGTCTTCATCATTAATGTAATTATATTCAGTTTTAATAAAAGGTCTCAAATGAGGACAATTTTCCCCACAATTGTTAGCTGTTTCAGATTCTTTTTGTTTTGCTGCCTCGAGTTCTTTGTAAGGATAAATCTTTTTAATGCAAGGTGTTACTTTTTCTTCCTCCTCTGTAGAGGAGTTGATTTTGTGTATGGCTTTGGTGTGTTCTTCCCTAAGAGCAGCTCGCAGCGTGTAAATTTCTTTTCTGTCCTCATTTAATTGTTTTTGCAAAATTTCAACCAAATTTTGAAGGGAATCTATAATTACCATTTCCTCAGTTCTCCGTTTACAGCGGTTTTCTATGGCTGCAGTAAGACATGCTCCAAGAACTGAGCAAAGAATGTTTTTATTTTTACCCATTTTGAATTTTGATTCATGTTGCAGAGAACATATTCTATCAATGACATGTTCCAAATTAAACCAATTGTTCTCTGCTCAAGTTTCTCCGCCAGATGATGGTTTGGCATTGTGTTTAGCAAGCAATGAGTAAAAGTCAGCTTTTGCTTTAGGATTGAGATTTTCACTCATTTTGTGAAGAAGGGACTAGGACTATACCAGGGAGCTGATTTGCGAACTCAAGTTACACAATCATACAGACTTTTGTTCCACTCTGTCTCCCTGGATAGCTGAAGAAACCAAATCTGTCTGGAAGGCACTGTTTTAATTGCTTCAGATTGTCCCTTCCTTTCCAGACAGTCTAGACACACACACTTACACACACACACACAAATGTTTTCTCTGTGAGGGGACCAGAAACCTAAAACAGGGAAAAAGCCACTCAGCCTTCGCTGCGCCGCCCCTCGCTCCCTGTGTAGGTGAAGGGACAATATCTGTCTAAAAGGCACTGCTTAATTACTTCAAGTCTGCCCTTTCCCTTTTAGACAGTCCAGGTACACAAAATACAGCAGTAAAAAACAGTAACAGGTTCAAATTCAGCTCAAAAACAACAGTAACAGGTTCAGATTCAATTCAAATACAACAACAACAGTATCAATATCAGTATCAATATCAGTAACAGCATCAATATCAGGATCAGGAGAAGTATCAGTGTCAGTGTCCATGCCGGTAAAATCAGTAACAGAAGTGACAGTAACAATTTTCCCTGCTTTTGCACCAAAAAATCTTTTGTGTCAATTCCGGAGCCTGTGTGCTCAATCGAGCGTGAGATTTGGCTTTGGCCTGTGTAGTCTGCGAAAGGTTACAAACTACACAAAACCTGCAAAATCTCACTGGCTGCTGGAATCCTTGTCCGTGACGCCAATTATGTGAAGGTCCGCCCGAAATGAACGGGTGACGAATGATTTTTGGGTGCAAAAATAACCAACAATAGGCACAGGGGTTCTGCAGTAACAAATCAACAAGGTTCAATTTATTGATTATAACCACAGCTAAATATGCGTTTGGTTAAGGGATCCGGGGAAGAGAAGGGTAAGACAAGGAAAAAGGGAGGAAAGAAGGTCAGGGAATGGGGTATAGCTACCAAAACGTCTTGTCTTCGGGGTCCCGCCGCCGAAACTCGCTGGTACACGTCTTGGGGAGATCTCAAAGGACAGTCGGGCCGAACCCCAATATATATACTGTTCTTGGTTGGGGGAAGGTAACTGAAATTAGGTTTCCATGGAGGGGAGAAGTCCATTGTTTTCATGGCCGAATGCTCACATGTACGTTAAGTTTTCCCCCTCCCTGAGTTGGGAGGGAGTACAGTCCCGGTCTCTGGAAGGAGGTTGCCATGGGGGTGCCATGGGGGTGCCATGGGGGTGTCTATAGGGTGCCAGAGGGGTTCTTGGTTCCTTGATGAGGGGATTCGCATCTCTGTTGGTCCGTCACGGTGGTTGAAGACAGGCAAGAGGGGTCTTCTCATGGAGCAGGGGGGAGCCACTCCAGAGCTCAGTCCAGCCAGCTCAGGAGTTTGGAAGAAAGTCCAGTTCAATTGTCCAGAAAAGGGCAGCATGCCCCCTTCAAGGACAGCATGGCGTGTTCTGCAAACATCACCTGTGAACACAGTAGATAAGCAGGAGACTTTCTTTCCCAACCGGCTCAGCAGCTTTAACCCTTCGGTAGTCTTTTCTCATGACAATTGTGAGGCAAAAAAATGAAGGATTTTCGGATGGACTTCTACACCCTCTCCACCATCAAAACAACCACACAGCCAGTTTAGCATGAGACCTGCCTCTCTGCCAGGCCATCTCTTGGCAAACACCCCTGGTGGCCATCTCCACAAATGAAATTCCCACTTTGCAACTTCCTTTTCTGCAGGCAGGTGAGAAAAGGAGCCACTCCCAGTTCTGGACACCTCCAGAAACCAGCTGCTTTCAGCAGTCACAACCCTGAAGTATCAACCTCCTTCCTTAACCGGCCACAGAGAGCTCCCACCAAGAGGCCTTTTGTCCAAGGATACCCACAGAAGAGCTGGAGAAGGGAGCAGTTTGAAACACAGCTGCTTCAGAGTTTAAACCTGCCTTTATCAAATGAGCACACACCAACCTGTCCCAAAGGGAAAGCAGGCAGGAAAGAGAAGCTCCTCTCCCACAACATCAAACTCCGTGCTTCCTTCTGTTCTAGCTGGAGAGTGGAGGCCATGGGCTGCACCTCACTTTGGGAAGGAGCCCTGGGAATTGGCCTGGTCTGGGAGGGCAGCAAAAGGAATTTCCCAAAAAGTAGGAAAAGATTCTCTGGAAGCATTAGATTATGACAGTATTTCTGGAAGAAAGCAAAAAATACAAAAGAACAGGGAACTTCAAAAAGTTCCCAGACTGAAATTTGTTTGCCAATACACCAACCTCAAAGTCTCTGTGGTGTGTCAGGAAGCTCAGGAATGTAGAGAGCATTTTGAGCAGACACTGGATAGAAGCAAGGTGCACAACCCTGCATAGGTTGCCTTAGACCAGAAGCATGCTGCCCTTGGGCAAACAATATAAAGAAGTTTGCCAAGATGTACCCCAGGAAAAGAGATGTGAAGCAAGATGTTCTAGGGATGTGAAGAGAAGATATGGGGCAGAATGTTCTGCTGACACTTTTGCCAATCTATGTACCTGACCAAAGATATGTTGGCTCTTTGTCCTATACATAACACTTTGTAACCACTTATAAGTATTCTCCCGTTGCTGAACCCTGCATTAGCATATAAATGTACCCTGAGATTTGCAATAAACTGAGCATCGATCATTACCTCCATGAAGATTGATCTCTGCCTGCGGAGGGCTCCTTTCTCTATAACCCCTCTCCTTTTCCCTGTCTGTCTCCCATACACCTTGTTTCTCTATCTGGCATCCGTATACTTTCTTTCTTTACAGGAATGAACTTGCAAGGCTTGGATAAACACCACTGGTGTCCGTCCCCCAGAGCACGAGCAGCTCCCCAACAAGACTTCAAGACTAAGGGACAAAGCTTCCCCCTTCAGCTCTCCAGAGCAGCTCTAGGGAGTCTCTCCCCACTGCCAGATCTCCTTTGTCAGTCCACAGTGACAAGAGTTGGCTGCAGGAGGCATTTGCATTGGAGCTCTCCCCAAATGGGGGGAAAAAAAAGAAGAGGTGATTCCTGTGGAAATACAAAGGCAACGCTGCTTGGGAAGACACCAGTGTGAGTTTGCTACAGCTCTAGGCCAAAAATCCCTTGAAGAAAGCAACATCCATCCATGGGGCAGCACTTTGGCTTTGATATCAATGCTAACAAAATTGCTTCCCATTCCTGCTGCTGTAGCTGACTCCGAATCACGAGAAATGTGCCAACTCTGCCAAAGACAGGCAGACATAGTGAAATAAAACCAGCTAGTCTGTGGAAAAGGAGACCAAATGAATGTTTTCCAATCACCCCTTTTCATCCTTTTCCCAGCCCAAACAGAGCAATGTCCTTCCTCTCTGTCCCCGATGGTGACCCAGGCACGGGATGCAGCGTGGGGATAACCTGCTGTGCTGTGCCGTGCTGTGCAGAGCCGAGCCGAGCCGAGCCGAGCCGAGCCCGGCCAGCCCCGGAGCCGCCCCGCCCGCGCTGTGCCCGCAGCCCCGGCTCTGTCCCGCGCGGCCCCGCGGGCCCGAGCGCAGTGCTCCCCTCAGGCCGCGCGCCGCCGGCGCAGCCGCGGCCGTTGCGCTGCGGGCGTTGTGGCCACAGTCGGCGATCGATGCCATGGCGGAGCTGCCGCTGCCCGCCGGGCTCAGCGCCCGCACCTTCCCCGCCAAGCTCTGGCGCCTGGTGAACAGCCCCCGCGTCCGCTCCGTGCGCTGGGACAGCCGCGCCCAGGGGCTGCTCATCGACCGCTCCCTCTTGGAGCGAGAGCTGCTCAGCTCGGGCCGCGCCCACAGGGGCCGTGGCCATGGGCCGGCCCCGGTCCTGCAAACCTTCAGGGCCACGCAGTTCCGCAGCTTCGTGCGGCAGCTCTACCGGTACGGCTTCCGCAAGGTGCCGGGCTGGCTCGGCTCGGCTGCGCCGGGCGATGCCGGGGCCTGGCTCCACTACAGCAACCCCTGCTTTCGCCGCGACCGCCCCGACCTCCTGCTCCGCATCAAGCGCCGGAGCGCGGCCAACAGGCAGCGGCCGGCGGCGGGCCGGGATGGCCGCAGGCGCCCTCCCCGCGGCTCCCAGCAGCTCCCCGGAGCGCGGCCGCTGCCGGACGGGCGGCACGGGCGCGGTCGCTTCACGCCGCTGCCCAGGGAGCGGCCGCCGCTGCCGGCCGGGCGCCCGCCCAGCGGCTTCCTCCTGCTGCACAGGGAGCGGGCGCTGCCGGACGGGCGGGAGCTGCGCAGCCCCCGGCCCGGCCGCCTCCAGCAGCACCCCGGGGAGCGGCCGCTGCTCGCCCGGCGCCCGCCCTGCAGCTTCCACCTGCTGCACAGGGAGCGGCCGCTGCCGGCCCGGCGGGAGGGGCCGAGCCGCTTCCAGGAGCTCTACGGGGAGCGGCCGCCGCCCGCCGAGCGGGCGGTGCTCGGCATCCCGCCCTGCCACTTGCTCGGGCTCCACGGGGAGCGGCCGCTGCCGCTCGGGCGGGAGGGGCCCCGCAGCCGCTCGCAGGAGCTCTACGGGGAGCAGCTGCCTCCGGCCGAGCGGGAGGTGCTCGCCATCCAGCCCTGCAGCTTCCAGCAGCTCCACAGGGAGCAGCAGCCCCCAGCCTACGACGCACGAGGTAAGAAAAGAGTTGTAACCTTGTTTTTCCAAAAGGTCCTGAATAGTGACCGTTTGAAGTATTTTCCCACAAGGCTCTGCCATTCTCGGCCAGAAGTTGTCAAGCCTACTAGGAAGGGGCACCTAGGAGGCCAAAAGATTCTCTGCCTGGTTTTGCTGTGTGCTTCCCGTGATGTTTGGTCCACAGCAGCACTAGAGCTCTGTGTCCCACAGCCACGTTGTGGAGCCTGACCAATGTGTTTGGATTCTTGCAGCCACCCCGGGCACTTCAGGGCCCAGCACCCCACCCGGCAGTGCAGCCTGTGCAGCATGGACGGCCTCCAGCTCAGCACAGAACGCACCTGGGGAGGAGGAATGGCCACCAGCAGATCTGGGCCTTGCCGTAGAGAAAATGATTCGGGAGATCAGGAGGTCCCTGTCTGAAAGATCTCCCTCTGCTCAGGTAATTCCATTGGATTGGGATAAAAGGGGCTGGACTGAGAACTTTTGAACCTTGTTACATGGTTAAGAAGCAAAGGCTTCTTTAATTGAACTTATTTCATTATTATTTAGTTATTGAATTATTCTTGGTAAAGAAAGATTTCTAAAAGAGGGGATGAAGAAGAAATGAAGAAGAGGTTTTACTTGCTGGGAAAGAGGAGAAGAGTGTTTGGAGAAGTGGCACTGAAGGCCAAATGTCCCGTGCAGGGAGGGGCATGCCAGAGATGCCTCTGTTGCAGCTGCAGCAGATGTGGGCTGTGCCTCTTTTGGGTGGGAAGGCCAAGGCAAAGCAAGGGCTGGGCTGCAGCTGCTGCTGCTGTGTGAGCCCTGCCGAGCGTGTGGGCGCTCCCAGAGCCGTGGCTGGGGCTGGGCTGCAGCTGCAGATCTCTGTCCTTTGAAGATTATTACACTGTTGGCCAAAGAATGTCTGTCTTTCTGTTGATGTGCTGACCCATTGCCTGCAGTACATTTGTGATTATGACTCAAGGGGGAGAGTGGGATTTTTTGGATTTGCCAATGCCTTATTCTCAAGTGACATGACTTTTGTCTTCTGTAAAGTCACACATAGCAGCTTAGAGAAGCATTTTATTCCATAATAAAAGGAAACATTGCAGGCTTGGAACCATCTTCAGAATCTTTAGGGTTCTGATGGACGGACTATGGCAGAAGAGATGAATGTTCTGAAACTGGTCATAGGGAGAATATCTTTGTGTCCAAAGGTAATTTGCTTTATTGTGGACGTTTGCTTCCTCAGTATAGAGTATAGGAATAAAAACACTACTTGGTTGTCTGGCTTTTCCTGTCTTTTGGGTTGGTTTTTTTCCCCACCCTAACGATTTACCGATTTTTGCCAATGATCACAAATGTGATCCTGGAAATAGCCTGGGTGCATCAATGTTTGCCTGGATGACACAAGCGGGGCAGCAGCAGAGGGCTCGGAGAAGCAGCACCTTGTGATGGGTTGTGTGAGCGCTTGGCTGGGGGTGCTGAGACTGCCAGGCAGAAATGTGTGCTTTGCCTGTGGGTTTGCAGCACACAGCCCTGAGCAGGGCTGGGAGCCGTGCTGGCAGCAAGGAGAGCCCCTGGCTTTGTGCTGGCTGATTTCTCACAGCTCTGGGATAAGGCAGGGTCAGAGCGTGGGGGCACGTTCCCTCACTTGGTGTCTTCTGGTTTTCTGTGTTCATGTTTTGTCTCAAAGGTCATTTTGTGAGAGCTTCAGTTTCGCCTTGGCCCCCTGAATCCTGAGTTTAAAAGGCTTGTCATGTGAACTGTGTGGGCAGTGTTCCCTCCTCTGGTCTCCATGTCCTTTGGGATTGGAGAAGGACAGTTACTGTATCCCTGATATGATTCCAGCAAAATAGGGAATGATCTTTGGGTTCCTTTCTTTCTGTTTTTCTGCTCAGGACAATGTTGGTGTTGCCCCCGATTCTTCAGGAGGGGAGCCTGTGAACAGAGCTGCAGCAGAGGAAGCTTCATCTGGCACCGAGAGCTGCAGGAACAGTTCCCAGGAGCCCGAGGAGCCTGGTAAGGACAGAGCCCACACTGGTTTAGAGAGCTGTGAGATGGCTGCTCTGAGCAGGGTTGGTGCTTCCTGGTGCCTTGAGTTCAAATCCTGCACGAGCACAACCTCCCTGAGCCCTGCCCTCCACGCTTCTCCAGAGGCTCTGACACGGAGTCCTCTGCTGGGGCAGAGAGCAGGGAATAAACCTGACCTTGTGCGAGTTGTGTCACCAAGCCGGGTGTCCCAATTTTGTGCTGAAGTTGGTGGATAAATTTACTGCAAGGTGCCAGGGGAGGCCAGGCTGGGCGACACTTGAAGGAACAGGGAAAAAAAAGAGCAAAAAGTCAGGGTAGAAGTCCAAATCACTGACTAAATGTAATACCAGTGGTCGTGACCCACAAGAAAAACAAGGAGCACAACATCAGAGGCCAAGTAATTGAAAAATCACGGTAACTCCAGTATCAGAAGGAAAAGCTTGAATGACCCCTGATTAGGGAGGCCTAAGAGGAGAGAAGGAGCACTGTGGATCCATTCCGTAGCCCAGCTGGTGCAGCCTGCAGGCCTTGTAGGGAGCTCTGTCCCTCCCAGCCCTTCCTGCCAGAGCTGATGGTCTAGTTGGAGCAGCTGCTGCTCACTGCAGAGGGCAGTTTGTAGATGGCAGGTAATGGAGCTGGTTCATGACTACGCTCCCAGCACCTTCAGCTTCAGCCATTTCAGTGAGGACTGAGGTCTCTCTGTCAGCTCAGAGAAAGAACAAGGCTGGGCTTCCTTGTGGCAGCTGGGACTGTCTGTGTTTCAAGCTCTCCTGGGTGCCCTTTGCACTGCAGGGGCTGAGACTTCATTGAGATACTTCAATGTTTTGAAGCACACTTTTGAACACTTGGAATGGTCCCTGTTCTTTTAAGGGCAGATTGCTTCAAATTGCCAAGTGAGCGTCTGCCTTTCAGGCCATCTTTGACAGCCCCTGGTAGAAGGACAATTGCTGCCCAAAGGAAAGGTGCACAAGGGCCAATATTGACTGAGCGTTCCCTTTGCTTCCCAGATGCCATCTGACCAACATCTCCAGGAGGGCTGCCCTGCATGGAAGAAGAGACAGGGGAGAGCCTGTGACCATCAGGCAGGTAGAACTCCTCTGCTTGTAGATATGTTTATAGATTTCTATGGTTTTAATTATTAGTGGATATAGTTCCATTTATAGAGGATAATGTTCTATTTCTATGGACATATATTGATAGATCTGTGTAGTTAAATGTTGATATGTATATAGTTATAGATGTGCTATATTTTATTATATATTTACATTTATATATTTTCAGAGTTAGATTCTTATATGTGTGGAGTAAAATACTTATATAAATATATATATATATGTATGAAGTTACATTTATAAACATGTATAGTTATATAGTAGGAGGAACAGGAATGTTTAGATGGAGAGACAGATGGAAGGATTGCTGTTTGTGTAGGCCTAGGCTGCATTTGTACCTCTTTCCCCCCTCAGCTGCCTTTTTCACCTCTTGCTTTTCCCCCTGTGTCCCCTGTGTCCCCTGTCCCTGTGCTGGGTCCGAGCTGGCGGCCAGGCCGGGTGGAGCAGCACTTCCTGCCCCGGCTGTCCCTGGAACGGTGGGAGCTGCCGCTGGCCCCAGGCACTGTCCCTGAGGAGCTGCTGAAGGACGGTGAGACTGAGGGGGCTGAGGGGGCCGTGGCGCTGAAGGGACAGTGACCCTGAGCTGCTGCTGGGGCTGAGGGCTGTGGGGCAGCCGAGGGCCATGGTGGCACTGAGGTGACAGGGAAGTGGCACAGGCTGGCAGGGTGGTGGGTCTCAGGGGACGGGATGGCTCAGAAGGGACTGAGGGGGGTGAGAGGACTGTGAGGGGCTGAAGAAACTGAAGGGGGCTGGGGCATCACCGAGAGCATGGCGGGGCTGAGGGGATGGAGGGGGCCAGCAGGGAGCACAGAGGGCTCCGGGACTGCAGCTCTGCCAGGCCTTGGAAGCAATTCCAGAGGCTCTGCTTTTGCCACAGCTGCCATGAAGACCATGAGGACAGCCGGAGACTGACGGGAGCCAGCAGGGAGGAGCTGAAGGCCAGCAGCGAGAGAAGTGAACGGGGACCTGCTGCTGCCAGCCTGGAGAGAGCCCGGCTGAGGCCACAGGCCCGGGGAGGCAGGTGGGGCTGAGGCTGCCGTGGGCTGTGGCCGTGGGCACTGCCCGGCAGGGCAGGAGCGGGCCCTGCCCGTGCTGGGGCTGCTCAGCGCAGCTGCCCCGGCTGGCACAGGGGCTGTCCTTGGGCAAGGCAGCTGTGCCGCAGGGCCCGGGAGCTGTGCCGGCTCTGCTGGGCTGCTGGGGCTGCGGGACAGTCCCGCCGCGGCTGCGCTCACCACAGCCCGGCCCGCCCAGCTGCTTTCTCTTTCTGACCCCCTGGGGAGGCTCTGACATTTCCTCTGCCCTGATGGAAGTGCAGCTGCTGCCTAGGGAAACATCCCCACACTCACTCAGTGTTCCCTTTGCTTCCCAGATGTTCCATCTGCTGTCCCTGTCCAGGGGAGCTGCTCTGCACGGGAGGAGGAGACCGAGCGAGAGGCTTTGAAGATGGGGCAGCTGGGATCGCTCTGCTTTGAGTTCTGTGTAGACATGTCTAGAATTGCATTATCCATTTGGATAGACATGTCTATCCATCTCTAGACATAACTGTTATGTAGAAATGTCTAAAGATATCATTTGGATATGCACATTTGTCGGTTTCTATTTGTATAGGACTATTTTTGTATGTGTGGTGTTTAGGGATGTACCCTCTGTATATATGTACGTGTATATATACATATTTGTTTGTAATTACATCTATGTATATTTCTATCTAAGTATACATGGATGTTATTGTATCTGTTTAGTTCTGTTTCCTATATATAAAGTTGTGTTGCTATTTATTCATTTGTAGTTATATGTAATAAATTAAGTTGTTAAATGCCTAATTGATCTTTGTGTATAGTGAGTTGTTGTAGAGGTTGGCAATAAATTTAGTTTTGTTAACTGAATTAGTATTTGTATATTTTTACACAGACTGGTTGTAATAATCTAATAAATTCCTGGTTTTAACTTAAATTGAGATTTGTATAGTTCTATATTGCCAGGGTGAGTGCAGCAATTTGTAATAAATGACATTTTTCAACTGAAATTGATTCTTGTGTATTTGTGGATCAGCAGTGCTGGTGTAGCAATCTGCAAGAAATGCCATTTGTCAGCTGCGATGGGTGTTCTGTGATCTGTGCTACCCAAAGCCATGAGCAGGTGTAAATGCTGGAGGATTTTGGCCATGCAAATCTCCGGCCATGCCCAGCACATGCCCCACCTGCACTCAGGCTGGGCAGGGGAAGCGCAGATTTGGGCTGGCAGCAGAGCCCCGCGTTGGCTCAGAACTCGCTGCAGAGGCAGCTGAGAAAACTCCGGGGCTCCACTGAGAGTAGAACTCCAAGCAGGAGCAAGCCTGGCAGGAGAAATCATTCACAATGAAAAAAAGAGAGAAAATGTGGCAAAGCAGATGTGGGGATACTCTGTGAGGCTGATAAAATGCTCTGAATCACCCCTGCCTAGGCACGTCTTCTGCAAAAAGGTTTTGTGAAAAACTCAATACCTCCCATGAAATACAGATTGCACTTTCCCCTTCACTTATCTTGCTGTGTGAGTGGAGACACTCTCTCCTTATCACTAAGAATTTTTGCCCTTCAGCACCTCACATTTAATCAAAGATGATGTACTACCACTTGGCACCATCAATGAAAACAGCCCCGCCCTCGTGGCAGTGTTTGCAAAGTCTTCCCACCTCCTGTCCCCACGTGTGACAGACAGAACCATCCCCTTCTGTCCAAACTGTGCCTGAGCTGAGTGAGGGCTCCAGGAGCTCAGGAGGTGCAAGAGCACTGCACGTGGGAAGGTTTAGCAAAGCTTCCTAAGCACCAGTAAAATCTGGGTTTGCCAGTCTTCCCCTGCAATATTGTCCTACTCAAGAATGATCCTGGAGGACACTGTGCCTCCAGCTCACTCAAGAAAAGTTTGTTTTCTTCAAGGCTTGAATAGAGGAAAATGAAAATTGTGGTTTTTAGAGTGAAATTCGGGGGTTGGTGCAGCTGGGTTCGCTCCACTATTTGCTGTGGAAAGTAGGGCAAAAGCTTTAAATTCCCAGCAGAAGCTGACTACCAGCCCACACAGACTGGAATGAGGCCCAGGTGGGCTTGCTGCACGCTGGTCCAAGGGAAAAGCTGGAACAAAGTCCCCTTTTATTGCAGATGGAATCTGTACTGGTGTGTCCAGGGCTGTCTGTGGTAAGACACGGCAATCCAGCTAGAAACTCTGGATATGAGAGTTCCAACAGCAACCTGCTTCTCCAGGGTGAGGGACGAGGCCAGCCCGAAAGCCTGGAAGGTGCTCTGGGCACTGGAGAAGGCCAGGCTGTCCTTGAGCAGGGATGGCCTTCAAAGGGGACCTCATACCTTGTGCTGCTGACCAAGGGCAGCTGGTGGCCTTCCACAAAATGCTTCTTTTGTCCAGCTCTTGGAAAATTCCAGCCAGCAACAATTCCTGCTGCTCACACCAGCCCTTTCCAAGCAGGAGGAATTCCAGCAGCAGCCTGACAGCTTAGTGGCAGGAGAATAAAATACTCAGCTGAGCGTTATCAATTCTCTGTCAGAAGCCACATCCTCAGCCCCTCATCTCCTCCAGTTGTCTCAGATGTGGAGGAAGCAGCAGGAAATCTCTGATCCTGGAAGGGAAAGCAGAAGGAGGAGAGGCGGTGTCCGGTCCCTGGGGCCTTGAGAGCAGTGAGAGCCATCCAAAACAGGATCTCTGCTGGGCTGTGGAGATAAGAGTGACCAATCAGCAATGTTCTGTGTGAGACTAGAGCCATCTGTGAAAGTGAGCATGGAAATCTGACCTTGCAAAACAGAGGAAAAGGTGTCTTTGGGTATTTGCCAAACCTCGCAGGGGCTCTGAGCCACCTGGTCTAGTGGAAGGTGTCCCTGCCCATGGCAGGGGGTTGGATCTAGAGGGTCTTTAAGGCCCCTTCCAACTCAAGCCTTTCTGTGAGTCTGAATTACAAACCCACAATGACAAAGAGAACACAGCAAACTTGGCCTCCGCTGGGTTGTTGGAGATGTCTGCAGTCACTTGTGTCACCTGGAGACTGGTTTGGATCTGGAGACATTTTCATGGTCTCACAGTATTTCGGTGTGACTTTCCTGGTTCAGGGCCCCAAAAGATGCCAGAACAGATTATCTGCAAGAACAGAATCAGTCAAGCTGCCTGTGAACCTGATGGGAGAAGTGTATTCATGTTATTGCAGCGTTTACCCTGTACCCTGGTGATATTTGGTTTCCATTTTGAAGATGCAATGTTCTTGCACAATGCTTGTATATGCAAAAATACTGGCTTTAAATCCTAATTCCATCTTCACACAAGGATGTGTAATCCATCAGAAATGTTTAACACAGAGCCATATTAGCTTTGGGCTGGGTGGTGTGGTTTGTTTAAAGTGTGTGATGAGCAATGGCAGCGTAAACAAATACCACTCTTGTTAATTTGGGTCTTCCCTTTATCAACCCTGTTGCATAGAAATCACTTCTTTACAGCAGAGACTAAATGAAATTCCTTCATACAGATGAGAATTGTGCAATTCAGGCTGATTAAAGGGGAAGTTTTCTGTTATTGTGAAAGGACAATCTAGATAACCTGTTTGCTGTACATCCTGGAGGGTCTTTGCAGTTTAGAGTGAAAAAGAAAAAGACATTTATCTTAAGAAGTGTCTTGAAAGAGCTTTTTGTATTACCAGAAGCAGTTACACTGATATTGACCTCCACAATTAGAAATGCACAACAACCACTTAGGTGACTAAATCTGGCAATGACTTTTAGCTGCAATTCCAAAATCTCATCAAATATGTTGCTATCCTTTAAACAAGGAAGGAGAGCACAAATACCAACAATTCTCATCAGCCTTCTGGGTTGGAAAGACCATTTAATTTATGCTCCCTTAGCTGTTAGCCTAAACCCTGCTGTGCAAACTTTAGGTCTGTGTTGGACCTCATAAACTTCTTGAGCATCAACTTAGGTGCAACCCTGCTACAAAACCCTTCAGGCACCACACTGATTTAGAGTGGCACGACTTCACTGTTCTAGCAGAGAATTTACTTTACTTGCTCCTGCAAGTCATTTCCAGAGTGGAAGTGCAATCAGTGCCTTGCTATCTGGATGTGATAGGATTTTCCTCCTGTCCCAACACACAACAGGGGAAAAGATTTGTTTCTATTATACCATTGCATCTAAATCTTTGGTTTGAGAGAAAAAGGAAAATGTTCCTTTAAGAAGTTCTGCCCAGACTTTTTGGCATGAGGACAAGCTGTGGTGCGCTGGCAGGAGCAGCACTGTCCCTGTGGGTGCAAACCCCCTGAAGGATGAACAGGCTGCTGTCACAGGGGCCACACCTGCAGCATGAAAACCCACCCTGCCACTAACTCGATGCAAACTAAACACAAGTGACTCAGCTCTGCATCCTCAGCAAGGACTTGCCTCTGCAGAGATGTTACTGACAGACTCAGCTCTTGTTTGTAAGGGCTGTTGAATTGTCACACAAATCAACCACCCCTCCCTCTCTTTGTCCTTGGCGTCCGGCTGCTGAGCTGCTGCTGAGAAAGAAGAGGCAGAGTCCTTCAGGGCAAACGGGGACTTTCCAATGGGCAGAAACTTCCTCCTTTGTTTTGTTTTCAGTGACAACAGAGGGGTTTGTCTTCAGTCCCTGTGTCAGCAGGGAAATTGTGCCTGCCCATCACACCTAGGATCTGAACAACCTGGATTTTTATTGGTGTAAAATCCACAGTGACCCGACCTTATGCAGGAATATGGAGAGAAGAGTCAAAAGCGATTCCTGGAATGTTGCAATAAGCAGATCGTGGTAATAAACATATATAGATAAAAAGGCATAAAAGCTCATAAAAGCATACGGAACTGATGTAAACCTAATAAAAAGAAGCATTCTATTGTAATAAAGAGTGAGAGTTGCAGACCACAGTGTGAGAAATAGCTACTCACTTTTCATAGTTTAGGAAGGTTTATTAAACCTTATCAAAAATACAACAGAAGATTGAATGAAGAAAAAAGGTTACAGCACCGGAAGCAAAAGATTTTCCCCACTATGTTCTCAGGCCCCTCACAATGGAGGTTTTCCCTTTTTAACCCTTTAACCCCTCCTGAAGTTCTGTCCATCAACCCTTTCTTGACTGTCCACTGGTGGAGATCTCTTCCTCAAATCCTGATTGGGGGTCAGGTGTGGCCATAGTGCCAAGCCAGCCCTCCCAGATGTCCCAACCCCAGCTGTCCCTTGATAACCATGTGAGGGGTACAGCACAACTATAAATCTATAAACTTTTCTTAACCTGTATACATTGTGAAAAATGCCCATCACTTGTTTTTAAAATTTTTAAAAGTTTATTAGTAATAAAATTGTTATAAAAATAGTAATGCAATTAGAATAATTTGGACAAGCTGAATTAGGACAATATGAGACAATTGAGACAAAGAGTTATGGATGTCTGGGTACCTTTTTCTGGGCAGCAGGAGCCTGAAAAAGGACACACATTAACAAAGGATTAACCCTTAAAAGGAATGGCCTGTTGCATATTCATACACTTCATACATGATGCATAAATTCCATTCAAATACAGGATTCTGTCTGGTCATCATCAACTTCTTCCTTCTAATCCTAACAGTGCTTTTGAGGCAGGAAGAATTTAGTTTCTTCTGATAAGAGGGCAATAAATTCTTTTCTCTGAAAGATTTATGTTTCCTGTGGCTGCTATTGGGTGCGAGTGCCTCATTCCTTTCTTAAAAAAAATCCCAGTGACATAGTTCTTATTTTAATTACAAAAGCTACCTTTCAATTACAAGACTACATTTATCATATTATTAAAATGTTAATACAGCACTACTAATCAATACATCAAAATACATATGGTAAATATCTGCATAGAGCCATATAATGTGCGCTTTTCACATACATTATATTTGTCTAATAATAGTGAGAGTCAATCATCACATGACTCATCTATCACAACAGGAAAAGAAGTTTCTGGTGGGAGGGACACTGGTTTTAAAGGTAGGACCTGTTCTTGAGGTTTGATTTGTTCCCTCTTTCAGATTACAAGGAAGTCATGGTGTTCCAGAGTAGAAGCTGGAGCCAAAAGTTTGAGAACAGGGTGTGATAAGATCACCAGAGTATTTTATCTGTATCTAGGAAGAAGCCTTGCAGAGCTTCTTTTTGACTTTTACTGAAAGTGGAAGTCCTGTTTTTACCAAGAATTTAGATCTCTTGGTGTTTTGGAGGAAGAAAAAGAAAACAACAAAGCACCTGAAGTGTGCATTGAGGTGAGGTATATCACAGAGGGCTGAGGGCTCACCAAGTCAAGAGAGACCCTCCTGTGACCATGGTCACAGGGGTTTTCAGGTGAAGGGAGAGATGAGAATGTTGACTCCATGTTCAGAAGGCTTGATTTATTATTTTATGATATATATATTACATTATAACTATACTAAAATGGAAAAGAAGGTAAGATTTCCTCTCATAAGCTAGCTAAGCTAAGAATAGAAAAGAATGATAACAAAAGGCAGCTCTCTGGGACTCTGTCCGAGATAGCTCGGTCCTTGATTGGCCATTCATTATAAAGATCCAAGATGGGCCAATCACAGGTGGACCTGTTGCATTCCACAGCAGCAGATAATAATTGTTTACATTTTGTTGCTGAAACTGCAGCTTCTCAGAAGGAAAAATCCTAAGAAAGGATTTTTCATAAAAGATGTCTGCAACATGTCACCTTTTTTTTTTTAGTTAAATTAAAAAGAAAAATGCTTGTAATTTTCTCTGCTGGGCTCATGCAGAGAAAAGGACCAACACTTGACAGGTTATCTGTTGCCAATCAAACATCACTCAAGTGCTCCTGTGGAATGAACAGGGAATTTCTTCACCTGTAGAACATAAAATTCTATCATATCACTAAAACAATTTTACAATATAAGATAAAGCAAAAACAATGCAAAGAAAATTCAAGTTCAAGGAGCTGAGTTTCAGGAAAAGTCCATGGAGTGAAGATATTCCTCTTTGCCATCTCTTGAAGTCCCTTTTGGTCCTCAAACAGGCTTGCTACACAAAAATCCATCAATAGTTATCAAAAGTCCATTGACAGTCATCAAACAAAATGCTTTTGAGCTGCTGCCAGCTCTTTCAACCCTTTTCTTTTCTTTTTTTTTTTTTTTTTTTTTTGTTGTTTTTTTTTTCGTTTTTTTGTCTTTGTCTGAAAGAGCAGCAGCAGCAGAGCAGCCAGAGAGGCCTTGGGGGACCCTGGCCCATGTGGACGGACAAGGAACCCCAGGCCTGGCCCACAAAGCGGTGGCCCAGGACCAGAAGGGGGAAGCAAAACCCCCAACCCCATCAGGAGGCCGGGAGGTGGCCCTGGCCCAGGGACCCGAGCCCAACAGCCCAGGCCCAGCCCCCGAGGCAGGCTCGGCCTTGCCACAGGCCTGCACCCTGCTGCCAGTACAAAGGCTGAATGGGCCAAACGCTTCTTTTCCCCAAAATCACCAAGGCACACCAGCATTGGGGGAATTGAAGATGCCCCGAAGATCCATCTCAGGTCTGGGAATGTTTCTTCGTCACAATTATTCTTTTTTTGCTTTTCTGCAGTAATATTGTCATCATCTATTCCTTCCAGACAATCTTTTCCTACTTTTTGGGGAATTCCTTTTGCTGCCCTCCCAGATCAGCCTAATTTCCAGGGCTCCTTCCCAAAGTGAGGTGCAGCCCATGGCCTCCACTCTCCAGCTGGAACAGAAGGAAGCACAGAGTTTGCTGTTGTGGGAGAGGAGCTTCTCTTTCCTGCCTGCTTTCCCTCTGGGACAGGTTGGTGTGTGCTCATTTGGTAAAGGCAGGTTTAAACTCTGAAGCAGCTGTGTTTCAAACTGCTCCCTTCTCCAGCTCTTCTGTGGGTATCCTTGGAAAAATGGCGTCTTGGTGGGAGCTCTCTGTGGCAGGTTAAGGAAGGAGGTTGATACTTCAGGGTTGTGAATGCTGAAAGCAGCTGGTTTCTGGAGGTGTCCAGAACTGGGAGTGGCTCCTTTTCTCACCTGCCTGAGGAAAAGGAAGTAGCAAAGTGGGAATTTCATTTGTGGAAATGGCCATTAGGAGTGTTTGCCAAGAGATGGGCTGGCAGAAAGGCAGGTATCATGCTAAACTGGCTGTTTGTTTTGATGGTGGAGAGGGTCAGAGATGCAGACACAGACACCAGCTGAAGGAATAATGTGATTTACTGTAATGCAAAAAGTGCAAAAAAGAGTCAGGAAAGGATAGGCTAAGCAATGCACCTCAGCATTATTACAATAGGGTCCTTCTGGTGATTAAGGAAGATCCATCACCAGGTACCCCAATGGTTTCCCCTTCATCCAGAGCTGCCCATCAGCTGGGGGAAGCTGTCCCAGCCCAGCCCTGCAGAG
This sequence comes from Melospiza melodia melodia, assembly GCF_035770615.1. NCBI lineage: Eukaryota > Metazoa > Chordata > Aves > Passeriformes > Passerellidae > Melospiza > Melospiza melodia. The sequence goes on from NW_026948761.1 coordinate 2,580,200, forward strand.
CCACGGCCGGGAACCGGGAAATCCTGCGGTGCCTCCACCTTTGGCGGCCACGAGGCTCCCGAGTGCGCTGTGAGAGTAGCCCGGCTCCGACAGTGCTGGACGAGCAATGTGCCAGAGCTTCTGCTGGGGGCACAGCTGGTGTCATTGTCCTCTTGGTTTTCTCCCCGAGCCTGGCCAGGGCTCAAGGAGGAACCAAGGCCAGGTGTGGCCATGTCAATTTTCCTCCTGCAGAAAGGTGAAGACGTGTTTCACCAGTGAATGGATGCAACAATCCTTTTGATAATAACACTTGGTTAAGGAGCAGATACATAGAACATTGGGTTGGGAAGGTGATCTAGAGGGCAGCTTTGGCTCAGGTCCTGTTGTTGAGGCTTCAGTCAGGGTCTGTTGTTCAGGCCCTTCAGTATTTTGTGGTGCAAATCACACCTGTGCAGAGCTGGAAACAAACAAGTCTGTCTTTAGCACATTTGAGACAGGGAACAGGATCAGCCCTGCAAGGCCAGGCTGGGGCCAGGAGCAGAATGCCAGCACCCTGCTTTTGCCCCCAGGCAGCCCTGCAGAGCAAGCAGCCCCTCCTGCCCAGGGGCTGAGGTGCCCGAAGCTGCCTCCCCGCTGTGCAGCTCTGGTCCTGGGCAGCCAGGGCAGCCCGCTGCCTTGGGGCACAAGGAGTGGCCCAGAGAGAAGCTGCTGCCCTTTGCTTTGGAACTGTTCCTCAGAGTCTTGCCATTAATCCACAGTGTCTGATGTGTTTTCCTTTCCTCTCCCAAATTTAACACAGCTTTTTGAGAAAATTGACTGATGTAGCTGCTGGTGGTGGTGGTGGTGCTTTTGTCTGCAGGTGAGGGCAGGTGATTTGAACCAAGGACAGAGTCCATTGTTAACACCCCAGTTTTGCCAAGTCAAGAAAACCATTCACAATTGGGCTACCAGTGCTGAGCAGTTTTCCTAGGCTTTGGAAAGCTACCACCATAAGAAACCCAAGAGATTTTTTCTCCAGGAGGATACCAGCAGTAGCATGATGCCAATGTTTTCCACCCCTTTTCTGTGTCTTTTAAGAGTTCCTCAATGCCCAGCAGGAATGAAATGACCTGTGATAATGTGGCTTGAGAGCTCTGTGTTGTTCATTGCCACATGAGTGTTCATGACAAGCTGGACACCCCACTCGTGGCTCTGTTGAGTTAAATTGATCCCAATTGTGTGCAAAGAGCAGCCCTGAGATGCTGAGAAGAGCAAGCACAGTGGGTGGGTGTGCATGCACACACCTGGGGGCTGACTGCTGAGTGGGTAGAAGGTTTTGCACTCTGGTAAATCATCACACTCCGAAGCTGGAGAAAGAAAACAAATCTATATGAAATGAAAAGATATAAATCTATATGAAATGAAAAGATATCAAAATGAATGAAATGATACATATTAATTTATCATAGATGCAATTTAACACCTATATACTATTGCCAGCTGGGGGTCTGTGTACAAATCACGAACGGGCCGGGGCTGCTGAGGAACGCGCCTCGAGCTGCTTGTTTTCCAGCATCAGTCTCATTACATGGCTATGACCATGGGAAGATGCCAGCAGCTCACATCGCTGTCAGCAGGCAGTGAACTTAATGGTACAACTTACTTTAAAAGTTTTTTGACCAATCACACAAAGGAAAAGCATATTGACAGTAGTTCTATCCAATCACTACAAGCACACGTACCTTTTGTTAAAACACTGCTTGTTTATTTTGAATACAATACCTGCTTGTAAGCCTTAAAACACAATGGACAGAGCTCCATTTTTAAGCTTAGAAGTTCCTAATATCTTGCTAGAGATACTTTTTTGAAGCTTAGGGAGTCATTCTAGCCAAGCATTAATACACAGACCATTGTTCTATTTGTCCTTATTTTTCTACTACTTATATAACTTTTCTGCTGACAAGTCTTTTGGCTGCTGCTTAGCTCTAATTGCAGTTCTGCTGTCTCTGAGGCCTGCCTTTTGCAGCTTTCCCAAAACCCTCTGATTTGAAGGATTCCCACAATTCCCTCTCTCGGTACAACTAAAAAGAAACCTTTGTAACCATGTTGTTTGTTAACTACCTTGCATTTCATACATTTACTATAGCATACCTGCTAATTACTTGCTTAAACCATCCTTTTTGCTAGCATTAAGCCTTGCTATATTCCAAGACAGCAATTTTAATGCTGTGAAAGTCCAGTCAGTTCAAAGGGCATAAGTCATGTCTGACAGCAATTACAAGTCATTGTCCAAAAAAGTTTAGCCTGTTCCAAGGTCTTAATTCAAAACCTTCCTCCATGTCTATACCTTCACCTACCATCTCTGTGAGATTTCAAGAACTCTCTGTGAGTTCTTGAATCCATTTCCTCCCTCTCTCTCTTGTATGATAAAAACTTTTTGATAGTTTTGTCCATCATTTATTACACGCACCAAAGTATGCAAGGTATTACTACTACTATCACTACCAAAACCCCCAATACATATAGAGACCTATTCTACAAAGTTGGCCAAGGTGCAAAGCTCCATCCTTGGAACAAATCATCTAACCATGACCCACCATCTTCTTTAACTGGAGCTGTCAAATCTTTCAGCTTTTGTATGCTTTTGTGGATGGATTCAGTGTGTGATCAGACAGGTTCATGCAACACAATCCTTCAAATTCCTCACAGCGATGCCCATGTGCCTGTAAAAGAAAATCAATTGCTGCTCTGTTCTGTAATGTTGCATGTCTGACAGAACTAACATCAGTCATCATGTCACTAATTGCAATGGAAGTAGCACTGTCTTCTTTCTTCAGCCAACACCCCACTCAGTGTAATGGTTTCAATGCCTCGCCCGAGGCAAGTTGATGGAGAAATAAATTCGATGTACCTCATTTTGCAGGGCCCTAGGGTCTGAAATTGCTATTACAGTTTTCTCTACAATGGGCACATCTTTTTTCTCTGTTTTCTCTTGATGGCTTATTTAACGCTAGGTGCTATCACAGTGAGTTGTCTGATGCTACATGGGCCACATTTAATTTTTGAGGGAATGTCCTGCCAGGCTCTATCTCCACAAATGAGCCAATATTCTGTTGCTAATTGGCTTGAGGACTCATCTCGGTCATCTAATCGTCAGCAGTTTCACCCTTAGGGGGCACTGGGGTAGTACAATTGCACCACAAACTGGAGTATCTGTCCTCAGGATGATGGGGAGTAATATTTAACTGTTGATCTCCCTGGTACTGAAACTCAGCACAAAATTCCATCACCAATGAACCAAGAATTCCAATTCTTGAGGTTCAGAAGGTGCTTTAAGATGATCAGGGGCCCAGTGATGCCAGCTGTTATGGGATTGGTCTCGTTGGCAGCCTCACACCAATATTTGTCACGATTGGGTATTGGCTACTCCTTGGCTGGCACAGGCACACCGACCAAATGGGTTGCAAAGGGTTTGTCTGGGCTCAAATTGGTCAAATGCATGGTGACTGAGCCTGCTGACTTGGCTAAAGCAAGGCAAACATTCAGTTTTGGTTGATCTACAGGCGTGTATGCATGCAAAAGCAAGCAAGCAAAACCAACAAGTGCCAGTATATCCTTTGATCAAACTCCGTGTTCCTGTTCAGCTGTTTTTTGGCAAAAGTTTCCTCATCTATTTCAGTTTTCAAGCAAATCTTTTAGCATTTGTTCAGGGACTGGCCAACTGTAGGGCACTAAACTATCCCTCTAACCTTCATTTTTTACAAATCTGGATATCTTAGAATTCTTTTGAACACAATGGACACCATGCTTTTGCTGAAAGAGCTCTATGATGCAAACCATGTTCACAGTCCAAAAATCAACAATCAAACTCAAGATTTGTAGCTTTCACAGGTTGAACGGGGAACGTCTGTCATGAACCGTAGCTTCTCCGTGCGGCTCACGTCTGCGTGCTCATTTCCCTGCTGGTGGAATTGTCAGTGCACTCTCATGTATGAGACGGTTTCACGTCCTTCACGGGGACCCACTTAGGTCCGACACCTTTGCAAATACAAGCATACCCTTTGCCCCAAGTGATTAGTGGAAATGGTCCTTCAATTTGTCCTAACTCAAGGTTTCTGATCAAAGCTGCAGGATTTTCTTTCAATTTTTCCTGTGTGCTGTTTGAAAAGTGCCTAAAAATTGGAGGATTAGGTCCTGCAAATGCGCTATTCAAAACATAAAGACATATAAAGCTTTTCTCAGCCTCATCTGAGGTGTTGCTTGGGCCACTCCCCCTTTTGCTGATCTAGAATGGGATTTAGAGTGTGGTGCATCCTTTCAACAATTGCCTGACCTGTGTGGGAATAGGGAATTCCAAAAATGTGGCGAACACCCCAGTCCATCAAAAATGTCGCCAATTTTTGAGCTGTGTATGTGGGGCCATTTGTCAGTTTTCATCTTGTGGGGGATCAGTTTGGCGAGCTGTGGGCCCAGTGACACTGACAAGGACAAAAGCAAAAGACGAGAGGCGCTCTCTCTTCCCAGGACCAAAGTCCCACAGCTTTAATGGAGAACAGCTCCAGGAGAGAAAGGGAGTGTCCAAGAAAAGGAAAGAGGATGTCCAGGGGAGGAAAGAGTGCGTCCACCTCGTGGCAGGAGACTTTAAATGCTCGGAGAGGGGGGCAGTAGAAAGGAACTACCATAGTTTAACATAATAAATCACCGCACTGTAGTTTTCTGCATAAATTGCTGCAGTTGTTGCAAACAAAATCCTAAAATCTCCCCAAACACAACCGTGCAGTCCCAAATGACCACAGTGTGGGAGAAAAACCACTCAACCCCCCTGTATTCCCAAGGACCAGGTGTCACAGGGAGTACCAATCCCTGCAACTAGAAAGTCCACACACACAGGCTCACCGGGAAGGGAATATCTCTTTATGAGGGGACAGAGAGCTCACTCTTCTCAGCACAACACACACCATACACCACATTGGCATCCACCCACATCATCTTCCTCAAACATTCACACACTGAAAATACAACCACAATTACAACACACAGGAAAAACAGCAGCAATAAAACAGCATTTGCTCAATTCACCCCCAGAATTGCTATCAGGCCCTTATTGACACAGCAAATCCTTTCTGCCAGCAGCCAGACCCAAACCCAAACTGTACAGGCGTACGTTGTGCACAGGACATCTCTGTGTGACTTGTGAACAGCCCTTCCCCTGCATACGCCTTACGGGTTACTTTATACAGAGTTAAACGTTCCTTTCTCCACAGTGCCAGCAGTCTTGTCTGTCCCCCACGAGGAGCAGCCGAGAGCGGAGGTGCCTCCAGGAAAGGAAAGTCCTGGCAGCGCCCAGAGACGTCCAGAGCCCGGTTGTTCTCGCTGGAGCAGGGAAGCGTTCCTGCCGCGGTCACCAAATGAGGTGTGGAATAAAACTCACCACAGTTAAAGGTAGAAGGTGGTGTGTTTATTACAGCCAGGCACAGGAGGAGTTGTCTCCTAAAGACATGTGTGAAGAAGCACTGTCTCTCTACTGATCTAAAAAAATCTTACATATTCATATAATTCCCAAAACAACTAATACATATTCATTAGGTAACCCTACCTACCCCCTTTGTATTCAAATGTATTATAACTGAGTCCAAAGTTCCTTCACATTTGCGGATTCTTTCACATCACATGGGTGAGTGGGTTTTCAAGTGGGGAATGGTCTCCTTCTGATGAAGGCCAAGACGTCTTCCTCAATTTGATCTCTTTACTTATGAGCTGTTGGCAGGCTTTCGCACCCCTTGGCTGTAGCTGAAGTTTTGGGTCCCAGGTGCAGGCTACGGTCCTCTTCTTTGTCACAAAGAAATCCGCATCCCATCCTGCTTCTTTAAATATAGTAAAGACAGGCAAGTGATATATTACCCTAGCCTAAACTACCTTATCTGATAAAAATTAACTATCCCTTATTATTTCTACTCTTCTTGCTATACTCTTTCCCCCTAACTAAATCTTGCTAAAATTTTAACTCTTCCAGTTCTTTTAAATCCTGGATTCATTGGCCTCATCTCACACGCCAGGCATGTGTGAACCAATGCTGTAACTGGGAAATTCCACTCCTGAGCAGGAGATCCCAGGCCTGGTTCTGAGCTGGAAGGGTGAGAAGGATGAGATGCACATGGTTTTTGAAGCCCTAAAGCAGATAGCCTTCTAGAAGTAATGGGTTAAAACATGGAATGTGAGGCCTGTAAAGCGGGGCCTAGCACTAGAACACACGGAGAAAGCACAGCACTAGGAAAACAGAGTAACAAATTAGATAAGGGGTAGAGCATCATGACAGGGGAAGAGATAGGTATAGGAGAAACTAATGGACTAAGCAGGTTTAGAGCCAGCAATGTCGAAACGATCCTAAGGGTTTTGCCAAACCACGGGATCTAAGCCAAACACACCGGGAATTGACCAAATTAGGAAATGAGTTCAAAAGTTTAAAGAGGAAGACTCATCGGAAAGACCCCGTCTATGATGAAGGCAACAGGAACGACCACCTGAAAATTCCCCAAAAGAGATGTCTCCACCTGCGCTCCGCCCACGCTCCGCCTACACCACGCCCCATATGAATATGCATGATTATGTACCTGATCTGATGTAATCCTATACCCAAAATTGTATATAAGGCTTGCTTTTGCTATGTGAACTCAGAAATCCATTTTGTGATTTCTCCGACGCGTCGTTAATAAAAATACCTCCTGCTTAATTGACTTAAGTTGAGTCTGATTAGGCAGTCACTCTGCCTGTTTGGGGCAAAATTCGGCATCATTTCTGGCGAGCCAGCCAGGAGGTATGGCACCAGACAGGAGATCCAGGACTTGAGGGGTCCTCCCCGAGCCGGGTCCGGGGTCGGGACCCTCGGGCGCCCCTGACTAACGTTTGTCAGAAGAGACTCCCCCCCGGACCAGTGCTCTCGGTGGACGAAGAGTACCCTGCATCTCCTGCTCCAATTCAGAGGTATTTAAATTCTTTATTGGTTTTAGAATAAAGCGCTTTTATTGGGAAACGGGGGTCAGACGTGACCGCCCGAAGGGAAAGCTGGGGGACGCCCCAGTAAAGAATCCCAGGTTTGCTAGCATTGGTTTGCTAGCATTGGTTTTTTGCTAGCATTGGTTTTGCTAGCATTGGTTTTGCTAGCATTGGTTTTGCTAGCATTGGTTTTGCTGGGGTTAAAAATCCCAGCTTCGGTTAAAATTAATTGAAGAAAAAAAAAAAAAAAAAAAAAAAAAAAAAAACAAAAAAAAAAAAAACAGGTTACAGTCCTGCCGGAGGGAGTATTTGTTTATCTTGGTATCTTCGATCTGTTTTTACTGTGTGGGAACTGTTTTAAACACTGTGCACTGTGTTATAACACTGTGGATCGCTTTCTGAGAGGTCTGTCAGCCAGAGATCCTTTTGTGTCTGTTCTATGTGCCTGTTGCAGAATCCTACAGGAAATATCTTGTCGCTCTCTCTGTAATCTTTTAGAAAAGACTAAGTTGATAGACGTCCGGCAAGAAATTTGTCACCCCCTGCAGTTGTTATACTGTCTACAGTTGTGATTGCATGAGTCTGGCAAACCGGTATCTCGCGGTCAGTAGGCGACCTCTCGTGACCAAACCTGGTAAAACAGTCTGTTCTGACATAAGACCATAAGGTAGGAGCCTTTCACTGTACGGGTGTGTGTGTGGAGTGAGTGAGACGCAGCATTGCTGCGAAACGAGAGCGGAGTCTCGATCTGCATTTTCTGGACGAAGCGAATGGAAATTGTGTGAGTGAAGTGTTAAGGGATATTGGCATATAGTACTTGTGGAAAAGAGCACGAATACAGATAATAGCCATGGGAAGCCAACAGAGTAAAGATATAAATATGAAAACCCCTTTAGGATGTATCCTAAAACACTGGAAGGACCTGGGAGGGATTCCAGGGGGAAACATAAGTAAGAAGACACTTCTTAAGTATTGCACACAATGGTGGCCCCTGTACCGTCTTGATGACGGAGAAAAATGGCCACCGGAGGGGACAACTAACTATAATACCATTTTACAACTTATGCTCTTCCTTCGGCGGCTCAATAAATGGGATGAGGTAATATATGTAGACATGTTTTTCACCCTAAGGAATAAACCTGAGTGGCAAAAGGAATGTGGAATTAATGTAGCCCCTCAGGACCCCCTAGTATTGGCTTTGGAAAGAGATAAGAAGGGTCCGAAGTCAAAGGACCGTTGCTGTGATGCATGCAGTATTGGACAGCAGTGTCTCAAGTTAACAAGGAGAGATAGTGGAAAGGAGAGCGAAATAAGCTTGTGGGAATACCATCTATTCGCTCCCGGGCGGGAAGGACCCCTTCCCAGACCAAAAGAGGAACAAGGGGATCCTAGCCCATTAAAGGAATTGGAGCAGTGGTGGAAATCTAAGTTTGGATGCAGCCCTCAGAAGCTAGACAACGGCTGGGAGGAGGGTAGCCCATCAAAATCGGGGATTAGTGAGGGAAAGGGCAGCCCTCAGGAACCAGGTAGCCCACAGGGGTCGGGGAGCTATGCTAACAGCCCACCCAGACTGGAACTTCAAAGGGAAGAAGGCAGTCCGTCGGGAGTAGAGAGCCGGGGGGAGACACGCAGCCCGCCCGAGCTTAGTCCATATGGGGATAGTAACACATCCAGAAATGGGGGTGACTGTAGAATAGAAACTAGCACACCAAGGACTGGAGTTTGCAGGATGGAAACCAGCACGCCAAAGGCTGGGGACAAGAGCGGCTCATTGGGGGGCGACGTCTCTGAATTAAAATATAGTAAGGAGAGTGGTAATGTGACATGCGAAAAGGAGACAGAGAACAACTCGCAGAGACTGAGTATAATAATACAGATAGAGGATAAAAGAGATGGGAAAGCAGCAGAGGACGAGAGGGGTAGTAGCCCGGAGCAGGATAGGAGCCGACAGATATTAGGGGGACGACAGACCCAGGACGGGAGTCGGACGGACTGTGTAATAGAGATAGGAGGTGAAAATGAGGAACTGGACATAGAGGCACAGGAAGAGGACCCCGGGGCAAGGACCAGTCACTCGTATTATACCAGATCTGTGGCACGAGGGGAGGCAAAGCGAAGAGAGGAGGGGAACCATACGATAGCTCCTCTCCGACAAATTATGCCAATGGTAGGGGAAAAGACTAGAGTAAAGGTGCCGTTCTCAACAAGTGATTTGAACAATTGGAGAGATGAAGCAAGAAACTTCAGGAGGAATCCAGAGGGAGTAGCAAAGAGGTTTGAGCTAATGGCAAAGAATTTAGATATTGACTGGGAAGATATAGAGGTGATGCTGTCAGAACTGACAGATACAGAAAGGGAACTCGTATTGGAAACAGGAAAACGACATGCCCAAGTATTGTCAGGGAGACTAGAGGATAATTTCCCCAGCAGTAAACCAGAATGGGACCCGGGCAACGAAGAACACTATCGACGACTGGTGCAGTATAGAAAGCTGATCGCGATGGGCCTGCGTAATGCGATCCCTAAGGCTATCAATTGGTCGATGCTATATGACATTATAGCCTGAGACCCCGTCAGAGTTTTTGGATAGACTTAGGGCAGCCATGAGACAATACACACCCCTGGACCCAGCAACGGAAGAAGGGAAACAACACCTGTTGGGATTAATGATGGGACAGAGTAACCCAGACATTAGGAAGAAATTGCAAAAACTTGAGCATCCAGAAAATAAAAACCTGGAGGCCTTGCTGAATGAGGCATGGAAGGTATATAATAATAGAGAAGTTGAGGAGAAGAAAAAAGAGGACAAGAGGATAGCTCGAGTAGTGGCTGTGGCAGTAGCAGCTCAGAAGACAGGTTACCCGGAACCTGGAGCCAGGGGTAGGGGTAGAGGCTACCCAGTGAGAGGGGGAGGGAGGTTCCAACCCCACCCAGCTAGAGTGGGGCCAGATCAATGTGCATACTGCCTACAGACTGGGCACTGGAAACAAGAATGCCCCCAATTAAAGAAAAGGCTAATGGCCACCACTACCACCACACGGCAAGAAAGTGAATGAGGGGGACCGGTGGGCCATACCCTAGCAGACCCACTGGTTAAAATGGAGCTAGGGGAAGGTAAACAGGAATTGGACTTTTTGATTGATACGGGAGCGACTTTTTCGGTTTTAAATCAACAACTGGTACCTAAAAGTGATGAATTTGTACAAGTTATGGGAGCAACAGGCCAACCAGAAAAAGCTTACTTTTTGAAACCTATCAAATACAAAATTGGGAAACAAATGGGAATTCACCAGTTCCTGTATTTGCCAAATTCACCAAAGCCTCTATTAGGGAGAGATTTATTGGAGAACTTGGGAGCCACAATAAAATTCAATAAAGACAGATTGGAATTTCAAGTAAACGATGAACAACTGATTACAGCCCTAAGCCTAACAATCAGTTGTGTGGAACCCAAACCTGAGAACCACAACTTCGAGCGAATCCTGAGCAAGACTTATCCGTTAGTATGGGCCACGGATATACCTGGAAAATCAAAACGAGCGACACCGATTGTTGTCGAACTTAAGGTCGGGGCAAGACCAGTAGTAAGAAAACAATACCCTCTGAGGATAGAAGACAGAAAGGGAATTGAGCCCATAATCAAAAGGTTTTTAGAACTGGGATTATTGGTAGAATGTGAATCGGATTTTAATACACCGATCTTGCCAGTAAAGAAACCTAATGGAACGTATAGGCTTGTTCAGGATCTGAGGGCAGTAAACGAAATAACCAAGACATTACACCCGGTGGTTGCTAATCCATATACACTTTTAACCAGGCTAAAGGATAGCCTGGCTTGGTTCACCGTATTAGATTTGAAAGACGCATTCTTCTGCCTTCCCTTAGCCCCCGAGAGTCAAAAGATTTTTGCCTTTGAGTGGGAATCAGTAGATAGGGGGAGAAAGACCCAACTTACCTGGACACGGTTGCCCCAAGGCTGGTCTAACTCGCCCACAATCTTTGGGAATCAGTTAGCCAAAGAATTAGAACAATGGGAAGGGCCACCGGGAGATGGCGCCCTCCTGCAGTACGTAGACGACCTCCTAATAGCGACAGTGACGGAGGAAGAATGCATTGAATGGACTATTTCCTTGTTGAATTTCCTGGGTTTAAGTGGATATCGAGTCTCTCAACAGAAAGCACAACTGGTGCAAAAGGAAGTGGTGTACCTGGGATACGAAATCTCCAGAGGGCAGCGATCCCTGGGAGCAGCCAGGAAAGAGGCCATCTGCCAGATGCCCAAACCAGAGACGGTGAGAGACCTGCGCGCCTTTCTGGGGATGACAGGTTGGTGTCGGCTGTGGATCTATCAGTATGGGATACTCGCTAAACCACTATATGATTTGCTGAAGGAAACCAAGAATGTCCTAGTTTGGACTCCTGAGGCGGAAGGGGCCTTCAAGAGACTGAAGCGGGAGCTGATGAGAGCACCAGCCTTAGGTCTCCCAGATGTGTCAAAACCATTCTGGCTATTTTCCCATGAGCGGCAAGGGATGGCCCTGGGAGTCCTAGCCCAGCAGTTGGGACCACACAAGAGAGCTGTGGCCTACTTCTCCAAGCGATTGGATGAAGTAAGTAAAGGATGGCCAGGCTGTCTGAGGGCAGTGGCCGCAGTGATAATTAACATAGAAGAGGCCAGGAAGCTCACGCTGGGCCAAAAGGTGACTGTGTTAGTATCCCACACTGTGTCAGCCGTGCTGGAACAGAAAGGCAACCATTGGTTGTCGCCTTCCAGATTCTTAAAGTACCAGGCCATCCTGGCTGAATCAGATGATGTAACCATTCAGGTAACTAATATTGTGAACCCAGCTTCATTCTTAGAAGGAAGAGCCCCAGCAGAACCCATCGAGCATGACTGCCTGGAAACAATTGAAGCCGTCTACTCCAGTCGCCCAGATCTCAAAGAGGAGCCGTTCGAAGGCGCGGACAACTGGTTTTCGGATGGCAGCAGCTTCGTGAAGCAAGGGGTAAGAATGGCTGGCTATGCAGTCACCACTACAGAAAGGGTAATTGAGTCAAACCCCCTGCCTGCAGGGACTTCAGCTCAAAAGGCAGAGCTGATAGCTCTGACCCGAGCCCTGGAATTAGCAGAGAACATGCAAATTAATATATGGACAGACTCTAAATATGCCTTTTCTGTCGTACATGCCCATGGAGCCATCTGGAAAGAAAGAGGACTGCTGACTACACAAGGAAAAACAGTCAAACATGCAGAAGAGGTTCTGCGACTGCTGGAGGCGGTCCAACTCCCAACACAGGTGGCCATAATGCATTGCAAGGGGCATTTGAAAGGCAATACTATTCCAGAAATAGGGAACAGGAAGGCAGATACAGAAGCTAAATTGGCAGCCGCAAGAAATAGGGAAGCGGAAATAGCGGCCCTAATACCAGGGGAGCTGGATATCAATATCCAGCCAGATTACCAAGAATCAGACCATAGATGGATTCAAAGGAATAAGGGCAAAATACTAGAAAATGGTTGGGGTCAATTAGAAACAGGACAGTTAGTGATACCAGGAAACGTGATGTGGCAGTTTGTGAAGGCAGAACATGAGAGGGCCCATTGGGGCCTAGATTCGCTTTACCAATATTTGCAGACCAGAATAGCAGGACCAAAATTATTTACTACTATAAAACACGTTACGTCCCAGTGTGAACGGTGTCTGAAGAACAACCCGAATACAGGAACCAAAGTACACCAAGGAGCCATAAGCCGAGGTAAATTCCCAGGAGAGGTATGGCAAATTGATTTTTCTGAACTCCCAAGAAAAGGGGGGTTTCGGTACTTGTTGGTATTAACTGACACATTTTCTGGGTGGCCTGAAGCATTCCCCTGTAGGACAAATAAGGAAAGAGAGGTAACTAGAGTACTGTTGAATGAAGTTATTCCACGGTTTGGGGTACCGAAGAGCATTTCTTCGGATAGAGGTACACATTTCTGTGCAAAAGTAGTGAGAGCAATAAGCAAAGCATTACAAATCAAATGGCAATTGCACACACCCTACCGTCCACAGGCCAGTGGGCAAGTGGAAAAGATGAATCATCTTATCAAACAACAAATTGCTAAAATATGCCAAGAGACTAATTTGCAGTGGTATCAAGCTTTGCCTATTGCTCTGCTGAGACTGAGAGTCAAGCCAAGATCGAAGGAAAAATTAAGTCCTTTTGAAATTCTATATGGTAGACCTTATGCTATGCAAGCTGTAAATGGGGATGTCATAGACCAGATCGGTAATCAATACATTTACGATTATGTAATTGCGGTGGGGAAACAGTTTGATAAGAATGCTACTGTGATGATCGAGCACCAACCTAAGCAACCTGATTGTAAATTGCATCCGTTTAACCCCGGTGATTGGGTGTATGTTAAGAGTCTTTTAGGAAAACCCCTACAAGAAAAGTGGGAGGGACCTTTCCAAGTGCTGCTGACTACCTTCACCGCGGTTCGGATCAAGGAACGACCTACGTGGATCCACTATTCACGGGTCAAGAGAGCTCCGGAAAACAAACAAGAAGAGCTTAAACCCGCCCTAGATGTACAGACTTCTGAGTCAGCTGACTCTGCAGGATCACGTGAGAATTCAACATAAACTAACATTGACTTTGCCAAAACCTTTATCTCTCATAGCAGAATTTAATGCCGAAGCTAGAGCTGCATTGCGTAGCACGCCAATACAGTGGATAGGGTGGGTTGAAACATATAGTCAACAAGGACCTGACCCACAGGACCCTATTCACGATCAGCCGTGTTTTGGGTGTGGGGAAAGAAACTGTGTGGGACTAATTGGATTTCTTTGTGGAGGTTGTGATAGAAAATTTTGGAACGTACAAAGTTGTTTACTGGACCTTCAATGTTATGAGTGTAGCTGCAAAGAAGCAAGGGAAAATGACGACTATTTGGCCTTAGAGAAATTCGCCAACAGACCCATTTTAGAGGCTAGGGAATTGTTTGAAGCTCCCGAACAAATTGTATTAGGGTGGTGCCATTGGAAAGTACACCGCTGGTTACAATATTGTTTGAAACTTAGTCGTTCCAAGGTTTTATCGACCCGCTGCTATTCTTCTCTCCCACGACATCCACTAACAAGTGACCAAATTGGACCCTTTAAAAAACAAAGGGATTTAGACACTGAACTAGAAAAGGTTATTTTACGGGTAGAACAAATTCACATCAAGCAACGAGAGCGCCAAAAGAAACAAAATTGACAGCCAGACATCATGACCCCGACTCCACCTCAAACCTTTACAACTTTGATCATTGGACTCTCGATAAGTATAGCTCTTCCCCAAGACCCTTCCCCAATAGACCCATGGTCTCAGGCACACCAGTGTATCCATCCAGAATTGGGAATGAGGAAACTCTATTTCGAGGTTTATGCCTTACGTAACAACCAGCCGTTTCCAAGTGAAACATGGGAGCGGCTCTCCATGGTAGCGAACAAGGGAGACCAGATTCAGGTTGGATGTCGAGAGCTTGACCCGGTAGAAGGACCAGTAGAAGGAAAAACGAGGCGACTAGTATTAACCATTCAACCCTCGAACCCAGACTCTGAAAATGACATAATCACCTATAGTCCAGTGAAGATGGGCAAGCCGACTATTTGGACTCAGCATAAGGGCCCAATTTCATGTCAGTGGGCCGATTTCAGGGGAGATCCACCCGGGTCCCAACCCCGGACCTCGGTAATTTATAGAGAGGATTCGCTTGGGGAACTACGTCCCCAGAACATAACCTATAACCCTCACCCCCTTCTCCATCTTCCGGGAGAAATTGTAGCATCTAGTGGCCCGAAGGAAGGGAAAGCACAGTGTGAGATGGCATTCAGATTAGATCAGGCAATGATGTTCACGTGTGAAAGAGAATCAAAGACACTGAGACAGGGTTCTTTCTTCCCTAAGCGTAATGGTGCATATGAGGTGGGCGTGATCCCATCAGATCCGGATGCAAACTCGACCCAAGAAACCATCCTACCAGTGGAATGTAAAGCAGTACATAACCTAACCTTTATAGGGCCTCAGGTGATAAGAAAATCTAACGAACTAAAATTGTTGTTAGACCCCACTTATTCCCTGAAAAAGGTGCAAATGAACATTCAGACCGATATTACTTATTTGCAAAAGGATTGCCGACCATTTATACAGCAAAGCCTTAAGGGATGGAATGCATGGTTAGCGACAAGGTCTCATCACAGAAGAACAAAAAGAGATCTAAGTGGGTGGATTGGCACCGGATTTGGCATAGTAAACACAATAGATCAGGAGGTATTAGTAAACAAATTAAGTACCGTCACATCAAGCTTAGGAAAGCTTAAGATGCCCCTCAGTTCATCCATGCTTACATTAGCTGAAACACAATCACTAGTGGTGAAATTACTAACCATGGTAGCAAACCACACTGCAGAGGATTTTGTAAAGCTCGCTGACTACACAGGGGAACTTAGCAGAGACATTGCACTCGCTATCCAATGCTCTCAGACGCAACAATGGGTGCAATCAGTAGCGGCAGGAATAATGAGAGAAGGAACGTCAGGTATATTACCTCAAGAAATAAGGGAAACAATATTAAAGGACAATCATACCACACAATTTGAGAGGGACCATCAGGCTTGGTGGCAATTAGTGAACTTCACTTATGAGCCTCAACAGGAACACATTGAAGCTTATGTTCTCACCATTAGTGCGGCAGAGGAAAGAGCTATCTTTCCCATCCTCACCCTAGGGACAATACACCAAGATGCCATTGTCAGGCCAATAGA
Source organism: Melospiza melodia melodia (assembly GCF_035770615.1). Lineage (NCBI taxonomy): Eukaryota > Metazoa > Chordata > Aves > Passeriformes > Passerellidae > Melospiza > Melospiza melodia. Next base: position 2,595,946 of record NW_026948761.1, read on the forward strand.
CCATAACGTCTGGGCCAGTTATGATTACACCAAAAATAGGTGGCAATCGGTTAGCACAGAAGCATGTATCCCTAGAGGACAATTAGGCTATGTTTGCGAAAATGCTGTGGTAGAAGCCGAAGATTTATGTTTAGATGCTGAAAATAGTGTATGTACCTTAGAAATGCTTCCGCATGATAGAACACAATCACAAGTTTACTATATAGGAAATGGGTGTGCTTGCGTAAGGACGGCTTGTGACAACGTCACTATAGATAATTGCCAAGAAGAGACTAACAATACTAACTTTTGTGTATGTAACTTTGCCAAGATCGTAGGTTGTGATTTTCATTACACTGTCCCAATAACTACCCAACAGCTAATTAACGCAAATTTCAACCTATATCAAGAGATATCGAAATTACAAATAGGGATGGACGTCAAGATTCTTAAAGCAATGCTTGCACACCCTGAAGTAAAGAAATTGGTGCAAAAGGTGAATCAAACAACTAAACGAATGGTATGGCAGATCGAACACAATTCAGAGAGAATAAAAAATGTCCTGACCAAAGTAGAACAAGTAGGCCAGCATCACTGGTGGGACATCTTTACAGGATATTCCCCAACAGCTACACAGGTCTTCCATTACCTGGTGCACCCAATGCTAGTAGTAATTGGAGCTTTGCTATTACTAACTCTTATAAACATTTGTTTGTGGTGGAGACTCAGGAGCATAATGAAAAGGACCCAAATGATTTGGGCAATGGTACGAGCCTATCAACGTCCTGTGGGACCAGAACTTGACGAAAGAATTCGTAAGTTACAAGAAAAAGGGGGGAAATGAAGCCCTAAAGCAGATAGCCTTCTAGAAGTAATGGGTTAAAACATGGAATGTGAGGCCTGTAAAGCGGGGCCTAGCACTAGAACACACGGAGAAAGCACAGCACTAGGAAAACAGAGTAACAAATTAGATAAGGGGTAGAGCATCATGACAGGGGAAGAGATAGGTATAGGAGAAACTAATGGACTAAGCAGGTTTAGAGCCAGCAATGTCGAAACGATCCTAAGGGTTTTGCCAAACCACGGGATCTAAGCCAAACACACCGGGAATTGACCAAATTAGGAAATGAGTTCAAAAGTTTAAAGAGGAAGACTCATCGGAAAGACCCCGTCTATGATGAAGGCAACAGGAACGACCACCTGAAAATTCCCCAAAAGAGATGTCTCCACCTGCGCTCCGCCCACGCTCCGCCTACACCACGCCCCATATGAATATGCATGATTATGTACCTGATCTGATGTAATCCTATACCCAAAATTGTATATAAGGCTTGCTTTTGCTATGTGAACTCAGAAATCCATTTTGTGATTTCTCCGACGCGTCGTTAATAAAAATACCTCCTGCTTAATTGACTTAAGTTGAGTCTGATTAGGCAGTCACTCTGCCTGTTTGGGGCAAAATTCGGCATCATTTTGATCCAGGGGATGTCCTGAAAGTGCACTGCCTACCTGCCCCTGCTGCCGAGCACCACGCTCCACCTCCTTCTCCTGCTCAGCAACTTTTTAGGAATCCAGGGCTTGGTATGTATTATTTGCTAGTGCAACAAATAGAATGAATTTGCTTTGCAAGCCCAGTTTTGTCCTGGGTTATTTTGTGCATGGGTCTGTCTCCTCCTGAACCTGTGTCAAAGACCGGCAGGGACCTACAGGACACTCCTATACTCATGTCAGGAAATTCGGAGAAGTGATTTAAGTGTCAATAAGTATCAATCAGTAAATCAAAAAATTTGGGGGAATGTGATGATGGTCACAAGGGTTGCAGGATGAAGAGAGAGGCGAGAATGTTGACCTCATGTTCAGAAAGCTTGATTTATTATTTTATGATATATATTACATTATAACTATACTAAAAGAAATAGAAGGAAAAGTTGTCAGAAGGCTAGCTAAGCTAAGAATATAAAAGGAATGAATACCAAAGGTCTGTCTCCTGGCAGAGAGCGAGACCCAGCTCTGCCATGAGTGGTCAGTAAATCCAAACATCCACAGGAGACCAATCATGCATCCACCTGTTACATTCCACAGCAGTAGATAACCATGGTTTACACTTTGTTGGTGAAACTTCTCAGCTTCAGCAGGAAAAATCCTAATGAAAGGATTTTAATGAAAAGATGTCTGTGATAGGGGAATATTTAGCCTGTGAGTTTCAGCAAAGTATTGAATATGTCTTAGATCGATGGACACAAACTAGTAAGTGAGATTGCTGGGTGTGCATGTATTAGGGAAGTGATTCCCCACACACCCAGTGCTGAGATCAAGGATTGCCTCTCTTCTAACCCTGAGCTGGCAGCAGGAATTGGGCCCTGCTTGGTAACGTTCATTTTGAAGACTTCTGTTGAGCAGGTAAGAATGGTCAAAATGAAATCTTCTCCAGCTGTTTCCCTTTGGTTTACCTGTTTGAGGGTTAAAATTGTGTGCTGCAGGTGTGCTGGGTGTGTGCAGAGCAGTGCAGCCCCAGAAACCCCTTGGCTTGCCCACAGGTTGTCATGCCTTGTTGCCAGGTGTGCCCAGCTGTGGCAGGAGAAGGAGCCCGCAGCGCAGTGGGCACCGTGCCCTGCCCAGCCGGGGCTCTCTGGCACAGAGCAGCAGCAGCGCCAGCACCGTTCAACCTGCTCCTGCCTTGGCTTCCCCTGGCACACAGAAGCCTCTGGAAATCAGCACCGCCAGTGGCGTTCCCAGCTGGGAGCAGCTGCTGCTGGCGGGCAGATGCTGCCAGTTCGACTGCTGCCAAAGGGGAAGAGAGGCAGAGATGTACACGCACCAGAGCCCTGGGCATGTCCAATAAAGGTGCAAATATGTGGGGAGATTTGTTAGGAAGGATTTCAGCTGTGATGCCAACAGTGGCTTCTCTCCTGGTTCTGTGTGTTCTAGACGAGTAATGCAATGGTTGGCTCTGACAATTAAGAAGTAGATGTTACATGGATGTTCAAATGTGCAGTGATGGTATTGTAATATATCCTCCCATAGTCCTCTTTCCCATCCCCCTTGTAACAGCCTGGGTAGTCAGGGCATTTGGGGAGGGCTGGCTTGTGACCAGCAGGCAGGGTGTAACAACCTCCAGTCAGCATGCAAGAAAGTAATCTCCACCAATGGACAGCAGAGAAAAAGTTGACTGACAAAACTTTTGGAGGGGCTAAGGGTATAAAAGGCAGAGCATCCTTTTTGTAGATGAGCACATGGCTGCTAGTCACAGAGACTCCCAATGCTGCAATTTTTCCTTATTCAGTCCTTTGTTAAGGTTTACTAAACCTTTAAAATTTTAAAAGTGAGAGTCATTTCTCACATGTGCAATGCTGTGGGCCATTGTCTTGGTCTGGTTTCCTTTGCTTGGGTCCCATCTGAGTGCTCAGTTGGGGTACAGGCTGTAGGTGCTTGGGGCACTCCTGGAGTTCCTCTTGGATCCCTGAACAGGGTTTGGCCCATGAGGGGGTTTTGCGCTGCTTTGTGACACAGAAAAACTTCTCAGGCTCTTTTGTGTTTGCTGTAGGGAAGGTTGGTTATTGTTTTGCATAAACTCACAGACCAACATGGAGCGTTTGCTTTGTGATGTCAGGGCATGGTTGCCACCTTGTCGTCGTGACATCAGAAGGTTGCCTTGGTGCACAGAAGGCCTGAGTGTCAGAGCAGCCCTAGGCCTTGCTCAGTTGAGGGGAACTTTTCTGGTTGGGGTATTTGTCAGTGGGTAGCTGCCCACTGACAAGAGCCTTGTTTCTTCTATTTACCTAACTTTCAAAAATGACAATGTTTCACCATCTGGCCACAGCAGCTTTTGCTGCTTATGGCATTTCTTTTTCCGCGTATTACGTTACACACTTTGCACGTAAGTAGAGTTTTCCACTCTACTTAGGTTAGGGTGTATCCTTACCTGGCTTTTGTATGTCTTCCTGCTCTTTCTTGAGGGCTGAGTTTCTGATTTTGAAAGAGAAAGAGCATTAGGATGCCAGTGGTTTGGTAAAGCTCCTGTCAAGAGGTTCAGCTAAAAAGGGGGTGTCTGTAGCCACAGGGGCAGCATTTGCAAGGGAACCTGCTGGGCTTCCATTCCCTCCACGGGAGAGTCTGTGGCAGCAGAGTCTGTCATTTCCTCAGTTTGCTGGGGCAAGGACAACTTCCAAAATGCAGCCTGGGAGGCCTTCTCAGAAGGCCTTCTAAGGACTTTGTAGTTCTCCCCAGAACTCAGGGAAAGCTTCCTTTGTTCCAAATTTTGTAATGAAAGGATTTGACTGTCTATTTTGACCCTTGACAGAGTGCTAAAAGAGTGATTCCCTTTGCAGTGAAGTGCAAACGCCAAAGCAGTGAGTGTCTGCTCCTGAGGCCTGGAGCTGCTGCTGTGCTCTTTCACAGCAGAACTGCCACAGCTCAGGGGGATTTGGGGCAAGCTGTTCTGGGTGACTGTTTTCAGCAACTTAATGGGAATTAGTGCATGCAACTTCTTTTTTTAAAAAAGTACCTGAAAGACAAGAGAACAATAGCTGCTTTATCTGCTGGACAGAAGAACAGAAGCACTGAGTGTTGAAGAACAATTTGCATTTTCTTGATCATGTTTTTATTCATTTACTGGCTAAACTGGCCAAAGTGTAGGCACAACCAAGATTATTGTCCTAATCTCTTGCTGGCTGTGTGAAGGAACTATGTCATGCGGAGGGATGTTGATAAAGAGAAATACTCTCTGTTTGGGTTGACTTTTTCTCTTCTGTGGGATTCAGCAGGCCAGGCAGTTTTCTCACAGCACTCGTTCATTTTCCGTTGCCCACTACAGGTCACCTGAAGCGTGTATTCAGTGGTGCCGATCCTGAGGTGAGTGAGAAAGGAACATTTCATGTTCCTGGTGCTTAAGAATTGTAGAGCAAGCTGTGAGCTTGGCCTGTGGCAGTAGAGTGTAGAGGGCCAGCTGGGCAGGCTGAAAGAAAATCCATTTCCATGTCTGCAGCAGCAATAACAAAGGCATCGCTGGCTATTTCCTAATTTTCCATTTCAGAACTTTCAAGGAATGAAAAGCTCATTTTGCAGAGAGAATGTTGCTTCTTGATAGTAGCCAGGGCGAAATGTCTAATTCAGAACTATTAGCAATTCTGTTGAATTAGCCCATTTAAATTTAGTGTCAGTGACTTAGAATCCCATTGCTATCAAAGTTTCTGATTTGTCCTTAGCAGAGCTGGTTGTAGAAATAGAGCTGAATAGCATAAAGGGCTGAATAGAAATAAGGTTATAAATTATAGGTAACTTTGTGTCCCTCACACTGCTGTCTGTCCACAGATCACAGAACCAACAGCAGTCTCTCCTCTGGCTCCCTCTGCTCATGGAGAGGAGGCCGAAGAGGAGGCAAATGGGGTGGATGAGCGCCAGCCTCCAGCTGTGCTCACACCACAGCCTGAACATTCTGAGCCAGTAAGTGCCAGCTGTGTGTGCTGCTGTCTTTAGTGCAGGGCAGAGCTGCAAGTTTCTGACCAGCCAGCACTTGCTGTTGCTGGCTGAGGATGCTGAGTGCTGGAGTCCTGCCAGGACCCAGTGATTGCCCCCAGCCTGTGAGAGATGGACAATGGGCTTTGGTCTGTCACGTTTAGGCACCAGCTTCCTGGCATTTTGATAGGGGCCAGCCTGAAGCACGAAGGCTCCCTGTTCCCAGAGGAGGGAGCGTGTCAAAGACACTGTGCTCAGCCTTGTTGGATACACAGGGGACACTGTGGCGTGGAGAGACCTGTCCCCCTGCACAGACTGGCCAAGTTGCTGCAGGCACAAAAAAATGTTGATCTGACCACACAAGTTCTTTCTGGTGCTTTGTCTCCACAAACTTCTTGGGTGTGTTTACTTGGGAGTATTTCAGAGACACACTGGGGATGTAGAGTTGCTGCCTGAAGTCAGGGATTTTGGTGCCTTTGTTGCCAGGTTGCTCTTTTGCCCCTTCAGGCAGAGCAGATAGGTGCTCTGAGTCTGCCTGTTTCTTGGTCTTGGATAAGCTGCAAGGAGATGACTGTGTTGTCCACGAAGCTGTGGGGGGGGCATTCTTGTCAGGCGTGGCAAAAGAAACAAAGGGAGTAGTTCTGAACCCTTCTTCTGAGACAAAAACCAGACACTGCATGTGTCTGTTGATACCTTCTATTGTGTAGTCTGCTTTGAAAACTGCATTTGAAAACTGCATTGGAGCCTAGAGTGGGAGCAAAGCTGCAAGTCCTTGACTGCTGTCTTGTAATGCTAAACCCAGGATGTACACCTTGCAATGGTGCCTGCAGTATCTGAAGTGCAATGGGCACCTTTGTGGCTGGGGAGCTGCGTGGGCCCAAAGGACGCAGGGCTGGCGGCCGTGAGCAGCTGAAGATGAGGCAGCGTGGGGCCAGGGGGCCCAGAAGGCCAAGGGCACGGCGGCTGTGCCAGCAGCAGTGGGGCAGCAGGAGCAGGGCAGGGAGCGTGGCCTGTGCTGGGCAGCGCTGCGGCCACAGCTGGAGTGCTGTGTGCAGCTGTGGGCCCTGGGAAGCAGAAAGTCATGGAGGGGCTGCAGCGTGGGCACAGAGGGACAGGGGAGCTGGGCAGGGGGTGCAGCACAAGGCCAGGGAGGAGGTGCTGAGGGAGCTTTAGCCTGGACAATGGGGGCTCATGAGGGACCTTCAGGCAGACTGCCATTGATCCCTGCCTTGGATCCATAGAGCCAATGCTCAGCACGAGGGCTGTTTCCCTGCCAAACATCCCTTCACTGCATCCAAATGCTTTAGACACTGGAGTGGGTAAGACTTTCATATTTTGTTGATTTGTTTGTTTGCTAGAAGGAGAAGCCTTGTGCAATTTCTCCTTCTCCAGGGAGCAAGGGAGCTTTTTTCTCAATCTTTCCTGGCCTTTTATAGCACTGGCAGAAATTCTGCTAGAATTTTAGTGTTCAAGGAGGCAGTTCTGGATAATGCAGTATTTTTGCACAAGAACACATAGTTTGGGGCAGGGATGTTGGTGCAGAACAAGCTGTTCTGGTGCCAGACCAGCCAGTAGGGCTTGCCCATCCTTTTCAAGTTAACGGCTCCCGTGTCTTTTGGCAGACCAGGCAATCAGTGTGTGTTGTGTTTGGGAATTGAGCAGGAAATCAATGCCCTTGCATTCCAGCTGGTGCTCAGAGATTAGAGGAGCTGGGAGGGGCTGTGCTGCATTTCTGATTCCAGCCACTTCAGCACCATCAGTGTGGTCGAGTCCAAGAGAAGAACTTGCCCGAGCACAGATGCACAAAGAGTGCTGTTCCCAGTGCAGTGCTCTGGGTCTGGTTGCATTCCATAAGGACCTACATGCTCCAGATTTCCCAAGAGTGTGGGTTACTGAAGCAACAGTAGAGCAAGTTCAGGATGGCTGCTGATCGGGGCACTGCTACCGAGTGCTGATGTGTGTAGTGACAGAAAGGACAGGATTGATTCCGGGTGACCCCCACGTGGGGAATAATGTGCTTTGGCTCTATGATTTAGAAGGTTAAACAAATGCTTTCTTAAGCTATGGTATATTACACTAGTACTATATTAAAACTATACTAAAGAGATACTTCACTAAAAAGCTACTAAAGAAAAACTCGTGACTGTCTCCAGGCAGTCTTTTATCTAATTAGCTAATCAATCTAAATAACTATCACTAAAATCCAACTAACAAATCACTTTCAGAAAACAATCACTATAACACATTCTTCATATACTAAAAAACAAGAACAGCCAGTAGAGATTAGAATTGTTTTCTCTTCTTCTCTAAGTTTCTCACTACCTTCCCTTAAAAAAAACCTAGGAGAGAGAATTATATCTCTCTCCATTCAAAGAATGTAAATACCACAGTACAGTAAAGAGAGATTATTAAAGTGAGATCTGTCTGTCTATCTATGTATCTATTTAAATCTTCCTGACTCTGCTCCAAAGCAGTGGAAGATGCAAAGCTCACCTAAAGGCATCCCTTCAGGAGAGACAAACAGAACATGGCAGAAGCAGAGAGAGGCCCTCACCAGACCCTTGAGAAATGCCACCCCTTCCCTGTCAGCTGCCTGAGAGGCTGTTGGAGCTTCAGTCCCAGATGGCCCCTGATTGTAGGGCCAGGGTCACTGTGGAATCTGTGCCTCCCCTCGGGCAGAGAACGACCTGGGAGAGCAGCAGCCCAGTGCTTTGGGAACGTGTGAGCCCAGCAGCCTTTGAGTCTTGGCCCACAAAGGGCGTATGGGAAGTTGAAACCCATCTTCTCTTGCTTTCTGTGCAGGTGCTTCGAGAGAAAGAGCAGGAGCACACTGCCTCATCTGAGATGCCATGCCAGACTCAGGGAGAGCTGTTCCCTGCCCGAGGGCAGGAAGAGCAGCTCAGGCAGCAGGTGGAAGAGCCACAGGAGAATGGCCAGGTGAGCCTGACTGGCCAGGGCACAGAGGGAAGGGCTGGAAGAGGGGCATAAACCAGAGCTCTTGGGACTGAGGAGGCCAGGAGTCCCACAAGCACTGTAAGCACAGAGCCTTGGAATCTGCAGAGATCAGCACCAGCACAGGAGGGTTACAGTGGAAGCAGAGCTGGGTAGGGAAGCAGAAACAAGGGGCTGAATAAATGTGATTTTGAGGCTAAAAGAGGGAAAAGCTGAGCCTGATGGCAGCTCTCAGTCCCTTGCTCTGCTTTTGTGTGTACAGAACATCAAGGCAGAGCAACAAGCAGAGCTGCCTGAAGCTCAGAGTGCCATCATGGCAGTGAAGAGGAGGAATGAAGACATCCAAGAGGAGAAGAATCTCCCTATGCACAGGGGTAATCAAAAACAGGTGAATGAAGGAATGGCAGCCACTCCACTCATGAGAGAGAGTCCTTTCCATTGTTGTTTACAGAAAATTGACAAACAGATGCAGACACAACTGCAGGAAACTGAGGCTAGGACCAAGGCAAGGAAGAAGAGGCTAGACGAAAAAATTAAAATCATCCAAGAGAAAATTAATCGCCTCCTTCAGGAGCAAAAGGCTCTAGAAAAGCAAGTGAGGGAAATAGCAATCAGCACTGCAGTCACCCAAGGGTGGTTTCTGCCCTCCTTGCCTTTCCAGTGCAGAGCAGCAGGGGTGGGTGATGCCTCTGAGTGCCATCCTGATGAGGCCTCTGTCAGAGCTGCTCTCAAGGACACTTCCTGCTCTGCTGGATCTCAGCTGATGCTCTGGACAGTGGCATTACTCCTTTGGCCATTTAGCCAGCAGTCACCCGAATGAACTCCTGCTGGCTTCTTCCAGGTGACCTTGTTTCTTGAGGTGTTTTTGCAGGTGAACATGGTCACTCACATAGATTTGGAATACGAGCTAGAAGCTGTCTATATCCCTTGCAGATCTGCTCCTGTCCTTTACTTTCTTCCCAGTCGATGACTCCCGGCTGACGGGGACAAGCTGTAGTCTCTGACTGCTTTGTTCTGTTTGACTTGAGGTGGAAGTGTCGCCATCCTACCTGGCAGCCTGCAGAGAGTTCCAGCAAATGACGGGCAACCAAGAGCCCCGAGGCTGGCATGAGGCCCAGGAACTGACCCATCCAGGGAAGCTGCAGGATAAGCTCGTCCCTAGGAAGGTGCAGAGAAAGAGAATTTCATGGCAGGAGGTAGAACATTAGAATGAGGAGCTGCAAATGTATCTGCAGACCTAGGAGGGGGAAAGGAGTCTTTGGGAGGAGGTGGAGCGGTCGTTGCTGCAGTCATCCTTTAGAACAAGAAACTGGCTATGAACTCGAGTCAAACCAGCCTTTGGTTTTGACCATTTGGTTTCACAAGGGGACATCCAAAGCAATCCAGTTGATGAGCTCTGCATGTGGCTGACAGCAGCTTCCTAAGGGCTTGCATTTCAAATGGCAATCTCTCTTGCATTTCAGGGCAATCTCTGCCACACCTTCCTGACATTAACTCATTTCTTGTCTCAGATCTACACCGACTCTGACACTGAAGCTGCAGCAGAAGCAGCAGTGCCATCCCAAGGAGCCTTTGCTCTCCAGCTGAAGAAGTGGAGCCTGAGCCCTTGGTTCACCTCCCGTGCTGACCCAGCTGCTGCTCAGCAACAGGAGATGGCGGGTGACTCCCTGGAGCTACAGAGTACGTCTGGTATCTTTCTTATCTGAGGGACAGTGTGTTGTGTGCACGAGTCAGCATAGCTGTACCAAGGGTTCTGATCAGTTTAGTGTCACAGAAGTGCTGGCATTGCTCCGAGGCAGCAAGAGAGAGCTCTGGGTGTTCCTGCTGCCTCTGAGGGCAGCTTAGACTGGCTGGAGTTTGCCTGAGCTTCCCTCTCTGCCGAAGGCAGAAGCAGGGATTGTTCCTGGATAAGGAGAAGGCTGTGACTGCTTGAGTCCTAGCCACTGGCAGAAGCCCTGCTGAGATCAGTCTCTAGGAGAACACATCAAGCCCTTTGTGATTCTGCAGCGCAACCCAATGAATCTGCTTCTTGCCCTTAACAGCTGCCAGTGCTGTGTTCTCAGATAAGATCTGGTAGGGTTTAGAAGAGAGCCCAGTGGATTCTGTGTCTACCATCACCTGTTGGGACAAAAAGGGCACTGATCTGTGCCTCAGTGTGGCTGATCTCAAAGCCCATCCTGTTGTGTCCTGAATGGGGGCAACAGCTTGTCCGGGGCTAAGGCTGACTCTGGCTTCTTCCCATCAGTGCCTGTCAGTGCTCATGCTTGGGCTTTGCCAGCCTTGTTGTGGTCGCTGCCCTGCCCCTGAGGGCTGTGGGAATGCAGAGGCTGGAGCCTTCCTTAGCTGGGAGGGTCCCGCTGCTGCCCGGCTGCTGCAGCGCGGAGCTGCCTGAGGCAGCAGCCCCTGCTCTGGGCCGGCTTCTGCCTCGCACTGCCTGGACTCACAAGAGGGTCAGCATCTCCTCTGGGCAGCTCTCTGTGTCACAGGGACGCCTGAGGAGCTCTGCTGTCCTCTGTGCCCGTGCCCACCGTGCTGAGTTGGGAAGATGGGGACGTGTGCGGTGCCGAGAGGGCGAGTGCAATGGGAGCGACTGATCCGCGCTGTCAGGGTGAAGAGAAGCGGCGCGGTTCTTCACGCGGGGCACAGGCAAGGGCGTCTGTGAGCTCAGCCTGCTCATAAAGGGTGAGGGTCCTGATGCTGAAAGCCCCGTGGGGATTGGTTCTAGCATGAGCTGCTCTGGTTTACAAACACAGAGGCATTCTTCTGGCAAACTGCTGCAAGGTGGAAAAGATGGGAACACTTGGCAATATTCCTCCTGTTCTGAACTTGGCATCTGTTCAGAGGAATTGATTCTAGATGTCCTGGTGCACTTAATCTTAGCAAGTAGGAAACCTTTTATAAATCTCACAGTGTTTATTCCCAAGAAAACAAAGGCACTGTTAGTTCCAGCTCTCCTAAATGTTTCTAGATGACAAACTTACTTGCCTTCGTAGGTATTCTCTTCTGGTCTCAGTCTCCTCTGAATGTATCTCCCTGTGCTTCCCTGTGTGCCTGCTGTCAAGAGGTCTCTCACTTAAAAGGATGCTGGAAATCAGTCTCTGTGCCAGCCACTTGTGCTGTGGGCCTGCTGTTCTTTTCTTGTTGTTCCAGTTCCTGTTCCTGTTGTTGTTAGCCAGCTGTCCACAAAGGGAGGCTCAGAGCCCCAGACAGTGGGGCTGCCTTTTGTATCTCCTAGAAGGTGAGATCTCTGCTTTGAAGTGAACATCTTGCATTTTGTTTCCCTCAGGGAGAATGGTGAAGATGGAAAATCCTATTCTAAAATACATTGAACTGGAAAATATTGGCAGTGGGTAAGTCCAAGCAATGTTAATTTTACAAAACTGTGCATCAGGTGTTTTGCTGGTGGAATAGGTATCAAGTGTGAAGTCAGACAAGCTGCAAATGTGTTCAGGCACTGGGCTTAGATGTTCAGTGCTGATCAGAATTTCTAAGTGTTCTCAGAAGGCATTGTCAAACACATCTCAATGCTTCCGGTGTCCTGCAGGTCTGCGGTATTTACAGCACAGATCACCTATGTGGGCTGGCTTTCACTGCAAGATCTAAATGGCTTCTCCTCTCTCTGCTTCTGTTTTGTTTCTAGGACTTTTGGAGATGTTTGTAAAGCACTTGACACTGCCACAGGAGGAGAGGTAAATGTCAATAGCCCCTGCAGACTCTGCTGCACTCGAGGGCTTTCCTCTCTGGTGTGAGCTGTGGCTGGAGCTTTGGGCAGAGCTGTGCTGAAAAGGCACACGAAGCACAGACTGGTGCCAGCCCACAGAACACATTTGGGACTTTGTCCTCCTCAGCTGCCGGAAGGAAGGCACGGAGGGCAGCAGTTCCTTTCAGAGAAGGACGCGCTCACTCGCTCTCCACTGCTAAAACAAAGGTGGTGCCTTCGAGCACCTCACTGCTCTTTGGGACTACAGCTTCAGAGTTCTGAATTCTCATTTCTGGCTGCCAGCAAATCCATCTGAAAGTTACTGGTAGTTCCTTAGCCACCTGCAGTGCTGCACTTGGGAACTGCACATAGGGAGAGATCTGCAAGGCGTCCCTGAAAGACCTAAGCCCTGCCCATAGCCCAAGATGTATCCACAGATTATTAAGGCATGGATTACTTCTTCTGAGTCCCAAACAAAGCAGCAGAGAGTGTGGTCAGAGGTTTGTGGGTGATAACTGAGACACCGCTGTTACCAAGCGGTCAAGGCAAAATGTCAGTGGCTCCACGTGTCCTGTAACTGGCTCCCAAGGGAGCAGAGAAATGGGCTGTTGGAATGTCAGTTCCTAATTACTGCAGTGCCTAATCACAAGGCAGTTTGGCACAGCTCAGCTGTGTCATTGCAAAATCACTCGCTCCACGTGTCTTGTGGTCTCATGCCACCAACCTCTCAAGTTACTGATTTTCAATGTCGTTTTAGGTGGCCATCAAAAAAATACAGCTTCAAGGACTGAGGAAGAAGGAATTAAAAGTCAATGAACTCATGGTCATGAAGGTGAATAGAAATCCCAACCTGGTCAACTGTTTAGACAGGTGAGTTGTGCTTTTGTCCCATGAATGTTTGTTTGCATGTTGCAAACATGCAAGGTAAAATCCCACTTTGGTCACTGGCAGAAAATAGAGCTGTAATTATTGGCTAATTATTATTGCTCTTTTCATCTCCAGTGGATGGGAAGAGATTGCATTTTGTCTGCATTAGTCTTCACTGGCACATGGTATTTGAAAATTGTTCAAAAACCCGGATGAGTTGTGTCTTACTAAATCAATGATCTCTATATTCACAGCCACCACTTTGTTTCGGAGCTTGATTTTTTTCAAGTGTCTTCTTACGTCCAGGTAAACTAACAAGGATTTCCCTTGGATTGTTGCCACTGTTTTCCATTGCTATGCATGCCAGGAAGACTAGGTGCTTTTTTTCCAGAAACACTATGCATGACAGGTTTTTTTATCTGGGCTGTTACAAAACTGCACATTTTGCTTGCTGCCCATCTAAGACATCTCCTTTTTTGCAGCTGTGCCTTTCTCCTTGAGACTGCACAGATGGCAAACAATGCACAGCCAAGAGGGAATGTCTCTTCCTTTATTTTGTCTTTGTCTCAAAGGGACCTGAAAAGAAGAACCAACCTGTCTTTTCCAAACAGCAACTTAGCCATGTACATTCATCTCCATGCCCTTGTTTCCTTCTTTCAGCTACCTTGTGGGTGAGGAACTGTCCCTGGTTATGGAGTACATGGATGGAGGCACTCTGAGCAATGTCATCAGCCAGACCTACCTGTCGGAAGATGAGATGGCAGCCATCAGTCGGGAGGTCAGCAATCCCATCTGTGTTTCCAGGGGCTTGGGCAGGATTGTCTGGGAAACAGGGGCTCAGAGCTGGAGTGATTTCCTGTGCCAAGCTTTGTTTCTGTGTTGCTGGTATGCTATGGGCAAGTAAAAGCATCTCAAGGGAAAGGCCTGCCAGTGCCCCTGCACTCCCTGTACTCAGTGCCAGTACTCTTATCTCCTGCTGTTGTATTCTAGCTCTCTCTTGTATTTGTATTTTCTGTTCTCCACCTTGCCTCTCTAAATGTTTGCCTGGAGTCTGTCTTCACTGCATTCCTTGCCTGTAAAAGGAAAGGTGCTGGTGGCAGGATTTGAAATGACCAGAAAAGAAAAAAATACTCATTTCCCAGAGTCCTCAGCTGAAAAGGATAGAAGTGCAGCCAAAATGCTCTTTGTTTCCGCAAAGTGACTGGTGTGATACTTACAAGCCTGTGCTGAGGCCAGCAAGAAAATCTTTTCCATGCAGCCTCCCACACAAAAGTGATCCACTAAACACCAAAGGGAGGGACTTTTCCTTTCCAAACCCCTCCTTTGTCCTCTGCATGGAAAAAGCACGTCCACTACAGCAGGAGTCATCCTGGCTGGTTTGCAGGGGACAGCCTACAACAGCAGGTGCTGTTGCTCTTTCAAAAGCTGACGTGCCTTTCCTCAGAAAGGTCCTGCTCTGCAAGTGTTGGAGCAGCAAGTTCTGCTTCTCAGTGGCCATTACTGTTCTGCCATTACTCCCCATTCCCCTGGAGAGGGAATCTTTTAGATTCTTTGTCTCCTTTCTTGTGTGATGAAATCACATTACTCATTTTTGCCCTCCTCTTTCTGTTTTCTCGCTCAGTGCCTGCAAGGACTGGATTTTCTTCATTCAAACCACATCATCCACCAAGATGTGAAGAGCAGCAACATCCTTCTCAGAACTGACGGTTCTGTCAAGCTGTGTCAGTATATTCTTGGTCAGGTGCAGCGTTCCAGGGATGTGGGTGTGGGGCTGCTTGGAGTGACTGCCAGCTCCCCAAAAATGGTGCTGGTGGCAGTGCAGGGACCCCTGCTGCGAGCTGAGGGCACAGTTGCAACGTGCACAGAGGTATAAGGAACCACAAGCAGTCAAGAGTGGCCTTGCTCTGTGTGTGTCCCTTCTAGACAGAGGGATCTACAATCTAAAGCTTCAGGGGAATGAAGTCCACTGCTGTGAGCAGCATTAAGAAACCTGGGTTTTTTTGGAAGTGGCCAGTTCCATACTCCCTTGGCTAAAGCCCCAAGGAAATCGAGTGTGGACAGTTCTCCAGGAGATTCAACAGCACATTCTTAGCCTGAGAGTGGGGAATTCTTTTGCTTGGTTTCCTAATTGGAGCTGGCTTTCACGGTTTGTTTTTTCTCCACAGCTGACTTTGGCCTCCTTGCTCAGCTCAGCCCTGAGCAGGGCAGATGGAGCTCCATGACCGGCGCTGCTGGGTGGCTGGCGCCTGAAGTGGTGACAGGTCAACCATGTGGCCCCAAAGTGGACATATGGTCTTTGGGAATCGTGGGCATCGAAATGGTGGAACGAGAAGTTCCTTCCTGGAATGCAACTCCTGTCTTGGTAAGGTGCAAATACTCACTGATCCCACTGTCTTTCTCACCTGTCCCATGTTCTGTGTGCCATTGGACAAAATCCCATTGCCATCTGCTGGCACCACTTCCACCAAGGTCCCCTTCTGAAAATGCCCCTGCAACACATCAGCATCTGCTGTAGCTTTGGTTGTATCAGAAAGGGAAGTGGCAGTTCAGAAACCTAACCAGGTCAGAAACCTGCCACTTTGGCCTCCAGCCATGCCTGGCATTTCTCACTTGTTTTTTGAACAATTTTGGAACTCTGTTTCTGAAGGACAAGAATTTTTCAGTGGACAGGGTAGACATGTGATAAATATCCTGAGAAATAGAGGTTAGACCTTCCCAGTTTCAATTTTATAGAAAACATAGGAAAAAAGGAAAAAGAAAAGTAAACAAAAAAGGAAAAGAGAAAAAAACCTACTACCAAAGCAATGCCCAAGCAGTTCTGCTTGCTTTTTCATTTTTTAAATGCAGCTCTTCTCTTCCATTGTGTAGCATCTTTTCCAAATCCTGTGGCTGTTGAAACTTTCAGGCTTTCAAGTCATCTGTACATTGTTCAGTCACGTGTGTGGGTGGCCTGGATAAGTTTTGGATGTGTTTTTCTCCAACTGCAGTTAGAATTGTTTGCCAAACCCTTGGCTGTTTCTGGGTACTTTAACAAGTTGATGAGCTTGCAGGCAGGTGCCTGAGCTGGGATCCAGTGTGGGCAGTTGATACCAGTGCTGTGTTTCTTTACCACAGGAGCAGCGCCATCCCTGGCCTGCACTGTTATAATGACAGGGAGGGCTCCAGCTCCCACCATGGCCAGTGGCTGAGCTCAGCTGAGAGTCAGGATAAAACCCTCTTTGTCACCTCTGGTGATGTGGGAAAAGGACAGAAAGCCACATAAATTATTTGTACACAAGGGGAGTGCATTGCAATTTCTGGATTTGAAATTCTCCTTTGGGTTGAAGAGGATAATAGCAAAGTCTCTTTGGTCACCATCTATTTCAGTGCCACGAGCACAGAGTTATCATGACAGTGGTGGGCATTTTTATGGAGACTCCAAGGCCTCTTGCCATTGTTCTTTTTGTCTATTTGAGATGGATTCTGCAAGTTGAGGTTTGAATAGTTCCAAATCGGTGTCTTATGTTTCTAAATACCATCTTGCAAAAGCAGAATGAGCTCTCTGCCTCTGACTTGTCAGCGTGTTAGAGCTTGGTTCCACATGAACCACACTGGATAAGGATCAGCCGATGTCTTGCCAATCTACACTGTAATTCCTTGGACTGAGGAGTATCAGAAAGCCCTGCTGAGCTCCATGGACACTGTCAGCTGCATGGAAGTGAGCATCCTTGGCCTTGCTGAAGAAACTGGAGCTCAGCTTAGGTTAGATGCTCTTGAGCAGGAGAAAGGCTGGAATCGTCAGGTGTTTCCAGAGGCCTGCGTGCCCAGAGGGACTGAGTTCTGGGGAGCAGCTGGATGTTTCTGCACATCATGGAAGGGGATTGCCAGACAGCTCAAGCCTCACCACAGGCAAACACTCCCCAGCTCTTCTCAGGCAACATTTGCTTTGGGTTTCAAGTTGTTCCCACTTGTCTGTGAAGATGCCCCTAAAACCACAAGGCAAGCCTCTCAGAACTGGTGTTACATTTCCAGAAATGAAGAAAAGAAGCCCAAACACATGAAAGTTGCTAAGGCACTGGTTTTTAGAGAGGAACTTAACCCCCTGTGCAGTTTCTTCTCACTGGGAAATGTGCCTGAAACCCGGGCATGAGGGTATAAAGGCCACAGAGTCTCTTCTGCTTCTTGTGCAGTGCTGCTGAAACACTCAGTGACCGTGTTTCTCTCCCAGCCCAAGCCACATTCTGCCCGTCACAATGCCAGAGCCTGGTGATGTGGAGAGCCTGCCAAAACATCCCATTTGTTTCCTGGCACTTTCTGGGATGGGCCTACCATTCATGCATTGACTCGAGTAGCCAAATGAGTAGAGGGTGACCGTAAGGATGGAACCTCTCCTTCTGATTTGACCATGAAAGGTTTTTCTTTTCCATGTAAGGAAAGCAGAAATTTTCAGACTGCTGAGAAACAGAGCTGCAGGTGGCTCCTGTGTGTCCAAGCAGGTGTTTTCATCCCAGTACATTTGTGCATGGATCATAACGTGTCTGTGTTGAAGATGAGATTCCAAAGATTTGTTTCCTTACCTGAGGAATACCTGGTGGATTTCCTTTCTTTCCCTCCAATTCCCATTCTTTTCAAGAACAAAGCAAAAAGCTTGATTAGGTTTGTTTTGTGGCAGCGGTGCTTAAAGGACCAAGAAGCACTGCAGAAATACTTTCCATGTACTAACCCTTGGATACAGTAGAGTTAGTATAGCAAAGTCCTTCTTCCAAAAAGCCTCTCAAGCTGGTATGAATCGTCAGGGAAGGAAATATGCTTGTGCTGATGTAGTTCCCACTAACTAGGTCAGTCAATGAAATCAGCTGCCAAGGCGAGATGTGTGAGATGTTGGAGAGGCTGTGGCTGCATCGGGGTTTGGGTTTTTTGGTTGGTAAAGGAAAGTCATCTCTGGGTCTCTGCCAGGGCAGAAACTGCCACTGCAGAGTGGAGCTTAATCAGTGGGATCTGGGAGAGCAGTGACAGATGGGAAAGAAGCAGGTGGAGCCTGGTGTCTCCTTTTTCCCCAGCCCCAACTCCTGATAGCCACAGGAGGAAGACAAAAGCTGCAGCAGCCCAACCTATTTTCATCTTGCCTGCGTGACTTCCTGAGCTGCTGCCTGCAGAGAGACGAGGCGCGGCGCTGGTCTGCCAAGGAGCTCCTGCAGGTAAAATGTGAAGGGGCTGCAGGTGAAACAGGCTCTGAGGGATGGGCTCCTCCTCCACTCAAGCCCAAGGCAGCAGATGGGCTCCCTTCCTCCTCACCTCCACTCTTGGTGCTCTTCAAATGAAAACACTGAGGAATCCTAGACTGGGCTGGGCTGGCAGGGCCCTGCAAATGTCCTCTGGTGCCAGTGTCCTGCAATGAGCAGGGGCATCTTTAAAGACATCAAGTTTCTCAGAGCCCTTTCCCACTGGAGCTGGAATGGTTGCAGGGATGGGGCACCTACAAGCTCTTGGGGCAAGCTGTGCCAGGGTCACACCATGCTCCGAGTAAACAAGTTCTGATTAGATCCTATTTGTGTTAAAAAATATTCACCCACATTCTATTGTAACTGGCCCTGTTAAAAAAGATGTCCTCCACTTTCCTCAAAGCCACTCTGAAGTTTTGGAAAGTGGCAATAAAGTCTCCCTGGGGCCTGTTCTTGACAAAACTGAGCAACCCCACCTCTCTCTGCATTTCCTGAGTCAGAGAGGTCCTCTGGCTCTTTCTGTCACCTTCTTTTGTAATTTGGTGGGGTGTTCAGTTTTATGTAATGGCAAAAGAATTGAAGTAGAGCAATGCAGGGTACAGAGACATGAAATAGTGGTGGAGGAACCCAAGGAAGCCAGTCCCAGCTGAGCAGTCAGAGATTTGGCTGTGGGCAGGAGGGGCTGTGGGGGGCTCACTGTGAGCCTCTGAGGGGCCCTGGTTGGTGCCCCCCAGCCCACCCTCAGAGGTTTCTGCCATGCAAACAGGGACAGCTGGGAGGGACTTGTCCCAGCCCCATCTGCTGCCTGGCACGCTCAAGCAGACGGGAACTGTGCCAGGGTTACTGCCAGGTTGTGTGACAGAGAGGGAACTGCAGGGCCCAGTGCCCCTGGGCTGGCCCTGCTGGGAAGGAAGGTGCCATCCAGCACACGAGGGGCAGGGCATGGAACGGTAGACACTGCTTTCTGTCCCTGTGGGAATCAGCACAGTGCCTGTCTTTCAAAGAGAGGGACCAATGAGAGGCTTTGGAGTTTCCTGAAAAGAAGAAACTCCAAGGACAGAAAGCACCATTTCTAGAGCACTGGCAGGGCTAAAATCTCAGCAAGATGAAGACACCTGTATAAATGGATGAGTGGGATTCTGGGCCAGGTTTGCCTGTGATGGCAAAGTCTGCACATAAAGATGGAGGTGTAGACAGCCCCATTGTTCCTCTTCCTGCATCCTTCTAGGAGCAGGAGGAATCCTGTGAAGCACTGAGCTTGGAAAGTCATGGTTCATTGTTTTTTGTTGATCTGGTTTTTTTCCCTTTGGGCAGCATCCATTTGTAAGATTTGCTGAGCCTGCGTCCAGCCTGGTGCCACTGATTGTTTCAGTGAAGAAGAGGAAGGAGACAAGAATGTGACAATCACATCAGGACCATTTATTCCTCAATCAGTTTAGAGCAGGATTGTAGGTTAGGATTAGGATTAGGATTAGGATTAGGATTAGGATTAGGATTAGGATTAGGATTAGGATTAGGATTAGATTAAGGATAAGGATAAAGATAAGGATTAGGATAAGGATAAGGATAAGGATATGGATAAGGATAAGGATAAGGATAAGGATAAGGATAAGGATAAGGATAAGGATAAGGATAAGGATAAGGATAAGGATAAGGATAAGGATAAGGATTAGGATGAGGATTAGGATAAGGATGAGGATAAGGATAAGGATAAGGATAAGGATAAGGATAAGGATAAGGATAAGGATAAGGATAAGGATAAGGATAAGGATAAGGATTAGGGTTAAGGTAAGGGTTAGGGTTAGAGTACAATTGTCTAATAGAACTGCAGAGTAGGATTGAAAATCAATAAAGTTTCTGAAACCACAACTCACCTCGAAGATTCCCTTCCTTCTCACTCTGCGAATAAACTTGAGAATTTCTTCTGAATTGTCTGTTGTTTCTTAAAGGTGGAAAGTGAAACAGTGTCTTTGGCATGGTGTGAAAGTGGGGAAGGATGTTCTTCATTCATCTTCTCCAGACCACACTGCCTTTGGAATATGGCCCACTGGTCTGTTTTTGGCCATCTTTGGTACTTCTATTTTAGGCAGAAAGGGCAAGGGCATTTAAAGGCAAAAGCACAGGAAGAATGGGGCAGCCCAAACATCTTTTACAGATGCAGGCCTTCAGCTGTGACTGGAGAGCATTGGGGCTCCCTAAATGCAATAATCTCTTTGGCTGGAGGAGAGCCTTGCTCAAGTGAGAAAGCAGAAAGATCAGAGAGGGTGCTCGGGAAGGTCTCCTGTGGTGCAGAGCTGTCAGCGCCTGTGAGGTGAGAGCGGGCCCGGCCTTGCCCGGGCTGGAGCCCCAGCAGAGCCCCGGTAGAGGCCGGAGCAGCCTGAGCCCCGGCAGAGGCAGGCTGGAAGGAGGCCCTTGGAGCTGCAAGAGGCAGCAGCCGGGCCCTGGGTGCCTCTTGCTGGGAGCGGGCGAATCCTCCGCTCTCAGAGCCCAGGTGGCAGCTGGCTGCTGCCGAGGGGAAGCGCAGCCATGCTGGGCACAGCCCGGCCTGGAGGCCATGGCCATCTGGAGTGTGTCCAGGAGCAGAGAAAGGCCAAGGGCAGCTGCGGGCCGCTGGGCTGGCTGAGGATTCCTCCTCTTCTGCTGGCTGCCCTGCAACTCCTGGCAAAGGCCAGCAGTGTGTGCAGCACTCTGGGCACTGGGGCAGGGAGCCGGGCTGCTCAGCAGGCTGGAGCACAGGGCAGCTCCTTCAGGCCTGGCACTTGTTCCAGGGGAAGCGAGGCCAGTGTGAGGCAGGGACAGCTTGGCAGGGCCCATCTGCAGGAGCCAGCACCTCACGCAGCTCTGAGAGGAAGCGCCTGCAATCCTGCAGTTCTGCACTGAGCCAGAGCAAAGGTGTGAGATGCAGAGTGTTTGGCAGAAATATTCAGGCCCACCATGCCAGCCTGCTTTGTGCTCTCTGGCACACAGCAAGCGCTGTGCAATGCAGCTCTGAGCTGCTGGGAGAGAGGCACATCAGGGATGTGCCTGAGGCATGTGCTTGAGGAGTAAACTGATTTGGAAGGGGGCAGAAGGGTTTACGCAGGCAATTTGCGTTTTCTTCATTAATTTCTGAAAAAAAATCATAATGTGTTGCACACAGGTAGGGTTATTAGAAAAGAAAGGCCTTATAAAATAAGACCTACCTATTGTTATGTTTGCCCAATTATCCCGTCATAAAAAAAAACCCCAAACAATATTAAAAGTAGTAGCAATTTTAATTGAATATTTAAAATATAAAAATATAAAATTGGATAGAATAGAATTTGATTAAAATAAGGGATAATTTGTTTCTAATAATAGCGCATAAGCAACAGATAACTGCGGGGTATGGAGTGCAGGCCTCTGGGACCCTTGCCACATCACATACAAGCTTGCCAAGTGAATATTCGTCCTTATATGCCATGTGTCAATGCCGTCTCCTCCCATTTTCGATTCTTCACACTTCTACCTCTGCCCTCATCATCACCTTTACCATCCATATGCCACCACTTGGTTGGTGGTTGCACAAGTCTTTGGGGGTCCTCTGATGAAGATTTTGTAGTCCTCCTCTGTGTCCTTTAATTAACCTTTGAGTTACACCAAGCCAATACAATGTAAGCCAAAACTAACATAATTACTACATCTGAGTATTGTGGAGAGTTTTGTCAAAGAGTGGCTTGAGGAGAGAGGACACAGCCGAATTATTTTGGTAAAGATGTCCTAACTAGGGCAGAGGCCTTCTTGCAGGCAGGTGTCTGTTGGGAATTTAGCTGACTAGGGAATGGAAAAGTACAAGACCGTGGCTAATTCCAAATCTTGCACCTGCAAGATAAGGTGTCCTTGGGCCTAGCTGAGTATGATAAAGAAATGGACAACGAGACGTGAGAAGTAGAGAACGTAGGCCCAAAGGAATGAGGAAGAGCTGATGGTATAGTTTAACCAATAGATTGCTTGGCTTACAGAATATTCATAAGCTTGTTATTTGCTATATAAGTGTTTGATGCTTTCTTCAATAAACTGGACCTGTGATGAACCATCTGGTGTCCTGGTCTCCTTCCTTCGACAGAGTATCAAGGCAATAAATCCCTTATAATTAGCATTTTCCTGGGACACAACCAGAGAGTTCCTTCTTTGTTAATTTTTAGCAACCATTATCTCTTGCTTTCCTCCTGTTCCTGAACATCTGCGGGGCGGAGGGGGGGGGCATGGTGCCCCTCCTCTCCCTTTTTCTTCGGCATTACTAATTTTACCTGTTTTAATATTTACAAATATTAATTACTGTATCAATATTGATTCTTGTTTCAATTGTTATCAGCACGAATCATACCTATTTACCACACTGCGGTAAATTCCCAGCTGGCCTGTTCCATCTTCTATGTGCAGCCAGCTAACTGCCCATGGGAATAGTCATGAGTGCAGTTAGCACAAGCTATAGTGCTAAGAAAACTGTTTGCATCTGTAATAAACAAGAAACCTGTCCCATGAGCATCCACGAAAGAAAAATGTAATCACCTGAGTAACAGTGAGTCTTAAAAAGAGAGAGTCTCAACATGTACACACTAATACACCTTCTAAGCAATAAATTGTGTGGCAAGGAAACTACCAGCCAGTTGGAGTTGAACACAAGTCTGCGAAAACAGTATAAAAATGAGTTATGTGAATAAAGAATTGGCTTTTCCTGCATGAAGAAACTGAGTCCCGGCTGCTTTATTGACACAGCAATGTGGCTTCACTCAGCAAGAGCACCTGCAGGGTGTATTGATGAAACACTGGTGTTTGATTCTCAGAATAGGAAGGAGAGGCATTTAGTCTAACAAACAGGGCATAGTCTTTTGAATTCCTTTAGCTTTAACAGGAGTGCTGAACCATGTATTCCCCCACTGCAGTGCTTACTGTGTGCAAGTGGCTATCTTGGCCTTGAGAATAAGGAGAGTGGTCCTGCTAAGAAGGTAGCTGGAATGCATTCAAAAGGAAGAAAGTGTTTTAGGAGGCTCTTGACCACCAAAGGAGAGTTTGAGGAATGGGAATATTTCCCAAATGACTGTGTCAGGAACTGGAGTCGTGTCCCAGGCCCTGCCATATTTGATCCATGTTTGACCAGGTTGACAAGACAATGAAGAAAAGTGTCTTGTTTAGCAGGTGGGACCATGACCCTTGAAAGAGAAACAATGGATTGGTCAATGGGTGAGCAGTCAAGCTTTGAAAGGAGAACAATGCACAATGCAGCCCTTGGTGGCAGGGAGTCATGGAGTCATCCTGAGCCATCATGGCCTCATCTCACACGCCAGGCATGTGTGAGCTGCTGCTCTAACTCCTGCTGTAAAATTCCACTCCTAAGCAGGAGATACAAGGCCTAGTTCTGGGCTGAAGGGTTGAGAAGGATGAGATGCACAGCGTTTTGATCCAGGGGATGTCCTGGAAGTGCACTGCCTACCTGCCCCTGCTGCCGAGCACCGCGCTCCAACTCCTTCTCCTGTTCAGTGGATTTTTGGGAATCCAGAGGTCAGTATGTATTATATGCTACTGCAACTAATAGAATGAATTTGCTTTGCAAGCCCAGTTTTGTCCTGGATTATTTTGTGCATGGGTCACCTGAACCTGTCACAATGACCAGAAGGGAGCTACAGGACACTCCTACTCTGATGTCAATAAATTCTGAGAAGTGATTGAAATATGTCAAAAAATTGGAGGTAATGTTTAGCCAGTAAGTTTCAGCAAAGTATTGAATATGTCTTAGTTCCATGGATACAAACTACTAGGTGAGATTGCTGGGTGTGCAGGGCTTAGGGAAGTGATTCCCTGTGCACCCAGCACTGAAATCAAGTAATGCCTCCTTTCTAACCCTGAGCTGGCAGCAGGGATCAGGCCTTGCTTGGTCACTTTCTTTTTGACAACTTCTGTTAGCGGCTAAGAAAGGTCCAAATGAAACCTCCTCCAGCTGTTTTCCCCTGGTTGATCTTTTTAGGCACCAAAGCTCTGTGCCACGGGTGGCCTGTGTGCGTGCAGAGCAATGCAGGCCCCACAAAGCCCTTGGCTTCCCCACAAGTTACCAGTTTGACTGCTACCAAAGGGGAAGAAAGGCAGAGATGTACATCCACAGGAGTCCTGGGCATGTCCAATAAAGGTGCAAATATGTGGGGAGATTTGTTAGGAAGCATTTCAGCTGTTATGCCAACAGTGCCTTCTCTCTTAGTTCTGTGCATTAGAGGTGAGTAATGTAATAGTTGGCCGTCACAATTAAGAGGTAGATATTATGTGGATAGATATTATGTTCAAATGTAAAGTGCTGTTATTTTAATATGTCCTCCCATAGTCCTCTTTCTTATCCCCCTTGTAATAGCCTTGGTAGTCAGGGCATTTGGGGAGGGCTGGCTTGTGACCAGCAGGCAGGGTGTAACAACACCTGACCTCCAGTCAAGATGCAAGAAAGTAATCTCCACCACTTGATGGCAGAGAAAGAGTTCACTGACAAAACATTGTGAGGGGCTAAGGGTATAAAAAGCAGAGCATCCCTTTTGTAGATGAGCATGTGGCTGCTAATCATGGAGACTTCCCAGTGCTGCAATCTTTCCTTATACAGCCTTTTCTTAAGATTTAATAAACCTTTAAAAAGTTAAAGGAAGGGTAATTTCTCAGATGAGCAATGCTTTGGGCCATTTTTTTGGTCTTGTTTCCTTTGCTTGGGTGCCATCTGAGTGCTCAGTTGGGGTACAGGCTGTAGGTGCTTTGTGCACTCCTGGAGTTCCTCTTGGATCCCTTGAAAGACAGAGTTTGGCCCACAAGGAGAATTTGTGCTGCTTTGTGACAGAGGAGAACTTCCCAGGCTATTTGCTGTTTGCTGTAGGGAAGGTTGGTTATTGCTTGGCATAAATTCACAGACCAACATGGAGCGTTTGCTTTGTGATGTCAGGGCATGGTTGCCACCTTGTCGTAGTGACATCAGAAGGTTGCCTTGGTGCACGGAAGGCCTGAGTGTCAGAGCAGTCCTAGCACTTGCTCAGTTCAGGAGAATCCTCCTGATTGAGGCAATTGTCAGTGGGCTGCTGCACACTGACAGGAGCCTTGCTTTTTCCAGTGTGTAAGCACAGCCTGCAAACTTGCAGAACAGTGTTAAAATGATTGAGCGAATTGCTCCTTTGCTTTTCGCTGCTTATGGCATTACCTATGGTGCCTATTTTGTGACACATTTCACAGGTCAGTAGATGTTTCCTCTCTACTTAGGTTAAGGTGTATCCTAACCTGGCTTTTGTATGTCTTCCTGCTCTTTCTTAGTGACTGAGTTTCTGATTTTGAAACAGAAAGAGCATTAGGATACCTCTGGTTTGGTAAAGCTCCTGTCAAGGTGTTCAGCTAAAAAGGGGGTGTCTGTAGCCACAGGGGCAGCATTTAAAAGGGAACCTGCAAGGCTTCCGATGGCTCCATGGGAGAGTCTGTGGCAGCAGAGTCTGTCATTTCCTCAGTTTTCTGGGACAAGCATTTCTTTGAAAATGCAGACTGGCAGACCTTCAGGGAAGGCTGAATAGTTGGGCTAGGACTACTGTTGTAATGTAGCTTAGGATTTTGCTCTCTGCTAGTGTAAGGAAGGCTACTGCGATTAAGATTGGGAGGGCATAGGAGAGGGCTACGATGAGGTTAATTAAGAGGGGGTAGTTGGTCATTGAGGGTGGTTTGGGTTAAGCTAGGGAGAGGATTGGAACCCCTGAGTTAAAGGACTTAAGCCTTTTGCATTTTCCGAGCTCTGCCATGCTAGCTAGTCCTTTTCTTGGACGTGGTGTGGTGTGATAGCCTTTTGTAATTTATTTGTTTTCATTACTTAAGGCAAAGTCTTGCTTGTGGTATTTGCCTCACTTTTCCTATCCTTTCGTAGTGGGAAGAGTTCATCATAAATAGAAACCAACCTGGATTGCTCCAGAACTCTGATCACATAGGACTGTTAATCGTTGAACAAACAAACCCTTAGTAGCGGCTGCACCACTACAATGTCCTGATCCAACATCGAGGTCATAAGCCTCCTTGTCGATACTGACTCTCGGAGGAGATTGCGCTGTTATCCCTGGGATAGCTTGGTCCATCGATCAATTGTATTGGGTCTGGATGCTATAAGCACGTTGAGGGTTGTTCTTAGTCTAGAGGTGTGGTCTAATTTTGGGAGGTTTTGTTTTGCTCCAAGGTTGCCCCAACCGAAAAACACAGACCAGAAGCTTATGTGTCAGTGAACCCAGTAGGTGAGTATGTGTTTTAAGGTGGTTGCTGGTTTTCAAGTTCCACAGGGTCTTCTTGTCTTATGGGTTTATCCCAGCTTTTGTACAGGGAGATCAATTTCACTGATTGCCTGTAAGAGAACGTTAAGACCTTGTTTAGCCATTCATACTAGTCTCAATTTATAGGACAATTGATTCTGCTGCCTTTGCATGGTTAGGATACCGCGGCCGTTGAACATGAGTCACCGGGCAGACATCACCTTCAAAACTTGTTTTGGGTTTGCTGAAGGCTATGCTTTTGGTAAACAGTTGGGCCTTGACGGGTTTGCCTAGTTCCTTTTACAGGTTTTAATCCTTCTTAATGTACGCTCCTCTGTCAGGTTAACAAGATACTTAATACTGTGCTTGTTTGATTTGTCGTATATTGGTGGTTTGCTCATAATGTACAGATGTAAGCTTGTGTCGTAGAGGGAAGACCCTAGTTACTCATTCTAGCATTATTTCTCCTATTTGAATATAGGTTAGCCTGTTAATGGGGAGGGAGTCATGAGGTTCTTATATTTTTGTAGTGTAGAGCTTTAACACACTCTTTGTTGATGGCTGCTTGAGGGCCCATGATGCAGTTGGAAAAACCAGTATTTATCTGCTCGTAGAGATTGTATTCTTTTTTAAAGGAGCTGTATCTCCTTTAAATGTCCCTTAATTTGCTTCATTTGGGTTCGTAGGTTTTCCTTGGAGAAGAATTAAGAGTGAACTTAGATTTGTTTCACAGGCAACCAGCTATAACCCAATTGGCTTTTCACCTCTACTGACAAGTCATCCCACTCTTTTGCCACAGAGATGGGTTCACTCAATAACAGCTGCTCGTAAGTAGCTCGCTTGGGTTTCGGGGTAGCAAACTTAAATTCATTTTGCATGATTTTTCTTGCTAGACCACGATGCAAAAGGTATAAGGGTTGATCTTTGCTGTTTATAGCTTAGTTTTCATTATTATTTCATCTTTCCCTTACGGTACGTGGTCTCTATCGCGCCAATGGTGTCTTTTCTATCGCCTATACTGGGACTAGTGAATGCTTTAGTTGGGTGCGGGGGAGTAACTTTGTTATTCCAGGTCATGTCGATTGGGCTAGAGTTTAGCATCAATACAATCTAGTGTTAGCAGACATTTTTCAGGTGTAAGCTGAATGCTTTTGCTTAAGCTACATCTTGGTAGCCCTAGTGCACCTTCCGGTACACTGACCTTGTTACAACTTACCTCATCTTTGGCTAAATAGCTTATTAGTTTATGGGGGGGGGGGGGGGCGCCTGCAAGGAGGGTGACGGGCGGTATGTACATGCCCCAGGGCCAGCTTAAAGACGGCTCGATTGTCCCACTTTACTGCTAAATCCACCTTCCAGGGGTTTTTTCATACCCCTTTGCCGTTATGTTCTAACTTAGAAAATGTAGCCCATTGCTACCATTCCATAGGCTATACCTTGACCTGTCTTGTTAGCATGGTGGGGCTATTGCACTCACTGTTGGCTTTCAGGGGAGGTGGGCTGGCGACGGCAGTATGTAGGCTGTTTTGGCAAGGAATGGTCAGGCATATCGTGGATCATTGATTACAGTACAGGCTCCTCTAGGTGGGTTTGGGGCACCACCAAGTCCTTAGAGTTTTAAGCATTGGTGCTTAAAGCATCAGGCGGATGCTTTAGTAGGTGTAAGCATCAAGATTCAGGACCAGGCATAGTGGGGTATCTAATCCCAGTTTGGGCCCTGGCTTTTGCGGAGTTCAATTAATTGTTGTTCTAAGATCTTCTTTGATGGGGACGCCTTTTTGGCATCTTGGGCTTGTGACAGCTCAGTTGCTTTTTAATCTTAGCTACTTGGATAGCATGTGACCACTCTTTACGCCATTATAAAGTTAATTTGGGTCTCCTGTATGACCGCAGTGGCTGGCACAGGATTTACCAACCCTAGATTTGCTATGGCTAAGTCAAGTTTACACTCATTGCCTAATATTAACTACTGCTGATTACCCGTGGGGGTGGGGCAATTGCAAGGTATCTTGGGCTACGGTTGTGGTGAGCCTGATGCCCGCTCCTATCTGCCTGATTGAGGTGTTCAGAGCATCTACACTGGAGCGCGGATACTTGCATGTATATACCTAGCAAAAACTAACAGTAAGGTTAGGACTAAGTCTTTTCTCCTTGGGTGTGTGTGGCAGCCATCTTGACATCTTCAGTGTCATGCTTTCTATAAGCTACAAGGACGTGAAATTTGGTGGATAGTTGGTTGATGGTTTGTCATCATGGTTTGTGTTTTGGTTTGGTTTTTGGAGAGGGGCTAGCTTTGGAATTAATATTATGTTTGTTTGGGGGTGGTTAGAGGAGTGATGATGGTGGCTGGTTATTATTTTTGACAATAGGGAATATAGAAGAAAGTTAATTGAAAGTGTATTGATGGTAAGTAGTTTGGACAATGTGGGGATATGTGGCTTAGTTATTTGATAAAAAAATAAAGTCTAGATAGAAAAATAGATGCGTAAAATGGAATTTAAATGTTAATTCCTAGTGAATGATAAAATAATTAATACGTCTGGCAACCATTACACTATCTGTTGTCTAGAGGTAGGCAGCACGCCCTCCATGAATGGGGTCAAAGTGCATCAGTGCCAAGTTTGCAACCACCTTATCCATTAGATTATGACATTCTGGGTGTTAGGGGATTCATATGCTCGGCGGCCATGTGATGGACATGTCAAGAGGAAGATAACACCTGCTCTGCACTTGAGGGGCTTATTGAAGAGATGCTAAAAGAAAACAAGTGTATGCTGAGGTAATGAAGTTAGGGAGGAGTATTCAACCGACCACTTGTATCTGTGAAGGGCAAGGAGGAGGGAATGAAGCAAGTTATGATCCTGAAGTTACAACCAATAGCGCAAAAGAGCAAGTATAGGAGAGGTATGCGCTTGAGGGCAATAACCTAAAGCACATATGACGTTGAGTAGCTCTGCTCTCGTGAGAAGCATGATCAATAGATAACCATGTCCTCTTGCTTGAGAATGCTTGAAGGCTGTTGGCTGAGAATATTACCTAGGAGGTGAGCGAATACTGTACACTAGGGGAATTCAAAGGTGTACTGGGATATTCCTCATTCTCTAGGTTGGGTGTTGTGTACATTAGGTAAGATCCTGGGTCTTTGGGTGGTGCTTGCGACTTGGCCTTGGGTAGAGATACGTGGCTTGTATGGTACCTGAAGCAAGAATGTGCCTGGTAGGTAGGCTGGCTGAATACCAGCCATTTGGGAGATAATGTTTTGGTTTTTGGTGGAAGAGCTTGACGTGTAATGTGGATTATCCTACACTTCATGAGCTGTCTGATGGGGTAGAGAGTGTGATGCATTATTATACATACCCTGAAAGCAAGAAGAAAATGTGCTGGGGGGGAGGGGGAAGGAATGACGGACGTATTTAGGTGTTCCTGTATAGTTAAATTTTGTAACGACGCCTTTTCAGGCTGTAAATCTCGGAGAGAGGCCAAGTGGGAATTTATGATAGAATCTGGGGTTTTTTTTAGGGCTGTGTTTTGTTCTAGGGGGTTTGGCAGTTGCATCTAACCTGTCTCCTTACTATGGGGTGTTGGGGCTGGTTGTAGCAGCGGTTGTGGGGTGCGGCTGACTAGTGAGTTTGGGGGTCCCTTTTATTCCTTTGGTACTTGTTATGGTTTATTTAGGGGGAATGTTGGTAGTGTTTGTGTATTCAGTGTCGTTGGCATCGGATCCTTAACCGGAGGCTTCGGGTAGTTGGGGTGTTCTTGGTTATGGTTTTGGGATGCGGTTGGTTGTGATGGTGGGGCTTGTTATAGGGGATGTGTTGGGGTTGTTGACGGACGAGGGGATGGTGAATAGCGGGGGTTTGTTGTCGGTCCGGTTGGATTTCAGTGGGGTGGCTGTGTTGTATTCAGAGGGGCTGGGATTGCTTTTGATTGGGGGGTGAGGGTAGTTGACTTTGTTTGTGGTGTTGGAGCCTGTGTGGAGGTTGTCTTGGGGGGCAATTCAAGCTGTTTAGCGGTAGGGTCAGGAAGTAGTTTAGTTAAAAATGCCAGCTTTGGGAGTTGGAGCAGAGGGTTTGAGTCCTTTCTTCCTGAGGTGGGTGGTGGGGGTTTGATGTGAGGAGGGATGACTAGCGGGTTGGCTGGGGTGAAGTTTTCTGGGTCACCTAGGAGGTTGAGGGAGAATAGGGCTAGTGAGACGAGTAGGGAGAGGATTAGTACGAACTCTAGGATGTCTTTGATGGTGTAGTATGGGTGGAAGGGGATCTTGTCACAGTCTGAGGGAATGCCTAACAGGTTGTTTGAGCCTGTTTCATGGAGGAAGGTGAGATTGACGAGAGTAAGGCCTACGATGACGAAGGGAAGGAGGAAGTGGAGAGCAAAGAATCGGGTCAGTGTGGGGTTGTCGACAGAGAACCCGCCTCAGGCTCATTTGACTAGTGTTCGCCCGATGTAAGGGATGGCAGAGAATAGGTTTGTGATTACAGTAGCTCCTCAGAATGATATTTGGCCTCATGGTAGGACGTATCCTACGAAAGCAGTTGCTATGAGGGTTAGGAGGAGGATGACTCCAATGTTTCAGGTTTCTTTGTTTAGGTATGAGCTGTAGTAGAGTCCTCGGCTGATGTGTAGGTAGACGCAGATGAAGAAGAAGGAGGGTCCGTTTGGGTGGAGGTTGCGGATGAGTCAGCCAAATTGTACGTCTCGGCATATGTGAGCGACAGAGGAGAAGGCTAGATGGGTATCTGCTGTCTAGTGCATAGCTAGCAGAAGACCTGTGACGGTTTGAGTAATTAAGCAAACGCCTACTAGAGACCCGAAGTTTCATCATGTTGAGATGTTTGATGGTGCTGGGAGGTCAATTAGGGTGTTGATGATGATTTTGAGGATTTGGTGGTTATTACAAAGGTTGAGGACCATTGGTTATTTCTGTATGTGGATATGAGGATGATGAGAATGGATAAGGTGAATGATCCTAAGTAAGCTTTGATTAGGCCTGAGTGGAGGGTGGTGGCAGTTTTGCTTGCTATAAGTTGTAGGCTGGCTAGCCCCTCTGGACCTAATATTTTGTATCAGGAGAGGTCAATTAGGTGGGATGCGATGTTTTGTCCTCCTTTGAGGAAGCTGGTTATACTTAGGTGGTGGGTTAGGGGGTTAAAGTATCCTAGGAATGTTGAGAAGATTGAGAAGGGGGCTTGTTTTGTGAGGATGAGTCTTTGGTCTATTTTTTAAATTTCAAGAACTAAAGCAATGCCTAGGGCTGTTACGATTAGGGAGGTTATTTTAATAGAGGGTGGCATGGTTATTGGAGGGGTTTTTGTGGGGCTGATGAATGAGGTGATGAGGAATCCTGCCAGGATGCTTCCCAGCGCAAGGCGAGTGATAGGGGAAGTTACTGCGGGGTTATTTTCATTTATTGGGGTCAAGGGTGGAATTTGAACAAAGCCGGTCTGCACTAGTACGGTTATGCGGATTGTGTGTACCACGGTGAATGATGTGGCTAGAAGGATTAGGAGTAGGGCTCAGGTGTTTAAGTAGGATGTGTTCAGGCTTTCAATGATTTGGTCCTTTGAGTAGAATTCTGCGAGGAATGGTGTTCCTATTAGGGCGAGGTTGCCAATGGTACGGCATGAAGTGGTTGTGGGGAATATTTTTTGGAGTCCTCCTATTTTTCAGATGTCCTGTTCTCCATTTAAGCTGTGAATGATGGAGCCTGAGCATAGGAAGAGCATGGCTTTGAAGAATGCGTGAATTGAGATGTGGAAGAAGGCTAGTTCGGGTACGTTTAGTCCGATTGTGACTATTATTAGTCCTAGTTGGCTTGAAGTGGAGAAGACAATGATTTTTTTAATATCGTTTTGGGTGAGGGCACACGTGGCTGCAAATAGTGTGGATAAAGCTCCTAGGCAGAGGCACAGGGTTAGGGCAGTTTGGTTATTATTGAATAGAGGGTGGGTTTGGATGAGTAGGAAAATTCCAGCAACTACTATTGTGCTGGAGTGGAGTAGGGCAGATAGGGGCATTGGCCCTTCTATTGCAGCTGGGAGTCATGGCTGGAGGCCGAATTGAGCGGATTTTCTGGTTGCGGCTAGGATGAGGCCTAGTAGGGGTAGTGTAGGAGTTTGGGATGGGGTAGAAAGTTGTTGGATTTCTCAGGTGTTTGTGGTGGAACCTAGTCATGCTATGCAAAGATAAGTCCGATGTCTCCGATTCGGTTGTAAAGTACGGCTTGGAGGGCAGCGGTGTTGGCGTCTGCTCGGCCGTGTCATCAGCTCATTAGTAGGAAGGATATGATTCCGACTGCTTCTCAGCCAGTGAACAAGACGAATAGGCTGTTGGCGATGATTAGGATGAGTATGGCGATTAGGAAGAATAGTAGGTAGTTGTTCCCAGAATTCAGGGGAAGCTTCTTTTTTTCTACAGTTTCTCCTGAAAGGATCTGACTGTCTACCTTGACCCTTGACTGATTGCTAAAACAGTGATCTTCCCTTTGCAATGAAATGCAAACTCCAAAGCAGTATCTGCTCCAGAACCCTGGAGCTACTGTTGTGCTGCTTCACAAAGAACTGCCAGACCTCAGGAGGATTTTGGGGAAACTTTTCTGGGCAACTTTTTCCAGCAAGTTAATGACAATTGGTGCATGCAACTAATTTTTTTTAAAAGTACTTGAAAGAGAGGATTTTAGAAGCTGTTTTATGTCTTTGGTAGAACAGGAGCTTTGAGTGTTAAAGTACAATCTGCATTTTCTTCATCATGGTTGTAGTCATTTACTGGCAAAACAGGCCAAAGTGTAGGCACAACCAAGAATATTGTCCTGACCCCTTGCTGGCTGTGTGAATGAAATGTGTCTCCTGGAGGGACAGGAAATCATCTCTGTTTGGGTTGACTTGTTCTGTGGGATTCAGCAGCCCAGGCAGTTTTCTCACAGCATCTGATTGATTTCCCCTGCCCACTACAGGTAACCTCAAGCGTGTATTCAGCGGTGCTAATCCTGAGGTGAGTGAGAAAGGGACATTTCATGTTCCTGGTGTTTAAGAATTGTAGAGCCAGCTGTCAGCTTGGCCAGTAGCAGTAGAGGGCCGGCTAGGGAGACCGAAAGAAAATTCATTTTGATGCCTTCAACAGAGCTAAGATAGGCATAAGTGAAGAGTTCCTAATTTCCATCTCAGAGCCCTCAAGAAGTACAAATTCAGTTTTGCAGAGAAAATGTCACTTGCTGACAGCAGCCAGAGGGGAACACTGAACTAAGAGTAACATCCTAGAGAGTAGAATCAGCCCAGTAAAATTTAGTCAGAGAGACTGAGAATTCTATTCCTGTAAATTTAATGCCATCACCTTAGAAGATGCAGTTGTGGAACAAGAAGGCCATCTTGAAATGGTGGATGCTGTATTTGAAATCAAACAGGCAACTTTGTGCCTGAAGAGCTGCGTGGGCCAAAAGGAGCCAGGGGTGGTGGCCTTGAGCTGCTGAAGATGAGGCAGTGTGTGGCCAGGTGGCCAAGAAGGCCAAGGGCATGGTGGCCTGAGTCAGCAGCAGTGGGGCAGCAGGAGCAGGGCAGTGAGCGTGGCCCTGTGCTGGGCAGCGCTGCGGCCACAGCTGTGGTCGCTCTTGGAGTTCCTTTTGGATCCCGTGAACAACAGGATTTGGCCCACAAGGAGAATTTGTGCTGCTTTGTGACGCAGGAGATCTTCCCAGACTATTTTCTGGGAATTCACAGACCAACACAGAGCATTTGCTTTGTCTTGTCGGAGTATGGTTGCCACCTCGTCGTAGTGACATCAGAAGGTTGCCTTGGCGCATGGAAGGTCTGAGTGTCAGAGCAGCCCTAGGCCTTGCTCAGTGCCCTGCTCCTGCTGCCCCACTGCTGCTGACTCAGGCCACCACCAGGCAAACTTGCAGAGCAGTGCGATAATGATTCACCATCTTGTTCCTGCGCTTTTTGCTATATATGCTGTTTCCTTTTCAACCAACTATTTGACTCTTTTTGCACATAAGTAGAGATTGGAGTGACATAGAATGCTACTGTTAACAATGTTCATGAATTCTCCTTCAAAGATATGGCTGTGGATGTGAGGAGAAATGGGGTTATAAGTGCTAGGTAAGGGCCTGTCCCCCCATGATTCTCTCTTGCCACCAGCGACTAGAGCAAGAGCTGTCTTTCCCCTGGTTCTCTCTGCTATTGCAGAAGAAGCCAGAGAGGAGGAAAATTAGAAAGACGACCAACGCCTTTGTCCAGCCATGGTCGCACTACGGCCTGCTCATCATTCCAAGAGAGTAAGTGCCCGTTGTGGGGGGAGTTGTCTTTAGTGCACGGCAGAGGTGCAAGTTTCTGAGCAGTCAGCACTTGCTGTGTCTGGCCGAGGATGCTGAGTGCTGGAGTTCTGCAGGACGTAGCTATTTCCTGCAGGCAGTGACAGCTAGAAATTGGCCTTTGACCTGTCCTGTTGGGGCAGTGCAGAGCTGGGGGCTCCGGCTGAGCTTCTGGCTGCTTGGTTCAGGGAAGGTCCAGCTCGGGGCTTCTGCAGTGTTATGGCCAAGGGCACACATAGTAGTACTGGCAGTCAAAAGTCTTTGTTTGTTTCTTTTCCCTTTTTGGAAAGGTGTTTTTGGCTTGTGGAAGTGTTCTGCAGTTTTCTTGAGTCGTTCTTCACTTGTAGAGTCACTGATGACCCAATTGCCTTTTGGCTTTTGAGAAGCTGCAAACAGCAGAAGGGGATAGTTTCTGCTGATCCGTTTAGTGGTGAAGTCTTCAACTTTGGCAAGTGCCTTGGAACTGTGAGTGGGGGTGAAGCTGCAAGTCCTTGACTGCTGTCTTGTTTTGCTCCGAACAGGAAGGTCATCTTGCAATGATGCCTGCAGTGTCTGAAGCGCAATGGGCACCTTTGTGGCTGGGGAGCTGCGTGGGCCCAAAGGACGCAGGGCTGGCGGCCGTGAGCAGCTGAAGATGAGGCAGCGTGGGGCCAGGGGGCCAAGAAGGCCAAGGGCACGGTGGCTGTGCCAGCAGCAGTGGGGCAGCAGGAGCAGAGCAGGGAGCGTGGCCCTGTGCTGGGCAGCGCTGCGGCCACAGCTGGAGTGCTGTGTGCAGCTGTGGGCCCTGGGAAGCAGAAAGTCATGGAGGGGCTGCAGTGTGTGCACAGAAGGACAGGGGAGCTGGGCAAGGGGTGCAGCACAAGGCCAGTGAGATGCTGAGGAAGCTTCAGCTTGGACAACAGGAGCTTTGTGAGGGACCGTCAGCATCTCATCAGTGCATCCAAGTATTTGAGCCACAAGAGGCTTATTCATTTTCTTTTTCTCCCAGCTAAGGTTCTTTTCATCATTATATTCTGCCCTTTTATAGCACAGGGACTGCGTCTGCTAGAATTTTAATTTCCAAGGTATCACTTCTGGAGAATGCAGTAGTTTTGCATGAGAACACATTATTCTGTGCAGGGACCTTGGTGCAGAAGGAGCTGTTGTGGTTCCAGGCCAGCCAGTATGGCCTTACAGATCACTTTGAGCTTAGTAGTGCTCATGCCTTTTTGCAGCCCAGGGAATCAGTGTGTGTTGTGTTTGAGAATTCAGCAGGAGGTCAATGCCCTTGCATTCCAGCTGCTCCTCAGAGGTCACAGGAGCTGGAAGGGGCTGGGCTGCATTTCTGATTCCAGCCAGTTTAGCTCCACCAGTGTGGTCGAGTCCAAGAGAAGAACTTGCCTGAGCACAGATGCACAAAGAGTGCAGTTCCCAGTGCAATGCTCTGGGTCTGATCCCTTTCTGTAAGGACCTACATGCTCCACATTCCCCAAAAGTGTGCTTTTTTGAAGCAACAGGAGAGCAATCTCAGGATTGTAGTTGAGTGTGGCACTGGCTACCAAGTTCTGATATCTGTAGCAACAGAGAGGACAGTAAAGAGAAATTTCAGTAATGAAATCTATCTATCTATCTATCTATCTATCTATCTATCTATCTATCTATCTATCTATCTATCTATGTAACATTTACATAATTGAATCTTCCTGGCTCTGGTCCAAGGCAGTTGGAGGTGCAAAGCTCACCTAAAGCATCCCTTTCTGGAGAGGATTAGAGACATGTTCCCTCAACCGATTCTGAGCAGGCGGAGATGTTTTCCCCTCCAGATATGATGGTTTTTCCCTTCAGAGTTGTTTCCCTCCTCTGGCCTCTTGTGCCCTGAAGTCTCCAGTTAATTCTTTAAATTTCTGCCTGTCCTAGAGAGGTGCAACAATTCCATGTTTAGGTGGTGTTTGGTGACTCTGGTCACATATGCATTACATGACACATGGTTTCCTTCACTGGCATCCCCAGGGCTGTGTAAGTGCATTCGTTCATGGGGCCTTAGGAGAGTCTTCTCTTTCCCTCAGCAGCAGCAGCAGGGAGTGGTGGCAGGGTCAGGACGAGGAGGAGGAGGCGCCTGCCCTGGCCCTTTGCTCCCGGGCCCCAGGACAGGAGGGCTCTGGCTGCAGCAGGGCGCTCTTCGGGCAGCCCCTGGCAGCCTCTGCACGGAGCACGGCACGCTGCCCCATCCTTCTTGTGCCACTTTTCTTCAGCAATACCCTAGCTCCTCTTCACAAGGAAAGAACTCCAGCAATCTAAAAAGAGATCATTCAAGTACAGTTCTATCTGCCTTTGTATTGTATTTCAGGGCATGTATTTTTTTGTCTAGAATTTCATGATTTTTATGAAAACATGCATTCATATCTGCACATTTTTTGTAGTTTTTATTATTCATATACCAAAACACACC
Organism: Melospiza melodia melodia; assembly: GCF_035770615.1. NCBI lineage: Eukaryota > Metazoa > Chordata > Aves > Passeriformes > Passerellidae > Melospiza > Melospiza melodia. Next base: position 2,633,090 of record NW_026948761.1, read on the forward strand.
TTTTTAAATTCTTAATTTATTGCAGTTTGTAGTTTTGAGGTAGTATATTTTAAAATGTCACAAAACAACACCCTTTGGGTAGTTTTTCTCACTTTTAAAAAAAAACCCCATAAGCCATTTTAGTCTCTGTCTCTCCAAGTTGGTTCATACCAGCCTATTTCAAGTCAGGGCTACAATACTTTTATAGGATTGAGAGAGGTCCAATGAAATGCACACCAGTGATTCCTCTTGTGCAATGTCATGGCCCTGCCATATGCCATAAAGCCTCTTTTCACTTTTTTTTTTCTCTCATTAGCTCAAATGCAAATGCACGTTTAGTTGCGAACTTACACAAGATGAGCAAAATCAAAATGATGTGAGGGGCCTTTGGGAGCTCCTTGCTGATCTTTCTGCTTCTTCAGCTGAGCAAGGCTCTGATCCAGGCAAAGAGATTGCACTTAGTGCTACACAACCATTTGCTGGAACTCTGCTGATTTCTAGGAACAGCTGGAGGCCTCTGTCTCCCCAGGATGTTTTGGCTGAGCCAAGCTTTGCTGGGTTTTGGCTGCAAATACCATTGCCCTTGCTTTCTTATATCCACAAGTACCATGGCTGGGCAAAAACTGCCACGAGGGGCATCTTCCAAAGGCACTTTGGTCTGGAGTTTGTGAATGAACGAGAGCTTCCTCCACTTCCAAACCACATGAAAAAAATAATGAAAGAGAACTTCCCATCCTTAACGAACAACTGACAATTCAGAAGTGGATCTAGAGCATCGGAATGAAAAGGAAGGCAATCTTCCAATGGAGTTGTGCTTTCACGAGTTTTTCTTCTGACTCCCACTCACAGCTGGCACTGGAAAAAGTCACATCTCTGCAAGCGCCAGTGTCTTCTGTCTGCCATCAGTTGTTTTGCTGCAACAACCAGAACAGGCATCAGGCTGGAGAGAGGCTCAGCTGATGCTAGCAATAGGAGCTGCCCCAAGGAGAAAAAAGAAATTAACTTTTACCTCCCAAACCTATCTCCCCAGAGGCTCAAGGAGGATTTCTCTGGTTCCCAGAAATACAAAGAAATAGGGCTGAGAAGATCCTCTGCAGCTATGTGTTCATGCACAAGACTTTGCTGATGCCATTTGGGTTTGGCCTTTTTTCTTTTCTATCTTTTCTCTATTCCTTGCACATCAATTTAGAGCTCTGTAGGCTACTCGATTTGTGACTACTTTTCCCAGTCCTTTTCCATGGCCTTTGCCTAAGCAGAAAGACAAACTTCCAGAGCTCCAAGCGCCAAGGGGTAGAAGGCCCCAGTGTTATCCTGGTTCTTCCTGGGACAGACCCCTCCAGGGAGCTGGTGGACTCACCATCCCTGCAAGCCTTTAAAACACGACTGGATGTGGCACTCGGTCCCGTGCTTCAGTTGAGGTGTTAGGTCATGGGTTGGACTCTATGATCTTGAAAATGTCTGTCTTCCAAGCCAGTGATTCTGTGATTCTGTGACTGAGGCAGCTTTTCCTGCAGCCCTGGAAAGGGCTGTGGGGGCCCTTGGCCAAGGACGGGGATCAGGGCTCATGACAAAGAAGCAAAGGGCTCAAGGCAAAGGCTGACAGGGCAGAACTGCCCCAGCGCGGCCCAGAGCGAGCCTCATGTCCTCCTCCTCACCCTGCGCCCTCTGCGCTGCCCTTTGCGGCGCCAGAGGCTCCTCTCGCTGCGGGGCTCCAGGGCGTGCTGGGGGCCGGGCCCCTCGTCTTCGGGTAGCGCCGGAGCCTCAGAGGCGAGCGGCTGCTGCTGTGGCCGGCAGGAGAGAGCTGCGGCTGCGGCCCTGGGCACGGCAAGCTGCCGCTATGGCCGGCTCCTGCCGCGGCTCCTGCCTCTGCTCCGGCCTCTGCTCCTGCCCTGTGCGCACAAACACAGCCGAGGGCTGGCTGGCAACACCCTGCCGCTCCGCAGCGGTCCGGGCCAGGCTGCTGCTCTCTGCGGCCTCTGCCCGCCGCTGCCGGCCCTGCCGCGCTCCCGCCTGCCTCTGCTGCAGCCGGGCCCACACCGGAGGCAGCACATTGCGGCCGGCTCGGAAAAGCCCTGCCCGCAAACCGCCCGCCACGGCCTCAGGGCACAGGCTGCCGGTGTCCTTGCAGCTGAGAGCTGGCCCGGGCCGCCTGCCGCCCTCGGCCACAGCTCCTGCCTGTGTCTCCACGGTCGCGGCTGCTCGGCACAGCGGGGTGAGCACAGCCCGTGCCAGCAGCAGCTCCTCATGGGCCCAGGCTCCAGGCGCTCCAAGCTCACCTGTGGTAAATAGGTATGATTCATGCTGATAAAAATTGAAACAGTAATCAATATTGGTACAGTAACTAATATCTGGAAATAATAAAATAAGTTAAAAATAGTAATGCCAAAGAGGAGAGGGAGAGGAGGGGCTCCACCCCACCCCCCCCCCCCCCTTCCCAGCAGATGTTCATCAAGCACCACAGGAAAGAAGCTGAAGATATAGTTACTAAAAATGACCAAGAACCTGGTTCGGTCCCACAAATGCTAATTATAAGGGATTTATTGCCTTGATATGTAGATGCAGTGATACGTTAGTTTTGGCTTACATTATACTGGCTTGGTGCACATGTGTAACCCAAAGGTGAATTGAAGGACAACGAAGAAGACTACAGGGCCTTCATCAGTGACGACCACCAAAGACTTGTGCGACCACCAAACCGAGTGATGGCGCATGCGTGGTAAAGGTGGTAAGGAGGGCAGAGACAGAAAAGTGACGAACCGAAAATAGGAGGAGATGGTATTGACATATGGCATATAAGGGGTGATTTTCACTTGGCAAGCTTGTATGTGAAGTGGCAAGGGTCATTGAACTCTGCCCTTCGTACCCCGCAATATCTTTTGCTTATGCGCTATTATTGTAACCAAACTATCCCTTATTTATATATTTTCTAAACTATTCAATTAAAATTGCTGCTACCTTAAATATTGTTTGGTTTTTTTATGATGGGGTAATTGGGCAAAACATAAAACACCCAACCCCGAATCCCAGCCCTGAGGGGCTTGGCGTTCCAATGCATCCCCTGGGGACAGCAGAGTTGGCCGCTGAGCTCAGCCCATGGTGATACCACCAAGGGACCAATGGAAAATTCACCAAATCCTCATCAGAGACAAGACAAAACTCCCATGGTGTCTGACAGCCTGAGGCAACTGCCAATTCCAGATCATTCCATCCATGCAGGAAAAGAGGCTTTTACATTAAAGCAGAAAAGAGTTATAAAAAAGGAGGGCAGAACAAACAACAAAGTTATTTGGACTCATGCTTCTTATGTCTGTTAGAAAGGCCAAGAAAATTCCATCCTTGCTCTTCTGACACAGCTCTCTCTGTTCATGATGTGGGGCAGCGAGTGCTGATGATGTGCAGGAGCTGATGCAAGGGACAGGGACAAGGATGTAGCAGGCACAGTGCCAAGCTGACAGAGGGATGATCTCTGGCAGTGGAACTGAAGGAGAAGTGTTTGCAGGCAGGACAGAAAATGGCTCTTTGTTTCACCTCTTCTTTCAGTGCTGCTAAGAATGTAGCCTGGAGCAAGCTGGGAACACCAGAGCCTGAAGCCCTTTCCAGGCAGGGCTGCATCAGACACAAACCAGCCAGGGACTGAGGAGCCCCTGGGGTGACAGTGAGCAACCTCGGGCTCTGCTCACTGCTGGTGGCATTTTCTATTGAACCATCTCCAAGGACTTCTGTTGTGCTCTGTATTTCTAAGGGTTTTCCCTCTTGGGTTTTTTTTTTTTTTTTTGTTGTTGTTTTTTTTTTTTTTTTTTTTTTTTTGTTGTTGTTGTTGTCTCCTGCACCTCTTTTTCCCCAAATTTTCCTACCCTGTCAGCAGCAGCCCCTGTCCACAACTGGCTCTAAAATATCAGCAAAGTAGCTAGGAACAACAATAGGTGGAATCATGTGGCTCAGGAATTCATATGCCAGAGCCATGCCTGTGCCTTATGCTTTGTCAGGACCACCTTCTCTGTGCAAAAACTAGGGATTAGTGGAGTTTTTTTGCCAAAGAGCTCCTGAGAAGCAAATGTTGTGCGAGGTTTCTCAGGAGTGTATCTGTTAAGTTCATTGCTGGCAAAGAGAAAGTAAGACCAGAGTAGCAGAGCAGCTGGGAGCTGGTCACTCCCTGCAAAGGGCTGGTGTATGATGTGAGAACACCACGTTCCAGGAGGGGCGACCAGGGTCAATGTGCTCAAGGTGTTGCCAATGAGGTTTGGGTTCACTTAGAGAGCAGTCAGGAGTGGTGAGCACTGCAAGATCCAGCTGCAGTCCCCATCCATGTCCCTTTCAGTGCTGGCTTTAGGGTGTCTGCAGCCTGGATCCAGAGCACCCTGGGGGGCTCCTGAGGCTGCCTTTGCACTCAGGGTGAGGATGCCCAGGAGCCCCTGAGGCCGGCAGTGGGGACCAGGGCTGGGGCTTGTGGCCTGGCAGGTGTGGCTCTGGGGGCTGTGACATGCCAGGGCATGGGTCACTGTCACTGCCCTCTGCAGCCCTGGCTAGCTCTGTGATGCTCCAGGGACAATGGCACGAGTGGGGAACTGGCTAGGTTAGGGTTTGCCTGAGCCAGAACCTCTAGGCCAAATGCCCAGCAGGAGAGACCGCTGGAGGACGGAGTGGAGGAAGCACAGGAGGCCCTTCTGCGGTGTAAAGTGCAGCAAATTCCTCAGGAGAGGCGGGGCAAAGGTTCACAGGACAGAATTCCCAAAGGGAACAAATGTTGAAAGAACCTCCCAGCACCTCTGTGCACAAGTTTTTAAAATCTTTCAAAACAGGGGGTGGACACCATATAGTAACCAATAAATGACGCTTGGGGTGTGGTTTTGAGGGCTACAACAAATCAGAACAAGGGGAAGGAGAGTGCGTTGGGATAGGGATTGGATCTTGGGGTGAGGGACAGGGAACTTTCTGGAACAAAGGGTAGGGTTTGGGCTGATGGATGGGGCAAAGAGGCCGGGTTGTCTTGACAGACAGGAAAAAATCTGGTGAGGAGGGAGGGGATTCCTTGAGGGACACTTGGGTAGGAGGGCACAACACAGGGGAGAAGCTAACTGTAATATCTGGGGGAACACTTGAACATACCGCTACATAACAGAACATTTGGCTCAATGAACTAACACAGTGCAACACAGAAATTCAGGCTTTCAGCAGCTGAGAGGTGGCACTATTAGATCCCGCAGCAGCTGGTGAAAGCCATTTCTCTCCTTCAGGTTCTTGCTGTGTGGGAAGGTGCTGCGAGTTGTGGTGGCTGCACTCCCCCTTTGCTGGGAGGATGATCTGTACCAGGGCAGAGCAGAAAGCTGCCATGGTGAGCAGAACATGCTCGGAGCATTACAGTTCAGAGAATGGCACTGCCCCTGAAGGGCAAAAAGCTTGAAAGCACAGAATTCTGTGCAGAACTGTTGCACAAATTTTCTCTTCTAGAACATGCCCATTTTTGTATACTGTAGATGAATACTCTGGGTTTTGTAGAATACATGGTGTTTTTTTCTTAAGGGTTTTTGGGAGAACTCTCAAGTTTATTTCTGTTTGTATTTTACATCCAGCATGGATATAGGGTTTTTTATTATTATTATTTTTCTTTAGTAGATACTTAGGGAAAAAATACCTAAGCATTTTTTAATCCTTTGGGATATTGTGATTAATATTCTTAGAAAGAAAACCTTGTTGAACAAGTGTGAAAACACAAAGAGAGGGAAAATAGCATAAAAGTCTTTTAGAACAGAGTGTGTAATAAGCACTGCAGAACTGAGTAATTCCTCCAAGGGCAGAATTAGCAGGATATATCACCAAGAATACCTGCCAAGATACTTCCTTAAATCAAGGGAAATGTGACCTGCAGCCATACGAAGTACAGCCAAAGCAAATGAAAACCTTTGGAAAAGAGGGAATTTTGCCAGTGACATCAGTCTGTCTGGATAACTGAGGGATGCCCATCAATATTGCACTACATTCCTCAATATTTGCAATGCCTTTTCTCACAATTTCTGTGAAATGAATAAGCTGCAGTTGTTTACCAATAATTTAAGCTCTTAGGGGAATTACCAAGCACCATGTATGTTTTTCTGTAGCTGAGCAGGACTTGAGTTTCCCAAATCTTCTACAAAGCAGAAGGGAACCACACAGTTACTTGTGCTAATGTTAATGAAGGGTTTCATGAAAGCAGGTGAATGAGAGCATTGCATTGTAAAACTTCCACATGCAAGAAAACAGGAGTCCACTTAGAATAAAACATATAAGGCTAGCATGACATCAGAACAGGATAAAATGAAATTGCTAGACAGGAACTGATGCATCAGAAATTAGGTGTATCATTTCTGATACATCCATTCACTGAAGGTCTCTGGTGCACATGAGTGCAAAGACTGAGGAAAAAAGGAGAAAAGTTTAATTTCTGAAAGCAATTTAGATTGCTGGAAGCATTGTCTAGAGACCTAAAAATCTAAAGCCTCAGAGAATCTGAACCTAAAACATCCCCAAATGGATTGATCAGGTATGATGTGCACATCTCTGCTGTTTTCAGAGTCAATGAAATTGACAATGAGTGTCTGGAAATTAGGAATGCCCACCCAGATTTTATCTCCCTTACTTTAAGAACACCTTAATAAGGCACTTCAGGAACTGAGCACTGACATTCTCACCCTGCTCTATTTACTTTACATTTGAATACAGGCTGGTAGAAGGAGAAATGGGGCTTAAATTTCTCCCCAAATTACCTGTTGCACTTTCAGGGTAGGAGTAGATGTAAAATTCAGCTAATCACTCTCTCTATGCATGAATATTCCACTAGTGAACTGACACACAGAACATCCTTTTTCTCTTTTGTACCTTCCTAAATGGTGTCAAATGAACAGGACACTTGCATAAATCTCACAGAAAATCACCAAAATTGGTGAAATTAATACTAAATTCCATGGTAAAATCTTCTGAGAAAAGGCTTGACAGGATCACTGAACAAACTGAAACTTGGAAGAGAAACATGCATTTCAGCACTGATCAAGGGGAAAGAAAAAGAAATGCTGTAACAATTCCAAGTTGAAGGTAAAGAGAAACACAAGAAGCACAGAAAGAACAAGGCCCTGTCAGATGACCTGTGCAAGGTAACTTTGTGCCCCAGCACTGTTAGAGGACATTCCCTGTCATTGGTGCAAGCAGCTGCAGACATAAATGCTGATTGATTTGGGGGCCACAGTCTTGATAAGTGCAGAGGTGGTTCAATAACCTGACATGAGGGAGTTCCCTCAGAGCAACTGGGATGCTAGAAAGAAGTGAACAGCTCCCCACAGCCTGGCCCGCTCGGCTGCTTTTCCTTCTGACCCTCCTGGGGAGGCTCTGACATTTCCTCTGCCCTGATGGAAGTGCAGCTGCTGCCAAGAGAAACGTCCCCACCCTCACTCAGTGTTCCCTGTGCTTGCCAGATGTCCCATCTGCT